>NW_027362762.1:39038460-41438460 GCF_046119375.1 Phyllobates terribilis
GAAGAACAAGTAAAGTTAAATCAAGAAACTTACCGGTATTTCAATAGGCAGGTAAATGTCCCCAATAGGCAGCATAGGTCCTCAATAGGCAGGTAAATGTCCCCAATAGGCAGCATAGGTCCCCAATAGGCAGGTAAATGTCCCCAATAGGCAGGTAAATGTCCCCAATAGGCAGGTAAATGTCCACAATAGGCAGGTAAATGTCCCCAATAGGCAGCATAGGTCCCCAATAGGCAGGTAAATGTCCCCAATAGGCAGCATAGGTCCCCATTAGGCAGGTAAATGTCCCCAATAGGCAGCATCGGTCCCCAATAGGCAGCATAGGTCCCCAATAGGCAGGTAAATCTCCCCAATAGGCAGCATAGGTCCCCATTAGGCAGGTAAATGTCCCCAATAGGCAGCATAGGTCCCCATTAGGCAGGTAAATGTTCCCAATAGGCAGCATCGGTCCCCAATAGGCAGCATAGGTCCCCAATAGGCAGGTAAATCTCCCCAATAGGCAGCATAGGTCCCCAATAGGCAGGTAAATCTCCCCAATAGGCAGCATAGGTCCCCATTAGGCAGGTAAATCTCCCCAATAGGCAGCATAGGTCCTCATTAGGCAGGTAAATGTCCCCAATAGGCAGCATAGGTCCCCAATAGGCAGGTAAATGTCCCCAATAGGCAGGTAAATGTCCCCAATAGGCAGGTAAATGTCCCCAATAGGCAGCATAGGTCCCCAATAGGCAGGTAAATGTCCCCAATAGGCAGCATAGGTCCCCATTAGGCAGGTAAATGTCCCCAATAGGCAGCATCGGTCCCCAATAGGCAGCATAGGTCCCCAATAGGCAGGTAAATCTCCCCAATAGGCAGCATAGGTCCCCAATAGGCAGGTAAATCTCCCCAATAGGCAGCATAGGTCCCCATTAGGCAGGTAAATGTCCCCAATAGGCAGCATAGGTCCCCATTAGGCAGGTAAATGTCCCCAATAGGCAGCATCGGTCCCCAATAGGCAGCATAGGTCCCCAATAGGCAGGTAAATCTCCCCAATAGGCAGCATAGGTCCCCAATAGGCATGTAAATCTCCCCAATAGGCAGCATAGGTCCCCATTAGGCAGGTAAATCTCCCCAATAGGCAGCATAGGTCCTCATTAGGCAGGTAAATGTCCCCAATAGGCAGCATAGGTCCCCAATAGGCAGGTAAATGTCCCCAATAGGCAGCATAGGTCCCCAATAGGCAGGTAAATCTCCCCAATAGGCAGCATAGGTCCCCATTAGGCAGGTAAATCTCCCCAATAGGCAGGTAAATCTCCCCAATAGGCAGCATAGGTCCCCATTAGGCAGGTAAATCTCCCCAATAGGCAGCATAGGTCCCCAATAGGCAGGTAAATCTCCCCAATAGGCAGCATAGGTCCCCAATAGGCAGGTAAATCTCCCCAATAGGCAGCATAGGTCCCCAATAGGCAGGTAAATCTTCCCAATAGGCAGCATAGGTCCCCAATAGGCAGGTAAATGTCCCCAATAGGCAACATAGGTCCCCAATAGGCAGGTAAATGTCCCCAATAGGCAGCATGGGTCCCCAATAGGCATGTAAATGTCCCCAATAGGCAGGTAAATCTCCCCAATAGGCAGCATAGGTCCCCAATAGGCAGGTAAATGTCCCCAATAGGCAACATAGGTCCCCAATAGGCAGGTAAATGTCCCCAATAGGCAGCATAGGTCCCCAATAGGCAGGTAAATGTCCCCAATAAGCAGGTAAATGTCCCCAATAGGCAGCATAGGTCCCCAATAAGCAGGTAAATGTCCCCAATAGACAGCATAGGTCCCCAATAGGCAGCATAGGTCCTCAATAGGCAGGTAAATGTCCCCAATAGGCAGCATAGGTCCTCAATAGGCAGGTAAATGTCCCCAATAGGCAACATAGGTCCCCAATAGGCAGGTAAATGTCCCCAATAGGCAGCATAGGTCCCCAATAGGCAGGTAAATGTCCCCAATAGGCAGCATAGGTCCCCAATAGGCAGGTAAATATCCCCAATATGTAGCATAGGTCTCTAATAGGCAGGTAAATGTACCCAATATGTAGCATAGGTCTCCAATAGGCAGGTAAATGTCCCCAATAGGCAGGTAAATGTCCCCAATAAGCAGGTAAATGTCCTCAATAGGCAGCATAGGTCCCCAATAGGCAGGTAAATGTCCCCAATAGGCAGCATAGGTCCCCAATAGGCAGGTAAATGTCCCCAATAGGCAACATAGGTCCCCAATAGGCAGGTAAATGTCCCCAATAGGCAGCATAGGTCCCCAATAGGCAGGTAAATGTCCCCAATAGGCAGCATGGGTCCTCAATAGGCAGGTAAATGTCCTCAATAGGCAGCATAGGTCCCCAATAGGCAGGTAAATGTACCCAATAGGCAGCATAGGTCTCTAATAGGCAGGTAAATGTCCCCAATATGTAGCATAGGTCCCCAATAGGCAGGTAAATATCCCCAATATGTAGCATAGGTCTCTAATAGGCAGGTAAATGTCCCCAATATGTAGCATAGGTCCCCAATAGGCAGGTAAATATCCCCAATATGTAGCATAGGTCCCCAATAGGCAGGTAAATCTCCCCAATAGGCAGGTAAATCTCCCCAATAGGCAGCATAGGTCCCCATTAGGCAGGTAAATCTCCCCAATAGGCAGCATAGGTCCCCAATAGGCAGGTAAATCTCCCCAATAGGCAGCATAGGTCCCCAATAGGCAGGTAAATGTCCCCAATAGGCAGCATGGGTCCCCAATAGGCATGTAAATGTCCCCAATAGGCAGGTAAATCTCCCCAATAGGCAGCATAGGTCCCCAATAGGCAGGTAAATGTCCCCAATAGGCAGGTAAATGTCCCCAATAAGCAGGTAAATGTCCTCAATAGGCAGCATAGGTCCCCAATAGGCAGGTAAATGTCCCCAATAGGCAGCATGGGTCCTCAATAGGCAGGTAAATGTCCTTAATAGGCAGCATAGGTCCCCAATAGGCAGGTAAATGTACCCAATAGGCAGCATAGGTCTCTAATAGGCAGGTAAATGTCCTCAATAGGCAGCATAGGTCCCCAATAGGCAGGTAAATGTCCCCAATATGTAGCATAGGTCCCCAATAGGCAGGTAAATATCCCCAATATGTAGCATAGGTCTCTAATAGGCAGGTAAATGTCCCCAATATGTAGCATAGGTCCCCAATAGGCAGGTAAATATCCCCAATATGTAGCATAGGTCTCTAATAGGCAGGTAAATGTACCCAATATGTAGCATAGGTCCCCAATAGGCAGGTAAATATCCCCAATATGTAGCATAGGTCTCTAATAGGCAGGTAAATGTACCCAATATGTAGCATAGGTCCCCAATAGGCAGGTAAATATCCCCAATATGTAGCATAGGTCTCTAATAGGCAGGTAAATGTCCCCAATATGTAGCATAGGTCCCCAATAGGCAGGTAAATATCCCCAATATGTAGCATAGGTCCCCAATAGGCAGGTAAATGTACCCAATATGTAGCATAGGTCCCCAATAGGCAGGTAAATGTCCCCAATAGGCAGCATAGGTCCCCAATAGGCAGCATAGGTCCCCAATAGGCAGGTAAATCTCCCCAATAGGCAGCATAGGTCCCCATTAGGCAGGTAAATCTCCCCAATAGGCAGCATAGGTCCCCAATAGGCAGGTAAATGTCCCCAATAGGCAGCATAGGTCCCCAATAGGCAGGTAAATATCCCCAATATGTAGCATAGGTCTCTAATAGGCAGGTAAATGTACCCAATATGTAGCATAGGTCTCCAATAGGCAGGTAAATGTCCCCAATAGGCAGGTAAATGTCCCCATTAGGCAGGTAAATCTCCCCGATAGGCAGCATAGGTCCCCAATAGGCAGGTAAATCTCCCCAATAGGCAGCATAGGTCCCCAATAGGCAGGTAAATCTCCCCAATAGGCAGCATAGGTCCCCAATAGGCAGGTAAATCTCCCCAATAGGCAGCATAGGTCCCCAATAGGCAGGTAAATGTCCCCAATAGGCAACATAGGTCCCCAATAGGCAGGTAAATGTCCCCAATAGGCAGCATGGGTCCCCAATAGGCATGTAAATGTCCCCAATAGGCAGGTAAATCTCCCCAATAGGCAGCATAGGTCCCCAATAGGCAGGTAAATGTCCCCAATAGGCAACATAGGTCCCCAATAGGCAGGTAAATGTCCCCAATAGGCAGCATAGGTCCCCAATAGGCAGGTAAATGTCCCCAATAAGCAGGTAAATGTCCCCAATAGGCAGCATAGGTCCCCAATAAGCAGGTAAATGTCCCCAATAGACAGCATAGGTCCCCAATAGGCAGCTTAGGTCCCCAATAGGTAGGTAAATATCCCCAATAGGCAGCATAGGTCCTCAATAGGCAGGTAAATGTCCCCAATAGGCAGAATAGGTCCTCAATAGGCAGGTAAATGTCCCCAATAGGCAACATAGGTCCCCAATAGGCAGGTAAATGTCCCCAATAGGCAGCATAGGTCCCCAATAGGCAGGTAAATGTCCCCAATAGGCAGCATAGGTCCCCAATAGGCAGGTAAATATCCCCAATATGTAGCATAGGTCTCTAATAGGCAGGTAAATGTACCCAATATGTAGCATAGGTCTCCAATAGGCAGGTAAATGTCCCCAATAGGCAGGTAAATGTCCCCAATAAGCAGGTAAATGTCCCCAATAGGCAGCATAGGTCCCCAATAGGCAGGTAAATGTCCCCAATAGGCAGCATAGGTCCCCAATAGGCAGGTAAATGTCCCCAATAGGCAACATAGGTCCCCAATAGGCAGGTAAATGTCCCCAATAGGCAGCATAGGTCCCCAATAGGCAGGTAAATGTCCCCAATAGGCAGCATGGGTCCTCAATAGGCAGGTAAATGTCCTCAATAGGCAGCATAGGTCCCCAATAGGCAGGTAAATATCCCCAATATGTAGCATAGGTCTCTAATAGGCAGGTAAATGTCCCCAATATGTAGCATAGGTCTTTAATAGGCAGGTAAATGTCCCCAATATGTAGCATAGGTCTCTAATAGGCAGGTAAATGTCCCCAATATGTAGCATAGGTCCCCAATAGGCAGGTAAATATCCCCAATATGTAGCATAGGTCTCTAATAGGCAGGTAAATGTACCCAATATGTAGCATAGGTCCCCAATAGTCAGGTAAATATCCCCAATATGTAGCATAGGTCTCTAATAGGCAGGTAAATGTACCCAATATGTAGCATAGGTCTCTAATAGGCAGGTAAATGTCCCCAATATGTAGCATAGGTCCCCAATAGTCAGGTAAATATCCCCAATATGTAGCATAGGTCTCTAATAGGCAGGTAAATGTACCCAATATGTAGCATAGGTCCCCAATAGTCAGGTAAATATCCCCAATATGTAGCATAGGTCCCCAATAGGCAGGTAAATGTCCCCAATATGTAGCATAGGTCCCCAATAGGCAGGTAAATATCCCCAATATGTAGCATAGGTCCCCAATAGGCAGGTAAATATCCCCAATATGTAGCATAGGTCCCCAATAGGCAGGTAAATGTACCCAATATGTAGCATAGGTCTCCAATAGGCAGGTAAATATCCCCAATATGCATGATAGACAGGACCCAGCGTTAAAAAAATATATAAATACCAGTACTCTCCTATGTACCCCACTGCTCTGATTAGGCGCCTGCTCGATTCCGTCTACTTCTGGCACAGGCGCGTGACGTTGTCGTCTGTGCTGTATACGGAGGGCCGCAAGTCTTCCAGAGTGGCAGCGCATCGCCTTTACTCGCCGCCTCGTCCTTCCGCCCACGATTACAGGGCCCACCGGCATTGAACTGTCGTCTGCTAAGCAGGACAGGCAGCGGCGACAAAAACACCCGGCGGGCCGGATAAGAATCCTCGGTGGGCTGCATGTGGCCCGCGGGCCGTAGTTTGAGGATAGATAATAGATAGATGATAGATAATAGATAGATAATAGATAATAGATAGATATTAGATAGATAATAGATGATAATAGATAGATGATAGATAATAGATAGATAATAGATATTAGATAGATAATAGATGATAATAGATGATAATAGATGATAATAGATAGATAATAGATAGATGATAGATAATAGAGAGATAATAGAGAGATAATAGATGATAATAGATAGATGATAGATAATAGATAGATGATAGATATAGATAGATAATAGATAGATGATAGATAATAGATACAGTGCCTACAAGTAGTATTCAACCCCCTGCAGATTTAGCTGGTTTGATAAGATGCAAATAAGTTAGAGCCTTCAAACTGCAAACGAGAGTAGGATTTATGAACAGAAGCATAAATCTTACAAACCAAAAAGTTATGTTGCTCAGTTGAATTTTATTAAATTTTAAACATAAAAGTGTGGGTCAATTATTATACAACCCCTATGTTTAATATTTTGTGGAATAACCCTGGTTTGCAATTACAGCTAATAATCGTCTTTTATAAGACTTGATCAGGCCGGCACAGGTCTGCGGAGTTATCTTGGCCCACTCCTCCATGCAGATCTTCTCCAAGTTATCTAGGTTCTTTGGGTGTCTCATGTGGACTTTATTCTTGAGCTCCTTCCACAAGTTTTCAATTGGGTTAAGGTCAGGAGACTGACTAGGCCACTCCAACACCTTGACTTTTTCCCTATTGAACCAGGCCTTGGTTTTCTTGGCTGTGTGCTTTGGGTCGTTGTCTTGTTGGAAGATGAAATTACGACCCATCTTAAGATCCTTGATGGAGGAGCGGAGGTTCTTGGCCAAAATCTCCAGGTAGGCCGTGCTATCCATCTTCCCATGGATGCGGACCAGATGGCCAGGCCCCTTGGCTGAGAAACAGCCCCACAGCATGATGCTGCCACCACCATGCTTGACTGTAGGGATGGTATTCTTGGGGTCGTATGCAGTGCCATCCAGTCTCCAAACGTCACGTGTGTGGTTGGCACCAAAGATCTCGATCTTGGTCTCATCAGACCATAGAACCTTGAACCAGTCTGTCTCAGAGTCCTCCAAGTGATCATGAGCAAACTGTAGACGAGCCTTGACATGACGCTTTGAAAGTAAAGGTACCATACAGGCTCGTCTGGAACGGAGACCATTGCGGTGGAGTACGTTACTTATGGTATTGACTGAAACCAATGTCCCCACTGCCATGAGATCTTCCCGGAGCTCCTTCCTTGTTGTCCTTGGGTTAGCCTTGACTCTTCGGACAAGCCTGGCCTAGGCACGGGAGGACACTTTCAAAGGCTGTCCAGGCCGTGGAAGGCTAACAGTAGTTCCATAAGCCTTCCACTTACGGATGATGCTCCCAACAGTGGAGACAGGTAGGCCCAACTCCTTGGAAAGGGTTTTGTACCCCTTGCCAGCCTTGTGACCCTCCACGATCTTGTCTCTGATGGCCTTGGAATGCTCCTTTGTCTTTCCCATGTTGACCATGTCTGAGTGCTGTTCACAAGTTTGGGGAGGGTCTTAAATAGTCAGAAAAGGCTGGCAAAAGAGATCTTTAATCCACACATGTGAAGCTCATTATTCTTGGTGCCTGAACTACATCTTAATACTTTAGGGGGACCAAACATAATTCTTGTGGTTTGAGGGGTTGAATAATAAATGACACTCTGAATTAACTTTTAAAGTTTTTAAAAAAAACAAAAAACAAAAACAAAAACAAAATTTGCTGCAGTGCATTTCCCACTTCCAGGCTGATCTACAGTACAAATGTCACAATGCCAAGTTAATTCCGCATGTGTCAACCAGCTAAATCTGCAGGGGGTTGAATACTACTTGTAGGCACTGTATATAATAGATGATAGATAATAGATAGATAGATAGATAATAGATAGATGATAGATAGATGATAGATAGATAATAGATAGATAGATAATAGAGAGATAATAAATAGATGATATATAGATAGATAGATAATAGATAGATGATAGATAATAGATGATAGATAGATAGATAGATAGATAATAGATAGATAGATAATAGAGAGATAATAAATAGATGATAGATAGATAGATAGATAGATAATAGATAGATGATAGATAATAGATAGATAGATAATAGATAGATGATAGATAATAGATAGATAATAGATGGTAGATAATAGATAGATGATAGATAGATAATAGATAGATAGATAATAGAGAGATAATAAATAGATGATAGATAGATAGATAGATAATAGATAGATGATAGATAATAGATAATAGATGATAGATAGATAATAGATAGATAGATAATAGAGAGATAATAAATAGATGATAGATAGATAGATAATAGATAGATGATAGATAATAGATAGATAGATAATAGATAGATGATAGATAATAGATGATAGATAGATGATAGATAATAGATAGATGATAGATAGATGATAGGTGATAGATAGATAGATAATAGATAGATGATAGATAATAGATAGATAATAGATAGATGATAGATAGATGATAGATAATAGATAGATGATAAATAATAGATAGATAATAGATAGATGATAGATAATAGATAGATGATAAATAATAGATAGATAATAGATAGCTAATAGATAGATAATAGATAGATGATAGATAGATGATAGATAATAGATAGATAATAGATAGATGATAGATAATAGATAGATGATAGATAGATAATAGATAGATAGATAATAGATAGATGATAGATAGATAGATAATAGATAGATAATAGATAGATGATAGATAATAGATAGATAATAGATAATAGATAGATGATAGATAATAGATAGATGATAGATAGATAGATAATAGATAGATGATAGATAATAGATAGATAATAGATAGATAATAGATAATAGATATATAATAGATAGATGATAAATAATAGATAGATAATAGATAGATGATAGATAATAGATAGATGATAAATAATAGATAATAGAGAGATAATAGATAGCTAATAGATAGATAATAGATAGATAATAGATAGATAATAGATTATAGATAGATGATAGATAGATGATAGATAGATAGATAGATGATAGATAATAGATAGATAATAGATTATAGATAGATGATAGATAATAGATAGATAATAGATAGATGATAGATAATAGATAGATAATAGATAATAGATAGATAATAGATAGATGATAGATAATAGATAGATAATAGATAGATGATAAATAATAGATAGATAATAGATAGATGATAGATAATAGATAGATGATAAATAATAGATAGATAATAGATAGCTAATAGATAGATAATAGATAGATGATAGATAGATGATAGATAGATGATAGATAGATAATAGATAGATGATAGATAGATAATAGATGATAAATAATAGATGATAGATGATATATAATAGATAGATGATAGATAGATAGATAATAGATAGATAATAGATAGATAGATCATAGATAATAGATAAGATATTGTTCCAAAAATGAAGTATTTCTCCCAGAAAATTATTGCAATTACACAGGTTTTCTTATACACATGTTTATTTCCTTTGTGTGTATTGGAACAACACAAAAGAAACAGAGAAAAAAAGGCAAATTGGACATAATTTCACACAAAACCACAAACGTGGGCCTGACAAAATTGTTGGCACCTTTCCAAAATTGCGAGTAAACAACTTTGTTTCCAGCATGTGATGCTCGTTCACACTCACCTGTGACAAGTAACAGGTGTGAGCAATGTGAAAATCACAGCTGAAACCAGATAAAAAAGAAGTTTCCTCAATCTTTGCATTGTGTGTCTGTGTGTGCCACACTAAGCATGGAGAACAGAAAGAGGAGAAGAGAACTGTCTGAGGACTTGAGAACCAAAATTGTTGAAAAATATCAACAATCTCAAGGTTACAAGTCCATCTCCAGAGATCTTGATGTTCCTTTGTCCATGGTGCCCAACATCATCAAGAAGTTTACAACCCATGGCACTGTAGTTAATCTCCCTGGACGTGGACAGCAGAGAAAAATTGATGAAAGGTTACAACGCAGGATAGTCCGGATGGTGGATAAGCAGCCCCAAAGTTACAAAGAAATTCAATCTGTCCTGTGTTCTCAGGGTGCATCAGTGTCAGTGCGAACTACCAGTTCACATGTGAATGAAATGAAACGCTATGGCAGTAGACCCAGGAGGACCCCACTGCTGACACAGAGACATAAAAAAGCTAGACTGCAGTTTGCCAAAATGTACGCGAGTATACCAAAATCCTTGTGCGAAAGCATCTTGTAAACAGATGAGACCAAGATAGAGCTTTTTGGTAAAGCACATAGTTCTATTGTTTACCGAAAACAGAATGAGGCCTACAAGGAAAAGAACACAGTACCTACAGTCAGATATGGTGGAGGTTCAAAGATGTTTTGGGGCTGTTTTGCTGCCTCTGCCACTGGGTGCCTTGACTGTGTGCAAGGCATCATGAAATCTGATTACCAAAGGGTTTTAGGTGGCAATGTAGTGCCCAGTGTCAGAAAGCTGGGTTTGCGTCCTAGGTCATGGGTCTTCCAGCAGGAGAATGACTCCAAACAGACTTCATGAAGCACCAAGAAATGGATGGAAACAAAGTGCTGGAGAGATCTAAAGTGGCAGCAATGAGTCCCGATCTAAATCCCATTGATCACCTGTGGAGAGATCTTACAATTGCTGTTGGGAGAAGACGTCTTCAGATATGAGAGACCTGGAGCAGATTGTAAGAATCGTCCAAGATCCCGGCTGAGAGGTGGAAGAAGCTGATAGTTATAGGAAGCGATTGATAGCAGTTATTTATTTCAAAGGGTGCAACAAAATGTTATGTTGAAAGTGCCAACAACTTTGTACGGTCCATTTTTGGGGTTTGTTATGATATTTTGTCCAATTTTGCTTTTTTTTCTCTGATTTTTGTGTTGTTCCAATACGCACAAAGGAAACAAACATGTGCATAACAAAACAGGTGGAATTGTGATAATGTTCTGGGAGAAATACTGCATTTTCTGGAACAATTTCAAGGGTGCCAACACTTTCGGCCATGACTGTGAATATAGATAGATAATAGATATTAGACAGATGATAGATTTCTGTTCTCTATATGATGTTGTGGGGTTTTGGATTTGGGTTTGCGCCGTTGATGGTTTTATCTATGATATAACCTTATGGCCGCATCTTGTGTTTCGTCTTCCAGAACCGTCATCTCTGCCATGAAAGCCTCACAACCGGAGAGGACGCCGCTGTTCAAGAAAGAGTCCAATGGCCGTGTGTACCGGATCCCCTCGCTCCTCTACATCGCCGCGGAGAACATGTTCCTGGCGTTCGCAGAGAAGCGTAAGAGTGAGAGCGATACTGAGGCGGAGATCCTGGTCATGAGGAGGGGGATCTACAAGACCGGATACGTGTCTGTAAGTTTACTGCGGATGTCTAACAGGCAGCGCCGGCTGTCACCCGGCATCTCACAAATGCCCGTCGTCCTATAGGGTGTGTAGACTTCTTAAAGCAACTTTTTGGCATTGCTTTAATGCTCTAAAATGAAACCTGCAGCGGCTTTACAAACAGTCCTGATTAGTGTTGAGCGAGTATGTTCTGTTCCGAGTATGCTCGGGCCGAGCTCCGAGTATTTACAGCTGCTCGGTGATATGGTTGAATCGCTGCCGTGTGCATGATTTGCGAATGTTTGACAGCTTTATTACATGTGAGGAATGTCTATTTCTATGTCTATTTCTTACACATTCCTCCCATGTAATAAAGCTGTCAAACAGTTGCAAATCATGCACACGGGAGCGATTCAACCACATCACCGAGCAGCAGTAAATACTCGGAGCTCGGCCCGAGCATACTCAGACAGAACATACTCGCTCAACACTAGTCTTGATTAAGCATCTCCTACTGTTCTGTGTGCATACAGCACCTGTGCAAAATGACGTGTCACCATGGTAACATACAGGGTCAGGTGTAGACAAAATAAGCCCTGGGCAAAAGTTTAAAGGGGGCCCTAAATTCTGAGATATTGCAGCATCACACTCAAACATTTAGTTTGCATTTACCTGCAGACCGTTAAATGAGCGCGAATGACAATATTGAAGTTGTTGTTGCTTGTTTCCCGCTGCCGGGATTTATAAATGTGGATACTAGAGAAACTCACAGTGAATGTTACACACACATATATATATACATATATATATATATATATATATATATATATATATACTCATAGCACATACTCACACATGTAAACACAGAGCACACAAATGTATACACAGCACACATGCATACACCGAGCACATACACACACATGCATACACAGAGCACATACACACACATACATACACAGAGCACATACACACACATGCATACACAGAGCACATACACACACATGCATACACAGAGCACATACACACACATGCATACACAGAGCACATACACACACATGCATACACAGAGCACATACACACACATGCATACACAGAGCACATACACACACATGCATACACAGAGCACATACACAGAGCACATACACACACATGTATACACAGAGCACACGAATATATACATATGGTACACAAATATACTTATAATTCTCAACTGGTGCATATTAAATGTTAAATGAGACAAAATAACTCACACCTGAGGATGCTAGTAAGGGTAAATCGCCACCCATAAAGACTCAAAAAAGAAAAAAACCAATAAAGATCACCCAAAAGAATGTTTCTTAATATAAAAGACAAATTTTATTGTATGAATATAAAATGCAAAATGCAATACACATGCTTGACAAAAATGGTGCAAATATATACACTATAAAAAATCCATCGTAATGTAGGACCGACGGGGTCCGTTCTGTGAGAATCACAACAGCTCAGTGGCCATGTGCACTGTCATTAAGTGACTCACCTAGCCATACTAGAGTCCAAGTAAATGTACAAGTATTTAACCCCTTAAGCCCCGCGGGTGGTTTGCACGTTAATGACCGGGCCAATTTTTACAATTCTGACCACTGTCACTTTATGAGGTAATTACTCTGGAACGCTTCAACGGATCCCCCTGATTCTGAGATTGTTTTTTCGTGACATATTGTACTTCATGATTGTGGAAAAATTTCTTCGATATCACTTGCGTTTATTTGTGAAAAAAACGGAAATTTGGCGAAAATTTTGAAAATTTTGCAATTTTCAAAATTTGAATTTTTAAGCCCTGAAATCAGAGCGATATGTCACACAAAAGAGTTAATAAATAACATTTCCCACATGTCTACTTTACATCAGCACAATTTTGGAACCAAAATTTTTTTTTGTTAGGGAGCTATAAGGGTTAAAAGTTGACCAGCGATTTCTCATTTTTCCAACAAAATTTACAAAACCATTTTTTTTAGGGACCACATCATATTTGAAGTCACTTTGAGAGGTCTTTATGACAGAAAATACCCAAAAGTGACACCATTCTAAAAACTGCACCCCTCAAGGTGCTCAAAACCACATTCAAGAACTTTATTAACCCTTCAGGTGCTTCACAGGAATTTTTTGAATGTGGAAGAAAAAAATGAACATTTAACTTTTTTCACAAAAATGTTACTTTAGACCCAATTTTTTTTATTTTCACAGGGGTAACAGGAAAAAATGGACCCCAAAATTTGTTGTGCAATTTCCCCTGGGCACGCAGATACCCAATATTTGGGGAAAAAATACTGTTTGGGCGCACGGCAGGGCTCGGAAGGGAAGGAGTGCCATTTGACTTTTTGATTGGAAAATTTGCTTGAATAATTAGCGGACGCCATGTTGTGTTTGGAGAGCCCATGTGTGCCCAAACTTTGGAGCTCCCCCACAAGTGACCCCATTTTGGAAACTAGACCCCCCAAGGCACCTTTCTAGATGCATAGTGAGCACTTGGAACCCCCAGGTGCTTCACAAATTGATTCGTAACAATGAAAAAGTGAAAAAAAAAAAACACTTTTTCATTTTTATGAATCAATTTGTGAAGCACCTGAGGGTTCCAAGTGCTCACAATGCATCTAGATAGGTGCCTTGGGGGGTCTAGTTTCCAAAATGGGGTCACTTGTGGGGGAGCTCCAATGTTTGGGCACACAGCGGCTCTCCAAACGCAACATGGTGTCGCTAACAATTTGAGCCGATTTTCCGTTAAATTTGTTAGAGGACACCATGTTGCATTTAGAGAGTCCCTGTGTGCCCAAACATTGGAGCTCCCCCACAAGTGACCCCATTTTGGAAACTAGACCCCCCAAGGCACCTATCTAGATGCATAGTGAGCACTTGGAACCCCCAGGTGCTTCACAAATTGATTCGTAACAATGAAAAAGTGAAAAAAAAAAAAAAATTTCATTTGTATGAATCAATTTGTGAAGCACCTGAGGGTTCCAAGTGCTCACTATGCATCTAGATAGGTGCCTTGGGTGGTCTAGTTTCCAAAATGGGGTCACTTGTGGGGGAGCTCCAATATTTGGGCACACAGCGGCTCTCTAAATGCAACATGGTGTCCGCTAACAAATTTAACGCAAAATTGGCTCAAATTGTTAGCGACACCATGTTGCGTTTGGAGAGCTGCTGTGTGCCCAAACATTGGAGCTCCCCCACAAGTGACCCCATTTTGGAAACTAGACCCCCCAAGGCACCTATCTAGATGCATAGTGAGCACTTGGAACCCCCAGGTGCTTCACAAATTGATTCGTAACAATGAAAAAGTGAAAAAAAAAACACTTTTTCATTTTTATGAATCAATTTGTGAAGCACCTGGGGGTTCCAACTGCTCACTATGCATCTAGATAGGTGCCTTGGGGGGTCTAGTTTCCAAAATGGGGTCACTTGTGGGAGAGCTCCAATGTTTGGGCACACAGGGACTCTCTAAATGCAACATGGTATCCGCTAACAAATTGAATGGAAAATCGGCTCAAATTGTTAGCGGACACCACATTGCGTTTGGAGAGCCCCTCTGTGCCCAAACTTTGGAGCTCCCCCACAAGTGACCCCATTTTGGAAACTAGACCCCCCAAGGCACCTTTCTAGATGCATAGTGAGCACTTGGAACCCCCAGGTGCTTCACAAATTGATTCGTAATAATGAAAAAGTGAAAAAAAAAACACTTTTTCATTTTTACGAATCAATTTGTGAAGCACCTAGGGGTTCCAAGTGCTCATTATGCATCTAGATAGGTGCCTTGGGGGGTCTAGTTTCCAAAATGGGGTCACTTGTGGGGGAGCTCCAATGTTTGGGCACACAGGGACTCTCTAAATGCAACATGGTATCCGCTAACAAATTGAATGGAAAATCGGCTCAAATTGTTAGCGGACGCCACATTGCGTTTGGAGAGCCCCTCTGTGCCCAAACTTTGGAGCTCCCCCACAAGTGACCCCATTTTGGAAACTAGACCCCCCAAGGCACCTTTCTAGATGCATAGTGAGCACTTGGAACCCCCAGGTGCTTCACAAATTGATTCGTAATAATGAAAAAGTGAAAAAAAAAACACTTTTTCATTTTTACGAATTAATTTGTGAAGCACCTAGGGGTTCCAAGTGCTCACTATGCATCTAGATAGGTGCCTTGGGGGGTCTAGTTTCCAAAATGGGGTCACTTGTGGAGGAGCTCCAATGTTTGGGCACACAGGGACTCTCCAAATGCAACATGATATCCGCTAACAATTTGAGCCGACAATTTGTTAGCGGATATCATGTTGCATTTGGAGAGTCCCTGTGTGCCCAAACATTGGAGCTCCCCCACAAGTGACCCCATTTTGGAAACTAGACCCCCCAAGGCACCTATCTAGATTCATAGTGAGCACTTGGAACCCCAGGTGCTTCACAAATTTATTCATAAAAATGAAAAAGTGTTTTTTTTTTCACTTTTTCATTTTTACGAATCAATTTGTGAAGCACCTGGGGGTTCCAAGTGCTCACTATGCATCTAGAAAGGTGCCTTGGGGGGTCTAGTTTCCAAAATGGGGTCACTTGTGGGGGAGCTCCAAAGTTTGGGCACAGAGGGGCTCTCCAAACGCAATGTGGTGTCCGCTAACAATTTGAGCCGATTTTCCATTCAATTTGTTAGCGGATACCATGTTGCATTTAGAGAGTCCCTGTGTGCCCAAACATTGGAGCTCCCCCACAAGTGACCCCATTTTGGAAACTAGACCCCCAAGGCACCTATCTAGATTCATAGTGAGCACTTGGAACCCCAGGTGCTTCACAAATTGATTCATAAAAATGAAAAAGTGTTTTATTTTCACTTTTTCATTTTTACGAATCAATTTGTGAAGCACCTGGGGGTTCTAAGTGCTCACTATGCATCTAGATAGGTGCCTTGGGGGGTCTAGTTTCCAAAATGGGGTCACTTGTGGGGGAGCTCCAATGTTTGGGCACACAGGGGCTCTCCAAACGCAACATGGCGTCCGCTAACAATTTGAGCCGATTTTCCATTCAATTTGTTAGCGGACACCATGTCGCGTTTGGAGAGCCCGTGATGTGCCTAAACAGTGGAGCTCCCCCACAAGTGTCCCCATTTTGGAAACTATACCCCTCAAAGATTTTATTAAGGTGTATAGTGAACATTTTGAACCCAGAGGTACGGCACATTATTTGTTTACATTAGGTCATCATATTGAATAAGTTGTCATTATTCTTGAGCGCAAGTGCTCGCTACTTGAGTTTGCATCGGGTACTCAGGTATGCACCATGTACAGCGTGTGCTCGAGTGACATGCTCGAGTCCCTGCTCCGCATGTTTCACGGTTATTATACACCCAAAAAAAACCATGCGGGGATCGCTCGTGCATGGCAGGCAATCCCCGTAAAGTTTTTTGGCCGCGAAGCATATGGGGCAGAGACTCGAGCATGTCACTCAAATACCCACGATACTAAATGCATACCAGAGCACCCGATGCAAACTCAAGTAGCAAGCACTTGCTCTCAACACTAGTCGCCATATCGTCATCTTTTTTTCTTACTTTTGAAAAAAATCCCAACCCCAGCCCTAACCCTAGCACAACCCTAGCCCCAGCACAACCCTAGCCCCAGCACAACCCTAGCCCCAGCACAACCCTAGCCCCAGCACAACCCTAGCCCCAAACCCAGCCCTAACCCTAGCCCAATCCTAACTCAAGAGTTTATTTTTGACGCCGTTCCTTGTGCGGTATAAGTGATTAGACGACTTTATTCTTCGGGTCGGTGTGATTACAGCAATGCCAGAATCATATGGGGTTTTTATGACTGACAGCTGTCACACACTAAAAGACGCATTTTTTGTAAAATCTAGTTTTTGCATCGCCATATTTTGAGAGCTATAATTTTTCCAGATTTTGGCAGACAGTCATGTGACGGCTCGTTTTTTGCGGGATGACTTGACGTTGTTATTGGTGCCATTTTCAGGCACGTGACATTTTTTGATCGCTTTCTATTCCGATTTTTGGGAGGCAGAATAAACAAAAACCAACAATTCAGGAATTTTTTTTTTTTTTTTTTTTTTATTCTGTTCCGCGTGTGGTAAAATTGATGAGGCAGCTTTACTCTTCGGGTCAGTACGTTAACAGCGGTACCACATTTGTATCATTTTTCTATGTTTTGGCGCTTATACACAATAAAAGCTATTTTATAGAAAAAAATATTTTTTAGTATCGCTTTATTCTGAGAGCTATAACTTTTTTATTTTTCGACTGATGGAGCTATATGGCGGCTTGTTTTTTGCGGGACGAGATGACGTTTTCAGCGGTATCATTTTTATTTATATGCGTCTTTTTGATCGCGTGTTATTCCACTTTTTGTTTGGCGGTATGGTGATAAAGCATTGTTTTTTGCTTGTTTTTTTTTTTTTTTTTTTTACCGTGTTCACTGAAGGGGTTAACTAGTGGGACAGTTTTATAGGTCAGGTTGTTCCGGACGCGGCGATACCAAATATGTGTACTTTTATTGTTTTTTTTTATTTTTTTTATAATAATATTTATTGATGGGTACATTATATTTTTATTTTTGGTGTATTATTTTTTTTATTTTTTTATAATATTTTTGCACATTTTTTTTTTTTTTTTTTTTTTCCACTTTCACACAGTTTATACACTTTATTACTTTGTCCCACTCTGGGACTTTCACTTTTTTTTTTCTGATCGCCTGCATGGCACAGGAATGGAGCACCATCCCTATGCCATGAAGGCTGTCAGAAGTGCACAGTGTGAAGATTGCTTGGAGATGCACTGCGCATGTCCATGCAATCTTCCTGCTCTCTGGTGACCCGGATGTTGTCATGACGACATCGGGTCGTCATGGCAACACCCGGGAAGCCTTTGCAGACTGCGCTGGAAGCCGGAAGAGGAGGTGAGTATCGCCGATCACCTCCCCTTGCCCCCGCAATGCCGCGATCGACTTCGATCGACTTCGATCGCAGCATCGCGGGGGTTAATGTGCTGGGAGCGGTGCGTGACCGCTCCCTGCACATAGTACCGGGTGTCAGCTGTGACAATCAGCTGACACCCGGCGGCGATCGCACCCGCACAGCCTGTGTGCGCGCGCGATCGCGATGACGTACTAATACGGGTCTGGCTCTTAAGTCCCAGGGCACAGACGCGTATTAGTACGTCAGATGTTATTAAGGGGTTAAAGATGTCCAGGAAAATAATACTGGTCTATAGTAAACAGTTCATTGAATAGTCACCAAATAGTTAAGCATCAAACTATCCACAAGAGATAGATGTATGGACAATTAATTCATACCTGGACATAGGACCGTATGGTGTGGGAGCTCACAGAGGGGCCACGCGTCCACCCCAACGCGCGTTTCGGCGCTGCCTTCTTCAGGGGGCGTAAACCATCTCAGGAGGTGTGTCTCTTTAAATGATAGCCCAGCCAATGGGTGAAGATGGGAGGACCATGAGTGATGCATGTAGCGTCGCGGTTGCCGGGTAGACCCGTGACGGCGTCATGCGGCGGATCACGCGGAAGTCACGTGGGCCCATGTGACTCCGCAGGTCCTTGCAGGTAGACGCCAAAGACTACGGGGCGCTGTGCCAGCCCGCGAAGCGCATGCATGCAGGTCCTAATGGCCCCAAACACTATCCCAGTGCTCAAAGAATGCAGTACATAAACGGCATACCCCCCAATGTTACATGTCACCTTTATCACAACTCATACAATGCGATCAGAAGGTCAGTTTAGCAATACATTTAAATCTGGATAATAATACATTATCATATAAAACGCAATATATCAGATATGTTATAATTAAGAGAAAAGTTTCATACATTAACCAACCCAAAGACAACATGTACATACTTTATAATGTCTTCATTCACATGAATATAGATAGTTAACATATCAGTGTACGGACAATAGCTCACATATAATAAAAATGACATACATCACAACCACTACAGTCCTCACACCTAAATTATCCATACATGTGAAGTAGTCATTATGGGGTCCGAAATGTATATATAGACATGCACTACATCCCACAAGAATGTAAGTGTCCCTGTAGGGGAACGTGTGCGCACCCACAAATATAGACAATATATATATATATATGGTACACAAATGTATACACAGCACACAAGCATACACAGAGCACATACACATGCATGTATACACAGAGCCCTTACACACGCATGGATACACAGAGCACATATACACACATATATATACAGACCACACAAATATGTATACATGTAGCACACAAATGTATGCATAGAGCACACGTGCATACACAGCACATATATACACAGAGCACATACCAACACGTATACACAGCATAAATACACACATGTATACATAAAACACATATACACTTACATATGTATACACAGAGCACATACATACACACACATGTATACACAGAACATAAATTGTCAGGCAAAAGGTATTTTTGCCCGAGTTTTAAAAAATGAGAGATGTTTTAAAAAAGGAAAAAACCCCACCCCCTATCTGTTTGTAAGTGAAGACATAGAACTCACTTTTGCTTTTCCCCAAACCAGGAATTTTTATGACCCGCCATAAAACCTCAGTCCAGGGCAAGCGCTGGTACAAACCGGAAAATCCCTCCAAAAAATCCCATTGTTTAATTGTACAAACGTTTTATGCCAATTTTAATCACGCACAGGTCTGACAGAAACATCGGAACCACGTTTTTTGAATGCTCACCTTTTTCCCATTACAATAGTATAACTTGCATAACTGAGGAATGACCGGGAACTGAGATAATGGATTCTGAGCTTCTGAGCGTCATAGAGGTTTCATATTTAATATCTATCTTCATGAATATTGCTGACGGTCAAGATGATGTCTCCCTCTTGGATGTGGGACCCCCCCACACCAAGATATGGAATCTGAAGGATTTTTTAGGTCTTCTGCAGCTGGGTGGGCTCGCAAAGCCGAGCCCCCTTGTAAGGTAAATAAGGGGTGTTCCCCAGAGTTTTGGCTGCTTGCTAAAAACCAGATCGGCCATTTTTCAAGCCATTCCAACCAGGGACGCAGACGCATGCACTACACGCTGCGTGAAGGAATCAAGTCTAATTTCCGGGGAGCCGTCCCCCCCACAGAATCTGAGACCATCACCTTGTGAAGCAGGTTTTGCTATTACTTATCCCTTTTATTTTAATAACTGTTTATGCATACATGTAAATTGTCTCCTTTATAATATCTTGTATATATTTTGTAAACACTGCCCACCTTTTGGGAGTAAATCATTAATTATTTACCAGTTTCTTTCTTCTTGTCCTATGTCGAGCAAACACGTTCCTCACCCGCTAATTCACGTTACCTACCAGGTACCCGATCCACCTGTTAAGCGATCGGTGGTGGCAGTATACCAGTATTTATGTGATATTGTGGTTTGAGGGTGGCTGGTCGGAGGTATATATACGTTCCTGGAAGGAACTGGTGGTATATATACGTCCTGTCACATCACGTGCCGCAATAGTCGACATAAATTAGAGCAGCTGCACCCGTGCTTATCCTCTGTCAGTACCGTGTTTGACCAGCAGGATAAGGGGGCGCCAGAGAGCTGCAAGGTCTGACCCAAGAGTGGGTGTTGTTTTCATGACAAATTGGTGGCAGCGGTGGGATCATAGGACATTAGTGATCTGGTTTGAGCAATCATTCCTCTCACTAAAAACTTGCACAAAAGTTTTGAAGATCGAACTCAGTGTTTATTAGATCTGAGACAATACTGTATGTGTATCAGTTACCCCTACCCTTCTTCTTTTTTTTCTTTTCTATTCTTATTTTGGTGATCATGGTCGTAGTTGGGGAGTCCTGGTATCACCAGCAGAAAAAGGACACTCTTACTGGAATATGTATAATCAAAGGCATTGACCCCCACGGCAAAAGCAAAGAACAAATGATTTCTGAACTGTTACAAGGTGCTGCAGAGCCCGTCCGACAGCAGAGCCCTGATGAGGGGGCGGCCAGCCAAGGCCCGGATGGCGCTGCTGCAGGGGTCCAACCTGTGATTGCCAGCCATACCCGCAACCAGGGTAGTGTGGACCCCCACCTGCAGATGGCCTTGGAGGAGCTCGCCACAGACAATCATGATGGACGACTGCAGCTGATCCTGGAATTCCAGGAGCGGGCTGAGCGACAAGCCCAAGCTGACCGAGAGGCTGCTGAGCGACAAGCCCAAGCTGACCGAGAGGCTGCTGAGCGACAAGCTGACCGACAACACCAGCTGGAGCTAGCCCGGATTCAGAAGGAGTCGCCCTCTACGCAGACCCGTGAGTCCAACAGTGCCAGCTGCTTTAAACCTCGTCCTGAGCACTTCCCTGTGATGGAAAAGGATGGGGACTTGGACACATTTCTGCGAGGCTTTGAAAAGGCCTGCAGGCAGTATCAGCTGCCCATCGACCAATGGGCAAGATATTTGACTCCAGGGCTCCGAGGAAAAGCTTTGGAGGTGTTTGCTTCCCTCCCTCGAGAGCAGGATGGAGACTATGAGGCCGTCAAGCAGGCCCTGATAAAAAAGTACCAGCTGACTCCGGAGGTTTACCGGAAAAAATTCAGAACCCTCCAACGTGGACCACAGGACACCTACCGTGATGTGGTAGACGGGCTCAGAACCAACTTTGAGCAGTGGATCCAAGGACTGTCAGCGACCACCTTTGAGCAGCTAAAGGACCTGATGGTGAAAGACCAGTTCCTGCATCTGTGTCCGACTGAGGTACGGCAGTTCGTGATGGATCGGGAGCCACCTGATGCCAATAAAGCAGCGCAGATCACAGACACCTACGAGGCCAACCGGAGACCAGAGGTGCGGAAGCCGGTCGTCGCCAGCTGGAAAGGGGGTAAGCCATCAACCACCATCCCTGCCCCTGCCAGCCGACCTTCCGGAGGCCTTTTTCCCGTTGCCAAGGCCCTGCCTGCATCCGATGCCCGCAGGTGTTATTCCTGCAACCAGACTGGTCATCTCAGCGCCACTTGCCCAGAGAAGCAGAGGAAGAACCCCCCATCCAAGGCCCCAGGGCCTAATGCCTCAGTTCTTTTGGTGGGTGGGCCGGTTGGGAGGGCCTGTGAAAACTTTCAGTCTGTCAGGGTGGGGAACACTCTCACTGTAGGCCTCAAGGACACTGGGGCCGAACGAACCCTCATCCGACCCGAACTGGTGTCCCCTGAAGCGCTTATTCCAGGAAAGACCCTGACTGTCACTGGGATTGGGGGCGTCCGATGCCCCTTGCCCATGGCCCGGGTTTTTATTGATTGGGGTGCGGGGAGTGGGGTGAAGGAAGTGGGAGTATCCAAAAACCTACCTGCAAATGTTTTGTTGGGAACTGATTTGGGGAGGATGTTTGCTTATTATGTCCCTAACACCCCTCCCCGCTCTGATACGGTTGGTAAGGTTAATGCTGATAATGTGAATGTCAATGCTTTACATGATGATGATGATGATGTTGTTGTATTGGAAGGTGCAGGAGAACTCAGCCATGTCACTCTGTGGGGTGATGTTGCTGAGGATCCCCTAGCAGGAGCAACGGTCAGTGCCAAGGGTAATGGGGAGAGGCACGAGGACCATGGCGCAGGTGATGCTGTGCCAGTGACCAGTGTCACAACAGATGGTGACCTGGCTGATAGTCGCTGCCCCATACGTAGCACTGTGCCTGAGGTAATGGAGGATGATGGAGAAGTAGTTCTCATGGCCTCTCAGGCTAATGAGACGGTGTTATTCCCCGGGGAGACGGCCTATATAGCCGCTGTTACCCGCAGTCAGAGTGCCCAGAACGCAAGTAACGCCCTGCCTTCTGGACCCTCCTCGAACAGAGGAATAACTGAATCAGGTATGGACCCAGAGCCGGTCCCAGAGGGTCCCAGTGAGGACGTGGCCTTAACCTCACTTCTGGCTTCCTCCAGCCAGGAGTTTCAGGCAGCTCTGCACTCAGATGCTAGCCTGGAGACGTTATGGAGCCTCGCGGAGAAACCCACCTCCGAGTCGGATAAGGAGAGGGTATTCTGGGACCAAGGGAGGTTGTACCGGGAGACAGTTCCCTGTACGCCCCAACAGGAGTGGCTGAGGGAAAGACAGCTGGTCGTCCCCTACCAATTCAGGGATGAGTTGTTGCGGATCGCCCATGAAATTCCACTCGCTGGACACTTGGGGGTCAGCAAAACCAAGGCCCGGCTGTCTCATCACTTTTATTGGCCCAAAATGAGGACAGATGTGGTGAACTACTGTCGATCCTGTACCACGTGTCAAAGAGTGGGAAAGTCAGGGCCGGCCCCCAAAGCCCCCCTGATCTCTTTGCCAGTGATAGAGGAGCCTTTCCAGAGGATTGCTGTGGACATTGTGGGACCAATGGCCATACCCAGCAGCTCTGGAAAACGATTCATCCTTACCGTGGTAGACTATGCTACCCGGTATCCGGAGGCGGTAGCCCTGTCCTCAATTAGGGCGGATAAGGTGGCGGACGCCCTCTTGGCCATCTTTTCGCGAGTAGGATTTCCCTGGGAGATGCTTACCGACCAGGGGACTCAGTTCATGTCACGCTTAATGGAGGCCCTATGTAAGAAAATGCAGGTGCAGCATTTGGTATCGAGTGCGTATCACCCACAGACCAATGGTTTGTGTGAGCGATTCAACGGTACCCTCAAACAGATGTTAAAAATGCTGGTTGAGACCCAGGGTCGCGACTGGGAGCGTTACCTCCCACACCTGCTATTTGCTTACAGAGAGGTTCCACAGGCCTCGACGGGGTTCTCCCCCTTTGAGCTCCTGTATGGCAGGCGTGTCCGAGGACCCCTTGGGTTGATAAGGGAATTCTGGGAAGAAGAGCCGAGCTCCCCAGGAGTGTCCATCGTGGAGTATGTCATGCGCTTCCGTGACAAGATGCAGACCTTGACGCAGTTGGTGCATGACAACATGGCGCAAGCCCAGGCTGACCAGAAGCATTGGTACGACCAGAACGCCCGAGAACGGACCTACCAGGTGGGTCAGAAGGTGTGGGTGCTGGTCCCCGTACCAAAGGACAAGCTTCAGGCGGCCTGGGAAGGCCCGTACGTCATTCACCAACAGCTCAACCCGGTCACCTACGTGATCACACTTGACCACGAGCGGGGTAGGCGGAAGGCGTTTCACGTTAATATGATGAAGGCTCATCAAGAACGTGGAACCTGCGTCCTACCGGTCTGCAACCTGCCAGAGGATGGGGAGGATGACCCCCTCTTGGACATGCTCGCCCAAGCGAAGGCCAGCGGGTCCCTAGAGGATGTAGAGCTAAGCGACTTGCTATCCGCAGACCAGAGGTCTCAGATGCAAGCAGTGCTGAAACCCTTCCAAGCAGTGTTCACCAACCTGCCTGGCAGGACTCAAGTGGCGGTCCATGAAGTGGACACCGGGAATCATGCCCCACTCCGGCGGACAGCCTATCGAATCTCCGACGAGGTGCAGCATGTCATGCGCCAGGAGGTCGAGGAGATGCTGCAGTTGGGGGTGATTAAGCGGTCCAAGAGCGCGTGGGCCTCACCTGTAGTCCTGGTGCCTAAGAAGGACCGGACCACCCGGTTCTGTGTGGACTACAGGGGGCTCAACGCTATCACCGCCTCTGACGCACAACCAATGCCACGCATTGAGGAGCTGCTGGAGCGGTTAGCCAGCGCGAGCTATCTCTCCATTATGGATTTGAGTCGGGGATATTGGCAGATTCCCTTGAGCCCCGGGGCCCAGGAGAAGTCCGCCTTTATCACCCCCTTCGGATTGTATGAATCCACGGTCATGCCCTTTGGCATGAAAAATGCCCCTGCCACGTTGAAGCGAATGGTCAACCACCTGCTCCAGGGACTGGAGAGGTACGCAGTAGCGTACCTGGATGACATTGCCATCTTCAGTCCCACCTGGGAGGATCACCTCGAGCATCTGCAGCAGGTGCTCGGGCGCATTCACCAGGCGGGCTTGACCATCAAGCCGGGAAACTGCCAGATGGGCATGAACGAGGTCCACTACCTGGGGCACCGGGTAGGTGGGGGTACTCTGAAGCCAGAGCCTGGGAAGGTGGACGCTATCGTGTCCTGGCCCACCCCCAGGACCAAGAAGCAGGTGCAGTCCTTCTTGGGCACCTCAGGGTACTATAGACGCTTTGTGCAGGACTATAGTAGCCTTGCGAAGCCCTTGACAGACCTCACCAGGAAGAGCCTACCCCATTCCGTCAAATGGACGGATGAATGCGAGGTGGCCTTTAGGGCTTTGAAGACTGCCCTGAGCAGCTCTCCTGTACTAAAGGCGGTCGACGGCACACGGCCACTCTTAGTACAGACCGACGCCAGTGAGTTTGGCCTCGGTGCTGTACTCAGCCAGGTCGACTCGGGGAACCAAGAACACCCCGTGTTGTACCTAAGCCGGAAACTGCTGCCGAGGGAAGTGGCCTATTTCACCATAGAGAATGAGTGCCTGGCCATTGTATGGGCCCTCAACCGCTTACAGCCTTACTTGTACGGGCGCCCCTTCACTGTCGTGACTGACCACAACCCCCTGAGTTGGCTGCACACCATGTCAGGTGCCAACGGAAGGTTGTTACGCTGGAGCCTCACCCTCCAGCAGTACGACTTTACCGTTCAACACCGCAGGGGCAGCGAGCATGGCAATGCCGATGGGTTGTCCCGGCGAGGGGAGCCTCCAGACATACGCTTGGAGGAGTACCAGAAGGTCCTACCTCCATAGCGCAGTCAAAAAGGGTGAGGTGTCAGGCAAAAGGTATTTTTGCCCGAGTTTTAAAAAATGAGAGATGTTTTAAAAAAGAAAAAAAAAACCACCCCCTATCTGTTTGTAAGTGAAGACATAGAACTCACTTTTGCTTTTCCCCAAACCAGGAATTTTTATGACCCGCCATAAAACCTCAGTCCAGGGCAAGCGCTGGTACAAACCGGAAAATCCCTCCAAAAAATCCCATTGTTTAATTGTACAAACGTTTTATGCCAATTTTAATCACGCACAGGTCTGACAGAAACATCGGAACCACGTTTTTTGAATGCTCACCTTTTTCCCATTACAATAGTATAACTTGCATAACTGAGGAATGACCGGGAACTGAGATAATGGATTCTGAGCTTCTGAGCGTCATAGAGGTTTCATATTTAATATCTATCTTCATGAATATTGCTGACGGTCAAGATGATGTCTCCCTCTTGGATGTGGGACCCCCCCACACCAAGATATGGAATCTGAAGGATTTTTTAGGTCTTCTGCAGCTGGGTGGGCTCGCAAAGCCGAGCCCCCTTGTAAGGTAAATAAGGGGTGTTCCCCAGAGTTTTGGCTGCTTGCTAAAAACCAGATCGGCCATTTTTCAAGCCATTCCAACCAGGGACGCAGACGCATGCACTACACGCTGCGTGAAGGAATCAAGTCTAATTTCCGGGGAGCCGTCCCCCCCACAGAATCTGAGACCATCACCTTGTGAAGCAGGTTTTGCTATTACTTATCCCTTTTATTTTAATAACTGTTTATGCATACATGTAAATTGTCTCCTTTATAATATCTTGTATATATTTTGTAAACACTGCCCCCCTTTTGGGAGTAAATCATTAATTATTTACCAGTTTCTTTCTTCTTGTCCTATGTCGAGCAAACACGTTCCTCACTCGCTAATTCACGTTACCTACCAGGTACCCGATCCACCTGTTAAGCGATCGGTGGTGGCAGTATACCAGTATTTATGTGATATTGTGGTTTGAGGGTGGCTGGTCGGAGGTATATATACGTTCCTGGAAGGAACTGGTGGTATATATACGTCCTGTCACATCACGTGCCGCAATAGTCGACATAAATTAGAGCAGCTGCACCCGTGCTTATCCTCTGTCAGTACCGTGTTTGACCAGCAGGATAAGGGGGCGCCAGAGAGCTGCAAGGTCTGACCCAAGAGTGGGTGTTGTTTTCATGACATAAATATATACATATGTATACATAAAACACATATACACTTACATATGTATACACCAAGCACATACATACACACACACACACAGACATATACACAGAGCATAATACACACATATGTATACATAAAAACATATACACTTACATATGTATACACAGAGCACATACATACACACACATGTATACACAGCATAATACACACATATGTATACATAAAAACATATACACTTACATATGTATACACTGAGCACATAAACACACACACATCTATACACAGATTCCACCACTCACGGTGTCCTATGGACGCTGTGACTGACAGCTCTGTCGCCCTATGGGATTGAGGTGTTATGCGCTGTGCAGAGGGACCCAGAAAGACTGGCACCAAACCAACAAAGGCGCAGCCACAGATGCACTTGGCACAAGCTGCCAAGCTGGCGAGCCCTTGAGGGCCGGGAATACTTTTCACCCAGCTCCCAGTGATGGAAGGGGGTCTTTGGCAGAGCCCTTCCCAGGCCCGCTTTCGCCGGACAGATAGTGTCTGGTGACACAGTTGGTGCTTAGTCCGGAACCAGGTTAGTACCTCTGCAAGAAACCCAGGAAGTGAAACCAGAAGAGAAAATGAGAAAACCCCTGAAAAGATAGCAAAACTAATGCTAGCATCACTCACCACTACAGCACATAGGAACTGCAATAAACAGCAAAGCACTGAGCAGGGAGCAGGGTTAAATAGCCCACCTAATGATAAGGTGTTGCATACCTCCCAATCATCCCTTGACAGCAACTCCCTGCTAGTTTGCACAGCAGAATGTAAACAATCCCACCACTGCCTAGTTCCAGACATAACAGCGTCCTTCTTTGTCTGGGCAAGACAGCGTCCCATCTTCCCCGGGCAGAGAAATCAGTGAGAGACACGGTTTCCCGCGTCCTCACACATCCTACAACACCAGCACGCGATGCTTCATAAGATTGGGACAGTTTTCCTGCACGCATAGTGGCTCCGCCTCCAGGGTCAGGATAATGGTGGCTCCTTCGACTGGAGTAGCGTAGCACTGGACCTGCTCCATTCCCAGATGGGAGCACAGAACCACAATTCCTAACACGAGGGCTTGCTGAGCTGTCAGGATTGTGAGTGACACATTGAGTAATGACTAGAGTTAGAGAGAACATATACACACGTATGGCGCACAACACACACACACAAGTATACACAGAGCACTACACAGAGCATACACACATGTATACACAACATACACACACATATACAAAGAGTATATACACACATATGTATACACAGAACACATCCACACATGTATACACAGAGCACACATGTATACAGAGAGAAAACACACACATACACAGAGCACATACACACATGTACAGTATACACAGAGCACATACACATGTATACACAGATGACATACATACATACATGTATATATAGAGCACAGACACTATGACATATGTATACACAGACCACACACACACATATATACAGAGCACATACACACACCTAATGCATTCACAGAGCACACACACATGTAAACACAGAGCACATACACACATGCATACAGAGAGCATATACATACATACACATAAAGTACAAATACACACATATGTATACACTGAGCACATATGCACATGTATACACAGAGCACATACATACACATGTATACGGTTTTAACTGAACCCTAACACTCACACGGGGATGAAGAAACTAGGGGAGATGTTAAACCTGCACACCACAGGTTTGTATGCAGATTAGGTAAATACCTAACCTGACCCTGATTAAAAAATTATGCAATGGTGCCCCCACTCAATGTCGGCCGACCCTGAGTGTCCTTAGCTACATCCTCAACTATGCACATAGTGTAACCCAAAACCACAACAATAGAACGTGGTGGACACAGACAGAGGATGAGACACAGGACTAAAGACATGTTCACACAGTCATGAATGAAACACTGAAGGAAAAGAAAGGAACCCAAAAAGACCTTTGGTATAAGTGAAAACTCTCAGACCCTGGAAGTAACAAAATAGGAAAACAGTTGAGAAGGAGAAAACGCAAACAAACCTCAGGAAAAGAAATAGATAAAACCTCAGCAAGATAAACCTTCACTGGGTAGCTGGGACTCCAAACATCCAACTTGGAATATAGACAGCAAAGACTGAATGTGCCAGTAGAGTATAAATAACCCCTCAAAAGATGTGATAGGACAAACCAAAATGAGGAACTGAAAACACAGAAGAAACACAGGCTGTGGTCAAACAGAGAGGCAAACCAACCCACAGCCAGAGATCACCGGATCAAGTCCTGGAGCCGAGCCATGACATATACACAGAGCACATACACACACCAAATGTATACACAGAGCACACACATACAGACATGTATACACAGACCACATGTACAGATATGAATACACAGAGCACATACACATATATATACACAGAGCGCATATAGACATGTATACACAGAGCACATACACATATATATACACAGAGCACATGCACACACATGTATACACAAAGCATATACAGACATTTATACAGAAAGCGCATGTACACACGTATACACAGAGAGCATACACACATGTATACACAGAGTGCATACATATACACATGTATACACAGAGCACATACATACTGTATGTATACACAGAGCATACACATATGTACACACAGACCACATACTTACATGCACACGTATTGCAGGGATTCCACTCTTTGGAAGAGGTTGAGGTAGGTACAGGCAGCAAGGTCTTAAGTCAAAACAGGAAGATTTATTCAAGTCCATAAACTTCCTCAGAAAATAAACTGCCTTTCTCCGGCATAAATGGTATAACATAAAAATAAACAGTTCCACAACAAGTATGGGCTCACCCATTTACAATTATATCCACGCAACTCAGCAAAGGATCACAGGTCTTTCTACCTTCACTTACAGACCAAGACTGAGGCAGCTCATCTGCCTTTAAACAGGCTGCAAAGCCTGGATAGGAGAATGGGAATGACCAGTCCGGCCCAGCTTTCGTCTCCAGGTCCTACAGTGGCTTGTGAAAGTATTCATCCCCCTTAGCATTTTTTTGTTTTGCTACCTCACAACCTGGAATTTCACTGTTTTTTTTTGAGGGTTTCCATCAGTTCATGTAAAGAACATGCCTACAACTTTGAACATTTGTTTTTCTTTTTATTGTGAAGCAAACAACAAATAGGACAAAATAACTGAAAACTTCAGTGTGCATAACTATTCACCCCCCTAAAGTCAGTACTCTGTAGAGCCTCTTTTTGCACCAATTACAACTGAAAGTCGCTTTGTATAAGTCTCTATGAGCTTTCCACATCTGGCCATTGAGATTTTTGCCCATTCCTTAAGGTATAACTGCTCCAGCTCCTTCAGGTTCAATGGTTTCCTCTGGTGAACAGCAATCTTCATGTCTGACCACAGATTCTCAATTGGATTAAGGTCTGTGTTATGTTCTGCTACCAAAGCTAAGGAAAGAGAGGAGATCTGTCCCTACTATAAGACTCAGCTGAATCCCTACGATGTAACAGGGAACCTGATCCTGCGATCAGACCTGCTAAAGTCCTAATCTAGTCTGTACGAAGACCTATAGATGTGGGGAGGGAATCCCTACAAGTACTAAGGACTGGGAGGAATATGGGACACCTCCTAACAGAAATAGTAGCAGACAGACGAACAAACAAAATAGATAGAACATAGAGGTCCGTAGACCAAGCAAACTAACAGAGCTAGATACAGAGCACAGGCTAGCTAGAAAGTAGATATACAATGAAGTCCAGCAAAGCCAGAAGGGCGGAGCAGGATTAAATAGGCCAACAAGGTCATGTGACCAGCAAAGGAAAAAAAAACCTAACAGCAAGGTTCTAACAGTCTGGGCTTTGACTCGGCCACTCCAAAACATTTACACGTTTCCCCTTAAACCACTCGAGTGTTGCTTTAGCAGTATGCTTTGGGTCATTTTCTTGCTGGAAGGTGAACCTCCGTCCCAATCTCAGATCACTGACAGACTTAAAAATGTTTTGCTCAAGAATATCCCTGAATTTTGCACCATCCATCTTCACCTCGACTCAGACCATGTTCCCTGTCACTGCTGCCGAAAAAATCCCCACAGCATGATGCTGCCACCACGTTTCACTGTGGGGATGGTGTTCTTGGGGTGATGAGCTGTGCTGGTATGTCGCTAGACATTTTGGTCTCATTTACCACAGCACTTTTCTCCATACATTTGGGGAGTCTCCCACATGGCTTTTGGCAAACTCAAAATAAGCCTTACAATTTTTTGTGTGTAAGAAAAGGCATTTTTCTGCCCACTCTTCCATAAAGGCCACCTCTATGGAGTGTATGGCTTATGGCTTATTGTAGTCATATGGACAGATCATCCAGTCTCTGCTTGGGAACTCTGCTGCTCCTTCAGTGTTACCTTTGGTCTCTGTGCTGCCTCTCTGATTAATGCCCTCCTTGCCCGGGCTGAGAGTTTTGGTGGGCGCCCTCTCTTGGGAGGTTTGTTGTGGTACCATGTTCTTTCCATCTGATGATAATGGATTTGATGTTGCATTGCGGGATCAGCAGAGATTGGGAGATTGTTTTATAACCCAACCCTGACTTGTATTTCTCAATAACTTGTCCCTGACTTGTTTGGAGATCTCCTTGGTCCTCATGGTGTTGTTTGGAGATCTCCTTGGTCTGTATGGTGTTGTTTGGAGATCTCCTTGGTATTCATGGTGTTGTTTGGAGATCTCCTTGGTCTGTATGGTGTTGTTTGGAGATCTCCTTGGTATTCATGGTGTTGTTTGGAGATCTCCTTGGTCTTCATGGTGTTGTTTGGAGATCTCCTTGGTCTTCATGGTGTTGTTTGGAGATCTCCTTGGTCTTCATGCTGTTGTTTGGAGATCTCCTTGGTCTTCATGGTGTTGTTTGGAGATCTCCTTGGTCTGTATAGTGTTGTTTGGAGATCTCATTGGTCTTCATGGTGTTGTTTGGAGATCTCCTTGGTCTTCATGGTGTTGTTTGGAGATCTCCTTTGTCTTCATGGTGGTGTTTGGAGATCTCCTTGGTCTTCATGGTGGTGTTTGGAGATCTCCTTGGTCTTCATGGTGTTGTTTGGAGATTTCCTTGGTCTTCCTGGTGTTGTTTGGAGATCTCCTTGGTCTTCATGGTGTTGTTTGGAGATCTCCTTTGTCTTCATGGTGGTGTTTGGAGATCTCCTTGGTCTTCATGGTGTTGTTTGGTTAGTGGTGCCTCTTGTTAATGGTGTTGCAGCCTCAGTGGCCTTTCAGAAAAGATAAAGTGTATACAGTGACAGACATGTGACACTTAGATTGCACACAGGGGGGCAGACATGTGACATTGCACACAGGGGGACGTCCTGTCACTAAGCATGGGACTTATGAAGGTAACTGCTTGAACCAGAAATTTTTACGGGCCTCATAGCAAAAGGGGTGAATACATATGCACATGTCAATTTTTAGTTATTTGATGCCATAAATTTAATTTATGCCTATATTTTCATCACTTCACTAACTTAGACTATTTAGTGCTGATGCATCACACACAAATATTTAAAAACAGATTGTAATGTAAAAAAATAGGTGAAAAGCCAAGGGGGTGAATACTTTCACAAGCCACTGTACATCACCAAAGCTAGCCACCTCAGTGACACATATCTTTTATGCAGGACTTGTTCGGTTGCAACTTTACAGTATAAACAGAGCGCATACATACACACCCACCCACCCACACACACACGTATTCAAAGAGACTACAGACTCCTAAATTATTACTGACTTGAGACCCTAGTTTAATATGGACACCAGACCCCTAGCCAGCGCCGGACTGGAGTACCTGGGGCCCACCGGGAAAAAATCAATCTTGGGGCCCACCAGCACCGTGCAGTTACCGTATATAGGAATAACATAAGTCCACAAACTCTTTCAAAATGAATCAACTTTATTAACCAATAAATAACCAATATAATGAATAAATAACAAACTAAAGAAACACTCCTGGCAAAAGAGGAACACTGTTATCTTATTCACACCAGTGTGTGATAAAGTGCCATAACAGAACAATAAATACTTTCAAGGTACATTCTCTTAAAGTACAAGTGCCACAAATTGAACCTGCAAGTGTAAGAAATGTCTTGTAAACTGCAAAAATGTTTGTGTAAGCAGCAGAATGTAAATTGTAGTCAAAGTCTGTAGCAGCAGGAAAGACTGATTTTTGTGGGACGAGTTGTACTTTCAGATGCAATCATTTATTTTACCATATAGTGTACAGGAAAATGGCAACAAAAATTCCAAGTGCAGTAAAATTGCAAAAAAAGTGCAATTACACATTTGTTTATTGGGTTTTTTAGTCACCATGTTCACTATATGGTAAAACCGACGTGAGAGTGTGATGCCTCGAGTCAGTACGAGTTCCTAGATACCAAACATGTATACCTTTACTGGTATCTAAGTGGTGAAAACAAATTCACAAGTTTGGTAAAAAAAAATCACACTTTTCGTGCCATGTTCTGCGCACCGTAGTGTTCTCATTTTTTTTGGATCTGGGGCTGTGTGACGGGTTATTTTTTGAGTCTTGAGCTGACGTGCATCTCTGCTGCTGTGTAGTAGTCACAACACAGGGAGAGGTTAAACATCCAAGTATTTAATATGGATTGCAAATAAAGAATGTTCCCATTCTTAATATCCGAAAAAAACAAATGACTGACAACAATCCGCTATCCCTAGACTAATAATACCATATAGAAGAGAGAAATACCGCCACACCATGACCAGAACACATACCACCACATAGTGATCAAATACTACCAAGTACAAGGTATATATACTGCCACACCATGAAAAGACCACATATTACCACCACATAGTGACCGTCCGAATAATACCACATACAAGGAACAAATACCACCACGCCATGACCATGGCACATAATGGCACCAGATAGTGACAGATAATGAAAATGTAAAAAAGCTCTGTATATAGAGTCAGTGTACAGATAATGTAGAGATTATCAGTGACATTATGCACAGGAGCTCTGTATATAGTGTCAGTGTACAGTTAATACAGTGATCACCAGTGACATTATACACAGGAGCTCTGTATATAGTGTACAGGTAATACAGGGATCACCAGTGACATTATACACAGGAGCTCTGTATATAGTGTCAGTGTACAGGTAATACAGAGATCACCAACGACATTATACACAGGAGCTCTGTATATAGTGTCAGTGTACAGGTAATACAGTGATCACCAGTGACATTATACACAGGAGCTCTGTATATAGTGTACAGGTAATACAGCGATCACCAGTGACATTATACACAGGAGCTCTGTATATAGTGTACAGGTAATACAGCGATCACCAGTGACATTATATACAGGAGCTCTGTATATAGTGTACAGGTAATACAGGGATCACCAGTGACATTATACACAGGAGCTCTGTATATAGTATCAGTGTACAGGTAATACAGAGATCACCAGCGACATTATACACAGGAGCTCTGTATATAGTGTCAGTGTACAGGTAATACAGTGATCACCAGTGACATTATACACAGGAGCTCTGTATATAGTGTACAGGTAATACAGCGATCACCAGTGACATTATACACAGGAGCTCTGTATATAGTGTACAGGTAATACAGCGATCACCAGTGACATTATACACAGGAGCTCTGTATATAGTGTACAGGTAATACAGCGATCACCAGTGACATTATACACAGGAGCTCTGTATATAGTGTACAGGTAATACAGTGATCACCAGTGACATTATACACAGGAGCTCTGTATATAGTGAACAGGTAATACAGCGATCACCAGTGACATTATACACAGGAGCTTTGTATATAGTGTCAGTGTAGAGGTAATACAGTGATCAGAAAATAGCAAAAGGCAATGGTACTCACCAGCCAAGGTTTCAAGAAAAAATGCACACCAGGACACGGCCGGCCCCCTTTTGTTAGAAAGAGGTAACACAGGTGCAGAATGCTGATGAACAATCGCCCTCACCCACTATCACTGGAGGGGCGATTGCCTAGTACTAAAACTGCACACAGATGAAACTTGCAGTAGGGTGCAATTCACACACTCACGGCACCGTGCCTAGCCAGCATCCTATTAAACGCCCCTACTATTCGACTAGGCGGGATGCCCGGCACCCTATCCGTGCATCGCAGAGTTGTGAAGCCCTCACTCACAAGGTCACCATTAATGGGCCTGGCCGTGCCCTGGCAGATAAAAAAAGTGCAAAAAATATCATATGAGGCGTTTAATAGGATGCTGGCTAGGCACGGTGCCGTGAGTGTGTGAATTGCACCCTACTGCAAGTTTCATCTGTGTGCAGGTTTAGTGCTAGGCAATCGCCCCTCCAGTGAGAGTGGGTGAGGGCGATTGTTCATCAGCATTCTGCACCTGTGTTACCTCCTTCTAACAAAAGGGGGCCGGCCGTGTCTGTTAGAACCTTGTTCTTAGTTTTTTTCCTTTGCTGGTCACATGACCTTGTTGGCCTATTTAATCCTGCTCCGCCCTTCTGGCTTTGCTGGACTTCATTGTATAACCACTTTCTAGCTAGCCTGTGCCCTGTATCTAACTCTGTTAGTTTGCTTGGTCTACGGACCTCTATGTTCTATATATTTGTTTGTTCGTCTGTCTGCTACTATTTCTGTTAGGAGGTGTCCCATTTTCCTCCCAGTCCTTAGTACTTGTAGGGATTCCTTCCCCACATCTATAGGTCTCCGTACAGACTAGCTTAGGACTTTAGCAGGTCTGATCGCAGGATCAGGTCCCCTGTTACATCGTAGGGATAAAGCTGAGTTCTATCGTAGGGACAGATCTCCTCTCTTTCCTTAGCTCTGGTAGCAGAACATAACAGTAAGTCCAGCCTGCAAATTCTCTAAGGAAAGATTTTTCTGTTCCATCATGGTGTCGGTTCAGGATTTGGCTCATCGCCTGCAGGGACTCTCTCTGGAGGTGGCCGAGCTCCGTCAGCACGTGAGTAACTGTCCTGGAGCACATTTCTTGGAGCCTAAGGTACGTTTGCCGGATTTATTTTTTGGTGAACACCGAGAATTTTTTTCATTTAAAAATGCTTGCTTATTGTATTTTCGTTTGAGACCCAAGTCCTCTGGGGATGATTCCCAGCGCATAGGGTTTATAATGTCACTTTTGTGCAAAGAGCCTCAGGAGTGGGCCTTTTCTTTGCAACCTAGTGATACATGCTTCAGATCAGTGGATAGTTTTTTTTCTGCTTTGGGGCTATTATATGATGATCCTGACCATGTCGCATCAGCTGAGACTGAGTTAAGACGTTTGAGACAGGGATCAGGTAATGTGGAAAAATATTGTACTCATTTCCGTCGATGGTCTACTCAAACAGGGTGGAACGATTCTGCTCTGAAAAGTCTATTTCTTGCTGGGCTCAGTGAAAGGGTTAAAGACCTGCTAATTGCTCATCCTACACCTGAAGATTTGCAACAGGCTATGCAATTAGCTATACGGGTGGATAGGAGACTGCGTGCAAGGGTTAATGAGAGCAAATCCTCTGCTATGTCAGTTTCTGGTTATGAGAATGTGTGTACTAACAGTGGTGAATCGATGGAGATTGGATCGGTGGCACCTCGCTCTCAAGAAAAAGATCGCAGATTTTCTGAAGGCTTGTGTTTCTATTGCGGAAAATCTGGTCATTTGATTAAAGGCTGTGAGCTTCGTATGAAGAAAGAAAAAAAAATGGTCAGTCATGCCCGTATTGCCTGTTTAAATTCCAAGGGTGTATTTTTAGCTGCTTCCACGATTGCTCAGGAAAAATTAATGGAATTTCGGGTGTTTGTTGATTGTGGGTCTACTCTGAATGTAATTGATGGGAGATTCTTGGAAAGACTCAATTTAAAACCCGAACCTTTATCATCCCCCATTGCTGTGGTTTCTGTGGATGGCTCCCCTTTGAAGAATATTACTCTCAAGGTCTGTGAATTTCCTCTCACTATTAATGGTGTTCACCATGAGAAATTGGATTTGGTAGTGTTGAATAACTTGCCTTCTCCAGTAATATTGGGATTGCCCTGGTTAAAATTTCACAATCCTGTACTGGATTGGTCTACCAGTGAAATTAAATCCTGGAGCCATAAATGTTATGACAAGTGTTGTAACGGGCGTATTGCAGCTTTGGATAGGGGAGAATTGCCTGTTCCTATTCAGGATTTTTGGAGAGTTTTTTCTGAGAAGGAATCGCAGGTTTTGCCTCCCCATAGAGACTATGATTGTTCTATTGAATTTGTCCCTGGAGCGACTCTTCCTAAAAGTCGTTTATTTAACCTTACTATTCCTGAGAGGAAGGCTTTGGAGGAATACATACAGACAAGTTTGGCCGCCGGTCACATTAGGCCCTCTAAGTCTCCTGTGGCGGTTGGATTTTTTTTTGTAAAAAAAAAAGGACGGCGGTTTACGTCCTTGTCTGGATTTTCGTGAGATTAACAAAATTACTGTACGCAATCCTTACCCACTGCCATTGATTCCTGATCTGTTTAACCAGTTAATGGGGGCCAAGTGGTTCTCTAAAATTGACCTTAAGGGGGCATACAATCTGTTGCGCATGAAGGAGGGTGACGAATGGAAGACTGCTTTTAACACTCCTGTGGGTCATTTTGAGAATCTGGTTATGCCTTTTGGTCTTACTAATGCTCCTGCATTTTTTCAGAATCTGATTAATGACATCCTTAGACCTTTAATCGGCAAAAATGTGGTTGTGTATTTGGATGACATTTTGATTTATTCGCCAGATCTGGAGTCTCATTGGCGGAGCGTACGTGAGGTATTACAGTTGTTAATGGACAATTCGCTTTTTGCTAAGCTGGAGAAATGTGAGTTCGCTGTACAGAGAATTAGTTTTTTGGGTTACATTATCTCCAGCAAAGGTTTTGAGATGGATCCGGTTAAAGTTCAAGCTGTGCAGGAATGGCCTAGGCCTATTGGTTTGAAATCGATACAGAGGTTTTTAGGTTTCGCCAATTATTACAGAAAATTCATAAAAAAATTTTCTAGTATTGTCAAACCTCTGACTGATCTCACCAGGAAAGGTGCTAATGCGGTTCAGTGGACTTCTGAGGCCATCGAAGCTTTTGTGTATCTCAAGGAGAGGTTCACCTCTGCTCCCATCCTTATGCAGCCTGATGTGACTAAGCCGTTTTTGGTTGAGGTTGATGCTTCCTCTGTGGGGGTTGGCGCAGTATTGTCTCAGGATAACGGGGATGGATTACATCCCTGTGCCTTTTTTTCAAAAAATTTTTTCGGAGACTGAACTGAATTACGATATTGGTAATCGGGAATTATTGGCTATTAAACTCGCATTTGAACACTGGCGCCACTTCTTGGAAGGTGCGGAATTTCCCGTTCAGGTTCTTACGGATCATAAAAATCTGATATATCTTGATGCTGCCAAGCGCCTGAATGCCCGTCAGGCTAGGTGGGCACTGTTTTTCTCGCGGTTTAATTTCTCCGTTACTTACATCCCTGGTACTAAGAATGTTAAGGCGGATGCCTTGTCTCGCAGTTTTTCTCCCATAGTCGGTGCTGAGAAAGAGGAGAACATTTTACAAGAAGGTGTTGTGATAGCTGCTTTGGACTCCGTTTTGGAAGATGAGATTCTTAAAGCACAGGAGAATGCCCCATCTAACACTCCTCATGGGAGGTTGTTTGTGCCTGGGACCTTTAGGAGAGATTTGTTTGTTGAGTGTCACGAATCTCGGTTGGCAGGTCATCCCGGAATCTCTGAAACCAAGAGACTGGTGGGTCGCAGTTTTTGGTGGCCTGGATGGCAGAAGGAAGTCATTAAGTGGGTGCGCCAATGTACTATTTGTGCTAGATCTAAGTCCTCACATACTCCTGCTGCGGGGTTGCTTTGTCCTTTGGAGGTTCCCAGTGCTCCTTGGACACATTTGGCTATGGACTTTATAACTGACCTTCCCCCCTCTGAGGGTTTTACTGTCATCTGGGTGGTCGTGGACCGTTTTAGCAAGATGTGTCACTTGGTTCCCTTCGTCAAACTGCCCTGCGCTAAAACTCTCGCTAAGGCCTTTGTCAAGGAAATTGTCAGACTTCATGGCGTTCCTACTGACATTGTTTCTGATAGAGGTCCTCAGTTCGTGGCTCGTTTTTGGCGTGCCTTTTGTGACAGGTTGGGAGTTCATTTGTCGTTCTCGTCCGGATATCATCCTGAATCTAATGGCCAGACAGAAAGGAAAAACCAGGATGTTGAGCAGTTCTTGCGTTGTTTTGTGGCAGACAATCAAGAGGGGTGGTCTGAGTTTCTGCCACTTGCTGAATTTGCTCTGAACAATCATACATCTTCTTCTGCTGGTTGTTCGCCTTTTTTTTGTTGTTCTGGGAGACATCCGTCGTTTGGGTCGTTCTCCAAGTTGGGATCTGCCGTGCCTGAGGAGGAGAATTTTTCCGGTGATTTGGAGAGAGTTTGGACGGATGTGCGTGGTAATCTTCAGGAGGCCAACAGAAAATCTAAAGACTACTTTGATAGGAAACGACAGGAGGTTTTGTTCGCTGTTGGTGACATGGTTTGGTTGTCTCTAGGAATCTGCGGTTGAGGATTCCTTCTAAGAAATTGGGTCCCAAGTTTGTAGGGCCCTTTAAGGTGCTTCAGGTTGTCAACCAATCTGCTGTTAGGTTGGAGGTTCCTACCTCCTGGAGAATTAATCCGGTATTTCATGTCTCTCTGTTAAAAAAAGCTGTTGTGTCGGATGGTGACGCCTCTGCCTCTGTTCCTCCGGTGGTGGAGGACGGGGAATATGAAATTTCTCGCATCCTTAACTCTAGACGGTATAGAGGTAGTTTGCAGTATCTTGTGGCCTGGAAAGGTTTCGGACCCGAGGATAACTCTTGGGTGAGGTCAGATGATGTTTCCGCGTCCAGACTTATCAGAGCATTTCACAGGAGATTTCCTGATAAGCCTGGTCCTAGGGGATCCGGAGGATCCTCTTAGAAGGGGGGGTACTGTTAGAACCTTGTTCTTAGTTTTTTTCCTTTGCTGGTCACATGACCTTGTTGGCCTATTTAATCCTGCTCCGCCCTTCTGGCTTTGCTGGACTTCATTGTTTAACTACTTTCTAGCTAGCCTGTGCCCTGTATCTAACTCTGTTAGTTTGCTTGGTCTACGGACCTCTATGTTCTATATATTTTGTTTGTTCGTCTGTCTGCTACTATTTCTGTTAGGAGGTGTCCCATTTTCCTCCCAGTCCTTAGTACTTGTAGGGATTCCTTCCCCACATCTATAGGTCTCCGTACAGACTAGCTTAGGACTTTAGCAGGTCTGATCGCAGGATCAGGTCCCCTGTTACATCGTAGGGATTAAGCTGAGTTCTATCGTAGGGACAGATCTCCTCTCTTTCCTTAGCTCTGGTAGCAGAACATAACAGTGTCCTGGTGTGCATTTTTTCTTGAAACCTTGGCTGGTGAGTACCATTGCCTTTTGCTATTTTCTAAAATTCTGTCTATTGTTCTGGCTATGCTGTCTGTTTTTAATACAGTGATCACCAGTGACATTATACACAGGAGCTCTGTATATAGTGTATAGTGTACAGGTAATACAGGGATCACCAGTGACATTATACACAGGAGCTCTGTATATAGTGTCAGTGTACAGGTAATACAGTGATCACCAGTGACATTATACACAGGAGCTCTGTATATAGTGTACAGGTAATACAGCGATCACCAGTGACATTATGCACAGGAGCTCTGTATATAGTGTACAGGTAATGCAGGGATCACCAGTGACATTATACACAGGAGCTCTGTATATAGTGTACAGGTAATACAGTGATCACCAGTGACATTATGCACAGGAGCTCTGTATATAGTGCACAGGTAATACAGTGATCACCAGTGACATTATGCACAGGAGCTCTGTGTATAGTGTCAGTGTGTGTGTATAGGTAATACAGTGATCACCAGTGACATTACACACAGGAGCTCTGTATATAGTGTCAGTGTATGTGTATAGGCAATACAGTGATCACCAGTGACATTACACACAGGAGCTCTGTATATAGTGTCAGTGTGTGTGTATAGGTAATACAGTGATCACCAGTGACATTACACACAGGAGCTCTGTATATAGTGTCAGTGTGTGTGTATAGGTAATACAGTGATCACCAGTGACATTACACACAGGAGCTCTGTATATAGTGTCAGTGTGTGTGTATAGGTAATACAGTGATCACCAGTGACATTACACACAGGAGCTCTGTATATAGTGTCAGTGTGTGTGTATAGGTAATACAGTGATCACCAGTGACATTACACACAGGAGCTCTGTATATAGTGTCAGTGTGTGTGTATAGGTAATACAGTGATCACCAGTGACATTACACACAGGAGCTCTGTATATAGTGTCAGTGTGTGTGTATAGGTAACACAGATACTCACCAGTGATGTCTCTAGGTGAAGTTCTTTATCTGCCGCAGACCGATATATCTCATCTTCTATGCAGGACTTATCTCTGCAGAAAATAACATAGTTAGCTATAACTGATCACTTCCAGAGCACAATCCACACGTTTCCCAAGATTTCTACACTGCATGAAATGACAAAAAAAGAAACCTAGTGCCGCACTACACAGTAACATTGCTCCAGCGTCATTCTGTGCCGGCTCATCTCTGTCAGTAGACATATTGTCTGATGGCAAAGATGTAGCAGAGCTGAAGACAGAAGACCTATGGATTATGTTGGAGTGAGGATTTTTCTTTATTAAAGATGGAGTCCCTAAATGTGTTTTATTTTTAATAAAAAGAAAATTTTCTGTCTTTTATTTTTTCTGTTTACTAGAAGTTCATGGTGACTATGTCTAATTTGGCGTGACACCATGAATTTCGGGCTTAGTACCAGCTGATAATACAAAGCTGGCCTGGTACTAACCCTATTATTACCCAGGGTGCCATTCACCACCAGGGCCGCTGGAAGAGCCGGGTAAAGCACCTGGAAATGGTGCTATGATGAATGTGCCATTTTCAGCGTGGGAGGCCAAAAACGCTTGGGCCTTACCATGCTGCGAATCCCAGCCCCAGGTGCCTTGTTTTATCTGGTTGGCGATCAACATATGGCGGGAGCTGGTCAATGGGCATGATTATCAAACAATATATACCTGACAGGAGCCCATACATTCTCCTGCCTCCAATAATATATACCTGACAGGAGCCCATACATTCTCCTGCCTCCAATAATATATACCTGACAGGAGCCCATAGATTCTCCTGCCTCCAATAATATATACCTGACAGGAGCCCATACATTCTCCTGCCTCCAATAATATATACCTGACAGGAGCCCATACATTCTCCTGCCTCCAATAATATATACCTGACAGGATCCCATACATTCTCCTGCCTCCAATAATATATACCTGACAGGAGCCCATACATTCTCCTGCCTCCAATAATATATACCTGACAAGAGCCCATACATTCTCCTGCCTCCAATAATATATACCTGACAGGAGCCCATACATTCTGCTGCCTCCAATAGTATATACCTGACAGGAGCCCATACATTCTGCTGCCTCCAATAATATATACCTGACAGGAGCCCATACATTCTGCTGCCTCCAATAATATATACCTGACAGGAGCCCATACATTCTGCTGCCTCCAATAATATCTACCCGACAGGAGCCCATACATTCTCCTGCCTCCAATAATATATACCTGACAGGAGCCCATACATTCTGCTGCCTCCAATAATATATACCTGACAGGAGCCCATACATTCTCCTGCCTCCAATAATATATACCTGACAGGAGCCCATACATTCTCCTGCCTCCAATAATATATACCCGATAGGAGCCCATACATTCTGCTGCCTCCAATAATATATACCCAACAGGAGCCCATACATTCTCCTGCCTCCAATAATATATACCTGACAGGAGCCCATACATTCTCCTGCCTCCAATAATATATACCTGACAAGAGCCCATACATTCTCCTGCCTCCAATAATATATACCTGACAGGAGCCCATACATTCTGCTGCCTCCAATAGTATATACCTGACAGGAGCCCATACATTCTGCTGCCTCCAATAATATATACCTGACAGGAGCCCATACATTCTCCTGCCTCCAATAATATATACCTGACAGGAGCCCATACATTCTCCTGCCTCCAATAATATATACCTGACAGGAGCCCATAGATTCTGCTGCCTCCAATAATATATACCTGACAGGAGCCCATACATTCTGCTGCCTCCAATAATATATACCTGACAGGAGCCCATAGATTCTGCTGCCTCCAATAATATATACCTGACAGGAGTCCATACATTCTGCTACCTCCAATAATATATACCTCACAGGAGCCCATACATTCTCCTGCCTCCAATAATATATACCTGACAGGAGCCCATACATTCTCCTGCCTCGAATAATATATACCTGACAGGAGCCCATACATTCTGCTGCCTCCAATAATATATACCTGACAGGAGCCCATACATTCTCCTGCCTCGAATAATATATACCTGATAGGAGCCAATACATTCTGCTACCTCCAATAATATATACCTGACAGGAGCCCATACATTCTCCTGCCTCCAATAATATATACCTGACAGGAGCCCATACATTCTGCTGCCTCCAATAATATATACCTGACAGGAGCCCATACATTCTCCAGCCTCCAATAATATATACCTGACAGGAGCCCATACATTCTCCAGCCTCCAATAATATATACCTGACAGGAGCCCATACATTCTCCTGCCTCGAATAATATATACCTGACAGGAGCCCATACATTCTGCTACCTCCAATAATATATACCTGACAGGAGCCCATACATTCTCCTGCCTCCAATAATATATACCTGACAGGAGCCCATACATTCTGCTGCCTCCAATAATATATACCTGACAAGAGCCCATACATTCTCCTGCCTCCAATAATATATACCTGACAGGAGCCCATAGATTCTCCTGCCTCCAATAATATATACCTGACAGGAGCCCATACATTCTGCTGCCTCCAATAATATATACCTGACAGGAGCCCATACATTCTGCTGCCTCCAATAATATATACCTGACAGGAGCCCATAGATTCTGCTGCCTCCAATAATATATACCTGACAGGAGCCCATAGATTCTGCTGCCTCCAATAATATATACCTGACAGGAGCCCATAGATTCTGCTGCCTCCAATAATATATACCTGATAGGAGCCCATACATTCTCCTGCCTCCAATAATATATACCTGACAGGAGCCCATACACTCTGCTGCCTCCAATAATATATACCTGACAGGAGGCCATACATTCTGCTGCCTCCAATAATATATACCTGACAGGAGCCAATAGATTCTGCTGCCTCCAATAATATATACCTGACAGGAGCCCATACATTCTGCTGCCTCCAATAATATATACCTGACAGTAGCCCATACATTCTGCTGTCTCCAATAATATATACCTGACAGGAGCCCATAGATTGTCCTGCCTCCAATAATATATACCTGACAGGAGCCCATAGATTCTCCTGCCTCCAATAATATATACCTGACAGGAGTCCATACATTCTCCTGCCTCCAATAATATATACCTGACAGGAGTCCATACATTCTCCTGCCTCCAATAATATATGCCTGACAGGAGTCCATACATTCTCCTGCCTCCAATAATATATACCTGACAGGAGCCCATACATTCTGCTGGCTCCAATAATATATACCTGACAGGAGCCCATACATTCTGCTGCCTCCAATAATATATACCTGACAGGAGCCCATACATTCTCCTGCCTCCAATAATATATTCCTGACAGGAGCCCATACATTCTCCTGCCTCCAATAATAAATACCTGACAGGAGCCCATACATTCTGCTGCCTCCAATAATATATACCTGACAGGAGCCCATACACTCTGCTGCCTCCAATAATATATACCTGACAGGAGGCCATACATTCTGCTGCCTCCAATAATATATACCTGACAGGAGCCCATACATTCTGCTGTCTCCAATAATATATACCTGACAGGAGCCCATACATTCTGCTGCCTCCAATAATATATACCTGACAGGAGCCCATAGATTCTGCTGCCTCCAATAATATATACCTGACAGGAGCCCATACATTCTCCTGCCTCCAATAATATATACCTGACAGGAGCCCATACATTCTGCTGCCTCCAATAATATATACCTGACAGGAGCCCATACATTCTGCTGCCTCCAATAATATATACCTGACAGGAGCCCATACATTCTGCTGCCTCCAATAATATATACCTGACAGGAGCCCATACATTCTCCTGCCTCCAATAATATATACCTGACAGGAGCCCATACATTCTCCTGCCTCCAATAATATATACCTGACAGGAGTCCATACATTCTCCTGCCTTCAATAATATATACCCGACAGGAGTCCATACATTCTCCTGCCTCCAATAATATATACCTGACAGGAGCCCATACATTCTGCTGCCTCCAATAATATATCCTGACAGGAGCCCATACACTCTCCTGCCTCCAATAATATATACCTGACAGGAGACCATACATTCTCCTGCCTCCAATAATATATACCTGACAGGAGCCCATACATTCTGCTGCCTCCAATAATATATACCTGATAGGAACCCATACATTCTCCTGTCTCCAATAATATATACCCGACAGGAGCCCATACATTCTCCTGCCTCCAATAATATATACCCGACAGGAGCCCATACATTCTGCTGCCTCCAATAATATATACCTGATAGGAACCCATACATTCTCCTGTCTCCAATAATATATACCTGACAGGAGCCCATACATTCTGCTGCCTCCAATAATATATACCTGATAGGAACCCATACATTCTGCTGCCTCCAATAATATATACCCGACAGGAGCCCATACATTCTCCTGTCTCCAATAATATATACCCGACAGGAGCCCATAGACTCTGCCTCCAATAATATATACCTGACAGGAGCCCATACATTCTCCTGCCTCCAATAATATATACCTGACAGGAGCCCATAGACTCTGCCTCCAATAATATATACCTGACAGGAGCCCATAGATTCTGCTGCCTCCAATAATATATACCTGACAGGAGCCCATACATTCTGCTGCCTCCAATAATATATACCTGACAGGAGCCCATACATTCTCCTGCCTCCAATAATATATACCTGACAGGAGCCCATAGATTCTCCTGCCTCCAATAATATATACCTGACAGGAGCCCATAGATTCTCCTGCCTCCAATAATATATACCTGACAGGAGCCCATACAGTCTCCTGCCTCCAATAATATATACCTGACAGGAGCCCATACATTCTCCTGTCTCCAATAATATATACCTGACAGGAGCCCATACATTCTCCTGCCTCCAATAATATATACCTGACAGGAACCCATACATTCTCCTGCCTCCAATAATATATACCTGACAGGAGCCCATACATTCTGCTGCCTCCAATAATATATACCTGACAGGAGACCATACATTCTCCTGCCTCCAATAATATATACCTGACAGGAGACCATACATTCTCCTGCCTCCAATAATATATACCTGACAGGAGCCCATACATTCTGCTACCTCCAATAATATATACCTGACAGGAGCCCATAGATTCTGCTGCCTCCAATAATATATACCTGACAGGAGCCCATACATTCTCCTGCCTCCAATAATATATACCTGACAGGAGCCCATACATTCTCCTACCTCCAATAATATATACCTGACAGGAGCCCATACATTCTCCTGCCTCCAATAATATATACCTGACAGGAGCCCATACACTCTGCTGCCTCCAATAATATATACCTGACAGGAGCCCATAGATTCTGCTGCCTCCAATAATATATACCTGACAGGAGCCCATACATTCTGCTGCCTCCAATAATATATACCTGACAGGAGCCCATACATTCTGCTGCCTCCAATAATATATACCTGACAGGAGCCCATAGATTCTGCTGCCTCCAATAATATATACCTGACAGGAGCCCATACATTCTCCTGCCTCCAATAATATATACCTGACAGGAGCCCATACATTCTGCTGCCTCCAATAATATATACCTGACAGGAGCCCATACATTCTGCTGCCTCCAATAATATATACCTGACAGGAGCCCATACATTCTCCTGCCTCCAATAATATATACCTGACAGGAGCCCATACATTCTCCTGCCTCCAATAATATATACCTGACAGGAGCCCATACATTCTGCTGCCTCCAATAATATATACCTGACAGGAGCCCATACATTCTCCTGCCTCCAATAATATATACCTGACAGGAGCCCATACATTCTCCTGCCTCCAATAATATATACCTGACAAGAGCCCATACATTCTCCTGCCTCCAATAATATATACCTGACAGGAGCCCATACATTCTGCTGCCTCCAATAATATATACCTGACAGGAGCCCATACATTCTGCTGCCTCCAATAATATATACCTGACAGGAGCCCATACATTCTCCTGCCTCCAATAATATATACCTGACAGGAGCCCATACATTTTCCTGCCTCCAATAATATATACCTGACAGGAGCCCATAGATTCTCCTGCCTCCAATAATATATACCTGACAGGAGTCCATACATTCTCCTGCCTCCAATAATATATACCCGACAGGAGTCCATACATTCTCCTGCCTCCAATAATATATACCTGACAGGAGCCCATACATTCTGCTGCCTCCAATAATATATCCTGACAGGAGCCCATACATTCTCCTGCCTCCAATAATATATACCTGACAGGAGACCATACATTCTCCTGCCTCCAATAATATATACCTGACAGGAGCCCATAGACTCTGCCTCCAATAATATATACCTGACAGGAGCCCATAGATTCTGCTGCCTCCAATAATATATACCTGACAGGAGCCCATACATTCTGCTGCCTCCAATAATATATCCTGACAGGAGCCCATACATTCTCCTGCCTCCAATAATATATACCTGACAGGAGCCCATACATTCTCTTGTCTCCAATAATATATACCTGACAGGAGCCCACACATTCTCCTGCCTCCAATAATATATACCTGACAGGAACCCGTACATTCTCCTGCCTCCAATAATATATACCTGACAGGAGCCCATACATTCTGCTGCCTCCAATAATATATACCTGACAGGAGACCATACATTCTCCTGCCTCCAATAATATATACCTGACAAGAGACCATACATTCTCCTGCCTCCAATAATATATACCTGACAGGAGACCATACATTCTGCTACCTCCAATAATATATACCTGACAGGAGCCCATAGATTCTGCTGCCTCCAATAATATATACCTGACAGGAGCCCATACATTCTCCTGCCTCCAATAATATATACCTGACAGGAGCCCATACATTCTTCTACCTCCAATAATATATACCTGACAGGAGCCCATACATTCTCCTGCCTCCAATAATATATACCTGACAGGAGCCCATACACTCTGCTGCCTCCAATAATATATACCTGACAGGAGGCCATACATTCTGCAGCCTCCAATAATATATACCTGACAGGAGCCCATACATTCTGCTGTCTCCAATAATATATACCTGACAAGAGCCCATACATTCTCCTGCCTCCAATAATATATACCTGACAGGAGCCCATACATTCTGCTGCCTCCAATAATATATACCTGACAGGAGTCCATACATTCTGCTGCCTCCAATAATATATACCTGACAGTAGCCCATACATTCTGCTGCCTCCAATAATATATACCTGACAGGAGCCCATAGATTCTCCTGCCTCCAATAATACATACCTGACAGGAGCCCATAGATTCTCCTGCCTCCAATAATATATACCTGACAGGAGTCCATACATTCTCCTGCCTCCAATAATATATACCTGACAGGAGTCCATACATTCTCCTGCCTCCAATAATATATACCTGACAGGAGCCCATACATTCTCCTGCCTCCAATAATAAATACCTGACAGGAGCCCATACATTCTGCTGCCTCCAATAATATATACCTGAGAGGAGCCCATACATTCTGCTGCCTCCAATAATATATACCTGAGAGGAGCCCATACATTCTCCTGCCTCCAATAATATATACCTGACAGGAGTCCATACATTCTCCTGCCTCCAATAATATATACCTGACAGGAGCCCATACATTCTCCTGCCTCCAATAATAAATACCTGACAGGAGCCCATACATTCTGCTGCCTCCAATAATATATACCTGACAGGAGCCCATAGATTCTGCTGCCTCCAATAATATATACCTGACAGGAGCCCATACATTCTCCTGCCTCCAATAATATATACCTGACAGGAGCCCATACATTCTGCTGCCTCCAATAATATATACCTGACAGGAGCCCATAGATTCTGCTGCCTCCAATAATATATACCTGACAGGAGCCCATAGATTCTGCTGCCTCCAATAATATATACCTGACAGGAGCCCATAGACTCTGCCTCCAATAATATATACCTGACAGGAGCCCATAGATTCTGCTGCATCCAATAATATATACCTGACAGGAGCCCATACATTCTCCTGCCTCCAATAATATATACCTGACAGGAGCCCATACATTCTCCTGCCTCCAATAATATATACCTGACAGGAGTCCATACATTCTGCTGCCTCCAATAATATATACCTGACAGGAGCCCATACATTCTCCTGCCTCCAATAATATATACCTGACAGGAGCCCATACATTCTCCTGCCTCCAATAATATATACCTGACAGGAGGCCATACATTCTGCTGCCTCCAATAATATATACCTGACAGGAGGCCATACATTCTCCTGCCTCCAATAATATATACCTGACAGGAGCCCATACATTCTGCTGCCTCCAATAATATATACCTGACAGGAGGCCATAGATTCTCCTGCCTCCAATAATATATACCTGACAGGAGCCCATACATTCTCCTGCCTCCAATAATATATACCTGACAGGAGCCCATAGATTCTGCTGCCTCCAATAATATATACCTGAAAGGAGCCCATAGACTCTGCCTCCAATAATATATACCTGACAGGAGCCCATACATTCTGCTGCCTCCAATAATATATACCCGACAGGAGCCCATACATTCTCCTGCCTCCAATAATATATACCCGACAGGAGCCCATACATTCTCCTGCCTCCAATAATATATACCCGACAGGAGCCCATAGATTCTCCTGCCTCCAATAATATATACCCGACAGGAGCTCATACATTCTCCTGCCTCCAATAATATATACCTGACAGGAGCCCATAGATTCTCCTGCCTCCAATAATATATACCCGACAGGAGCTCATACATTCTCCTGCCTCCAATAATATATACCCGACAGGAGCTCATACATTCTCCTGCCTCCAATAAAATATACCCGACAGGAGCCCATAGATTCTGCTGCCTCCAATAATATATACCTGACAGGAGCCCATACATTCTCCTGCCTCCAATAATATATACCCGACAGGAGCCCATACATTCTCCTGCCTCCAATAATATATACCCGACAGGAGCCCATACATTCTCCTGCCTCCAATAATATATACCCGACAGGAGCTCATACATTCTCCTGCCTCCAATAATATATACCCGACAGGAGCTCATACATTCTCCTGCCTCCAATAATATATACCTGACAGGAGCCCATACATTCTGCTGCCTCCAATAATATATACCTGACAGGAGCCCATACATTCTGCTGCCTCCAATAATATATACCTGACAGGAGCCCATACATTCTGCTGCCTCCAATAATATATACCTGACAGGAGCCCATACATTCTGCTGCCTCCAATAATATATACCTGACAGGAGCCCATACATTCTCCTGCCTCCAATAATATATACCCGACAGGAGCCCATACATTCTCCTGCCTCCAATAATATATACCTGACAGGAGCCCATAGATTCTGCTGCCTCCAATAATATATACCTGACAGGAGCCCATACATTCTCCTGCCTCCAATAATATATACCAGACAGGAGCCCATAGATTCTCCTGCCTCCAATAATATATACCTGACAGGAGCCCATACATTCTGCTGCCTCCAATAATATATACCTGACAGGATTCCATACATTCTGCTGCCTCCAATAATATATACCTGACAGGAGCCCATATATTCTGCTGCCTCCAATAATATATACCTGACAGGAGCCCATAGATTCTCCTGCCTCCAATAATATATACCTGACAGGAGCCCATAGATTCTCCTGCCTCCAATAATATATACCTGACAGGAGTCCATACATTCTCCTGCCTCCAATAATATATACCTGACAGGAGTCCATACATTCTCCTGCCTCCAATAATATATACCTGACAGGAGCCCATACATTCTCCTGTCTCCAATAATATATACCTGACAGGAGCCCATACATTCTGCTGCCTCCAATAATATATACCTGACAGGAGGCCATACATTCTGCTGCCTCCAATAATATATACCTGACAGGAGCCCATAGATTCTGCTGCCTCCAATAATATATACCTGACAGGAGCCCATAGATTCTGCTGCCTCCAATAATATATACCTGACAGGAGCCCATAGATTCTGCTGCCTCCAATAATATATACCTGACAGGAGCCCATAGATTCTGCTGCCTCCAATAATATATACCTGACAGGAGCCCATAGATTCTGCTGCCTCCAATAATATATACCTGACAGGAGCCCATAGATTCTGCTGCCTCCAATAATATATACCTGACAGGAGCCCATACATTCTGCTGCCTCCAATAATATATACCTGACAGGAGCCCATAGATTCTGCTGCCTCCAATAATATATACCTGACAGGAGCCCATACATTCTCCTGCCTCCAATAATATATACCTGACAGGAGCCCATACATTCTCCTGCCTCCAATAATATATACCTGATAGGAACCCATACATTCTCCTGTCTCCAATAATATATACCCGACAGGAGCCCATACATTCTCCTGCCTCCAATAATATATACCCGACAGGAGCCCATACATTCTGCTGCCTCCAATAATATATACCTGATAGGAACCCATACATTCTGCTGCCTCCAATAATATATACCCGACAGGAGCCCATACATTCTCCTGTCTCCAATAATATATACCCGACAGGAGCCCATACATTCTCCTGCCTCCAATAATATATACCTGACAGGAGCCCATAGACTCTGCCTCCAATAATATATACCTGACAGGAGCCCATAGATTCTGCTGCCTCCAATAATATATACCTGACAGGAGCCCATACATTCTGCTGCCTCCAATAATATATACCTGACAGGAGCCCATACATTCTCCTGCCTCCAATAATATATACCTGACAGGAGCCCATACATTCTCCTGCCTCCAATAATATATACCTGACAGGAGCCCATAGATTCTCCTGCCTCCAATAATATATACCTGACAGGAGCCCATACATTCTCCTGTCTCCAATAATATATACCTGACAGGAGCCCATACATTCTCCTGTCTCCAATAATATATACCTGACAGGAGCCCATACATTCTCCTGCCTCCAATAATATATACCTGACAGGAACCCATACATTCTCCTCCCTCCAATAATATATACCTGACAGGAGCCCATACATTCTGCTGCCTCCAATAATATATACCTGACAGGAGACCATACATTCTCCTGCCTCCAATAATATATACCTGACAGGAGACCATACATTCTCCTGCCTCCAATAATATATACCTGACAGGAGCCCATACATTCTGCTACCTCCAATAATATATACCTGACAGGAGCCCATAGATTCTGCTGCCTCCAATAATATATACCTGACAGGAGCCCATACATTCTCCTGCCTACAATAATATATACCTGACAGGAGCCCATATATTCTCCTACCTCCAATAATATATACCTGACAGGAGCCCATACATTCTCCTGCCTCCAATAATATATACCTGACAGGAGCCCATACACTCTGCTGCCTCCAATAATATATACCTGACAGGAGGCCATACATTCTGCTGCCTCCAATAATATATACCTGACAGGAGCCCATAGATTCTGCTGCCTCCAATAATATATACCTGACAGGAGCCCATAGACTCTGCCTCCAATAATATATACCTGACAGGAGCCCATACATTCTGCTGCCTCCAATAATATATACCTGACAGGAGCCCATACATTCTCCTGCCTCCAATAATATATACCTGACAGGAGCCCATACATTCTCCTGCCTCCAATAATATATACCTGACAGGAGCCCATACATTCTCCTGCCTCCAATAATATATACCTGACAGGAGCCCATACATTCTCCTGCCTCCAATAATATATACCTGACAGGAGCCCATACATTCTGCTGCCTCCAATAATATATACCTGACAGGAGCCCATACATTCTGCTGCCTCCAATAATATATACCTGACAGGAGCCCATACATTCTCCTGCCTCCAATAATATATACCTGACAGGAGCCCATACATTCTCCTGCCTCCAATAATATATACCTGACAGGAGCCCATACATTCTCCTGACTCCAATAATATATACCTGATAGGAGTCCATACATTCTCCTGCCTCCAATAATATATACCCGACAGGAGTCCATACATCCTCCTGCCTCCAATAATATATACCTGACAGGAGCCCATACATTCTGCTGCCTCCAATAATATATCCTGACAGGAGCCCATACATTCTCCTGCCTCCAATAATATATACCTGACAGGAGACCATACATTCTCCTGCCTCCAATAATATATACCTGACAGGAGCCCATAGACTCTGCCTCCAATAATATATACCTGACAGGAGCCCATAGATTCTGCTGCCTCCAATAATATATACCTGACAGGAGCCCATACAGTCTCCTGCCTCCAATAATATATACCTGACAGGAGCCCATACATTCTCCTGTCTCCAATAATATATACCTGACAGGAGCCCATACATTCTCCTGCCTCCAATAATATATACCTGACAGGAGACCATACATTCTCCTGCCTCCAATAATAAATATCTGACAGGAGACCATACATTCTGCTACCTCCAATAATATATACCTGACAGGAGCCCATAGATTCTGCTGCCTCCAATAATATATACCTGACAGGAGCCCATACATTCTCCTGCCTCCAATAATATATACCTGACAGGAGCCCATACATTCTCCTACCTCCAATAATATATACCTGACAGGAGCCCATACATTCTCCTGCCTCCAATAATATATACCTGACAGGAGCCCATACACTCTGCTGCCTCCAATAATATATACCTGACAGGAGGCCATACATTCTGCTGCCTCCAATAATATATACCTGACAGGAGCCCATACATTCTGCTGTCTCCAATAATATATACCTGACAAGAGCCCATACATTCTCCTGCCTCCAATAATATATACCAGACAGGGGCCCATAGATTCTCCTGCCTCCAATAATATATACCTGACAGGAGCCTATGCATTCTGCTGCCTCCAATAATATATACCTGACAGGAGTCCATACATTCTCCTGCCTCCAATAATATATACCTGACAGGAGCCCATAGATTCTGCTGCCTCCAATAATATATACCTGAAAGGAGCCCATAGACTCTGCCTCCAATAATATATACCTGACAGGAGCCCATACATTCTGCTGCCTCCAATAATATATACCCGACAGGAGCCCATACATTCTCCTGCCTCCAATAATATATACCCGACAGGAGCTCATACATTCTCCTGCCTCCAATAATATATACCCGACAGGAGCTCATACATTCTCCTGCCTCCAATAATATATACCCGACAGGAGCCCATAGATTCTGCTGCCTCCAATAATATATACCTGACAGGAGCCCATACATTCTCCTGCCTCCAATAATATATACCCGACAGGAGCCCATACATTCTCCTGCCTCCAATAATATATACCTGACAGGAGCCCATACATTCTCCTGCCTCCAATAATATATACCCGACAGGAGCCCATACATTCTCCTGCCTCCAATAATATATACCCGACAGGAGCCCATAGAATCTGCTGCCTCCAATAATATATACCTGACAGGAGCCCATACATTCTCCTGCCTCCAATAATATATACCCGACAGGAGCTCATACATTCTCCTGCCTCCAATAATATATACCCGACAGGAGCTCATACATTCTCCTGCCTCCAATAATATATACCAGACAGGAGCCCATACATTCTGCTGCCTCCAATAATATATACCTGACAGGAGCCCATACATTCTCCTGCCTCCAATATATACCTGACAGGAGCCCATACATTCTGCTGCCTCCAATAATATATACCTGACAGGAGCCCATACATTCTGCTGCCTCCAATAATATATACCTGACAGGAGCCCATACATTCTCCTGCCTCCAATAATATATACCCGACAGGAGCCCATACATTCTCCTGCCTCCAATAATATATACCTGACAGGAGCCCATAGATTCTGCTGCCTCCAATAATATATACCTGACTGGAGCCCATACATTCTCCTGCCTCCAATAATATATACCAGACAGGAGCCCATAGATTCTCCTGCCTCCAATAATATATACCTGACAGGAGCCCATACATTCTGCTGCCTCCAATAATATATACCTGACAGGATTCCATACATTCTGCTGCCTCCAATAATATATTCCTGACAGGAGCCCATACATTCTGCTGCCTCCAATAATATATACCTGACAGGAGCCCATACATTCTGCTGCCTCCAATGATATATACCTGACAGGAGCCCATACATTCTCCGGCCTCCAATAATATATACCTGACAGGAGCCCATAGATTCTCCTGCCTCCAATAATATATACCTGACAGGAGCCCATAGATTCTCCTGCCTCCAATAATATATACCTGACAGGAGCCCATACATTCTCCTGCCTCCAATATTATATACCTGACAGGAGTCCATACATTCTCCTGCCTCCAATAATATATACCTGACAGGAGCCCATACATTCTCCTGCCTCCAATAATATATACCTGACAGGAGCCCATACATTCTGCTGCCTCCAATAATATATACCTGACAGGAGCCCATACATTCTGCTGCCTCCAATAATATATACCTGACAGGAGCCCATAGATTCTGCTGCCTCCAATAATATATACCTGACAGGAGCCCATAGATACTGCTGCCTCCAATAATATATACCTGACAGGAGCCCATAGACTCTGCCTCCAATAATATATACCTGACAGGAGCCCATAGATTCTGCTGCCTCCAATAATATATACCTGACAGGAGCCCATACATTCTCCTGCCTCCAATAATATATACCTGACAGGAGCCCATACATTCTCCTGCCTCCAATAATATATACCTGACAGGAGTCCATACATTCTGCTGCCTCCAATAATATATACCTGACAGGAGCCCATACATTCTCCTGCCTCCAATAATATATACCTGACAAGAGGCCATACATTCTGCTGCCTCCAATAATATATACCTGACAGGAGGCCATACATTCTCCTGCCTCCAATAATATATACCTGACAGGAGCCCATACTTTCTGCTGCCTCCAATAATATATACCTGACAGGAGCCCATACATTCTCCTGCCTCCAATAATATATACCTGACAGGAGCCCATAGATTCTGCTGCCTCCAATAATATATACCTGAAAGGAGCCCATAGACTCTGCCTCCAATAATATATACCTGACAGGAGCCCATACATTCTGCTGCCTCCAATAATATATACCCGACAGGAGCCCATACATTCTCCTGCCTCCAATAATATATACCCGACAGGAGCTCATACATTCTCCTGCCTCCAATAATATATACCCGACAGGAGCTCATACATTCTCCTGCCTCCAATAATATATACCCGACAGGAGCCCATAGATTCTGCTGCCTCCAATAATATATACCTGACAGGAGCCCATACATTCTCCTGCCTCCAATAATATATACCCGACAGGAGCCCATACATTCTCCTGCCTCCAATAATATATACCCGACAGGAGCTCATACATTCTCCTGCCTCCAATAATATATACCCGACAGGAGCTCATACATTCTCCTGCCTCCAATAATATATACCAGACAGGAGCCCATACATTCTGCTGCCTCCAATAATATATACCTGACAGGAGCCCATACATTCTCCTGCCTCCAATAATATATACCAGACAGGAGCCCATACATTCTGCTGTCTCCTATAATATATACCTGACAGGAGCCCATAGATTCTACTGCCTCCAATAATATATACCTGACAGGAGTCCATACATTCTGCTGTCTCCAATAATATATACCTGACAGGAGCCCATAGATTCTCCTGCCTCCAATAATATATACCTGACAGGAGCCCATACATTCTCCTGCCTCCAATAATATATACCTGACAGGAGTCCATACATTCTGCTGCCTCCAATAATATATACCTGACAGGAGCCCATAGATTCTGCTGCCTCCAATAATATATACCTGACAGGAGCCCATACATTCTCCTGCCTCCAATAATATATACCTGACAGGAGCCCATAGATTCTGCTGCCTCCAATAATATATACCTGACAGGAGCCCATACATTCTCCTGCCTCCAATAATATATACCTGACAGGTGCCCATACATTCTCCTGCCTCCAATAATATATACCTGACAGGAGCCCATACATTCTCCTGCCTCCAATAATATATACCTGACAGGAGCCCATACATTCTCCTGCCTCCAATAATATATACCTGACAGGATCCCATACATTCTGCTGCTTCAAATAATATATACCTGACACCTCCAATAATATATACCTGACAGGAGTCCATACATTCTCCTGCCTCCAATAATATATGCCTGACAGGAGCCCATACATTCTCCTGCCTCCAATAATATATACCTGACAGGAGCCCATACATTCTCCTGCCTCCAATAATATATACCTGACAGGAGCCCATACATTCTCCTGCCTCCAATAATATATGCCTGACAGGAGCCCATACACTCTCCTGCCTCCAATAATATATACCTGACAGGAGCCCATACATTCTCCTGCCTCCAATAATATATACCTGACAGGAGCCCATACATTCTCCTGCCTCCAATAATAAATACCTGACAGGAGCCCATACATTCTGCTGCCTCCAATAATATATACCTGACAGGAGCCCATACATTCTCCTGCCTCCAATAATAAATACCTGACAGGAGCCCATACATTCTGCTGCCTCCAATAATATATACCTGACAGGAGCCCATACATTCTCCTGCCTCCAATAATAAATACCTGACAGGAGTCCATACATTCTGCTGCCTCCAATAATATATACCTGACAGGAGCCCATACATTCTGCTGCCTCCAATGATATATACCTGACAGGAGCCCATACATTCTCCTACCTCCAATAATATATACCTGACAGGAGCCCATAGATTCTGCTGCCTCCAATAATATATACCTGACAGGAGCCCATACATTCTCCTGCCTCCAATAATATATACCTGACAGGAGCCCATACATTCTGCTGCCTCCAATAATATATACCTGACAGGAGCCCATACATTCTGCTGCCTCCAATAATATATACCTGATAGGAACCCATACATTCTCCTGTCTCCAATAATATATACCCGACAGGAGCCCATACATTCTCCTGCCTCCAATAACATATACCTGACAGGAGCCCATAGACTCTGCCTCCAATAATATATACCTGACAGGAGTCCATACATTCTCCTGCCTCCAATAATATATACCTGACAGGAGCCCATACATTCTGCTGCCTCCAATAATATATACCTGACAGGAGCCCATACATTCTGCTGCCTCCAATAATATATACCTGACAGGAGCCCATACATTCTGCTGCCTCCAATAATATATACCTGACAGGAGCCCATACATTCTGCTGCCTCCAATAATATATACCTGACAGGAGCCCATACATTCTCCTGCCTCCAATAATATATACCTGACAGGAGCCCATACATTCTCCTGCCTCCAATAATATATACCTGACAGGAGTCCATACATTCTCCTGCCTCCAATAATATATACCGGACAGGAGTCCATACATTCTCCTGCCTCCAATAATATATACCTGACAGGAGCCCATACATTCTGCTGCCTCCAATAATATATACCTGATAGGAACCCATACATTCTCCTGTCTCCAATAATATATACCCGACAGGAGCCCATACATTCTCCTGCCTCCAATAATATATACCTGACAGGAGCCCATAGACTCTGCCTCCAATAATATATACCTGACAGGAGCCCATAGATTCTGCTGCCTCCAATAATATATACCTGACAGGAGCCCATACATTCTGCTGCCTCCAATAATATATACCTGACAGGAGCCCATACATTCTCCTGCCTCCAATAATATATACCTGACAGGAGCTCATACATTCTGCTGCCTCCAATAATATATACCTGACAGGAGCCCATACATTCTGCTGCCTCCAATAATATATACCTGACAGGAGCCCATACATTCTCCTGCCTCCAATAATATATACCTGACAGGAGCCCATACATTCTCCTGCCTCCAATAATATATACCTGACAGGAGCCCATAGACTCTGCCTCCAATAATATATACCGGACAGGAGTCCATACATTCTCCTGCCTCCAATAATATATACCTGACAGGAGCCCAAACATTCTGCTGCCTCCAATAATATAAACCTGACAGGAGCCCATAGATTCTGCTGCCTCCAATAATATATACCTGACAGGAGCCCATAGATTCTGCTGCCTCCAATAATATATACCTGACAGGAGCCCATAGACTCTGGCTCCAATAATATATACCTGACAGGAGCCCATAGATTCTGCTGCCTCCAATAATATATACCTGACAGGAGCCCATACATTCTGCTGCCTCCAATAATATATACCTGACAGGAGCCCATACATTCTCCTGCCTCCAATAATATATACCTGACAGGAGCCCATACATTCTCCTGCCTTCAATAATATATACCTGACAGGAGCCCATACATTCTCCTGCCTCCAATAATATATACCTGACAGGAGCCCATAGACTCTGCCTCCAATAATATATACCTGACAGGAGTCCATACATTCTGCTGCCTCCAATAATATATACCTGACAGGAGCCCATAGATTCTGCTGCCTCCAATAATATATACCTGACAGGAGCCCATAGATTCTGCTGCCTCCAATAATATATACCTGACAGGAGCCCATAGATTCTCCTGCCTCCAATAATATATACCTGACAGGAGCCCATACATTCTCCTGCCTCCAATAATATATACCTGACAGGAGCCCATACATTCTGCTGCCTCCAATAATATATACCTGACAGGAGCCCATAGATTCTGCTGCCTCCAATAATATATACCAGACAGGAGCCCATACATTCTGCTGCCTCCAATAATATATACCTGACAGGAGCCCATAGATTCTCCTGCCTCCAATAATATATACCTGACAGGAGCCCATACATTCTCCTGCCTCCAATAATATATACCTGACAGGAGCCCATACATTCTGCTGCCTCCAATAATATATACCTGACAGGAGCCCATACATTCTCCTGCCTCCAATAATATATACCTGACAGGAGACCATACATTCTCCTGCCTCCAATAATATATACCTTACAGGAGCCCATACATTCTCCTGCCTCCAATAATATATACCTGACAGGAGCCCATACATTTTCCTGCCTCCAATAATATATACCTGACAGGAGCCCATACATTCTCCTGCCTCCAATAATATATACCTGACAGGAGTCCATACATTCTGCTGCCTCCAATAATATATACCTGACAGGAGCCCATACATTCTGCTGCCTCCAATAATATATACCTGACAGGAGCCCATAGATTCTGCTGCCTCCAATAATATATACCTGACAGGAGACCATACATTCTCCTGCCTCCAATAATATATACCTGACAGGAGCCCATAGATTCTGCTGCCTCCAATAATATATACCTGACAGGAGCCCATAGATTCTGCTGCCTCCAATAATATATACCTGACAGGAGCCCATACATTCTCCTGCCTCCAATAATATATACCTGACAGCAGACCATAGACTCTGCCTCCAATAATATATACCTGACAGGAGCCCATACATTCTCCTGCCTCCAATAATATATACCTGACAGGAGCCCATACATTCTGCTGCCTCCAATAATATATACCTGATAGGAACCCATACATTCTCCTGTCTCCAATAATATATACCCGACAGGAGCCCATACATTCTCCTGCCTCCAATAATATATACCTGACAGGAGCCCATAGACTCTGCCTCCAATAATATATACCTGACAGGAGCCCATAGATTCTGCTGCCTCCAATAATATATACCTGACAGGAGCCCATACATTCTGCTGCCTCCAATAATATATACCTGACAGGAGCCCATACATTCTCCTGCCTCCAATAATATATACCTGACAGGAGCCCATACATTCTCCTGCCTCCAATAATATATACCTGACAGGAGCCCATACATTCTCCTGCCTCCAATAATATATACCTGACAGGAGCCCATAGACTCTGCCTCCAATAATATATACCTGACAGGAGTCCATACATTCTCCTGCCTCCAATAATATATACCTGACAGGAGCCCATACAATCTGCTGCCTCCAATAATATAAACCTGACAGGAGCCCATAGATTCTGCTGCCTCCAATAATATATACCTGACAGGAGCCCATAGATTCTGCTGCCTCCAATAATATATACCTGACAGGAGCCCATAGACTCTGCCTCCAATAATATATACCTGACAGGAGCCCATACATTCTGCTGCCTCCAATAATATATACCAGACAGGAGCCCATACATTCTGCTGCCTCCAATAATATATACCTGACAGGAGCCCATAGATTCTCCTGCCTCCAATAATATATACCTGACAGGAGCCCATACATTCTCCTGCCTCCAATAATATATACCTGACAGAAGCCCATACATTCTGCTGCCTCCAATAATATATACCTGACAGGAGCCCATACATTCTCCTGCCTCCAATAATATATACCTGACAGGAGACCATACATTCTCCTGCCTCCAATAATATATACCTGACAGGAGCCCATACATTCTCCTGCCTCCAATGATATATACCTGACAGGAGCCCATACATTTTCCTGCCTCCAATAATATATACCTGACAGGAGCCCATACATTCTCCTGCCTCCAATAATATATACCTGACAGGAGCCCATACATTCTCCTGCCTCCAATAATATATACCTGACAGGAGACCATACATTCTCCTGACTCCAATAATATATACCTGACAGGAGCCCATACATTCTCCTGCCTCCAATAATATATACCTGACAGGAGCCCATACATTCTCCTGCCTCCAATAATATATACCTGACAGGAGCCCATACATTCTCCTGCCTCCAATAATATATACCTGACAGGAGCCCATACATTCTGCTGCCTCCAATAATATATACCTGACAGGAGCCCATACATTCTCCTGCCTCCAATAATATATACCTGACAGGAGACCATACATTCTGCTGCCTCCAATAATATATACCTGACAGGAGCCCATACATTCTGCTGCCTCCAATAATATATACCTGACAGGAGTCCATACATTCTCCTGCCTCCAATAATATATACCTGACAGGAGCCCATACATTCTGCTGCCTCCAATAATATAAACCTGACAGGAGCCCATAGATTCTGCTGCCTCCAATAATATATACCTGACAGGAGCCCATAGATTCTGCTGCCTCCAATAATATATACCTGACAGGAGCCCATAGACTCTGCCTCCAATAATATATACCTGACAGGAGCCCATACATTCTCCTGCCTCCAATAATATATACCTGACAGGAGCCCATACATTCTGCTGCCTCCAATAATATATACCTGACAGGAGCCCATACATTCTGCTGCCTCCAATAATATATACCAGACAGGAGCCCATACATTCTGCTGCCTCCAATAATATATACCTGACAGGAGCCCATAGATTCTCCTGCCTCCAATAATATATACCTGACAGGAGCCCATACATTCTCCTGCCTCCAATAATATATACCTGACAGAAGCCCATACATTCTGCTGCCTCCAATAATATATACCTGACAGGAGCCCATACATTCTCCTGCCTCCAATAATATATACCTGACAGGAGACCATACATTCTCCTGCCTCCAATAATATATACCTGACAGGAGACCATACATTCTCCTGCCTCCAATAATATATACCTGACAGGAGCCCATACATTTTCCTGCCTCCAATAATATATACCTGACAGGAGCCCATACATTCTCCTGCCTCCAATAATATATACCTGACAGGAGCCCATACATTCTCCTGCCTCCATTAATATATACCTGACAGGAGACCATACATTCTCCTGCCTCCAATAATATATACCTGACAGGAGCCCATACATTCTCCTGCCTCCAATAATATATACCTGACAGGAGCCCATACATTCTCCTGCCTCCAATAATATATACCTGACAGGAGCCCATACATTCTCCTGCCTCCAATAATATATACCTGACAGGAGCCCATACATTCTGCTGCCTCCAATAATATATACCTGACAGGAGCCCATACATTCTCCTGCCTCCAATAATATATACCTGACAGGAGCCCATACATTCTGCTGCCTCCAATAATATATACCTGACAGGAGCCCATACATTCTGCTGCCTCCAATAATATATACCTTACAGGAGCCCATACATTCTCCTGCCTCCAATAATATATACCTGACAGGAGCCCATACATTCTCCTGCCTCCAATAATATATACCTGACAGGAGCCCATACATTCTCCTGCCTCCAATAATATATACCTGACAGGAGCCCATACATTCTCCTGCCTCCAATAATATATACCTGACAGGAGCCCATACATTCTCCTGCCTCCAATAATATATACCTGGTAGGAGCCCATAGATTCTGCTGGCTCCAATAATATATACCTGCCAGGAGCCCATACATTCTCCTGCCTCCAATAATATATACCTGACAGGAGCCCATACATCCTGCTGCCTCCAATAATATATACCTGACAGGAGCCCATACATCCTGCTGCCTCCAATAATATATACCTGACAGGAGCCCATACATTCTCCTGCCTCCAATAATATATACCTGACAGGAGCCCATATATTCTGCTGCCTCCAATAATATATACCTGACAGGAGCCCATACATTCTGCTGCCTCCAATAATATATACCTGACAGGAGCCCATACATTCTCCTGTCTCCAATAATATATACCTGACAGGAGCCCATACATTCTCCTACCTCCAATAATATATACCTGACAGGAGCCCATACATTCTCCTGCCTCCAATAATATATACCTGACAGGAGACCATACATTCTCCTGCCTCCAATAATATATACCTGACAGGAGCCCATAGATTCTGCTGCCTCCAATAATATATACCTGACAGGAGCCCATAGATTCTGCTGCCTCCAATAATATATACCTGACAGGAGCCCATACATTCTCCTGCCTCCAATAATATATACCTGACAGGAGCCCATAGATTCTGCTGCCTCCAATAATATATACCTGACAGGAGCCCATACATTCTCCTGCCTCCAATAATATATACCTGACAGGAGCCCATACATTCTGCTGCCTCCAATAATATATACCTGACAGGAGCCCATACATTCTGCTGCCTCCAATAATATATACCTGACAGGAGCCCATACATTCTGCTGCCTCCAATAATATATACCTGACAGGAGCCCATAGATTCTGCTGCCTCCAATAATATATACCTGACAGGAGCCCATACATTCTCCTGCCTCCAATAATATATACCTGACAGGAGACCATAGACTCTGCCTCCAATAATATATACCTGACAGGAGCCCATACATTCTCCTGCCTCCAATAATATATACCTGACAGGAGCCCATACATTCTGCTGCCTCCAATAATATATACCTGATAGGAACCCATACATTCTCCTGTCTCCAATAATATATACCCGACAGGAGCCCATACATTCTCCTGCCTCCAATAATATATACCTGACAGGAGCCCATAGACTCTGGCTCCAATAATATATACCTGACAGGAGCCCATAGATTCTGCTGCCTCCAATAATATATACCTGACAGGAGCCCATACATTCTGCTGCCTCCAATAATATATACCTGACAGGAGCCCATACATTCTCCTGCCTCCAATAATATATACCTGACAGGAGCCCATACATTCTCCTGCCTCCAATAATATATACCTGACAGGAGCCCATACATTCTCCTGCCTCCAATAATATATACCTGACAGGAGCCCATAGACTCTGCCTCCAATAATATATACCTGACAGGAGTCCATACATTCTGCTGCCTCCAATAATATATACCTGACAGGAGCCCATAGATTCTGCTGCCTCCAATAATATATACCTGACAGGAGCCCATAGATTCTGCTGCCTCCAATAATATATACCTGACAGGAGCCCATAGATTCTCCTGCCTCCAATAATATATACCTGACAGGAGCCCATACATTCTCCTGCCTCCAATATTATATACCTGACAGGAGCCCATACATTCTGCTGCCTCCAATAATATATACCTGACAGGAGCCCATAGATTCTGCTGCCTCCAATAATATATACCAGACAGGAGCCCATACATTCTGCTGCCTCCAATAATATATACCTGACAGGAGCTCATAGATTCTCCTGCCTCCAATAATATATACCTGACAGGAGCCCATACATTCTCCTGCCTCCAATAATATATACCTGACAGGAGCCCATACATTCTGCTGCCTCCAATAATATATACCTGACAGGAGCCCATACATTCTCCTGCCTCCAATAATATATACCTGACAGGAGACCATACATTCTCCTGCCTCCAATAATATATACCTTACAGGAGCCCATACATTCTCCTGCCTCCAATAATATATACCTGACAGGAGCCCATACATTTTCCTGCCTCCAATAATATATACCTGACAGGAGCCCATACATTCTCCTGCCTCCAATAATATATACCTGACAGGAGTCCATACATTCTGCTGCCTCCAATAATATATACCTGACAGGAGCCCATACATTCTGCTGCCTCCAATAATATATACCTGACAGGAGCCCATAGATTCTGCTGCCTCCAATAATATATACCTGACAGGAGACCATACATTCTCCTGCCTCCAATAATATATACCTGACAGGAGCCCATAGATTCTGCTGCCTCCAATAATATATACCTGACAGGAGCCCATAGATTCTGCTGCCTCCAATAATATATACCTGACAGGAGCCCATACATTCTCCTGCCTCCAATAATATATACCTGACAGCAGACCATAGACTCTGCCTCCAATAATATATACCTGACAGGAGCCCATACATTCTCCTGCCTCCAATAATATATACCTGACAGGAGCCCATACATTCTGCTGCCTCCAATAATATATACCTGATAGGAACCCATACATTCTCCTGTCTCCAATAATATATACCCAACAGGAGCCCATACATTCTCCTGCCTCCAATAATATATACCTGACAGGAGCCCATAGACTCTGGCTCCAATAATATATACCTGACAGGAGCCCATAGATTCTGCTGCCTCCAATAATATATACCTGACAGGAGCCCATACATTCTGCTGCCTCCAATAATATATACCTGACAGGAGCCCATACATTCTCCTGCCTCCAATAATATATACCTGACAGGAGCCCATACATTCTCCTGCCTCCAATAATATATACCTGACAGGAGCCCATACATTCTCCTGCCTCCAATAATATATACCTGACAGGAGCCCATAGATTCTGCTGCCTCCAATAATATATACCTGACGGGAGCCCATAGATTCTGCTGCCTCCAATAATATATACCTGACAGGAGCCCATAGACTCTGCCTCCAATAATATATACCTGACAGGAGCCCATACATTCTCCTGCCTCCAATAATATATACCTGACAGGAGCCCATACATTCTGCTGCCTCCAATAATATATACCTGACAGGAGCCCATACATTCTGCTGCCTCCAATAATATATACCAGACAGGAGCCCATACATTCTGCTGCCTCCAATAATATATACCTGACAGGAGCCCATAGATTCTCCTGCCTCCAATAATATATACCTGACAGGAGCCCATACATTCTCCTGCCTCCAATAATATATACCTGACAGAAGCCCATACATTCTGCTGCCTCCAATAATATATACCTGACAGGAGCCCATACATTCTCCTGCCTCCAATAATATATACCTGACAGGAGACCATACATTCTCCTGCCTCCAATAATATATACCTGACAGGAGACCATACATTCTCCTGCCTCCAATAATATATACCTGACAGGAGCCCATACATTTTCCTGCCTCCAATAATATATACCTGACAGGAGCCCATACATTCTCCTGCCTCCAATAATATATACCTGACAGGAGACCATACATTCTCCTGCCTCCAATAATATATACCTGACAGGAGCCCATACATTCTCCTGCCTCCAATAATATATACCTGACAGGAGCCCATACATTCTCCTGCCTCCAATAATATATACCTGACAGGAGCCCATACATTCTCCTGCCTCCAATAATATATACCTGACAGGAGCCCATACATTCTGCTGCCTCCAATAATATATACCTGACAGGAGCCCATACATTCTCCTGCCTCCAATAATATATACCTGACAGGAGACCATACATTCTGCTGCCTCCAATAATATATACCTGACAGGAGCCCATACATTCTCCTGCCTCCAATAATATATACCTGACAGGAGTCCATACATTCTGCTGCCTCCAATAATATATACCTGACAGGAGCCCATACATTCTGCTGCCTCCAATAATATATACCTGACAGGAGCCCATACATTCTCCTGTCTCCAATAATATATACCTGACAGGAGTCCATACATTCTGCTGCCTCCAATAATATATACCTGACAGGAGCCCATACATTCTCCTGCCTCCAATAATATATACCTGACAGGAGCCCATAGATTCTGCTGCCTCCAATAATATATACCTGACAGGAGCCCATACATTCTCCTACCTCCAATAATATATACCTGACAGGAGCTCATACATTCTCCTGCCTCCAATAATATATACCTGACAGGAGCCCATAGATTCTCCTGCCTCCAATAATATATACCTGACAGGAGTCCATACATTCTGCTGCCTCCAATAATATATAACTGACAGGAGCCCATACATTCTCCTGCCTCCAATAATATATACCTGACAGGAGTCCATACATTCTCCTGCCTCCAATAATATATACCTGACAGGAGCCCATACATTCTCCTGCCTCCAATAATATATACCTGACAGGAGCCCATAGATTCTGCTGCCTCATATAATATATACCTGACAGGAGCCCATACATTCTGCTGCCTCCAATAATATATATCTGACAGGAGCCCATAGATTCTGCTGCCTCCAATAATATATACCTGACAGGAGCCCATACATTCTGCTGCCTCCAATAATATATACCTGACAGGAGCCCATACATTCTGCTGCCTCCAATAATATATACCTGACAGGAGCCCATACATTCTGCTGCCTCCAATAATATATACCTGACAGGAGTCCATACATTCTCCTGCCTCCAATAATATATACCTGACAGGAGTCCATACATTCTCCTGCCTCCAATAATATATAACTGACAGGAGCCCATACATTCTCCTGCATCCAATAATATATACCTGACAGGAGTCCATACATTCTCCTGCCTCCAATAATATATACCTGACAGGAGCCCATACATTCTCCTGCCTCCAATAATATATACCTGACAGGAGCCCATACATTCTGCTGCCTCCAATAATATATACCTGACAGGAGCCCATACATTCTCCTGCCTCCAATAATATATACCTGACAGGAGACCATACATTCTGCTGCCTCCAATAATATATACCTGACAGGAGCCCATACATTCTGCTGCCTCCAATAATATATACCTGACAGGAGCCCATACATTCTCCTGCCTCCAATAATATATACCTGACAGGAGCCCATACATTCTGCTGCCTCCAATAATATAAACCTGACAGGAGCCCATAGATTCTGCTGCCTCCAATAATATATACCTGACAGGAGCCCATAGATTCTGCTGCCTCCAATAATATATACCTGACAGGAGCCCATAGACTCTGCCTCCAATAATATATACCTGACAGGAGCCCATACATTCTCCTGCCTCCAATAATATATACCTGACAGGAGCCCATACATTCTGCTGCCTCCAATAATATATACCTGACAGGAGCCCATACATTCTGCTGCCTCCAATAATATATACCAGACAGGAGCCCATACATTCTGCTGCCTCCAATAATATATACCTGACAGGAGCCCATAGATTCTCCTGCCTCCAATAATATATACCTGACAGGAGCCCATACATTCTGCTGCCTCCAATAATATATACCAGACAGGAGCCCATACATTCTGCTGCCTCCAATAATATATACCTGACAGGAGCCCATAGATTCTCCTGCCTCCAATAATATATACCTGACAGGAGCCCATACATTCTCCTGCCTCCAATAATATATACCTGACAGAAGCCCATACATTCTGCTGCCTCCAATAATATATACCTGACAGGAGCCCATACATTCTCCTGCCTCCAATAATATATACCTGACAGGAGACCATACATTCTCCTGCCTCCAATAATATATACCTGACAGGAGACCATACATTCTCCTGCCTCCAATAATATATACCTGACAGGAGCCCATACATTTTCCTGCCTCCAATAATATATACCTGACAGGAGCCCATACATTCTCCTGCCTCCAATAATATATACCTGACAGGAGCCCATACATTCTCCTGCCTCCAATAATATATACCTGACAGGAGACCATACATTCTCCTGCCTCCAATAATATATACCTGACAGGAGCCCATACATTCTCCTGCCTCCAATAATATATACCTGACAGGAGCCCATACATTCTCCTGCCTCCAATAATATATACCTGACAGGAGCCCATACATTCTCCTGCCTCCAATAATATATACCTGACAGGAGCCCATACATTCTGCTGCCTCCAATAATATATACCTGACAGGAGCCCATACATTCTCCTGCCTCCAATAATATATACCTGACAGGAGACCATTCATTCTGCTGCCTCCAATAATATATACCTGACAGGAGCCCATACATTCTCCTGCCTCCAATAATATATACCTGACAGGAGTCCATACATTCTGCTGCCTCCAATAATATATACCTGACAGGAGCCCATACATTCTGCTGCCTCCAATAATATATACCTGACAGGAGCCCATACATTCTCCTGTCTCCAATAATATATACCTGACAGGAGTCCATACATTCTGCTGCCTCCAATAATATATACCTGACAGGAGCCCATACATTCTCCTGCCTCCAATAATATATACCTGACAGGAGCCCATAGATTCTGCTGCCTCCAATAATATATACCTGACAGGAGCCCATACATTCTCCTACCTCCAATAATATATACCTGACAGGAGCTCATACATTCTCCTGACTCCAATAATATATACCTGACAGGAGCCCATAGATTCTGCTGCCTCCAATAATATATACCTGACAGGAGCCCATACATTCTCCTACCTCCAATAATATATACCTGACAGGAGCCCATAGATTCTCCTGCCTCCAATAATATATACCTGACAGGAGTCCATACATTCTCCTGCCTCCAATAATATATAACTGACAGGAGCCCATACATTCTCCTGCCTCCAATAATATATACCTGACAGGAGTCCATACATTCTCCTGCCTCCAATAATATATACCTGACAGGAGCCCATAGATTCTGCTGCCTCATATAATATATACCTGACAGGAGCCCATACATTCTGCTGCCTCCAATAATATATACCTGACAGGAGCCCATACATTCTGCTGCCTCCAATAATATATACCTGACAGGAGCCCATACATTCTGCTGCCTCCAATAATATATACCTGACAGGAGTCCATACATTCTCCTGCCTCCAATAATATATACCTGACAGGAGCCCATACATTCTGCTGCCTCCAATAATATATACCTGACAGGAGCCCATACATTCTGCTGCCTCCAATAATATATACCTGACAGGAGCCCATACATTCTCCGGCCTCCAATAATATATACCTGACAGGAGTCCATACATTCTCCTGCCTCCAATAATATATACCTGACAGGAGCCCATACATTCTGCTGCCTCCAATAATATATACCTGACAGGAGCCCATACATTCTGCTGCCTCCAATAATATATACCTGACAGGAGCCCATACATTCTCCGGCCTCCAATAATATATACCTGACAGGAGCCCATACATTCTCCGGCCTCCAATAATATATACCTGACAGGAGTCCATACATTCTCCTGCCTCCAATAATATATACCTGACAGGAGCCCATACATTCTGCTGCCTCCAATAATATATACCTGACAGGAGCCCATACATTCTGCTGCCTCCAATAATATATACCTGACAGGAGCCCATACATTCTCCGGCCTCCAATAATATATACCTGACAGGAGCCCATACATTCTCCTGCCTCCAATAATATATACCTGACAGGAGCCCATACATTCTCCTGCCTCCAATAATATATACCTGACAGGAGCCCATACATTCTGCTGCCTCCAATAATATATACCTGACAGGAGCCCATACATTCTCCTGCCTCCAATAATATATACCTGACAGGAGACCATACATTCTGCTGCCTCCAATAATATATACCTGACAGGAGCCCATACATTCTCCTGCCTCCAATAATATATACCTGACAGGAGTCCATACATTCTGCTGCCTCCAATAATATATACCTGACAGGAGCCCATACATTCTGCTGCCTCCAATAATATATACCTGACAGGAGCCCATACATTCTCCTGTCTCCAATAATATATACCTGACAGGAGTCCATACATTCTGCTGCCTCCAATAATATATACCTGACAGGAGCCCATACATTCTCCTGCCTCCAATAATATATACCTGACAGGAGCCCATAGATTCTGCTGCCTCCAATAATATATACCTGACAGGAGCCCATACATTCTCCTACCTCCAATAATATATACCTGACAGGAGCTCATACATTCTCCTGCCTCCAATAATATATACCTGACAGGAGCCCATAGATTCTGCTGCCTCCAATAATATATACCTGACAGGAGCCCATACATTCTCCTACCTCCAATAATATATACCTGACAGGAGCCCATAGATTCTCCTGCCTCCAATAATATATACCTGACAGGAGTCCATACATTCTCCTGCCTCCAATAATATATAACTGACAGGAGCCCATACATTCTCCTGCCTCCAATAATATATACCTGACAGGAGTCCATACATTCTCCTGCCTCCAATAATATATACCTGACAGGAGCCCATACATTCTCCTGCCTCCAATAATATATACCTGACAGGAGCCCATAGATTCTGCTGCCTCATATAATATATACCTGACAGGAGCCCATACATTCTGCTGCCTCCAATAATATATATCTGACAGGAGCCCATAGATTCTGCTGCCTCCAATAATATATACCTGACAGGAGCCCATACATTCTGCTGCCTCCAATAATATATACCTGACAGGAGCCCATACATTCTGCTGCCTCCAATAATATATACCTGACAGGAGCCCATACATTCTGCTGCCTCCAATAATATATACCTGACAGGAGTCCATACATTCTCCTGCCTCCAATAATATATACCTGACAGGAGCCCATACATTCTGCTGCCTCCAATAATATATACCTGACAGGAGCCCATACATTCTGCTGCCTCCAATAATATATACCTGACAGGAGCCCATACATTCTCCGGCCTCCAATAATATATACCTGACAGGAGTCCATACATTCTCCTGCCTCCAATAATATATAACTGACAGGAGCCCATACATTCTCCTGCCTCCAATAATATATACCTGACAGGAGCCCATACATTCTGCTGCCTCCAATAATATATACCTGACAGGAGCCCATACATTCTCCGGCCTCCAATAATATATACCTGACAGGAGTCCATACATTCTCCTGCCTCCAATAATATATAACTGACAGGAGCCCATACATTCTCCTGCCTCCAATAATATATACCTGACAGGAGTCCATACATTCTCCTGCCTTCAATAATATATACCTGACAGGAGCCCATACATTCTCCTGCCTCCAATAATATATACCTGACAGGAGCCCATACATTCTGCTGCCTCCAATAATATATACCTGACAGGAGCCCATACATTCTCCTGCCTCCAATAATATATACCTGACAGGAGACCATACATTCTGCTGCCTCCAATAATATATACCTGACAGGAGCCCATACATTCTCCTGCCTCCAATAATATATACCTGACAGGAGCCCATACATTCTGCTGCCTCCAATAATATAAACCTGACAGGAGCCCATAGATTCTGCTGCCTCCAATAATATATACCTGACAGGAGCCCATAGATTCTGCTGCCTCCAATAATATATACCTGACAGGAGCCCATAGACTCTGCCTCCAATAATATATACCTGACAGGAGCCCATACATTCTCCTGCCTCCAATAATATATACCTGACAGGAGCCCATACATTCTGCTGCCTCCAATAATATATACCTGACAGGAGCCCATACATTCTCCTGCCTCCAATAATATATACCTGACAGGAGCCCATACATTCTGCTGCCTCCAATAATATAAACCTGACAGGAGCCCATAGATTCTGCTGCCTCCAATAATATATACCTGACAGGAGCCCATAGATTCTGCTGCCTCCAATAATATATACCTGACAGGAGCCCATAGACTCTGCCTCCAATAATATATACCTGACAGGAGCCCATACATTCTCCTGCCTCCAATAATATATACCTGACAGGAGCCCATACATTCTGCTGCCTCCAATAATATATACCTGACAGGAGCCCATACATTCTGCTGCCTCCAATAATATATACCAGACAGGAGCCCATACACTCTGCTGCCTCCAATAATATATACCTGACAGGAGCCCATAGATTCTCCTGCCTCCAATAATATATACCTGACAGGAGCCCATACATTCTCCTGCCTCCAATAATATATACCTGACAGAAGCCCATACATTCTGCTGCCTCCAATAATATATACCTGACAGGAGCCCATACATTCTCCTGCCTCCAATAATATATACCTGACAGGAGACCATACATTCTCCTGCCTCCAATAATATATACCTGACAGGAGACCATACATTCTCCTGCCTCCAATAATATATACCTGACAGGAGCCCATACATTTTCCTGCCTCCAATAATATATACCTGACAGGAGCCCATACATTCTCCTGCCTCCAATAATATATACCTGACAGGAGCCCATACATTCTCCTGCCTCCAATAATATATACCTGACAGGAGCCCATACATTCTGCTGCCTCCAATAATATATACCTGACAGGAGCCCATACATTCTCCTGCCTCCAATAATATATACCTGACAGGAGTCCATACATTCTCCTGCCTCCAATAATATATACCTGACAGGAGCCCATACATTCTCCTGCCTCCAATAATATATACCTGACAGGAGCCCATACATTCTCCTGCCTCCAATAATATATACCTGACAGGAGCCCATACATTCTGCTGCCTCCAATAATATATACCTGACAGGAGCCCATACATTCTCCTGCCTCCAATAATATATACCTGACAGGAGACCATACATTCTGCTGCCTCCAATAATATATACCTGACAGGAGCCCATACATTCTGCTGCCTCCAATAATATATACCTGACAGGAGCCCATACATTCTCCTGCCTCCAATAATATATACCTGACAGGAGCCCATACATTCTCCTGCCTCCAATAATATATACCTGACAGGAGCCCATACATTCTCCTGCCTCCAATAATATATACCTGACAGGAGCCCATACATTCTCCTACCTCCAATAATATATACCTGACAGGAGCCCATACATTCTCCTGCCTCCAATAATATATACCTGACAGGAGACCATACATTCTCCTGCCTCCAATAATATATACCTGACAGGAGCCCATAGATTCTGCTGCCTCCACTAATATATACCTGACAGGAGCCCATAGATTCTGCTGCCTCCAATAATATATACCTGACAGGAGCCCATACATTCTCCTGCCTCCAATAATATATACCTGACAGGAGCCCATACATTCTGCTGCCTCCAATAATATATACCTGACAGGAGCCCATACATTCTGCTGCCTACAATAATATATACCTGACAGGAGCCCATACATTCTGCTGCCTCCAATAATATATACCTGACAGGAGCCCATAGATTCTGCTGCCTCCAATAATATATACCTGACAGGAGCCCATACATTCTCCTGCCTCCAATAATATATACCTGACAGGAGACCATAGACTCTGCCTCCAATAATATATACCTGACAGGAGCCCATACATTCTCCTGCCTCCAATAATATATACCTGACAGGAGCCCATACATTCTGCTGCCTCCAATAATATATACCTGATAGGAACCCATACATTCTCCTGTCTCCAATAATATATACCCGACAGGAGCCCATACATTCTCCTGCCTCCAATAATATATACCTGACAGGAGCCCATAGACTCTGGCTCCAATAATATATACCTGACAGGAGCCCATAGATTCTGCTGCCTCCAATAATATATACCTGACAGGAGCCCATACATTCTGCTGCCTCCAATAATATATACCTGACAGGAGCCCATACATTCTCCTGCCTCCAATAATATATACCTGACAGGAGCCCATACATTCTCCTGCCTCCAATAATATATACCTGACAGGAGCCCATACATTCTGCTGCCTCCAATAATATATACCTGACAGGAGCCCATAGACTCTGCCTCCAATAATATATACCTGACAGGAGTCCATACATTCTGCTGCCTCCAATAATATATACCTGACAGGAGCCCATAGATTCTGCTGCCTCCAATAATATATACCTGACAGGAGCCCATAGATTCTGCTGCCTCCAATAATATATACCTGACAGGAGCCCATAGATTCTCCTGCCTCCAATAATATATACCTGACAGGAGCCCATACATTCTCCTGCCTCCAATAATATATACCTGACAGGAGCCCATACATTCTGCTGCCTCCAATAATATATACCTGACAGGAGCCCATACATTCTGCTGCCTCCAATAATATATACCAGACAGGAGCCCATACATTTTGCTGCCTCCAATAATATATACCTGACAGGAGCCCATAGATTCTCCTGCCTCCAATAATATATACCTGACAGGAGCCCATACATTCTCCTGCCTCCAATAATATATACCTGACAGGAGCCCATACATTCTGCTGCCTCCAATAATATATACCTGACAGGAGCCCACACATTCTCCTGCCTCCAATAATATATACCTGACAGGAGACCATACATTCTCCTGCCTCCAATAATATATACCTTACAGGAGCCCATACATTCTCCTGCCTCCAATAATATATACCTGACAGGAGCCCATACATTTTCCTGCCTCCAATAATATATACCTGACAGGAGCCCATACATTCTCCTGCCTCCAATAATATATACCTGACAGGAGTCCATACATTCTGCTGCCTCCAATAATATATACCTGACAGGAGCCCATACATTCTGCTGCCTCCAATAATATATACCTGACAGGAGCCCATACATTCTCCTGTCTCCAATAATATATACCTGACAGGAGTCCATACATTCTGCTGCCTCCAATAATATATACCTGACAGGAGCCCATACATTCTCCTGCCTCCAATAATATATACCTGACAGGAGCCAATAGATTCTGCTGCCTCCAATAATATATACCTGACAGGAGCCCATAGTTTCTGCTGCCTCCAATAATATATACCTGACAGGAGCCCATAGATTCTGCTGCCTCCAATAATATATACCTGACAGGAGCCCATACATTCTCCTGCCTCCAATAATATATACCTGACAGGAGCCCATACATTCTCCTGCCTCCAATAATATATACCTGACAGGAGCCCATAGACTCTGCCTCCAATAATATATACCTGACAGGAGTCCATACATTCTGCTGCCTCCAATAATATATACCTGACAGGAGCCCATAGATTCTGCTGCCTCCAATAATATATACCTGACAGGAGCCCATAGATTCTGCTGCCTCCAATAATATATACCTGACAGGAGCCCATAGATTCTCCTGCCTCCAATAATATATACCTGATAGGAGCCCATACATTCTCCTGCCTCCAATAATATATACCTGACAGGAGCCCATACATTCTGCTGCCTCCAATAATATATACCTGACAGGAGCCCATAGATTCTGCTGCCTCCAATAATATATACCAGACAGGAGCCCATACATTCTGCTGCCTCCAATAATATATACCTGACAGGAGCCCATAGATTCTCCTGCCTCCAATAATATATACCTGACAGGAGCCCATACATTCTCCTGCCTCCAATAATATATACCTGACAGGAGCCCATACATTCTGCTGCCTCCAATAATATATACCTGACAGGAGCCCATACATTCTCCTGCCTCCAATAATATATACCTGACAGGAGACCATACATTCTCCTGCCTCCAATAATATATACCTTACAGGAGCCCATACATTCTCCTGCCTCCAATAATATATACCTGACAGGAGCCCATACATTTTCCTGCCTCCAATAATATATACCTGACAGGAGCCCATACATTCTCCTGCCTCCAATAATATATACCTGACAGGAGTCCATACATTCTGCTGCCTCCAATAATATATACCTGACAGGAGCCCATACATTCTGCTGCCTCCAATAATATATACCTGACAGGAGCCCATAGATTCTGCTGCCTCCAATAATATATACCTGACAGGAGACCATACATTCTCCTGCCTCCAATAATATATACCTGACAGGAGCCCATAGATTCTGCTGCCTCCAATAATATATACCTGACAGGAGCCCATAGATTCTGCTGCCTCCAATAATATATACCTGACAGGAGCCCATACATTCTCCTGCCTCCAATAATATATACCTGACAGCAGACCATAGACTCTGCCTCCAATAATATATACCCGACAGGAGCCCATACATTCTCCTGCCTCCAATAATATATACCTGACAGGAGCCCATACATTCTGCTGCCTCCAATAATATATACCTGATAGGAACCCATACATTCTCCTGTCTCCAATAATATATACCCAACAGGAGCCCATACATTCTCCTGCCTCCAATAATATATACCTGACAGGAGCCCATAGACTCTGGCTCCAATAATATATACCTGACAGGAGCCCATAGATTCTGCTGCCTCCAATAATATATACCTGACAGGAGCCCATACATTCTGCTGCCTCCAATAATATATACCTGACAGGAGCCCATACATTCTCCTGCCTCCAATAATATATACCTGACAGGAGCCCATACATTCTCCTGCCTCCAATAATATATACCTGACAGGAGCCCATACATTCTCCTGCCTCCAATAATATATACCTGACAGGAGCCCATAGATTCTGCTGCCTCCAATAATATATACCTGACAGGAGCCCATAGATTCTGCTGCCTCCAATAATATATACCTGACAGGAGCCCATAGACTCTGCCTCCAATAATATATACCTGACAGGAGCCCATACATTCTCCTGCCTCCAATAATATATACCTGACAGGAGCCCATACATTCTGCTGCCTCCAATAATATATACCTGACAGGAGCCCATACATTCTGCTGCCTCCAATAATATATACCAGACAGGAGCCCATACATTCTGCTGCCTCCAATAATATATACCTGACAGGAGCCCATAGATTCTCCTGCCTCCAATAATATATACCTGACAGGAGCCCATACATTCTCCTGCCTCCAATAATATATACCTGACAGAAGCCCATACATTCTGCTGCCTCCAATAATATATACCTGACAGGAGCCCATACATTCTCCTGCCTCCAATAATATATACCTGACAGGAGACCATACATTCTCCTGCCTCCAATAATATATACCTGACAGGAGACCATACATTCTCCTGCCTCCAATAATATATACCTGACAGGAGCCCATACATTTTCCTGCCTCCAATAATATATACCTGACAGGAGCCCATACATTCTCCTGCCTCCAATAATATATACCTGACAGGAGCCCATACATTCTCCTGCCTCCAATAATATATACCTGACAGGAGACCATACATTCTCCTGCCTCCAATAATATATACCTGACAGGAGCCCATACATTCTCCTGCCTCCAATAATATATACCTGACAGGAGCCCATACATTCTCCTGCCTCCAATAATATATACCTGACAGGAGCCCATACATTCTCCTGCCTCCAATAATATATACCTGACAGGAGCCCATACATTCTGCTGCCTCCAATAATATATACCTGACAGGAGCCCATACATTCTCCTGCCTCCAATAATATATACCTGACAGGAGACCATACATTCTGCTGCCTCCAATAATATATACCTGACAGGAGCCCATACATTCTCCTGCCTCCAATAATATATACCTGACAGGAGTCCATACATTCTGCTGCCTCCAATAATATATACCTGACAGGAGCCCATACATTCTGCTGCCTCCAATAATATATACCTGACAGGAGCCCATACATTCTCCTGTCTCCAATAATATATACCTGACAGGAGTCCATACATTCTGCTGCCTCCAATAATATATACCTGACAGGAGCCCATACATTCTCCTACCTCCAATAATATATACCTGACAGGAGCCCATAGATTCTGCTGCCTCCAATAATATATACCTGACAGGAGCCCATACATTCTCCTACCTCCAATAATATATACCTGACAGGAGCTCATACATTCTCCTGCCTCCAATAATATATACCTGACAGGAGCCCATAGATTCTCCTGCCTCCAATAATATATACCTGACAGGAGTCCATACATTCTCCTGCCTCCAATAATATATAACTGACAGGAGCCCATACATTCTCCTGCCTCCAATAATATATACCTGACAGGAGTCCATACATTCTCCTGCCTCCAATAATATATACCTGACAGGAGCCCATACATTCTCCTGCCTCCAATAATATATACCTGACAGGAGCCCATAGATTCTGCTGCCTCATATAATATATACCTGACAGGAGCCCATACATTCTGCTGCCTCCAATAATATATATCTGACAGGAGCCCATAGATTCTGCTGCCTCCAATAATATATACCTGACAGGAGCCCATACATTCTGCTGCCTCCAATAATATATACCTGACAGGAGCCCAGATTCTGCCTGCCTCCAATAATATATACCTGACAGGAGCCCATACATTCTGCTGCCTCCAATAATATATACCTGACAGGAGCCCATACATTCTGCTGCCTCCAATAATATATACCTGACAGGAGCCCATACATTCTGCTGCCTCCAATAATATATACCTGACAGGAGTCCCATACATTCTCCTGCCTCCAATAATATATACCTGACAGGAGTCCATACATTCTCCTGCCTCCAATAATATATACCTGACAGGAGCCCATACATTCTCCTGCCTCCAATAATATATACCTGACAGGAGCCCATACATTCTGCTGCCTCCAATAATATATACCTGACAGGAGCCCATACATTCTCCTGCCTCCAATAATATATACCTGACAGGAGACCATACATTCTGCTGCCTCCAATAATATATACCTGACAGGAGCCCATACATTCTGCTGCCTCCAATAATATATACCTGACAGGAGCCCATACATTCTCCTGCCTCCAATAATATATACCTGACAGGAGCCCATACATTCTGCTGCCTCCAATAATATAAACCTGACAGGAGCCCATAGATTCTGCTGCCTCCAATAATATATACCTGACAGGAGCCCATAGATTCTGCTGCCTCCAATAATATATACCTGACAGGAGCCCATAGACTCTGCCTCCAATAATATATACCTGACAGGAGCCCATACATTCTCCTGCCTCCAATAATATATACCTGACAGGAGCCCATACATTCTGCTGCCTCCAATAATATATACCTGACAGGAGTCCATACATTCTCCTGCCTCCAATAATATATACCTGACAGGAGTCCATACATTCTCCTGCCTCCAATAATATATACCTGACAGGAGCCCATACATTCTCCTGCCTCCAATAATATATACCTGACAGGAGTCCATACATTCTCCTGCCTCCAATAATATATACCTGACAGGAGCCCATACATTCTCCTGCCTCCAATAATATATACCAGACAGGAGCCCATACATTCTGCTGCCTCCAATAATATATACCTGACAGGAGCCCATACATTCTCCTGCCTCCAATAATATATACCTGACAGGAGACCATACATTCTGCTGCCTCCAATAATATATACCTGACAGGAGCCCATACATTCTGCTGCCTCCAATAATATATACCTGACAGGAGCCCATACATTCTCCTGCCTCCAATAATATATACCTGACAGGAGCCCATACATTCTGCTGCCTCCAATAATATAAACCTGACAGGAGCCCATAGATTCTGCTGCCTCCAATAATATATACCTGACAGGAGCCCATAGATTCTGCTGCCTCCAATAATATATACCTGACAGGAGCCCATAGACTCTGCCTCCAATAATATATACCTGACAGGAGCCCATACATTCTCCTGCCTCCAATAATATATACCTGACAGGAGCCCATACATTCTGCTGCCTCCAATAATATATACCTGACAGGAGCCCATACATTCTGCTGCCTCCAATAATATATACCAGACAGGAGCCCATACATTCTGCTGCCTCCAATAATATATACCTGACAGGAGCCCATAGATTCTCCTGCCTCCAATAATATATACCTGACAGGAGCCCATACATTCTCCTGCCTCCAATAATATATACCTGACAGAAGCCCATACATTCTGCTGCCTCCAATAATATATACCTGACAGGAGCCCATACATTCTCCTGCCTCCAATAATATATACCTGACAGGAGACCATACATTCTCCTGCCTCCAATAATATATACCTGACAGGAGACCATACATTCTCCTGCCTCCAATAATATATACCTGACAGGAGCCCATACATTTTCCTGCCTCCAATAATATATACCTGACAGGAGCCCATACATTCTCCTGCCTCCAATAATATATACCTGACAGGAGCCCATACATTCTCCTGCCTCCAATAATATATACCTGACAGGAGCCCATACATTCTGCTGCCTCCAATAATATATACCTGACAGGAGCCCATACATTCTCCTGCCTCCAATAATATATACCTGACAGGAGTCCATACATTCTCCTGCCTACAATAATATATACCTGACAGGAGCCCATACATTCTCCTGCCTCCAATAATATATACCTGACAGGAGCCCATACATTCTCCTGCCTCCAATAATATATACCTGACAGGAGCCCATACATTCTGCTGCCTCCAATAATATATACCTGACAGGAGCCCATACATTCTCCTGCCTCCAATAATATATACCTGACAGGAGACCATACATTCTGCTGCCTCCAATAATATATACCTGACAGGAGCCCATACATTCTGCTGCCTCCAATAATATATACCTGACAGGAGCCCATACATTCTCCTGCCTCCAATAATATATACCTGACAGGAGCCCATACATTCTCCTGCCTCCAATAATATATACCTGACAGGAGCCCATACATTCTGCTGCCTCCAATAATATATACCTGACAGGAGCCCATACATTCTGCTGCCTCCAATAATATATACCTTACAGGAGCCCATACATTCTCTTGCCTCCAATAATATATACCTGACAGGAGCCCATACATTCTCTTGCCTCCAATAATATATACCTGACAGGAGCCCATACATTCTCCTGCCTCCAATAATATATACCTGACAGGAGCCCATACATTCTGCTGCCTCCAATAATATATACCTGACAGGAGCCCATACATTCTGCTGCCTCCAATAATATATACCTGACAGGAGCCCATACATTCTGCTGCCTCCAATAATATATACCTGACAGGAGCCCATAGATTCTGCTGCCTCCAATAATATATACCTGACAGGAGCCCATACATTCTCCTGCCTCCAATAATATATACCTGACAGGAGACCATAGACTCTGCCTCCAATAATATATACCTGACAGGAGCCCATACATTCTCCTGCCTCCAATAATATATACCTGACAGGAGCCCATACATTCTGCTGCCTCCAATAATATATACCTGATAGGAACCCATACATTCTCCTGTCTCCAATAATATATACCCGACAGGAGCCCATACAGTCTCCTGCCTCCAATAATATATACCTGACAGGAGCCCATAGACTCTGGCTCCAATAATATATACCTGACAGGAGCCCATAGATTCTGCTGCCTCCAATAATATATACCTGACAGGAGCCCATACATTCTGCTGCCTCCAATAATATATACCTGACAGGAGCCCATACATTCTCCTGCCTCCAATAATATATACCTGACAGGAGCCCATACATTCTCCTGCCTCCAATAATATATACCTGACAGGAGCCCATACATTCTGCTGCCTCCAATAATATATACCTGACAGGAGCCCATAGACTCTGCCTCCAATAATATATACCTGACAGGAGTCCATACATTCTGCTGCCTCCAATAATATATACCTGACAGGAGCCCATAGATTCTGCTGCCTCCAATAATATATACCTGACAGGAGCCCATAGATTCTGCTGCCTCCAATAATATATACCTGACAGGAGCCCATAGATTCTCCTGCCTCCAATAATATATACCTGACAGGAGCCCATACATTCTCCTGCCTCCAATAATATATACCTGACAGGAGCCCATACATTCTGCTGCCTCCAATAATATATACCTGACAGGAGCCCATACATTCTGCTGCCTCCAATAATATATACCAGACAGGAGCCCATACATTCTGCTGCCTCCAATAATATATACCTGACAGGAGCCCATAGATTCTCCTGCCTCCAATAATATATACCTGACAGGAGCCCATACATTCTGCTGCCTTCAATAATATATACCTGACAGGAGCCCACACATTCTCCTGCCTCCAATAATATATACCTGACAGGAGACCATACATTCTCCTGCCTCCAATAATATATACCTTACAGGAGCCCATACATTCTCCTGCCTCCAATAATATATACCTGACAGGAGCCCATACATTTTCCTGCCTCCAATAATATATACCTGACAGGAGCCCATACATTCTCCTGCCTCCAATAATATATACCTGACAGGAGTCCATACATTCTGCTGCCTCCAATAATATATACCTGACAGGAGCCCATACATTCTGCTGCCTCCAATAATATATACCTGACAGGAGCCCATACATTCTCCTGTCTCCAATAATATATACCTGACAGGAGTCCATACATTCTGCTGCCTCCAATAATATATACCTGACAGGAGCCCATACATTCTCCTGCCTCCAATAATATATACCTGACAGGAGCCAATAGATTCTGCTGCCTCCAATAATATATACCTGACAGGAGCCCATAGATTCTGCTGCCTCCAATAATATATACCTGACAGGAGCCCATAGATTCTGCTGCCTCCAATAATATATACCTGACAGGAGCCCATACATTCTCCTACCTCCAATAATATATACCTGACAGGAGCCCATACATTCTCCTACCTCCAATAATATATACCTGACAGGAGCCCATACATTCTCCTGCCTCCAATAATATATACCTGACAGGAGTCCATACATTCTCCTGCCTCCAATAATATATAACTGACAGGAGCCCATACATTCTCCTGCCTCCAATAATATATACCTGACAGGAGTCCATACATTCTCCTGCCTCCAATAATATATACCTGACAGGAGCCCATACATTCTCCTGCCTCCAATAATATATACCTGACAGGAGCCCATAGATTCTGCTGCCTCCAATAATATATACCCGACAGGAGCCCATACATTCTGCTGCCTCCAATAATATATATCTGACAGGAGCCCATAGATTCTGCTGCCTCCAATAATATATACCTGACAGGAGCCCATACATTCTGCTGCCTCCAATAATATATACCTGACAGGAGCCCATACATTCTGCTGCCTCCAATAATATATACCTGACAGGAGCCCATACATTCTGCTGCCTCCAATAATATATACCTGACAGGAGTCCATACATTCTCCTGCCTCCAATAATATATACCTGACAGGAGTCCATACATTCTCCTGCCTCCAATAATATATAACTGACAGGAGCCCATACATTCTCCTGCCTCCAATAATATATACCTGACAGGAGTCCATACATTCTCCTGCCTCCAATAATATATACCTGACAGGAGCCCATACATTCTCCTGCCTCCAATAATATATACCTGACAGGAGCCCATAGATTCTGCTGCCTCCAATAATATATACCTGACAGGAGCCCATACATTCTGCTGCCTCCAATAATATATATCTGACAGGAGCCCATAGATTCTGCTGCCTCCAATAATATATACCTGACAGGAGCCCATACATTCTCCTGCCTCCAATAATATATACCTGACAGGAGCCCATACATTCTGCTGCCTCCAATAATATATACCTGACAGGAGCCCATACATTCTGCTGCCTCCAATAATATATACCTGACAGGAGCCCATACATTCTCCTGCCTCCAATAATATATACCTGACAGGAGCCCATACATTCTGCTGCCTCCAATAATATATACCTGACAGGAGCCCATACATTCTCCTGCCTCCAATAATATATACCTGACAGGAGACCATACATTCTGCTGCCTCCAATAATATATACCTGACAGGAGCCCATAGATTCTGCTGCCTCCAATAATATATACCTGACAGGAGTCCATACATTCTCCTGCCTCCAATAATATATACCTGACAGGAGCCCATACATTCTCCTGCCTCCAATAATATATACCTGACAGGAGCCCATACATTCTGCTGCCTCCAATAATATATACCTGACAGGAGCCCATACATTCTCCTGCCTCCAATAATATATACCTGACAGGAGACCATACATTCTGCTGCCTCCAATAATATATACCTGACAGGAGCCCATACATTCTGCTGCCTCCAATAATATATACCTGACAGGAGCCCATACATTCTCCTGCCTCCAATAATATATACCTGACAGGAGCCCATACATTCTGCTGCCTCCAATAATATAAACCTGACAGGAGCCCATAGATTCTGCTGCCTCCAATAATATATACCTGACAGGAGCCCATAGATTCTGCTGCCTCCAATAATATATACCTGACAGGAGCCCATAGACTCTGCCTCCAATAATATATACCTGACAGGAGCCCATACATTCTCCTGCCTCCAATAATATATACCTGACAGGAGCCCATACATTCTGCTGCCTCCAATAATATATACCTGACAGGAGTCCATACATTCTCCTGCCTCCAATAATATATACCTGACAGGAGTCCATACATTCTCCTGCCTCCAATAATATATAACTGACAGGAGCCCATACATTCTCCTGCCTCCAATAATATATACCTGACAGGAGTCCATACATTCTCCTGCCTCCAATAATATATACCTGACAGGAGCCCATACATTCTCCTGCCTCCAATAATATATACCAGACAGGAGCCCATACATTCTGCTGCCTCCAATAATATATACCTGACAGGAGCCCATACATTCTCCTGCCTCCAATAATATATACCTGACAGGAGACCATACATTCTGCTGCCTCCAATAATATATACCTGACAGGAGCCCATACATTCTGCTGCCTCCAATAATATATACCTGACAGGAGCCCATACATTCTCCTGCCTCCAATAATATATACCTGACAGGAGCCCATACATTCTGCTGCCTCCAATAATATAAACCTGACAGGAGCCCATAGATTCTGCTGCCTCCAATAATATATACCTGACAGGAGCCCATAGATTCTGCTGCCTCCAATAATATATACCTGACAGGAGCCCATAGACTCTGCCTCCAATAATATATACCTGACAGGAGCCCATACATTCTCCTGCCTCCAATAATATATACCTGACAGGAGCCCATACATTCTGCTGCCTCCAATAATATATACCTGACAGGAGCCCATACATTCTGCTGCCTCCAATAATATATACCAGACAGGAGCCCATACATTCTGCTGCCTCCAATAATATATACCTGACAGGAGCCCATAGATTCTCCTGCCTCCAATAATATATACCTGACAGGAGCCCATACATTCTCCTGCCTCCAATAATATATACCTGACAGAAGCCCATACATTCTGCTGCCTCCAATAATATATACCTGACAGGAGCCCATACATTCTCCTGCCTCCAATAATATATACCTGACAGGAGACCATACATTCTCCTGCCTCCAATAATATATACCTGACAGGAGACCATACATTCTCCTGCCTCCAATAATATATACCTGACAGGAGCCCATACATTTTCCTGCCTCCAATAATATATACCTGACAGGAGCCCATACATTCTCCTGCCTCCAATAATATATACCTGACAGGAGCCCATACATTCTCCTGCCTCCAATAATATATACCTGACAGGAGCCCATACATTCTGCTGCCTCCAATAATATATACCTGACAGGAGCCCATACATTCTCCTGCCTCCAATAATATATACCTGACAGGAGTCCATACATTCTCCTGCCTACAATAATATATACCTGACAGGAGCCCATACATTCTCCTGCCTCCAATAATATATACCTGACAGGAGCCCATACATTCTCCTGCCTCCAATAATATATACCTGACAGGAGCCCATACATTCTGCTGCCTCCAATAATATATACCTGACAGGAGCCCATACATTCTCCTGCCTCCAATAATATATACCTGACAGGAGACCATACATTCTGCTGCCTCCAATAATATATACCTGACAGGAGCCCATACATTCTGCTGCCTCCAATAATATATACCTGACAGGAGCCCATACATTCTCCTGCCTCCAATAATATATACCTGACAGGAGCCCATACATTCTCCTGCCTCCAATAATATATACCTGACAGGAGCCCATACATTCTGCTGCCTCCAATAATATATACCTGACAGGAGCCCATACATTCTGCTGCCTCCAATAATATATACCTTACAGGAGCCCATACATTCTCTTGCCTCCAATAATATATACCTGACAGGAGCCCATACATTCTCCTGCCTCCAATAATATATACCTGACAGGAGCCCATACATTCTCCTGCCTCCAATAATATATACCTGACAGGAGCCCATACATTCTGCTGCCTCCAATAATATATACCTGACAGGAGCCCATACATTCTGCTGCCTCCAATAATATATACCTGACAGGAGCCCATACATTCTGCTGCCTCCAATAATATATACCTGACAGGAGCCCATAGATTCTGCTGCCTCCAATAATATATACCTGACAGGAGCCCATACATTCTCCTGCCTCCAATAATATATACCTGACAGGAGACCATAGACTCTGCCTCCAATAATATATACCTGACAGGAGCCCATACATTCTCCTGCCTCCAATAATATATACCTGACAGGAGCCCATACATTCTGCTGCCTCCAATAATATATACCTGATAGGAACCCATACATTCTCCTGTCTCCAATAATATATACCCGACAGGAGCCCATACAGTCTCCTGCCTCCAATAATATATACCTGACAGGAGCCCATAGACTCTGGCTCCAATAATATATACCTGACAGGAGCCCATAGATTCTGCTGCCTCCAATAATATATACCTGACAGGAGCCCATACATTCTGCTGCCTCCAATAATATATACCTGACAGGAGCCCATACATTCTCCTGCCTCCAATAATATATACCTGACAGGAGCCCATACATTCTCCTGCCTCCAATAATATATACCTGACAGGAGCCCATACATTCTGCTGCCTCCAATAATATATACCTGACAGGAGCCCATAGACTCTGCCTCCAATAATATATACCTGACAGGAGTCCATACATTCTGCTGCCTCCAATAATATATACCTGACAGGAGCCCATAGATTCTGCTGCCTCCAATAATATATACCTGACAGGAGCCCATAGATTCTGCTGCCTCCAATAATATATACCTGACAGGAGCCCATAGATTCTCCTGCCTCCAATAATATATACCTGACAGGAGCCCATACATTCTCCTGCCTCCAATAATATATACCTGACAGGAGCCCATACATTCTGCTGCCTCCAATAATATATACCTGACAGGAGCCCATACATTCTGCTGCCTCCAATAATATATACCTGACAGGAGCCCATAGATTCTCCTGCCTCCAATAATATATACCTGACAGGAGCCCATACATTCTGCTGCCTTCAATAATATATACCTGACAGGAGCCCACACATTCTCCTGCCTCCAATAATATATACCTGACAGGAGACCATACATTCTCCTGCCTCCAATAATATATACCTTACAGGAGCCCATACATTCTCCTGCCTCCAATAATATATACCTGACAGGAGCCCATACATTTTCCTGCCTCCAATAATATATACCTGACAGGAGCCCATACATTCTCCTGCCTCCAATAATATATACCTGACAGGAGTCCATACATTCTGCTGCCTCCAATAATATATACCTGACAGGAGCCCATACATTCTGCTGCCTCCAATAATATATACCTGACAGGAGCCCATACATTCTCCTGTCTCCAATAATATATACCTGACAGGAGTCCATACATTCTGCTGCCTCCAATAATATATACCTGACAGGAGCCCATACATTCTCCTGCCTCCAATAATATATACCTGACAGGAGCCAATAGATTCTGCTGCCTCCAATAATATATACCTGACAGGAGCCCATAGATTCTGCTGCCTCCAATAATATATACCTGACAGGAGCCCATAGATTCTGCTGCCTCCAATAATATATACCTGACAGGAGCCCATACATTCTCCTACCTCCAATAATATATACCTGACAGGAGCCCATACATTCTCCTACCTCCAATAATATATACCTGACAGGAGCCCATACATTCTCCTGCCTCCAATAATATATACCTGACAGGAGTCCATACATTCTCCTGCCTCCAATAATATATAACTGACAGGAGCCCATACATTCTCCTGCCTCCAATAATATATACCTGACAGGAGTCCATACATTCTCCTGCCTCCAATAATATATACCTGACAGGAGCCCATACATTCTCCTGCCTCCAATAATATATACCTGACAGGAGCCCATAGATTCTGCTGCCTCCAATAATATATACCCGACAGGAGCCCATACATTCTGCTGCCTCCAATAATATATATCTGACAGGAGCCCATAGATTCTGCTGCCTCCAATAATATATACCTGACAGGAGCCCATACATTCTGCTGCCTCCAATAATATATACCTGACAGGAGCCCATACATTCTGCTGCCTCCAATAATATATACCTGACAGGAGCCCATACATTCTGCTGCCTCCAATAATATATACCTGACAGGAGTCCATACATTCTCCTGCCTCCAATAATATATACCTGACAGGAGTCCATACATTCTCCTGCCTCCAATAATATATAACTGACAGGAGCCCATACATTCTCCTGCCTCCAATAATATATACCTGACAGGAGTCCATACATTCTCCTGCCTCCAATAATATATACCTGACAGGAGCCCATACATTCTCCTGCCTCCAATAATATATACCTGACAGGAGCCCATAGATTCTGCTGCCTCCAATAATATATACCTGACAGGAGCCCATACATTCTGCTGCCTCCAATAATATATATCTGACAGGAGCCCATAGATTCTGCTGCCTCCAATAATATATACCTGACAGGAGCCCATACATTCTCCTGCCTCCAATAATATATACCTGACAGGAGCCCATACATTCTGCTGCCTCCAATAATATATACCTGACAGGAGCCCATACATTCTGCTGCCTCCAATAATATATACCTGACAGGAGTCCATACATTCTCCTGCCTCCAATAATGTATACCTGACAGGAGCCCATACATTCTGCTGCCTCCAATAATATATACCCGACAGGAGCCCATACATTCTCCTGCCTCCAATAATATATACCTGACAGGAGCCCATACATTCTCCTGCCTCCAATAATATATACCTGACAGGAGCCCATACATTCTCCTGCCTCCAATAATATATACCTGACAGGAGCCCATAGATTCTGCTGCCTCCAATAATATATACCTGACAGGAGTCCATACATTCTCCTGCCTCCAATAATATATACCTGACAGGAGTCCATACATTCTCCTGTCTCCAATAATATATACCCGACAGGAGCCCATACATTCTCCTGCCTCCAATAATATATACCTGACAGGAGCCCATACATTCTCCTTCCTCCAATAATATATACCTGACAGGAGCCCATACATTCTCCTGCCTCCAATAATATATACCTGACAGGAACCCATAGATTCTGCTGCCTCCAATAATATATACCTGACAGGAGTCCATACATTCTCCTGCCTCCAATAATATATACCCGACAGGAGCCCATACATTCTGCTGCCTCCAATAATATATACCTGACAGGAGCCCATACATTCTCCTGCCTCCAATAATATATACCTGACAGGAGTCCATACATTCTGCTGCCTCCAATAATATATACCTGACAGGAGCCCATACATTCTCCTACCTCCAATAATATATACCTGACAGGAGTCCATACATTCTCCTGCCTCCAATAATATATACCTGACAGGAGCCCATACATTCTCCTGCCTCCAATAATATATACCTGACAGGAGCCCATACATTCTCCTACCTCCAATAATATATACCTGACAGGAGCCCATACATTTTCCTGCCTCCAATAATATATGCATGCTACCACAAACCACAGGAGTTTTGTTGGCAATGATAAAAAGGCAGATATTTTATTAAACATATACAGACATAGGACATACAAGAAGGAACAACCCGGCAGAGACGCGGCACTGCCATGGGGGCGGCCTGTGCGCCCGCGTACGCAAACCTTTTCCTTGGTTTCTGGGAGAGGTGTTTGTTTGGTGATGCGGGGGCACGGGGCGCCGACCATGTGCAGTGCTGGCTAAGATATATCGATGATCTTTTCATTATTTGGCAAGGCACCGCCTCTGAGCTGGAGCAATTCATGGACCAACTTAATGACAACCCCTTTAACATTAAACTGACCTTCCAATATAGTGCTAAAAAAATTGATTTTTTGGATATTTCCCTTGAGGTAGACGGACAAGGATATATCCAAACTGATGTCTATCGTAAATCCACATCAGTGAATGCATTATTACATGCCGATTCAGCACATAATGTTTCTACAGTCAGGGCTGTCCCAGTTGGTCAATTTCTCAGGATGAAGCGGATTTGCTCTTCTGACGCTAAATTTGAGGAACAGGCTATGGACCTTTTCCAACGGTTTGCGGAGAGAGGCTATAGCAAACGTTGTGTTAAACAAGGGTATAGGAGAGCGAGGGCTACCTCACGTAATAAATTGTTAGGCCCCATTATTAAATCAAAGGAAAATTTTGGACCACCTAGATTTATCTCCACATATAATCAAGACTGGTCACTTATGAGAACAATTATGCAACGACATTGGTCGATCTTATTGACTGAACCTTCATTGGCTCCGTATATTTCAGCATCTCCTCTTATGACCTCCAGGAGGTGCAGAAATATTAAAGATATTCTGGTTAAAAGTCACTATGTTGCGCCTAGACCTAATCCTTTTGGGTCAAGGGGACCAAGAAAGGGATGTGTGCCATGTGGTCACTGTCTGGCGTGCACCAATGTCTCTCGCAGTACTGAGTTCTCTAACTCCTCGGGAAACCGCAACTATAAGATTAATGAATTCATCTCATGTGGAACCTCTAATGTTGTATACCATGCAACCTGCGGGTGTGGAAAAATATACATCGGACTCACATCTAGAGAAATGCGGGTGAGGATTAGGGAGCATGTGAGAGACATTGGTGCAGCAAGGACGGTGACAGACATCCCTTCTTTAAAAACTATCCCACGCCATTTTAGGCAACATCATGATAGTAACCCCAAAACCTTCATGGTACGGGGAATTGAGGCCATCCTTGGTGGCATCCGAGGAGGCAATATAAAAAAACTTCTAGCTCAGAGAGAGGCCAAATGGATAATAGAACTGGGAACTATGTTTCCCAATGGCCTTAACGAAACGTTAAGCTTCGCCCCGTTTTTGTGAACAGTAACCCTTTGGTATATTCATTTTTATTATTTTATGTTTCCACATTTTTAATGTTTTATTATGCTACTTGTCCTGTGTATATTTATTTTTTTCTTTTTCTTCCATAGCTTGATTTATTATCCTGCATCATGAATTGGCATCATCCTTCAATTTATGAATTCATACCACTTTGACTGGATTTACAATTGTCATTTGGTGCCTTCTCCTACAAATATATGTATTAGCTGTTGCCATTAATCTGTGTTGAATGGTGTGCGCGTGTGTACTGCGCTGTCTGTTGTCCCCGCTCCGCCCCCGGCATCTGTATGGAGCCTGTTTGTTGTCTGGGAGCTATGGTTACCCACCTCGCTCTTCCGGACACGTGCAGTCTGCCTTGATAGCCGTGGGCGGTGCGGCTGACGCACACGGCTCAGTGCGCATGCGCCGATATACCATTACGTGATTGGTCCATTGTGACCATGTGATCGCAGGTCCTGAACATACTTAAATCGGCATGGAAGGTCCTTTTCTGCATTCCCCCCGAGGAAGCGATCAAATACACAAAGCGAAACGTGCGTTGGGGATTTTTTTCTTGTGTGGCTGCTATTTAACAATGGGTAAGCGTGCAATATCATGATTTGAATTCTGATCTTAGGAGTCTATGTGCTGATACGATTTGTTATATTTAATATACAAAATGTTCTTTAGAACTTTAGACTTTCTTTAGACTTTTACCGTATACAGCACTTTGACAACTATCCCACGAAGGGTTTAATATTGCGGCACTTGTTTTTATCCATTGTTACCTTTACTCTTTATGATTGGTGTATCTACATATATGTATTTATGCAGCCCCACTTTTCATGCCGGGTTGTTCCTTCTTGTATGTCTGTATATGTTTAATAAAATATCTGCCTTTTTATCATTGCCAACAAAACTCCTGTGGTTTGTGGTAGCATGCATATTTATCGTATGGAGTGGCACATACTTCCACTTTCTCATATTTTGGGACCCAAATTTGGGTAGAGTGGTTTATTATTATGCACCTGATGAATATATGGTTAATTCTCCAATAATATATACCTGACAGGAGCCAATAGATTCTGCTGCCTCCAATAATATATACCTGACAGGAGCCCATACATTCTCCTGCCTCCAATAATATATACCTGACAGGAGCCCATACATTCTGCTGCCTCCAATAATATATACCTGACAGGAGCCCATACATTCTCCTGCCTTCAATAATATATACCTGACAGGAGTCCATACATTCTGCTGCCTCCAATAATATATACCTGACAGGAGCCCATACATTCTCCTGCCTCCAATAATATATACCTGACAGGAGCCAATAGATTCTGCTGCCTCCAATAATATATACCTGACAGGAGCCCATACATTCTCCTGCCTCCAATAATATATACCTGACAGGAGCCCATACATTCTGCTGCCTCCAATAATATATACCTGACAGGAGCCCATAGACTCTGCCTCCAATAATATATACCTGACAGGAGCTCATACATTCTGCGGGGCTTGGGGGCGTGGCCATCGGGACCCGGGGCCCTCCGGGGTTTTCCCGATCCTCCGGTGGGCCAGTCCGCCCCTGCCCCTAGCTCAAATAGTGACTACAGACCAGACCCCCCAATAAATAAAGACCCCACACCAGACACATTAAACAAATAAAGACTGCAGATCGGACCCCATGAATAAAAGCAGAACAAAGACCAGACCATTAAATTACTACTCACCTGAGACCCTCAGTTTAACGTACCAGACCCCTATATATCTACAACTACAGGCCTGACATATAAATAAACACAATTAACAAACAAAGTAGCACTCTGTAACGCTTAGTATATAATTATGAAGTATGAAATCTGAATAGCATTACTGTTGTGGAATATAGAAATAAATGAGAAATCTTAGTGCATAAATTGGCCAATTCATGTTTACCTGACAGCCACGATAAGGTGTTTCTCAATGTCAGGACCCTACCAATGTGAATACCTCTCTAAGGGACATTCGTCTGCTTATGTGTGGGAAAGTAAAATCCTACTGCAATTAAAACCACCTGCGGCATAGAGGTGGAGTGCTCAGTCAAAGCTTAAATATGGAAACAGAAAAAACTGACTGCACTTCCAATTCAAGAAATAGGTGTGAACAGGTGCTTACTAGGGGGAGCTACCTCCATATACAATTAACAAACAAAGTAGCACTCTGTAACGCTTAGTATATAATTATAATATAATTCTATTTTCCACAGCAGTAATGCTATTCATATTTCATACCTCATAATTATATACTAAGTGTTAAAGAGTGATACTTTGTTTGTTAATTGTATATGGAGGTAGCTCCCCCTAGTAAGCACCTGTTCACACCTATTTCTTGTATTGGAAGTGCCATCGTTTTTTTTCTATTTATATAAATAAACACAGACCCCAGACCATACCCCTAAACTAATGCAGTAGTATTCTTATACAATTCTTTCTTATACAATTCTTTCTATATATTTTATATATTTTCAGTGGGAAGGTCTCCAGAGTTTACACGACATCTGCGTGAAAAATCATCGCATGATCAACCCTTGTCAGGTCTACGAAGATGCCACCAAGACCCTGTTCCTTTTCTTCAACTGTGTCCCCAGAGGTGTAACGGAAGAGCAGATGAGAAAGTGGGGGAACAGCTCCAAGCTCTGCTACTCCACCAGCCAGGACTGCGGGAAGACGTGGAGCGCCCCCATAGACATCACTGACGTGACGAGCGGCATCAGGAACCTAGCCACGCTCTACGTGTCTCCTGGTCATGGCATCCAGACTCAATGTGGCAAGCTTGTGGTCCCAGCCTATGTGTACGTTGCCAAATTTTGGTGCATACGTTGGTGGTCCACCAAAGCTCACGCATTTTACATCTACAGCGAGGACCAAGGCAACAGGTGGCGCATATCAGAGCGGATTGAAAAGCATGAGTGCGGAGAATCTCAACTGGCAGAAATCATGTCTGAAGATGGTCAGAAAATGCTGTACTGCAACGCTCGGAGCCTCTCCAAAAAGCGCGTGGAGGCACTGATGCTAAATGTCGGAGGTGAATTTAAGATCGCCGAAAAAAGTCGTAAGTTGAAAGAGTCAGAGAAGGGCGGATGCTCCGGCAGCGTCTTGGGTTTTCCTGGTTTTGAACAACCGGGTCAGGAGCGGCGTCACTGGCTTCTCTTCTCACACCCGGCAAAGAAAGACAACCGAGATCTGGGCATCTACCTGAACAAGTCACCGCTGATGTCCGAGGCCTGGTCTAAGCCGTGGGTCATTCATGATGGTCCCTCGGGATACTCAGATCTTGCCGATTGTAGGGACGCTAATACATTCGCAATCCTCTTTGAGAGTGGAGCTGAGGCGCCTTACGAGGAGATCAACTTCTGTCTGTTTACTGTGGAAGATGTCCTTGAAAATATCAACAAGAAGAAAAGTCTGTTCGCCAGGTTCAGGAAGTGAACGTATTAAGATCCAAGGGGCGTTCAAACCTAAGATCAAAAATTTCCTAAACATATAAGAACCAGGGACACCATTTTGTCGTGGATGAAAAATCTGCTATTTTTGAAATGTTATCAGTAATAGCTGGGTGACAACCACTATGGCTGCCATTTCTAGGAAATGCCCCACAAACCTACATCAATACACCCCAAAATGAAAACAGGTCCTCTAATGGACCCTATACTAGATCCCCTAATTTCAGACCTAAAAAAATTCAGACTCCAAGACGCCTAATTCAATACTGAGCCCAATGCAGAACCCCCAAACATAGACCCTTCAATAAATAAAGACTCCCAACAACACCCCTAAATAAACTCAGCCACCAGACTTCTATAAATATAGAAGTAGACCAGATCCCCTAAATAAATATAGAGGCTAAAACCATAAATACATAAAGGCCTCAGACCAGACCCCTAAATAAATTCAGCCACCAGACCCAATAAATAAATATAGGCCCCAGATCAGACCCCTCAATAGATACAGATCGCAAACCGGACCCTCAAATAAATAAAGAACTAGTCTGGAGCCCTAATAAATACAGACACCAGACCAGAACTTATAAATATATACAGACCCCAAAACTCTAAATATATACAGGCCTGAAACCAGACCCCAAAATAAATACAGACACCTGAGCCAATAAATAAATATAGGCCTCAGACCAGACCCCTCAATAGATACCGATCGCAAACCGGACCCTCAAATAAATAAAGAACTAGTCTGGAGCCCTAATAAATACAGACACCAGACCAGAACTTATAAATATATACAGACCCCAAAACTCTAAATATATACAGGCCTGAAACCAGACCCCAAAATAAATACAGACACCTGAGCCAATAAATAAATATAGGCCTCAGACCAGCCCCTCAATAGATACAGATCGCAAACCCCAGACCCTCTGAATAAACTCAGACACCAGACCAAAAAAAAATATACCTAGACCAGAGCCCTAAATAAATCCAGACCCCAGACCAGACCCTGTAGTAAATATAGTACTAAATCGGAGCCCTAAATAAATCCAGACACCATATCTAATAAGTAAATACAGACCCCAGATCAGACCCCAAAATAATTAAACCCCAGACCAGATCCCTAAATAAATACAGACCCAAAACCAGACCCCTCAAAAAAAAATCTGATCCAAAATCAGACCACCTCAATAAATACAGACCCCAGATCGTATACCTAAATAAACATACTCCAGTACAGACCCCCAAAATAAACACCAGACCCCTAAATACCGACCTAAGACCAGGCCCCTCAATATATTCAGACCCCTAAATAAATACAGGACCCCAGTATATCTAATCTGCACCCTATTAGAGCTAGGTGTCGGCCATATTAGTTGCCGCCATCTTTTCCGCACTGCTGAGTGTCATTGGTTATGCAGCGATACAGTAGTGATTGGTTTTTCAGGAGTTCGGGTTGATATCCCCTGTGGGCGCCATCTTAGTTGTCTCCCTGCTTTCCCTCTGACAGATATAATGAAGTTAATGGGTAGAATTTTAAGAAAATGACAGAATACACAACAACCAATCACAGTCTGGCTTTCAGTTTCTCAGTTTCTCATTGCAGTAGCACCCCATTGGTTGTCAAGGCCACCATTTTGTTGTGCACTGGTATATTATATATACAGTGGTGTGAAAAAGTGTTTGCCCCCTTCCTGATCTCTTATTCTTTTGCATGTTTGTCACTTAAATGTCTCAGATCACAAATGTAACAAATGTAAATATTAGAGAAAGATAACACAAGTAACCACAAAATGCAGTGTTTAAATGAAGGTCTTTATTATTAAGGGAAAAAGAAATCCAAACCTACAGGGCCCTGTGTGATAAAGTGATTGCCCCCTAAACCTAATAACTGGTTGGGCCGCCCTTAGCAGCAACAACTGCAATCAAGCATTTGCGATAACTGGCAATGAGTCTTTACAATGCTCTGGAGGTATTTTGGCCGCTCATTTTTGTAATTCAGCCACATTGGAGGGTTTCCGAGCATGAGCCGCCTGTTTAAGGTACGGCCACAGCATCTCAATCGGATTAAGGTCAGGACTTTGACTAGGCCATTGCAAAGTCTTAATTTTGTTTTTCTTAAGCCATTCAGAGGTGGACTTGCTGGTGTGTTTTGGATCATTGCCTGCTGCGTAACCCAAGTGCTCTTCAACTTGAGGTCAGGAGCAGATGGCCGGACATTCTCCTTTAAGATTTTTTGGTAGACAGCAGAATTCATGGTTCCATTTACCACAGGAAGTCTTACAGATCCTGAAGCAGCAAAACAGCCCCAGACCATCACACTACCACCACCATATTTTACTGTTGGTATGATGTTCCTTTTCTGAAATGCTGTGTTACTTCTACGCCAGATTTAATGGGACATACACCTTCCAAAAAGTCCAACTTTTGTCTCGTCAGTCCGTAGTATTCTCCAAAAAGTCTTGGCGATAATCAAGATGTTTTCTGGCAAAACTGAGACCAGCCTTTATGTTCTTATTTCTCAGCAGTGTTTTTTGTCTTGGAACTCTGCCATGCATTACATTTTTGCCCAGTCTCTTTCTTATGGTGGAGTCATGAACTGAGGCTTGCAGTTATTTGGATATTGTTGTGGGGTCTTTTGCGACCTCTTGGATGAGCCTTCACTGCGACCTTGGGGTAATTTTGGTTGGCCGGCCACTACTGGGAAGGTTCACCACTGTTCCATGTTTTCACCATTTGTGGATAATGGCTCTCACTGTGGTTTTCTGGAGTCCCAAAGCTTTAGAAATGGCTTTATAACCTTTTTCCAGACTGATAGATCTCAATTACTTTGTTTCTCATTTGTTCCTGAATTTCTTTGGATCGCAGCATGACGTCTAGCTTTTGAGGATCTTTTGGTCTACTTTGTCAGGCCGGTCCTGTTTAAGTGATTGAGAACAGGTGTGGCAGTAATCAGGAATGTGTGTGGCTAGGGAAATTGAACTCAGCTTCCCAAAAATGTGATAAACCACAGTTAATTTATGTTTTAGGGAAGGGGGAGCAATAACTTCATCACACAGGGCCTTGTAGGTTTGGATTTCTTTTTTCCTAAACAATAAAATTCAATTCAATTAAAAATGGCATTTTGTGGTTACTTGTGTTATCTTTGTCCAATATTTACATTTGTTTTGTGATCTGAAACATTTAAGTGTGACAACCATGCAAAAGAATAAGAAATCAGGAGGGGGCAAACACTTTTCACAACACTGCGTATGTGTATATATTTTATATATATATATATATGGATCTGATATCATCCAATCAAATTGTGCAATCGAGATTGAATGTTCTCCTTGAAGCAATTTAATCACTGTGTAGAAAAATGTTAATTAACCCCTCCCTTCCCGGGTTTCTTGAATCTCACACATTTATTCTGTATACAAGCTCAGCACTAACAAAAGACATTTCCTATTTTTCTATGTTTTTAGTCATATACAGTTGAAACCAGAAGTTTCCATCCACTATATATAAAGACACATCTGCATGTTTTTCTCAATATCTGACATGAAATCACAATAAACCTTTCCCATTTTAGGTCAATTAGGATTTCCATAATTTTTAATATTTGCCAAATGCCAGAATAATGAGAGAGAGAGATAATGTTTTAAGGCATTTTTATTACTTACTGCAAAGTCAAAAGTTTACATACATTTCATTAGTATTTGGTGCCATTGCCCTTAAACTGAATGACTTGGGTCAGACGTTTGGGATCTCCTTCCACAGCTTCTCACAATAGTTGGTGGAATTTGGGCCGATTCCTCCTGACAAAACTGATGTAACTGATCCAGGTTTGTAGGTCGCCTTGCTAGGCGCTCGCAGCCTTTTCAGCTTTGCCCATAAATTTTTAATAGGATTGAGATCAGGGCTTTGTGATGGCCTCTCCAAAACATTGACTTTGTTATCCTTAAGCCACTTTGTTACCATTTTGACAGCATGCTTCGGGTCATTGTCCATTTGGAAGACCCATTTCCCCCCAAGCTTTAACTTCCCGGCTGATGTCTTGAGATGTTGCTTCAGTATTGCTACATAATCTTCTTTTCTCATGATGCCATCTATTTTGTGAAGTGCATCAGTCCCTCCTGCAGCAAAACAACCCCACAACATGATGCTGCCACCCTCGTGTTTCACAGTTGGGATGGTGTTCTTAGGCTTCCAAGCTTCTCCCTTTTTCCTCCAAAAGTAACGATGGCCATTATGCCCAAAAAGTTCAATTTTAGTTTCATCAGACCACAGGACATGTCTCCAAAAATTAAGGTCTTTATTCCTGTGTGCATTTGCAAACATTAATCTGTTTTTTTTTTTATGTTTCTTTTGGAGTAATGGCTTCTTCCTGGCAGAGTGGCCTTTCAGACCATGTTGATACAGTACTCGTTTCACTGTGGATATTGACACAATCTTACCAGCTTCCGCCTTCATTTTCACAAGGTCTTTTGGTTTTGTCCTTGGGTTGATATGTACATGTCGGACCAAAGCACGTTCATCTCTGAGACACAGAACCCGTCTCCTTCCTGAGCGGTATGATGGCTGGACATTCCCATCTTGCTTGTACAGATGAACGAGGCACCTTCAGGGATCTTGAAATTGTACCCAAGGATGAGCCAGATTTGTGCAAGACCACAATTCTCTTCCTGATATATTGGCTAATTTCTTTAGACTTTCCCATGATGCTACACAAAGAAGCAGTGTGTTTCAGGTGTGCATTAAAATACATTCACAGGTGTGTTTCTAATTAACTCAGATGTTGCCAAAAAAAACCCAGAAGATTCCAAACACAACATCATCATATGGGCAGTCCAGAATTGTTTAAAGGCATAGTAATCTTAGTGTATGTAAACTTTTGACTTTGCAGTAAGTAATACAAATGCCTTAAAACATTCTCTCTCTCATTACTCTGGCATTTGGCAAATATTAAAAATTATGGTAATCCTAAGTGACCTAAAACGGGAAAGGTTTATTCTGATTTCATGTCAGATATTGAGAAAAACATGCAGATGTGTCTTTTTATATAGTGGATGGAAACTTCTGGTTTCAACTGTATATATTTTTGTATCTGTAAAGGACGAGATAATAATAATAACAAACTGTACCGGAGCTATTATGTGTATACGGCGTATTATTAATAAACAAGTGCTGGAATATCAGGCAATGTCCTGGGGCTAGGACGACATTCACACGTTGTAGACTTTTTTTCTAGGGTGAACCTGTAGTGGATTTGCCACAAGTCGCCTTGTAAAGTTAAAATCCGCATGATTTCTACACAATTGAGAATTTTCTCACTATCCCTCGCATGCGCAGTTGACGCAGCTGCACAACAAGCTTTCCTGCACATGCTCAGTGCGCTCTTCTTCACTACGCATGCGCCATTGTCTTTTGGTTTTGGAACAGGTGTACAACAAACTTGGATTGTTAGACACTCGTCAGAGCTCAGGGCTCGCAAAGATGTTCTCTGTGATATATTATCATGCATGCACAATTTGCTTTTGGTACTGAAGCAGGTGTAAATCGAGCTGGGATTCTTCTCCGACAGTTTCTGTTCTCCAGCGCATGCTCAGCGCACTGATTTAGTCTAAGCAAGCGTATCCTGCTCCAGTGCACAAATAGGAAAAAAATAGGGGAGTTCACATCAGCTCATCAGCGCGGGCAATCATCGTCGACATTTGTGGTGCACGAAAGAATCCTAGATCTGGTTCCCAGGTAGAATGGTCACTGAACAAAACAGGTATCCAGCTAGAGCCAATATCTCAATATCTTAAAACTATTATTTATTGGTATGTTTTTAAAAAAATCGGGATAAAATAGAAACACTTGGCCTATGCGTTTCGAGCACTATGCTGTGACTAAGAGTGTTTAACGCTCGAAATGAGTCGGCCAACTTGTTCACTGCGCATGCGCCAGAACAAGCAGGCTACGGCAAATGTGTGAATTTTCAAAGCTGGGATCCTCGTCAGACAATATTCTGGTTTCCAGCACATGTAGCCTGGGCATGTGCATTCTGTTCATTGTGCATGCGCCAGAACTACAAGGCAATGGCTCATAAATGGGATTTTAAAGACTTGAAAGATGTACATGTAATAAAATCTTCTGCATCCGCTATTGTCTTTCGGTTCTGGCGCAAGTGGTCAGAAGCCAGTATACAACAAGCTGACGGTTTCCACTGATGTAGCCTGGCACGTGCATTTTGCTTTATTGCACATGTGCCAGAGCTAGAACACAATGGCAAATGTTTTTATTTTAGAAGCTTCAGATGATATATCATCTACTGTATTATATGGTTACATAATCCTACATAATCACCGTTGCTGTCACGCCAGGTGTGGGAAAGACTAGTGCAACACAGTGGGAAAGTGAGCCCAGACACTAGGGAAAGGGGGGAGTGGAGACCTCCTAGTCTGGTCTAGTGTCACCCTGTCTCAACTACCGTTCCTATATTGCCTCTTCAGTAATCGCCGCACGTGTGCCTCGCCCTGTCTTTCCCTCGCATATGGCTAAGGCTAGGGATGGGAGGAGATGAGCACTAGTTGATCTCCACTAAACTATATAGACAACATGGGTAGACAAACAGGGGGCGATTGCTTAGCTTTAGACGACTCCAGACAAATGCGAACTCGGCCTCAAGCTCCACAGAGGACGAAGTACTGCTCCTGCTAAGCCTTCACAAATAGAAATGAATATCGCCGGCACCTCCCTCTCAGACACACCAGGTATTTATACAGTCAGGCCAGGGAGCTAATTAGCCAGAGGGAGGTAGCCGCTGGGTCCTAAAGACAGCCATCCTCTAAGAAGCTGTCTGTAACGCCAAACGTAGAGATCTCCTGCAACCAACTGCAGGGCGACTGTCTGTCACCTCTGATACACTCGTGACAGTTGCCTAATTCCAGTGCACATAAGCATGGCCTACTTGCCTGCGTTGCAACCTGATGAAGTTTCGGCACATGCACAATGTGCTCGTGAAACCAGAGTGAGTACATGCTGCTTCACTTTGCAGGACATACAGTCATGGCACCCTTGAAATTGTTCCAGAAAATGGAAGTATTTCTCCCAGAACATTATTACATTCACACATTGCTACACATGTTTATTTCCTTTGTGTTTATTGGAACGACATAAAAGAAAATGAAAAAAAGGCAAATTGGACATAATTCCACACAAAACCCCCAAAACAGTCCAGACAAAATTGTTGGCTCCCTCAACTTAATATTTGGTTCCACACCCTTTGGAAAACAGTGGGTACGGAAAGTATTCAGACCCCTTTACATTTTTCACTCTGTTTCATTACAACCATTTGGTAAATTCTAAAAAGTTCATTTTTTTTCTCATTAAAGTCCACTCTACACCCCATCGTGACTGAAAAAAACAGAAATGTAGAAATTTTTGCAAATTTATTAAAAAAGAAAAGCTGAACTATCACATGGTCATAAGTATTCAGACCCTTTGCTCAGACACTCATATTTAAGTCACATGCTGTCCATTTCCTTGTGATCCTCCTTGAGATGGTTCTACTCCTTCATTGGAGTCCAGCTGTGTTTAATTAAACTGATAGGACTTGATTTGGAAAGGCACACACCTGTCTATATAAGACCTCACAGCTCACAGTGCATGTCAGACCAAATGAGAATCATGAGCTCAAAGGAACTGCCCAAGGAGCTCAGAGACAGAATTGTGGCAAGGCACAGATCTGGCCAAGGTTATAAAAGAATTTCTGCATTACTCAAGGTTCCTAAGGGCACACTGGCCTCTATAATCCTTAAATGGAAGAAGTTTGGGACCACCAGACTTCCTAGACCTGGCCGTCCCACCAAACTGAGCAATCGTGGGAGAAGAGCCTTGGTGAGAGAGGTAAAGAAGAACCCCAAGATCACTGTGGCCGAGCTCCAGAGATGCAATAGGGAGATGGGAGAAAGTTCCACAAAGTCAACTATCACTGCAGTCCTCCACCAGTCGGGCCTTTATGGCAGAGTGGCCTGACGGAAGCCTCTCCTCAGTGCAAGACATATGAAAGCCTGCATAGAGTTTGCTCAAAAACACATGAAGGACTCCCAGACTATGAGAAATAAGATTCTCTGGTCTGATGAGATGAATATAGAACTTTTTGGTGATAATTCTAAGGGTATGTGTGGAGAAAACCGGGCACTGCTCATCACCTGCCCAATACAATCCCAACAGTAAAACGTGGTGGCAGCATCATGCTATGGGGGTGTTTTTCAGCTGCAGGGACAGGACAACTGGTTGCAATTGAAGGAAACATGAATGTGGCCAAGTACAGAGATATCCTGGATGAAAACCTCTTCTAGAGTGCTCTGGACCGCAGACTTGGCCGAAGGTTCACCTTCCAACAAGACAATGACCCTAAGCACACAGCTAAAATACCAAAGGAGTGGCTTCAGAACAGCTCTGTGACCATTCTTGACTGGCCCAGCCAGAGCCCTGACCTAAACCCAATTGAGCATCTCTGGAGAGACCTGAAAATGGCTGTCCACCAAGGTTCACCATCCAACCTGACGGAACTGGAGAGGATCTGCAGGAAGAATGGCAGAGGATCCCCAAATCCAGGGGTGAAAAGCTTGTTGCATCATTCCCAAGAAGGCTCATGGCTGTACTAGCTCAAAAGGGGGCTTCTACTCAATACTGAGCAAAGGGTCTGAATACTTATGACCATGTGATATTTCAGTTTTTCTTTTTTAATAAATTTGCAAAAATGTCTACATTTCTGTTTTTTTTTCAGTCAAGATGGGGTGCAGAGTGGACTTTAATGAGAAAAAAATGAACTTTTTACAATTTACCAAATGGCTGCAATGAAACAAAGAGTGAAAAATTTAAAGGGGTCTGAATACTTTCCGTACCCACTGTATATAGCTACAATTAGTCGCTTCCTATAACCATCAGCAAGCTTCTTATAACTCTCAGCTGGGATTTTGGACGACTTTTATTTTGCAAGGTGCTCCAGGTCTCTTATATTTGAAGACGTCTTCTCCCAACAGCAATTGTAAGATCTCTCCACAGGTATTCAATGGGATTTAGATCCAGACTCATTGCTGCCACTTCAGATCTCTCTGGTGCTTTGTTTCCATCCATTTCTAGGGGCTTCTTGAAATATGTTTGGGGTCATTGTCCTGCTGGAAGACCCATGACCCAGCTTTTTGACACTGGGCTCTACATTGCTACCCAAAATCCTTTGGTAATTTCCAGATTTCATGATGCCTTGCACACAGTCAAGGCAGTAAAACAGCCCCAAAACATCTTTGAACCTCCACCATATTTGACTGTAGGTACTGGGTTCTTTTTTTTGTACACATCATTCCGTTTTCAGTAAACAGTAGAAGGATGTGCTTTACCAAAAAGCTCCACCTTGGTTTCATCTGTCCACAAGACGCTTTCCCAGAAGGATTTTGGCATACTCACGTACATTTTGGCAAACTGCAGTCTAGCTTTTTTATGTCCCTTTATCAGTAGTGGGGTCCTCCTGGGTCTCCTGCCACAGCGTTTCATTTCATTCACATGTCAATAGATAGTTTGCACTGACATTGTTGCCCCCTAAGCCTGCAGGACAGCTTGAATTTCTTTGGAACTTGATTAAGGCTGCTTATCCACCATCTGGACTATCCTGCGTTGCAACCTTTCATCAAATTTTCTCTGCCGTCCACGTCCAGGGAGATTAGCTTCAGTGCTATGGATGGGTTGTAAACTTCTATTATGCGCACCGTGGACAAAGGAACATCAGGATCTCTGGAGATGGACTTGTAACCTTGGATTATTAACATTTTTCAACAATTTGGGTTCTCAAGTCCTCAGACAGTTCTCTTCTCCTCTTTCTGTTCTCCATGCTTAGTGTGGCACGCATAATGCAAAGATTGAGTCAACTTCTCCCCTTTTTTATCCGGTTTCAGGTGTGATTTTCATATTGCCCACACCTGTTACTTGCGGCAGGTGAGGGTGAATGAGCATCACAGGTTTGAAACAATGTTGTTCACCCACAATTTTGGAAAGGTGCCAACAATTTTGTCTGGTGCAATTTTGGAGTTTTATGTGAAATTATGTCCAATTTGCCCTTTTCTCTGTTTTTTTTTTGTGTTGTTTCAATACACATGTGTATAACAAATCAAAATTGTAATAATTTTCTTGGAGAAATACTTCATTTTCAGTAACAATTTCAAGGGTGCCAACACTTTCGGCCATGACTGTAGAACACAATGGCACAAGCATATGATTTCAGAAGCTTAAGACGTACCCTGTCTGGTATATTAGTATAGTCCCGTGCGGGCGCCATTGTGTTTTGGTGTATATGCAGGGAAGCACTCGATACATGACCCCCCAATGAATACAATGGAGTGGAGGACTAGTTATGGTACCGGTACCTCCATCGTCAAGAGATTACGTGAAGCCGATCACCACTCTAATATTCGTTCTTAGCCAGGGAATTATTTTTCTCAGTACAAATCTATATGTGTCTCACGAGAAGGAAGGAAATATCTCACAGGAATACACTGTATATACACTAAGGCTTCCGTCTCTTTATTTTTCTTCACTCTCGGCCAGCGGAGCTGACATTCTTACACCGGATGTGTCACGAGAAGGTCGCATGAAGGTCGGACCGCGTAGAATGTGCCGAAACAGCAGAAAAGAGAAACAAAGAAATCACCGAATGTTAGACAAGCGCTATACTGCTCCGCGACCCGATATCCCAGAGACCCGGACAGCAGCCACGTGGATGTCATCAATGTACAACTCTGCAAACTTGTCATTTTAGTCTGAGAAAGTCAAGATCTGTGACGGCAGCCATGTTACAGGTGTGGAAAAAAAATGCTACAGTGTAAGAACGCTATCAAAAGTAGAAGATAATAATTTATTAATTAAAAAAAAAAAGTAAAGTGAATAAACAAAAAAGAAATGTAAATCCCATCAATATCCGGTGACTGCCAGTCGCCTCCATCAGTTATTCTAAGAACATGCACAAAGTCGGGGATTTTGTAGGATTATACTTGAGTATATCAGTAGCCAAATATACCAAACAGGTAATAATGATCATCATTTTCATATGTAGGTTGAAACACATTCATTAACTGAAACAGAAACAGCTGCGTTGGACGCTTAAAATTTGGTAAAGAACAGTCAAACTCTGCTATAAAGGTGAGGTAGTAGAAGACATGTCACAGGTCAGACACCATGGCAATACAGAGCCCAGCAACCAGACAAGGAAATTATACTGCATCAACAAGGTCTCTTCCACGCAAATGGTTCAAAGCACACTGGGGATTCATGATGTGTTGGTCAAGATCTGTAGAAGCACCAAAAATGGACAAGGTTGAGGACTATGAACTCAGTGTTCGGCCAAGGAAACTTAGTGCAGCAGATGAGTAACATCATGTTACTTCCTTTCAAAATCGGAAGATGTCCAGCAGTGCCATCAACTCAGAACTGGCAGCAACCAGTGGGACCAAGATACACCCATCTATTAAGAGGAAGCCTGGACAGAAGTTGTCTTTATGGAAGATTTTCAGCCTAAAAGCCCAAACTTTCTACATGGAAACAAGGACAAGTAACTCAACCGTGAACGAAAACATAGGAACCAGAGTCACAATGTGAAGTATTTTGCTGTAACAGAAGAAGGTTTGATCCCGAAAGGGCTGGAGAGCGGCACAATAATGAGGGTCTGCAGGAGCAGTGAAGCGCGGTGGAAGGTCCTGCAGGTTTGGGGCTGCGTTTCAGCACATGGAGTTGGGGAAACGGTCAGGTTTAATGGTGTCCTCAACGCTGAGAAATCCTGGCAGATACTGATCCATTATGTAATACCATCAGGAGGCATCTGATTGGCTCCAAATTTTTTTCTGCAGCTGGGCAACGACCCCCAACATCCAGCCAATGTTATCAAGAATGAGTCCTGGGGATGATGATCCGGACCCGGATCCCAGATCTCACATCATCCAGACTGTCTGGGATCACATGAAGACACAGAAGGATCCGCACAAGCCTCATACACAGAAGATCTGGGGTCAGTTCTCCAAGATGTTTGGAACAACCTCCTGCCAAGATCCTCCATAACCTGTGTACAAGTGATGAGAAGAAGTTATAGAGGCGACGGGCGGTCACCAGATACTGATGATGGAGGCAACGGGCGGTCACCAGATACTGATGATGAAGGCGACGTGCGGTCACCAGATACTGATGATGGAGGCGACGGGCGGTTACCAGATACTGATGATGGAGGCGACGGGCGGTCACCAGATACTGATGATGGAGGCGACGGGCGGTCACCAGATACTGATGATGGAGGCGATGGGCGGTCACCAGATACTGATGATGAAGGCGACGTGCGGTCACCAGATACTGATGATGGAGGCGACGGGCGGTCACCAGATACTGATGATGAAGGCGACGTGCGGTCACCAGGTACTGATGATGGAGGCGACGGGCAGTCACCAGATACTGATGGGATTTACATTTCTCTTTCCTTTTTTCACTTAGTATTTTGTTAATTGCTAATAATAAACTATTGACACTTGTATTATTTGCACACACTTCTCCTGTCCTGTGCGCTGGGTGCGATGCTCCACTTCCGACCAATAAAATTCCAAATTCAGAACATTTTTATTTTTTTTGTAACAAAAGTTCTCTTAATTTATAAAGCTAGTTTTTTTTAGTATATATATATATATATATATATATATAAATTAACCCTTCTCTTCATTATCCACTCTGCATGGGCCATCCAGCCAGTCCCAGATATGTAAGGAGCCGTCATTAGCGGCGGATACCAACATCCTCTCTTTCCACGGGTGCCAGGAGTGGACGGTGACCCTGGGGACACTCCCATCCTCACACTGTCCCATAGCGGAGTGACCCCTGTGGGTGAACAGCGCATCGACCTCCTTTACGACGGTGTCCCATGGTCCCGTATCGTAGATCTGGACAGTACCATCAAGGCCTAAGGAAAATAAAGACTCAATGTGATCGACAGATGCCTACCAGTGAGAGCAGGGAATACAGGTGGGTGGTCACCCCTCTTATAACACCCATACCGCACATTTTACCTGAGATGGAGATGCAGTCTTGCAGTCGAGAGGCCCAGCAGATACACATCAGATCCTCAGGGGTGGGACCATGGGATGACTTGGCTTTGCCACATTTCAACGGAGCCCCCATATCACGAGTGTCTGTGATGGTGATGTGGCCCTCTGAAGACAGGCTTGCAATCTTGGTGCTGGTGTCTTGGCTGTCCGTCTGTACAGTGGCAACCCATCGCCCGTCTCCAGGCACATTGGGGGCCACGCTTCCCTCACTGGCGGTCCCTGGTTGCCGGATGTCAGCAATTATCTGCCGGCCGCTCAGGCAGCACAAGTGGACAGTACTGGGATCCAGAAAGGAAAGTGATCCGATCGCCTCGCAGCTAGAAACAGCTGGGGAAAGGATAGAAGCCGGGTTACCGCTCATACAGGGGGCGAAATAAGTATTCAACACGTCACCATTATTCTAAGTAAATCTATTACTAAAGGTGCTACTGACATGAAATTCTCACTAGATGTCAGTAACAACCCGCCCAATCCACACAGGCAGAAAAATCACCATAGACATCACCATGTCCATAAATTAAGTTATATGTGATAACGAGAAATGACACAGGAAAAAGTATTGACCACGCTTACTGAATGTTATTTAATACTTAGAACAAAAGCCTTTGTTGGTGATGAAGTTTCCTGTGTGGAGAAACTAGTCGCAGTTGTGATTTTGGCTCCATTGCTGAAAAAAAACAAAACATGTTCAAGTGCGTTTACAGCTTGCTCAATAACATTTAGACAAGCCTGTGAAATACTGGGAGAATATAGTTTGGTCAGATGAGACCAAAATTGAACTCTTTGGATGTCATAAAACAAACCATGTTTGGAGGCCAAAAGGCGCTGCATATCACGCCAAAAACACCATACCAACAGGGAAGTGTGGAGGTGGGAACATCATGGTGTGAGGCTGTTTTTCAGCATACGGCACTGGCAAAATTCATATAATTGTAGGAAGGATGAATGGAAGGAGTAAAATCTGCTTCCATCTACCAGGATGATGAAGCTGAAACGAGGGGGAAAATTTGAGCAAGACAAAGATCCCAAACACACAGCCAAGGAATCTCAATTAGTTTCAGAGAAAGAAAATAAAGCTGCTAGAATGGCTGAGCCGATCACCGGACCTGAATCCAATAGAAAATGTATGGAAGGAACTAAAGCTCACAGTTCATAGATGGAGGTCACAGAACCTTCAGGATGTGAAGAGTGTTTGTGTGGAAGAATGGGCCAAAATCACACCAGAGCAATGCCTGCGACTAGTTTCTCCATACAGGAGGCATCTTGAATCTTCATCACCAACAAAGGCTTTTGTATGAAGTATTGAATACATTTCAGTAAGCGTGTTCAATTCTTTTTCCCTGTGTCATTTCTCATTATTACACATAATTTATGGACATCTCTGCCGGTGTGGATTGGACGGGTTGTTACCGACATCTGGTGAGAATTTCATGTCAATAGCATCTTTAGAACTACACTACATCACCCACAATGCAGCGCAGCAGAGGGCATCATGGGAGCACAGCTCACCTCCAGGTTATACGGCTACGTGCTGCCACTCACCTAATGAGTACAGGAGCCCGGCCGTCTCAATGTCTGTGAGGTTTACGCCATTGACCCGAGACCCGTGGAGCACGCAGGGCGATGCGCCGCCCGACACGGATATCTTCGTCCATGTTTCCTTGCTGGGATCGGATGGAATGGACGTCGTCGGCTGAATGACATCTATAGTGCAAAACAGAATGTAAGAGCAGAAAACAGCAGCTACCAGAGAATAATAGCTGTACACAATGTTATATAAGGGAATCAGATAGGAGAAGATCAGGAGATAAGAAAAGACGTCTCACGAGAAGACGACTAATTACCTTTATCCTCAGCTCCGATCTGCCAGATCTGAACGTGGGACGGAGACGGAGCAGTGGTGGCGAGGAGGCTGAGAGGAGGAACACGGAAGAGGTCACACGTACAGTCCTGAGACATATACAGAGCCTCGAAAAAGTCCACAAACTTAAATGGATTTTATGTGACACCAACACAAAGCAACAAGTATTTGTGATGGGTAAAGGAAATGATAAAGGGTTTTATAAATATAAATCTGAACAATGTGACTTACACTTATATTCAGCCCTCTATAGTCTGATGCCCCTAAATAAAAGCCTGAGTGACCAATTCCCCGCCAGAAGTCAAATAATTAGTACATTATGTCCACCTGGGTGTGATTTCTTCTCAGTATAACTACGGCTGTTCTGTGAAGGCCTCAGATGTTTGTGTGAGAACATTAGGGATCAAACATCATTATGAAAGCGAAGGAGCTCACCAGACAGGTCAAGTATAAAGCTGAAAACCAAGGAGCCCTCCAGACAGGTCAGGGATAAAGTTGTGGAGAACAGTAAAGCAGGGTTAGGTTATAAAAAAACAGCCAAGATCTGAACATCTCATATAGCACTGTTCAATTCAACATCCAAAAATGGAGGGAGTATGACGCAACTGCAAACCTACCAAGACATGCCCGTCCACCTAACCTGGTGCAGAGCACTAACTAGAGAAGCAGTCAAGAGACCCATGGTTACTGCAGGAGCTGCAGAGATCCACAGCTCAGGAGAAAAGATCTGTCCAGGACAACTATTAGTCGTATACTCCACAAATCTGGCCTTTATGGAAGAGAGGCAAGAAGAAAGACATATTAAGTCTCGTTTGTAGTTTGCAAAAAACCATGAAGGAGACACAGCGAGCATGTGGAGGAAGGGGCTCTGGTCAGATGAGACCAAAGGAGAACTTTTTAGGCTAAAAGCAAAATGCTTTGTGTGACAGAAAACTAACACTTTTTATTCCCCTGAAAACACCATCCACACTGTCACACATGGTGGTGGCAGGATCATGCTGTGGGGAGGCTTTTCTTCAGCAGGGGCAGGGAAGCTGGTCAGAATTAATGGGAAGATGGATGGAGCTAAATACAGGACAATCCTGGAGGAAAACCTGCAAAAGACTTGAGACCGAGGCGTAGATTCACCTTCCAGCAGGACAACGACCCTAAACATCCTGCTAGAGCTACAATGGAGGGTTTAGATCAGATCATATTCCTGTGTGTGAACGGCGCAGTCACAGTCCAGACCCAAATCCCAGAGAATCTGTGACAATACGAGAAAATTACTGATCACAGACGTCTCCATCCAATCTCACTGAGCGAGAGTGCAAAGAAGGGACAAAATTTCACCTCTAGATGTGCAAAGCTGGAGAGACAGACCCCAAAAGACTGCAGAGAAAGCTGGAGAGACAGACCCCAAAAGACTGCAGAGAAAGCTGGAGAGACAGACCCCAAAAGACTGCAGAGAAAGCTGGAGAGACAGACCCCAAAAGAGGGCAGAGAAAGCTGGAGAGACAGACCCCAAAAGACTGCAGAGAAAGATGGAGAGACAGACCCCAAAAGACTGCAGCAGTAACTGCAGCGAGAGGTGGTCCTACAAACTACTGACTCCGGGGCTGAATACTAATGCACGGTACAATGTTCAGATTTATATTTATAAAATAATAATAAACCTTGTATCATTTCCTTCACACGTCACTAATACTCGTTACTTTGTGTCACAGAAAATCCCAATAAAATACATTTGAGTTTGTGGGTGTAACGGGAAAAATGTGAAAAAGTTCACGGGGTGTGAAGACTTTTTCAAGGCACTGTAAACACTATAATACGACCCCTATTAGTACAATCTCTTTATTCCTATTCTCCGCTCGCTGGTGTCAGTCAGTGACTTTATAACCTCAGTAATCAGCAGGGAGAAAGGAACCAGGACTGAACATAACAGGAAGGGCAGAGGGGGGGATCACTGCTGGTTCCTGTGCAGATAGTCAGATACTGGGGGAGTCCAGTCCGCACCCAAACAGCGGAGGAGAGGAACACAACAGTGTAAGACACCGAGCAGCTGACAGCGACGCCCCCCGGAGGAGTGTATAATACTGCAGTGCAGAGAATAAAGTGCAGGCTGACAAGTACAACAACTCCCATCATCTATACAGAGACATCACAGGACATATAGGAGCCGAGCAACTACTGATAATATTATGTATGTACACAGTGCCTGCACCAGCAGAATAGTGAGTGCAGCTCTGGGGTATAATACAGGATGTAACTCAGGATCAGTAATGTAATGTATATACACAGTGACTGCACCAGCAGAATAGTGAGTGCAGCTCTGGAGTATAATACAGGATGTAACTCAGGATCAGTAATGTAATGTATGTACACAGTGACTGCACCAGCAGAATAGTGAGTGCAGTTCTGAAGTATAATACAGGATGTAACTCAGGATCAGTAATGTAATGTATGTACACAGTGACTGCACCAGCAGAATAGTGAGTGCAGCTCTGGAGTATAATACAGGATGTAACTCAGGATCAGTAATGTAATGTATGTACACAGTGACTGCACCAGCAGAATAGTGAGTGCAGCTCTGGGGTATAATACAGGATGTAACTCAGGATCAGTAATGTAATGTATATACACAGTGACTGCACCAGCAGAATAGTGAGTGCAGTTCTGAAGTATAATACAGGATGTAACTCAGGATCAGTAATGTAATGTATGTACACAGTGACTGCACCAGCAGAATAGTGAGTGCAGCTCTGGAGTATAATACAGGATGTAACTCAGGATCAGTAATGTAATGTATATACACAGTGACTGCACCAGCAGAATAGTGAGTGCAGCTCTGGAGTATAATACAGGATGTAACTCAGGATCAGTAATGTAATGTATGTACACAGTGACTCCACCAGCAGAATAGTGAGTGCAGCTCTGGAGTATAATACAGGATGTAACTCAGGATCAGTAATGTAATGTATGTACACAGTGACTGCACCAGCAGAATAGTGAGTGCAGCTCTGGAGTATAATACAGGATGTAACTCAGGATCAGTAATGTAATGTATGTACACAGTGATTGCACCAGCAGAATAGTGAGTGCTGCTCTGGAGTATAATACAGGATGTAACTCAGGATCAGTAATGTAATGTATGTACACAGTGACTGCACCAGCAGAATAGTGAGTGCAGCTCTGGAGTATAATACAGGATGTAACTCAGGATCAGTAATGTAATGTATGTACACAGTGACTGCACCAGCAGAATAGTGAGTGCAGCTCTGGAGTATAATACAGGATGTAACTCAGGATCAGTAATGTAATGTATGTACACAGTGACTGCACCAGCAGACTAGTGAGTGCAGCTCTGGAGTATAATACAGGATGTAACTCAGGATCAGTAATGTAATGTATGTACACTGTGACTCCACCAGCATAATAGTGAGCGCAGCTCTGGAGTATAATACAAGATGCAACTCAGGATCAGTAATGTAATGTATGTACAGAGTGACTGCACCAGCAGAATAGTGAGTGCAGCTCTGGAGTATAATACAGGATGTAACTCAGGATCAGTAATATAATGTATGTACACAGTGACTGCACCAGCAGAATAGTGAGTGCAGCTCTGGAGTATAATACAGGATGTAACTCAGGATCAGTAATATAATGTATGTACACAGTGACTGCACCAGCAGAATAGTGAGTGCAGCTCTGGAGTATAGTACAGGATGTAACTCAGGATCAGTAATGTAATGTATGTACACAGTGACTGCACCAGCAGAATAGTGAGTGCAGCTCTGGAGTATAATACCGGATGTAACTCAGGATCAGTAATGTAATGTATGTACACAGTGACTGCACCAGCAGAATAGTGAGTGCAGCTCTGGAGTATAATACCGGATGTAACTCAGGATCAGTAATGTAATGTATGTACACAGTGACTGCACCAGCAGAATAGTGAGTGCAGCTCTGGAGTATAATACAAGATGTAACTCAGGATCAGTACAGGATCAGTAATGTAATGTATGTACACAGTGACTCCACCAGCAGAATAGTGAGTGCAGCTCTGGAGTATAATACAGGATGTAACTCAGGATCAGTAATGTAATGTATATAAACAGTGACTGCACCAGCAGAATAGTGAGTGCAGATCTGGAGTATAATACCGGATGTAACTCAGGATCAGTAATGTAATGTATGTACACAGTGACTGCACCAGCAGAATAGTGAGTGCAGCTCTGGGGTATAATACAGGATGTAACTCAGGATCAGTAATGTAATGTATGTACACCGTGACTGCACCAGCAGAATAGTGAGTGCAGCTCTGGGGTATAATACAGGATGTAACTCAGGACCAGTAATGTAATATATGTACACAGTGACTGCACCAGCAGAATAGTGAGTGCAGCTCTGGGGTATAATACAGGATGTAACTCAGGATCAGTAATGTAATATATGTACACAGTGACTGCACCAGCAGAATAGTGAGTGCAGCTCTGGAGTATAATACAGGATGTAACTCAGGATCAGTAATGTAATGTATGTGCACAGTGACTCCACCAGCAGCATACTGGGTGCAGCTCTGATCAGCTGCTAGTCAGTGTGGTGATTACGGGTGTGGTGGCTACAGATCCTGCTGTGAGCTCCTGATCTCTGAGAAACCAACACCTCTCCACCTGGGGACCTGCTCTCTCTTACCCAGGGAGGGAGCGGGTTTCTGGGATGAGTGATGGAGCCAAGTCCCAGGCTTCTGCTTCCCGAACCAGGCCGGCGGGGGGCAGAAGAAACCAGCAACCGGCCTGCACATCAGAGGACTCGGGGGTGAGACGCTGCACCAGGAGTCGCAGCAATGTGGCTCCTACTCCCCCCGGGATTGTGGAGACCCCCAGAAGCCGCAAGGCTTCCAGCATGGAGGAAAAGCCTGACAGCGGCGTGCAAGATGGCGCTCCTTCCGGAGGAAAGCTGAGTGCTCACGGAGGTGAGGCCGACCTCCCTGAGGGGGGGTGGGCGCTGCAGGGACTCCGGGAGTCTGTGTCCACCTATGCCTCCCGGGTCATGATCCACCTCCGTGAGTATGAAGATGCCAGTAAGCTCATCAGGAGGCTCCGGGAGGAGCTGCGCTGCACAAGCGCCAAAGCTGCGGGGGCCTCCAAACCAAGGAAGGCTAAACTCCAGGCCGAGGTAAAGCGACTGACCAGCGAGATTCACCTGCTGGAACTGAGGAAAGCTGACATCAGGGAGCAGAGTGGTCATTTCAAAGAAAAACTAATAAATGAAGACCGCTTTAGAGAAATGGCTGATACCAGAGAGCAAAGGCAGATGGGGCTGCAGCCTGAGAGCTAGGTGGATGATGAGAGTGATGATGACCAGCAGGAAGCCCCACCTGGCAGCCTGCAAAGTCACCCGCAGGCCACGTGCAGCGAGCTCCCTGCAGGACAGGTGACAGTGACATCCGGTCGCAGTTCTGCCGGCTCTGGGGAGGACAGTGACAGCAGCGGCCAGGGAGGGGCGCTAATGGCGGAGATTAAGCTCCTGGAGTCCCCAGTGTGCCTCCAAAACTTCCATCTTGGTGACGATCTACCAGAAGAGGCACCTGGGGGCCACAAAAAGGCAAAGAAGACCAAGCCAAAGCTGCAGGAAGCGGTAAGATACGTATATATGCCCCTCTCCCTGTACCCCCTGAGTCGGCGGCAGGCTCAGCTCGCTGTATAAGCCCCGTTGCCCAGCCCAGCCCGGGTTCTGCTGTGGATCCGGTGCAAAGGCGCGGGGAGATTACAGAGCGCGGTAGTGAGGCGCAGAGCTCCGTCTCTGCTTGTAGTAGCGGGGACGCAGCAGGAGGTGCATCAGCCGAGAGGCTGGACAGTGAGGGCGGCCCGGCGGCGGGCGTTCCATCAGGCCACGATGCTGTGGTGCGCTCCTCAGTGGGAGGGGGGAGCAGCCCGGTGTCGGGGGCAGCTCCGGTAGCCTCGGCACCTCTGAATACTGTTGCCGCTGATCACTTTGTTGAGAAGCGACGGCAGTGTGAGGGGGCTGTCGGGGCTGAGCGTTCCGGTCCTCCCACGAAAGTGCTATTTTGTGTTGGCGTCGCTGGTCCGGAAGATCCTGATGCTAAAGATCAGCGGCGCCTAACAGCATCTAAAGATCAGCGGCACATTATACCAAATGCCAAACAGCGGAAATTACCGACCGATGATGTGGAGGGCACACATAAGACCGGGAGTGAGGTCGCCTCCAGTTCTATGGAGGTGACTGAGCCCCTTGTGCCTGATGTGGAGGTCAAAAGGTCATCCACCATTGTTACTGGTCCAGCAGGAATGAATGTGGTGGTGGAGGTGAATGAGGATAATTCATTGTCTAGTGGTGTGGTTGCTGGTTTGGTGGAGGGTGAGATGGAGGTGGGTAATGGTGATACTGTTGGGGCTGATGTGGTCACTGGTCCGGTTGCCCCCCCGGGGGTGGCAACACCTGTCCAGAGTTATGCCAGTGTCACCTCCGGGGCAAATAGGGCATCCTCCTCGTCTCCGGGCTTTGGGGACGGCATGTTGCAACGGCGCCTTCTGGAGGCTCTAAAGAAGGGGGAGAGATCACTAATGGTAGAGGGTCGAGAGGTTGATCTATCCTTCTGGATAGAGAGGCATGGCCTCGGGGCCTTCCGAGGGCAAAAAGGGGGAGATACAGTGTGGTCCCTCCCAACAGCCGGGCCAGGCAGTGTGCGTAGGAATGTGGTCCGTCTTCGGTGGAGGGGCAGTGATGCATGTCTGCCAAGGTCTAAAGTTGTGGAGCTCCTGCTGAGGATGGGCTTCAAGGCGATTGACATCTACGCTTTGATACATCCCTATTCCACGCCTGAGTTTGATGTCAGCTTTGTTCGGCCGGAGGGGCTTGAGCTCTTCTGGGCGAATTATGAGTTGGCAAAAAATGAGCCCGGCTGGCGAGACTTTGCCGTTCAGGCAGTGTCTCGCCAAAACCAGATCAAGAAAGTGACCGTGATGACTCGTAATGAGTCGCTTTCTTGCTATGACATCATGACGTGGCTTGGTCGGTATGGAGAGGTGGTGGAGATGCCAAAGAAAAACCGCGACGAGTTTGGTATCTGGTCAGGGGCCTGGACGTTTATGGTAAAACTTAAGCGTTCAGGTGGTACGGTTGCCCACATTCCATCGTCTGCCTTCCTGGGTAGGGATCGTATCCTGGTCTTCTACCAGGGGCAACCGAAGCTCTGTCACAGGTGCGGCGACCCCACACACTTCAGTGCAAACTGCACCGTGAAGAAATGCGCGTTGTGTGGGGGTGTCGGCCATCTTGCCGCCTCTTGTGTGGAGATTAGGTGCCACCTGTGTGGTGAGTTAGGTCACCCATTCAGCCGTTGTCCTCGCTCCTTTGCTAATGCAGTCGAGACCCCGGTGGGAGTAAGCCGTGAGGCCGATTCTGCTGGGGAGGGGACTAGCAGGGGTGGGGGAGCTGAGGGGCCAGGGAAGAAAAGCAATAAAAAGACGCCTGCCCAGCTGAGGGGTCTAGACAAGCGCAGACAGGAGAGGGAGTGGGGCGAGCCCCGGGCTACCGGGGCAGCCCCTGTCCTGGATGCCAGTGTTGCTGCTGAGGCCCCGAGGGATGATGAGTTGGATGAGGAGGTCAGGAGGATCCACAGGGAGGAAACTGCCTCTGCTTCAGAATCCTCCCATTATGAAAGTATGGATGAGGATAATAAGCGGTGGCTAGAGAACAAGCGTAAGCTCGGCACCAAAAAGAAGAAAAAGAAGGGAGATAAAACATCTTCTCCCGCTTTGACCAAGGTACCTAAGGAAGGTAAAACTGACTCCCCTCTGGTTGGTCTTTCTAACCGGTTCCAAGCCCTTGATAACATCTCTTCCTCTGAGGATGAGGCTGAGGGTGAGGTTCCGGCTTCGGCGGAGCTTACAGGGGGCGCTGAGTCTCCTTCTCCTGGGGATGCAAGGTCCTTGGGGGGAGGGACTGGCCCAGAGTCCGGAGACGAGGACGAAAAAAGAAGGAAAAATGCTGAAATGGACACCTCTGTGTCATTAAAGAGGGGGAAGGATTCCTCCTCTGAGACAGAGGATAAGGGGAGTGGGAAGAGGAAAGCCGTCTAACTTAATCACCAATGATGGCGGTACCCACTCCGTTGACGCTGGCGTCCATTAATGTTGCCAGCATTAAGTCAAATATGGCTAGATTTGCGGCCTTTGATTTTCTCAGCCGGGTTGAAGCTGACATTTTCTTTTTGCAAGAGACCAGGCTGCCAAATATGGCAGAGGTGTTTATAGCTAAGAGGGAGTGGAGACTCGGGCCCTCCTATTGGTCTCTTGCGGCCGAGCCGTATAGCGGAGTGGCGGTCCTTTTTACCGCACCGGTAGAATGCCGACGGGTTATTGAGTTAGAAATGGGGAGGTGCCTGATATTAGATGTCCTCATGAAGGGACAGGAGCTTCGGATCATTAACATTTATGGTCCCCAATCTAAGTGGGACTGGAAGTGTCTCTTTACGAGGATCAAGCCCTACCTTTTTACGAGTCGGCAGGTCGTCTTTGGAGGGGACTTCAACACTGTCACGAGGCCCCGGGATAGAGGAGGTTCCAGAGACAAGCTGACTTATGATAACGTCGCCCTTAATAGTATAGCTAGTGAGGCTCGCCTGGTGGATGTCCACATCCGGCACACCCCAGGCCACAAGGGGTTCACCTATCATAGAGGTAACTGTAGGTCCAGGATAGACAGGTTTTATTTAAAGGAGGAAGCCGTCTCTTCAGCAGTATCTGTTGTTGAGGTGGAGTTCTCCGATCACTGTTTGATTTTGTTTTCCCTGAATGTTACAGAGACCCCCCGGATGGGAAGAGGCTTTTGGAGGCTCAATTCGTCTCTCTTGGAAGAAGCGGAGATAAGACAGTCCTTTGAGGATTTTCTTCAGAGCCAGGTACCCTTACTGGATCTTTGTAGTAGTAAGTCAGAGTGGTGGGAGATGTTTAAGAAAAGGGTGGCGAGATTCTTCCGCCAGCTCTCGAGCCTCAGGAGCCTGGACAGGTATCGCCTGTATCAGGGCCTGAGGAGGAAACTCGAGCATCTTGTCTCAACTGGAGGTAGCCGCGAGGAGATCTCCAGAGTGAAATCTTTGCTAATGAGGTGTCAGTATGATAGACACGCATCTTTGGTTCTTGAGACGGATTACGGGAAGTACCGCTCGCCCGACCCTTACAGAAACTGCAAGATGTCAGTGAATAGTAAAGTTGTTACAGGACTGGTTGACACTGCGGGGTCCCTGAAAAGATCCAGATCAGGGATCCTGGAGGTCGTCAGATCCTTCTACTCGCACCTCTTGGGGAAGAGGGATCTGGATTGGGATGAGATGTCGGCTTTTCTGGCTGAAGCCGTCCCCGAACCAGGGGTAGACCCCTCTCTTGGTGTTTTGACAGAGATGATCAAGGAAGAGGAAGTTAAGTTGGCGATTGAAGGGCTTGCCCTAAAGAAATCTCCCGGTCCAGATGGCTTAACATCTGAATTCTATAAGACCTTTAAGGACGCCTTGGTTCCCCTCTTGACTGAGGTATTCAATGAGTGTCTTTCCTCGGGCACTCTGCCAAAGTCAATGAGGAGGTCTGCCCTGATCATCTTGTCAAAGGGTAAGGACCCATCTTGCATTGAGAATTGGCGTCCTATAGCGCTTCTCAATGCAGACAGGAAGGTTTTGGCAAAGGTGCTGTTTAATCGGCTGGTGAAATTTGCACCCCAGCTCCTTTCGGGGGCCCAGCATTGCTCTGTTCCAGGCCGCAGTACAATTAGTGCTGTACTCTGTGTCCTTGAGGCGGTGGAGCAGGGTAGGGCTGGTCACTGGAAGGGGTACATGCTGTCATTGGACCAGGCGAAAGCGTTTGATCGGGTTAATCATGAGTACCTCTGGTCTGTCCTTCTGAGGTATGGCCTGCCGGGGGGGTTTGTTGATTGGCTTAAGACCTTGTACGCTGAGGCAGAGAGTTTCCCGCTTGTGAACGGTTGGATTGGCAGCTCTTTTGAGGTTGGGTGTGGTGTTCGCCAGGGTTGTCCCTTGAGCCCGCTACTGTACGCGTTTTCGATTGACCCGCTTCTTAGGAGGGTGGAGCGTGGACCGTTGGCTGGGATCGGGATGGACCGGGCAGCACCGGAAGCCACTCTGAGAGTGGTGGCGTATGCCGATGACGTCACCGCTTTTGTTTCCTCTGATGGGGAGGCAGAATGGCTGATGTCAGAGGTAAATCGCTACTCGGAGGCATCTGGGTCTAAGATCAACCGGGATAAGTGTGAGAGTCTCTGGCTGGGAGGAGGAGATCCTGGTTTTGATCTCCCGGACACCCTTCCAGAACCCAAAGTCTCTGCAAAAGTTCTTGGCATCGAATTTGGCCAGGGGGATTACCCCAAACAAAATTGGGACAGCAGGCTAGAGATCGCCACTCAGAAGGTGAACCAATGGAAGGGTTGGTCTTTGACCCTAAGGGAAAGGGTAAACCTGATCAAAACTTACCTGCTCCCTTTGCTGATCTATCTGGGCAGTGTGTGCATCTTGCCAGAGCCTCTCTGGACTCGGGTCTACAGTTTGTTCTTTCAACTGTTATGGGGGAATAGACTGAACCTGGTCAAGAGGGAGGTTACTTATCGTACGAGGAGACTAGGAGGGTTGGGTATGGTCAACCCTGTGGCATTCCTTGTGAATACCTTCATTAAGATCAATATTGCAAACCTCTGGAAAGAGAGGGCTCCTCCGTGGGTATTCTCCTGTAAGGGATGGTTTCAGCCTTTCTTCCAGGAATGGGAGACAGGAGGGCAAGTGAAGGATCTCCGCACACCGCATGGACATCTCCCGGCTTACGCTACCGTGGTTCTGAAGGTAATTCGCCGGTGGGGTCTGGGAATGTGGGAGGTCAGGACTCTGCCAAGGAAGCTCCTTGACAAAAGGGTTCTGTTGACCCATTTTCAGAGGCCTCTGGCGCTCAGGGATTGCCCAAGTCGGGATCTTGGGGTGGGTCTGCATCTTTTGAATTCTATCAGGATCCCCTCGAAGGTTTGGGACTTGGCTTGGCGCTGCTTCCATGGGAAACTGTGTGTGAGGGACAATCTGAAGTGTAGGAGCTCTGAGGACAGGAACTGTCCTCGGGAGCATTGTGGTACCATGCTTGAAAGCATGGACCACTTCCTGCTTCGTTGTGCCTTTAACACAGAGGTGTACAACAGGGTGGGCGCCTCCATTGGCTGGCCCCGGCTGGCCGGTCTCTCTTATGCGGAATGGGCTTATGGAGCATTCGGGGACCTGGGTGGTCGGGACCGCTGCACCTTATTTCTAGTTAGCGCAGTGGTTAGGTATCACACGTGGAACGCACGGTGCTTAGTATCGACGCAGCGGAAAATCCTCCCAGTGGATGATGTGTTTAGGACCATACTCGGTGACCTGGTGAAGGTGCGTTCTCTGGAGTATGAGAGACTGGGTACACGGAGGGCCGCTCTCCTCTGGAGGGGCTTTTCTTTTAGTGTGCCCTAGTCTGGTCATCTCCTCTCCTGGTGGTGGGCTGCTGCTGACACCATAGATTTTTGTTTTATTGATCAGTAGACAGTGATGTAGGGCTGCAGGCGCCGAACTTGGGCTTTGTCAGTTGTGGTTATTGTATTGTTTGTTTCTGTATATATTGTATATATGGGTTTGGGTGTAGGTGTTAGGTTGGGTGGAGGGAAAAGGGGGGAGGTGGGTTCATCTTGTGGGACACTGGTTATTTGGGTGAAAAACTGGCACTGCCTGATCTGGCCTATGGACGTTGGACATGGACTGAGGCATGAGGCGCAGGACCAGCTCTCAGGTCAGTGCCGGGGAGGTACTGGTGGGCTCGAGTGTGGGGGGTTTTGTTTTGTCTTGTATATATTTGTATAGTTAGCATTTATTTTATTTATTAAAAAAAAAAAAAAAAAAAAAGAATGTATATATTAGTTTGTATATAATTTGTCGGTTATTGTTTATTATATTGTTATTATTTGTTTGGTAACCGGACCAGATGTCATGGTGTAGGTAGTTATTATTGTGTATATATGTATAATATGTGTGTGAGGAGAGAGGGAGCGGCTGGACCAGTTCATTACATTGTTTATTTTCTGGTTATTAATTTTCTTATGTTTCTGTTATTATTATTGTTATGTTTTTCATTTTTATAATAAAAGATCTACAGGATGTAACTCAGGATCAGTAATGTATGTACACAGTGACTGCACCAGCAGAATAGTGAGTGCTGCTCTGGAGTATAATACAGGAGGTAACTCAGGATCAGTAATGTAATGTATGTACACAGTGACTGCACCAGCAGAATAGTGAGTGCAGCTCTGGAGTATCATACAGGATGTAACTCAGGATCAGTACAGGATCAGTAATGTAATGTATGTACACAGTGACTGCACCAGCAGAATAGTGAGTGCAGCTCCAGAGTATAATACAGGAGGTAACTCAGGATCAGTAATGTAATGTATGTACACAGTGACTGCACCAGCAGAATAGTGAGTGCAGCTCTGGAGTATCATACAGGATGTAACTCAGGATCAGTAATGTAATGTATGTACACAGTGACTGCACCAGCAGAATAGTGAGTGCAGCTCCAGAGTATAATACAGGAGGTAACTCAGGATCAGTAATGTAATGTATGTACACAGTGACTGCACCAGCAGAATAGTGAGTGCAGCTCTGGAGTATAATACAGGATGTAACTCAGGATCAGTAATGTAATGTATGTACACAGTGACTGCACCAGCAGAATAGTGAGTGCAGCTCTGGAGTATAATACAGGATGTAACTCAGGATCAGTAATGTAATGTATGTACACAGTGACTGCACCAGCAGAATAGTGAGTGCAGCTCTGGAGTATAATACAGGATGTAACTCAGGATCAGTAATGTAATGTATGTACACAGTGACTGCACCAGCAGAATAGTGAGTGCAGCTCTGGAGGATAATACAGGATGTAACTCAGGATCAGTAATGTAATGTATGTACACAGTGACTGCACCAGCAGAATAGTGAGTGCAGCTCTGGAGTATAATACAGGATGTAACTCAGGATCAGTAATGTAATGTATGTACACAGTGACTGCACCAGCAGAATAGTGAGTGCAGCTCTGGAGTATAATACAGGATGTAACTCAGGATCAGTAATGTAATGTATGTACACAGTGACTGCACCAGCAGAATAGTGAGTGCAGCTCTGGAGTATAATACAGGATGTAACTCAGGATCAGTAATGTAATGTATGTACATAGTGACTGCACCAGCAGAATAGTGAGTGCAGCTCTGGAGTATAATACAGGATGTAACTCAGGATCAGTAATGTAATGTATGTACACAGTGACTGCACCAGCAGAATAGTGAGTGCAGCTCTGGAGTATAATACAGGATGTAACTCAGGATCAGTAATGTAATGTATGTACACAGTGACTGCACCAGCAGAATAGTGAGTGCAGCTCTGGAGTATAATACAGGAGGTAACTCAGGATCAGTAATGTAATGTATGTACACAGTGACTGCACCAGCAGAATAGTGGGTGCAGCTCTGGAGTATAATACAGGATGTAACTCAGGATCAATAATGTATGTACACAGTGACTGCACCAGCAGAATAGTGAGTGCAGCTCTGGAGTATAATACAGGATGTAACTCAGGATCAGTAATGTAATGTATGTACACAGTGACTGCACCAGCAGAATAGTGAGTGCAGCTCTGGAGTATAATACAGGATGTAACTCAGGATCAGTAATGTAATGTATATACACAGTGACTGCACCAGCAGAATAGTGAGTGCAGCTCTGGAGTATAATACAGGATGTAACTCAGGATCAGTAATGTAATGTATGTACACAGTGACTCCACCAGCAGAATAGTGAGTGCAGCTCTGGAGTATAATACAGGATGTAACTCAGGATCAGTAATGTAATGTATGTACACAGTGACTGCACCAGCAGAATAGTGAGTGCAGCTCTGGAGTATAATACAGGATGTAACTCAGGATCAGTAATGTAATGTATATACACAGTGACTGCACCAGCAGAATAGTGAGTGCAGCTCTGGAGTATAATACAGGATGTAACTCAGGATCAGTAATGTAATGTATGTACACAGTGACTCCACCAGCAGAATAGTGAGTGCAGCTCTGGAGTATAATACAGGATGTAACTCAGGATCAGTAATGTAATGTATGTACACAGTGACTCCACCAGCAGAATAGTGAGTGCAGCTCTGGAGTATAATACAGGATGTAACTCAGGATCAGTAATGTAATGTATGTACACAGTGACTACACCAGCAGAATAGTGAGTGCAGCTCTGGAGTATAATACAGGATGTAACTCAGGATCAGTAATGTAATGTATGTACACAGTGACTGCACCAGCAGAATAGTGAGTGCAGCTCTGGAGTATAATACAGGATGTAACTCAGGATCAGTAATGTAATGTATGTACACAGTGACTGCACCAGCAGAATAGTGAGTGCAGCTCTGGAGTATAATACAGGAGGTAACTCAGGATCAGTAATGTAATGTATGTACACAGTGACTGCACCAGCAGAATAGCGAGTGCAGCTCTGGAGTATAATACAGGATGTAACTCAGGATCAGTAATGTAATGTATGTACACAGTGACTGCACCAGCAGAATAGTGAGTGCAGCTCTGGAGTATAATACAGGATGGAACTCAGGATCAGTAATGTAATGTATGTACACAGTGACTGCACCCGCAGAATAGTGAGTGCAGCTCTGGAGTATAATACAGGAGGTAACTCAGGATCAGAAATGTAATGTATATACACAGTGACTGCACCAGCAGAATAGTGAGTGCAGCTCTGGGGTATAATACAGGAGGTAACTCAGGATCAGTAATGTAATGTATGTACACAGTGACTGCACCAGCAGAACAGCGAGTGCAGCTCTGGAGTATAATACAGGAGGTAACTCAGAATCAGTAATGTAATGTATGTACACAGTGACTGCACCTGCAGAATAGTGAGTGCAGCTCTGGAGTATAATACAGGATGGAACTCAGGATTAGTAATGTAATGTATGTACACAGTGACTGCACCCGCAGAATAGTGAGTGCAGCTCTGGAGTATAATACAGGAGGTAACTCAGGATCAGTAATGTAATGTATATACACAGTGACTGCACCAGCAGAATAGTGAGTGCAGCTCTGGGGTATAATACAAGAGGTAACTCAGGATCAGTAATGTAATGTATGTACACAGTGACTGCACCAGCAGAATAGTGAGTGCAGCTCTGGAGTATAATACAGGATGTAACTCAGGATCAGTAATGTAATGTATGTACACAGTGACTGCACCCGCAGAATAGTGAGTGCAGCTCTGGAGTATAATACAGGATGGAACTCAGGATCAGTAATGTAATGTATGTACACAGTGACTGCACCCGCAGAATAGTGAGTGCAGCTCTGGAGTATAATACAGGATGGAACTCAGGATCAGTAATGTAATGTATGTACACAGTGAATGCACCAGCTGAATAGTGAGTGCAGCTCTGGAGTATAGTACAGGAGGTAACTCAGGATCAGTAATGTAATGTATGTACACAGTGACTGCACCAGCAGAATAGTGAGTGCAGCTCTGGAGTATAATACAGGATGTAACTCAGGATCAGTAATGTAATGTATATACACAGTGACTGCACCAGCAGAATAGTGAGTGCAGCTCTGGGGTATAATACAGGAGGTAACTCAGGATCAGTAATGTAATGTATGTACGCACTGACTGCACCAGCAGAATAGTGAGTGCAGCTCTGGGGTATAATACAGGAGGTAACTCAGGATCAGTAATGTAATGTATGTACGCACTGACTGCACCAGCAGAATAGTGAGTGCAGCTCTGGAGTATAATACAGGATGGAACTCAGGATCAGTAATGTAATGTATGTACACAGTGAATGCACCAGCTGAATAGTGAGTGCAGCTCTGGAGTATAATACAGGAGGTAACTCAGGATCAGTAATATAATGTATGTACACAGTGACTGCACCAGCAGAATAGTGAGTGCAGCTCTGGAGTATAATACAGGATGTAACTCAGGATCAGTAATGTAATGTATGTACACAGTGACTGCACCAGCAGAATAGTGAGTGCAGCTCTGGGGTATTGTGAAGACCCGGGGTCTTCCGCGGGTGTAATGCTACTCAGATAACACAGGGTGAGGGTAAAACAGTGTGGCAATACTTTATTGTGCCACCAAATGGACAATAAACACACAGAACAATCCCAGCAAATGCCCAAGATGGCACAACATTACACAGTCTCACCCTTCCTCTCCGTCTACGTGGGATAGAACAGCTGCGACTTTGGAGACTTCCAGGGCCGACTACCTCAACCAGTGCCCCCTCTGCTTCTAGCGGACCCCCACAGAGAGGAGGTAGTGGCAAGCTTAGGAAGCTGACAGTCCACTGAGGTACAAGGCCAGGAGACCCGAGGGTCCTACCCTGGCTTCTCTGAGAGTTTCCATGAGGCCAGATGACCGGTGGGTCCTTCCTGGCAACCCCAAAACAACATATCCATGGGACCAGGTGACTTCATCATCCCAACCTGGTTTCTCCAAATGTATATATGGGTTCTCTGATGGTCAATGGAGCAGACTTGTATCCTTCCAGGCAGAGCCGTGTACCCTTAGGCTGGAATTCTGCAGAATCCAAATCTGTGTCTCTCTGGATGGAGCCATGCTACCAAACTACTGTCCTGTAGAGTCTCTCTGAATCTGTTATTCCCTGATTCTCCTTGCAGCAGGATAGAAAACCCTTTTTATATTTTTCTGTGGCTCGGGTCATCATTCACAGGTCAAAGGGGAAAGGTGCAAAGCTCAGGTCTAATTTTTGAGCATATAATCAATTTGCATAGTTGGTATCCCCCTGCTCTGTAAATCAACAACTAGCTGGCTTAGTACAATATGCAATTAGCATCTTAACAAACACTATTGTTTCCAGCCCAAGAGAACTCAACATTCAGGTTTATACAAATCTATAAAATAATCGTCCAAGCGTCCCTTTGTCTGAAGACTCTTTACACTGCGCAGTCTGGCTCCAGAAAGAAGCACGAATGGAGCCGTTACAGCTAAGAGGAGTGTATGGCGCCGAAGATCGCGGTATGCGTAGGCACTGAACGGATACCGCGATCTCCGGCGCCATACTTACTTTATCGGGAGGAGCGTTTCCGCGGCACCTCTCTTCCCGCCGGAGACCAGGGCAGGAGTGAGGTGTCGAATCGGCACATGCGCACATTTGCAGTGTGTCTTCAGCAAAATGGCACCGGACAGCGCAGTGCTCAGGCGCCGCACTGCTCCCCCGGCCTCAGGCAGAACAGGACACAGCAGCGCTGGAACACAGAGAAGAAAGGTGAGGATAAGTGTTTATTTTTTTGTATGTGTGCAGCGTGAAAGGGATGAGGGGCCATTCATACCAGGATTGGGGATGAGGGGTGCCACGCATACCAGGATTGGGGATGAGCGGTGCCATGCATACCAGGATTGTGGGGTGAGGGGATCACGCATACCAGGATTGGGGGGTGAGGGGGCCACGCATACCAGGATTGGGGGGTGCCAAGCATACCAGGATTGGGGGTGAGGGGTGCCACGCATACCAGGATTGGGGGTGAGGGGTGCCACACATACCAGGATTGGGGGTGAGGGGTGCCATGCATACCAGGATTAGGGGTGAGGGGTGCCATGCATACCAGGATTGGGGGTGAGGGGTGCCATGCATACCAGGATTGGGGGTGAGAGATACCATGCATACCAGGATAAGGATGAGGGGTGCCATGCATACCAGGATAGGATGGTGGGGACAGGATGGGGGCAGCACAAATACCAGGATGGGGGCAGCACATACCAGCATGGGAGACCATATACCAATAAAAATGCCCGCCGCCCGGGCGTAGAACAGGTTCAATAGCTAGTACTAGTATGTCCTTCTTGACCAGCCAAAGAAAAACACATACATTCACAAGTCAACACAAACACAATAGTGTATTTCTCATGGCCTAACAAATCTAGACGTCTGGCTGATTATGATTAGAAGCTGTGACGTCACAGGTATAATACAGGAGGTATCTCAGGATCAGTACAGGAGAAGGAATATACTTTTGTTTCATAAATCAATAGTACAGGTGAAAATAAGAAATGATGTATTATATCTTATCAGTGAAATCGGCTTCTTTCATGTATTGAAATCATCAGCTCAGGAGGAGAGAGAATGAGACTTCTCTGATATTTTATTAAGGAGTTTCTCGTTTTTATATACAGATTCGGCGGCTGTAAACACCGCTGCCTCTTGTCACTGACAGCAGCAGAGATACAATCATCCCCTCCGTTCCCCACATTACAGCACCGTCCCTTTAATGCGGGGGGCGGCTGCGCTCGGCGGTGCCGTTATTAGGGCTGCGCGTCTCCTACCTTGTTCCCGGGACGTGTCTCAGGCTGTAGATGGGATGTTGGGAAAATCCTCCATATTGCACCTTCAGATCCCTCTCTGGACACAGGCCCTGGTGGGGAGGGGGAGACCAAAGTGCAGGTGAATTGCTGAGGTGGAAGACAGCAGAGAACAATAGCGGAGGGGGAACTCTGCCTGTGACAGGGCAGGGGGCGGCTTTCTCAGGATCCTGACTGGTAAATCATCTCCAGTAATGGCCCCTATAGCTATAGGTCCATATAGGCAAGGACACCTTCCCTCTGCCTTATTGTGTGTGCACAGGGGGATGTGCCATGCAGGAGTCTGGGAGAGCTGGGTACGACCCATCTGCTGCTGTCTAGATGGTGAGTGCACAGCTGGGGATGTGCCATGCAGGAGTCTAGGAGAGCTGGGTATTACCTATCTGCCGCTGTCTGGATGGTCAGTGAACAGCTGGGATGTGCCATGCAGGAGTCTGGGAGAGATGGGTACGACCCATCTGCTGCTGTCTGGATGGTCAGTGCACAGCTGGGGGATGTGCCATGCAGGAGTCTGGGAGAGCTGGGTACGACTCATCTGATGCTGTCTGGATGGTGAGTGAACAGCTGGGGATGTGCCATGCAGGAGTCTGGGAGAGCTGGGTACGACCCATCTGCTGCTGTCTGGATGATGAGTGCACAGCTGGGGATGTGCCATGCAGGAGTCTGGGAGAGCTGGGTACGAATCATCTGCTGCTGTCTGGCTGGTGAGTGCACAGCTGGGGATGTGCCATGCAGGAGTCTGGGAGAGCTGGGTAAGACCCATCTACTGCTGTCTAGATGGTGAGTGCACAGCTGGGGGATGTGCCATGCAGGAGTCTGGGAGAGCTGGGTACGACCCATCTGCCGCTGTCTGGATGGAGAGTGCACAGCTGGGGGATGTGCCATGCAGGAGTCTGGGAGAGCTGGGTAAGACCCATCTACTGCTGTCTAGATGGTGAGTGCACAGCTGGGGGATGTGCCATGCAGGAGTCTGGGAGAGCTGGGTACGACCCATCTGCTGCTGTCTGGATGGAGAGTGCACAGCTGGGGATGTGCCATGCAGGAGTCTGGGAGAGCTGGGTACCAATCATCTGCTGCTGTCTGGATGGTGAGTGCACAGCTGGGGATGTGCCATGCAGGAGTCTGGGAGAGCTGGGTACGAATCATCTGCTGCTGTCTGGATGGTGAGTGCACAGCTGGGGATGTGCCATGCAGGAGTCTGGGAGAGCTGGGTAAGACCCATCTACTGCTGTCTAGATGGTGAGTGAACAGCTGGGGATGTGCCATGCAGGAGTCTGGGAGAGCTGGGTACGACCCATCTGCCGCTGTCTGGATGGTCAGTGAACAGCTGGGATGTGCCATGCAGGAGTGTGGGAGAGCTGGGTACGACCCATCTGCTGCTGTCTAGATGGTGAGTGCACAGCTGGGGATGTGCCATGCAGGAGTCTGGGAGAGCTGGGTACGACCCATCTGCCGCTGTCTGGATGGTCAGTGCACAGCTGGGATGTGCCATGCAGGAGTCTGGGAGAGATGGGTACGACCCATCTGCTGCTGTCTGGATGGTCAGTGCACAGCTGGGGGATGTGCCATGCAGGAGTCTGGGAGAGCTGGGTACGACCCATCTGCTGCTGTCTAGATGGTGAGTGCACAGCTGGGGATGTGCCATGCAGGAGTCTGGGAGAGCTGGGTACGACCCATCTGCCGCTGTCTGGATGGTCAGTGAACAGCTGGGATGTGCCATGCAGGAGTGTGGGAGAGCTGGGTACGACCCATCTGCTGCTGTCTAGATGGTGAGTGCACAGCTGGGGATGTGCCACGCAGGAGTCTGGGAGAGCTAGGTACGACCCATCTGCCGCTGTCTGGATGGTCAGTGCACAGCTGGGATGTGCCATGCAGGAGTCTGGGAGAGATGGGTACGACCCATCTGCTGCTGTCTGGATGGTCAGTGCACAGCTGGGGGATGTGCCATGCAGGAGTCTGGGAGAGCTGGGTACGACCCATCTGCTGCTGTCTAGATGGTGAGTGCACAGCTGGGGATGTGCCATGCAGGAGTCTGGGAGAGCTGGGTACGACCCATCTGCTGCTGTCTGGATGGTCAGTGAACAGCTGGGATGTGCCATGCAGGAGTCTGGGAGAGATGGGTACGACCCATCTGCTGCTGTCTGGATGGTCAGCGCACAGCTGGGGGATGAGCCATGCAGGAGTCTGGGAGAGCTGGGTACGACCCATCTGCTGCTGTCTAGATGGTGAGTGCACAGCTGGGGATGTGCCATGCAGGAGTCTGGGAGAGCTGGGTACGACCCATCTGCCGCTGTCTGGATGGTCAGTGCACAGCTGGGGATGTGCCATGCAGGAGTCTGGGAGAGCTGGGTACGACCCATCTGCCGCTGTCTGGATGGTGAGTGCACAGCTGGGGATGTGCCATGCAGGAGTCTGGGAGAGCTGGGTACGACCCATCTGCTGCTGTCTGGATGGTGAGTGCACAGCTGGGGATGTGCCATGCAGGAGTCTGGGAGAGCTGGGTACGACCCATCTGCTGCTGTCTGGATGGTGAGTGCACAGCTGGGGATGTGCCATGCAGGAGTCTGGGAGAGCTGGGTACGAATCATCTGCTGCTGTCTGGATGGTGAGTGTACAGCTGGGGATGTGCCATGCAGGAGTCTGGGAGAGCTGGGTAAGACCCATCTACTGCTGTCTAGATGGTGAGCGCACAGCTGGGGGATGTGCCATGCAGGAGTCTGGGAGAGCTGGGTACGACCCATCTGCCGCTGTCTGGATGGTGAGTGAACAGCTGGGATGTGCCATGCAGGAGTCTGGGAGAGATGGGTACGACCCATCTGCTGCTGTCTGGATGGTCAGTGCACAGCTGGGGGATGTGTCATGCAGGAATCTGGGAGAGCTGGGTACGACCCATCTACTGCTGTCTGGATGGTGAGTGCACAGCTGGGGATGTGCCATGCAGGAGTCTGGGAGAGCTGGGGGCGACCCATCTGCCGCTGTCTGGATGGTGAGTGCACAGCTGGGGATGTGCCATGCAGGAGTCTGGGAGAGCTGGGTACGACCCATCTGCCGCTGTCTGGATGGTGAGTGCACAGCTGGGGATGTGCCATGCAGGAGTCTGGGAGAGCTGGGTGCGACCCATCTGCCGCTGTCTGGATGGTCAGTGCACAGCTGGGGGATGTGCCATGCAGGAGTCTGGGAGAGCTGGGTACGACCCATCTGCTGCTGTCTAGATGGTGAGTGCACAGCTGGGGATGTGCCATGCAGGAGTCTGGGAGAGCTGGGTAAGACCCATCTGCCGCTGTCTGGATGGAGAGTGCACAGCTGGGGATGTGCCATGCAGGAGTCTGGGAGAGCTGGGTACGACCCATCTACTGCTGTCTGGATGGTGAGTGCACAGCTGGGGATGTGCCATGCAGGAGTCTGGGAGAGTTGGGTGCGACCCATCTGCTGCTGTCTGGATGGTCAGTGCACAGCTGGGGGACGTGCCATGCAGGAGTCTGGGAGAGCTGGGTACGACCCATCTGCTGCTGTCTGGATGGTCAGTGCACAGCTGGGGGATGTGCCATGCAGGAGTATGGGAGAGCTGGGTACGACCCATCTGCTGCTGTCTGGATGGTCAGTGCACAGCTGGGGATGTGCCATGCAGGAGTCTGGGAGAGCTGGGTACGACCCATCTGCTGCTGTCTGGATGGTCAGTGCACAGCTGGGGATGTGCCATGCAGGAGTCTGGGAGAGCTGGGTACGACCCATCTGCCACTGTCTGGATGGTGAGTGAACAGATGGGGGATGTGCCATGCAGGAGTCTGGGAGAGCTGGGTACGACCCATCTGCCACTGTCTGGATGGTGAGTGCACAGCTGGGGGATGTGCCATGCAGGAGTATGGGAGAGCTTGGTACGACCCATCTGCTGCTGTATGGATGGTCAGTGCACAGCTGGGGATGTGCCATGCAGGAGTCTGGGAGAGCTGGGTACGACCCATCTGCTGCTGTCTGGATGGTCAGTGCACAGCTGGGGGATGTGCCATGCAGGAGTCTGGGAGAGCTGGATACAACCCATCTGCTGCTGTCTAGATGGTGAGTGCACAGCTGGGGGATGTGCCATGCAGGAGTCTGGGAGAGCTGGGTACGACCCATCTGCTGCTGTCTGGATGGTGAGTGAACAGCTGGGGGATGTGCCATGCAGGAGTCTGGGAGAGCTGGGTACGACCCATCTGCCACTGTCTGGATGGTGAGTGAACAGCTGGGGACGTGCTATGCAGGAGTCTGGGAGAGCTGGGTACGACCCATCTGCCGCTGTCTAGATGGTGAGTGGACAGCTGGGGATGTGCCATGCAGGAGTCTGGGAGAGCTGGGTACGACCCATCTGCCGCTGTCTGGATGGTGAGTGCACAGCTGGGGATGTGCCATGCAGGAGTCTGGGAGAGCTGGGTACGACCCATCTGCTGCTGTCTGGATGGTGAGTGCACAGCTGGGGATGTGCCATGCAGGAGTCTGGGAGAGCTGGGTACGACCCATCTGCTGCTGTCTAAATGGTGAGTGCACAGCTGGGGATGTGCCATGCAGGAGTCTGGGAGAGCTGGGTACGACCCATCTGCTGCTGTCTGGATGGTGAGTGCACAGCTGGGGATGTGCCATGCAGGAGTCTAGGAGAGCTGGGTACGACCCATCTGCCACTGTCTGGATGGTGAGTGCACAGCTGGGGACGTGCCATGCAGGAGTCTGGGAGAGCTGGGTACGACCCATCTGCCACTGTCTGGATGGTCAGTGCACAGCTGGGGATGTGCCATGCAGGAGTCTGGGAGAGCTGGATACTACCCATCTGCTGCTGTCTGGATGGTGAGTGCACAGCTGGGGGATGTGCCATGCAGGAGTCTGGGAGAGCTGGGTACGACCCATCTGCTGCTGTCTGGATGGTCAGTGCACAGCTGGGGGATGTGCCATGCAGGAGTCTGGGAGAGCTGGGTACGACCCATCTGCTGCTGTCTGGATGGTCAGTGAACAGCTGGGGACGTGCCATGCAGGAGTCTGGGAGAGCTGGGTACGACCCATCTGCCACTGTCTGGATGGTCAGTGCACAGCTGGGGGATGTGCCATGCAGGAGTCTGGGAGAGCTGGATACGACCCATCTGCCGCTGTCTAGATGTTGAGTGGACAGCTGGGGATGTGCCATGCAGGAGTCTGGGAGAGCTGGGTACGACCCATCTGCCGCTGTCTGGATGGTGAGTGCACAGCTGGGGATGTGCCATGCAGGAGTCTGGGAGAGCTGGGTACGACCCATCTGCTGCTGTCTAAATGGTGAGTGCACAGCTGGGGATGTGCCATGCAGGAGTCTGGGAGAGCTGGGTACGACCCATCTGCTGCTGTCTACATGGTGAGTGCACAGCTGGGGATGTGCCATGCAGGAGTCTTGGAGAGCTGGGTACGACCCATCTGCCGCTGTCTGGATGGTCAGTGAACAGCTGGGATGTGCCATGCAGGAGTCTGGGAGAGCTGGGTACGACCCATCTGCTGCTGTCTGGATGGTGAGTGCACAGCTGGGGATGTGCTATGCAGCAGTCTGGGAGAGCTGGGTACGACCCATCTGCTGCTGTCTGGATGGTGAGTGCACAGCTGGGGATGTGCCATGCAGGAGTCTGGGAGAGCTGGGTACGACCCATCTGCTGCTGTCTGGATGCTGAGTGCACAGCTGGGGATGTGCCATGCAGGAGTCTGGGAGAGCTGGGTAAGACTCATCTACTGCTGTCTGGATGGTGAGTGCACAGCTGGGGATGTGCCATGCAGGAGTCTGGGAGAGCTGGGTACCAATCATCTGCTGCTGTCTGGATGGTGAGTGCACAGCTGGGGATGTGCCATGCAGGAGTCTGGGAGAGCTGGGTACGAATCATCTGCTGCTGTCTGGATGGTGAGTGCACAGCTGGGGATGTGCCATGCAGGAGTCTGGGAGAGCTGGGTACGACCCATCTGCCGCTGTCTGGATGGTCAGTGAACAGCTGGGGGATGTGCCATGCAGGAGTCTGGGAGAGCTGGGTACGACCCATCTGCTGCTGTCTGGATGGTCAGTGAACAGCTGGGGGATGTGCCATGCAGGAGTCTGGGAGAGCTGGGTACGACCCATCTGCTGCTGTCTGGATGGTGAGTGCACAGCTGGGGATGTGCCATGCAGGAGTCTGGGAGAGCTGGGTACCAATCATCTGCTGCTGTCTGGATGGTGAGTGCACAGCTGGGGATGTGCCATGCAGGAGTCTGGGAGAGCTGGGTACGAATCATCTGCTGCTGTCTGGATGGTGAGTGCACAGCTGGGGATGTGCCATGCAGGAGTCTGGGAGAGCTGGGTACGACCCATCTGCCGCTGTCTGGATGGTCAGTGCACAGCTGGGATGTGCCATGCAGGAGTCTGGGAGAGATGGGTACGACCCATCTGCTGCTGTCTGAATGGTCAGTGCACAGCTGGGGGATGTGCCATGCAGGAGTCTGGGAGAGCTGGGTACGACCCATCTGCTGCTGTCTAGATGGTGAGTGCACAGCTGGGGATGTGCCATGCAGGAGTCTGGGAGAGCTGGGTACGACCCATCTGCTGCTGTCTGGATGGTCAGTGAACAGCTGGGATGTGCCATGCAGGAGTCTGGGAGAGATGGGTACGACCCATCTGCTGCTGTCTGGATGGTCAGTGCACAGCTGGGGGATGTGCCATGCAGGAGTCTGGGAGAGCTGGGTACGACCCATCTGCTGCTGTCTAGATGGTGAGTGCACAGCTGGGGATGTGCCATGCAGGAGTCTGGGAGAGCTGGGTACGACCCATCTGCTGCTGTCTAGATGGTGAGTGCACAGCTGGGGATGTGCCATGCAGGAGTCTGGGAGAGCTGGGTACGACCCATATGCCGCTGTCTGGATGGTCAGTGCACAGCTGGGGATGTGCCATGCAGGAGTCTGGGAGAGCTGGGTACGACCCATCTGCTGCTGTCTGGATGGTGAGTGCACAGCTGGGGATGTGCCATGCAGGAGTCTGGGAGAGCTGGGTAAGACCCATCTACTGCTGTCTAGATGGTGAGCGCACAGATGGGGATGTGCCATGCAGGAGTCTGGGAGAGCTGGGTACGACCCATCTGCCGCTGTCTGGATGGTGAGTGAACAGCTGGGGACGTGCCATGCAGGAGTCTGGGAGAGCTGGGTACGACCCATCTGCTGCTGTCTGGATGGTGAGTGCACAGCTGGGGATGTGCCATGCAGGAGTCTGGGAGAGCTGGGTACGACCCATCTGCTGCTGTCTGGATGGTGAGTGCACAGCTGGGGATGTGCCATGCAGGAGTCTGGGAGAGCTGGGTAAGACCCATCTACTGCTGTCTAGATGGTGAGCGCACAGATGGGGATGTGCCATGCAGGAGTCTGGGAGAGCTGGGTACGACCCATCTGCCGCTGTCTGGATGGTGAGTGAACAGCTGGGGACGTGCCATGCAGGAGTCTGGGAGAGCTGGGTACGACCCATCTGCCGCTGTCTGGATGGTGAGTGAACAGTTGGGGATGTGCCATGCAGGAGTCTGGGAGAGATGGGTACGACCCATCTGCTGCTGTCTGGATGGTGAGTGCACAGCTGGGGATGTGCCATGCAGGAGTCTGGGAGAGATGGGTACGACCCATCTGCTGCTGTCTGGATGGTGAGTGCACAGCTGGGGATGTGCCATGCAGGAGTCTGGGAGAGATGGGTACGACCCATCTGCTGCTGTCTGGATGGTGAGTGAACAGCTGGGGACGTGCCATGCAGGAGTCTGGGAGAGCTGGGTACGACCCATCTGCTGCTGTCTGGATGGTGAGTGCACAGCTGGGGATGTGCCATGCAGGAGTCTGGGAGAGCTGGGTGCGACCCATCTGCTGCTGTCTGGATGGTGAGTGAACAGCTGGGGACGTGCCATGCAGGAGTCTGGGAGAGCTGGGTACGACCCATCTGCCGCTGTCTGGATGGTGAGTGAACAGCTGGGGATGTGCCATGCAGGAGTCTGGGAGAGCTGGGTACGACCCATCTGCTGCTGTCTGGATGGTGAGTGCACAGCTGGGGATGTGCCATGCAGGAGTCTGGGAGAGCTGGGTACGACCCATCTGCTGCTGTCTGGATGGTGAGTGAACAGCTGGGGACGTGCCATGCAGGAGTCTGGGAGAGCTGGGTACGACCCATCTGCCGCTGTCTGGATGGTGAGTGCACAGCTGGGGGATGTGCCATGCAGGAGTCTGGGAGAGCTGGGTGCGACCCATCTGCCGCTGTCTGGATGGTCAGTGCACAGCTGGGATGTGCCATGCAGGAGTCTGGGAGAGATGGGTATGACCCATCTGCTGCTGTCTGAATGGTCAGTGCACAGCTGGGGGATGTGCCATGCAGGAGTCTAGGAGAGCTGGGTACGACCCATCTGCTGCTGTCTAGATGGTGAGTGCACAGCTGGGGATGTGCCATGCAGGAGTCTGGGAGAGCTGGGTACGACCCATCTGCTGCTGTCTGGATGGTCAGTGAACAGCTGGGATGTGCCATGCAGGAGTCTGGGAGAGATGGGTACGACCCATCTGCTGCTGTCTGGATGGTCAGTGCACAGCTGGGGGATGTGCCATGCAGGAGTCTGGGAGAGCTGGGTACGACCCATCTGCTGCTGTCTAGATGGTGAGTGCACAGCTGGGGATGTGCCATGCAGGAGTCTGGGAGAGCTGGGTACGACCCATCTGCTGCTGTCTAGATGGTGAGTGCACAGCTGGGGATGTGCCATGCAGGAGTCTGGGAGAGCTGGGTACGACCCATCTGCCGCTGTCTGGATGGTCAGTGCACAGCTGGGGATGTGCCATGCAGGAGTCTGGGAGAGCTGGGTACGACCCATCTGCTGCTGTCTGGATGGTGAGTGCACAGCTGGGGATGTGCCATGCAGGAGTCTGGGAGAGCTGGGTAAGACCCATCTACTGCTGTCTAGATGGTGAGCGCACAGATGGGGATGTGCCATGCAGGAGTCTGGGAGAGCTGGGTACGACCCATCTGCCGCTGTCTGGATGGTGAGTGAACAGCTGGGGACGTGCCATGCAGGAGTCTGGGAGAGCTGGGTACGACCCATCTGCTGCTGTCTGGATGGTGAGTGCACAGCTGGGGATGTGCCATGCAGGAGTCTGGGAGAGCTGGGTACGACCCATCTGCTGCTGTCTGGATGGTGAGTGCACAGCTGGGGATGTGCCATGCAGGAGTCTGGGAGAGCTGGGTAAGACCCATCTACTGCTGTCTAGATGGTGAGCGCACAGATGGGGATGTGCCATGCAGGAGTCTGGGAGAGCTGGGTACGACCCATCTGCCGCTGTCTGGATGGTGAGTGAACAGCTGGGGACGTGCCATGCAGGAGTCTGGGAGAGCTGGGTACGACCCATCTGCCGCTGTCTGGATGGTGAGTGAACAGTTGGGGATGTGCCATGCAGGAGTCTGGGAGAGATGGGTACGACCCATCTGCTGCTGTCTGGATGGTGAGTGCACAGCTGGGGATGTGCCATGCAGGAGTCTGGGAGAGATGGGTACGACCCATCTGCTGCTGTCTGGATGGTGAGTGCACAGCTGGGGATGTGCCATGCAGGAGTCTGGGAGAGATGGGTACGACCCATCTGCTGCTGTCTGGATGGTGAGTGAACAGCTGGGGACGTGCCATGCAGGAGTCTGGGAGAGCTGGGTACGACCCATCTGCTGCTGTCTGGATGGTGAGTGCACAGCTGGGGATGTGCCATGCAGGAGTCTGGGAGAGCTGGGTACGACCCATCTGCTGCTGTCTGGATGGTGAGTGAACAGCTGGGGACGTGCCATGCAGGAGTCTGGGAGAGCTGGGTACGACCCATCTGCCGCTGTCTGGATGGTGAGTGCACAGCTGGGGGATGTGCCATGCAGGAGTCTGGGAGAGCTGGGTGCGACCCATCTGCCGCTGTCTGGATGGTGAGTGCACAGCTGAGGATGTGCCATGCAGGAGTCTGGGAGAGCTGGGTGCGACCCATCTGCCGCTGTCTGGATGGTGAGTGCACAGCTGGGGATGTGCCATGCAGGAGTCTGGGAGAGCTGGGTGCGACCCATCTGCGGCTGTCTGGATGGTCAGTGCACAGCTGGGGATGTGCCATGCAGGAGTCTGGGAGAGCTGGGTGCGACCCATCTGCGGCTGTCTGGATGGTCAGTGCACAGCTGGGGATGTGCCATGCAGGAGTCTGGGAGAGCTGGGTACGACCCATCTGCTGCTGTCTGGATGGTGAGTGCACAGCTGGGGATGTGCCATGCAGGAGTCTGGGAGAGATGGGTACGACCCATCTGCTGCTGTCTGGATGGTGAGTGAACAGCTGGGGACGTGCCATGCAGGAGTCTGGGAGAGCTGGGTACGACCCATCTGCTGCTGTCTGGATGGTGAGTGCACAGCTGGGGACGTGCCATGCAGGAGTCTGGGAGAGCTGGGTGCGACCCATCTGCTGCTGTCTGGATGGTGAGTGAACAGCTGGGGACGTGCCATGCAGGAGTCTGGGAGAGCTGGGTACGACCCATCTGCCGCTGTCTGGATGGTGAGTGAACAGCTGGGGATGTGCCATGCAGGAGTCTGGGAGAGCTGGGTACGACCCATCTGCTGCTGTCTGGATGGTGAGTGCACAGCTGGGGATGTGCCATGCAGGAGTCTGGGAGAGCTGGGTGCGACCCATCTGCTGCTGTCTGGATGGTGAGTGAACAGCTGGGGACGTGCCATGCAGGAGTCTGGGAGAGCTGGGTACGACCCATCTGCTGCTGTCTGGATGGTGAGTGCACAGCTGGGGATGTGCCATGCAGGAGTCTGGGAGAGCTGGGTAAGACCCATCTACTGCTGTCTAGATGGTGAGCGCACAGATGGGGATGTGCCATGCAGGAGTCTGGGAGAGCTGGGTACGACCCATCTGCCGCTGTCTGGATGGTGAGTGAACAGCTGGGGACGTGCCATGCAGGAGTCTGGGAGAGCTGGGTACGACCCATCTGCCGCTGTCTGGATGGTGAGTGAACAGTTGGGGATGTGCCATGCAGGAGTCTGGGAGAGATGGGTACGACCCATCTGCTGCTGTCTGGATGGTGAGTGCACAGCTGGGGATGTGCCATGCAGGAGTCTGGGAGAGATGGGTACGACCCATCTGCTGCTGTCTGGATGGTGAGTGCACAGCTGGGGATGTGCCATGCAGGAGTCTGGGAGAGATGGGTACGACCCATCTGCTGCTGTCTGGATGGTGAGTGAACAGCTGGGGACGTGCCATGCAGGAGTCTGGGAGAGCTGGGTACGACCCATCTGCTGCTGTCTGGATGGTGAGTGCACAGCTGGGGATGTGCCATGCAGGAGTCTGGGAGAGCTGGGTACGACCCATCTGCTGCTGTCTGGATGGTGAGTGAACAGCTGGGGACGTGCCATGCAGGAGTCTGGGAGAGCTGGGTACGACCCATCTGCCGCTGTCTGGATGGTGAGTGCACAGCTGGGGGATGTGCCATGCAGGAGTCTGGGAGAGCTGGGTGCGACCCATCTGCCGCTGTCTGGATGGTGAGTGCACAGCTGAGGATGTGCCATGCAGGAGTCTGGGAGAGCTGGGTGCGACCCATCTGCCGCTGTCTGGATGGTGAGTGCACAGCTGGGGATGTGCCATGCAGGAGTCTGGGAGAGCTGGGTGCGACCCATCTGCGGCTGTCTGGATGGTCAGTGCACAGCTGGGGATGTGCCATGCAGGAGTCTGGGAGAGCTGGGTGCGACCCATCTGCGGCTGTCTGGATGGTCAGTGCACAGCTGGGGATGTGCCATGCAGGAGTCTGGGAGAGATGGGTACGACCCATCTGCTGCTGTCTGGATGGTGAGTGAACAGCTGGGGACGTGCCATGCAGGAGTCTGGGAGAGCTGGGTACGACCCATCTGCTGCTGTCTGGATGGTGAGTGCACAGCTGGGGACGTGCCATGCAGGAGTCTGGGAGAGCTGGGTGCGACCCATCTGCTGCTGTCTGGATGGTGAGTGAACAGCTGGGGACGTGCCATGCAGGAGTCTGGGAGAGCTGGGTACGACCCATCTGCCGCTGTCTGGATGGTGAGTGAACAGCTGGGGATGTGCCATGCAGGAGTCTGGGAGAGCTGGGTACGACCCATCTGCTGCTGTCTGGATGGTGAGTGCACAGCTGGGGATGTGCCATGCAGGAGTCTGGGAGAGCTGGGTGCGACCCATCTGCTGCTGTCTGGATGGTGAGTGAACAGCTGGGGACGTGCCATGCAGGAGTCTGGGAGAGCTGGGTACGACCCATCTGCTGCTGTCTGGATGGTGAGTGAACAGCTGGGGATGTGCCATGCAGGAGTCTGGGAGAGATGGGTACGACCCATCTGCTGCTGTCTGGATGGTGAGTGCACAGCTGGGGATGTGCCATGCAGGAGTCTGGGAGAGCTGGGTGTGACCAATCTGCCGCTGTCTGGATGGTGAGTGCACAGCTGAGGATGTGCCATGCAGGAGTCTGGGAGAGCTGGGTGCGACCCATCTGCCGCTGTCTGGATGGTGAGTGCACAGCTGGGGATGTGCCATGCAGGAGTCTGGGAGAGCTGGGTGCGACCCATCTGCGGCTGTCTGGATGGTCAGTGCACAGCTGGGGGATGTGCCATGCAGGAGTCTGGGAGAGTTGGGTACGACCCATCTGCTGCTGTGTAGATGGTGAGTGCACAGCTGGGGATGTGCCATGCAGGAGTCTGGGAGAGCTGGGTGCGACCCATCTGCGGCTGTCTGGATGGTCAGTGCACAGCTGGGGGATGTGCCATGCAGGAGTCTGGGAGAGCTGGGTACGACCCATCTGCTGCTGTCTAGATGGTGAGTGCACAGCTGGGGATGTGCCATGCAGGAGTCTGGGAGAGCTGGGTACGACCCATCTGCCGCTGTCTGGATGGTCAGTGAACAGCTGGGGATGTGCCATGCAGGAGTCTGGGAGAGCTGGGTGCGACCCATCTGCGGCTGTCTAGATGGTGAGTGCACAGCTGGGGATGTGCCATGCAGGAGTCTGGGAGAGCTGGGTACGACCCATCTACTGCTGTCTGGATGGTCAGTGCACAGCTGGGGATGTGCCATGCAGGAGTCTGGGAGAGCTGGGTACGACCCATCTACTGCTGTCTGGATGGTCAGTGCACAGCTGGGGATGTGCCATGCAGGAGTCTGGGAGAGCTGGGTACAACCCATCTGCTGCTGTCTGGATGGTGAGTGAACAGCTGGGGACGTGCCATGCAGGAGTCTGGGAGAGCTGGGTACGACCCATCTGCTGCTGTCTGGATGGTGAGTGCACAGCTGGGGATGTGCCATGCAGGAGTCTGGGAGAGCTGGGTACGACCCATCTGCTGCTGTCTGGATGGTGAGTGAACAGCTGGGGACGTGCCATGCAGGACTCTGGGAGAGCTGGGTACGACCCATCTGCTGCTGTCTGGATGGTGAGTGCACAGCTGGGATGTGCCATGCAGGAGTCTGGGAGAGATGGGTACGACCCATCTGCTGCTGTCTGGATGGTGAGTGAACAGCTGGGGACGTGCCATGCAGGACTCTGGGAGAGCTGGGTACGACCCATCTGCTGCTGTCTGGATGGTGAGTGCACAGCTGGGGATGTGCCATGCAGGAGTCTGGGAGAGCTGGGTACGACCCATCTGCGGCTGTCTGGATGGTGAGTGCACAGCTGGGGATGTGCCATGCAGGAGTCTGGGAGAGCTGGGTGCGACCCATCTGCCGCTGTCTGAATGGTGAGTGCACAGCTGAGGATGTGCCATGCAGGAGTCTGGGAGAGCTGGGTGCGACCCATCTGCCGCTGTCTGGATGGTGAGTGCACAGCTGGGGATGTGCCATGCAGGAGTCTGGGAGAGCTGGGTGCGACCCATCTGCGGCTGTCTGGATGGTCAGTGCACAGCTGGGGATGTGCCATGCAGGAGTCTGGGAGAGCTGGGTGCGACCCATCTGCCGCTGTCTGGATGGTGAGTGCACAGCTGGGATGTGCCATGCAGGAGTCTGGGAGAGCTGGGTGCGACCCATCTGCGGCTGTCTGGATGGTGAGTGCACAGCTGGGATGTGCCATGCAGGAGTCTGGGAGAGCTGGGTACGACCCATCTGCTGCTGTCTGGATGGTGAGTGCACAGCTGGGGATGTGCCATGCAGGAGTCTGGGAGAGATGGGTACGACCCATCTGCTGCTGTCTGGATGGTGAGTGAACAGCTGGGGACGTGCCATGCAGGAGTCTGGGAGAGCTGGGTACGACCCATCTGCTGCTGTCTGGATGGTGAGTGCACAGCTGGGGATGTGCCATGCAGGAGTCTGGGAGAGCTGGGTGCGACCCATCTGCTGCTGTCTGGATGGTGAGTGAACAGCTGGGGACGTGCCATGCAGGAGTCTGGGAGAGCTGGGTACGACCCATCTGCCGCTGTCTGGATGGTGAGTGAACAGCTGGGGATGTGCCATGCAGGAGTCTGGGAGAGCTGGGTACGACCCATCTGCTGCTGTCTGGATGGTGAGTGCACAGCTGGGGATGTGCCATGCAGGAGTCTGGGAGAGCTGGGTGCGACCCATCTGCTGCTGTCTGGATGGTGAGTGAACAGCTGGGGATGTGCCATGCAGGAGTCTGGGAGAGCTGGGTGCGACCCATCTGCTGCTGTCTGGATGGTGAGTGAACAGCTGGGGATGTGCCATGCAGGAGTCTGGGAGAGCTGGGTACGACCCATCTGCTGCTGTCTGGATGGTGAGTGAACAGCTGGGGATGTGCCATGCAGGAGTCTGGGAGAGATGGGTACGACCCATCTGCTGCTGTCTGGATGGTGAGTGCACAGCTGGGGATGTGCCATGCAGGAGTCTGGGAGAGATGGGTACGACCCATCTGCTGCTGTCTGGATGGTGAGTGCACAGCTGGGGATGTGCCATGCAGGAGTCTGGGAGAGATGGGTACGACCCATCTGCTGCTGTCTGGATGGTCAGTGCACAGCTGGGGGATGTGTCATGCAGGAATCTGGGAGAGCTGGGTACGACCCATCTGCTGCTGTCTGGATGGTGAGTGAACAGCTGGGGATGTGCCATGCAGGAGTCTGGGAGAGCTGGGTACGACCCATCTGCTGCTGTCTGGATGGTGAGTGAACAGCTGGGGATGTGCCATGCAGGAGTCTGGGAGAGATGGGTACGACCCATCTGCTGCTGTCTGGATGGTGAGTGCACAGCTGGGGATGTGCCATGCAGGAGTCTGGGAGAGATGGGTACGACCCATCTGCTGCTGTCTGGATGGTGAGTGCACAGCTGGGGATGTGCCATGCAGGAGTCTGGGAGAGATGGGTACGACCCATCTGCTGCTGTCTGGATGGTCAGTGCACAGCTGGGGGATGTGTCATGCAGGAGTCTGGGAGAGCTGGGTGCGACCCATCTGCCGCTGTCTGGATGGTGAGTGCACAGCTGGGGATGTGCCATGCAGGAGTCTGGGAGAGCTGGGTGCGACCCATCTGCCGCTGTCTGGATGGTGAGTGCACAGCTGAGGATGTGCCATGCAGGAGTCTGGGAGAGCTGGGTGCGACCCATCTGCCGCTGTCTGGATGGTGAGTGCACAGCTGGGGATGTGCCATGCAGGAGTCTGGGAGAGCTGGGTACGACCCATCTGCTGCTGTCTAGATGGTGAGTGCACAGCTGGGGATGTGCCATGCAGGAGTCTGGGAGAGCTGGGTGCGACCCATCTGCGGCTGTCTGGATGGTCAGTGCACAGCTGGGGATGTGCCATGCAGGAGTCTGGGAGATTTGGGTGCGACCAATCTGCGGCTGTCTAGATGGTGAGTGCACAGCTGGGGATGTGCCATGCAGGAGTCTGGGAGAACTGGGTACGACCCATCTACTGCTGTCTGGATGGTCAGTGCACAGCTGGGGATGTGCCATGCAGGAGTCTGGGAGAGCTGGGTACGACCCATCTACTGCTGTCTGGATGGTCAGTGCACAGCTGGGGATGTGCCATGCAGGAGTCTGGGAGAGCTGGGTACAACCCATCTGCTGCTGTCTGGATGGTCAGTACACAGCTGGGGATGTGCCATGCAGGAGTCTGGGAGAGCTGGGTGCGACCCATCTGCGGCTGTCTGGATGGTGAGTGCACAGCTGGGGATGTGCCATGCAGGAGTCTGGGAGAGCTGGGTACGACCCATCTACTGCTGTCTGGATGGTGAGTGCACAGCTGGGGATGTGCCATGCAGGAGTCTGGGAGTGCTGGGTACGACCCATCTACTGCTGTCTGGATGGTCAGTGCACAGCTGGCGATGTGCCATGCAGGAGTCTGGGAGAGCTGGGTACAACCCATCTGCTGCTGTCTGGATGTTGAGTACACAGCTGGGGATGTGCCATGCAGGAGTCTGGGAGAGTTGGGTGCGACCCATCTGCTGCTGTCTGGATGGTCAGTGCACAGCTGGGGATGTGCCATGCAGGAGTATGGGAGAGCTGGGTACGACCCATCTGCTGCTGTCTAGATGGTGAGCGCACAGCTGGGGGATGTGCCATGCAGGAGTCTGGGAGAGTTGGGTGCGACCCATCTGCTGCTGTCTGGATGGTCAGTGCACAGCTGGGGGATGTGCCATGCAGGAGTATGGGAGAGCTGGGTGCGACCCATCTGCTGCTGTCTAGATGGTGAGCGCACAGCTGGGGGATGTGCCATGCAGGAGTCTGGGAGAGTTGGGTGCGACCCATCTGCTGCTGTCTGGATGGTGAGTGCACAGCTGGGGATGTGCCATGCAGGAGTCTGGGAGTGCTGGGTACGACCCATCTACTGCTGTCTGGATGGTGAGTGCACAGCTGGGGATGTGCCATGCAGGAGTCTGGGAGAGCTGGGTACAACCCATCTACTGCTGTCTGGATGGTGAGTGCACAGCTGGGGATGTGCCATGCAGGAGTCTGGGAGAGCTGGGTGCGACCCATCTGCGGCTGTCTGGATGGTGAGTGCACAGCTGGGGATGTGCCATGCAGGAGTCTGGGAGAGCTGGGTACGACCCATCTACTGTTGTCTGGATGGTGAGTGCACAGCTGGGGATGTGCCATGCAGAAGTCTGGGAGAGTTGGGTGCGACCCATCTGCGGCTGTCTGGATGATGAGTGCACAGCTGGGGATGTGCCATGCAGGAGTCTGGGAGAGCTGGGTGCGACCCATCTGCGGCTGTCTGGATGATGAGTGCACAGCTGGGGATGTGCCATGCAGGAGTCTGGGAGAGCTGGGTACGACCCATCTACTGCTGTCTGGATGGTGAGTGCACAGCTGGGGATGTGCCATGGAGGAGTCTGGGAGAGTTGGGTGCGACCCATCTGCGGCTGTCTGGATGGTGAGTGCACAGCTGGGGATGTGCCATGCAGGAGTCTGGGAGAGTTGGGTGCGACCCATCTGCTGCTGTCTGGATGGTCAGTGCACAGCTGGGGATGTGCCATGCAGGAGTATGGGAGAGCTGGGTGCGACCCATCTGCTGCTGTCTGGATGGTCAGTGCACAGCTGGGGGACGTGCCATGCAGGAGTCTGGGAGAGCTGGGTACGACCCATCTGCTGCTGTCTGGATGGTCAGTGCACAGCTGGGGATGTGCCATGCAGGAGTCTGGGAGAGCTGGGTACGACCCATCTGCGGCTGTCTAGATGGTGAGTGCACAGCTGGGGATGTGCCATGCAGGAGTCTGGGAGAGATGGGTACGACCCATCTACTGCTGTCTGGATGGTCAGTACACAGCTGGGGATGTGCCATGCAGGAGTCTGGGAGAGCTGGGTACGACCCATCTGCTGCTGTCTAGATGGTGAGTGCACAGCTGGGGGATGTGCCATGCAGGAGTCTGGGAGAGCTGGGTAAGACCCATCTACTGCTGTCTAGATGGTGAGTGCACAGCTGGGGGATGTGCCATGCAGGAGTCTGGGAGAGCTGGGTACGACCCATCTGCCGCTGTCTGGATGGAGAGTGCACAGCTGGGGGATGTGCCATGCAGGAGTCTGGGAGAGCTGGGTAAGACCCATCTACTGCTGTCTAGATGGTGAGTGCACAGCTGGGGGATGTGCCATGAAGGAGTCTGGGAGAGCTGGGTACGACCCATCTGCTGCTGTCTGGATGGAGAGTGCACAGCTGGGGATGTGCCATGCAGGAGTCTGGGAGAGCTGGGTACGACCCATCTGCCACTGTCTGGATGGTCAGTGCACAGCTGGGGATGTGCCATGCAGGAGTCTGGGAGAGCTGGGTACGACCCATCTGCTGCTGTCTAGATGGTGAGTGCACAGCTGGGGATGTGCCATGCAGGAGTCTGGGAGAGCTGGGTACGACCCATCTGCTGCTGTCTAGATGGTGAGTGCACAGCTGGGGATGTGCCATGCAGGAGTCTGGGAGAGCTGGGTACGACTCATCTGCTGCTGTCTGGATGGTCAGTGCACAGCTGGGGATGTGCCATGCAGGAGTCTGGGAGAGCTGGGTACGACCCATCTGCTGCTGTCTGGATGGTCAGTGCACAGCTGGGGATGTGCCATGCAGGAGTCTGGGAGAGCTGGGTGCGACCCATCTGCTGCTGTCTGGATGGTGAGTACACAGCTGGGATGTGCCATGCAGGAGTCTGGGAGAGATGGGTACGACCCATCTGCTGCTGTCTGGATGGTCAGTGCACAGCTGGGGGATGTGCCATGCAGGAGTCTGGGAGAGCTGGGTACGACCCATCTGCCACTGTCTGGATGGTGAGTGAACAGCTGGGGGATGTTCCATGCAGGAGTCTGGGAGAGCTGGGTATGACCCATCTGCCACTGTCTGGATGGTGAGTGCACAGCTGGGGATGTGCCATGCAGGAGTCTGGGAGAGATGGGTACGAGCCATCTGCCGCTGTCTGGATGGTGAGTGCACAGCTGGGTGATGTGCCATGCAGGAGTCTGGGAGAGCTGGGTACGACCCATCTGCCGCTGTCTGGATGGTCAGTGCACAGCTGGGGATGTGCCATGCAGGAGTCTGGGAGAGCTGGGTACAACTCATCTGATGCTGTCTGGATGGTGAGTGCACAGCTGGGGATGTGCCATGCAGGAGTCTGGGAGAGCTGGGTATGACCCATCTGCTGCTGTCTAGATGGTGAGTGCACAGCTGGGGGATGTGTGCCATGCAGGAGTCTTGGAGAGCTGGGTACGACCCATCTTCTGCTGTCTGGATGGTCAGTACACAGCTGGGGATGTGCCATGCAGGAGTCTGGGAGAGCTGGGTACAACCCATCTGCTGCTGTCTAGATGGTGAGTGCACAGCTGGGGGATGTGCCATGCAGGAGTCTGGGAGAGCTGGATACGACCCATCTGCCGCTGTCTAGATGGTGAGTGGACAGCTGGGGATGTGCCATGCAGGAGTCTGGGAGAGCTGGGTACGACCCATCTGCCGCTGTCTGGATGGTGAGTGCACAGCTGGGGATGTGCCATGCAGGAGTCTGGGAGAGCTGGGTACGACCCATCTGCTGCTGTCTAAATGGTGAGTGCACAGCTGGGGATGTGCCATGCAGGAGTCTGGGAGAGCTGGGTACGACCCATCTGCTGCTGTCTAAATGGTGAGTGCACAGCTGGGGATGTGCCATGCAGGAGTCTGGGAGAGCTGGGTACGACCCATCTGCTGCTGTCTGGATGGTGAGTGCACAGCTGGGGATGTGCCATGCAGGAGTCTGGGAGAGCTGGGTACGACTCATCTGCAGCTGTCTGGATGGTGAGTGCACAGCTGGGGATGTGCCATGCAGGAGCCTGGGAGAGCTGGATACGACCCATCTGCTGCTGTCTAGATGGTGAGTGCACAGCTGGGGGATGTGCCATGCAGGAGTCTGGGAGAGCTGGGTACGACCCATCTGCTGCTGTCTGGATAGTGAGTGCACAGCTTGGGATGTGCCATGCAGGAGTCTGGGAGAGCTGGGTACGACCCATCTGCTGCTGTCTAGATGGTCAGTGCTAGTACATAGTGAATGAGAACATATATGAGAGTAACACTGCCACCTGGTGGTGAAAATGGAGAATACAGACTCAATCTTAGAAACAATGGAAACCCTTTTCCACTACATCCAATTTTTTCTTTTTTTTTTATTCTCCTGACATTTTCTTGCTCCATCGCTGTATAGCAATTCTTTTTGGTGGGGGGACGGTGGAGGGGATGGGTGAGTTGTACTTTTTGAATGTCCCCATTCACTTTACAGTATAATACACACTACCGTTCAAAAGTTTGGGGTCATTTAGAAATTTCATTATTTTTGAAAGAAAATCACATTTTTTTTCAATGAATCTAACATTAAATGAATCAGAAATACACTCTATACATTGTTAATGTGGTAAATGACTATTCTAGCTGCAAACGTCTTGTTTTTATTGCAATATCTACATAGGTATATAGAGGCCCATTTCCAACAACCACCACTCCAGTGTTTTAATGGTACACTGTGTTTGCTAACGGTGTAAGAAGGCTAATGGATGTTTAGAAAACCCTAGAAAACCCTTGCACAAGTATGTTAGCCCAGCTGAAAACGGTTTGGCTGATTTGAGAAGATATAAAATTGACCTTCCTTTGTGCTAGTTGAGAATCTGGAGCATTACATTTGTTTGTTCTATGAAACTCTCAAAATGGCCAGAATTAGAGAACTTTCCTTGACAGTCTATTCTTCTTCTTAGAAATGAAGGCTATTCCATGCGAGAAATTGCCAAGAAACTGCAGATTTCCTACAACGGTGTGTACTACTCCCTTCAGAGGAGAGCACAAACAGGCTCTAACCAGAGTAGAAAGAGAAGTGGGAGGCCCCGCTGCACAACTGAGCAACAAGACAAGGACATTATAGGAGAGCACAAACAGGCTCTAACCAGAGTAGAAAGAGAAGTGGGCGGCCCCGCTGCACAACTGAGCAACAAGACAAGGACATTAGAGTCTCTAGTGTGAGAAATCGAGGCCTCACAGCTCCTCAACTGGCAGCTTCATTAAATAGTACGCCAGTGTCAAAGTCTACAGTGAAGAGGCGTCTCCGGGATGCTGGCCTTCAGGGCAAAGTGGCAAAGAAAAAGCCATATCTGAGACTGGCTAATAAAAGGAAAAGATTAATATGGGCAAAAGAACACAGACATTGGACAGAGGAAGATTGGAAAAAAGTATTATGGACAGACGAATCAAAGTTTGAGGTGTTTGGATCACACAGAAGAACATTTGTGAGACGCAGAACAACTGAAAAGATGCTGGAAGAGTGCCTGACGCCATCTGTCAAGCATGGTGGAGGTAATGTGATGGTCTGGGGTTGCTTTGGTGCTGGTAAAGTGGGAGATTTGTACAAGGTAAATGGGGTTTTGAATAAGGAAGGCTATCACTCCATTTTGCAATGCCATGCCATACCCTGTGGACAGCGCTTGATTGAAGCCAATTTCATCCTACAACAGGACAATGACGCAAAGCACACCTCCAAATTATACATGAACTATAGGGAAGAAGCAGGCAGCTGGTATTCTATCTGTAATGGAGTGGCCAGCGCAGTCACCAGATCTCAACCCCATTGAGCTGTTGTGGGAGCAGCTTCACCATATGGTACGCAAAAAGTGCCCATAAAGCCAATCCAACTTGTGGAGGGGCTTCAGGAAGCATGGGGGGAAATGTCTCAAGATGACCTCAGCAAATTAACAGCTAGAAGCCAAAGGTCTGTAATGCTGGAATTGCTGCAATCCTGGGTGTTTTTTATATTAGGAAGAGGGGGGGGGGATCATATTTTTATGTTTTTTTGATATTTTTTTACACCTTTCTGCTCCTCATTTTCGGCCCCCGTGATCTCTTGTACACGGGGAGTTACTGAAGTGCAGCAGTCTATGGAGAAATCCGGCGGCCTGCAGTCCGCTCCGGTCATGACGGTGAACCATCGGGACCCCGCGGTGGGCACACAGGTGTCCAACCAGACGCAGTGCGGACATCACTGCTCGGACCCCCACATATTGTCCCCTGTTCTGTCCTAGTCCTGAGATTGGGGTCCGGAGGAAGGGGGCCAGTCAATGTCTACCGCGCTCACTTGTGGGCTCAACCGGCTGCGCTCCTGGCACCAGGATAAAAAACGGGGTCACCAATTCCAGCCAGGATCAACCAGTGATCAGGTATCCGGAAGACCCCTTTAAGTTTCCTTGAAGATAAAAAACAAAGCGCCCCGGACCCCCGCTGCCGCCTCGGTTACCTGGTTCTGCTGCTCGTGGAGCTTCTGCGGGAACAGCAGCTGCAGGACCTCGTGTCTCCGGCCCCCCGTGAACCCCGCAATACAGAGACCTGCAGGACAGAAGCATCAATAAACCGACGGACCTCCGCACTGTGCTGGACAAAGGGGGCTCCAACCCACAACCAAGAGAGGCCAGAAATCTACACAACATGAAGGAGCCAAATCCCATCAGCCATATTCAATGCGGCAGAGGGGCACTACAAGTCTCAGCAGCCCCCGAGGCAGTGCTGTGCCAGCATGGTGGGAGTTGTGGTTTCCCAGCCCATATGTAACGTGAGACCCCGATAGAGGCCGCGATGTACCCACCTGCATCACCCGTCCAATCAATGACTCTCGTCGCCTCCTGCAGCTCAAAGTCATGAAGATCCCGATACCTGAGAACACAAAGAACAATCACTGCGAGCTGATAGTGTGCGGACCCCCATAACAACGTCATCCACAGATCCCCCATAACAGCGTCATCCACAGATCCCCCATAACAGAGCATCATCCACAGATCCCCCATAACAGAGCGTCATCCGCAGATCTCCCATAACAGCGCGTCATCCACAGAACCCCCATAACAGCGTCAGCCACAGATCCCCCATAACAGCGTCATCCACAGATCCCCCATAACAGGGCGTCATCCACAGAACCCCCATAACAGCGTCATCCACAGATCCCCCATAACAGCGTCATCCACAGACCCCCCATAACAGCGTCATCCACAGATCCCCCATAACAGCGCGTCATCCACAGATCCCCCATAACAGCGTCATCCACAGACCCCCCATAACAGCGTCATCCACAGATCCCCCATAACAGCGCATCATCCACAGATCCCCCATAACAGCGTCATCCACAGATCCCCCATAACAGCGTCATCCACAGATTCCCCCATAACAGCGTCATCCACAGATTCCCCCATAACAGCGCGTCATCCACAGATCCCCCATAACAGAGCGTCATCCACAGATCCCCCATAACAGCGCGTCATCCACAGATCCCCCATAACAGCGCGTCATCCACAGATCCCCATAACAGCTCGTCATTCACAGATCCCTCATAAAAGCGCGTCATCCACAGATCCCCCATAACAGCGCGTCATCCACAGATCCCCCATAACAGCGCGTCATCCACAGATCCCCCATAACAGCGCGTCATCCACAGATCCCCATAACAGCGCGTCATCCACAGATCCCCCATAACAGCGCGTCATCCACAGATCCTCCATAACAGCGTCATCCACAGATCCCCCATAACAGCGCGTCATCCACAGATCCCCCATAACAGCGCGTCATCCACAGATCCCCCATAACAGTGCGTCATCCACAGATCCCCCATAACAGTGCGTCATCCATAGATCCCCCATAACAGCGCGTCATCCACAGATCCCCCATAACAGCGTCATCCACAGATCCTCCATAACAGCGCGTCATCCACAGATCCTCCATAACAGCGTCATCCACAGATCCCCCATAACAGCGTGTCATCCACAGATCCCCCATAACAGCGCGTCATCCACAGATCCCCCATAACAGCGCGTCATCCACAGATCCCCCATAACAGTGCGTCATCCACAGATCCCCCATAACAGTGCATCATCCACAGATCCCCCATAACAGCGCGTCATCCACTGATCCCCCATAACAGCGTCATCCACAGATCCCCCATAACAGAGCGTCATCCGCAGATCCCCCATAACAGAGCGTCATCCACTGATCCCCCATAACAGAGCGTCATCCGCAGATCCCCCATAACAGAGCGTCATCCGCAGATCCCCCATAACAGAGCGTCATCCACAGATCCCCCATAACAGAGCGCCATCCACAGATCCCCAATAACAGCGTGTCATCCACAGATCCCCCATAACAGCGCGTCATCCACAGATCCCCCATAACAGCGCGTCATCCACAGATCCCCATAACAGCGCGTCATCCGCAGACCCCCCATAACAGCATCATCCGCAGATCCCCCATAACAGAGCGTCATCCACAGATCCCCCATAACATTGCATCATCCACAGACCCCCCATAACAGTGCGTCATCCGCAGATCCCCCATAACAGCGCGTCATCCACAGATCCCCATAACAGCGCGTCATCCGCAGACCCCCCATAACAGCGCGTCATCCGCAGATCCCCCATAACAGCGCGTCATCCACAGATCCCCCATAACAGAGCGTCATCCACAGACCCCCCATAACAGCGCGTCATCCACAGATCCCCCATAACAGCGCGTCATCCACAGATCCCCCATAACAGCGTGTCATCCACAGATCCCCCATAACAGCGCGTCATCCACAGATCCCCCATAACATTGCATCATCCACAGATCCCACATAACAGAGCGTCATCCACAGACCCCCCATAACAGCGCGTCATCCACAGATCCCCCATAACATTGCATCATCCACAGATCCCACATAACAGAGCGTCATCCACTGATCCCCCATAACAGAGCGTCATCCGCAGATCCCCCATAACAGAGCGTCATCCGCAGATCCCCCATAACAGAGCGTCATCCACAGATCCCCCATAACAGAGCGCCATCCACAGATCCCCAATAACAGCGTGTCATCCACAGATCCCCCATAACAGCGCGTCATCCACAGATCCCCCATAACAGCGCGTCATCCACAGATCCCCATAACAGCGCGTCATCCGCAGACCCCCCATAACAGCATCATCCGCAGATCCCCCATAACAGAGCGTCATCCACAGATCCCCCATAACATTGCATCATCCACAGACCCCCCATAACAGCGCGTCATCCGCAGATCCCCCATAACAGCGCGTCATCCACAGATCCCCCATAACAGAGCGTCATCCACAGACCCCCCATAACAGCGCGTCATCCACAGATCCCCCATAACAGCGCGTCATCCACAGATCCCCCATAACAGCGTGTCATCCACAGATCCCCCATAACAGCGCGTCATCCACAGATCCCCCATAACATTGCATCATCCACAGATCCCACATAACAGAGCGTCATCCACAGACCCCCCATAACAGCGCGTCATCCGCAGACCCCCTGCACTCACAGTCTTATAGACTCCAGCATCCAGTCCTCACTTTCCATTGGTGACTGGTAGAAGCAAATCCTTCAACTTCTTCTGGTCAGAAGGTCATGTGACACGCTCATGTCACGTGACGCTACAGCATTCCCGGCTTCACTATACACAGCTATTTACCCAAAACAAACATGGCCGCAAAGCTGTCAGGTCCTTACTTCCTATTGTCTGGAAGCCATGTTGCTTATTGGCAGATAACCTGTAACGGTAACTAAATGCATCTCCTTTTCCATCGGTTAATCGATACAGTTTTCAGCTATTTGGATATAAGATATTAGATATTTTTGTTAAGATGACATTTTTCAGTCACAAATATGCCCGACTCAAACACGGCCGCTCGGCGGCTTCCGTTACATTCTGCGCATGCGTCTTGTACGAGTGCTTAAAAAGGCGGTTTAGTGGTGCGCGTCCCGTCAATTAGGAGCGGAGCGACCCGCGCATGCGCGCACAGTAGTGTGAGTCTTTTCTGGTCAGTTGAGGCGGTGACGAGTTCATGGTGTTGCCGCTGTGGTTTATCCCTGTCTATCTGAGCGGTGCTGTAGAACTACAAGTCTCAGGATGTCCTGTTAATATTTTTTTAAGTTGTTTTGCAGTATTTGGTGCTTTTAAAGTGTTTATGATAAGATTTTGTAAGTCTGAGCGCCATCTTGTTTCATGTCTTGATACCGCCACCGTGTAATGTGGGAATTTGTCATGTTTATGCCCCTCTGTCCGTTACACAGTGCTCTCCCGCCAAGTCTGATGTTGGGAATCACCATTGCAACCGGCGAAGGCCTGGCGGTCTCTTCCGAGCCTTTACCCACTGTGCATCTGGTTTCCTTGGCAACCCTCCAGGAGCCGAGGCTTTCACCATGCTTTTATTGAACCAGCATTTTTTTGAGGGGTGGGTTTTTTTTCTTGCACTTTAGTTTTTTTCAATTTTTTTTCTTTGAGCCGTGTTTTGTTTCTCCGGTGTCGTCGCCGTATCATGTAGTTTGTGGTACAAGCTGCAGTTCTCAGTCTGTTGTTGTATAATGTAGTGAAAAACTGGAAAAATATTTCCTGGCGTCCATTGTGCCGTAATACTGACCCGGTAACTCGATCCGTCATGTCGGTGCGGGGCCAGATGTGTTGCTTTTTTATTTTTATGGCAAAAAATTATTCAAAACTTTTTGGGAATGAAAAGTTTTATTTGCCGCCGTTTTGAGAGTCGCAATTTCCATTTTTCCGTGGCTGGAGCCGTGCGGGGGCTGTTGGGATAAATAACGGCATATTTATATAGATGGGGTTACGGGGGGATTGCACTGGACGGCTGAGACCCCGTTCTGTCACAGCAGGGATTGATATTCTGGCCTTGGGGTACAAGTCTGCAGTTACTCTTGTGACTGCAGACTTGTGAATCCTCACAACGTGCACACGGTCAGGATTCTCAGGTATCGGCACCAGGAGCTGGCGGCCATGTGACCACAAAAAATGAGATTTGCATAATTCTGACACATCGCGACTAGACGTGTCCGGGCTCGCTCAATACACTTGTCTAGTCTGTATGTGACATGTATGGAAATCACATATTTGTGGTCACGCACCTCAAGACACTGGAGAATCCTCACACCGCGCAGGAGGATTCACAGGTCTGCAGACTTATAGCCTAAGGCCGGACAACCGCTCCATTCATTCTCATTGGGAGCGCCAGACACCAGCTGAGCGCAGCACTTCGGCGTTCCCACTGAGAATGAATGGAGCGGCGGTGTGTATGCCCGGCCTCAGCTCCATTCTGAATGGGATCTTCAGAGGCTAAGTCTTGGGATCCGTGGGGGTCCCAGCGTTCGGATCCCCCTCTTTTTGGTAAGTTATCCCCTATCCTATGGGTAGGAGGCAAGTTCTAATCTTCATACATACCCTTTGAGTGTGGCCTACACAGGGGTGGACATATCTAGGGCCCCAGAGGTAAGGTAAAGGGGCCACTTCCAAAGCAGGTATTTTAATGAGCTATTGGCCATGCGAAGGACCCAAGAGGTAGTGGGGCCCTCTACTGAGCTCGCACAGGGGCATTTCTGTCTGTGGCCACCATTAGTTATTCTCCGTCCATGCCGTGTCCACCCATCTTCTTCGAGGAAAATACACGTCACCAGATGTCAAACCAACACCTCCAGGGATAAACTCGACGACGTGCGCAGCAGAAATACCCTGCGATTAACAATTAGCTGTCTGGATGCTGATGTCCATGCAGATTGCATTGAGGTTTGGAGCAATGTCACCATCCACCATGTGTCGTTTTTCTTTCGTCCCCACGTGCTAAGACGCTCGTGATTTTTACTGCTCTGGTTATTAGTTTTGCAAAGTTGTTTTTTTATTTTTTTATATAGACTGCAGTCGGGGGGAAGGAAGTGGGGTGCACTGACTTTCCCAAACCTAAGACTCTCTTTAGGGTGTAAACAGCAGTGATTGGAGTGTGGCTCCGGTCGCTGCTGTCAGAGGCGAGTGCTGGCTGTATAAGGCCACGTGCACACGATGCTTTCCCAGTGCGGCTCTTGCTGTGACTTTCTAAACCTTGTGGTAAAGTCGCTGTACTTCTTTACTTTTTTTGTTGGAAAATCGAGGCAGAAGTAGTGTGGACTCATCGTGTGGACCCTGCTCCATGACGTAGATTTATGTAGTGTGAAGGGGATAAATCTTTAGACTTTCAATGCACGTGGCTGCATTACGGCTGTGACGTAGGGCCGGGATATCTCGCTATATGCTACCAACTTCTATAAAGACTTCTATAAAGATCTAGAGCCCCCCCCCCCGGGTGGGGGGGGGGGCTCTCAGCGTCCATTGCTGAGTTGGGGGGGCTCTCAGTGATTGTTGTCTGGTGGGGGCGGCGGCTCTCAGCGTCCATTGCTGAGTTGGGGGGGCTCTCAGTGATTGTTGTCTGGTGGGGGGGGCCTCTCAGCGTCTGTGACCGGGTGGGGGGGGGCTCTCGGCGTCTGTGACCTGGTGGTGGGGGTGGGGGGGCTCTCGGCGTCTGTGACCGGGTTGGGGGGGAGGCCTCTCGGCATGTGTTGCCTTTTGCTTTTTTATTTACCAAGTTCACTATATGGTATAACTGACCTGGCAATCTGATTCTCCGGGTCAGTACCAGTACACAAATACCAAATATGTATAGGTTGGTGTCTTTTTTTGTTTAAGTGGTGAAAAAAAAAATGTGAAAAATATTTTTGTTTTCTGAGACCCGTAATGTTCTCATTTTTCAGGATGTGGGGCCAGGTGACGGCTTATTTTTTTGGGCGCCGAGCTGACGTTTTTATTGATACCATTTTGGGATAGATACAATGATTTGATCGCCCGTTATTGCATTTTATTGCAATGTTGTAGCAGCCAAAAAATAAATCTAACTCTGGCTTTTCGATTCTTTTTCTCTTTACGCCATTTACTGATCGATTTAATTTATTTTATATTTTGTTCTGACTCTTACAAATGCAGCAATAACAAATGTGTATTTTTTTTATTGCTTTTTTTTAATGGGGCAAAAGAAGGTGACTTCAACTTTGTTTTTTTTTTTCATATTTTTAAAACTTTTTTTTCACTTTTTTACTGTACTTGTTGGTCCCCTTAAGGGACTTGAAACTGCGGTCATCTTTACATAGCACTGCTATGTATAGAGAGAATCACTATCTCCTATGAACGCGCTTTCACAGGAGTACCTTCATGACAAGCACGTGGGTCTTCAGCAGACCCCCAACTCTCATGGCAACCCATTGGCACCCTTCGATCAGGTCATGGGCACACTGATGAGCTCGTGGAATGACACGCTCCCTGCCGGTGCATTAAATGCCACAGTCTACCCGCGACTGTTAGACACATGATGGCTGATTCAATCAGCTATCCTCTGCTGGGAAAGATGCCTGCATCAAAGGCAGGGACACAACTTTTGTCACGAAAGTCTGAAGACAATCTGTGATTGCAGATTTGTGACGGCTCAAATCATGCATTTCGCGTACTGTCTGGATTCTCTGGCAATGTGCATACTTCTGGCCACATTCCGACTAGATGGAAACAGTCTAGTCGGAATGTGTCTGGGAGTGTGCATATTGCATTCTTCATTCTTACATGTCAATTTTTTCAGCAGTTTTGAAGTGTTTTGCACCCACTCAAACAAGTAACAAATGTATGAAAAATGTATCAAAAAACACTTTTCTGCCAAGAGATGCAGAAATGTCTGCTGCAAATACTTAACGTGTGCACATATCCTTAATCTGTGTGTGCAATTAATTTTTGTTGCTGCAAACTTTTGAAAATTTTGCCGCTGGAGTTTTTCTTCCTTTTTTTAAAAAAAAACAAAAAACAAACATAACAGAGGCAGAAGAACGGAGCAGTTTTTTTTTTTTAGCCACTTCACAGCTTCTTGAAAGCCTCTTGTCTTCCATGTGAAATCTATATAGCTGGAATCTAGGTTACTAGGATGGTAAATTTAGACAATTGGTACTGCATTACTACCATGAAAAATGGAGACGTGCCACATAATGTACATATGGAATTTTTGGAAAAATGGAAAAGCAAAAAATTTTGCACTAGGATAATTTACAGTAGAAGGAAGGTATTAGCACATATATTGGACAATGTATGAGCCCAACAGCTAACGTCAAAGCGTACCTTTACTGTTGGGTCCCTGTCCTGAAAAAAAGCCAAACCAGAATCTCAATTTGCAGACACTGTGTTTCGGGGTATTGCCCCTCATCAGTGCAAAGTATGAGATCTGATTTGGCTAGGTGAAAGGTTCTGGACTGGAGTCTAAGTGGGTAGCGTTTCTCCTTGTGGAGAGTGACAAGCCAAGCATGGCGTGTCAGAGTGAGGAGACTTTTAAGCCATGCAATGCTCCTCTGGGAAATTAAATATGACATTATCTCTTGCCTAGCCAAATCAAACCTCATTCTTTGCACTGAAGAGGGATAATACCCCCGAAACAGTGTTTGCAAATTGAGATTCTTGTTTGGCTTTTATCATATTGCAAGACTCATTATAGAGTTGATATTTAAATTTGGGATTGCTGCTTCCAGTAGGTGGCGCTAGAATTCTAGTCCTTTTCCTCTTTGAAGAGACAACTTGCATATTTAATTTCTCAGAGGAGCATTGCAGGGCTTATAAGTCTCCTCACTCTGACGTGCCAGGCCTGGCTTGTCACGCCTCCACAAGAAGAAACGTTACTCCTTAGACTACTAAAACTTGAAAAATTCTTCCTATTCATTTCTATTCTAAAACCACTTTGCGGTTCACAGGTTCGGCTTTTAAGCATTTTTTTTTTGTTTTTGCTTCATGTTTTGAAAAACACTTTGCAGGAAGGTAAAAAAAAAGTGCTTGTCGCTTCGTTATAGTGGTTACTGATGAAAAACGCTCCAAACTTGGAGGGGGTTAAATTATTGCCCAGCAATAAGTAATGACTTGTTGGTCATTATTCATAAGGTTTCCCCTTTCCCCTTTCCCCTTTCCCCTTTCCCCTTTGCCCTTTGCCCTTTGCCCTTTGCCCTTTGCCCTTTGCCCTTTGCCCTTTGCCCTTTGCCCTTTGCCCTTTGCCCTTTGCCCTTTGCCCTTTCCCCTTTCCCCTTTCCCCTTTCCCCTTTCCCCTTTCCCCTTTCCCCTTTCCCCTTTCCCCTTTCCCCTTTCCCCTTTCCCCTTTCCCCTTTCCCCTTTCCCCTTTCCCCTTTCCCCTTTCCCCTTTCCCCTTTCCCCTCACGACAGCACACCTGGAGGTAGTCTCCCCATCCTAATTAGGGACAGGAAACACAAGAGGTTAAATAGCCCCTTCCTGCTACCATCCCCAGTGTTTTCCTGTCCCTATGGGATGAAGGTTAGCTAGGGTGGCTGTGGCCGGCGAGCAGGGCCCTATTAAATTTACCTGTGCCAGGCTGCAGGGAGCGATCGCCTCCGGCCTTCCTTCCCTGGCAGATCCCGTTCCCTCTGGAGCGGGACCTCCTCACTCGCCTACGGGTAAAGCTAAGTGGGGTTGGGGCTGGGGGCCTCCTGTAGCTCCCCAGCCGGAGTCTCCTCTGTCCTCCATGGCAGTGTTCTGGCGCGCATGCAGGATGCACCGGAAGTCGTGTATTCCGCCAGCGGGATGTCACTTCCGGTTGCGTTCCACCGTGGAACGCATGGGGCCGTGGTGGGAAATTCAAACTGGAAACCCAGGAATGAAGGATCTTTCACAGGATAGGTGGAAATTTGGTGCCGGATCTCTGTCTCTTCTATAAAAGACCCAGATGAGAAGACACCATTAGGGTAGGACAGAATATTCTGCTGTTATTTCAAAGCCTGCTTCTGCAGAGCCCAGCGCTAACCCGGCCCCAGTAAGTACTTAGGGGCAAGGTTGTTCCCCACTCTCTTTTTGAGCAGGATCCCAAATTGTATTTTAAAATCTCTCCTTTCTAATTTTAGGGAGACAAGGATCCTGCACCGAGAGTGGGAGAAAATGCTACAATTTGCAAATGTGCCATTTGTAGGAAAAAGATTGCTGCAGGGCATAAGAAACCCCTATGCCAGAAATGCACTAACAGCATCGTGAAGGAGGAACAGCCTTCCCTTATGGAAGAAGTCAGGGGAATGGTTCGGCAGGAATTACAATCCTCCCTAGTCTCTTTCTCGCAGTCATTTTCGCAAGCCAGAGCTGAGGGTCCATCTCCACCCAAAAGGAGAAAGTATACGGTTAGGGATACCTCTGATTCAGAAGAATTGGGATCCATGGAGGAACCTGAGGAAGGGGTTCTCAGTGAAGAACATAAGGAGGATAAGAAGTATTACTTTTCTGCCAAAAATATGGAAGAATTGTTGTTGAAGGTGAGACACTATGCAGGTGGAAGAGGAGAAGACGACCCGTACAGTTCAGGATGAGATGTTTTGAGGGTCTGAAATCCAAGAAGAAGTTAGTGTTCCCGGTGCATGACAACATTCGGAGTCTGATAATGGATGAATGGGAGTCACCTGAAAAAAGTTTGTGTTACGGGAGAAATGAAGACTAGATTCCCTCTGGATGAAAATACGGCTAAACTATGAACGGAAGTTCCAAAAGTGGATGTGCAAGTGGCAAGGGTAGCGAAGAAAACAACCCTTCCCTTTGAAGACTCGTCCCAGCTGAAGGATCCTACAGATAGGAAGATGGACAGTCTGCTAAGGAAGACATGGGAAACATCAGCGGCTTCACTGAAGATGAATATTGCTTCGACTTGTGTAGCAAGTCGAAGCAATATTCATCAACTAGAGGAACATCTCTGGAAAGATACTCCTTGGGAAGACCTCCTTGCATCTCTTCCTTTGCTACAGAAGACCACTGGATTCCTAGCTGATGCCTCAGCAGAGTCTGTCAGGATTGCGGCAAGATCGGCGGCCTTATCTAATTCCACAAGAAGAGCTCTATGGTTGAAGATGTGGAGTGGGGACAACGCATCAAAGTCTAAGCTTTGTTCCATCCCGGTTAAAGGAGCGTATATATTTGGAGCAGTCTTGGACGAGCTATTGGAGAAAGCATCCGACAAGAAGTCTCTGCCAGAGCCGAAGATTTCAAGGAACGTCAGGAAGAGACCATTTCTCCCCCCTCAGCAGCAACAGCAGCAAGCATTTCAGTATAGAGGCAAGGGTAAAACCAGTCGCTGGAGTTACCCAAAAGAGGGAAGACGAAAGAATATCTTTCAAAGTTCGAGGCAAGACCGACAATGACGCCAAGAAGGTAGAAGGCAGGATTGCAAGCTTCCTTCCACAATGGCAGCTAATATCTTCGGACAGGAAGATCCTGGACATGGTGGCGGTAGGAGCCGAAATAGACTTTGCTACCTTCCCTCCAAGAAGGGTAGAAGTAACGTCCTTATCTTCTGCAAGATTACAAAAGATCCTAATGACAGGTATTCAGAATCTTCAAAACTCAGGAGTTATATCACCAGTGCCTTCCATGGAACAAGGAGGAGGTCATTATTCTCGAGTGTTTCTGTTGAAAAAGGTTTCAGGTTCCTACAGGATAATCCTCAATCTAAAACCTCTCAACCAATATGTGAAATACAGAAGGTTCAAGATGGAGTCAATAAGGTCCACGATTCTGTTGATTGGGAAAAGATTTGTCATGGCAACGATAGACCTGCAAGAGGCATACTATCATGTGCCAATTCACCCGGCCTACAGGAAATTCCTCAGATTTGCCGTAAGTCAGAACCAATACGTACTCCATTTTCAATTCAATGTACTCCCCTTCGGAATTTCGTCGGCACCCTGTCTATTTACAAAGATCATGGCAGAGGTGGTAGCTTGTCTAAGAAGGTGGAATATCAGCATCGTCCCCTATTTAGACAATTTTTTAGTGATGGCTCCCTCCGTTTCAAGTTTGAAAAGAGACCTTCAGATGACCTTAGGGATTCTGGAAACATTGGGATGGCTGATAAATTACAAGAAGTCAGATATGATTCCCTCCACCAGGAAGACTTTCTTGGGAATTCTCCTGGACTCTCAGCAGCAAGCCTCTTTTCTGCCAAAAGAGAAACAAATTCAGTTAAGGTCAAAAGTTTATGCACTGAAGAACCGGAGCGGAGTTTCAATAAGATTCGCCATGTCTGTCCTTGGGACCATGACCTCATCTATTCAAGCGGTACCTTGGGCTCAAGCGTATTCAAGGGTCCTTCAAAGCTCCATACTTTCCTGTGTGGGACAGATCTCCAAGTTCCCTCACCAGCAGGATTCATCTGCCAGAGAAGGTGAAAGCATCTTTAAGGTGGTGGCTCTGTCCTGGAAATCTGGAGAAAGGTTCAGCATGGATTCAACTTCCCTTGTTATCGGTCAAAACAGACGCAAGCAAAAGGGGATGGGGAGCAGTAGTCTCCCACGTGGCCTTTCAAGGAGTCTGGTCACAAGAAATTGCAGAACAATCCTCGAACCGAAGAGCTGAAAGCGGTGGAAGAAACCCTATGGGCGGCCAATTCTCTACTTCAGGGGTCAATTTCAGGGTCTACTCGGACAATATGACAACTGTAGCCCACTTAAGACATCAGGGAAGTACGAAAAACAGGAGATTGCAAATGGTCTCAGAAAGGATCTTCCACTGGGCGGAGCATCATCTGCTATCTTTGTCGGCTCTGCACCTGAGGGGCTCCAACAACTATCAGGCAGATCTATTGAGCAGGAAAGATATTCATCCTGGGGCGTGGAGTCTGAACTCATATTTCAGATGATTGTACAAAAGTGGGGATATCCAGATGTGGATTTGTTTGCGAACCAGAAAGAGCTTTTTTTTTCTCCTTGGACCCCGAGGATTCAGCAACAGGGATAGATGCATTCGCTCACCCTTGGGAAGTTGGTCTCGCTTATGCTTCCCCCCCCCCCCCCCCCGATTCCGTTGATTCCAAGGACCTTACAAAAAATCAGGTCAGAAAGAGTCAAGACGATTCTAATAGCTCCAATGTGGCCAAAAAGAGCATGGTTCGGAACATTGAACAGTCTAAAAATGGAGGATCCGTTAATGCTTCCTCAAATCCACGATCTGCTGCATCAGGGCCCGATCTACCATCCGGCCCCTCAAAATTTGTCTCTAGACAGAGGCTTCAGTGGAGATGATCCATAAACTGCAGAGAAGCAGAAAACAGGTCACAAATTCTATCTATGAAAAAAATTTGGAAAGCTTTTAAACTATGGTATGAACCTCGTCTATTAGCTCCCTTTCGGCCTGACATGGCCCGAATCTTGGAGTTCCTGCAGAGCTGTCTGTCTAAAGGTTTGAGATCAAGCACACTTAAGGTCCAAGTCTAGGCTTTAAGCTCCTATTTTGATACGGATTTGGCCCAGAACAGATGGATTGGGAGATTCATGACAGCTGCTTCTTGGATAAATCCAACAATAGCTAAAATAGTTCCACCTTTGGATCTCAACATAGTTCTTGGAGGCCTAGCTATGCATCCTTTCGAGCCAATAGCCGAGGCACACAGACAAATTGTCTTGGAAAGCGGCATTGCTTATAGCTCTGACTACAGCCAGGAGAGTGGGTGAAATCAAAGCCCTGTCCATCAGAGAACCTGTATTTTGGAGGACAGGACCCATCCTCCAGTTGGAACCTTCTTTTCTTCCCAAGGTGTCGTCTGATTTTCATGTCTCAGCCCATAATTCTCCCGTCCTTCTGTCAAAATCCATCAAATAGCAAGGAAGAATTCCACGCATTGGTCATAAGAAGTACTATAATCCACTACTTGAGTCAGACTGCAACTTGGAGGAAGGATCAGAACTTATTTGTTCAATATGGAGGCCCCAATAAAGGGAAGAAGATTGCAAAAAATACGTTGGCATATTGGATTAAAAAAGCAATTTGTGAAACATATAGTTCAAAATTTGCCTCCTCTGGAATCCTTGAAAGCTCATTCTACTAGAGCTATATCTGTCTCTTGGGCTGAAAAGGCTAGTGCATCCATCGAGCAGATTTGCAGGGCATCTACGTGGTCGTCTGTCCATACCTTTGCTAAACATTTATAGATTAGATGTAATGTCAAAGATTTATCATTTGAAAGGAAAGTCCTTCAGGCTGTTGTCCCTCCCTAAGATTCATTCTTTGGTATTACTCTAGGTGTGCTGTCGTGGAGGGGATTGGAGAAAATAGAATTAGATTTACCGGTAATTCGGTTCCGAAGACCCTCCATGACAGCACGGGTAATTCCCCACCCTTTCCTTGTTGATGGAAAAATCCTTGGTGTAAATAAAATATTTAGAGCATTCATACTGTGTGGTCCTTTGAAAACACTGGGGATGGTAGCAGGGAGGGGCTATTTAACCTCTTGTTTTCCTGTCCCTAATTAGGATGGGGAGGCTACCTCCAGGTGTGCTATCGTGGAGGGTCTTAGAAACCGAATTACCGGTAAGTCTAATTCTATTTTTTTTTGTGTTCCTTTGTTGTTTCCTTTTCCCATTTGTTGTTTCCTTTTCCCATTTGTTGTTTCCTTTTCCCATTTGTTGTTTCCTTTTCCCATTTGTTGTTTCCTTTTCCCATTTGTTGTTTCCTTTTCCCATTTGTTGTTTTCTTTTCTGCTTTTCTTATTAAAGAGCTTCAGTGCTCACGTTTTGACACCTTTCCTTCCTGCTCCGCTTTAGGGCTCTTTCACACGTCCGGATAATTCCAGTACTGGAAAAACCAGTACCTGAGATGTCCGTGTTTGCCTGTGTGGCAACCGCGTGCCACATCAGGATCACGCGTACCGGCGTCTGGGAATCAGCGGTACAGTTCACGCTGTTCCCAAGCTCCTGGTGCTGAAGGCATCTGTCATCATTGTCCCCTGCTTGCGCTGCGATCAGCACCAGCAGGGGACAATGTTGACAGTTGTATTCGGCCCCTGATTTATCCAGCAAGTGTATAAATAATAATAAAATAAACACACAATACTCACCTGTCTGACATTGTCCCACTATGTAATCCATCTGACTGACAATTCTGCATCAGCGTCTGCAGTGGTTTGAGGCGACTGCATACGCTGAGAAGCAGATGACAATGCCTCGCTCCAGCGAGTGGGGTCCTGACCTGTGTTGAGCTCACTGAGCGGTGTACTGTCTTTCAGTGAGCTCAGCGCAGGTCAAGGGCCCGCTTGCTGTAGTGATTCATTCTGCCTGATCCTCAGCATGTGCGGTCACCTGTTGGTTAGATGGATTACACTGTGGGACACTGGATTTTTTCAATCAGGTGAGTATGAGGACTTTTTTATTTTATTTTTACACTTTGACAGTGGGAGCAGAATACTTTTATCAACATTGTCCCCTGCTGGAGCTGATCGCAGCGCAGGCAGGGAACAATGATGACCGCTACCTCCGGCCCCCGGCACTCGGGAACAGCGCTAACAGTCCGAGGAAACACACTGACATGTGCGCAGACCCAATCATTTGAATGTGTCCCCATGTGTCAGTGTCTCCGGTACCTGTGAAAGAGGCCTTGGATAGTAAAAGGAGAAGCGGCTCTGCAATGTTTTGAATGTGTGACCCGCTCTGTCATTCGTGGTCGACAACCTAGTAATTTAGTGCAGGGCAGAATCTATTGCTGGCGATATAGGCGCCGATATATTGGGATTCCTACAGGGTTTGAGAACCAGATCTACTTTATCGGGGTAGATCTGAAGGCTACTTGAGCATAACATGCACACATCTGAGGATGATGATATAGCCCTTCTGTGGGAAAGCCATTTTTTTTCAGGTTGTTTTTTTTCCCCTTTATCTGATGATGCATTGACCTCACGACCATGTCAGAGTCCTAGTCTACCTCTGCGTAGAGAACAGGATGGGAAGATCTCGGAACTTGTATGGGAAGCAAACTCTTCTTTGTTGGAACGATGTATCTGTAATGTATCGCTCAGATGAGCGTTTGATGCTCTCCAGTGGCTTGAACTCGATCGTGCTGTAGGTAACTGATCACGTGTCCTTTTTATGTCCGTAATATATTGCTTTTAAGCCTCAAACGAGACTTTCCATGGCTGATCATTATTTTTCCATCTGATTCCCTCTTGGAGTCTGAGGATCGTAGGGCACTGTCGCCTACAGTGTATCTGTTCTTTTCTAGTAAGCGTTTTCTCACACTCCAGAGCTGGACTCACAGCTGCACTGCTCAGTATTGCCCAGTACTTCCTCTGTCTGGAAGGCGTGAATATATCTAATATTTGGAGCTCCAGATGTTCCACATTGTCATAATTACGTGGTAATATTCTGATGCCTGTAGTCATTAGCAGGAGTTCAGGAGCTGAAATCATCCCGTCATGTTTTATATGTCCCTGTCATTTCAGGTGACTTTTCAGAATTGGCTGTCTTATGAGAAAACCCCCTATTTCTGGCCACCATGTTAATTGTATCCTACATTTTTTTTTACCAGTGTTACCCTCTGCAGGATCAGTCTCTAATTTTCGATAGTGTCCGAGTTAGTGCATGGAGACTAGCTGCTGTAATGTCTCCCATATACAGCATAAACAGACACGAGGGATTACTGCTCCCTTGTTATTTTGTTGCACATGTTCAGAAGCAGGATGGAGCAGTAGTGTATATGTGAATCCAGCTCTGGGGTAAGATAAATGTTACAAGAAAGTATCTTCAGCCTAAAAGATGTCATAGAGCAGTGTAGCTGGGAATCCAGCTCTGGGGGTGGAATGAAACTTACTAGAAAGCATCTTAAGCCTAGAAGATATTATAGAGCAGTACTGAGCTCTGGGTTGAAACAGTTACTAGAAAGCAGCAGCATGGAGGACATCATACAGCAGCACTGAGCAATGTAGCTGTGAGTCCAACTCCGAGGTGAATCAAACACTTACTAGAAAGCATATTCAGCCTAGAAGATATTATAGATCAGTACTGTGCAATATAGCTGGGAATCCAGATCTGGGATGAGATAAATAAGTTACTAGAAAGCAAGATGCAGTATATTGAACAGCAGTACAGAGCAATGTGGAAATCTAAATCCAGCTCTGGGGTGAGATGAAACACTAGAAAGCAGCAGCATGGACGAAACTATACAGAGGTACAGAGCAATGTAGCTGTGAGTCCAACTCTGAGGTGAGATCAATCACTTACTGGAAGACAGGCCTCTCATTGATCACCTCCATATAGCCTTCAATAGGCAGCTGTAATCTGGTCCCTCAGTGAGCCTGCAGTCAGTCTTGTCTTAAACAAGGTGCTCCTTTTAGCAGTTTCAGAGTGAATAAGTTAGTAGAGTTATATTTTTTTTTATTTTTTTTAATTTATATATTGAAATTGATCTGTTTCCTTTGCAGAAGTAGAAGATGAGTGGACGAGCCAGATCCCGGGCCCGCGGCCGAGCTCGCGGGCAGGAACAGGCCCCGCAAAGACCACCTGGACAGGTTTTATACCCCACACCCATTAACGCTCTTAGTAACTCCTGCTTTTCTCAGAATGGGGGGGGGCTTCAGCTGTTTTGCCCCTTGACTATATAATGCCGAGACATTCTTCCTTTCCAATAGAGAACAAATAATCTGTTTTATCATGATAAGTACTAGGGCGTTGTGGTCTTATATTCTGCTACCTTGCTATGCGATGCTAAGGTTCCCTCGTCTGTGGGAATAGACATCTTGGTCATTAACCCATGGTTGGTAGTCTTTGGGGGGAGGCAATGATGTAAGCACTACAGCTCCCACAATGCATTGCAGTAGAGGTTTCATGGGAGGATCATGGGAATGATCTCTGGGTCAATTGTGTTTTTTTCTCCTTTTTCCCATGACAGCACCACCTGAGAGAGGGTATCTGCCCATCAAGGAAACCTACTGAATAAAAGGGCGGTACGTCTCCTCCACCTCAGTTTTGGTTTCCTGTCCTTGAGGGAACTTAAAGTGAGGATGGTACTGAAGAAATCAACTCACCCATGTCTGGCTGGTGTCTGCCAATGTCCGGGACACTGACATGACTGGAAGCGCCACTGCCGGCCAGGAGGTTGGTGTGTGGCTGCGTGCAGGCGGAGACCTCTTTGCCAAAATGTCTCCGGCTGTCCCGGGTCTGCGCCTGCCGGGGCACTCTTGTTTTGGTGTGCCTGGTGTCAAGCACGTCAGAGACATGGTTGTCCGTGTTTGCTGGTGGTGTAATTGGCGCGCCTCGATGACGAGTGTGCCGGAAAGCGATTTGCGTCGGTAAAATGCTGGGTCTGCGCGTGTGCCGTGTTTGCATGATGGCTCCCTGCACAAAGCACACCTAGGAAAAAAAAATCGTAAGGATCTTTCCGGGGGAGGGTCCGGAGACTAATGCTGAAGGTATGGCTGTGGTGGTCCCTCATGCATTTAATCTAGGTATGACCACCGGAGTGTGACTTGCTCCAGCTTTCCCTTCTTGCTAAGCATGGGATGTGCAGGAAGAGCAGCAGCAGCCACGGCAGCTTCATCGTCAAGGACACAGCAGTGGCAGGTGTAGGAGTGGCAGTAAGACCAGCCAGAAGAACAGGGCAGGTTGTGAGTCCACCGCCTCCAGGGGAAGAGAGACCATGCGAGCTGATCCAGCCTCCGACTCTGTACCTTAGACTGAATGGCACAGTCGTGAGTGATCTTCGCGAAAGTTCATGTTAAATAGGTCTCTTTCTCTCTCTGTATTCTTTACTAAGAAAGACCTAAGAAGTGTACCTCAAAGCAGAAAAATATGGAATGTGCTCTAACTTACCCAACACACATCTGAAGAGACTCTGCCCAGGTTGCACTCAGAAGACTATCTCTGAAGAAACCCCCAACTTCGCCATAGATCTAAAATCCATAACTAGGTTAGAAGAGAATGACTCCATTAAATCACTTTTTCAACAGGAAAGGGGTAATAGGGAGAAAAAAAAAATCTAAACGTCAGAGGGAGCAATTGGCTCTGGAAATGGAAGTTTTGAACCTGGTGCGGAAATGAGTCCTGGTGGAAGTACCGGCGGAGGAACACTGAACCAGAAGGGCTTGAACAGATTTCTAATCTATAGGCCCTTCAAAATGGAGTCTATAAAATTGTCCATAAAGATGCTGTTCCCAGGGTGCCACATGAGCGTGCTAGACCTGAAAGACTTATTACCACGTCCCAATCGATGTGGATGATCAGAAGTTTTTGAGGGTTGGAAGATCAGAAGTTTTTGAGGGTGGCCTTGCACGTGAACAAGCAGGTCAGACACTTCCAGTTCGGAGCTCTACTTGGCCTGTCCATGGCTCCCAAGTTATATACAAAAAATTATACTGGAAGTCACAGCTCATCTCCAGGAACAGAATACCCTAATCCCATATTTGGACGATTTTCTAGTGGTCGGCAGGTCAATCGAGCACTGCAGTTGTCAACTGATAGAAGTCAGGACGAGCCTGGCCAAACTGGGTTGGCTTCTAAACCTAGAGAAATCAAAACTGGAGCCACAGAAGGTTGAAGTCTATCTTAGGTTTTAGTTTGAACGTAAGAGAACAGACCTGGTTTACTTCCGGAAGAAAAGATGATCAAGGTCATGGCCTTAGTGTCTCAGCAGCAGTCACCAAACTTTACCACGACTCCTTAAAGGGCAATGTCACTACTAGGGACGATGACTTCTTGTATTCCAGCAGTCCAATGGGCCCAGATACACTCCAGGCGATTGCAACAGGACGTTCTAAGTGGCGAAAAAAGTCTGTTTAGAGGGAAAGTTAACTACCGATTCCATGTCACATGGTGGCTGGAAATAGAAAATTTTTCACTAAGAGTCCCTTGGTCACATCAGATCGAGGATATAAAAACAGATGCCAGCCCTGATGGACGGGGAGCGCATCTGAGGGATTGTGTGTAGTCCAAGGAATCTGGTCAAAAAAACGCTGATGACGGTAAAGAATGCAATAGCAGAGTTCATGTTTGTGTATATTATCGGACAACAGTAGCCTAAATCAACCATTAAGGGGGCATAAGATCCCACTCTCTGGTGGTAGCAAAGGAGATCTTTCAGATTGCAGAACAGCATCATTCGATACCAACAGCGTTACACACAAAGGGGGAGGAAAACGAAAGAGCAGATTTCCTGAGTCGGAACCAACTAAGACGAGGAGAATGGGAACCGAAGCAAGCGATATTCCAACAGATTGTGGATCATTGCTGTCTGCCAAATATAGATCTGTTTGCAAACAAGCAATACAGAAAGATAGAAAGGTTCTGCTCTGTAGATCCAAGAGAAAAACTCCACGCAGTGGATGCTCTGCAGGTTCCTTGGGACTTCGACCTGGCCCTATGCCTTTTCCCCAATTGATGTTGATTCCTGCAGTGTTGAGGAAAGTCAGGAACAAGCAAGGATCATTCTGATTGCTCCATTCTGGCCCAAGAGGCCATGGTTCTCGTGGATAAGGATGATGTCTGTATCAGATCTATGGATCCTCCCCAGATGTGCCGGATCTCCTCAGTCAGGGTCCAGTTTTCCATCCGCAGAAGTCGGGCCTTCCATTTGACAGCCTGGAATTTGAGGTCATCATTATTCGTTCAGAAAGGGTTTTCCCCAGATTTAGTCTATACTCTGCTTAAAAGCCGAAAACCACTAAGATATATGATAGAACCTGGGCAAGGTTCTGGTCTAGTTTGGGGAAAACCTTGGAAGGGTAAATGCCAATTAATGCCATATTAGAATTCCTCCAGAAAGATATGTACATGGGCCTATCTACTAGCAGTTTTCTGCCCTAGGGGCCTTGTATAACTATAATCTGGCATCTGATAGATGGATTTTTAGATTCATCAAGGTATGTGACCCCTTTGAACCACTGGAAGGATTCAGTCAAGACGCTTACCTTTAAAAACTGTGATATTGGTGGCTCTAACTTCGTCCCGTAGAGTCAGTGACATGCAGGCATTGTTGGTTAATCATCCGTTTACGCAGATTTCTGAGGCTAGGATTGTCTTGAGTTGGGTCTGCTCTTATCTCCCGAAAGGGACCACAAAATTCCATAGGAACCAAGAAATAGTTTTCCCCTCGTGTTTTCATAATCCAAAACATAGAGCGGAAAGGAGACTGCACACCCAAGACGTTAGACGGGTTCTGATAGAGTACCTGGCTAGGACAAAACTATTGAGGAAGAGTGAGGCCTTCTTTGTTTCCTTCCAGGAGGTTAGGAAAGGCCTCAAGGGGACAAGGTGGTACCCTATGTAGATGGTTTAGGGAGGCCACAGTAATGTGTCGGCTCCAGAGAGCTTGAAGGCTCATTCTACCAGGGTCGTGGCGACCTCCTGGGCAGAGAAGGCGGAAGTGTCTATCGACCGGATGTGTAAGGCGGCAACATGGTCCTCTCCTTCCACCTTCTATAAACCTTACCGACTTGATCTGTCTTCCTCTGCTGATCTATCCTTTGGGTGAAAGGTGTTTCAAGTGGTGATCACTCCCTAAGCTGTTTGTTCTATAGAAATCTCTCAAGTGGTGCGGTTATGGGAGAAGGGGGGAAAAAAAATCCCCTTATATCCCCCCTTTCTCTTTTATCACTGGTTGGTGTGCGCTGCTTAAAATTGTGTGTATAGTTAGGAATAATGATGTTTGATTGGTGTTGGTTGTACAAATCACTGTCTGGAGGTCCTCTCATGCTCTGAAACCCAACTGAGGCGGACGAGAGGTACCACCCTTTTTTTTCAGTAGGTTCCAGTCCTTGATGGGCTGCTACCCTCTCTCGTATGGTGGTGTCATGGGCTCTGTAAAATCCCGTTACCAGTAAGTAACTACGATTTTTTCCTTACTATATTTGATAACTCTCTCGAATTTACAGGCACAGCAGCCCCAAGGCCCCCAGCCGGCAGTCAGACCACAGCAGCCCCAAGGCCCTTGGCAAGCAGTCAGACCACAGCAGCCCCAAGACCCCCGGCCAGCAGTCAGACCACAGCAGCCCCAAGACCCTTGGCCGGCACTCAGACCACAGCAGCCTCAAGACCCCCGGCCAGCGGTCAGACCACCGCAGCCTCAAGACCCCCGGCCAGCGGTCAGACCACCGCAGCCTCAAGACCCCCGGCCAGCGGTCAGACCACCGCAGCCTCAAGACCCCCGGCCAACAGTCAGACCACCGCAGCCAGCTCCTGAGCCTCTGCTTGTCGGAAGAGGGCGCCAGAGAGGTCCACCAGCAGCGGAGAGACCATCGCCCGAAGGTGTGTCCCTAAAGTTCCATTCTTAAGTGCACTCATTAAAGGGTCAATATTGACTTTTAGGATTGCTGCTTCCTATAGGTGGCGCTAAAGTTCTAGTTCTCTTCCTCTCTGAAGACAATATGCACATTAAGTGCGAAATCTGATTTAAAGGGTTCAGGAATGTGGTTTAAGGGCAAAGGGTTACAAAACCTAAAAATCCTGCAAAACATAAGTTGATGAGAAGATGTGCATCATTTGTGACGGATGCAGCCAATCACTGGCCTGAGCAGTCACGTGGCATTACATGTAGACTTTACTACTGAGGCCAGTGATTGGCTGCAGTTATCACATGGACGGTGGGTGTGACGTTATAGTTGCAGGATGACTGGTAATGTCACCGTTGAGTTGTGTGGGCTTTAATTTTTTATTTTTTTTTTTAATTCATTTTATAACATTTTGCTTTTTTGTTTTCTTTCTTTAACCCTATCCCGACCGATGAAGTGCTGGTACACCTCATATGTGAAGCAGGTGTATGGAACGGTGTTACATAGCCGAAACCGGTCTGTAATAGCAGAGATCTGAGCCAGCTCTGGTCACTGCTGCTGAAACCGTTTAGATGCTGCTGTGATTCTTTGACGGCTGCATTTAATCGGTTGCCGCCTTTGTGGCGTATGTATGTATGTATGTATATAAATGTATATTATATATTTATACACTTTAATAGAAATTTTTCAAACCATAAGTAATTAATCTATACAGTTAAAATCCCAGACACAATCCTTTAAAAGTTTAATCCCAATTTGGCAAATGATCACCTATTCACAGGATAAGTAAGAATTTGTTGGTTGCGGGGGGTCCTGCTATTGAGCCCCCTTGAGTCCTTGGATGGGTGATCTATTGTGCCCTATTGGAATGGAGCAGTGACCGCCGGTGCGGAGCGTCTCGCCGGATGCCTTCTGTCATTGTAGTCGTGCCGCCGCTGTGTAGTTTTGGGGGCCCCCTCCTGTCCGTGCTGTGGCCCCCCGTGTGTGGGAGGCAGACTTTTTTTATTTAACAGGTTAGCGAGCCTTTTTCTCTCGTTCAGTTCTGCAGGTTTCAGCCGGACTTGCAGAAGTGTCTATCGGGGAACGGGGCGGCCGCAGACGCGACTTCCATGACCTCGGGGTGAACACCCGGCAGACTATCGAACACGTCCAAGCATCGAAAGCTGGTAATCATTTCCTCGAATATTTTTCCTTTTGTCGTGTTATTTTTTTTTTCCGTTCTGTGTCAAGCTGGATGACTAAAATGTGTGTCCACCTCCTGGGCTTGTGATCTAGTATTCTCCACCTGAGGGTTAAAACGTTGCATGTCTCTGGTCCCCAAATCTTGCTGGGTAGTTGGAGTTTTTTTTATGCCCAAAAATTGGACGCGAGTACTGCGTTTTCCCCGGGTCCATGCCTGTTTTCTGCCAATGCTACTATTTGCTTTTCTGCTGTAGCAGTCACATCACCGCTGCAGCCAATCACTGGGCGCGGCAACTCTTACTGTCTACTTGATTGACTGACTGCAGCAGTAGTGATGTGCTCTATCAAAGTGACGTCGGTACTGCAGCCAGACGAGAGCAGCGGTGAGGGTCGGGTGCTGGGCTTGGGGTGGGTGAGTAATTTGCTTTTTTTTTTTATTTTTTTTTTATTAGTTTTTGATTGTTTGGGAGACCACTTTTCTAAAAGTGGGAAGCCCCTTTAAGGAAGCGTCTCTCCTTGACTCCGGCTTTCTGCCAATTCCAGTTCTGGGTTCGGCATAGGAGAGCGTTTCCGGTGTCTGAATTAGACAAGACCTCTGCGTGAAGGGGGCTGGCTGACTGTTAACTATAATGCATTAGACAGCCCCTTCTCCATAATGGCTGATTCATTCACAGAGAAGGGGACTGGCTCATATATTAAGATGAGTCAGTCAGGCACCCGGTTCACACACGGCACATCGGAAACTTACCTTTTGTCGAGCAACAAACCAGTAAAGCTTCCAAACTTAGGCCCGCGGTGGATGCCGAACCGCCGGGGCACCTGGAGTAATTAAGCTTTATTGGGAAGTTATATTTTAACTTTTTTTTTTTTTTTTTTCCCCCCAAGAAACCCTTTCACCTTGTGCTGAAGGTCCTCCCACCATGACCCTTGTGGGAGTCAACACGGTGTCTTAAGAAAACCACTGAATGGACAGAGAAATACCAACATATAACCATCTCCCCTAATGTCTGCAGGCGCCTCTGGAACCAAGATTGATCTGGTGACCAACCACATCAAGCTGGTGTCCCGACCACAGTGGGCCCTGTACCAGTATCACGTTGACTTCAACCCCAACATGGAGTCCAAGCGTTTGCGGTATGCCCTCCTGTACCAGCACGAAGAAACCATCGGGAAGGCGCGGGCGTTCGATGGGACGGTGTTGTTTTTACCAAAAAGACTGAATAAGGTAAAGTTGTACCAAGGAGAAGCGGGTCATCGATGGAGACGAATGGAGGTACTGTGCGTAACCAGACAAAGCCTCGTGTATCCATGGTACTATCATTGATCTGACATTGATGACCTTTACGATCACCAATGTCTGTCCTTTCACTCCTCTCTGGTAGTTGCCGTAACGGCGATTTGCATTTGATGGTTTTGGACTTTTTTGGGTTTTGAAGGTCACCGAGGTGTTCAGCCAAACTCGAAATGGAGAGAATGTGCGGATAACCATCACCCTGACCAACGAGCTTCCACCGACGTCGCCGACCTGCTTCCATTTCTACAACATCATTTTCCGAAGGTCAGAGGACGCTTCTGCTGTTTGGGAGAACGTCCAGACTTGACTGCTCTTTACGGTCACATCCCAACCACCATTTCTGCACTTCACACCCTCTTAGATGCCTAGGCTGTGAGATTATCGGCTTTAAAGGGTTAATCCCAAAGTGTTAAATTATTCCCCCTTTCGCCAAACTTTGGGACCCAACACAATCCCAGAGCCAGTCTTAAGCGGAGGTGTGCATGCTGGACCTCCTCCCCAGCAGTCAGATGCCCAGTATACAGTAAGGGGTGTAACTGGAAAATTTGGGAGTATTCCTTTAACATAATGGTGGGAACCCATCAGAAAACTGTCCCTGATCTGCAAGGCTTTCATGCTGGACATGAAACTTTAGGCTTCCTGGCCCTCAGCGGAAAATCTTAAACAAGGCCCCCCCACCTTTCACGCTCCATTTAGAATACTGTTAAAGGGATTGTCTAGGATTAGAAAAACATGGCTGCTTACTTTCAGAAGCGGCGCCACTCCTGACCATCGATTGTATTGCATGCCAGCTCCATTGAAGTGACTGGAGCTGCATTAACATGCACAATCCATGGTCAGGTCAGGGAAGGGTGGTGCTGACGCTGAAAAAAAGCAGCAATGTTTTTCTAATTCTGAACAAACTCCTTAACCTGGGGGGGCCTGTTTCTGGTCTTTTAATGCAAACCTGCTGGGCGTTGTCGGATGCGGCTGTCTGGAGCAGCCTCAGGAGCGGAGCCTGCACCACAGCGGCAGATGCTGGCTGGAATCCGCTCTGATCATATTTAACACAGTATATGTCTAAAGTGCGGCAAAGCGGTAGTTGCGACCGAGCTGCTGTCCGATTGCGCTCTGGCACTTTACAAACAAAAGGTGTCCCAGTCCCAGTGTGCTGTAGGGTGCGGGGGGGCATCACACTCACTTGAAAGCTGCAGGCCTCTGCTGCCTCCAGGCCTCTGCTGCCTCCAGGCCTCTGCTGCCTCCAGGCCTCTGCTGCCTCCAGGCCTCTGCTGCCTCCAGGCCTCTGCTGCCTCCAGGCCTCTGCTGCCTCCATTCTCAGGAGCTGCTGTACACAATGCATGGGACACCAGGTTCTTTGCAAGAGTCAAACTTTTACTAAGCAGTCCACGTTCATCAGGTGGGATCGGGCACAGCAGTTCAGACCTCCTTCCTCCTCAGCACAACTCCTCTTCTGTTCTGCCACCCGTTCATCCTAGGCTAACCCCAGTCCTGCTGACAGTCCCAGGGATTCATTGTGCACCCCGGACTTGTCCCCTGACCCCTTTGTACCTCCATGTCCTCCGACCTCGTTATCTCAGAAGACCAGGCCCGCTCCATGGTACCTGGCCCGAGCCTTCGGCTCCAGATACTGTTGAAATATCCATCAGGGACCTCCATTTGGCCGCCCACTGCCCCCTGAACGTCTGGCTCGTGCTGCCCCCCAGCAACCACCACCCCACCTAGACCTGAACGCTCCTCCACACTTCAATGGCTGATACTGAACTCAGGAAGTGCCCCCCCCCCCCTCAGTTCTTATGAGCACTAGTGCCCACCCACTGGGCTAGTCCTAACCTTAACCATTTCCTATCTAACATGCTAAACTATTATCCTTATGCTGTATTCCCATAATGCACTGTTCACCACCACAATACATTATATTACTGACAAGTTCTAGACTCCTATGAAGAATAATATAAAACAAAAAAGTAAAAAAAAAACAACAAAAAAACAAACTAAAAAATGAAACCTTTTGATTTGACCACCTTTTCGCCCCATTAAAAGTGTACACTGAAAAAAAGCGTATTTGGCATCTCCACGTCCAAGAAAGTCGGATCTCTGAAAATCTAAAATTATTTATCCCGTAGGTTAAACTCCTGTAAAGTGAAAAAAAAAAAAAAAAAGAAAAAGTTATTTGCCGGATAAAATGTATTAAGAATTGAACAAAACATGTTATGTCCCTCAAAATGGGGCCGATAACAACGTCAGCTCAGTCGCATCTTCCACTGGTGTCCCCCACATCCACTCGCTCACTGCTGGGGATCGTGGACGTCCTCCGCACGCAGAGCTGACGGCGCCTGTTCTCTCCCCCAGACTCCTGAAGATAATGGATATGAAGCAGATAGGACGCAACTATTACAACCCGAGCGACGCCACCGAAGTCAGAGCTCACCGGTAACGTAACAAGCAGAACAGCGTTTACATGGGACTGACCCCTCTGTACTCGTGGGCGGATGTAATGTATGTACACAGTGACCGCGCCAGCAGAATAGTGAGCGCAGCTCTGGAGTATAATACCGGATGTAACTCAGGATCAGTAATGTAATGTATGTACACAGTGACCGCGCCAGCAGAATAGTGAGTGCAGCTCTGGAGTATAATACAGGATGTAACTCAGGATCAGTAATGTAATGTATGTACACAGTGACCGCGCCAGCAGAATAGTGAGTGCAGCTCTGGAGTATAATACAGGATGTAACTCAGGATCAGTAATGTAATGTATGTACACAGTGACTGCACCAGCAGAATAGTGAGTGCAGCTCTGGAGTATAATACAGGATGTAACTCGGGATCAGTAATGTAATGTATGTACACAGTGACTGCACCAGCAGAATAGTGAGTGCAGCTCTGGAGTATAATACAGGATGTAACTCCGGATCAGTAATGTATGTACACAGTGACTGCACCAGCAGAATAGTGAGCGCAGCTCTGGAGTATAATACAGGATGTAACTCAGGATCAGTAATGTATGTACACAGTGACTGCACCCGCAGAATAGTGAGTGCAGCTCTGGAGTATAATACAGGATGTAACTCAGGATCAGTAATGTAATGTATGTACACAGTGACTGCACCAGCAGAATAGTGAGTGCAGCTCTGGAGTATAATACAGGAGGTAACTCAGGATCCGTAATGTAATGTATGTACACAGTGACTGCACCAGCTGAATAGTGAGTGCAGCTCTGGAGTATAATACAGGATGTAACTCAGGATCAGTAATGTAATGTATGTATACAGTGACTGCACCAGCAGAATAGTGAGCGCAGCTCTGGAGTATAATACAGGATGTAACTCAGGATCAGTAATGTAATGTATGTACACAGTGACTGCACCAGCAGAATAGTGAGTGCAGCTCTGGAGTATAATACAGGATGTAACTCAGGATCAGTAATGTAATGTATGTATACAGTGACTGCACCAGCAGAATAGTGAGTGCAGCTCTGGAGTATAATACAGGATGTAACTCAGGATCAGTAATGTAATGTATGTACACAGTGACTGCACCAGCAGAATAGTGAGTGCAGCTCTGGGGTATAATACAGGATGTAACTCAGGATCCGTAATGTAATGTATGTACACAGTGACTGCACCAGCAGAATAGTGAGTGCAGCTCTGGAGTATAATACAGGATGTAACTCAGGATCAGTAATGTAATGTATGTATACAGTGACTGCACCAGCAGAATAGTGAGCGCAGCTCTGGAGTATAATACAGGATGTAACTCAGGATCAGTAATGTAATGTATGTACACAGTGACTGCACCAGCAGAATAGTGAGTGCAGCTCTGGGGTATAATACAGGATGTAACTCAGGATCCGTAATGTAATGTATGTACACAGTGACTGCACCAGCAGAATAGTGAGTGCAGCTCTGGAGTATAATACAGGATGTAACTCGGGATCAGTAATGTATGTACACAGTGACTGCACCAGCAGAATAGTGAGTGCAGCTCTGGAGTATAATACAGGATGTAACTCTGGATCAGTAATGTAATGTATGTACACAGTGACTGCGCCAGCAGAATAGTGAGTGCAGCTCTGGAGTATAATACAGGATGTAACTCGGGATCAGTAATGTATGTACACAGTGACTGCACCAGCAGAATAATGAGTGCAGCTCTGGAGTATAATACAGGATGTTACTCAGGATCAGTAATGTAATGTATGTACACAGTGACTGCACCAGCAGAATAGTGAGTGCAGCTCTGGAGCATAATACAGGATGTAACTCAGGATCAGTAATGTAATGTATGTACACAGTGACTGCACCAGCAGAATAGTGAGTGCAGCTCTGGAGTATAATACAGGATGTAACTCGGGATCAGTAATGTATGTACACAGTGACTGCACCAGCAGAATAGTGAGTGCAGCTCTGGAGTATAATACAGGATGTAACTCTGGATCAGTAATGTAATGTATGTACACAGTGACTGCGCCAGCAGAATAGTGAGTGCAGCTCTGGAGTATAATACAGGATGTAACTCGGGATCAGTAATGTATGTACACAGTGACTGCACCAGCAGAATAATGAGTGCAGCTCTGGAGTATAATACAGGATGTTACTCAGGATCAGTAATGTATGTACACAGTGACTCCACCTGCAGAATAGTGAGCGCAGCTCTGTAGTATAATACAGGAGGTAACTCAGGATCAGTAATGTATGTACACAGTGACTGCACCAGCAGAATAGTGAGTGCAGCTCTGGAGTATAATACAGGAGGTAACTCAGGATCAGTAATGTATGTACACAGTGACTGCGCCAGCAGAATAGTGAGTGCAGCTCTGGAGTATAATACAGGATGTAACTCGGGATCAGTAATGTATGTACACAGTGACTGCACCAGCAGAATAATGAGTGCAGCTCTGGAGTATAATACAGGATGTAACTCAGGATCAGTAATGTATGTACACAGTGACTGTACCAGCCGAATAGTGAGTGCAGCTCTGGAGTATAATACAGGATGTAACTCAGGATCAGTAATGTAATGCATGTACACAGTGACTGCACCAGCAGAATAGTGAGTGCAGCTCTGGAGTATAATACAGGATATTACTCAGGATCAGTAATGTAATGTATGTACACAGTGACTGTACCAGCAGAATAGTGAGTGCAGCTCTGGAGTATAATACAGGATGTAACTCGGGATCAGTAATGTATGTACACAGTGACTGCACCAGCAGAATAGTGAGTGCAGCTCTGGAGTATAATACAGGATGTAACTCAGGATCAGTAATGTAATGTATGTACACAGTGACTGTACCAGCAGAATAGTGAGTGCAGCTCTGGAGTATAATACAGGATGTAATTCAGGATCAGTAATGTAATGTATGTACACAGTGACTGCGCCAGCAGAATAGTGAGTTCAGCTCTGGAGGATAATACAGGATGTAACTCAGGATCAGTAATGTAATGTATGTACACAGTGACTGCACCAGCAGAATAGTGAGCGCAGCTCTGGAGTATAATACAGGATGTAACTCAGGATCAGTAATGTAATGTATGTACACAGTGACTGCGCCAGCAGAATAGTGAGTGCAGCTCTGGAGTATAATACAGGATGTAACTCAGGATCAGTAATGTAATGTATGTACACAGTGACTGCACCAGCAGAATAGTGAGTGCAGCTCTGGAGTATAATACAGGATGTAACTCAGGATCAGTAATGTATGTACACAGTGACTGCACCAGCAGAATAGTGAGTGCAGCTCTGGAGTATAATACAGGATGTAACTCAGGATCAGTAATGTAATGTATGTACACAGTGACTGCACCAGCAGAATAGTGAGTGCAGCTCTGGAGTATAATACAGGATGTAACTCGGGATCAGTAATGTAATGTATGTACACAGTGACTGCACCAGCAGAATAGTGAGTGCAGCTCTGGAGTATAATACAGAATGTAACGCAGGATCAGTAATGTAATGTATGTACACAATGACTGCACCAGCAGAATAGTGAGTGCAGCTCTGGAGTATAATACAGGAGGTAACTCAGGATCAGTAATGTATGTACACAGTGACTGCACCAGCAGAATAGTGAGTGCAGCTCTGGAGTATAATACAGGATGTAACTCAGGATCAGTAATGTAATGTATGTACACAGTGACTGCACCAGCAGAATAGTGAGTGCAGCTCTGGAGGATAATACAGGATGTAACTCAGGATCAGTACAGGATCAGTAATGTAATGTAATGTATGTACACAGTGACTGGAGCAGCAGAATAGTGAGTGCAGCTCTGGAGTATAATACAGGAGGTAACTCAGGACCAGTAATGTAATGTATGTACACAGTGACTGCACCAGCAGAATAGTGAGTGCAGCTCTGGAGTATAATACAGGAGGTAACTCAGGATCAGTAATGTAATGTATGTACACAGTGACTGCACCAGCAAAATAGTGAGTGCAGCTCTGGAGTATAATACAGGATGTAACTCAGGATCAGTACAGGATCAGTAATGTAATGTATGTACACAGTGACTGCACCAGCAGAATAGTGAGTGCAGCTCTGGAGTATAATACAGGATGTAACTCAGGATCAGTAATGTAATGTATGTACACAGTGACTGCACCGGCAAAATAGTGAGTGCAGCTCTGGAGTATAATACAGGAGGTAACTCAGGATCAGTAATGTATGTACACAGTGACTGCACCAGCAGAATAGTGAGTGCAGCTCAGGGGTATAATACAGGATGTAACTCAGGATCAGTAATGTAATGTATGTACACAGAGACTGCACCAGCAGAATAGTGAGTGCAGCTCTGGGGTATAATACAGGATGTAACTCAGGATCAGTAATGTAATGTATGTACACAGTGACTGCACCAGCAGAATAGTGAGTGCAGCTCTGGGGTATAATACAGGATATTACTCAGGATCAGTAATGTAATGTATGTACACAGTGACTGCACCAGCAGAATAGTGAGTGCAGCTCTGGAGTATAATACAGGATGTAACTCAGGATCAGTAATGTAATGTATGTACACAGTGACTGCACCAGCAGAATAGTGAGTGCAGCTCTGGAGTATAATACAGGATGTAACTCAGGATCAGTAATGTAATGTATGTGCACAGTGACTACACCAGCAGAATAGTGAGTGCAGCTCTGGAGTATAATACAGGAGGTAACTCAGGATCAGTAATGTAATGTATGTACACAGTGACTGCACCAGCAGAATAGTGAGTGCAGCTCTGGAGTATAATACAGGATGTAACTCAGGATCAGTAATGTAATGTATGTGCACAGTGACTACACCAGCAGAATAGTGAGTGCAGCTCTGGAGTATAATACAGGAGGTAACTCAGGATCAGTAATGTAATGTATGTACACAGTGACTGCACCAGCAGAATAGTGAGTGCAGCTCTGGAGCATAATACAGGATGTAACTCAGGATCAGTAATGTAATGTATGTACACAGTGACTGCACCAGCAGAATACGGAGTGCAGCTCTGGGGTATAATACAGGATGTAACTCAGGATAAGTAATGTAATGTATGTACACAGTGACTCCACCAGCAGAATAGTGAGCGCAGCTCTGTAGTATAATACAGGAGGTAACTCAGGATCAGTAATGTAATGTATGTACACAGTGACTGCACCAGCAGAATAGTGAGTGCAGCTCTGGGGCATAAAACAGGATATTACTCAGGATCAGTAATGTATGTACACAGTGACTCCACCTGCAGAATAGTGAGCGCAGCTCTGTAGTATAATACAGGAGGTAACTCAGGATCAGTAATGTAATGTATGTACACAGTGACTGCACCAGCAGAATAGTGAGTGCAGCTCTGGAGTATAATACAGGAGGTAACTCAGGATCAGTAATGTATGTACACAGTGACTGCACCAGCAGAATAGTGAGTGCAGCTCTGGAGTATAATACAGGATGTAACTCTGGATCAGTAATGTAATGTATGTACACAGTGACTGCACCAGCAGAATAGTGAGTGCAGCTCTGGGGTATAATACAGGAGGTAACTGAGGATCAGTACAGGATCAGTAATGTAATGTATGTACACAGTGAGTGCAGCTCTGGAGTATAATACAGGATGTAACTCAGGATCAGTACAGGATCAGTAATGTAATGTATGTACACAGTCACTGCACCAGTAGAATAGTGAGTGCAGCTCCGGAGTATAATACAGGAGGTAACTCAGGATCAGTAATGTAATGTATGTACACAGTGACTGCACCAGCAGAATAGTGAGCGCAGCTCTGGGGTATAATACAGGATGTAACTCAGGATCAGTAATGTAATGTATGTACACAGTGACTGCACCAGCAGAATAGTGAGTGCAGCTCTGTAGTATAATACAGGATGTAACTCAGGATCAGTAATGTATGTACACAGTGACTGCACCAGCAGAATAGTGAGTGCAGCTCTGGAGTATAATACAGTATGTATCTCGGGATCAGTAATGTATATACACAGTGACTGCACCAGCAGAATAGTGAGTGCAGCTCTGGAGTATAATACAGGATGTAACTCAGGATCAGTAATGTACGTACACAGTGACTGCACCAGCAGAATAGTGAGTGCAGCTCTGGAGTATAATACAGGATGTAACTCCGGATCAATAATGTAATGTATGTGCACAGCGACTGCACCAGCTGAATAGTGAGTGCAGCTCTGGAGTACAATACAGGAGGTAACTCAGGATAAGTAATGTAATGTATGTACACAGTGACTGCACCAGCTGAATAGTGAGTGCAGCTCTGGGGTATAATACAGGAGGTAACTCAGGATCAGTAATGTAATGTATGTACACAGTGACTGTACCAGCAGAATAGTGAGCGCAGCTCTGGGGTATAATACAGGACGTAACGCAGGATCAATAATATAATGTATGTGCACAGTGACTGCACCAGCAGAATAGTGAGTGCAGCTCTGGAGTATAATACAGGAGGTAACTCAGGATCAGTAATGTAATGTACGTACACAGTGACTGCACCAGCAGAATAGTGAGTGCAGCTCTGGGGTATAATACAGGATATTACTCAGGATCAGTAATGTAATGTATGTACACAGTGACTGCACCAGCAGAATAGTGAGTGCAGCTCTGGAGTATAATACAGGATGTAACTCAGGATCAGTAATGTAATGTATGTACACAGTGACTGCACCAGCAGAATAGTGAGTGCAGCTCTGGAGTATCATACAGGAGGTAACTCAGGATCAGTAATGTAATGTATGTACACAGTGACTGCACCAGCAGTATAGTGAGTGCAGCTCTGGGGTATAATACAGGATGTAACTCGGGATCAGTAATGTAATGTATGTACACAGTGACTGCACCAGCAGAATAGTGAGCGCAGCTCTGGGGTATAATACAGGATATTACTCAGGATCAGTAATGTAATGTATGTACACAGTGACTGCACCAGCAGAATAGTGAGCGCAGCTCTGGGGTATAATACAGGATGTAACTCCGGATCAATAATGTAATGTATGTATACAGTGACTGCACCAGCAGAATAGTGAGCGCAGCTCTGGAGTATAATACAGGATGTAACTCAGGATCAGTAATGTAATGTATGTACACAGTGACTGCGCCAGCAGAATAGTGAGTGCAGCTCTGGAGCATAATACAGGATGTAACTCAGGATCAGTAATGTAATGTATGTACACAGTGACTGCACCAGCAGAATAGTGAGTGCAGCTCTGGAGTATAATACAGGATGTAACTCGGGATCAGTAATGTATGTACACAGTGACTGCACCAGCAGAATAGTGAGTGCAGCTCTGGAGTATAATACAGGATGTAACTCTGGATCAGTAATGTATGTACACAGTGACTGCACCAGCAGAATAATGAGTGCAGCTCTGGAGTATAATACAGGATGTAACTCAGGATCAGTAATGTATGTACACAGTGACTGTACCAGCCGAATAGTGAGTGCAGCTCTGGAGTATAATACAGGATGTAATTCAGGATCAGTAATGTAATGTATGTACACAGTGACTGCGCCAGCAGAATAGTGAGGTCAGCTCTGGAGTATAATACAGGATGTAACTCAGGATCAGTAATGTAATGTATGTACACAGTGACTGCACCAGCAAAATAGTGAGTGCAGCTCTGGGGTATAATACAGGATATTACTCAGGATCAGTAATGTAATGTATGTACACAGTGACTGTACCAGCAGAATAGTGAGTGCAGCTCTGGAGTATAATACAGGATGTAACTCGGGATCAGTAATGTATGTACACAGTGACTGCACCAGCAGAATAGTGAGTGCAGCTCTGGAGTATAATACAGGATGTAACTCAGGATCAGTAATGTAATGTATGTACACAGTGACTGTACCAGCAGAATAGTGAGTGCAGCTCTGGAGTATAATACAGGATGTAATTCAGGATCAGTAATGTAATGTATGTACACAGTGACTACGCCAGCAGAATAGTGAGTTCAGCTCTGGAGGATAATACAGGATGTAACTCAGGATCAGTAATGTAATGTATGTACACAGTGACTGCACCAGCAGAATAGTGAGCGCAGCTCTGGAGTATAATACAGGATGTAACTCAGGATCAGTAATGTAATGTATGTACACAGTGACTGCGCCAGCAGAATAGTGAGTGCAGCTCTGGAGTATAATACAGGATGTAACTCAGGATCAGTAATGTAATGTATGTACACAGTGACTGCACCAGCAGAATAGTGAGTGCAGCTCTGGAGTATAATACAGGATGTAACTCAGGATCAGTAATGTATGTACACAGTGACTGCACCAGCAGAATAGTGAGTGCAGCTCTGGAGTATAATACAGGATGTAACTCAGGATCAGTAATGTAATGTATGTACACAGTGACTGCACCAGCAGAATAGTGAGTGCAGCTCTGGAGTATAATACAGGATGTAACTCGGGATCAGTAATGTAATGTATGTACACAGTGACTGCACCAGCAGAATAGTGAGTGCAGCTCTGGAGTATAATACAGAATGTAACGCAGGATCAGTAATGTAATGTATGTACACAGTGACTGCACCAGCAGAATAGTGAGTGCAGCTCTGGAGTATAATACAGGAGGTAACTCAGGATCAGTAATGTATGTACACAGTGACTGCACCAGCAGAATAGTGAGTGCAGCTCTGGAGTATAATACAGGATGTAACTCAGGATCAGTAATGTAATGTATGTACACAGTGACTGCACCAGCAGAATAGTGAGTGCAGCTCTGGAGGATAATACAGGATGTAACTCAGGATCAGTACAGGATCAGTAATGTAATGTAATGTATGTACACAGTGACTGGAGCAGCAGAATAGTGAGTGCAGCTCTGGAGTATAATACAGGATGTAACTCCGGATCAGTAATGTAATGTATGTACACAGTGACTGCACCAGCAGAATAGTGAGTGCAGCTCTGGAGTATAATACAGGAGGTAACTCAGGATCAGTAATGTAATGTATGTACACAGTGACTGCACCAGCAGAATAGTGAGTGCAGCTCTGGAGTATAATACAGGAGGTAACTCAGGACCAGTAATGTAATGTATGTACACAGTGACTGCACCAGCAGAATAGTGAGTGCAGCTCTGGAGTATAATACAGGAGGTAACTCGGGATCAGTAATGTAATGTATGTACACAGTGACTGCACCAGCAGAATAGTGAGTGCAGCTCTGGAGTATAATACAGGAGGTAACTCAGGATCAGTAATGTAATGTATGTACACAGTGACTGCACCAGCAAAATAGTGAGTGCAGCTCTGGAGTATAATACAGGATGTAACTCAGGATCAGTACAGGATCAGTAATGTAATGTATGTACACAGTGACTGCACCAGCAGAATAGTGAGTGCAGCTCTGGAGTATAATACAGGATGTAACTCAGGATCAGTAATGTAATGTATGTACACAGTGACTGCACCGGCAAAATAGTGAGTGCAGCTCTGGAGTATAATACAGGAGGTAACTCAGGATCAGTAATGTATGTACACAGTGACTGCACCAGCAGAATAGTGAGTGCAGCTCAGGGGTATAATACAGGATGTAACTCAGGATCAGTAATGTAATGTATGTACACAGAGACTGCACCAGCAGAATAGTGAGTGCAGCTCTGGGGTATAATACAGGATGTAACTCAGGATCAGTAATGTAATGTATGTACACAGTGACTGCACCAGCAGAATAGTGAGTGCAGCTCTGGGGTATAATACAGGATATTACTCAGGATCAGTAATGTAATGTATGTACACAGTGACTGCACCAGCAGAATAGTGAGTGCAGCTCTGGAGTATAATACAGGATGTAACTCAGGATCAGTAATGTAATGTATGTACACAGTGACTGCACCAGCAGAATAGTGAGTGCAGCTCTGGAGTATAATACAGGATGTAACTCAGGATCAGTAATGTAATGTATGTGCACAGTGACTACACCAGCAGAATAGTGAGTGCAGCTCTGGAGTATAATACAGGAGGTAACTCAGGATCAGTAATGTAATGTATGTACACAGTGACTGCACCAGCAGAATAGTGAGTGCAGCTCTGGAGTATAATACAGGATGTAACTCAGGATCAGTAATGTAATGTATGTGCACAGTGACTACACCAGCAGAATAGTGAGTGCAGCTCTGGAGTATAATACAGGAGGTAACTCAGGATCAGTAATGTAATGTATGTACACAGTGACTGCACCAGCAGAATAGTGAGTGCAGCTCTGGAGCATAATACAGGATGTAACTCAGGATCAGTAATGTAATGTATGTACACAGTGACTGCACCAGCAGAATACGGAGTGCAGCTCTGGGGTATAATACAGGATGTAACTCAGGATAAGTAATGTAATGTATGTACACAGTGACTCCACCAGCAGAATAGTGAGCGCAGCTCTGTAGTATAATACAGGAGGTAACTCAGGATCAGTAATGTAATGTATGTACACAGTGACTGCACCAGCAGAATAGTGAGTGCAGCTCTGGGGCATAAAACAGGATATTACTCAGGATCAGTAATGTATGTACACAGTGACTCCACCTGCAGAATAGTGAGCGCAGCTCTGTAGTATAATACAGGAGGTAACTCAGGATCAGTAATGTAATGTGTGTACACAGTGACTGCACCAGCAGAATAGTGAGTGCAGCTCTGGAGTATAATACAGGAGGTAACTCAGGATCAGTAATGTATGTACACAGTGACTGCACCAGCAGAATAGTGAGTGCAGCTCTGGAGTATAATACAGGATGTAACTCTGGATCAGTAATGTAATGTATGTACACAGTGACTGCACCAGCAGAATAGTGAGTGCAGCTCTGGGGTATAATACAGGAGGTAACTGAGGATCAGTACAGGATCAGTAATGTAATGTATGTACACAGTGAGTGCAGCTCTGGAGTATAATACAGGATGTAACTCAGGATCAGTACAGGATCAGTAATGTAATGTATGTACACAGTCACTGCACCAGTAGAATAGTGAGTGCAGCTCCGGAGTATAATACAGGAGGTAACTCAGGATCAGTAATGTAATGTATGTACACAGTGACTGCACCAGCAGAATAGTGAGCGCAGCTCTGGGGTATAATACAGGATGTAACTCAGGATCAGTAATGTAATGTATGTACACAGTGACTGCACCAGCAGAATAGTGAGTGCAGCTCTGTAGTATAATACAGGATGTAACTCAGGATCAGTAATGTATGTACACAGTGACTGCACCAGCAGAATAGTGAGTGCAGCTCTGGAGTATAATACAGGATGTATCTCGGGATCAGTAATGTATATACACAGTGACTGCACCAGCAGAATAGTGAGTGCAGCTCTGGAGTATAATACAGGATGTAACTCAGGATCAGTAATGTACGTACACAGTGACTGCACCAGCAGAATAGTGAGTGCAGCTCTGGAGTATAATACAGGATGTAACTCCGGATCAATAATGTAATGTATGTGCACAGCGACTGCACCAGCTGAATAGTGAGTGCAGCTCTGGAGTACAATACAGGAGGTAACTCAGGATAAGTAATGTAATGTATGTACACAGTGACTGCACCAGCTGAATAGTGAGTGCAGCTCTGGGGTATAATACAGGAGGTAACTCAGGATCAGTAATGTAATGTATGTACACAGTGACTGTACCAGCAGAATAGTGAGCGCAGCTCTGGGGTATAATACAGGACGTAACGCAGGATCAATAATATAATGTATGTGCACAGTGACTGCACCAGCAGAATAGTGAGTGCAGCTCTGGAGTATAATACAGGAGGTAACTCAGGATCAGTAATGTAATGTACGTACACAGTGACTGCACCAGCAGAATAGTGAGTGCAGCTCTGGGGTATAATACAGGATATTACTCAGGATCAGTAATGTAATGTATGTACACAGTGACTGCACCAGCAGAATAGTGAGTGCAGCTCTGGAGTATAATACAGGATGTAACTCAGGATCAGTAATGTAATGTATGTACACAGTGACTGCACCAGCAGAATAGTGAGTGCAGCTCTGGAGTATAATACAGGAGGTAACTCAGGATCAGTAATGTAATGTATGTACACAGTGACTGCACCAGCAGTATAGTGAGTGCAGCTCTGGGGTATAATACAGGATGTAACTCGGGATCAGTAATGTAATGTATGTACACAGTGACTGCACCAGCAGAATAGTGAGCGCAGCTCTGGGGTATAATACAGGATATTACTCAGGATCAGTAATGTAATGTATGTACACAGTGACTGCACCAGCAGAATAGTGAGCGCAGCTCTGGGGTATAATACAGGATGTAACTCCGGATCAATAATGTAATGTATGTGCACAGCGACTGCACCAGCTGAATAGTGAGTGCAGCTCTGGAGTACAATACAGGAGGTAACTCAGGATAAGTAATGTAATGTATGTACACAGTGACTGTACCAGCAGAATAGTGAGCGCAGCTCTGGGGTATAATACAGGATGTAACGCAGGATCAATAATGTAATGTATGTGCACAGTGACTGCACCAGCAGAATAGTGAGTGCAGCTCTGGAGTATAATACAGGATGTAACTCAGGATCAGTAATGTAATGTATGTACACAGTGACTGTACCAGCAGAATAGTGAGCGCAGCTCTGGAGTATAATACAGGAGGTAAATCGGGATCAATAATGTAATGTATGTGCACAGTGACTGCACCAGCAGAATAGTGAGTGCAGCTCTGGAGTATAATACAGGATGTAACTCAGGATCAGTAATGTAATGTATGTACACAGTGACTGTACCAGCAGAATAGTGAGCGCAGCTCTGGAGTATAATACAGGAGGTAACTCGGGATCAATAATGTAATGTATGTACACAGTGACTGTACCAGCAGAATAGTGAGCGCAGCTCTGGAGTATAATACAGGATGTAACGCAGGATCAGTAATGTAATGTATGTACACAGTGACTGCACCAGCAGTATAGTGAGTGCAGCTCTGGGGTATAATACAGGATGTAACTCAGGATCAGTAATGTAATGTATGTACACAGTGACTGCACCAGCAGAATAGTGAGTGCAGCTCTGGGGTATAATACAGGATATTACTCAGGATCAGTAATGTAATTTATGTACACAGTGACTGCACCAGCAGAATAGTGAGTGCAGCTCTGGAGTATAATACAGGATGTAACTCAGGATCAGTAATGTAATGTATGTACACAGTGACTGCACCAGCAGAATAGTGAGTGCAGCTCTGGAGTATAATACAGGATGTAACTCAGGATCAGTAATGTATGTGCACAGTGACTGCACCAGCAGAATAGTGAGTGCAGCTCTGGAGTATAATACAGGAGGTAACTCAGGATCAGTAATGTAATGTATGTACACAGTGACTCCACCAGCAGAATAGTGAGTGCAGCTCTGGAGTATAATACAGGAGGTAACTCAGGATCAGTAATGTAATGTATGTACACAGTGACTCCACCTGCAGAATAGTGAGCGCAGCTCTGTAGTATAATACAGGAGGTAACTCAGGATCAGTAATGTAATGTATGTACACAGTGACTGCACCAGCAGAATAGTGAGTGCAGCTCTGGGGCATAAAACAGGATATTACTCAGGATCAGTAATGTATGTACACAGTGACTGCACCAGCAGAATAGTGAGTGCAGCTCTGGAGTATAATACCGGATGTAACTCAGGATCAGTAATGTAATGTATGTACACAGTGACTGCACCAGCAGAATAGTGAGTGCAGCTCTGGAGTATAATACAGGATGTAACTCAGGATCAGTAATGTAATGTATGTACACAGTGACTGCACCAGCAGAATAGTGAGTGCAGCTCTGGAGTATAATACAGGAGGTAACTCAGGATCAGTAATGTATGTACACAGTGACTGCACCAGCAGAATAGTGAGTGCAGCTCTGGAGTATAATACAGGATGTAACTCTGGATCAGTAATGTAATGTATGTACACAGTGACTGCACCAGCAGAATAGTGAGTGCAGCTCTGGGGTATAATACAGGAGGTAACTGAGGATCAGTACAGGATCAGTAATGTAATGTATGTACACAGTGAGTGCAGCTCTGGAGTATAATACAGGATGTAACTCAGGATCAGTACAGGATCAGTAATGTAATGTATGTATACAGTCACTGCACCGGCAGAATAGTGAGTGCAGCTCTGGAGTATAATACAGGATGTAACTCAGGATCAGTAATGTATGTACACAATGACTGCACCAGCAGAATAGTGAGTGCAGCTCTGGGGTATAATACAGGATGTAACTCAGGATCAGTAATGTAATGTATGTACACGGTGACTGCACCAGCAGAATAGTGAGTGCAGCTCTGGAGTATAATACAGGATGTAACTCAGGATCAGTAATGTAATGTATGTACACAGTGACTGCACCAGCAGAATAGTGAGTGCAGCTCTGGAGTATAATACAGGATGTAACTCAGGATCAGTACAGGATCAGTAATGTAATGTATGTATACAGTCACTGCACCGGCAGAATAGTGAGTGCAGCTCTGGAGTATAATTCTGGAGGTAACTCAGGATCAGTAATGTAATGTATGTACACAGTGACTGCACCAGCAGAATAGTGAGTGCAGCTCTGGAGTATAATACAGGATGTAACTCAGGATCAGTAATGTATGTACACAATGACTGCACCAGCAGAATAGTGAGTGCAGCTCTGGAGTATAATACAGGATGTAACTCAGGATCAGTAATGTAATGTATGTACACGGTGACTGCACCAGCAGAATAGTGAGTGCAGCTCTGGAGTATAATACAGGATGTAACTCAGGATCAGTAATGTATGTACACAGTGACTGCACCAGCAGAATAGTGAGTGCAGCTCTGGGGTATAATACAGGAGGTAACTCAGGATCAGTAATGTAATGTATGTACACAGTGACTGCACCAGCAGAATAGTGAGTGCAGCTCTGGAGTATAATATAGTATAAGTAATGTATGTAGACACACAATGCTTCTGCACTCTGTGAGCTTCTTGCTGTTGCCTGTAGGTGTCTGTCCACACAGTGCATTTTACTTCAGCTCCTGTATTTCCTCCACCCCCTATCCTGTCTCCTCTTCCATCAGACTCGCCATCTGGCCGGGGTTTTCCACCTCCATCCTCCAGTATGAGTCCAGCATCATGTTGAGCATTGACGTCAGCCACAAAGTCCTCAGGAACGAGACCGTGCACGACATCATGAGTAACCTCTACTCCTCGTGTGGCCCCCAGAGGTTCCAGGACGCCTGCTGCAAAGAGCTGATCGGACAGATCGTCCTCACCAAGTGAGCGCCCCCTGTGGGCAGAGGCATGACGCCGCTCTGGAGGAGTTGTAGTTTTACAATGACACCATTTATTTTACCCTTTAATGTGCTGAGAAACGGGGAAAAATTTAAATGGACTGAAAGTAAAAAAAAAAAAAAATCAACTTTTTTTTTTTCTTTTCAATTTTCCTAGCCTTTTTTTTTTTTTTTTTTACCATGGTGCTGTATGCGGCCTTGATTTTTGTGTGGCGAGCTGTCGTTTTCATTAATACCATTTTTAGCTACATACAATGTTTTCTTCTCATTTTATTGTATTTTTTTTTTAAGAAAATTGGGCTGTCTATAAAAAACAAACAGAAAAAAAAAAACTGCAGTTCTGCCATTTTTAATTTTTTCCTTTACAGCACTTACCTTATGGGTTAATTAATTTTATATTTTTATTCCTTTTTTTTTTTTTTTTTTTAAAGGTTTATTTTTTTTTTTAAAGTTGCAAAATAAAAACTTTTATGGGACCCATAGCAGCCAATCAGTGGCGACCATATTGGTTGTTATCCCACTTTGTTTTTTTTAAAGCATAAGTGAGAAAATCCTGATAAGCCGGTGATCCCCCTAGCGGTTGTATCCCCTAATCTGGTGGCTGATGCTTTCCTCGGCTCCGTGAAAGATGAACCGTGCCATCTTTCATTAACAAGTCATCCTCACTAATTAGCGCTGCTTTTTCTGCAGGTACAACAATAAAACCTACCGTATAGACGAAATCGCCTGGAACATGACTCCAGCGTCCACCTTCAAGAAGGCAGACGGAAGCGAGATCAGCTTTGTGGACTATTATAAGAACGTAAGATCTGCTGGGATTAATGGAGACAGGGAGCCGTGAGTGCGAAACCTCAGGAAACGGGTTTTTATTTTTTCTCTTGTTAAATACATTTGGAAAAACTATTTTGTTTTTTCTTTAAAAAAAAAAAAAATATGCAACCTCGGTGGTTGTCCACGGCTTTATATTGAGGATTTATCCTTGGAGTAGGTGGGGACCTGACACCAGCACCAATCCGCTGTTTTTAGCTCCCGTCGCGACTGTGTACAAAGCCAGGATGGCACCGCTCCATGCACGATGTATGGCGCCGTGGCAGCTGGGGGACACCCGGCCGTGGCAGCTGGGGGACACCCGGCCGTGGCAGCTGGGGGACACCCGGCCGTGGCAGCTGGGGGACACCCGGCCGTGGCACCTGCCAATGCAGCTGAATGGTGGAGTTTCCGGAAGTCGGACTCTCTCCCCCCACGGATCTCACATTAATGACCTCGACAATTTTTTTTTTTTAAAGGGCAAGCAAAATTCATTAATTTTTATGGGTGATCTTTTTATTACTTGCTGGTGACTTGGACAAAGCTCGGATAACCGAGACATTCATTGTCCTTCTGTTTATTTTGCATCACCCTCAGCAATACAATGAACAAGTGAAAGACATGAGCCAGCCGTTAATCGTGAACATCCCCCGGAGGCCCAAGCCGGGGGCCACAGACGGAGCCATCGTACTGGTGCCGGAGTTATGCAACCTAACAGGTGAGCTCAAGCCCCGGCCGGCTTACTAGCAGTGCTCGCTGACCGAGCCGCAGTTACCTCTGTAATTGTAGCTGAATAGCTATAAGGTTGCATTTACACATCAAACATTCTTGGTCCAAGTTCTGACTGCTCTGTCCAGACTGGCCATGAGGCTCCGAACTTGGGCTCATCTACCCTGACCCATTGTTGTTGAGATTGGGTCAGGAAACCCACTGCCGGTCCAGACATTGCAGGGGGTGCACGGACCAATAATGTCAGTTGTGTGAAAATGGCCTAAAGAAATGCTCCAGAAGGTGGTGCGAACGGTCACAAATGCACATCCTGGGAAGGGCACATTGCATCAGGAGTGAGCTCCCTCCACACGCAGCAGATACTGGCTATATTATGTAGCCGGCAAATGTCTGACAGCCGTGGCCAGTGCAGAGTTCCTGATGCAGCTGTTAACCATTTAAATGCTGCTGATGGCAGCATTTAAATGGCACACATGCCTCTTTCCGCTCACAGCGGCACCGCAGGGGACCGGTGGGTTAGTATGAAAGCCAGGCGTCTGCTGAAGACCCCCGTTGCAGTCTTCTCAGTCCTGTGCGGCTCAGCTGTAGGCTGAGCTCCATAGGAGACAGATCTTTTCACAATATACTGCAGTACTGTTTTAACAATTTTAAACAGGTCTCGGGAAAACGGTGACCAAGCAAAACATTTTATTTACAATATTCTGAATTTTTTTTCGTCATTTAAATTGAAAAAAAAAGTTTATCACCGCAATGGTCTATAATGTCACTGCCGCGTCATGACGATCCCCTCGACGTGGGCACATGCTGATAAGCTTCAACAATATCATCTGAGCAGAAAACATAGTATATTAACACACGGCGTATGATGGGCCCTATGCCAATGAGACCTATTCAATTGGATAAATGGACACGGCCAACAGGGAATATGCTACTGAAAACATGGAGTCATACATCCAAAAGTATACATAATACATTTTATTCGATCATAGACACAAATTGGCGTAAACATACATATAAAGGATAAAAGCGATAACAATGGGACTCGGGTATTAAGGGTTAAGGGTCATGTAGTCCACAAACCTACTGGAGAGGGAAGAAAAAATATATCAAAACTGTAAAGTCCTGTGGTTAGATGATGAGTTGTCAGGGTTAATACATATGCCTATTTAACAAGAAAGGATCAGCTAGGAATCCACCATATGTATATGTGGTCTATATTATCCTCCTGCTACGTAGGAAGCTGTCTAAAAACCGTCAGTTATTAACCTAGACACAGAAATACAGATATTTCTTACCCATGTCTCTCCCTGTGGGACACGATGCTCACCGCCTCGACGCGCGTTTCGCGTGGCCTTGCTCGGGGGGCTGTACATCTGGGCCAAAGAGGAGGAAAACCAAAAATGATGGGACCGGTTATACCAGAGTGGTTTGCTCTGCCCTGGCCGCTGTATGGATGATAACTGGCAGATCACTAGGGACCTCCCTGCTGTGGAGCATGCCCGTAGAGTCATGGCTGCGCATGCGCGACGCCACTACATTCATTGTCTAGGGAACTGCTGGCTATAGCTGAGCAGACTAAGATACACAAGCTCATTTTGCCGTGGTAAGAGGGTCTATATATGTTTAGCAGGAGAACCTCTTAAATCGGCTGGATCTGTCTGCATTAATAACTCTGGGAACATTCCTCTATAAAATACCGTTATCACAATGATGCTTTTATGAGATGGCGCGTACCAGTACTGCCCCCCAGGGCTCCTCACCAGGAGGCAGTTGCTCATATTCTCATCTCTTATCCCTTCACCTTTATAACACAGGTCTGACCGACAGAATGAGAAACGACTTCAACGTCATGAAAGATCTGGCCGTTCACACCCGCTTACCACCAGATCAGAGGGAGCGGCAAGTTGCAAAGTTCCTGAACTACATACACAAGTAAGTAGCCGGGGTGGCTGGTGAAGGCCGTCCGCCTCTGATCTGGGCCTTCTATAGGGCTAGGGAAGTTTGGTTAGAAGCCATGGCTTGATTTTGCTGTGGTTTTAAAAGTGGTTTCCCAACGAGCCTGTGAGTGTCTCGGGTACTGAGGCTTCTCGTAGCAGCGTGGGCTGTCACTATGGTTGGCCCATGACCGAACAGCTCATGTAAGATGGAATTTCTGTAATATTGACCCTTACGGACTGCTCGATGCAATATATTGGAGACCTTCCTGTATGGTTTTGCTCGCTGCAGGACTACAAATGTACAAATAAGACCGCATAATGAGATGACTGACCACAGTTTGATGCTTACCAGGCCAACACGTGTTTCGCCATTGCTTACTCAGAGGAACCACACCTCCAGAAGAAGCAACAGCGAAACACTTGCTGGGGTAGGAAAGCACTGTACTGGGGTAAGGTATCTCTTGTGGGTCCTAAAGCTGGATAGTCTCAAGCTATGGCCACTTCTGTTTCTGTCGGCACACGGCGGGGCCGAGTTCTAAAGATAGATACGGCCCCACAACAGGAGCAGCGTTTGAGACCTTTATTGGGCTCCTTCAATTCACCACACATTACAGTGATGAGTCCAGAGATTGTAATTTCCCCTTGTCTTCAGGGATGAGAGCGTACAGAAAGAGCTACGTGACTGGGGGCTGAATTTTGATACCGAACTCCTACAGTTCGAAGGGAGAATCGCACCTCCGGAAAAAATCCTGCAAAAAGACAAATCTGTGAGTATATAGGTAGAGGAGGAACGCACCACAACCCCTTCCGTTTGATTAATTATGTGTGTGTATATATATATATTTATATATGATTTTTTGGCACAATGAGCTGTGATATAAATGCATTTCGCATTCTGGGAGGTGTTTGAATATTTTGTGCTGTTTTTTACCAACATATTGCCGGGCCCAACAGCACTTTGCGGGGGTCTTCTAGAGCTGCAGCCGGGTCCCCTGGTCTCCAATGGCCGGAGGTCAGGCCTCTGGTTGCCCGTTACTCTGCACAGACCTGACATGTAATTCAGGGAGCTGATCCGGCGATGAGGTGTGACTTGTGATGTCGGATTATTTTCAGGCAGAATATAATCCGCAGTTTGCAGACTGGTCGCGAGAGCTGAGGGGTCCCGTCTTGATCAGCCCCCGGGATCTGAATAACTGGCTGCTCTTTTACACGCGGAGAAATTACGACGCGGCGAACGCTCTGCTACAGAACATGTTCAAGATCACCCAGCAAATGCGCATCCGGATGAACCGGGCGGTGATGTGAGATTCAGGGGCTCAGCCGAGGGGGGCTCCACATCTTACATATCTTACACCATACTTTTTGTTTATCTCAAGGGTTGAAATCGAGGATACTGTTGGGGGATATTTACAGGCCTTCCAGCAGAACATCACAGACCGCACAGAGATGGTGGGCAGATATTGAACTGTTTGGAGACTTAACCAGCAAGAATGTCTGGAATGTCACCACGATCTCTCTGCTCCCCAGGTCGTCTGCATCCTGTCCAGCAACAATAAGATGAAGTACGACGCTATCAAGAAGCACCTGTGCGTGGACTTCCCCATCCCCAGTCAGTGCGTCGTCGCCAGGACCTTGAGCAAACCCCAGACTGTCCTCTCCGTCTGCACCAAAATCGCTCTACAGATGAACTGCAAGTTAGGCGGAGAGCTGTGGAGCGTGGAGATACCGGTACTCGTGCCGAGGGTCCAGGGGTCCTCTACATTTCTCACCCCCCCCCTCCCCCCCCATGGCGAACAAGGAGCCAGGGGGGCCTCGACATCCCCCCCCCCCTCCCCCCGCCATGGTGAACGAGGGTCCAGGGGGGCCTCGACATCTCCCCCCACCCCACCCCGTGGGGAACGAGGGTCCAGGGGGGCCTCGACATCTCCCCCCACCCCGTGGGGAACGAGGGTCCAGGGGGGCCTCGACTTCTCCCCCAGTGGCAAGGATCGTGGGGGCAGGGAGTGTAATCCATGCACAGTAAAATCCTGTAAAAGTGGCTCTTTTTTTTCTCCAGCTAGAGAAAACGATAATCATTGGGATTGATTGCTACCACGATACCCTGCAGGGGAAGAGATCCATCGCTGGCTTTGTTGCAAGCACGAACAGACAAATGACTCGGTAACTTATCATTGCCCGCAGTGTTTGCCCCCTCCATGACTCTTCACTCCCGCTAATGAGAGAACTGGAGCCAGGAACCCACCATAACCATAGAGACAGCGTACTTCTCGCACTTCCAGCAAAATCCCCAGCTTTTCCCAAACTGCATAAACTCGCCCCTCCTGCTGCCGCCCTCTGCTCTGTGACTGCCCCCGCTGTCCCATCTGCCCCACGATGACCCCCCAATACTTCCAAAATTGTCATTACTATCATTACCCTCACAAAAGAGCAGGCAGCGACCTTTAAAACAGTAGTGCCAAGCAGACTGTAAGAGGGGGTCATCTTTTGTGCCCTCCTTTGTGCACCCAGTACAGGACTGAAGACTCGTAGGTGCCCGTTAGACGGTAATAATACCCCTTGAAAAATTAAGTGCGCCTTGTGTGCTCCTTTTGAAGGTTATAATGCCCCATGTGCTCCGTTCAAGTAATACCCCGTAAGTCACCCCTTCAAGTAATAATGTGTCCTTGAAATTGATCATTTCCTGTAGTTACCTGTATAAAAGACACCTGTCCACACACTCAGTCACACTCCAACCTCTCCACCATGGCCTAGACCAAAGAGCTGTCTAAGGACACCTGGGACAAAATTGTAGAACTGAACAAAGCTGGGATGGGCTACAGTAGGGTTCCCCAACTCCAGTCCTCAAGGCCCACCAACAGGTCATGTTTTCAGGATTTCCTTAGTATTGCACAAGTGATGGAATTATTGCCTATGCAATACTAAGGAAATCCTGAAAACATGACCTGTTGGTGGGCTTTGAGGACTGGAGTTGGGTTACACTGGGCTACAGGACAATAGGGAAGCAGCTTGGTGAGAAGGCAACAACTGTTGGCGCAATTATTAGAAAAGGGAAGAAACACAAGATGACTGTCAATCTTTCACGGTCTGGGGCTCCATGCAGGATCTCGCCTCGTTGGGTAAGGATGATCCTTATAAAGGTCAGGAATCAGCCCAGAACTAAAATGGGAGGACCTGGTCAATGACCTGAAAAGAACTGGGACCACAGTCTCAAACATTACATTACTGTTAGTAACACACTACGCCGTCATGGATTAAAATCCTACAAGGCACGCAAGGTCCCCCTGCTCACGCCAGCACATGTCCAGGCCCGTTTGAAGTTCGCCAATGACCATCTGGATGCTCCAGAGGAGGTATGGGAGAAGGTCATGTGGTCAGAAGAGACCAAAATAGAACTTTTTGGTATCAACTCCACTTGCCGTGTTTGGAGGAGGAAGGGATGAGTACAACCCCAAGAACACCATCCTCACTGTGAAACATGGTGGGGGAAACATCATACTTTGGGGTTGCGTTTCTGCAAATGGGACAGGATGACTGCACCGCATTGAAGGGAGGATGGATGAGCTCATGTATCGCAAGATTTTGGCCAAGAACCTTCTTCCTTTAAGAGCGTTGAAGATGGGTTGTGATTTGGTCTTCCAGCATGACAATGACCTGAAACAGAGCCAGGCCAACTAAGGAGTGGCTCCGTAAGAAGCATTTCAAGGTCCTGGAGTGGCCGAGCCAGTCTCCAGACCTGAACCCAATAGAAAATCTTTGGAGGGAGCTGAAACTCAATGTTGCCCAGTGACAGCCCCAAAACCTGAAAGATCTGGAGAAGATCTGTATGGAGGAGGGGGCCAAAATCCCTGCTGCAGTGTGTGCGAACCTGGTCAAGATCTACAGGAAACGTCTGACCTCTGTAAATGCAAACAAAGGTTTCTGCACCAAATATTAAGTTCTGTTTTTCTATTGTATCAAACACTTATTTCATGCAATAAAATGCAATTTAATTATGTAAAAATCCTACAATGTGATTCTCTGGATTTTATTTTTAGATTCTGTCTCTCACAGGTGAAGTGACCTACGATAAAAATCACAGACCTCTCCATACTTTGTAGGTGGGAAAACTTGCAAAATCGGCAATGTATCAAATACTTATTTTTTCTGTCACCCATGACGGCACAACGAGAGAGGAGATCCGCCCTTCAAGGACAGGAAACCTTCAAGATAAAAAGGTTGGCGCCTCTCTCTGCCTCAGTGGTTTCCTGTCCTTGATGGAGGACCTTCCTACTCGTCTGCGACAGCAGCAAGATATTCTTACTGGGGCCGGTCGGTTGTGGCAGGGGACAGTCTCTGCTGCTGCCGGTCCCATGGGTCCAAGAAGCGCCGCGGAGGGCGCTGACATGGTGTCCTCGCGTGCGGGGGTTTGCGGCACCTACACAGCATGGTAGCCGGCAACCCCGCGTCCCGTATGTGACGTCACGGGGCGTGACCGGAAGTGACGAACTGGAAGTTGTGCCCCGATGACGCGCACCGGGACCTCTGATCCCCAGATGTAATTTTCGGGGGAGGTACCGGAAGCTGCGGGAACGCCGGCCGGTGATCTCCCTGGCACAATGAAGGTACTTGGGGTAGATCACTGGCTAGGCAGGGGCGCAGTGCACCGTGATAGCTTCACAGCAGCCCTCCACACCGCAGCAGCAGCTGCAGCAGCCCAAGGAGCAGCCGCAGCAGCCTCGGCGCCAGAAGCGCACCCAGGAGCAGCGTGCACCGCAGAGCAGGAGCAGTGGCCGTTCTGGGACATGCAGCACCAAGGATTCAAGATCCAGCCGGCATAGCTCCTGCAGGATCGATGATTCCGTGGTCTTCCGAGGAGAAGTGTCAGATACCGTCCCGCCTCCCGTTCCGGTACCCTGTTTTTATCTACTGGGTGGTGAGTGAGCTTCGTGAAAGTCGACGTATTAATGTAGACTTTTTTCTTTTTGTGTCCCTCTTTCTCTCTCCTTCCTCCTTTATATGGTCAGGATGTCCTGAAGAAATGTACGGGGAAGTCCAAGTACAGAGTATGTGCCCTGTATGAACGGGGTCTGACTAGAGACTGGCCCAGAAAGTTATGCCAGCCATGTATTGAGGAAACCATTTCGGAGGGAACCCTGGATTTTGCTTCAAATTCAAAAACCCTTATTAGGTCTGAGGTGGAAAAATCGCTAAAATCGTTTTCCCAGGCAAAAGAAGCATCCCAGACCCATAGAGCAAAAACCCGACGAGGGAATGCTGGATGACTCCACGGACTGTTCCTCTTCGGATAGCGAGGCAGATACAGGTCATTGTTTTCCCCTGGAAAGTGTTGACGGCTTAGTAAAAGCAGTCAGGCCCACAATGGGGTTAGTTGACCAGAAGGCAAAAAAATCGGTACAGGATATTATGTTCGGTACCTTGGATCAGAAAAGAGTGTTTTCGATTAACGATAAGGTGCAGGGACTTGTCAAGAAGGAGTGGGATAGGCTGGAGAAAAAGGGTCCCCTTCCATCCTCCTTCAAAAGGAAATATCCCTTTAATGAAGAAGATACCGAAGCTGGATGTTGCGGTGTCCAAAGCTTCTAAAAAAAAAATCTTCTCTCCCTTTTGAAGACACAGGGATGCTGAAGGACCCACTGGACCGGAAGGTAGATACCTTCCTTAAGGGTACTTTGGAGTCATCAGCGGGGGCATTGAAACCAGCCATAGCAGCAACCTGTACAGCAAGATCCCTCATGGTTTGGTTAGACAGGTTAGAAGACCAGGTTAAAAACGAGTCACAGGACTCCATTCTGGCCTCTCTGCCGGTATTGAAGGGAGCTGCGGCCTTCTTATCGGACGCCTCCGCGGATTTCGCCAGATTAGCGGCAAGACCTGCGGCCCTGTCTAATGCCGGCCATAGAGCGGTCTGGCTGAAATGTTTCCCGGGGGACATACAAACGAAGGGAAAGTTATGTTCTCTTCCGTGTGAAGGTGATTTTCTCTTCGGTGCTTCTCTTGACACAATTCTTGAGAAAGCAGGTGACAACAAAAAAAAGGATTTCCTAAATCTTCCTTCTCAACTTTTATGCAGTCCTTTCGGAGGAAGAAATTTGGCCGCAGAAGGACGTCCACAGAACAATTTAGATGGGAGGGGATCGTTCCAGAAAAGTGAAAGGATTTTTGTTCGGCGGGCCCTCCCAGGATAGTCGCAAACCCCCCAAAATGACACACTATCCCAGGTTGGGAGGGAGGCTCTCTCTCTTCCTTCCAGCCTGGGAAAGGATCTCTTCCAGCAAGTGGATCCTCAATTTAATAAGATCAGGGTTAAAACTGGAATTTCTGAGGAACCCACCATTTATTCTGACTGCCTGAAGATCCTCTCTACCAGAACAGCGGGAACTGGAGGAGGAGATTTCAGGTCTCCTGCAAAAGAACGTCTTACTGGAGGTGTCACCACAAGAGGAAAGAAGAGGCTGCTATTCCCCCTTATTCCTTATAAAGAAACCGGACAACTCATACAGAGTCATCCTCCACTTGAAAGGCCTGAACAAATTCCTGAGCATTCCATCATTCAAGATGGAAACCATAAAATCAACGATAAGCCTTCTATTCCCCGGCTGCTACATGGCAGTGTTGGACCTAAGAGATGCGTATTACCACGTGCCAATTCATCGCGACTTTCAGAGATACCTCAGAGCAGCCGTAACTGTACAAGGAGTCGTCAGGCACTTCCGGTACAGATCTCTTCCCTTCGGCCTAGCAGTGGCGCCTCGTATATTCACAAAACTTATAGCGGAGGTTACAGCTCATCTCAGGGAGGAAAACAGATTGATCATTCCGTACCTGGACGACTTCCTAATAGTGGGGAAAACTCACGATCACTGCCTGGCCCAAGTGGATCAGGTGTGCACCATCATAAAAAAAACTTAGGATGGTGTTTAACCCCTTTCCGACCTGGTCAGTAATAGTAAGCACCAGGTCGGGAAGGCCGGTTCAGCGGGGGCTCCGGCGGTAAGCCCGCACTGAACCGAGCACATGTCGGCTGATTCTTACATTTGCCCGCAACAGCTGCGGGTGGAATCGCGATCCACCTGCGGCTGTTAACATGTTAAATTTCGCTGTCAATCTGACAGCGGCATTTAACTCGCGCTTCCGGTAAGCGTGTCCTAAGCCCTGCCCATCGGTGACCCCCGTCACGTGATCACGAGTCACCAATGGTTGGGCATGAAAACCCAGGGTCTGCAGCAGACCCCTGTGGTTGTCACGTCTCAATTGCTATGAGCGCCACCTAGTGTTTGGTGTCTATGAACTCGTAATGACCTGGAAAATAATGATGGCAGGTCAGTTATAGCATTCAGTGAACATGGTAGAAAAAAGGACCCAAAAAACTGTGGAATTGCATTTTTTTTTTTTGCAGTTTCACCCGAATTGGAATTTTTTTCCCGTTTTCCAGCAAACGATATGGTAAAACCAGTGATGGCGTTTAAAAGTACAACTCGTCCCGCAAAAAAAAAGCCCTCACCTGGCCATATTGAACGAAAATTGAAAAAGCTCTGGGAAGAAGGGGAGCAAAAAAATGAAAACACAAAAACAGAAAGACCCAAGGGGGTTAAACCTAGAAAAATCAAGACTGATCCCACATACAGCTCAGATCTTTAGGCCTTACTCTGGATTCGGTTCGACAGGAATGCCGCCTGTCCGAACAGAAAAGAGAAAATAAAAAATTTAGTTTCCACATCTATAACAAACCCAGTAATGACTCTCTCGGGGGGGCCATGTTTCTGCTGGGGTCCCTCGCCTCCTGCATCCCAGCAGTATGCTGGGCCCAATTTCATTCAAGGGAATTACAATGGGACGTCCTAAAGAACAAAATCAATCTCAGGGGGCATCTGGAGGGCAGGTTAACACTCCCTCACAATGTAATTCAGTCGCTGCATTGGTGGTTATAGACAAACACGTTTCGGACAGGTGTCCCCTGGGTTCCCCAGATTACCAGAGTGATTACTACGGACGCCAGCCCCAGGGGGTGGGGGGGCGCACCTAGACGGCACCTGATACAGGGGACTCGGTCAGAGGAGGAGAGTCTGGAGTCTTCCAACATGTGGGAACTATGAGCAGTAGAGAAGGCACTAATCAGCTTCTTACCCCTTCTACGAGGACATCATATAAAAATTCTGTCCGACAACAAGGTCACTGTGGCATATGTGAACCACCAGGGGGGGGGGACTCGCTCAAAAAAACTAATGCAGGTTGGGGGGAGGATATTTTCTCTAGTGGAAGGAAAAGTTCTCTCTTTGAAGGCCCTTCATATCAAAGGAAAGGACAACGCGAAGGCAGACTTTCTAAGTCGCAGGCCACTATTGCGGAGAGAATGGACTCTAAATCATTCAGTCTTCCGCCAGCTAGTGGCCATGTGGGGGTCTCCAGAGGTCGACCTGTTTGCGACTCGTCAGAACAGCAAATTGAAAAAGTTCTCCTCACTGAATCCCACGGAAAACACTCTAGTAGTAGACGCCTTCCAGTGCAGGTGGGATTTCAGTCTGGCCTATGCCTTTCCCCCAACGTGCCTAATTCCAGCCAGTGTTGAGGAAGATCCGGGAAGATCAGGCTCGAGTGGTCCTCATAGCCCCCTTCTGGCCCAAGAGACCATGCTTCTTTTGGCTGACGAGCATGTCAATCACGAACCCCTGGATTCTTCCAGAGATTCCCGACCTTCTTGCTCAGGGTCCTATATTCCATCCTCTGGTGAAAGGATTGCACTTAGCGGCCTGGAACTTGAGAGGTCTTTGCTAGAGGGTCGGGGTTTCTCATCAAATCTAGCTATTACTCTTCTAGGTAGTAGGAAACCAATCGCTGCTAAAATTTACAGTAGAGTCTGGAAGAAGTTCTTGTCATCTCAGGGATTCTCCCTGGGGGGTTCCCATAAAGGCCATTTTGGAATCTTGTCAAAAAGGGCTGGAAAAAGGCCTAGCGGTTAGCATCCTGAAGGTCCAAATCTCTGCCTTAGGGGTCTTGTATAATTAATTATAATCTGGCCGGTAACAAATGGATTTCCAGGTTCGTGAGGGCATGCAGTAGAGCCAAGCCAGCCCCTATAATAAGGGTCCCTTCTTTGGATTTAAACTTGGTGCTAAACGCGTTAACAAGTTCTCCCTTTGAGCCCCTTGGTCCATAAAATTACTCACCCTAAAAACAATACTTCTTGTGGCCTTAACATCAGCATGGAGGGTTAGTGAGTTGCAGGCTTTATCTGCCGATCCACCTTTTACTTTAGTGCTAGACGATAGGGTAGTTTTGAGACCAGACCCTGCTTTTCTACCTAAGATTGTGTCTTAAGGTTTCATATGTCTCAGGAGATAGCCCTATCATCCTTCTGTCCTGAACCAAAAAATAGCAAGGAGGAAAGATTTCATACCTTGGATGTTAGGAGATGCCTTATACATTTATTTAGCATCCACAAGCTCATGGCGGAAGGATAGGGCTCTATTTGTCTCCTTTCAGGGCTCCCGAAAGGGATCAAAGGTCTCAAAAGGCACTCTATCAAGGTGGATCCGAGAAGCCATTCTGATGGCCTATACGGGATCAGGCAGAGATCCTCCTAACAATCTGAAGGCCCACTCTACACAGGGCATTGCTCCTTCCTGGGCGGAAAGAGCGGACGTGACCATTGAGCAAATATGTAAGGCGGCCACGTGGTCATCTCCGTCCACTTTCTATAATCACTATAGACTTGACCTTTCTGCCTCCTCTGATCTCACATGTGGAAGAAGGGTTCTGCAGGCCGTGGTCCCTCCCTTACCTATGTAGTTCTCTGTAATTCTCTCGTTGTGCCGTCATGGGTGACAGAAAAACACGTATATTACTTACCGGTAATGTGTTTTTTTGGAACCCATGACAGCACCTTTACATTCCCTCCCTATCACTATGGTGTTCACCTTCCGGTTGGTGGGTATTGAGTGTTCACATGGGCGAAATTCATTTATGGTTAATAAAATTATGTCCTCTAACCGGAGAGTCCTCTCATCCTCTGTAATCCACTGAGGCGAAGAGAGGCGCCGCCTTTTTATCTTGAAGGTTTCCTGTCCTTGAAGGGCGGATCCCCTCTCTCATTATGCTGTCATGGGTTCCGAAAAAAACACATTACCGGTAAGTAATTTACGTGTTTCCCCACTGTGTTTTTTTTTTTTTTCTTAACAAAATACAGAACTAGATTAAGAAAATAATTATAATGTTTTTTTTATTTATTTTTTTAAAAAATGCACAAGATCAGAAAATATAGCAAATTCAGATGCATGGCTGATATAATGCATATGTTTTAAGGGCGTAATTCGGGAATTCCAGTCCTCTGAAGAAGCCTAAGTAATATCTGGCGTTTCTATTGTAGCTGGTTTTCCCGATGTGTCGTCCAGGATCAGAGACAGGAGATCGTCGATGGCCTGAAAGTCTGTATGCAAGGTAAAAACAAAGCTCCAAATGTGAGAAAGTATCTGCACAGATGATCACCGAATAGAAAAGTGTAAGCGGGTGTAGGAGGTCTTGGCGCATATCTGTGCTGTAATTTATGGCACTTTCTGATGCACTTTAGTAAATGTTGCCCGCCCCACCAGCTTCTTGGAGAAGTGCCATGGGTGGGGGGAAAAAAAATCACATTTGTGCAAAACCGCCGCAAGCAAAATTTGCTAATATTTTTTTATATTTTTTTTCACTTGTTATGTTTATGTTGCCTAGTAAATTTCCCCCCATGTGATAGATAGATAGATAGATATATAGTAAATTATATATATATATATAGTAAATTATAGATATATATAGTAAATTATAGATATATATAGATATATATAGAGAGAGATAGAGATATATATAGAGAGAGAGAGAGAGAGATATATAGAGATATAGTAAATTATATATATAGATATATATATATATATATATAATAAATTTTTTTTTATATTTCACAAATTGATATTTCCCATGAGAACTGGAGAATAACGTCCACTTCTTGCTATCGTATTGTGGTAGTTTTTTTTAATCTATTTCTAGAAATTACAACAGATTATCATCATAGTTTTTAAAGGAGCGCTCCAGGACCCTTGATATTGACGATCAAACCTTTCGTATCAGATTGGTGGGGGGTCCAACACTCGGTCACCCCCTACCAATTTTGATGTTTGCAATCGCAAAGAGTGTAGTGGCCATTCTTTGTATTGCAGCTGAATTACCGTAAATGTGATCTGAGCTGCAGTACCGAGAACGGCCTCTGCACGGTGTACGGCGCTGCCCTGCACATCTGGCTGCAGCGGGATCTGCAAACATCTGATGGCGGTGACCTATAAAAGAATACCAATGCATCTCTGCCTTATTTATCAGTGTATCACAATGCCATTATTACTTTTTTTCTGTCTTTTTTTTTTTCTTTGTCTTTTCTTTCCCTCTTATTTCTCTCTAGCGTCGCTGCACGCCTGGAGCAAGATGAATGAAGGCCTGCCGCACCGCATCATCATCTACAGAGACGGTGTGGGTGACGGGCAGCTCAAAACCCTGGTGAACTACGAGATCCCGCAGTTCATGGACTGTATCAAATCTGCTCGCCAGAATTACAGGTGCGGCGCAGAGGTCGCCCCAAACCCTTAAGTTTAAGTTTCCTGACAAATAATTTTTATTTTTGCATATTTTTATATATATATATATATATATATATATATATATATATATATATATATATATATATATATATATATATATATATATATATATATATATATATATATATATATATATATATATATATATATATATATATATATATATATATATATATATATATACTTTTAATATACAAGAGCCAGAACTTTTTTTTTAATTTCTCCACCAACATAGCCGTGCGAGGAATTGTACATTGCGGGATGAGTTGTAGTTTTGAGTGACGCCATTAATTTTGCCTTAACGTACTGATAAATGGGAAAATTAATTCCAAGTGGGGGGAAAATATTGAAAAACTTAAATTCTGCCATTGTTTTATTTTTGAGTTGTTGTGTTTTTTTGCCTTACAACGGTCAGTGAGCAGTAAAAATGACATGGCAATATGATTCTCCGGGTCCGTATGATGACAGACACCAAAAAAAAACGGCATGGATTTATATTGTGTGACCAACTTAGATGCTTTAAATGCTGCATCTATAGTAATTTTTTTTTTAATGTTAAAAATAAAAAAAACCTGTATACTCACCTCTCCGGTCTGCTCCCGGCGGCGTCCTCTCTTCAGCGTCCCGCGGTGTACTGGCAGGACCTGCGGTGACGTAATTTAGTCAGCTGATCGTCACGTGACCATCACCTGACTGCTGACGTCAGTGGTCACGTGACCATCAGCTGATTAAATAACATCACCGCAGGTCCTGCCAGTACACCGTGGGACGCTGAAGAGAGGACGCTGCCGGGAGCAGACCGGAGAGGTGAGTATACAGTTTTGTTTTTTTTTTACTTTATTTTTTTCACCGCATGGTAGCTGGGATGAGATGAGTTGTAGTCTCCTCTTCATCCCGGGTACCACACGCACCGCGATTACGCTGCAAATTCTCGGCCATTGAATTTAATTGGAGCGCAGCAAATCCACATATACCTGCGGGTTTGCTGCGTTTCAATGTTCCTAAATGGCGGCGAATTTGCAGCGTAATGGCGGTAGAAATGGTCATGCTGCGTTTTGGAAAGCAATGCGAATTCGGCACATCATGTGCACGGCACATCCGAATTCACATTGCTTTGCATGGCAGACGGTTTTGCAAGCGGTTTCGCGGCCGTAAAAATGCTACGTGGGCACATGGCCTTATGGTGGCTCAGTGTAGATAATCTGTCAGTAGGGTCCCATGAGTTTATCAGATTATGGATGTCATAACCACAGATGGAAGCACAAGTAGATGGGGAGCGCATCGGAGAGTCTGTGTAGTCCAGATTGTTTGGTCAGAACACGAAAAGAGGAGTTCATCCAACATGAAAGAACTTCTGGCAGTGAAACATGCAATGGAGAAGTTTCTCGCATCTCTCGAAAGCCGTCATGTTTGTATCTTGTCGGACAATCGAACAACGGTGGCTTACATCAACCTTCAGGGGGGGAACAAGTTCTCTCTCCTTGATGGCGGCAAAAGCATCCCTTGTCGTTAACAGCTTTGCAAATATAAGGAAAGAAAAATAACGGGGGAGACTTCCTAAGCTGATATGGGCCCTGAATCAGACACTCTTTCAGAAAACAATAAGCCTATGGGGGTCTTCAAAGTATGGACTTGTTCGCAAACAGGCAGAAGGTAAAAAAAAATCTGCTCGCTAAATCTCAGGGAAAAACCTCATGCAGTAGATGCCTTCCAGATTGCATGGCACTTCAATAAGGATTCCAGCAGATCAGGGAAGACCAGGCTAAGATAATCCTGATGGCCCCATTCTGGCTCAAAAGGCTGTAGTTTTCATGGATGAGGCTGATGTCCATCTCCAATCCATGGATCTTACCAGAGATCCCGGATCTACTCATCCAAGGTCCGATCTGGCATCCCCAAGCAGCGGCCTTCATTTGACAGCCTGGAATTTTGAGAGGTCACTATTAATCCAGAGAGGGTTTTCTTAAAGTTTAGTATCTACTTTACTTAAGAGCAGGAAACCTGTAACAACAAAAATATATAGTAGGAACTTTTTCCAGGTCCTATCTAGTTCAGGGGAAAGTTTTTTTGGTGAGGAAATTCTGATTTAAATCTATCCTAGAGTTTCTCCTGAAAGGATTAGAGCTTGGGCCATCCACTAGCACTATTAAAGTGCAGATCTCTGCCCTACAGGCATAGTATAACTGTCACTTGGTAGGCAATAGCTGGAAACCTAGGTTTATTAAAGCATGTGATAGGTCTAGGCCAATCCAGAGTCTGAAGATCCTTCCTTGGGATCTGAGCTTGGTGCTGGAGGCATCAACCAGTCGCCTTTGAACAGTTAGAGATGTCATCTGTTAAAAATCTTACAGTAAAATCTCTAATTCTGGTGATGACTTCGGCCCGTAGAGTCCGTGATATCCAAGCCTTGTCCGCTAATCCCCCCCCCCCCCCCAAATTTACACAGATTTTGGAAGATAGTGTTATCTTAAAACCAGATCCAAAAGTAGCCATGAAGTTTCATAGGAGTCGAGAGATTATTCTTCCCTCCTTTTTACACTAATCCTAGGACCCCAAAGGAGGAAAAATCTCACACACTGCATGTTAGGAAGTCTTTAATAAATGACGCGTCAGTAATGAAACAATGGAGGAAGAGACATTCATTGTTTTGTTTCCTTCCAGGGGAAGGAAAGGCCTTAAAGTCTCGAGGGGGTGTGGGGGGGGGTACCTTAGCTAGATGGATTAGGGAAGCCATTAGGTTGGCCTTCTCCTCTAGTGGCGTATCAGTCCCAGAGAGTATGAAAGCCCATTCTACTCGAGCTATCGCGACCTCTTGGGCCGAGAAGGTGGCGTGGCGATGTCTATCGACCAGATATGTGAGGCTGCAGCATGGTCCTGTCCTTCAACCTCTATAAACTATATAAATCCATGCAACCGGCATGGATTTAGATGGTGTGACCAAGTTAGTTAAAAAAAAAAAAAAAAAAAAAAAAAAAAAAGAATAAAAATGGTAAATAAAAGAAAACATATTATACTCTCCCTCCGATGGCCCCCGGTCTCCTCCTCAGATGCATCCGGTCTCCCCGGTGTCTCGTGGTGGTGTAAAAGGACCTTTCATGACTTCATTTAGTCATGTGACAGGTCACGCGACCGCCAACGTCAGCGGTCGCGTGAATTGTCACATGACAGAATGACGTCATGGAAGGTCCTTTTACACCACCCCAAGACGTACCGGATAGAAGACCGCGGGCCATCAGAATGTGAGTATAATGTGGTTTTTTTTTGTTTGTTTTTTTATCTAAATTTTTGTTTTTTTTTACAGGTACTATGGTACCCGGGTCTGGAGGAGAGTCTCCTCTTCTCCAGACCCGGGTACCATCCGCACATTGAATCGCTTAATATCCGCTTGTGCACATGTTGTCATGCGGATATTAAGCGATTCAATGCAAGTCAATGGCGGCGAAAATGCCGCACTTACACAAAATAATTGGCAGTGCTGCGGATTTTTCCGCAATGATAATCCGCAGCGGAAACTTCCGCAGCATGTGCACAGCACATGCATATTATCATTGGGGAACATGGCAGACCTTCTACCAAGCGTTTTTTAAGCGTTTCTGCTGTGGAATTGCCGCTGCGGAAACGCTTAAACGCATAGTGGGCACACAGCCTTAGGAGGACGTCTATCAGATTGTCAAGTTAACGGGAGCCGCTCTTCTCAATTCTGATGTGTTTGTAGATGCCACTCAATAATCGCAGGAAATGGTTGTTTTTTTCAGCCCTAGACTAACCGTGGTGGTGGTGAAGAAAAGAATAAATGCCAGATTCTTTGCCGTTATGGGCGGCCGGCTCCAGAATCCACCGCCCGGAACAATAGTTGATAGTGAAGTCACCAGACCTGAATGGTTAGTACCCATTTGCCCAGAATAAGTATGGAGGGAGAACTAGTAATGTCTGAAGTGTGACTCCCAAGACAGGGAGATGCTGGGAGTTTTTTTAGCATTAATTGAGGATGAGCTGCAATACCTGACACTACCACATACAAAGAGTAGCACTGGTTTCTAATTTCAGACAACCCCTTTAATCCAGATTAAGGGAAAGTGGACCCTAGGAGGTCTTTTACTGTACTCTCCTGACGTTTTAAAGATTTCCATAGGTCTCTATTCCTATGGCCTCCACTTCTGGGAGACTCGAGAGCGGTGTGCTCAGTGTCTTAAAGGGGTTGTCTATTACATGTAAAAGTGGGCTAATGGGGGCATTAAAACAAAAAAAAATAGTGACCTACCGGACCGTCGTTCCTTTGTAATGCAGATCATCTCGCTTTATTTTCCTACTCGGACAGAATGTGATTGCTGCAGCCAATCAGTCATCACTGATTGGCTGCAGCTGTCACTTGATGTTCCCTGCTGGAAGAAGTGCAGGGATGGGGGAGACACGGGCAGCATTACATTAGAAGGGCTGGGGGGTCTGGTAGGAGATTATCCTTTTGACCTTTTGGGCCAACTTTAATATGACGTGTAGTGGACAACCCTTTTAATGAAGTGACCAGCAACAATTCGACTGATGGTTCTTAGCAATGAATCCAAACTTCTTCCATAAAGTCTCCGGCACAGAACTCGCTCGGAGGTGGCGCAGACTTCAAAGAAGCCGCGAGAAGCTTAACCAAACCCATTGTTCATGGGACTTTCCTGAGTTTTCATAGTTGCCAGGTTGCTCACGATAGATTAGCGATGGCCGTTACTATTGTCTATTAACCATTAACGCCCGTGTCATCTGCTTTCGCGCAGGTACGACTTCTTCATCATCAGCCAGTCTGTGAGACAAGGGACAGTCTCCCCCACACATTACAATGTTGTGTATGACACTGGAGGCCTGAAGCCCGACCACATGCAGCGCCTGACCTACAAGCTGTGCCACCAGTACTATAACTGGCCTGTACGTGGTTACTGGGAGATTACCGGAGGGAGGGACTTTGGGAGTCCTGCCTGTTCACTGTTCGTTTTTTTTTTTCCTCTTAGGGTGTCATCAGAGTTCCAGCACCGTGTCAGTACGCTCATAAGCTTGCCTTCCTGGTTGGGCAGAGCATCCACAGAGAACCACACAACTCCCTGTCCAGTCTCCTCTACTACCTGTAGAAATTGTGCGGGGCTGAGAATTGTTCAAGTGTTTTTGTCTTGTTTGTTTTTGAAGTTTTTTGAGAAAATTGGCAAAGTCTGAAAAGCCAAAAGTGGCAGCCACCAAATTGTAGCTGTCATATATATAGATTATTTTTTTTTCCAATTAATAAATAGGGTTGAGCCGAGTATGTTCTGTTCCGAGTATGCTCGGGCCGAGCTCCGAGTAGTTACTGCTGCTCGGTGATATGGTTGAATCGCTCTCGTGTGCATGATTTGCAACTGTTTGACAGCTTTATTACATGTGAGGAATGTGTAAGAAATAGACATTCCTACCATGTAATAAAGCTGTGAAACAGTTGCAAATCATGCACACGGGAGCAATTCAACCACATCACCGAGCAGCAGTAAATACTCGGAGCTCGGCCCGAGCATACTCGGAACAGAACATACTCGCTCAACGCTAGTAATAAAATAAAAGCAATGATATTGGTTTATGTAGACAATAGCTTTAATAAAATGGATACTTTCTGGCACCTCAACCATGTCCATTAGACCTTAGATTTTTCTGCTAATTTTGCTGAGGAGCCAGGTTGTGCCAATAAAACCTTCCCTCCTTCAGCCTCACAGAAATCATCCATCCATCGTCCATCCACAGGTATTGGAAGACCCAGGGGGTGCACAATGTTTGCCTTGTCTTTTATGCGAGCAAAGTGGCTTCTTTAGAGCTGAAACAACATTTCTAGGCATCCATTCAAAATCCGACTTTTCCTTCATGTTGTGATTTCCTCTACTTGCTAAAGGTCCACGATGCGTAGCTGCAAATGTCCAAATGTGCTGCAACTCTGCAGCAATTTCTTCACTTTCGTGAAGAGCCACTATATCAGTTTGTGTTTTTTTTTTATTTGTATGAACAGCCCTCCAGGCCTTCAGGAAGGTGTGGTGATCCTTTTTTCAATATCTGGGTGTCCTAGCTTTCACCCTAGGGCCTAGATCAAGGCTCTATCCAAAGTGGCCATTTTGGAGAGCCTTGAGATCACTTTGGACATGGTACCTTTAATTTGACTGGATTACCAACTATCAAAAAGCCTCCCCCTTCCCTCTGTCATTTCCTAACCTTTCTTGGCATGTTTCAAAAACAACTTGGACTGGAATCCTCCTACCAGACACTCTTCTTCTTTCTTTATGAGAATGTCTGGTCTTTTCTGAAACACCATCCAGTTTTTGTCACTGCAGACAAGGATTGATGGTTTTCTTCATGGCTTTGATTCCTTACATCTAGTTATACACTTGATTACATAAGCCATTCTAACTTTATGTCAAAAGTCAATGGAAGTCCCGGATTGCACCATTCTCCTACTCATATCAAGTGGTGGTTATTCTTCCCTAAGCTAATTGTGGGCTGTTCCCTTTCTACCATTGGTCCCGATGATGCGTGGAAGCCCCACTGGCTTATAAGGAATTTTTTAGAACCTGATTTATTTTAGAATGTGATCGACTAGAATCATTGTTCCAACTCAATGTCCTGTAACTTGAGGACATTTGTTTGTTGACTTTGGACCCAGCTTCTAAAAGGTCACTCCTTTTAGATGTTTGGACAAACAAAGCAGCCTGTTTAAACCATAAAGGAGACTTGAAGCTGCGTCAAGAACCACCAGCATTCTGACTTTGGGAGAAGGACACTTTGCATTTCTCTCCCCAGTCTACATCCTAGAAATATGGATCATTTGGATTATTGACTCATCATAGGGAAGGATCAAACAAGGAGAATAGGCTCTTCATTCCAACTTATTCAGAGTTTGTGACTCCTGGTGTTGTCTCCCATTTGTGGATCTCGTTGCTTTCAGACTCGACCATAAACTTCCTTCCTGGGATTTAAAATCCTCTAGCTTTGATGCTCATCCCTTAGGACTAGTTCTCATTTCTATCTCGCCTGCTCCTTCATCTCATCTTCCAGAAGGTTAGAACAGGAGCTATCAGTTATTCTCATTGTTCCAGACTGGCTCAGTCAAGCTGGATATGCCAAAATAGTCAATTTTCTGGCCAGTACTTTCTGGCGACCACCTTGTGCCTCCTGGATTTACCAAAAAGCTTGGAGATTCTTTTTCTGTTGATAGGAAGAAAACTGTTCTAACCAATGCAATTTTCCTTTTCTAACCTGCTGTACCTACTTAAGAAAGGGCAGGAGATTGCTGTAACACTGGTGGAGGTGGTCCCACTGCACCATAGGCCAGGCTTACCCTGGAGGGACATTACGAAGTGACTACCGGGTATTTACTAGAGCCTCTGATGGTGAGGATGGATGGGTTTGGCCACCGGTAATCACCAGATACCACTCCAGGGCAGTCTCCGGGTCTGTAGCAGCTGACTGGAGGTTCAGAGACACTGGTAATGAGGTACAGATGGATGGAGGCAAAGACGTGGTCAGACAATCCGAGGTCAGGGCAGGCACCATAGTTCAATGTACTTAGCCGAGGTCAGAATAAATGGGTAGGAAAGCCAGATCAGAAAACAGGAGAGCCCATTCAAGACTGTACCTTACAGGACATGCCCCCACTGACTCACTCTGCATAGGAGAAAAATGCATTTAATATGTATTATGCAATAAATTTTAGTTTTGAACTGAGACCTTTTGCAGCACTTTTTTTGTGTTTGAGTACCATTGGTACGGATGTGTCTCTGCCACTAATTTTGGAAAAGTTTGGCTACCAACTGTTCGGAATCTAGACAGAGACTGAACTAGAACCATAATCAGAAGGTGTGGTGGGAGGAGCTGCCTAATAAACCCCCTGCAGCTTCGGGATAGACCAAATTATCTCCCCTCTGCAGGACATGATGGGGTTAAATACTTACAGAAAGTGGGCCTGCCTCCCTATAGCCAAGTAGAGACTTAAAAGCAGCAGGAGAGTGTAGCAGTGTTGGAAATGCTACAAGAGGCAGCTCAGTGAGACAGCCTGCGACTGTGAAGAGCAGATCTGTGACCACAATTAGAAGGGCAGCGCTTACCACCTATGCGAGTCATTGGCGTGACAGTACCTCCCTACACTCCCTCCTTTTTTGGCAGACTGTTGGAGTAACCTTTCAAGAATGGCAGGTGCGTAGATGTTCTCAGTGGGCTCCCAAGACCTCTCTTCGGGACCAAAACCCCTCTAGTCAACCAAATAGAAGGTCTTGTATGAACCTTAAGAATCCAAAGTGCACTTAACCTCGAACACGTCCTAAGGACCTTTAGGAATGGATGTAGGGGCAGGAGTATGGGCCTTGAAGAATTGATTTTAGGACTACTGGCTTCAAGAGCGAGGTGTGAAATGTATGCGGGATCCAAAGATTTTGCGCCAGCTGAAGCTTGTAGGTCACAAGGTTGAAAGGCCCAAGGTACCAAGGGGAAAACATGTACGAAGGTACCTTCAGCCGAACGTACCGAGAAGACAACCAGACCCCATCTCCAGAGTGATATTGAGACAGCAAACGTCTCTTCTTGTCTGCATGAATTTTCTTCCAAGACTCAACCTTGTAGAAGGAGGCGGAGTTTGCCTCCAGATCTGAAGGAAGTTGCCATAAGAGGAATCAGCAGCTGGTACCCTGGAGGATATAGACATCAGAGAGGGCACTTGAGGGTGCTGGGAGTATACAATGAAAAATGGAGAATCTCCAGAAGACTCTCCAACGTGGTTGTTCTAGGAAAACTCTGCCCAGGGGAGTAATTGAACCCAGTCATCCTGACAGGCAGAGATGGTGATGAAGGTAATTTTCAAGAATCTAATTAATCCATTCCACTTGCCTATTGGACTGCGAATGGTATGCAGTGGAAAAAGCTTGCAAAGAGCTCTCCAGAATTTTGAAGTGAATTGGACTCCACAATCAGTCTTTGTGGAGACTAAATACATGCTGGAAGAACTGCTGTCATGCTCCTGGGTTCGAACTCGAGCCTGCTTTTTGTGGTCGGCTTCTCTGTCTGCTGAGCTGCAGTAGACACACCTTTTCTTTGGGGATATAGGTTCTGTTATTCTGTCTGCAGTCTGTTTGGCATAGCACAAGTGTTTTTCACTTGTCTGCCCTATCACCTTTTGGGTGTGGTGTTATATTCTGTTTGCCTGCTGGTGATCGTTTCCTGTGGATGTTCAGCTATTCTGATGTAGCTTAAATCCAGTCAGTGAAATTCCAGCTAGGGTTTATCTCCTTGCTGTTTCTCTTTTTTACTTTGCACTTTCCTTTCTTTTTAGGAAGTAGGCAGCATATAATCTAACAGTATGTACTTTTATACTTATTGTGTTTCGTGGTTTATTTTACTCACTCTGGGATCTTTCCTTTTTTTTCAACACTTTCTCTTTTGTAGGAAATTTACACTCTCCTGTTCTTTAGGAGGAACGTGAAGTGCTCAACAGTCTTTTAGTCAGTTTAGGTCCAAGCTTCCATCTTCTAGTCTGTGGTTAAGGCTATCTCTGCTCACACAGGAACCTTTAGGGACTGCGGGTCTGGATCTCTGGTCTGTACAGGAACCGGTAGGCTCAGTCACAATTTTTAGTTACGTTTTTTCCGAAGTGAGTTGCTCTAACAATTGTGTGGCAAGCTTAGGTGCAGCGGAAAGGCCGGCCAGGAGAAATAAGTGAGCCATTTTAGAGAACGGATCCACCATTACCCTGATGGTGTTGCAACCCTCAGAGGCAGGTCTGTGATGAAATCCACGGCTATCTGTTGCCCGGGAATGGAAGGAACCGGCAGAGGCTGAAAAGAAACAGGAGGACTTGTTTCTGGCGCGCTGTGGACAGGCGCTTATGAAGTCCCAGTCATCCTTTACTAGCGAAGGTCAACAGAAGTGGCGAGCAAGGAGCTCAGTGGTCTTGTGTATGTCCATATGACCAGCCAGCTTGGATTTTTTACTCCGCACAGATTTCTCCTCTTCTGGGGAGTAGGGACAAATGTTTTGCCTGGAGGAATGCCTTTTAAAAGGGCCAGAGCTGCTTTAGTAACCATGACTGGGTCAATGATGTGCTGAGGCTCTTCCACAGAATCGTTTACATCAAAGGATCGAGAGACAGCATCTGATTTGACAGTCTTCTCCACATGACGAAATTTTAATTCAAAGTTAAAACGAGCGAAGGATTCAACTGCTAGGTGGACTGCAATAAGGTCAAATTTTTATGGTCCATGTATATTAATACCAGAGAGCTGACACCCTCCATTAGATTTGGCCATTCTTAAAGCACCATCTTAATTGCTAGAAGCTAAAGATACCCAATGATATAATTTCGCTCAGCCAGCGAAAACAATTTGGAGGAAAAAATGCAAGAGACAGACTTCTCCCGAAGAAGTTCTTTGCAAGAGCACCACTTCAGCGTCGATAGAAGCATCTGTCTCCAAGAGAAATTGCCTCTTGGGATGGAGTGGTGCAGAACTGGAGCTCTCGCGAAGGCATCTTTCAACAGCTGGATGGCCAGACTATGGCATTAGCCCCCTTCTTGGTTGAAGCGGAGATGGGTGCCATGAGGGACAAGTGCAGATAAATTGTCTAAAGGGGTTGACGAAACACATGAACCTCTAGATGGCACGCAACCTCTAGGACTGAGGCCAGGAGAAACCAACAGAAACCTCCAGATCCAGCTAGAGGTCCTGGCTAGAAACAATGTACCCAAGGAAAGGCAAGGAGGATCTTTCGAAGACACATCTGGATAACTTGGCAAAGAGATTGTTATCCCATAAGCGCTGTAAAACCTGACTAATGTGTCTTATATTGGTAGGTAGAGCATGTGAGAAAATCAGGATGCTGTCGAAATACACGACCACGTAGACATAGAGGAGGTCCAGAAGCTGTCTTTAATGAATTCCTGAAATACGATGTCAAAGGACAAGATGAAATACTAGTAGTGACTGTTACGGGTATTAAAGGCAGTCTTCTATTCTTCACCCTTATGGCTCCTAAGCAAGTTATAAGCTCCCCGTAGATCCAATTTGGTGAACGCTATTGATGAACGAACGCGCTCGCCACTACTCGGTACTCGCCCGAGCATCATGGTGCTCGAAAAGCTCGGCGAGTATTTCCAGGTTGCTCGGGCGGGAACTCGGGTCCCCTCCCTGCATGTTTGGCGCTCTTTAGAGAGGCAATGAACATGCAGGGATTGCCTGCCATGCACTGTAATGCCGTAGCCATGTTGGTTGTGGCATTACAGTGATTGGCTGGCCGCACAGCGTCATCAGGTCTATATCAGACCTGGCGCCGCCATGCTCGTCACAGTCACTCCGGATCAGACAGTGTAGGTAGAGCTGCAGCTGTGTCAGGGAGAGATTTAATTGTGTATTAGGTAGTGTAGGGAGAAAACCCGTACATTACACATATCCATCTTAACAAACAGTCCTTTTGAGGACTAATCCATCTGCAGAGATATCAGGGAGGCAGTGTATATAGGCAGGCAAGCAGGGTATATAACAGACTGCAGTGCACATAGCTCAAGAGGCTCCATTCCAGTTCTGCCTTCTGCTGCTGTTATATTTCTAGAAATAGGCCCAGGTCGCAGGGGCCAGGAATAATTTTTTTTGCATCTTAATCCTCATAATTTGCTTAAAAAGCAATCCAGAGAACACCGTTTTTCTGCACCATTTGCTTGTTGGCACTGCAGAATACAGCCAGGTCCTTTCCATATTACAGCGCTAGAAATCCAGCTATTTAAAACTGCTTTCTCCGTCACATGGATCACATACAGTACAGACCAAACGTTTGGACATGCCTCATTTAAAGATTTTTCTGTATTTTCTTGACTATGAAAATTGTACACTCACACTGAAGGCATCAAAACTATGCATTACCACATGTGGAATTATATACTTAACAAAAAAGTGTGAAACAACTGAAAATATGTCTTATATTCTAGGTTCTTCAAAGTAGCCACCTTTTGCTTTGATGACTGCTTTGCACACTCTTGGCATTCTCTTGATGAGCTTCAAGAGGTAGTCACCGGAAATGGTTTTCACTTCACAGGTGTGCCCTGTCAGGTTTAATAAGTGGGATTTCTTGCCTTATAAATGGGTTTGTGACCATCAGTTGTGTTGTGCAGAAGTCTGGTGGATACACAGCTGATAGTCCTACTGAATAGACTGTTAGAATTTGTATTATGGCAAGAAAAAAAGCAGCTAAGTAAAGAAAAATGAGTGGGCATCATTACTTTAAGAAATGAAGGGCAGTCAGTCCGAAAAATTGGGCAAACTTTGAAAGTGTCCCCAAGTGCAGTTGCAAAAACCATCAAGCGCTACAAAGAAACTGGCTCACATGAGGACCGCCCCAGGAAAGGAAGACCAAGAGTCACCTCTGCTTCTGAGGATAAGTTTATCCGAGTCACCAGCCTCAGAAATCGCAGGTTAACAGCAGCTCAGATTAGAGACCAGGTCAATGCCACACAGAGTTCTAGCAGCAGACACATCTCTACAACTGTTAAGAGGAGACTTTGTGCAGCAGGCCTTCATGGTAAAATAGCTGCTAGGAAACCACTGCTAAGGACAGTCAACAAGCAGCAGAGATCTGTTTGGGCTAAAGAACACAAGGAATTGACAGACCAGTGGAAATCTGTGCTTTGGTCTGAGGAGTCCAAATTTGAGATCTTTGGTTCCAACCACCGTGTCTTTGTGCGACGCAGAAAAGGTGAACGGATGGACTCTACATGCCTGGTTCCCACCGTGAAGCATGGAGGAGGAGGTGTGATGGTGTGGGGGTGCTTTGCTGGTGACACTGTTGGGGATTTATTCAAAATTGAAGGCATACTGAACCAGCATGGCTACCACAGCATCTTGCAGCGGCATGCTATTCCATCCGGTTTGCGTTTAGTTGGACCATTATTTATTTTTCAACAGGACAATGACCCCAAACACACCTCCAGGCTGTGTAAGGGCTATTTGACCAAGAAGGAGAGTGATGGGGTGCTACGCCAGATGACCTGGCCTCCACAGTCACCAGACCTGAACCCAATCGAGATGGTTTGGGGTGAGCTGGACCGCAGAGTGAAGTCAAAAGGGCCAACAAGTGCTAAGCATCTCTGGGAACTCCTTCAAGATTGTTGGAAGACCATTTCCGGTGACTACCTCTTGAAACTCATCAAGAGAATGCCAAGAGTGTGCAAAGCAGTCATCAAAGCAAAAGGTGGCTACTTTGAAGAACCTAGAATATAAGACATATTTTCAGTTGTTTCACACTTTTTTGTTAAGTATATAATTCCACATGTGTTAATTCATAGTTTTGATGCCTTCAGTGTGAATGTACAATTTTCAAAGTCATGAAAATACAGAAAAATCTTTAAATGAGGTGTGTCCAAACTTTTGGTCTGTACTATACATTTTCAGAAAATACTGCCATTTCTGACCTTCAGTGTGTCAGTGAAGCAATTCACCACAGTTTGCTGTTCAAACTAGTTACCTACAGGCCAGGTATTTAAAACTGTTTTCTCCGTCACACAGATCACATATAAGTTCGCTCCAAACTCAGTCATTTGTAGTGAGCGTGGAAGATACTGTCCTCCATTTAAAATGGGCAAGGCACATGGCAAGGTAGGGGGAACTGGACATGATGGTAATTGTGCATGCATAGGCCGAGGACAAGGCCGTGGGCAAGCTGAAATTGTGCCACAACAACCACCCACATCATCTCGCCTGACCACCTTGTCCCAATTTCTAGGGGACCGCAGCACACCACTATTGAACCCAGAGCAGTGTCAAAAGGTTGTTGGTTGTATAGCGGATAATGCTTCCAGTCACTTTACCACCACCACCCTGTCTTCCACACTGTCAAGTCTCAGTAGCCGTGAGTCTGGACCGCATATTCCTCACCCTGATCCTCCTTCCTCCCACCATGCCGAGTGCCCAAAGACAACTGATCCCACACTTGGACACTCTGAAGAGCTGTTCACTTTTCATTATAGATTCGGGCCTCTCGCCCGGTCCACTTGAAGCGGGGCAAGAGGAGATCGCGTGTAGCGATGCCCAAATATTTGAGCAGCCACGGTCACACGAAGGTGACGGTGGGAAAGTGTCACAAGAGGTGGACGATGATGAGACACAATTGCCAGAAAGTCAGGAGGAGGAACAGGGTGCGGAAGTGGAAGACGAGGTGTTGAACGATATAGTAACTGACCCAACCTGGCAGGAGGACATGCAGAGAGAGGACAGCAGCACACAGGGGGAGGGAGGCAGAGCACCCCAACAGGCAGGAAGAAGCAGTGTGGTGGCCACAGACAGAAGGCGGGCAACCGTTCCCCGTAACACCAGCACGAAGGAAGTTGCCAGTACAACTGTTAGGTCTTCCCGAGTCTGGTTGTTTTTTAAAGACTCTGCCGATAACCCCAAAAAGGCCATTTGCACTACCTGCCAGGCCATCATCAGCAGGGGTGGCAAAACGACCAGCCTGACCACCACCAGCATGATCAGGCACATGGCAGCAAAGCTCCCGACTTTGTGGGCTGAACCCCAGGGTCCAGGAACAGTGTCTGTGGGTGGCACCACTGCTTCTTCCGCTGTTGTGGATGCAAGCCAATCCCCTGTCCATGGTGCATGCGAAGATGCCTCCTGCCCTGCACCTGTCATTGCACACTCTCAAGTAGCAGCATCAGGAAGCACGTCCATGTCCTTGTCCCAGCGCCGCGTTCAGTTGTCCATACACCAGTCCTTGGAACGCAAGCGCAAATATACAGCCAACGCCCCACAGGCCACACTACTAAATTCTCACATTTCACGACTGCTTGCGCTCGAAATGTTGCCTTTTAGGCTCGTGGAGACGGAAGCATTCCGCAACCTGATAGCGGCGGCCGTCCCTCGGTACTCGGTCCCGAGCCGCCACTATTTCTCCCGGTGTGCCATCCCCGCATTACACAAGCATGTGTCCCAAAACATTAGCCGTGCTCTCAACAACGCAGTTACCGGTAAAGTCCACCTAACCACGGACACGTGGACAAGTGCTTGTGGGCAGGGACGGTACATTTCGCTGATGGCACACTGGGCTAACATAGTGGAAGCCGGGACCCAGTCGGACCTTGGGATGGAACATGTCCTCCTGACGCCAAGGATTGTGGGCCCTAGGTCAATCAGGGTTCCCCCCCCTCGTCAACAGCTCCTGCACCTCAGCCTCCTCCTCTTCAGCCTCCATCTCCAAAATGACCACATCAGTCACAAGCTGGAAGCACTGCAGCACTGCCTCGGCCAAGCGGCAACAGTCTGTGTTGAAGCTAATATGCTTAGCTGAAAAACCGCACAATGCTGAAGAGTTGTGGACAGCTCTGAAAGAGCAGGCAGATCTGTGGCTCACACCACTGAACCTACAGCCAGGCATGGTCGTGTGTGACAATGGCCAGAACCTGGTGGCGACTCTGAGGCGAGGCGAGCTCACACACGTACCATGCCTGGCCCATGTGCTTAACGTGGTTCAGTGGTTTCTCAAATCCTACCCGGAGCTGCCGGATCTGCTTCTTAAAGTACGCCGCCTGTGTGCCCATTTTAGAAAGTCAGCTACAGCTTCTGCCGCCGTTGCCGTGTTTCAGCAGCGTTTGCAGCTTCCGGCTCACAGACTGGTGTGTGATGTCCCCACGTGTTGGAACTCTACACTGCAGATGTTGGGAAGGATTTGTGAGCTGAAGAGGACAGTTGTTGAGTACCAGCATCAACAAGGCTGTCGCTATTCAGTTCAGACTCCACAGATAAGACCTCAGAAGTGGACATGGATGTCAGACATATGTACCATCCTCCAAAATTTTAAGGACTCCACCAAGATGGTGAGCGGCGATGACGCCATAATTAACGTCACCATCCCGCTTCTCTGTCTTCTGAAACGCTGTCTGCTCACAGTCAAAGAGGATGCATTGCAGGCAGAGCACGATGAGCTGGAGCAAAGAACCATACAGGGTGATTACACACAGCCAAGCCTCATCTCATCCCAACGTGGATTGGGTGACAATGAGGAGGAGGAAGGACAGGAGCTAGTTTCATGCACTATAGACGGTTCTACCTGCACAGCTGTCATACCGTCTGTTCAGCGTGGATGGCCAGAGGACAGCGAGGAGGAGAGCATGGTCAGTCATCCTCTTGGTGAGGACACGGAAGTCTTGCCTGTTAGTAGTCTGGCACGCATGGCTGAGTTTATGTTACGCTGCCTTTCCCATGACCCTTGCGTTCTCAAAATATTGGGTGAGAGCCATTACTGGTTGGTGACACTTCTAGACCCACGCTACAAGGAGAACTTTATATCTCTTATTCCTGAGGCGGACAGGTCTACAAAAATGGGGCTGTACCAGAAGGCCCTTGTTGCGGAACTATTAAAAAAATTCCCATCTGAAAACGCTGGCGGCAGAGGGCACACTTCGTTGGAGTACAGGCGAGAGAGACACAACTTCAATCCAGCAGCGGCAGGGGAACACTGTCAAAGTTGTGGGAGAGTTTTCTCAGACCCTCCCATCGCACAGGCCCTGAGGCGCGGGGTACTCTCACAATGAGTGCAAAGTTTGGGACGATGCTGAGGGAGTACCTTGCCGACCGTACCAATGTCCTGTGTGATTCCGCTGTGCCTTATAATTATTGGGTATCCAAGCTGGATACGTGGAATGAACTGGCTCTCTATGCCTTGGAGGTCCTGGCCTGCCCTGCCGCCAGCGTTTTATCTGAGCGGGTTTTTAGTGCCACTGGTGGAATTTTAACTGATAAGCGCATCCGCCTGTCAACTGAAAATGCTGACAGGCTGACTCTTATAAAATGAACCAGGGCTGGATTGGGCGAGACTTCTCTACACCACCGAATGATAGCAGTGTAACAAACTCAAATCCAGTGTCTTTTCTTGGGAGGTGTATTCCTATGCACCTTTTCACACACACATGGGTATACGCTTCCTGATTTTGGATATTTACTCTTATCCTCCTCCTTCTCCTCATCCTCCACCACCATATCACCAGGGTGACCGTGGTCCGTGATGCAACACCCACCTAATTTTTTTAAAGGGTGTTTATGATGGCCGTAAAAAAAATTTTTGATACAGTATGTTAATGTATACCCCCCAGGGGTAAATGTTTGTCAGCCCATACACTTAGTGCATGGGCATTACAAGTATAGGAGGCCCGCTCCTTTCTAATGGGAACATATTTTATGAGGCCCTCCTCCACGTCTCTTCCAAGGGGCATTGAAGTGCCTCCAAATTTTTGGCAGCCCTTGCATTCACTGCATAGGCCAACACTATGGGAGACTCTCTCCTTTCTGATGGTAATTTGTCATTACTGTGGCCCTGCTCTATGTGTCTTTAAATTCTTAGTGGGGTTTTTCCTAAAATTGTCAGCCGTTGGACTCACTGCATATCATATAACTGTATAGCAGACTCTCTCCTTTCTAATGGGAACATGTCGTACCTTTTTACTGTGGCCCTGCTCTGTGTGTCTTTAAATTCTTAGTGGGGATTTTCCCAAATTTTGGCAGCCCTTGCAGTCACAGCATGGGCATTACCAATATAGGAGACCCGCTCCTTTATAATGGGAACATTTTTTTTAATGAGACCCTCCTCTATGTCTCTTCAAAGGGGTATTGGGTTGTGTCCAAATTTTTGGCAGCCCTTGCAGTCACTGGATACGCAATAACAGTATAGGAGACCCACTTGTTAATAATGGGAACAACAAAGCATAGCTGGCTGATGGCTCTCTAACAATAGCTAGGGCCGACTGCTGGCCTTTTAAGAATAGTAAGGGCCGTCTGATGTCCCTATAGAAATAGGCTTTATGACTTTCAGAGTCCATCCATCATAAATAATGCATTTGTCATAAAAAAAAAAAAACTTAAAAAAAAACAAAACAATAGGATCTTTCTTTAGGATAAAAAGCAGCGTCACCAATTTAACAACAATGTAATTACATTGTTCAACTCATGCACCTCCTCCTCCATCTCCGAAATGACCACATCAGTCACAAGCTGACAGCACTGCAGCACTGCCTTGGCCAAGCGGCAACAGGCTGTGCTGAAGATAACATGCTTAATTGACAAACCGCCTAGCTCTGCAGAGTTGTTGAAAGCTGTAACACAGCAGCCTGATCTGTGGCTCTCACCGCTGAACATACAGCCAGGCATGGTCGTGTGTGACAATGGGCGGAACCAGGTGACGGAGAAATGACAGCCGGGTTAGATACGGTTTCCCTCTATGCCAGTCCTTATGCCAAGCTAAAGAATATGGCTGTGGTGAAATACAACTCCCACTGAGAAGCTGTTTCTGATTGAAAAACATTGTGCCCACCAGAGGATTTGATTCTGAGGGCTCACCTTTCTCCCCCGCTCAAGAGCCCCATAGCAGCTGCAAAGTTAGCGCTATCATGAACTTTCCTGAGGTAGAAGCCAAGGCACACCAGAGGATTCTCTGGTGGGACCGTCCAACCCTGCCGAGAAGCGAGGCTACGAAAAGTGTGTGGAAAGGTTCCTGGACACTCTATGGCTGCTTTCTTACTGATGTGGAAACCCACGCAAACAAGGGGAAAACATACAAAGTCCTTGCAGATGTTGTCCTTGCTAGGATTTGAACCCAGGATCCCAGCGCTGCAAGTCTTCAGTGCTAACCACTGATCCAATGTGCTGCCGTTCACCCTCTAATATCTAACAAGTTGGAGGAACTTGCACCTGCTGCCACTCTATCTTCAGCTCCTTTGTGATAAAATGTATTTGGGCAGCCACTCAGTCTACGAAATAAAATTTCTGAGAAGGAAATTGGGGATGGCTTCGCTACTGCTACTGGGGGCAGTGCTAATACCATGGCGTCGTACCATAGTTTGCTGGAAATATTCCAGGCTGGTAGGAGGCAAGCAAATTCCCACAGAAAAGTACCAGCAGTAATGTTCAGGGACCCGCGCTTGTAGAAGACGGAGACAACACTGGGAGAAATAGTGACGGCTGGGGACTAGAGATGAGCGGTGTTCGACTAGAAATGTTCACCAATCTCAAATTCGAGCTGTTTTGGGCGGTGTTCGAGTTGTTCGACGAACCCGAATGATTTGCAAAAAATTCGGCTGTTCGAGGTTATGTTCGATAACTGTTCGTGCACCAAAAGCGTGTCCTGCATGTCTGGCGCTATTTAGAGCACCAATCATGCAGGGATTGTCTGCCACTCACTGTAATGCCACAGCCATGGTGGTTGTGGCATTACAGTGATTGCCCAAATCGATGGGAACAGTGCCAACAGTGAAACATGAAAAGCCGGCAATTCAGCAGCGGCATACACCGGTACCCAACAATTTAGAACCGAAAGAATAGAGCTTCACACATAGATTAGATAGATAGAAACATGTCAGTCACATATATAAGAAGTACAGTGAAAGTGCTGCTTACTGTACTTGTCATTTAGCGTAAAGGATTTATCAAAAAAAATAATAGTGTTTTCATGCACCGTCTCTTTAAAAAAGCCGGCCGGCAATTCAGCAGCGGTACCCGACAATTTAGAATAGAAGGAATAGAGAATCACACATAGATTAGATAGATAGAAACATGTCAGTCACATATATATGAAGTATAGTGATAGTGTTGGTTACTGTACTTGTCATTTAGTATTAAAATAAAGGATTTATTATTAAAAAAATTGGCGTGGGGTTCCCCTTAATTTTAGTCTCTAGCGGAGGTTAAGCAGACGGCTGGGGCAGATGTTTGAAGCCTGGGAAGGGGGTAATACCCACGGAGCTTCCCAGGCTACTAATATGAGCCCCCAGCTGAATACATAGCCTTTACTAGCTATTAAAATGGGGGACCCTCCAAAAAAAATGACGTGGGGTCCCCCCTAATTTAATAGCTAGCAAAGGCTAGGCAGACAGCTGGGGGCTGATATTAATAGCCCAGGAAGGGAGCCATGAATATTGGCCCCCTCCCAGGCTAGAAACACCATCCGTCAGCCGCCCCAGAAATGGCGCATTCATAGGATGCGCCAATTCTGGCACTTAGCCTCGCTCTTCCACGCTGCCCTGGTGCGGTGGCAGGGGGTAATAGGGCTGGGGTTGATGTCAGCTTATAATGCCAGCTGACATCAAGCCCAGGTTAGTAATGGAGAGGCGTCTATAAGACGCCCCCATTACTAACCCCATAGTCAAAGTTAAAAAAAACACAAACACCCAGAATAAAGTCCTTTAATTGAAATAAAGACACAATTCTTTATTGTTCTAAATTAAACCATACTTACCGTCACGCCCATTCCAGCTGAAGCCAACGATCTCCTGTAATAAAAATAAAATAATAAAGCAACCTCATCCTTACCTTTCCATGGTTCCCACGACAGCTTCAGCTCTGCTACATCGAGATGACAGGCTGGACCGCAGCAGAACGCTGCCATCCAGCCTGTCATCCCGCAGACACTGAGAAGAGCAGGCATGCTTGCGCTCCTCAGTGTCTCTCTGTGACGGCATAAAGATGAGCCGAGGTCATGTCCAATGAACTCGGCTCACCTCATGCACGTCACTTACAGCGTGGGAGAATTCTCACGCTGAAACGCTGAGTGCAGGAGAATTTTCCCACGCTGTCAGTGACGTGCATGAGGTGAGCCGAGTTCATTGGACATGACCTCGGCTCATCTGGATGCCGTCACAGCGAGACACTGAGGAGCGCAAGCATGCCTGCTCTTCTCAGTGTCTGCGGGATGACAGGCTGGATGGCAGCGTTCTGCTGCGGTCCAGCCTGTCATCTCGATGTAGCAGAGCTGAAGCTGTCGTGGGAACCATGGAAAGGTAAGGATGATGTTGCTTTATTATTTTTCTTTTATTTCAGGAGATCGTTGACTTCAGCTGGAATGGGTGTGATGGTAAGTATGGTTTAATTTAGAACAATAAAGAATTGTGTGTTTATTTCAATTAAAGGACTTTATTCTGGGTGTTGTGTTTTTTTTAAATACTTTACTAGAAATTCATGGCGGTCATGTCTAATACTGGCGTGACCCCATGAATTTTGGGCTTGGGGCCAGCTGATAATACCAAGCTGGCCCTAACCCCTTTATTACCCAGTGAGCCACCGCACCAGGGCCCTGGATGAGTTGGGTACAGCGCCAGAAGATGGCGCTTCTATGAACGTGCCATTTTCCGGGGTGGCTGCGGACTGCAATTTGCAGCGGGGGGGGGCCCAGAAAGCTTGGGCCACCCTGCGCTGCGGATTCCAGCCCCCAGCTGCCTAGTTGTACCTGGCTGGACACAAAAATAGTGCGAAGCCCCACGTATTTTTTTTTTAATTATTTCATGAAATTCATGAAATAATTTAAAGAAAATTGACGTGGGGCTTCGCCCTGTTTTTGTGTCCAGCCAGGTACAACTAGGCAGCTGGGGGCTGGAATCCGCAGCGCAGGGAGGCCCAAGCTTTCTGGGCCCCCCCCCGCTGCAAATTGCAGTCCGCAGCCACCCCGGAAAATGGCACGTTCATAGAAGCGCCATCTTCTGGCGCTGTACCCAACTCATCCAGGGCCCTGGTGCGGTGGCTCACTGGGTAATAAAGGGGTTAGGGCCAGCTTGGTATTATCAGCTGGCCCCAAGCCCAAAATTCATGGGGTCACGCCAGTATTAGACATGACCGCCATGAATTTCTAGTAAAGTATTTAAAAAAAACACAACACCCAGAATAAAGTCCTTTAATTGAAATAAACACACAATTCTTTATTGTTCTAAATTAAACCATACTTACCATCACACCCATTCCAGCTGAAGTCAACGATCTCCTGAAATAAAAGAAAAATAATAAAGCAACATCATCCTTACCTTTCCATGGTTCCCACGACAGCTTCAGCTCTGCTACATCGAGATGACAGGCTGGACCGCAGCAGAACGCTGCCATCCAGCCTGTCATCCCGCAGACACTGAGAAGAGCAGGCATGCTTGCGCTCCTCAGTGTCTCGCTGTGACGGCATCCAGATGAGCCGAGGTCATGTCCAATGAACTCGGCTCACCTCATGCACGTCACTGACAGCGTGGGAAAATTCTCCTGCACTCAGCGCTTCAGCGTGGGAGAATTCTCACACTGAAGCGCTGAGTGCAGGAGAATTCTCCCACGCTGTCAGTGACGTGCAGGAGGTGAGCTGAGTTCATTGGACATGAACTCGTCTCATCTTTATGCCGTCACAGCCAGACACTGCAGAGCGCAAGCATGCCTGCGCTTCTCAGTGTCTGCGGGATGACAGGCTGGATGGCAGCGTTCTGCTGCGGTCCAGCCTGTCATCTCGATGTAGCAGAGCTGAAGCTGTCCTGGGAACCATCGAAAGGTAAGGATGAGGTTGCTTTATTATTTTTCTTTTATTGCAGGAGATCGTTGGCTTCAGCTGGAATGGGCGTGATGGTAAGTATGGTTTAATTTAGAACAATAAAGAATTGTGTGTTTATTTCAATTAAAGGACTTTATTCTGGGTGTTTGTGTTTTTTTTTAACTTTGACTATGGGGTTAGTAATGGGGGTGTCTTATAGACGCCTCTCCATTACTAACCTGGGCTTGATGTCAGCTGGCATTATAAGCTGACATCAACCCCAGCCCTATTACCCCACTGCCACCGCACCAGGGCAGCGTGGAAGAGCGAGGCTAAGTGCCAGAATTGGCGCATCCTATGAATGCGCCATTTCTGGGGCGGCTGACGGCTGGTGTTTCTAGCCTGGGAGGGGGCCAATATTCATGGCTCCCTTCCTGGGCTATTAATATCAGCCCCCAGCTGTCTGCCTAGCCTTTGCTAGCTATTAAATTAGGGGGGACCCCACGTCATTTTTTTTGGAGGGTCCCCCATTTTAATAGCTAGTAAAGGCTATGTATTCAGCTGGGGGCTCATATTAGTAGCCTGGGAAGCTCCGTGGGTATTACCCCCTTCCCAGGCTTCAAACATCTGCCCCAGCTGTCTGCTTAACCTCCGCTAGAGACTAAAATTAAGGGGAACCCCACGCCAATTTTTTTTAATAATAAATCCTTTATTTTAATACTAAATGACAAGTACAGTAAGCAACACTATCACTGTACTTCATATATATGTGACTGACATGTTTCTATCTATCTAATCTATGTGTGATGCTCTATTCTGTCTGTTATAAATTGTCGAGTACAGATGCTGAATTGCCGGCCGGCTTTTTTAAAGAGACAGTGCATGAAAACACTATTATTTTTTTAAATAAATCCTTTACACTAAATGACAAGTACAGTAAGCAACACTGTCACTGTACTTCATATATATGTGACTGACATGTTTCTATCTATCTAATCTATGTGTGAGGCTCTATTCCTTCTTGTCTAAATTGTCGGGTACCGGTGTATGCCGCTGCTGAATTGCCGGCCGGCTTTTTTAAAGAAAGCGTCTTCTGAGCAGTTTGTCAGCTTTTGGACACCTTTGAAGGTGTTTTCTATGTGTTTCTATGTGTTTTTGTTTGCCTGCCATTGGTTTTAACGGTGTTCGACGAACCGAACCGAACCCGAACACTACGGGGGTGGCTCAACACTACTGGGGACCAAGTATGGACATGAGGCATGAGGCATGTGGTTGTGAAAAGCTTCCACCTCCATGAGCCTAAAAGGCCACATTTCAAGTGCAAGCAGCTTTACAAGACTTCCTGGGAGAAATGACACGCAGGCTAGATAGGGTTTCCCTCTATGCCAGTCCTTTCACCGAGCTAAATACAACTGTCAGCAAAAAAAGCTGTGGACTTGCTCCGTACCGTCCCTGGCCACATTCACCTGTCCACGTGTTTGTGGTTAGGCGGTCCTTTCCAGTAAGTGCACTGGGGATGGCACGGGTAATGTTGTGGGACCCGTGCTTGTGGAAGGCGGAGGCGATACCGGGAAATATAGTGGCGGCTGGGGACCGAGTATGGATACCCAGCCGCCGCCATGAGGTTGTGAAAAGCTTCCGCCTCCACGAGCTTAAAAGGCCATATTTCAAGTGCAAAAAGCTGCCCAGAAATATGGCATTTTAGTGTTGCGGCCTGTGGGTGGGTGGGTGGCTGGCTGCATACTTGCACTTGCATTCCAAGTAACAGAAAACTAAGCAGATGATGGCCTCTATCAACATCATGGCCTCACCTCGGGACTATGAACTCTCCTGAAGAAGAAGCCAGGGCCCGCCGGAGGAGTCTCCGATTCTCTGGTGGGCCCGTCCAACCCTACCGAAAAGCAGTACTGGCTAAGAAAAGTGTGGGGGAAGGTTCCCGGACACTCTATGGCTGCTTTTTAAATGTTGATCGGCCATGCTTATACATGTTATTTATCAAACCACATTACAGATCAGGCCATTGTCCAACTCTGTATTCAAGAAATTAAATGCGCAAAGAAAGATGTGTGTGTGTGTGTGTGTGTGTGTGTCAAAGTACCACCAACAAGTGCGAATTGATGTTGTATGGGCTGCCATTGCTTCTGCAACAAGCTCAATTACAGGACTTCCTGGGAGAAATGGCATGCAGGGTAGATACGGTTTCCCTCTATGCCAGTCCTTTCACCGAGATAAATACAACTGTCAGCAAAAAAAGTTGTGTACTGGCTCCGTACCGTCCCTGGCCACATTCACCTGTCCACGTGTTTGTGATTAGGCGGTCCTTCCCAGTAAGTGCACTGGGGAGGGCACGGGTAATGTTGTGGGACACGTGCTTGTGGAAGGCGGAGGCGATACCGGGAAATATAGTGGTGGCTGGGGACTGAGTATGGACTCCCGGCCACCGCCGGCATGAGGTTGTGAAAAGCTTCCGCCTCCATGAGCTTCATAGGCCACATTTGAAGTGCAAGCAGCTGTCAAAAATTTGGCAGTATAGTATTGCAGCCTGTGGGTGGGTGGCTGGCTGCATACTTGCGCTTGCATTCCAAGGAATGGGGTAGGGACAACAGAACGCTGCAGTGGGACAAGGACGTGATTGTTGCAAGTCTGCAACGACAGGTGCATGGTGGGAGACATCTTCGCATGCGCCAAGGATCACTTATGATGGGCACACTTTTAGGCAGTGACCTGGAAGTCAGAAATGCTTCCAGAGGTCTTCCCCATGCTGTTCCCATGTCTTTTCAGCACTTTATGCATGTGTCTGATGATGTGTCACACACCACATGGCCAGATAAGGTTGTAAAATGTTAAAATTACATTTCTTGGTGAATGCATTTGTCTTAGTTGAAAGCAATGCAAAAGTGCAAAAATGCAACGTGTGAACATAGCCCAAGGTGTGGAGGAGTATTTTTGGTTTTGGTTATTTATTTTGCCTTCTATACAAGTCATTACCCTGGAAATGATGTTCCTTAATATATTTCCCAGGAAAATACATTTTGGTTTAGTTTTTGGATGTTTTATTGTGAGTCCGTAAAAGCGGCGTAATACTCTGACAATGTTGTTGACAGCAGTGATCTGGGAGTCAGAAATGCTTCCAGGGGTCTTCCCATGCTGTTCTTATGTCATTTGAGCACTGTTCCCATCGATTTGGGCAATTTTTAGGCCCGCTGCAGACCGCTGGGGTAGGCCCCTGAAAAATGCTTGAGTTTCCCATAGACTTAAATTGGGCTCGTTGCTCGGGTCGAGCACCCGAGTATTTCAATTTGCTCGACCCGAGCAACGAGTATCCGAGCATTTTAGTGCTCGCTCATCACTGTACAGAAGCATAAGGCATACTGGGCCATGGTATCCGTGCTCTGCCTTAGAGACAAAAAGGACGATGCAGCTGAGGAGGTGCAGCCTGGAACCTCGAATACTGCTCAGAACATCTCCAGGAACCTTCCAACATTGCGGGGTCTCTGGACCACCACTCTCCCAAATGAGGTTTGCTCAGGCCATGGCTGGTTCAGATAACAAATACCATAAATGCTATCTTGGTCTGGTTCCAAGGAAAGAGATGAGCATAGTGTGAAATGGATCACACACTGATTAATGAAGCCAAGGCTCTCCCTGGGATCTCCATTATGGCGGGACTGAAGTCTCAGGACTCAAGTGGCTGGAGCTCAGCAGTTCCACCAGAAACTGAGGTCCTAAGTGGTTCCCTTGGGGAGATGGACAGTCCTGAGTATGGTTGGCCAGACTTGGTAGAGGCGGAAGACAAGGCGGACCAACTCTGCAGCTGGGTTGCCATCGTATTGATAGCCTGCATCATCTGTTCCTCACGCCCACGTTGAGAGTACACTTCCTCCTATAGCACTTGTATATTAGACTTGGGATGTCACAATTTGTCAGTGGGGTTCATGGCCTGATCAGACTATAAGGCTATGTTAACATTAGCCGTTTTTTTTTCTGCAGCAAAACCTGATCTCTTGTCAGGGTAGAAGCTGCGTCAAAAACACAGGTTTTGGTGCATTTTTTGGTGCATGTTTGCTCCGTTTCTTAGGATCCCAAAGTTCAGCTTTGCTTCTACCACAGGTCACTAATGCAAGGCATATGTGGAACCATATTAACAGTGAGGGAAGTGAATTGTTCAGGAATAGTTTTTCCATGAAATTGGCAGTGCATTAAGTTTGTAGTTTGCAGGACACTTTTTATTTTCACACTATGGGCTGCCATTGCATGGCTCAGAAATTGTTCAATTTCACACCTTCGTGGGCCACAGGTTTTGTTCAATCTCACACCTAGGTGAGCCAATGCTTACATTGTACACATCGCTAATTTAATTAAAATGTCCTAATCCAAACTGTCATCTCAGGTGACAAAGACCAGAAGGTAAAATCACAAAAATAAATGAGTTTCACAGACTGCTGTACTTGCTTTTTTTCACTAAAAATGCAGCAAAACCTGATGACTACATTCACATTAGATGTTTTTTCACCATTTTTTTTTCCGCTCCTTACTTTCAATGGGTAAAAAATGCTGAAAGAAGTGACATGCTCTATTGTGCAAAAAACACGCAAAGCATAAAATTCTGCTGACACAAAAAACCAATGTGTGTGCATGAGATTTCTGAGATCTCATATACTTTGTTGGTACTCTAAAATGCCGCTGAAAATTTGCATAAAAAAACCTGAAAAAATGCCTAGTGTGAACATAACCTAACACTGGTGGGTGTGGACCCACTGCACCATGGGCTTGGGCGTTCCTTGGAGGGGGTGTAACTAAGTTACTACTGGGTATTCATTAGAGCCTCTGATGATGAGGATAGGCTTGGCTAGTAGTCACCAGGTATCACTTCAGGTCAGTCCCCTGGTCTGCAGCTGCTGACTGGAGGGTACGAGGTACAGATGGACGGAGGCAAAGACATAGTCAAGCAATCAGAGGTCAAGGCAGGCAGCATGGGTTCAATATACATAGCCAAGGTCAGGAGCAGAGAGGTCAGGATAAACGGGTAGGCAAGCTGGGTCAGAAAACAGGAGAGATGATGCAAGACAGAACCTTACAGAAATCTAGACAGAGACTGAACTTAAACCTTCGATCAGGGGAGGAGTGGTGAAAAGCGCTCCCTAATAAACTCCCTGCTGCTTTGGGTTGGGCCAGAGGATCTCACCTCTGCAGGACACGATGGGGTTAAATACCTGCAGAAAATGGCTGCATCTCCCTATAGCCAGTTAGAGACGAGCAACAGAGGTGGAAATACTACAAGAGATAGCTCAGCAAGACAGCACGCGACTGGGGGGAAGCAGAGCGGTGACCCAATGAGTAGGGCGGAGCTTACCACCTGTGCGAGGCATTGGTGTGACAATGGTATTGACTCTTCCACTTATCCGTCAGCTCAGTGATGGGTGCATCCCATACCATCCCTATTTGAAGATTCTGTATGGGAAAACAGTGGGGAGAAGCCAGATGGAGAAAGCTGACCATGTTCCGGACTAATCATCTGAAATTTCCAAGCTGCCTGATGTTGCCTGATCAGTTTGTATCAATCTGAATCATCAGGATAGCGGAAATCTCCACTATTACGCTCTTTGCCACATTGGCTTTAACAGTCATTAATATCGGCTTATCTGTGGTGTGGACGCCTGTTGGAGTCATGAAGGCTTCTCGTAACTGTACAGCAGATATCATCTTGGACGTGTTGACCTTACATGCTCTTACATGGCTCAAAATTTAAAACATCTGCCTTTTTCACGGTTTATGGTCATCAATGTCGCTGTTTTTACGAACACTAGTGGAACACGATGTGTCAATTGTAAGATATTTTCTATAGATCCTGTTCTAGTAATCACATTCTGCTTTTTAGGACAATGGAAGGGGTCGTTGTCCTCATTTGGCTTTGGTGACCTTTTTTTGTTTGTTTGAGATTAAATTGGATGTATAGTTTAGAAAATCAACAGATCTTTTTGATCCTAATTGGGGGGAACAAAAACCATAAATGACTTGTAAATCGGAGACTGTTGTCCAGTCCTGTATGTGATTGTATTGCCACAGTCATTCGGATGTCCTCGGCTCACCTCTCCAGCTGACCTGACATGACCAGAACCAGGGGCTTGAATGAAATCTATTTTTTTTGTCTCTGTGGACCGTCCCTGGTTGAGCTATGATGATGATGATGATTGATGATTGATGAGGAGGATGATGATGATGATGAGGAGGAGGAGGAGGATGATGATTATGATGATGAGGAGGAGGATGATGATTATGATGATGAGGAGGAGGAGGAGGAGGAGGAGGAGGGGGAGGAGGATTATTTTGCTGAAGTGGGAGCGCTGCTGTGGACTTAAGTTCAGATCATGGATTTCAAGTGATCGCTGCACGCTCGAGGTGCGACCAGCGGTGATCTGCTGCTGGCTGTACGCTTTTCACAAACCCATTGAATAGTCCCCGGGTTTCCGGAATTCATCTGAGAATCAGACCAGAGTATTACCCGACAATTTTTTTTCTGCACGTACTGATGTAAAATTGCGAATATGAATTGGCCCATTGGCCGTAATAAGTCATCATTCAGTGCAAGTGTTCTCAAATCTACGCTCGGCTGGCAGCTTCTTTTTCTCCAATGGCTTTTTTAACATTTCTCTGAATACGCAAATTTTTTTTTCCTCCTATATCAATCCATGAATTTTTGACTAAAAATATATATTTTTTTGCTATTAGGCTTCATTTAAAAAAAAAAAATAGCAGTTTATCTATTTTCTTGTCTGTTTTACTGTCTATTGTTGACTTCAGAATGAGTTCAATTTCACACCTTCGTGGGCCACAGGTATTGTTCAATCTCACACCTAGGTGAGCCAGTGCTTACATTGTACACATCGCTAATTTAATTAAACTGTCCTAATTCAAACTGCTATCTCAGGTGCAGAGAAAGCATCGTTTATAACTCTTTTCCTCCTACTTTTCCAAACTTTGATTATTAAATGGCTGAGAGGCAAAACGCAGGTGTTGTTTTTCATTGCGTCCAAAAACCAAAAAAAAATTTGTAATTTTTTTTTTTTAAGTGGAACATTGTTCCAGTGCGCTTTTTTTGGGAAGTTTTTCCCTTTTCTGAAGCAGTTTTTGAAGCATTTTTGCAGCCATCTGATTGGTCCGTGCCTAGGTTGGACCGGATTCCATCTTGAGCCTCTTAAGAGAAACGACGAACACTTTCTTTTTCAAAACCTGAAGCAGAAAAAAAAAAAAAAAAAAAGCTCAAAAGACGACGCACAGAAGACAGACTTCTTCCAAGAGCCGTAACTTTTTTATTTTTAAGTCAATATGACCGTATGAGGGCTTGTTTTTTTTGCAGGACGAGTTGTACCTTTGAACGGCACCATTGATTTTACCACACAGTATAGTGGAAAATGGGAAAAAAAAAACTCAAAAAGTGCGGTGAAATTGCAGAAAAAAGTGCAATTCCACAATTGTTTTTTTTGGGTTTATTTACCCTGTTTACTATATGTTAAAACTGACCGCCAATATGATTTTCCATGTCGGTACAAGTACCGAGCTACCCAAACGTATAGTTGTTTTTTTTTTTTTTTTTTTTAAGTGGTGAAAAAAAATTCTGAAATTTGTAAAAAAATAAATAAATAAATAAATAATAATAATTTGGTTTTGCCGCCATTTTCCGAGGCCTGTAACGTTTTCCCTTTTTGGGATATTGGGCTGTTTGAGGGTTTTTTTTTTTTTTTTTTTTCACCCTGAGCTGATGTTTTTATTGATACCATGTTGGGGTAGATACAATGTATTGATCGCCTGTTATTGCAATATTATTTTTTTGCTGTTTTTATTTTATTCTCATCACGCCATTTACTTGAATGGATTCATTTATATTTTGATAGATTGGACTTTTACGGATGCGGCAATGCAGCAAATGTGTTTGTTTTTTTATTGGTTTTATCTTATAGAACTTAACTGTTTTTTTTTTTTTTTTCATATTTTTAAACTTTTTTTTCCCTTTTTTTTTACTGTATTTAATAGTCCCCTTAGGGGGACTTTGAAGTTGTGATCATTTGATAATCTAATGCTCTGCGATGTATAGTACATCAGCCGTCATGTGCTGGGAAAGATACGGGCTCGGCGTTCGAGCCCGGATCAAAGGCAGGGACGCGACATATGATGTAAGTTTACGTCATATGTCATGGAGGGGTGAGCAGCATAAAGTAGTAAAAGTCAAAAACCAACATTTAGAAAAACATAAATGAAAGAACTAGATGAAAATAATTTAGTCTCCCCCCCATCTGTCACTGTATAAAATAGGAAACCCCTATAAACAATGATAAAAACTGACTGCAGCATGATAAATGCTGGAATGACACAGCGTGCCCAGAAGACATGATAATGGGATACAGTCTGAATACTGTATATATGAATTTACCCCAACGATAGAAGGGCTCAAAACTATAACCAACATACTACCAGCACAGTCAGAAGCCGGTGAGCAGCCTGAGGGGAAAATACTGTGGCAAACTATAGAGAGAGATGGGTAGAGACACCACGTGTTTCACCACTAAAACTGTGGTTTCATCAGGGGCAAAAGTGCAATGCTAAAGGTTTATGAAGAATTATTTATATGCATATAGATAATAAAGCAATTAAATTATTCCAGGCTGTGGGAGGCATGATCCGTGTGATCAGCCTCCCTGAGCGTTTGTACAAAAAGTATATGTTAATAAAGCTACATGAACATTGAAAGCGCATGGACGCGCGTCGGATATGATGAAACGAGTCAATCATGTTTGCAATATTGTCTGGGTACACGCGTGTGCAGCCGATCTTCCAAAGCCTGTGCAAAATGCACATGCGTAAATCTTTGCGCAGTGGCGATAAGTTCCGGATGCCGATTTACGTATGCTTCTTGGTTATACGTACCTCTCTATCTCTACACATTGTGCTGCTTCTGGTATGTTCCGGGTTGATCACTTTTTATGTGGTGCCCTCATTGATGATTAGTAGCAGCGCCGTCTCGCGCAGGCACTCCTTGCTCTGCCATACTGTAGGCAGAGCAAAGGACATTACTGCGCATGCGCCAAAACGCGTAGTTCCGGCTCCAGTGGCAGTGCGGCTGCTCAGGCTGGTGACGCTACTGCGCATGCGCGTGATTTCAGTGACATAGGACATGTTCTCCAGAGAAATCTGAGCCGGAGCAGCGAGGACGCCCATCGGCCCGGACCAACCTCATTTAAATACAGCGCAGGAGCAATTCCAATAGTATTTCTGGGGGTCTACAAGGGGAGTCCAGGAGATGATGGACACTTTTGTGGAATTCTGCGCAGGCGGAGATAAAGGTGACGCCATTTGTCGAGAGACTCAAAAACTGGTGAGAAGTTCCCTTTTAAAGGATTTTTAGCGTTAAAATGAGATGATGCGACGCGCTTTACCTGTGTATAGAAACTTAACGATGGATTTACAGCCGATGCCGCGCAATTTTATTAGACATCGGATTGATGGATCCACCTGAGCGCAGACAACAGGATCTCAGCCGTATCCCTGGGTCGCTATTCTTCCATAATTTTTATTTAATAGGTTCACTGGCCTATTTTTTGGGAGAAAATTATGGAAATATTCCTGAATTTCCGCCCAATTCCACCATTTACATTAGTCAAATACGGTGTGGAACGGCCACTTATGGGATTTCTTTATGGTGGCAATTTTCGTTTTTTTTTGTGTTTTTTTTATATGACTTTACTGAAGGGAATAGGATTGGAGGAGTTTTACTGTCAGATGTGGATGATTGTGTCCTGTGCCCATGGCGGCAGCGAAGAATTGGTGTCCGCACTCCACCGTGACCACATTCAACAGCAAGTGACTTAAGAACTTGTAAGTTTCACTGCTCCCTCCTTCTACCGCTCAGCTCAGTCTCGATTAGCCTTTTTTTCCCTCAGATGACCTCTATGACTGACCAAACCTTTTTCTGTAAAAGAACATTGCAGTTACGTTGAGGAAGGATCTACAGAAATTGGTGCAGATGGTGAACCAACTAAAAAAACATGACCGCTTTAATAAAAAAAAAAAAATAGCACCACATTTGTCTACAGGGGATGTCTGGTATTGCAGATTAATTCAATTGAAGTGAATGACCCTGAACTGCATTACCACACATGACCTCTACACAGAGGTGACGCTGTTTTTGTAGAAATTCTACCACTATTCATCTAAGTCAATTTGTCCAGATGTAAAGGAAATGAGGGGTCCCAGTGCTTGCACCCTACTGATTTAAAATACCTTTACTATCGTTGATCTGTGTGCTGTTTCCGTTCAAGACAGACTGTGGCAAGACCAGTAGCACAAGTCGGGGAACGTTTTTTTTTTTTTTCACATGATCACACCGGAGCCGTCACTAAGGAAATCTAAGACTATGGGCAAGACTATGTCTAGCTTTGGCAAAAGAAGCTCCCTCTGTCCCTCTCACAGCAGAAACTCCCAGCACGGAAGACTTCCAGTCAGCAGCACCTGACGCCTGGTCTCATACTACCAGATACTGAGAACTCTCCATCAGGGCGACTTCCTCCTCAGCAGCTCCTTCTTTCATACGGAGAGGAAGCCATGTTGGCCGGGGACAAGACTATGTCCAGCTTTGGCAAAAGAAGCTCCCTCTGTCCCTCTCACAGCAGAAACTCCCAGCACGGAAGACTTCCAGTCAGCAGCACCTGACGCCTGGTCTCATACTACCAGATACTGAGAACTCTCCATCAGGGCGACTTCCTCCTCAGCAGCTCCTTCTTTCATACGGAGAGGAAGCCATGTTGGCCGGGGAGTCGGACAAGACTATGTATAAAAAGACGGAATGTGGAAATGTAAAGACTGCGGAGGGGAAACACAATTCTGAATAAATAAAGTTTATTAGTTTAGTATTTCTTTCACATTCTTGAGGGATTGGAAGGCTTTTGTTGCATTTTCTTTGTGTAACTTTCTGTGGCCATCGTGCAATTTTTCTGATGGGACTTGTAGGCGACAGTCTGCAATGCTCGGTATCAATAAGGAAGATTTAAGTCCCGGGGATGCAACATCTGGAAGAGCAGAGAATCCTGATTATATAACAGTAGAACGACAGTAAGACCCCATTATGGATCCCTCGGGGGAGGTCTCTCAGATTTCCTACTTCCCTGATTGGTGCATCTCTAACCAGACAGTTTTCTGCCTCTGTTGTGGATATAAAGACTCCAAAACCTTTTTTTTTTCTTGGATTGTTCTTTTAAGAAATTTGAATTGTTTCCTATTATATGTCAAGTTTTAAGGGAAAAAAAAGATTAAATATTTAAAGGTGTCTTCCTCCTTTTTAAAGGGAACTGGAACATTAAGTGTTCAACTCTCCTATAAGAAGCTGCTCACTGACAGATTCTCAGTTAACTCGGTGCAATTTTTTTTAATGAAATTCAATTGCAAAAAAACGATTTATAGCGAATTGGTCATCAGGAATTTTATACCCCAAACTAATTGCAATTATGTAAAGACATTTTGATGCTGAGTAAATCCTTACTTTTCTTGTAGAAATCAGTTTTTCTGTTTTTTTTTTTTTTTTTTTTAGAGAAATCCATCTGCTAATCCATCATGCTAATGAGATGCAAGTGCAGTGGGGGGCGGACCTTGCACTTGCATATCTCCTCCCTCCCTGCCCACTGCCTGTCTCCAGTGTCTGACTGATGGGTCACTCTTGTATCAGTAACCTGTCAGAGGACCGAGGCAGGAGAGCTGTAAGTGCAAGGCCCGCCCACTGCACTTGCATCTCATTAGCATACAATTTCAACTATGGATTTCTCTAAAACAGCAAAAATAATTTCAGTGTGCAAGGTAAGGATTTAATCTGCATTAAAGCCCCTTTACCTACGTGCCACTAGTTTGCAGTATACAATCTTAATAACAGGATCCTTTTTAAAGAAGAAAGACACCTTCAAATATTTTTTGGTTATCCTTTAAATTTAGCATCGAGTTAACGGAGTATCCATCAGTGAGCTGCTTCTGATGGGAGAGTTTAACACTTATCGTCTGTATTCTAAGCTACTTTTAGCTGATTTGTTACTACACAGTTAAGTCCAACAGTCATGCAATCATAAATGGGCCGAAAAGAGCTCAGAAGAAGGAAAATAACTTACAAACTCTCTTGGCAGATTGCGCTCACTGATAGCTTTTTAGTTAACTCATTCTACAGCTTGCAGTAGACAATGCACAACATAATTTTTAGCAGAAAATACTTGCATTTAATTGTCCTTTTAATTGTTTAGTGATGGGATTTAAACTTTCTCATAGTTTCTCTTTGAATTCTTCAAAAACTTTAAAAAAAACCTCTGTTTCCGTCAATATTCTAGTCTACGGCTGGTGGCAAAAGACTTAAAAATGTTCACATTTGGAGCTGGGCCACAAGTTTGCAACTCTAAGAGCTTGTTCACACGTTGTGTTGGTTTTGGCGCTTTTTTTTTTTTTTTATTCCATGGAAAAACACAGTAAATTGAATGAGATCTTTAAAGTCTCCTTCACGCGCTGCTTATTTTTTCCTTGCACCATCAAAGCGTTGGAGCAGTTCACATTTTTGGATTAGCTCTATTGTAGCTATCCAAACCAACTTTCCCATTCACTTTAAAAGTGGCAAGAACAGTGAGAAAAATTGCAAGATTTTGCACATTTTCTCACAAAAAAATACCTAAATTAGTTACTTTTTGGAAAACTAATGCAAAATCCTTGATGAATTCCTCTCCCTATCGATCGTTAGGAATCCCCCCCCCACCAATCAGGAATGTATTGGGTGGAAGGAGAACAAATTTGAAAGTCTATTTGTCATATTAGGTCCTGCTGCTCCATTGTACTTTTTGCAACTTTTTTTTTAAGTAAAAGTTTGGATTTTAGTAATTTTTATTTTTTGCTGTAAATTCATTAAGGCCGTTTTACTATATTTCCACTTGTTCTTTTTTTTTTTTTAAGTCCACGTCATTCTTTGGATTTGTTCGACAATGTGGTAGTGGGTTTCATTCATCAGATATTTTCCACCAATTCATCATTCGCAACGTTTCGATACGTCTCAATTTTTTTCTTTTTTTTTTTTTTGCGCTTTGTAATACAAAAGCTATCCAATTTATATTTTGTGCAGTTGAAGACTAATAATCTACTAGACAACATCCACCAACAAGGACGAAAAAGACAAGACCGAAAAAATGAATGTGAAAATAAAAACTCAGACCATAATTTACAAGAAACTATTCAGACGGCTCCGAGCACCAGGAAAACTTTACCTGAATTTTCGAGGACAACCAAACACCCCTACGAAACTCTCGTGGGAAAAGCAGTAGCGACGACAATAACCCTGGTGGTTTCCGCATGTCCATAAGGAGAACTTCAGGTCCTCGCTGCTGCCGGCTGCAATAATAGTGACTTTATTAAAGGGGAACTCCACCCATACTTTGATTTCTATTACAGGTTTAACAATGTTCATAAAGATACTGAAACCTAATATTAAAGTATCAACTGTTCCATGTGCAAGTGCTGACAACGTGCATCTATACATAAGGGAAACCGATAGGAAGTTGTCACATCCTCGCCCATTTTTCCAGACCTATCTGATTAGCAGGTTGTGGCTTTAAGTGGCAGAAACGTTGTGTAATTATTATGTAGCATCTGCATCAGTTTCGAGAACAGGAGACCCCGATGCGCGCTCTCAGGAATAGAGTGTTGGCCGCGATTGAGCAGATCTCGCCATTGCTGTGAAAGTTCGGAAAATTGCTAAGAAAGTGGCCAAACTATAGTGAGAAATACATTCTTCCACCCCCATAAATCAAGAAGTGAGGTAATCTGGCTTCTTGGAGAAGAAAACTTGTAATAACATGCTGAAAAGTAGACCGAGAAGTTCCTGGAACCATATGGACTCCAAAGCCATCATTTCCCAGAAGTACAATCTTCTTGAAATCTCCAACAAAGGTGCAAAAAGCTAATTTTACAAACCATTCAAGACCCGCAAGCCAAAGGCTAATCTTTAAAATGTAGTTTTGTAACGGAGAATTGAGGAGAATGACTCTTGATGGACAAGTAGTACGTAAAGTCCAAGTTGGAGGAACCTACAAAACAAGAGTCCATCCAAAGTAGATCTTCTGAAGTGTCCTCCAGACATTCATTGCTGGAATCTGACCCTTCAATAGATGTGTTGATCACAAAATGTCATTACTTGAAATCTGACCGTACGTTCGACACAATAAAATCTGGTTAACTCAAATGTCACCAGTAATGGAAACATCTTGGAGGTCCTCTTGGCTACTGCAGCCCTTACTTTCAGATATTGTTGAGGTAATCCTTCGATATTTGTGAGGGTCATGATGACCCAATGTCAACAAAAGCCTTAAGATCTCAAAGATTAGCAGAATAGTGGAGAAAGTGATAGATGAGACCTAGCGGATCTGTAGCAATGGGGAATGTGATGCCAGTTTAAAGAGGACCCATCACTCGCCAAAAATATGGAATTTTGTTACCTGGCTTAACACCGCTGTTCTCCTGAATTCGGCGTAGTTTTTCCTTTGTTCCTGCTCCTCTCCGTTCCTGAGAAATGGCCTCTTCTTCCCTGTAAATAATTCTGTTCTTTTTAGCCAACTGAGTGTTCCATTTCCATAAATATGAGTTGAGGACCACACCCATTTGGCTAAAAGACTAGATTTATACACAAGGAAGTAGCGGGCTATATCCCAGGAACGCAGAGGCGCAGGCGCAAAAGAAAAACATTGCCGGATTCAGGAGAACAGCGGCATTTACACCAGGTCACAAAAATTACATATTTATGGCAAGTGATAACTTTTAAGTAGAATAGTAAGGATGACTATCCTCATCAATGATCTGGTCAGTAATTTTTGAATTTTTTTTTTTTCCAAAAAAAAGGAATGAAATAAGAAAAAAACAATAAGACCTCAATATTTATTGAGGACACTGTTTTTTTTTTTTGTGGTCCAAAACCAAATTGCATCCTATGAGAAAAATTAAGGTTCCTGCTAGGAGGTCTCTCTCTTCTTTCTTCTGGTGGGATCCCTTTCTACAGATGTCAAAACTTTGAATAGAGACTCGAATTTTAGATATAATCCTCGTACTCAAATACAGAGAGAAAATCCGCCCAAGTTATTCTGAGCAGGGACTGTAGACAATATTTTCTTGGAGATCTGGAAATTTCCAAGTACAATGTTCTGGGGATTTTACCTGCGTCAACTCATGGGTCCACTCCCAACAGATTAATCGTTGATGGTCTGTGTCCCTCAGGAATCCACAACACAATGGGTTGTCCACCATGACTCAACCAAGCATGAAGTATAATGGTTCCCATGAAATTTGTATGGTAAAAGTGCACATGGAGCCTTTATGGAAGGTCAAAACTGTATGATAAGAGCCCTACCTTAACCCAGGGACTGTAGGTATCAAGCTGCACAAATAACACATGGAGCTCTGCTACATCCAACAGAAGACAGCCATGCTCCGAACACAACAAGTATACGAACCAAGCAGCAGAGTCGCAGTAAACAAGAGCAGCAGGGTCAGCGTCCCGAGGCAGCGCATGGTGGACTGGTGCTGATGATTGCCCAGATGATCACGCTGCCCCTGCATTTATCCACTGGTACCGTACAATAGAAGGGAGGGGGCAGCATGCCAGTGCACGGACAATGCAAAGTGTCACTCACTGCCCAGTCTAGACAACAAGTAAGCTGGATTTTCTACGCTGAATCCATGCTCTGAAGAGAAATGGGTCAAAACAGACTTTTCTTGTCCCCGTTGTGGATGAAAATGTGCAAAAAAAAAAAAAAGAAATGTAAAGAAAAACATCAATATCTCAGAAAATTAGAATCGAACCAGTTCTAATAATTAGTGCACTGTAGTCCGGTAAGGTGTGGCTGGAGACCAGGGCATAGTGTCCTGGAGCCCTCAGGTAGAGCAATGTTGAAAATAATTGCAGACCCCACAGGCTACACTCTCATTTGGCCTCTCCACTGTGAACCTCCCGTGGCGGTAAATGGTTCTGCGGATAACGCTGCGGCTTTTACTGCTGCAGATATCATTGCAAGTTAATCGCACATTTGATCTTTTGCATTGCAAAGGTTGAAATTCGCACCTACATCTGCAGCATAAATTGACATGTTGCGCCTCTCACCCCGAGCTCCTGTCATTTTACAATGCGGGTGCATTCGGCAGCACGTGCTGTCACATGCTTGCCATGTAAAATTCAGCAGGTTTTCCATAAGTGAAAGTGAGTTTTTGCATAATGGGAGCTTGGCCTTGAGCAGCAGCATTTGCCCTGGATGCAGCTGGAAGGTGGGCGCCCTCAGACCGCCTAATGTGGCGGTCTGAAGTGTCTCCCAGGTGGCTGTATTTTGCTGCCCCCCCTCGGTCGTTCTCATAGAGGTGGAAAATGCAGACTCCCTATATTCAATTGTACTCGCGCCTTTCAGGAACTTCTGCGTCAGGGCGACGTCGACATCACTCCTGTGCTGCACAGGAGGAGAACACTGCTATAAGGTAAGTATGAGAAAAGAAGAAGAAAAGGTATTGGCCGGGGGAATGTGTGAGGCGATGGTATGGGGAGGGGTGGAAACGTGTGAGGAGGCAGTATGGGAATGGGGATTTATGAGGGACAGTATGGGCAGTTGGATGTGTGAGGGAACAGCATGGGTAGGGGGGATGTATGAGGTTTAGTATGGGCGCAGAGGTAGATGTGTGAGGAGACAGAATGGGGAGGAGGTGGGGAATGTTCAAGGACAGTATGGGGGGGAGAAATGTGTGAGGGGACAGCAAGAGGGAAAAATGTGCAGGGGCACAATATTGAGATTGGGTAGTGGGTGGCAGTATAGAGAGGGGCAGAGTATTTCTGTACTGATGATGGTTCTGGTGATGTATTTTTATACTGATGGTGGTTCTGGTGATGTATTCCTCTACTGATGATGCTTCTGACAATGCTTTTCTGTACTAACGGTAGTTCTGATAAAGCATATCTGTCAGGTCAGTAGTTCTGGTGATTTATTTCTGCACTGTTTGTGGTTATAGTAATGTATTATTATACTGATAATGGTTCTGGTGATGTATTCCTGTACTGAAAGTGGTTCTGGTCATGTATCTCTGTATTGGTGGTGGTTCTATACTGATAATGGTTCTGGTGATGTATTCATGCACTGATGGTGGTTCTTTTGATGCGTTCATGTTATGATAATGGTTATGGTGATGTATTTCTGTACTGATGATGCTTTTGGTGATTTATTTCTGTACTGTGGTGGCTCTGGTGATGTATTTCTGTACTAATGGTGGTTTTGGTGCTGTATTTCTGTACTGATGGTGCTTATGATGATGCATTTATGTGCTTTTAGGGGTTCTGGTGATGTATTTTTGTTGTGATGGTGGTTCTGGTGTTGTATTTATGTACTGTTGGTTCTGGTGCTGTATTTCTGTAGTGATGGTGCTTCTGGTGATATTTATTTGTACTGATGATAGTTCTGATGATGCATTTATGTACTTCTTGTGATTCTGGTAATGTATTATGTTCTGAGGGTGGTTCTGGAGCTGTATTTCTGTACTGTTGGTGGTTCTGGGATGTATTCGTTTACTGTTATTGGATCTGATCCTGTACACATGTAACAATCCATAACTTGTCAGATAATGTGATACATGGTCATGTTAATAAAGTATTGTGCGGTCTGAAAAGTTAAGGATTACTACATCTGTATTTGTTAGGAGCATTAATTATAAAATTCAGTACTGTAGCATACTGAATCCTAGTAGAATATAATAGAATCAAAATACTGTCAGGATTTGGTTCTGCTTACCGACTCCATAGTGAGACTGCTCTTACAGTAGACACCTCTCTTACATGAGAGAATCCATAGTGTTACTGCTCTTACAGTAGAGAGCTCCATAGTGTGATTGTTCTTACAGTAGAGACCTTCACAGTGTGTTGCTTTTACAGTAGAGGGCTCCACAGTGTGACCTCTTACAGTAGAGCTTCATAGTGTGACCGCTCTTACAGTAGAGTTCCATAGTGTTACCGCTCTTACAGTAGAAAGCTCTGCTTCAGTGTGACCTCTTACAGTAGAGAGCTCTACAGTGTGACCTCTCTTATAGTAGAGGGTTCCATAGTGTGACCACTTACAGTAGAAAGCTCCATAGTGTGACTGCTCTTACAGTACAGTGTTCCAGTGTGACAGCTCTTACAGTACAGATCTCCATAGTGTGACTGCTCTTACAGTAGAAAGCTTCATAGTATGACCGCCCTTACAGTAGAAAACTGCATAGTATGACTTCTCTTACAGTACAGAACTCCATAGTGTGACCACTCTTACATGAGAGAATCTATTGTGTAACTGCTCTTACAGTAGAGAGCTCCATAGTGTGTCTGCTCTTTTAATAGAGAGTTCCATAGTGTCACCACTCTTAAAGGTGAGGGCTCCATAGTGTAACTCCTATTACTGTTAAACAAAAGGTAGGAGCAAAGGGACATAGATTGTGTTGCTGATTTCTAGTTTTTGCTGTCTATCCTGGAGCTGGATTCGCAGCTACACTGCTCAGTACTGCTATATAAAGTCCACCATGCTGCCGATGATTTTAGTAAGTGTTTCATATCTCACCAGAGATGGACTTACAGCTACACTGCTCAGTAATTTTGTGTAATGTCCTCCATACTGCTGAATCTCCCTAGTAGATGTTCTATCTCACACGTATGATTAGAAATGGGCGAACCTGTGTTTCTCGCACTTTAATCTGTGTGACAGCGCAGGAAACAGGGGCTCTGATCAACGGTAACGTCATTACTGCCCTTCAGAGAACTGCAGGATCACGATATCAGAGTGAGGCTGCAGCTGTGACTCTGAACCATGGTAAAAAGCTTACCAAAGGTCACAGGCGTCGGTTGATGAGACTACTATTTCCATCAGCCTAAACCTGCTGTCAGCTGGCGCCTGTGCTCAAAGAAAAAAAAAAGTTAAAATTAATAAATAAATATTGAAATAAAAAAGTTATACTTACCTAACATCTAATCCCTGAAGCCTTTGTTCCCTGTAAAAAAATCATAAACACTCACCTAAAGTCTAATCCTCGATAACTATGTCACCTGTAAAAGAGAAAAAATAATAAACCACCTTAATACCTACCTATCTGCTGTAATCCAAAACTGTCCCACGACGATCAGATCACTTCTAGAGCAGTCACATCAGCAGATGTGACTGCTCTATCTGGCAGCCAGCTACACACTGGCAGGAGTGTAATCGCTCCCACAGTGTGTTGTGCTGAGCTGCTGTGAGAGAGGTAAGAGAAGTTCATCAACTGATGAGCTCTGGTGATCTCCCTTACTGTACCGCCGAGTGAGAAAGTTCTCACGCGTCGCCGATGCCATAAGTGAGGTCACAGGGGTTCATCAGCTGATGAACTTCTGTGAACTCTCTCATGGCAGCTCAGCGCTACACACTGCCTGTGTCAGTGTGTAGCCTGCTTTCCTGTAGAGCAGTCACAGGCCTGTCAACCTCATGGGAAACTTTGAGGGCTCATTTTAAAGGGGTTGTCCGGTCAAAACCGATAAGTCTGCAATCACTCTATGTGACTGCAGTCTTATGAATCCCCCCAGCGCACGTACTGTGCACTGCGAGGATTCGCCGGTTTCTGACCCAGGACCGGAGGGCATGTATGAGTTCCCAGCCAGTGGGCACGGCCTTGCTCCATATACTTGTATTGAGCCAGACATTCCCTCCGGTCCCGGGTCTGAAACTGTCTAATCCCCACCGCGCACAGTGGGTTCACTGGGGGGATTCATAAGATGGCAGTCACACAGAGTGACTGCAGACTTATCGGTTTTGACCAAACAACCCCTTTTAAGGTTACTGGCATTTCCAGTTGTAGGAACACCTGGAGGGTGTGAATTAAGGTTACCTTGGGTGTGTATTCTACTGTACTTTTTAATAAAATAAAAAACAGGAAAAAAAAGGTGTGGGGTCCCCTGTAATTTTCATAATCAGAAGAGGGAAAGCTGGGGGCTGATGTCAATATTCTGGGAACGGATCAATAGCCCTAAAGGTTCCCAGGCTATTAATATCAGCTGACAGCTGTCTGCTTAGCCTTTACTGGCTATTATAGGGGAAACCCCCCAAAAAGTGATGTGGGTTCCACCATATATTCACTAACCAGCAAAGGCTAAACAGACAGCTGCGGACTGATACTAATAGCCTAGGAAGGGGTCTTTAGGCCAACATGTTCCCTGGCTGTTAATAACATCTCACAGCTGTTTAATTAGTGTTTACTGTCTAATTTACATGGGGACCACAGAAAAAATTGACGTAGGGTCCCCCTATAAATTCTAATCATCAAAGGCTAAACAGACAGCTGAGGACTGATATTAATAGCTTAGGAAGGGGCCATGAGGCCCAAATGTTCGCTGGCTATTAATAACAGCTCATGGCTGTTCGATTAGCATTTACTGGCTAAATTAGAGGGGAAACCCAGAAAAAATTGACGTAGGGTCCCCCTATAAAATCTAACCAGCAAAAGCTAACCAGACAGCTGTGGGCAGCAGATGTGACTGCTTTAGAAGGGATCCTATCATTGTGGGACAGTATGGATTACAGGGGACAAGGGCTTCAGGGATTAGGTGTTAGGTGAGTATAACTGTTTTTTATTTCAATATTTATTTATTAATTTAAACTTTTTTTCTTTGAGCACAGGCGCCAGCTGATGAATACTCCCATCAGCAGCGCCTGCGCTCACTGTTAACAGTGACAGCAGGCGTAGGCTGATGGGAGTAGTAGTCTCTCATCAGCCAACACCTGTGACCCATGGTAAGCTTTTTACCGCGAGTCACAGTCACAGCTGCGAGATCACGCTGACATCTGACAGCGTGATCCCGCAGCGCCCTGACCGGCAGTAATGATGTTACCGCTGATCAGAGACCCTGTTTCCCGCTCTGTCACGCAGATGACAGCGTGGGAAGCCACGAATGTAGGGGGCCCCCTTTTCAGATGAATGGGGTCTGGGATTGGGTTCGGGTACCTGAACCTGAACTTTTAATACATGTTATGATGATTCACACCTACATTGTTCAGTACTGCTGTATGATATCCTTCATGTGCTTCTGCACATGTGCTGTGTAGAGACAGGAGAGTGCGAATCCCTTGCATTTGTGTGTGCTGTGTATGGAAAACATAATAGCAGCAAGGGGTGAGAGATTAATGGAAATTACCGGATATTGGTGAAAATGGAGGATTCAAGTCATAAAATGGCCAGAGATGGCGCTAATCCTCATGTGTACACACAGGTGGACCATTAATATTAGCCATCCATCTTCTATTGTATGGAGATAAGATGACTTACAACGACTTGGGTCCGTTAAATCACCCGGAACATATTACACTTTTTTTTTTTTTTATTGAATTTGGGACGAAATGTGATTTTTGAGCTAAAATGATTTTCCTCATTATATATATATATATATATATATATATATATATATATATATATATTATAAAATCATGCCATATATACAAAGGAAAGCATTTTCTTGCTTGTGCACTCAGAACTACCTGTTGTATAAGTAATGACACCCCTAGGGAACGGCTAATCAGTGTTCATTACATTCACATTGGTAATTGCTGAACTTATTGGCCAAGTGTGAAAATCGACTCTAAACAATGGCATTAATGATCACCACGGGGGCCACATATAGTCAGGCAGGCGATGGCTGATCCCCTGGGGGTGGAGGCTGCGAGCGCTCATCTGTACCAGTCTCCTCCCCTGGGGATCCCTGTTTACCTGACAATTACAAAGTGATTTCATGTGAGAACCTTCTGTGATCTTCTCTATGAAGACTTTCACATCCAACACAAAAGTCCAAAGTTAAAAAAAAAAAATCTACATTTTTATTAAAAAAATATATATTTTAATTTAAAATTTAAATAAATATATATTTTTTAAAATATTTGATAATAGAAATACTGCAAAAACTAGAACATTTCTGTTTTTGCATTTTCATTTATTCCTCTTCTTCTTCTTCTTCTTCTTCTTCCAAGAACCATTACTTCTTAATTTTTCCAACCTTATAGCCATATGAGGGCTTGTTTTTTGCGGGATGAGTTCTACTTTTGAATGGAACCATTGATATTATAATGTGATGTACTGTACAACGGAAAATAATTCCAAGTGCGGAAAGAAAGCAAGTTCACAACTTCTTTTTTTTTTGTTTTTTTTTTATTACCCATGTTCACTATATGGTAAATCTAACCTGGCAATATGATTCCCCAAGTCATTACGAGTTCACAAAATCCAGACATATATAGCTTTTTATTTAAGTGGCAAAAAGTTTTGTAAAACTGTAAAAAAAAAAAAAAAACTAAAAATAATTTTTTTTTTTGCTTGTGTCACCATTTTCTGGGACCCGTAATGTTTAAAATTTTTGGTCAGTAAAGCAGTTTGAGAGCTTATTTTTGCACCTTGAGCTGATGTTTTTACGGATACAGCTTTGGGTTTGATGCGATGTTTGATCACCTCTTATTGCATTTTACTTCAGTGTTGTGGCACCCGAAAAAAATCGTAATTCTGGCGTTCCGATTTTTTTTCTTGTTATTTCCGTTTATTGATCGGATTAATGTATTTTATACTTTGATAGAGCAGACTTTTACAAACGCAGCGATACCAAAAATGTATGTTTTATATTAATTGTTTTATCAATTTTATATTTTGATAGATCAGACTTTTGCGGATGTAATGATAACAAATGTCTATTTTTTAATTTCTTAATGTTTAAGAATTTTTTTACCGTAATTTGAACTTTTTATTTTTTTATATGTTTAAAAACATTTTTTTTTACCTTTTACAGTATTTTTTTTAGTCCCCTCAGGGAACTTGAACCTGAGATCATAGCTGTATATAGCAAAAATCATGGTCTCCTATGAACGCCATCCAGAAGTTGGCATTCACCGGAGAAACGTCATTACAGGCATAGGGGTCTTCAGCAGACCCCCAACTGTCATGGCAATCCATCGGTGTCCCGTGATTGCATAGCGTAGGCACCAATGGGTGCATAGAATGACGCGCCCCCTGCTGGTATACTGTAAATACCACTGTCAGAGATTGACAGCGGCATTTAACATGCTAATAGCCATGGGTGCAGCTCCATTCCAACCACACCTGTTAAAGGCAGATGATGGCTGGAGCACTACTGATCCCATGCATGTCCTTTACTAGTTCTGTCCTCGCCATTTATTTGTTTTTTTTACTTTTTATTATTTTTTGTTGATTTTGATATTTCGTCTTCTATTAATCACCATCATTACTTGGCTCCTATACTTGTGAGTTTCTTGTCGAAGTCTTCGTGCTAATTAATAGGATTGCTCTGGGGTCAGGAGTCTTCACCATTAGGAGCTTCTTTCCTGAGGCCGTTGATTTCCCTGTTGGCCCCGGGCCGCTCGCTCCTCTTCCATCTTGATGAAATGTGTTGTTTACTGCTCAGCGACCGGAGATAATTCCCGTCTCATCAGTGCGAGACTAATGGAGAAAATATTGTCATTAGCGGCGGTTATCCTAATGAATACCGGAGGGGAGACATGGAGCGCGCGTCCCTCGGGGGTAGCTGCTCACTTAGAGTTTCCATCCCTCGTGTTTCCGATCATAGATTTGTAAAGTACGACGTGAAATGTAAGATCAGACCCATGTATGGCAGTGACCGTCACACCGAGGCCGGAACTGGACGATGACATCCAATGAGCTCCGTCATGGCACAAGATCCATAGTAAAATGGTGGCGACTAATACATTGTATCATGACACTACACCGGACACTACACATAGATTATAGTGTAGCACCGTCCCACAGTTTCCTGAGGAAAGTAGAACCCAATGTGTAAGTATCATGATCAGGTCATTTCTGGTGATGGGATCCACAGACATAGGACCTGTCAGTGCTACATCTGCGGTTTTATCGTGAAACTTAACCGCATTCCCTTTTGCAGAACTTGTTTTAAAGAGTGACTGTCATTTTAATTTTTATTCGATAAATCAATAGCGCACGTGAATATAAGAAACTTTGTAATTTATCTTATGAGAGAAATCCGCTTCTTTCTCTTCCTGGACTGATCAAAATTCTCAATTCATGGGTAAAATCCATTTTCTGTGAATGCCGACTTTCCAAGTATAAAGATATAATATGACAGTTAGTGCTTATAAAGTTCTATGGAACTTGTAGCAGAATATCTGTGCCTGCCTGTAGCTCCCCCCCCTCCATAGAATCTCGTGAGCACTAAATGTCATATTCTCTCCCAGTAATGGGTAAATCTATCTTTACTAAACACAGATTATACAGATTTGCTAATTGAGTGAAATAATAGTCCAGGAGGGAAAAAAAAAGTGGATTTCTCCCAAAAGATTTTTTACAAAGTCTCTTATTTTCATATGATATGTTATTGATTTGTGATATAAAAATTAAAAGAACTTTAGAGGAAATCTGTTGACCCAAATCAACAGTATAAACGAAGTACATAGCCTGGAAGGAACAGTTGAAACCAGAAGTTTACATACACTATATAAAAAGACACATCTGCATGTTTTTCTCAATATCTGACATGAAATCACAGTAAACCTTTCCCATTTTAGGTCAATTAGGATTACCATAATTTTTAAGTGTGCAAGTCCACAATTCTCTTCCTGATATCTTGGCTGATTTCTTTAGACTTTTCCATGATGCTACACAAAGAAGCAGTGTGTTTCAGGTGTGCATTAAAATACATCCACAGGCGTGTCTCTAATTAACTCAGATGTTGCCAAGAATCAGAAGCTTCCAAACACATGACATCATCATATGGGCAGTCCAGAATTGTTTAAAGGCATAGTAATCTTTAAAGCTGAAAAGGCAGGTGCGAGCAAGGCGACCTACAAACCTGGATCAGTTACATCAGTTTTGTCAGGAGGAATCGGCCCAAATTCTGACCAACTATTGTGAGAAGCTTGTAGAAAGATATCCCAAACATTTGACCCAAGTCATTCAGTTTAAGGGCAATGGCAATATTCTCTCTCTCATTATTCTGCCATTTGGCAAATATTAAACATTATGGTATAATCCTAATTGACCTAAAACGGTAAAGGTTTATTCTGATTTCATGTCAGATATTGAGAAAAACATGCAGATGTGTCTTTTTGTATAGTGGATGGAGACTTCTGGTTTCAACTGTATATAGCCCGTCCAAGGATAAGATTCTCATCTGAAAGAATTAGAAAAAACTCACGTTTGTAGGATGGTCAGTTTTGGTCTTCCGCTCAGCACAATACCCCAGTCAGGAAAGAGTCTCGGTACTAGAGATCAGAAAATAAATTTACAGGACCTTGGCCCAGCGACCACATCTGACTGCTGGACAGAAGCCCTGCGCACCGCCTCCTGTGACCCGCCTCCTGTGACCCTCCTCCTGTGACCCTCCTCCTGTGACCCGCCTCCTGTGACCCGCCTCCTGTGACCCTCCTCCTGTGACCCGCCTCCTGTGACCCGCCTCCTGTGACCCGCCTCCTGTGACCCGCTGAATGATAACTTTGCACCAGGTAATAAGCAGAGGGATGTCTGCAGGAAGGAAACGGTTCACAGGGCTCCCGATTGGCGGATACAGAATTCTGAAGTATCAGCTGAATCGATCTGTTCATCTCTGCTCGGTGCTGTTCAAACTGTGCTCCGGGTGATGTAAGCTGAGGCACGGAGCTTGTTAGTTACAGTCTATTGGCATCAATACTAGACAGTTAGTCTTTTGGCACGTCCGACTGCTGGTTATTGGCACAGATGCTTGTTGCTGACTGTCTATTAGTATAGAAGATACTTGCCGGTTATAGTCTACTGGCACAGATCGGTGGCAGTAAAATTTATTGCCACAGATGCTTGGTGGTTACAGACTATTGGCACTGACGGCTGGTGGTTGCAGTTGCTTATTGTCTTTTGGCACAAATTGCTGGTTATTACAGACTTTTGGCACCGTTACTTGGCCTTTACAGTCTACAGGCACAGTTGGCCAACAGTCTATTAGCACAGACACAGATTGCTGGAGGTCACAGTCTATTGGCACAGATGCTTATCAGTTGCAGTCTATTGGTGATTTGAATGCTTGGCTGTTATATTTATTGGCACCCATGCTTGGATGTTACAGTCTATTAACATAGATGACTGGCGGATTAAGCCTATTGACACAAATGGCTGGCACGTACAGTCTTGGCACAGATGGCTGAAAAGTACAGTCTTAGCACAGATGGCTGGCAGGTATAGTCTTGGCACAGATGGCTGAAAGGTGCACTCTTGTCACAGATGGCTGGCAGGTGTAGTGTTGGCACAGATTGTTGGCAGGTGTAGTGTTGGTGTGACGCCCCTGAGGGTCCGACCGCCACAGGGATGCTGCACTTCTGTAATGGAGTGTGGTGTTCCTCCTTCGAGGTAAGGCCACTGTGATAGTTGTGACCTAACCTTTTGCATCCAACACCACACTTCTCCACCAGAGGGAGCTAGTATGCACTAGGTGCTGCTCCCCTGGTTACAGGGAGACTGGGGAACACAAAGTGGTAGGAACCAATTAGTGGGTGAGGGTGGAGGACTTACAAGTTAGTTACACTTCAGATTTCATATTTAATAAAAAGCCATCTTTGATCTTGGTCTTGGTTGCTGTAAAACTACTCTATGTAATGTGACTCCCGCCTGGGAGTGCAGATCCTGTGTGGGCCTGCACCGGCAAGGGACACAGCCCTCGTACCCTGGCCTTGGGACGAGAGGGAGGTTGTAGACAAGAAATGTCTCAACCCGGCCAAGGACCATGATCAAGAAGGCCCGGGAGCTCTAGAGTGTGGCTCCCCAGCAAATGGGTCCCAGGGAGGATGCAGACGGAGCGGAGTATGCCACCTCTCCTCACCTACCTGATCTATTCAGAGGGATTCCGGCTGCAAGAGGGGTACCGGCCCCCGACACCCGACCTTGTACTCCGCATCCTGGACGGGAAAGCCCGGTTAGGCCCTGAGGATCCCACCGGGCATCGGATGGAGAGGAATTGCCACCCGAGCCGTACACCTGAGAGGAGCTCAGAGGGAGACCCGGCTTATCTACACACGCACAGACGGGAAAGGGTGAAGTCTGTAGTGCAGGAACACTCTGGTGTAGGGTCACTACCTAATACTGGACTTTCTCGGAGGTAGTCGGACCCCCGTCCCTGGTGGCGGCAGGACTCCACGGGGAGCAGGGAGTTGCCTTCCCGCTATCATCTCTAAGTGAGTAAAGCCTTGGAAGTTCACCCCTATGGCCTCCGGACTGTTCATTATGCGCCATACCATGCGACGCGGTGCCCGTATTCCCCGCACTACTACCCTCTCCATTCTGTTTGTCTGCCCTGAGGCCTTGCTCCGCCTGTGGGGAGCAGTGAGAACTTTGGCCGCCATGACACCAGGCCTCGGCGGACTGTAGCGGCGCTGGTGACCCTTCACCAGGCATCACAGGTGGCGTAGTCGTTAATCAGCCACTCAACCCGGACAAGCCCATACCATCTCTTTCTAATGTGACGGCCCTGAGCACGGGTCGGGCCCGGGCCACGGCTGCACCCCACCTGTCCATCACAGGGCCCAACACCGAGTCCCCCAACACCCAGGGTAAAACACGGGCTTTACAAGTAGAGGCTTCACAACCTGGCATAGTCGGCAGGATCGCGTGCCCGCAACAAAGGAAGAAGTGCCCATTGCTATCGGGTATTGTGTGCCTTACACCTTGAACTGTTGTTTTACACTTAAAATGGCGCCCGCCCAAGAAGAACGGGCGCCATAATGCTGTGAAAAGACTGTCTTTGAACGCCTCCCATCGTGGGCTGGGCTCCCGTTTGGCGCCAAAAATGTGGACTGCCCCTTCCATCAGAGACTGTCCGCGGGGTAATGCCCGTCAAACTGGATGGGCTGAACGAAGGCGGGCCTATCAGCATTCCGCCCAGAAACCACCCCGAAAGAGGAGGAAGAAGAAAAGCAACAAGGTGCGGCCATTGCAGTCGGAGCTTGGCAGTCAACAGAGGCAGACATGGATGCCTCTGGGGAGCAAGTCCACGCATCTACTGAACCCGGTTCAGGCCCTTCACCCCGCAGAGAGTAAGGCGGCAGCGTGTTGACACCGGGAGATTTTGAGTTTCTCCGGCAGGAAGCTCCGGGACTCTTAAGAAGGCAGAAAGAGGTCCAGGAGGTGGCGACGGCTGCGTGGCGGGAGGAGATGCTGCTGCATATCCGGGACCGCCGCCAAAGAGTAGAGGTCCCAGGACAAGTTGACTCGGTGACAGAGGTCGAGGGCGGCCCAGCGGCGGGTGAGTGTGCAACCCCTGCCCCGGCTGCAGAGCCTACCGTGACTATTCTGGACCTCATGTCGGAGTACCTAATCCCTCACGCGGTCACCAGGGAGCAAGCGTTGGCTCCGGAGCTGCAATCGGCAGCCATGGGTGGGGACCTGCGATGCAGTCCAAACCCTGATTCGGAGGTGCCTGAAGCTGCGGAGGAAACTACCGGCTCCAACCCGAACTGGTCCGCGCCTGCAGAGGGCCCACAGCAACCTGTTCTTACCCCGCTACCCGCACCAGCAGTAACCTGGCCTGAGGCTGAGGAGTGGGCCTGGGAAAACCAGGGGGGCGACCTGATGGGCTTCCCCCGGGAGACCCGGGCTGAAGCGCGGAGGAGGAGCCAGTGGTGCAGCGATCAAATATTCCAGCTCGCAAGGGAGCAACGTCAGCGGGAGCAGTGCTGCGAGCGCCTCGAGGTGCGGGCCAAAGCTGCTAAATCTCGGGCGCGTCAGGAGGAGGCCACCCGTCCCGGACCTCGATTTGAAGGCCAAGTCGTCCGTTTCCACCATGAGGCGGGGTGGGGATTCATTCGGTGTCCCCAGTTCCAGGACGATGTCTTCGTCAGCCGGCGGGACGTCGAGCCGCGTTTAAAGAAGGGACACCCTGGTCAGAACCTCTTCCCGGGCGACACAGTGACTTTCTCTCGCCACCAGGGGGAGCGTGGGTGGTACGCCCTGGACGTACACAAAGTGTCCGGGAGCGACGCCACCCCGCGCTCAGCCTCAGGGGACCGGCTAGCCTCTGTCGGGAGGAATGAGCCCTTTCCAAGGAGAGAGCCCGACGTTTAAAGCAGCCCCCGGCTGTTTCTGTTCTTGTTTACAAGTTTGAAAAGTTGACTTTTTCTATTATGCCTAATTTCTTACCCGGTTTCTAGAGACACGTGTCCCTGCGGACTGGCAGCAGACAGACTCTTTCCCCCTTGTCTATAGTTTGCATCTCTTTAGGTGCTCCATATTGGTTTTATACAAAAAACGTGGATATTTTCTACCTCAAGACCTCAGAAGAAAAACCTGTCAGGGTGGCTCTCTGGGAGGTCCAACTCGGGATCTTCATGCCCTGCGGCCACCCCAGGGCCTACGTTGGGGGTTTAGGACTGGTCCCTCGCACTTCTGAACTGACTCTGCATCTTTGCACCTTAACCTGTCTGTTTGCACAAATGTCGCTGGAAAAATGCTAGCACTTTTATAATTTTATACTTTTATACTATTTACCTTGTTATGCAACGTTCAAGAATCTGTGCCTCCCATAAAGGGAAGATGGTTATGTTTATATAAAAAGAAAATTTCCTGGGTGTTACTTCTTTTGCAGCCCGCGGACGTGCTGTGTTTTACCAGGGGGGAATGTGGCACCCCTGAGGGTCCGACCGCCACAGGGATGCTGCACTTCTGTAATGGAGTGTGGTGTTCCTCCTTCGAGGTAAGGCCAGTGTGATAGTTGTGACCTAACTTTTTGCATCCAACACCACACTTCTCCACCAGAGGGAGCTAGTATACACTAGGTGCTGCTCCCCTGGTTACAGGGAGACTGGGGAACACAAAGTGGTAGGAACCAGCTAGTGGGTGTGGGTGGAAGACTTACAAGTTAGTTACACTTCAGATTTCATATTTAATAAAAGCCATCTTTGATCTTGGTCTTGGTTGCTGGGAGTGCAGATCCTGTGTGGGCCTGCACCGGCAAGGGACACAGCCCTCGTACCCTGGCCTTGGGACGAGAGGGAGGTTGTAGACAAGGAATGTCTCAACCCGGCCAAGGACCAGGATCAAGAAGGCCCGGGAGCTCTAGAGTGTGGCTTCCCAGCAAATGGGTCCCGGGGAGGATGCAGATGGAGTGGAGTACGCCACCTGTCCTCGCCTACCTGATCTATTCAGAGGGATTCCGGCTGCAAGAGGGGTACCGGCCCCCGACACCCGACCTTGTACTCCGCGTCCTGGACGGGAAAGCCTGGTTAGGCCCTGAGGATCCCACCGGGCATCGGATGGAGAGGAATTGCCACCCGTGCCCTAGTCCTGAGAGGAGCTCAGAGGGAGACCCGGCTTATCTACACACGCATAGACGGGAAAGGGTGAAGTCTGTAGTGCAGGAACACTCTGGTGTAGGGTCACTACCTAATACTGGACTTTCTCGGAGGTAGTCGGACCCCCGTCCCTGGTGGCCGCAGGACTCCGCGGGGAGCAGGGAGTTGCCTTCCCGCTATCATCGCTAATTGAGTAAAGCCTTGGAAGTTCACGCCTATGGCCTCCGGACTGTACATTATGCGCCATACCATGCGACGCTGTGCCCGTATTCCCCGCACTACTACCCCCTCCATCCTGTTTGTCTGCCCTGAGGCCTTGCTCCGCCTGTGGGGAGCAGTGAGAACTTTGGCCGCCATGACACCATGCCTAGGCGGACTGTAGCGGCGCTGGTGACCCTTCACCAGGCACCAAAGGTGGCGTAGTCGTTAATCAGTTACTCAACCCGGACAAGCCCATACCATCTCTTTCTAATGTGACGGCCCTGAGCACGGGTCGGGCCCGGGCCACGGCTGCACCCCACCTCTCCATCACAGGGCCCGACACCGAGTCCCCCAACACCCAGGGTAAAACACGGGCTTTACGAGTAGAGGCATCACATTGGCAAAGATGGCTGGAAGGTACAATCTTGGCACAGATGGCTGGCAGGAGCACTCTTGGCACAGATGGCTGGCAGGTGCAGTGTTGGCACAGATGATTGGCAGGTGTAGTGTTAGCACAGATGGCTGGCAAGTGTAGTGTTGGCACAGATGGCTGGCAGGTGCACTCTTGGCACAGGTGGCTGGCAGGTGCACTTTTGGCACAGATGGCTGGCAGGTAAAGTTTTGGCACAGATGGCTGACAGGTACAGTCTTGGCACAGATGGCTGACAGCTGCAGCGTTGGCACAGATGTCTGACAGGTGCAGCGTTGGCACAGATGGCTGACAGGTACAGTCTTGGCACAAATTGCTGACAGGTACAGTCTCGGCACAGATGGCTGACAGGTGCTGTCTTGGCACAGATGACTGGCAGGTACAATCTTGGCACAAATGGCTGGCAGGTGCAGTGTTGGCACAGATAGCTGACAGGTACAGTCTTGGCACAGATGGCTGGCAGGTGCAGTCTTGCCACAGATGGCTGACAGGTGCTGTCTTGGCACAGATGACTGGCAGGTACAATCTTGGCACAAATGACTGGCAGGTGCAGTGTTGGCACAGATGGCTGGCAGGTGCCGTCTTGGCACAGATGGCTACAGTCTTGGCACAAATGGCTGACAGGTGCAGTGTTGGCACAGATGGCTGACAGGTACAGTCTTGGCACAAATGGCTGACAGTTGCAGTGTTGGCACAGCTGGCAGGCAGGTACAGTCTTGGCACAGATGGCTGGCAGGTGCAGTGTTGGCACAGATGGCTGACAGGTACAATTTTGACACATATGGCTACAGTCTTGGCACAAATGGCTGGCAGGTGCAGTGTTGGCACAGATCATAGAATCATAGAATCATAGAATGGTAGAGTTGGAAGGGACCTCCTGGGTCATCTGGTCCAACCCCCTGCTCAAAGCAGGATTCACTAGATCATCACAGACAGATGTCTGTCCAGCCTCTGTTTGAAGACGTCCATTGAAGGGGAACTCACCACCTCTCGTGGCAGCCTGTTCCACTCATTAATCACCCTAACTGTCAAAAAGTTTTTTCTAATATCTAATCTGTGTCTCCTCCCATTTAGTTTCATCCCATTGCTTCTAGTCTTTCCTTGTGCAAATGAGAATAAAGATGATCCTTCTACAATGTGACAGCCCTTGACATATTTGTAGACAGCTATTAAGTCTCCTCTCAGTCTTCTTTTTTGCAAGCTAAACATTCCCAAATCCTGCAACCGTTCCTCATAGGACATGGTTTGCAGACCAGTCACCATTCTGGTCGCTCTTCTCTGAACTTGCTCCAGTTTGTCTATGTCTTTTTTAAAATGTGGTGCCCAAAACTGTACACAGTATTCCAGATGAGGTCTGACCAAAGAGGAGTAAAGACCGATAATGACTTCACGTGATCTAGACTGTATGCTTCTGTTAATACATCCCAGAATTGTATTTGCCTTTTTTGCTGCTGCATCACACTGTTGACTCATGTTCAGTCTATGATCTATTAGTATACCTAAGTCTTTTTCACATGTACTGTTGCTTAGCTCTATTCCTCCCATTCTGTATATGCTTTTTTCATTTTTATTGCCCAGATGTAGTACTTTGCATTTTTCCCTGTTAAAAACCATTCTGTTGGTTGCTGCCCACTGCTCCAGTTTATTTAGGTCTTTTTGAATCCTCTCTCTCTCTTCTCTAGTATTAGCTATCCCTCCTAGCTTTGTGTCATCAGCAAATTTAATCAGTTTACCCTCAATTCCTTCATCTAAATCATTGATAAAGATGTTGAACAATACAGGTCCCAGGACGGAGCCCTGTGGTACCCCACTTGAGACATTCACCCAGCTGGATGTGAAGCCATTTACAACCACCCTTTGAGTCCGATCACTAAGCCAGTTATGAATCCACCTAACAGTTGCCTGGTCCATTGCATACTTGGTCATTTTTTCAATAAGGATGGTGTGAGATACTTTGTCAAATGCTTTGCTGAAGTCAAGATATACTATATCTACAGCATTTCCCTGATCCACCCAGTCAGTGATTCTGTCATAGAAGGAAATTAAGTTAGTCTGACATGACTTGTTAGTTACAAACCCATGCTGGCTCTGGTTAATCACTTCATTCTTATCCATGTACTTACATACATGTTGTTTAATAATTTGTTCAAAGATCTTTCCTGGTATAGAAGTCAGACTCACCGGCCTATAGTTCCCTGGGTCCACCTTCTTCCCCTTTTTGAAGATAGGAACAACATTTGCTCTTCTCCAGTCTTCTGGGACTTCTCCTGTTCTCCAAGAATTTTCAAAGATTATGGAGAGTGGTTCTAAAATTTCTTCTACGATCTCCTTCAGTACTCTGGGGTGTAATTCATCTGGACCTGGTGACTTGAACTCATTTATGTTAGCTAAATATTCCCTCACAATCTTTCTGTTTACAGATAACTTGGATTCCTCTATTCCTTTAAAAGGACAGTGAAGATCAGTTGATGTTACATTTTCTTTCTGAGAGAAAACAGATGCAAAATAGGAATTAAAAAGTTCGGCCTTCTCAACATCCTCTCTTACCATTTCTCCATTTTCATCCTGTAAAAATCCTATAGCATCTTTGACTTTTCTTTTACTTTTGACATACCCCCAAAATCCTTTTTTATTGCTTTTGACATCTCTTGCAAGCCTTAATTCATTGTCAGCTTTAGCTAACCTGATACGTGCCCTGCAGGATCTGCAGACTGCATTATAATCTTCTTTAGATATGCCTCCCTCTTTCCATTTAATAAACATTTCTTTCTTTCTTTTTAGCATGTGTTTAAGTTCTGTGTTCATCCATCCTGGTTTCCTTAAATGCTTCCCATTCTTCCTACTTTTCGGGGTTGTTAACGATGGCTGACAGGTACAGTCTAGGCACAGATGGCTGGCAGGTGCAGTGTTGGCACAGATGGCTGACAGGTGCAGTGTTGGCACAAATAGCTGACAGGTGCAGTGTTGGCACAGATGGCTCTCAGGTGCAGTGTTGGCACAGATGGCTGACAGGTGCAGTGTTGGCACAGATGCTCTCAGGTGCAGTGTTGGCACAGATGGCTCTCAGGTGCAGTGTTGGCACAGATGGCTCTCAGGTGCAGTGTTGGCACAGATGGCTCTCAGGTGCAGTGTTGGCACACATGGCTGACAGGTGCAGTGTTGGCACAAATGGCTCTCAGGTGCAGTGTTGGCACAGATGGCTGACAGGTGCAGTGTTGGCACAAATGGCTCTCAGGTGCAGTGTTGGCACAGATGGCTCTCAGGTGCAGTGTTGGCACAGATGGCTCTCAGGTGCAGTGTTGGCACAGATGGCTGACAGGTGCAGTGTTGGCACAAATGGCTCTCAGGTGCAGTGTTGGCACAGATGACTCTCAGGTGCAGTGTTGGCACAGATGGCTGACAGGTACAATCTTGGCACAGATGGCTACAGTCTTGTCACAAATGGCTGGCAGATGCAGTGTTGGCACAGATGGCTGACAGGTGCAGTCTTGGCACAGATGGCTGGCACGTGCAGTGTTGGCACAGATGGCTGACAGGTGCAGTGTTGGCACAAATAGCTGACAGGTGCAGTGTTGGCACAGATGGCTCTCAGGTGCAGTGTTGGCATTGATGGCTGACAGCTGCAGTGTTGGCACAGATGGCTGACAGGTGCAGTGTTGGCACAGATGGCTGACAGGTGCAGTGTTGGCACAGATGGCTCTCAGGAGCAGTGTTGGCACAGATGGCTGACAGGTACAGTCTTGGCACAGATGGCTGACAGGTGTAGTGTTGGCACAGATGGCTGACAGGTGCAGTGTTGGCACATATGGCTGACAGGTGCAGTGTTGGCACAGATGGCTCTCAGGTGCAGTGTTGGCACAGATGTCTGACAGGTACACTCTTGGCACAAATAGCTGACAGGTGCAGTGTTGGCACAGATGGCTGACAGGTACAGTCTTGGCACAGATGGCTGACAGGTGTAGCGTTGGCACAGATGGCTGACAGGTGCAGTGTTGGTACAGATGGCTGACAGGTGTATTGTTGGCACAGATGGCTGACAGGTACAGTCTTGGCACAGATGGCTGACAGGTGTAGTGTTGGCACAGATGGCTGACAGGTGCAGTGTTGGCACAGATGGCTGACAGGTGTAGTGTTGGCACAGATGGCTGACAGGTGCAGTGTTGGCACAGATGGCTGACAGCTGCAGTGTTGGCACAGATGGCTCTCAGGTGCAGCGTTGGCACAGATGGCTCTCAGGTGCAGTGTTGGCACAGATGGCTCTCAGGTGCAGTGTTGGCACAGATGGCTCTCAGGTGCAGTGTTGGCACAGATGGCTGACAGGTGCAGTGTTGGCACAAATGGCTCTCAGGTGCAATGTTGGCACAGATGGCTCTCTGGTGCAGTGTTGGCACAGATGGCTGACAGGTACAATCTTGGCACAGATGGCTACAGTCTTGGCACAAATGGCTGGCAGGTGCAGTGTTGGCACAGATGGCTGACAGGTACAGTCTTGGCACAGATGGCTGGCAGGTGCAGTGTTGGCACAGATGGCTGACAGGTGCAGTGTTGGCACAAATAGCTGACAGGTGCAGTGTTGGCACAGATGGCTGACAGGTGCAGTGTTGGCACAGATGGCTCTCAGGTGCAGTGTTGGCACAGATGGCTGACAGGTGCAGTGTTGGCACAGATGGCTCTCAGGTGCAGTGTTGGCACAGATGGCTGGCAGGTGCAGTGTTGGCACAGATGGCTGGCAGGTGCAGTCTTGGCACAGATGGCTGGCAGGTGCAGTCTTGGCACAGATGGCTGCAGTCTTGGCACAGATGGCTGACAGGTACAGTCTTGGCACAGATGGCTGACAGGTGTAGTGTTGGCACAGGTGGCTGACAGGTGCAGTGTTGGCACAGGTGGCTGACAGGTGCAGTGTTGGCACAGATGGCTGACAGGTGCAGTGTTGGCACAGATGGCTCTCAGGAGCAGTGTTGGCACAGATGGCTGACAGGTACAGTCTTGGCACAGATGGCTGACAGGTGTAGTGTTGGCACAGATGGCTGACAGGTGCAGTGTTGGCACATATGGCTGACAGGTGCAGTTTTGGCACAGATGGCTCTCAGGTGCAGTGTTGGCACAGATGGCTGACAGGTACACTCTTGGAACAAATAGCTGACAGGTGCAGTGTTGGCACAGATGGCTGACAGGTACAGTCTTGGCACAGATGGCTGACAGGTGTAGCGTTGGCAAAGATGGCTGACAGGTGCAGTGTTGGTACAGATGGCTGACAGGTGTATTGTTGGCACAGATGGCTGACAGGTGTAGTGTTGGCACAGATGGCTGACAGGTACAGTCTTGGCACAGATGGCTGACAGGTGCAGTATTGGCACAGATGGCTGACAGGTGCAGTGTTGGCACAGATGGCTCTCAGGTGCAGTGTTGGCACAGATGGCTGACAGGTACAGTCTTGGCACAAATAGCTGACAGGTGCAGTGTTGGCACAGATGGCTGACAGGTACAGTCTTGGCACAGATGGCTGACAGGTGTATTGTTGGTACAGATGGCTGACAGGTACAGTCTTGGCACAGATGACTGACAGGTGTAGTGTTGGCACAGATGGCTGACAGGTGCAGTGTTGGCACAGATGGCTGACAGGTGCAGTGTTGGCACAGATGGCTGACAGGTGCAGTCTTGGCACAGATGGCTGACAGGTGTAGTATTGGCACAGATGGCTGACAGGTGCAGTGTTGGCACAGATGGCTGACAGGTGCAGTGTTGGCACAGATGGCTGACAGGTGCAGTGTTGGCACAGATGGCTGACAGGTGTAGTGTTGGCACAGATGGCTGACAGGTGCAGTGTTGGCACAGATGGCTGACAGGTGTAGTGTTGGCACAGATGGCTGACAGGTGTAGTGTTGGCACAGATGGCTGACAGGTGCAGTTTTGGCACAGATGGCTGACAGGTGTAGTGTTGGCACAGATGGCTGACAGGTGCAGTGTTGGCACAGATGGCTGACAGGTGCAGTGTTGGCACAGATGGCTCTCAGGTGCAGTGTTGACACAGATGGCTCTCAGGTGCAGTGTTGGCACAGATGGCTGACAGGTACACTCTTGGAACAAATAGCTGACAGGTGCAGTGTTGGCACAGATGGCTGACAGGTACAGTCTTGGCACAGATGGCTGACAGGTGTAGCGTTGGCAAAGATGGCTGACAGGTGCAGTGTTGGTACAGATGGCTGACAGGTGTATTGTTGGCACAGATGGCTGACAGGTGTAGTGTTGGCACAGATGGCTGACAGGTACAGTCTTGGCACAGATGGCTGACAGGTGCAGTATTGGCACAGATGGCTGACAGGTGCAGTGTTGGCACAGATGGCTCTCAGGTGCAGTGTTGGCACAGATGGCTGACAGGTACAGTCTTGGCACAAATAGCTGACAGGTGCAGTGTTGGCACAGATGGCTGACAGGTACAGTCTTGGCACAGATGGCTGACAGGTGTATTGTTGGTACAGATGGCTGACAGGTACAGTCTTGGCACAGATGACTGACAGGTGTAGTGTTGGCACAGATGGCTGACAGGTGCAGTGTTGGCACAGATGGCTGACAGGTGCAGTGTTGGCACAGATGGCTGACAGGTGCAGTCTTGGCACAGATGGCTGACAGGTGTAGTATTGGCACAGATGGCTGACAGGTGCAGTGTTGGCACAGATGGCTGACAGGTGCAGTGTTGGCACAGATGGCTGACAGGTGCAGTGTTGGCACAGATGGCTGACAGGTGTAGTGTTGGCACAGATGGCTGACAGGTGCAGTGTTGGCACAGATGGCTGACAGGTGTAGTGTTGGCACAGATGGCTGACAGGTGTAGTGTTGGCACAGATGGCTGACAGGTGTAGTGTTGGCACAGATGGCTGACAGGTGCAGTTTTGGCACAGATGGCTGACAGGTGTAGTGTTGGCACAGATGGCTGACAGGTGCAGTGTTGGCACAGATGGCTGACAGGTGCAGTGTTGGCACAGATGGCTCTCAGGTGCAGTGTTGACACAGATGGCTCTCAGGTGCAGTGTTGACACAGATGGCTGACAGGTACAATCTTGGCACAGATTTAGCATAAAGAATTGGAAAAAAGACCCATATTCATATCCTTATCAATCTATTCAAATTCTTGGAGGTACCAAAGACATATTGTAATTCCACTTTTACCACCAATTAGAACAATAAATCATATAAGCCAAATATATCAAATTAATCTTAATCTTTATTACGCAAAAAGTCACTCACAAATGTAATAACCCATAAAAAATACCCCATGAATTTCCACTAAAAGGACAGTGCACTAAGAGCACAATACAAATTACAAATGTTAGTTTTTGTAGTCGGAGAGTCCAAATCTCTCTCTGACAGCCTGCTCCCCTCACCTGCAGCTGCACCTTCTGCAAAGAACATCCTGGTAGAGTCATTTGCAGACCACCCTGATGATTTCAAAGATTTGCCAGTCCACGAGTAAAGATATAGAAGCATCGAGGGTGATTTTTTGTTTTTCTTGCTACTAGCTAAAAATAAAATTGTTGCGGCATGACGTATGCATGACTTCACGCTGGGCATACTTATCACAAGAGGCGCTGGGGATGCCGGCAGGTACTGTAGGTGGGGGGTCGCAGGGCCCTCGTCCCATCAGCTGCGGACTAATGATGTAGCTGCTGGACCAGGATCTTGTGAGTTGATTTGGTCTTCAATGATGGGTACATTTTCTCTTGACAAGATAGTGGATCCTTCTGGCTGCAGCTGGTTGTGCACCGGCTATACTCAGGTATAGAGTCCAATGGATTCTCTGGTTTTCACAGTCATCCAAGCAAGAAGGTATTTGCTACATGTAGATCACCAAGTTATGGATTCCAGAAAAGCCACCGGTTAGAGCAGGGGTCTCAAACTCGGCTGGGTATATGGGCCGCACATGGAAAAAATTTGAATTTGGGGGGCCGCATTCTTTGTTCAATGTGACATTTTTAGTGATACCATTTTTTTTGTATACACCTTTTGAACATATTTTCCGTGTTTATTTTTTTATGGCTTGGGTCGTTATGGATGTGGCGATAATAAACGTGCACTTTTTTGTGTTTACTTTAGTTTACATATAAAACAGCATTTTTAGTGCACAATATTTTTTCATGCTTTATTTTTATTTTTTTGATTTTTACAATTTTGTTTCCCCCAATTGGCCACATTCAGTAATATTGTCTTACAATTAGCATCATATAGTAATAATGGCAAACATCTTGTAGTAATGTTCCCCATCCAAGTCCCCATCTTGTACTAATGTGCCCCATCCAGGTCCCCATCCTGTGGCTATGTGCCCCATCCAAGTCCCCATCTTGTACTAATGTGCCCCATCCAGGTCCCCATCCTGTGGCTATGTGCCCCATCCAGGTCCCCATCCTGTGGCTATGTGCCCCATCCAGGTCCCCATCTTGTGGCTATGTGCCCCATCCAGGTCCCCATCTTGTGGCTATGTGCCCCATCCAGGTCCCCATCCTATGGCTATGTGCCCCATCCAGGTCCCCTCTTGTGGCTATGTGCCCCATCCAGGTCCCCTCTTGTGGCTCTGTGCCCCCTGTGCTGTTCTTAACACACATAAAAAAAAAAAAAAGATGATTCTCACCTGTCCTCCGTTCCCTCGGCGGCCTTCCTGCAGATGTGGCCCGCAGGCACCACAGAGTCCGACCCCTTGACGATCCCGACCTGGTCCAGGAGGAGCCGCCGACAGCAGCGCTGCATTGCCGCACAGAGACTGTCTCCCAGCACAGCATTTTCAATGTCAGCCGCCGGCCAATCAGAGGCCAGCAGCTGACATCTGCATATGGCAATGACGTCATACTCGCTGCGCCGACACGCAGATATCAGCTGCTGGCCTCTGATTGGCCGGCGGCTGACATTGAAAATGCTGTGCTGGGAGACAGTCTCTGTGCGGCAATGCAGCGCTGCTGTCGGCGGCTCCTCCTGGACCAGGTCGGGATCATCAAGGGGTCTGTGCCTGCGGGCCGCATAAAGCAGCCTCAGGGGCCGCATGCGGCCCGCGGGCCGCGTGTTTGAGACCCCTGGGTTAGAGCAAGCAGCGGTTACAAGGTAAGAACAAGACATCTCAATGCAACCTCCAATAGAAAGTACTAACAATGATCTGGAATCATCATCATCGCCAATCATCAATCATCCTCCTCATCCATCAATCATCATCATCCATCATCATCGTTACTGTAGGAACAGTACTAATGATTATATAATATAACTTCTTGTTATCAACATATTTATCAAATTGATATAATGAACTTGCAATTAGAAAATCCAAAAATTTATTACAGTGGCATGTAAAAGTTTAGGCACCCCTGGTCAAAATTACTGTTATTGCGAACAGGTAAGCAAGTTGAAGATGAAATGATCTCTAAAAGGCCTAAAGTTACAGATGACACATTTCCTTTTGTATTTTAGGCAAAAAAAAAAAATATAGTCATTTTTTACATTTTAAAAATTTCAAAAAGGAAAATGGGCCATTGCAAAAGTTTGGGCACCCTTGGAGATTTGTGTGCTCAGAAAACTTTGACCAAGATTTCAGACCTTAATTAGCCTATTAGGGTTATGACTTGTTCACCATCATCGTTAGGAAAGGCCTGGTGATGCAAATGTCCCAGCTTTATAAAGATCTAGCCTCCTCTAACCTTGTGCCAAAAACTGCAGCCATGTGTTCCTCTAAGCAGCCGCCTAGCACTCTGAAAATGAAAATGGTGGAGGCCCACAAAGTAGAAGAAGGCTATAAGAAGATAGCAAAGCATTTTCAAGTATCCCTTTCATCAGTTTGAAATGTAATTAAGAAATGGCTGTTACCAGGAACAATGGAGGTAAAGATAAGGTCTGGAAGACCAAACAAAATTTCAGTGACAGCTGCTCATGGATTGCAGAGAGGCAAATCAGAACCCCCGCTTGACTGCAAAAGACCTTCAGAAAGATTCAGCAGACTCTGGAGTTGTGGTACATTGCTTTACTGTTCAGAGACACCTGCACAAATATGGGCTTCATGGAAGAGTCATCAGAAGAAAACTTCTCCTGTGTCCTCACCATAAAATTCATGGTCAGAAGTATGCAAAAGAACATCTAAACGAGCCTGATACATTTAGGAAACAAGTCCTATGGACCGATGAGGTTAAAACAGAACTCCATGGCCACAATGATCAAAGGTATGTGTGGAGGAAAAGGGAACAGAATTTCAGGAAAAGAACATCTCACCAACCATGAAGCATGAGGGAGGATCAATCATGCTTTGGGATTGTGTTGCAGCCAATGGCACAGGGAACATTTCACGGGTAGAGGGAAGAATGGATTTAATGAAATTTCAACAAATTCTTGATGCAAACATAACACCATCTGTAAAAAAGCTTAAGTTGAAAAGAGGGTGGCTTCTACAAATGGATAATGATCCTAAACACACATCAAAATCCACAATAGACGACCTCAAAAGGCACAAGCTGAAGGTTTTACAATGGCCCTCACAGTCCCCTGATCTTATCATCATTGAAAATCTGTGGCTAGACCTCAAAATAGCCGAGCATGCAAGACGACTCAGGAATCTCACAGAACTGGAAGAATTCTGCAAGGAAGAATGGATGAAAATCCCTTTAATAAGGGATTAAAGTTTTTTCTGTATTTTCATGACTATGAAAATTGTACATTCACACTGAAGGCATCAAAACTATGAATTAACACATGTGGAATTATATACTTAACAAAAAAGTGTGAAACAACTGAAAATATGTCTTATATTCTAGGTTCTTCACAGTAGCCCCCTTTTGCTTTGATGACTGCTTTGCACACTCTTGGCATTCTCTTGATGAGCTTCAAGAGGTAGTCACCGGAAATGGTCTTCCAACAATCTTGAAGGAGTTCCCAGAGATGCTTAGCACTTGTTGGCCCTTTTGCCTTCACTCTGCGGTCCAGTTCACCCCAAACCATCTCGATTGGGTTCAGGTCTGGTGATTGTGGAGGCCAGGTCATCTGGCGTAGCACCCCATCACTCTCCTTCTTGGTCAAATAGCCCTTACACAGCCTGGAGGTGTGTTTGGGGTCATTGTCCTGTTGAAAAATAAATAATGGTCCAACTAAACCATTATTTAAACCATTTAAATAATGGTCCAACTAAACCATTATTGAGATCTCTGCTACTGGAAGTGGAAAAGAAGAACAAAGACAAAAAAATCTAAATAATAAAAATATGGGAGGAAGAGAAACCAATCACAAACTAAAATGTTTTTATACAAATGCACAAAGCATGGGCAACAAACAAGGAGAATTGGAACTACTAATGCAGGAAAAGGAATATGATGTCATTGGAATCACTGAAACTTGGTGGGACGATACACATGATTGGAATAAAAGGCTAAAAGGATACAACTTATTTGCAAGAAACAGACTTGATAAACGAGGAGGAGGTGTTGCATTGTATGTTAGAAAAGCGTATATCTGCACAGAGATTGAAGCTTCAGAGACTGGGAGTTCTGTGGAAACTGTTTGGGTAAGAATACAAGGAGAGAACAACGGAAAGGACACCATTGTAGGCATTTACTACAGGCCACCTGGGCAAGCTGAAGATATGGATGAACTCTTTATGTATCAAATGACCAAGTTCTCCAAAAAATATGACGTAGTGGTCATGGGAGATTTCAACTATCCAGACATTTGTTGGGAATCTCTCTCAAGTAAAACTAACAGGTCAAGCAAATTCTTATCCTCTCTTGCTGACAACTTTATCTTCCAAAAGGTAGGGGAGAAAACAAGGGGATCTGCTACTTTGGATCTAATTCTTATAAACAGGGAGGAAATGGTTGAGGAGGTAAAGGTGGCTGGGACCCTAGGAGGCAGCGATCATGCTATTATAGAATTTTGGATAACTAGAGGAGGAAGACATGTGAAGACTCAAACTTCAAGGTTAGATTTTAGAAAGGCAGATTTTAAGAGACTCAGAAAGAGAATAGGAGGGATCCAATGGCTGGATGTCCTTAAGGACAAAAATGTCCAGGAAGGATGGGAAATTTTTAAAAATGAGATTCTCAAAGCACAATCGTTAACAATCCCGAAAAGTAGGAAGAATGGGAAGCATTTAAGGAAACCAGGATGGATGAACACAGAACTTAAACACATGCTAAAAAGAAAGAAAGAAATGTTTATTAAATGGAAAGAGGGAGGCATATCTAAAGAAGATTATAATGCAGTCTGCAGATCCTGCAGGGCACGTATCAGGTTAGCTAAAGCTGACAATGAATTAAGGCTTGCAAGAGATGTCAAAAGCAATAAAAAAGGATTTTGGGGGTATGTCAAAAGTAAAAGAAAAGTCAAAGATGCTATAGGATTTTTACAGGATGAAAATGGAGAAATGGTAAGAGAGGATGTTGAGAAGGCCGAACTTTTTAATTCCTATTTTGCATCTGTTTTCTCTCAGAAAGAAAATGTAACATCAACTGATGTTCACTGTCCTTTTAAAGGAATAGAGGAATCCAAGTTATCAGTAAACAGAAAGATTGTGAGGGAATATTTAGCTAACATAAATGAGTTCAAGTCTCCAGGTCCAGATGAATTACACCCCAGAGTACTGAAGGAGATTGTAGAAGAAATTTTAGAACCACTCTCCATAATCTTTGAAAATTCTTGGAGAACAGGAGAAGTCCCAGAAGACTGGAGAAGAGCAAATGTTGTTCCTATCTTCAAAAAGGGGAAGAAGGTGGACCCAGGGAACTATAGGCCGGTGAGTCTGACTTCTATACCAGGAAAGATCTTTGAACAAATTATTAAACAACATGTATGTAAGTACATGGATAAGAATGAAGTGATTAACCAGAGTCAGCATGGGTTTGTAACTAACAAGTCATGTCAGACTAACTTAATTTCCTTCTATGACAGAATCACTGACTGGGTGGATCAGGGAAATGCTGTAGATATAGTATATCTTGACTTCAGCAAAGCATTTGACAAAGTATCTCACATCATCCTTATTGAAAAAATGACCAAGTATGCAATGGACCAGGCAACTGTTAGGTGGATTCATAACTGGCTTAGTGATCGGACTCAAAGGGTGGTTGTAAATGGCTTCACATCCAGCTGGATGAATGTCTCAAGTGGGGTACCACAGGGCTCCGTCCTGGGACCTGTATTGTTCAACATCTTTATCAATGATTTAGATGAAGGAATTGAGGGTAAACTGATTAAATTTGCTGATGACACAAAGCTAGGAGGGATAGCTAATACTAGAGAAGAGAGAGAGAGGATTCAAAAAGACCTAAATAAACTGGAGCAGTGGGCAGCAACCAACAGAATGGTTTTTAACAGGGAAAAATGCAAAGTACTACATCTGGGCAATAAAAATGAAAAAAGCATATACAGAATGGGAGGAATAGAGCTAAGCAACAGTACATGTGAAAAAGACTTAGGTATACTACTAGATCATAGACTGAACATGAGTCAACAGTGTGATGCAGCAGCAAAAAAGGCAAATACAATTCTGGGATGTATTAACAGAAGCATACAGTCTAGATCACGTGAAGTCATTATCGGTCTTTACTCCTCTTTGGTCAGACCTCATCTGGAATACTGTGTACAGTTTTGGGCACCACATTTTAAAAAAGACATAGACAAACTGGAGCAAGTTCAGAGAAGAGCGACCAGAATGGTGACTGGTCTGCAAACCATGTCCTATGAGGAACGGTTGCAGGATTTGGGAATGTTTAGCTTGCAAAAAAGAAGACTGAGAGGAGACTTAATAGCTGTCTACAAATATGTCAAGGGCTGTCACATTGTAGAAGGATCATCTTTATTCTCATTTGCACAAGGAAAGACTAGAAGCAATGGGATGAAACTAAATGGGAGGAGACACAGATTAGATATTAGAAAAAACTTTTTGACAGTTAGGGTGATTAATGAGTGGAACAGGCTGCCACGAGAGGTGGTGAGTTCCCCTTCAATGGACGTCTTCAAACAGAGGCTGGACAGACATCTGTCTGAGATGATCTAGTGAATCCTGCTTTGAGCAGGGGGTTGGACCAGATGACCCAGGAGGTCCCTTCCAACTCTACCATTCTATGATTCTATGATTCTATGATTCTATGATTCTATGATAAACGCAAACCGGATGGAATAGCATGCCGCTGCAAGATGCTGTGGTAGCCATGCTGGTTCAGTATGCCTTCAATTTTGAATAAATCCCCAACAGTGTCACCAGCAAAGCCCCCCCACACCATCACACCTCCTCCTCCATGCTTCACGGTGGGAACCAGGCATGTAGAGTCCATCCGTTCACCTTTTCTGCGTCGCACAAAGACACGGTGGTTGGAACCAAAGATCTCAAATTTGGACTCATCAGACCAAAGCACAGATTTCCACTGGTCTAATGTCCATTCCTTGTGTTCTTTAGCCCAAACAAGTCTTTTCTGCTTGTTGCCTGTACTTAGCAGTGGTTTCCTAGCAGCTATTTTACCATGAAGGCCTGCTGCACAAAGTCTCCTCTTAACAGTTGTTGTAGAGATGTGTCTGTTGCTAGAACTCTGTGTGGCATTGACCTGGTCTCTAATCTGAGCTGCTGTTAACCTGCGATTTCTGAGGCTGTTGATTCGGATAAACTTATCCTCAGAAGCAGAGGTGACTCTTGGTCTTCCTTTCCTGGGGTGGTTCTCATGTGAGCCAGTTTCTTTGTAGCGCTTGATGGTTTTTGCAACTGCACTTGGGGACACATTCAAAGTTTGCCCAATTTTTCGGACTGACTGACCTTCATTTCTTAAAGTAATGATGGCCACTCATTTTTCTTTACTTAGCTGCTTTTTTCTTGCCATAATACAAATTCTAACAGTCTATTCAGTAGGACTATCAGCTGTGTATCCACCTGACTTCTGCACAACACAACTGATGGTCCCAACCCCATTTATAAGGCAAGAAATCCCACTTATTAAACCTGACAGGGCACACCTGTGAAGTGAAAACCATTTCCGGTGACTACCTCTTGAAGCTCATCAAGGGAATGCCAAGAGTGTGCAAAGCAGTCATCAAAGCAAAAGGTGGCTACTTTGAAGAACCAAGAATATAAGACATATTTTCAGTTTTTTCACACTTTTTTGTTAAGTATATAATTCCACATGTGTTAATTCATAGTTTTGATGCCTTCAGTGTGAATGTACAATTTTCAAAGTCATTTCATGAAAATACAGAAAAATCTTTAAATGAGAAGGTGTGTCCAAACTTTTGGTCTGTACTGTATATATATAATATATTTTGTGAGGCAGTGACCGGGATCATATACGAGTGACGTTATATATCCCCCAGAATGTGTACAGAGACCTATTAAATCACAAATTCACCTGCGGCTGAAGGTGAGCATTGACCTGGTCAGGCTATCTGGCTAAGGCAGATTAGTAAAACCCGGCAGGGCCTTCATTTCTTGGGGGAGGCTACAGGAAAGCAGTGGGACGGCCTCCTCCCTCCTACCCGGGTTCTCCAGTGGCTCTTGCCACAGGTCCTTTAAAACCCGGCACTAAGGATTAGTGTTGCTCAGTGTTGGGACCTGCTACAAACATAGCAGGATAGCTCGGCAGGCCTGTGAGCAGCTGAACCCATGCCTGGGAAGGCTCTGCACCCATCAGGCTCTGAGCGGCCCGGCGCGGCCGTTGTCCACGGCAACCGTTGTTTAAGGACTCATGTTAACCTGGCTGCGAACCGGAGGACTTTTCTGTTTACCCATGAGTTGCTGAATAAAGCTGTTTATGTTGGACTTGCTTGGGTCACTGCCTCAGTTACTGCACGGTGTGAACACCGCCGCCTTGCAGCTTGGTGGAGAATGCGGGCATTGTGACTGAGGCATACCCTCACCGGCAGCTGCATGACCACAATCCGGCCTGCCACCTTTCAGCCCCACCCCGTGGACAAAATGGAGGAGCTGTTAAAGCAGCTGGTACTCACTCAGCGGCAACAGCAGGAGCGGGAGCAGCAGCATAATCAGCAGCAGCTACTGTACCAGCAGCGACAAAAAACAAATGAACTGTTGCTGCAACAGATTGCTGCCCTGCGGGAGACGCCGACGGCACCAGCCCCGGAACGTCAAGAGGCCTGGAACAAGGTTCGCTCAGCGTTGAGGAAGATGGGATTGGAGGACGACGTGGAAGCCTTCCTGACCATTTATGAGAGAACAGCAGAGCAGGAAAACCTACCAGCTGGCCAGTGGGCAGAAGTGGTGGCTCCGTTTCTGGTCGGCGATGCCCAAAAGGCCTACTTCGACCTCAGTCGGGCAGACACCCAGGACTACCAGAGGCTCAAAGGTGACAGGTACTGGTTAATGGGTACCCCACGGAGGCCCTCCTAGACTCGGGGAGCCTAGTGACTTTGGTACATGGGTCGCTGGTGGCAGGAGACAGTCCCAGTGGACGGACAGTCGGGGTTGTGTGTATCCATGGGGACCTCCGAGAGTACCCAACCAAAGAGGTAGTTTTGTCCACATCAAGTGGCGACATAAAACATGTGGTGGGGGTGGTAAAAACTCTTCCCTATGGGACTGTGTTGGGAAGAGACTTGCCCCTGTTCTGGACTCTGTGGAAAAACAAAATCCACTCTTCCCTGGTAAAATTTGTTACAGGCACTGTACCCGACGAACCCGAGTCAGGGGTACCTGCCGTAAGGGTGTCCAACCTAGGGACAGAGTGTGACCCCGATAGGTCTCCCCTAGAGATGCTGGCAGGAGAGATCGAGGAGACCCCATCGATCCCCGAGCTGGAAGTGTCCCGGGGCACATTTGGGACAGCTCAGCTACAGAATCCCACTCTGATTCGAGCGCTGGAAAAGGTGTTAGAGGTAAATGGCGTAGTTCAACAGCCCGGTGCAGATACTGTATTTCCACGCATGGTAGTCAATGGTGAGTTGCTCTATAGGGTAGACAAAATCAGAGACGAGGTCGTGGAACAGTTAGTGGTACCTCAGTCGTACCATCGGGTGGTTCTGGAGTTGGCACACACACACCTGCTGGGTGGACACTTAGGGGTTAAAAAGACGCAAGAGCATATCTTGCAGCGGTTCTTTTGGCCGGGGATTTACGCGGAGGTCCAAAAGTACTGTGAATCCTGCCCCGAATGTCAGTTGACCACACCCACTGCAAGTTTTCGTAGCCCATTGGTACCCCTGCCAGTGATAGAGGTACCTTTTGAATGGATTGCAATGGACTTGGTAGAGCCCATTGTAAAATCTGCTCGTGGCCACCAACATATACTGGTGGTCGTCGACTATGCCACACGCTACCCGGAGGCTATACCGCTACGCCACACCTCGGTGAAACTGATTACACGGGAGCTGTTTGCCATGTTCTGTCACCTTGGACTACCTAAGGAGATCCTGATGGATCAAGGGACCCCTTTTATGTCCAAGGTGACAAGGGAACTGTGCAAACTGCTAAAAATTAAGCAATTGCGCACCTCGGTGTACCACACTCAAACCGACGGGCTAGTAGAACGGTTCAATAAAACCCTCAAGTCCATGTTAAAAAAGGTGGTTTCTAAGGACGGAAGGGATTGGGACATGTTGCTACCCTATTTGATGTTCGCCGTCCGTGAGGTACCACAGGCTTCCACAGGGTTCTCTCCCTTTGAGTTATTGTACAGCAGACACCTAGGGGTCTGTTGGACATAGCCAAAGAGACGTGGGAACAAGAGCCGACTCCACATAGGAGTATAATTGAACACGTGGCTAGTATGCAGGACCGGATTGCGGCGGTCATGCCCATCGTGAAAGAACATCTGTTAGATGCCCAGGCAGCCCCAAGGCGCACATATAATAAAAGAGCCACGGTCAGGTCTTTTTAACAAGGGCGATCGGGTGTTAGTACTGGTACCCACAGCCGAGAGTAAGCTCATGGCCAAGTGGCAAGGGCCATATGAGGTACGAGAAAAGGTGGGGGAGGTAAATTACCGGGTGTATCATCCCGGAAGGAGGAAACCTGAGCAGCTTTACCATGTAAACCTGCTAAAACCTTGGAAAGATCGAGAGTGTTTAGTTACAGACGTCACTTCGTGTTGGCATATACAACAGATTAGGACTTATTATAAGTGAAAGGAGGACTTTATACTAACCAGACAGCAGATGGCAATAGTGTGTAAAGTTATATGCTTGCTGTAAATGTGGGAGAAAAGCTCTCAATTGTTGGTTGTTTTTACTTCCTGTGTTTTCTTTTTTTTCCTGAATGTGTTATGTCAGCAGCACAAGGACTGTGTGACACTGAATTGTATCTCATGTTTAACCAGTATGAAGTAAATACTGTTTATCTTGCTGATTGAAGCTCTCGTAAGTACAGTGGTGACTATAAGAAGATGCACTCTGTGACAGGTTATGGGCCCAGGCCGGAACCCTGACACTAAAGCCCAGACACTACAGGCCTGCACTACAAGAGGATCCTGGTTTATAACTCCAGATAACGGAGCACACAGATAAGCTCTGTAAACAGAAGGAAATAAATCCAGATACAGAGTGACAGAGGAAATCATGATCCCAGGAGCTGGATATAATTACAGAGAATTCAACACAGGCAGGACATACAGGAACTATCAGCAAGATGAAAAAAACAGGAGAATATCTTCAGTACAACTCTCTAAACAAGTAAGACTATATAAAGATGATGAGTAGCACAGAACTGAAATTCACAGTAGCTAAACTGAATAGTGAAAATTATCAGTTAAGGAAATTCAAAGTAGAGATGTTGTGATCTAAGGATGATTTATGGGAAGTAATTGTTACAGAAAGACCAGATCAAGATAATCAGACATGGGATAAGAAGAATAGACAAGCGAAAGCCACCATTAGCTTATTAGTGGATGATGCTCAATTAATATATATAAAAATGAAGAAACAGCTAAAGGAATGTGGGAAGAATTAAGAAAACTGTATGAAAGACCTAGCTTGAATCACAAGTTATTTTTATTAAGAAAGCTTTTCAGTATGAGATTGAGTGCAAATGATGACATACAGAAACACATATTCTCAATGATGGAAGTGATATCACAGCTAAGATCTATTGGTGAATACATTAAAGATAGTCATGTAGCAGCTATATTATTGTGCAGTTTACCAGATTCGTATACAGCCTTGATAAATGCCCTTGAGACGAGACCAGAAACTGACATTACATTAGATTTTGTGAAAACAAGACTAATAGATGAATATCAGAGAAGAAAAGAACAAAGAAATGATTCTTCTACTGAAAAGGACAGTGAAAACGCTCTTAAAGCTACAGAATTTAAAAAAACCTTTAATAAAGAGACAAGAGAATGCTTCAGATGTAAGAAAAAAGGTCATTTAAAGAAAGACTGTACCATATGGAAAGCAGAACAACAAAAATTACAACATAAAAAGCATACACAGAAAGTAAAAAACACAATTTCCGATTCATGTGAGAATAATTGGAATGGCACATTTAAAGTAAGACAAGAAATCATCACTTGGTTGGTTTATTGATTCAGGAGCAACAAGTCATATGACAAGTGACAAGAATTTCTTTACTGATCTTGATTTAGATAAGAAAGAAGCCATTTATCTTGCAGATGGAAGCAAAATAACCGCAGAAGGTATCGGACAAGGTATGCTAAATTGTTCAAACAAGTTCGGACAAGATTCAAAGATACTTGTACAGGATGTGTTGAATGTTCCAAAATTGGAAGGCGGATTATTATCTGTGAAACGTTTAACAGCAAAAGGACTTACAGTAAAATTCAAAGACAATGAGTGTGCAATTATTGCAGGAAACAAGGTGATCACCAAAGTCAAGGCAGATGAACAATTGTATCATTTTGACACACCAAAGGAACAGATGAAGGTATGTACACATGATCACAAAAACTGTATTCACATGTGGCATAGACGTCTAGGACATAGACACCCTGACAGTATAAGGGAACTACAGAGAAAAGAATTGACAAAAGATTTAAAGATATCAGATTGCTCAATTACCGTAAGATATGATTGTTGTATAAAATCCAAAGGCACAAGGATATCTATTTCAAAAGAAAATGAGATGAAAAGCGAAAGACCACTTGATTTGGTGCATACTGACATATGTGGACCCATGAAAGTGACTACATCAGGAGGCAATAGATACATGTTGACTTTTATAGACGACTACTCAAGATACACAGTCGCATACTTAATTAAAAACAAAAGTGAAGTTTTTGATAAACTTGTACACTATGTAACAAGATCAAGTAACAAATTTCAAAGGAAGCCAATTGTCATCAGAAGTGATAATGGAGGTGAATTTACAGGTCATAGAATAGAAGACTACTTAAGACAAAATGGAATAGAACACCAGAAAACTGTTCCATACACACCTGAACAAAATGGAGCAACAGAAAGGAAAAACAGAACTCTAACAGAAATGATAAGATGTATGCTGACGGATTCCAAACTACCAGAGAAATATTGGGGTGAGGCAGCAATGACAGCTACATATCTACAGAACCGACTTTTTTCCAGAAAACTGACGAAAACTCCATATGAACTGTGGCAAGGTATGAAACCAAGTGTCAATCATTTAAAGGTTTTTGGATGTAAAGTTTTTATATTCATTCCAACAGAAAAACGTTCCAAACTTCAAAACAGATCCATGGAAGGAATATTCATTGGATATAATGAAAATTGCAAAGGATATAGAATCCTAGATCCCAAAACAGACAGAGTTAGGCTATGTGCCCACGTTGCGGAAATGAAGCAGAAAATTTCTGCTTCATTTCCGCATGTCCTCTCCCGGAAAAACGCATGCGGAATTCCGCAAGCGTTTATCGCGCGTTTTTCACGCGTTTTCGACATGCGGAATTGCCTTGCGTTTTTTATTGCATTGTATAAGGCAATTCCGCTTGCGGAAACGCAAAATTAATGAACATGCTGCGGATTTTTGAACGCAGCATAAACGCTGCGGAAAAATCCGCAGCATGGGCATAGAACTTGTGGATTCTCATTGGGGACCATGGGATGCGGATTACCAAGCGTTTTACAAGCGTTTCCGCTGCGGAAAATCGACAGCAAAAACGCTTGTAATCCGCAACGTGGGTACGCAGCCTAACGGTAAGTAACAGTGTGACATTCATTGAAGATTTAAATGAAGACATTATGATTTCAGTTGAAACAAAAAATGAGAAAAACAATAGTGACATAACTGAAGAAATATCTGATGAGAAAGAAGTAGAAATTAATGAAGAACAAAATACTGAAAGTGAAGAATCTCAACTACAAACAGACACAGAACCAAGACGTTCAATGAGAGACAACAAAGGAAAACCACCAAAACGTCTCTCATACAAGACAAGCATAAGAAAAATCTATGAGCCTACCTCTTGGGAAGACATATCTAAACTTCCTGAAGAAGAAGCTAATAAATGGATAGAAGCAACAGAAACAGAAATTAAATCCATGCATGATTCAAATACATGGACACTAACAGATTTACCAGAAGGAAGAAAAGCCATAGGATGTAAATGGATTTTTAAAGTAAAATACCAAACAGATGGCACAGCTGAAAGATACCGAGCAAGACTCGTAGCTAAAGGGTATTCTCCAAAATATGGAGAAGACTATGATGAGACATTTGCTCCAGTTGTCAAACACACTACAATAAGAACTTTACTTACAGTTGCAGCAATGAAACAGATGGAACTGAGACATCTGGATTTAAAGACAGCTTTTTTGAATGGAGATTTAACGGAAGACATTTACATGGAACAACCTCCAGGATTCAAAGATGAAAGAAATCCAAACAAAGTTTGCAAACTACAGAAAAGCATATATGGTTTAAAGCAAACAGCTAAAGCGTGGAATGACAAAATCACAGAAGTACTTACAAATGAAAAATTTCAAAGAAGCAAAGCTGATCCATGCTTGTACACAAAAAGGCTGATTAATAGATGGATTTATGTACTCATATATGTAGACGACATTTTGATTTGTTTTAAACAAGAAAGGGATAAAGAAAACATTCTAAAAATCCTGAAGCAACATTTCGAAATCAAAGACTTGGGAAATGTGAAACAGTACCTAGGAATATAGGTAGAAAGAGAAGAAGACGGAAGTTTCCTACTGAATCAAAATCACATGATTCAAGACATAACAGAAAAATTTGGATTAAAGGATGCAAAAACAGTAAAGTCTTCAATGGCAACTAATTATCTCAAAGAGATGAACAGTGAAAAAAATATGCTACCAAATAATGAAGAATACAGAACAGCAATAGGAAAACTACTGTATCCAGCGACCGTTACAAGACCAGACATTGCAGCAGCAGTAGGAATCCTGAGTAGAAAGGTATCAAAACCAAATAAAGCTCTCATTTCTTGAGAGATCATCAGGAACAAGGAGTCTTGAAGTTAGAGTATTGTCCTACTGAAGAAATGACAGCAGACATCTTCACGAAGGCGTTGAATGCTGATAAACACCAGTGACTAATAAAAAAGTTGGGTTTGATTGAATAAGTCCTTACTGTTGAGAAAGGGTGTTGGCATATACAACAGATTAGGACTTATTATAAGTGAAAGGAGGACTTTATACTAACCAGACAGCAGATGGCGATAGTGTGTAAAGTTATATGCTTGCTGTAAATGTGGGAGAAAAGCTCTCAATTGTTGGTTGTTTTTACTTCCTGTGTTTTCTTTTTTTTCCTGAATGTGTTGTCAGCAGCACAAGGACTGTGTGACAATGAATTGTACCTCATGTTTAACCAGTATGAAGTAAATACTATTTACTCAAGATATCTTGCTGATTGAAGCTCTTGTAAGTACAGTGGTGACTATAAGAAGATGCACTCTGCGACACTTCGGGCATGCCGTCAGAGAGTTCTCTACCTTCAGCCAGGGGTGCGTCCGAGGGGAGAGGTCAGGATAAGTGATGCTCTCACTAAACAGCAGCGACGGGAGGCTCGCTAGCTGGTGCAGCAGAATACCAACGTGTTCTCAGAGCTACCGGGTAGGACTACAGTTCTCCAACATGACATTGTCACCGAACCTGGGGTACGGGTGCGAATGAGACTGTATCGGGTACCCGAAGCCCGGAGGCAAGCCATCACGGCTGAGGTAAAACAAATGCTCCAGTTAGGCGTCATCGAGGAATCACGAAGTGAGTGGGCTAGCCCCATCGTACTGATTCCGAAACCAGACGGATCGTTACGCTTCTGTAACGATTTCCGTAAATTAAATGAAGTGTCGAAGTTTGACCTTTATCCAATGCCCAGGGTGGATGAGCTGATTGAGAGACTAGGGCAGGCCCAGTACTTTACCACGCTCGATCTCACCAAGGGTTATTGTTTGGTACCTCTCACGAAATCGGCGAAGTAAAAGACCGCCTTCATAACTCCGGATGGTCTTTTATCACTATGTGGTCTTACCTTTTGGGTTACATGGGGCCCCGGCTACATTACAGAAGTTGATGGACATAGCGCTCAAGCCTCATCAAGAGTACGCGTCCGCGTATCTAGATGACATTATCATCTTTAGCACCGACTGGCATACGCATCTATCCCAGGTACAAGCGGTGCTAGATTCTCTCAGAGCCGCGGGGTTAATGACAAACCCCAAAAAATGTGCAATAGGGCTAGAGGAAGCCCGATATTTGGGGTATGTAATTGGCCGAGGAGTTATCAAACCCCAAATCAATAAAGTTGAGGCCATAAAAAACTGGCCTAAACCATCAACTACAAAGCAGGTGAGGGCGTTCCTTGGCATCCTTGGGTATTACTGCCGGTTTATAACTAATTTTGCGGGGAGAACGGCAGCCCTGACCGATCTTTTGAAAGGAAAAAAAAACGGTAATGGTTCGGTGGAACCCTCAGGCAGAAGAAGCCTTTCAGTCCATGAAGTTGGCCTTGTGTGGACAGCCGGTCCTCATCAGTCCCAACTTCAAGGAAACCTTCATTGTACAGACAGATGCCTCGGAGGTAGGCCTAGGAGCGGTATTGTCACAAAAAGTGAATGGTGAAGAGCACCCGGTCACCTACTTGAGTAGAAAACTTATCCCGGCAGAGAAAAACTATAGCGTGGTAGAGAAAGAGTGTTTGGCTATTAAGTGGGCCTTGGAATCGCTATGTTATTATTTACTCGAGCGTCAGTTCCACTTAGTGACGGACCACTCACCCTTGGTATGGATGAGGAACGCCAAGGAGAGGAATGCGCGAGTCACCAGGTGGTTCCTGTCACTACAAAATTTCAGTTTCTCTGTAGAATATCGCCCTGGGAGGTTGCAGGCAAACCGGATGCCCTGTCCCGGGCACCCTGTATGGTGACAAATGTTCAACCCCACAAGCTTGAACAGAGGGGGGAGATATGTGAGGCAGTGACCGGGATCGTATACGAGGGACGTTATATATCCCCCAGAATGTGTACAGAGACCTATTAAATCCATTGGAGTGCATTGCAGTCACAAACTCACCTGCAGCTACAATAGAGGAATAAAGATGAGCATTGACCTGGTCAGGCTATCTGGCTAAGGCAGATTAGTAAAACCCGGCAGGGCCTTCATTTCTTGGAGGAGGTCACAGGAGGCAGTGGGGCGGCCTCCTCCCTCCAACCCGGGTTTTCCAGTGGCTCTTGCCATAGGTCCTTTAAAACCCGGCACTAAGGATTAGTGTTGTTCAATGTTGGGACCTGCTAGGAGCACAGCAGGAAAGCTTGGCAGGCCTGTGAGCAGCTGAACCCACGCTTGGGAAGGCTGTGCACCCATCAGGCTCTGAGCGGCCCAGCGTGGCCGTTGCCCAACCGTTGTTTAAGGACTCCTGTTAACCCGGCTGCGAACCGGAGGACTTTTCTGTTTACCCATGAGTTGCTGAATAAAGCTGTTTATGTTGGACTTGCTTAGGTCACTGCCTCAGTTACTTACCGCTGCCTTACATATATATATATATATATATATATATATATATATATATATATATACAGTACAGACCAAAAGTTTGGACACACCTTCTCATTTAAAGATTTTTCTGTATTTTCATGACTATGAAAATTGTACATTCACACTGAAGGCATCAAAACTATGAATTATCACATGTGGAATTATATACTTAACAAAAAAGTGTGAAACAACTGAAAATATGTCTTATATTCTAGGTTCTTCACAGTAGCCACCTTTTGCTTTGATGACTGCTTTGCACACTCTTGGCATTCTCTTGATGAGCTTCAAGAGGTAGTCACCGGAAATGGTCTTCCAACAATCTTGAAGGAGTTCCCAGAGATGCTTAGCACTTGTTGGCCCTTTTGCCTTCACTCTGCGGTCCAGCTCACCCCAAACCATCTCGATTGGGTTCAGGTCTGGTGACTGTTGAGGCAAGGTCATCTGGCGTAGCACCCCATTACTCTCCTTCTTGGTCAAATAGCCCTTACACAGCCTGGAGGTGTGTTTGGGGTCATTGTCCTGTTGAAAAATAAATGATGGTCCAACTAAACACAAACCGGATGGAATAGCATGCCGCTGCAAGATGCTGTGGTAGCCATGCTGGTTCAGTATGCCTTCAATTTTGAATAAATCTCCAACAGTGTCACCAGCAAAGCATCCCCACACCATCACAACTCCTCCTCCATGCTTCACGGTGGGAACCAGGCATGTAGAGTCCATCCGTTCACATTTTCTGCGTCGCACAAAGACACGGTGGTTGGAACCAAAGATCTCAAATTTGGACTCATCAGACCAAAGCACAGATTTCCACTGGTCTAATGTCCATTCCTTGTGTTCTTTAGTCCAAACAAGTCTCTTCTGCTTGTTGCCTGTCCTTAGCAGTGGTTTCCTAGCAGCTATTTTACCATGAAGGCCTGCTGCACAAAGTCTCCTCTTAACAGTTGTTGTAGAGATGTGTCTGCTGCTAGAACTCTGTGTGGCATTGACCTGGTCTCTAATCTGAGCTGCTGTTAACCTGCGATTTCTGAGGTTGGTGAGTCGGATAAACTTATCCTCAGAAGCAGAGGTGACTCTTGGTCTTCCTTTCCTGGGGCGGTCCTCATGTGAGCCAGTTTCTTTGTAGCGTTCTTTGTTTCTTTGATGGTTTTTGCAACTGCACTTGGGGACACTTTCAAAGTTTTCCCAATTTTTCTGACTGACTGATCTTCATTTCTTAAAGTAATGATGGCCACTCGTTTTTCTTTACTTAGCTGCTTTTTTCTTGCCATAATACAAATTCTAACAGTCTATTCAGTAGGACTATCAGCTGTGTATCCACCTGACTTCTGCACAATACAACTGATGGTCCCAACCTCATTTATAAGGCAAGAAATCCCACTTATTAAACCTGACAGGGCACACCTGTGAAGTGAAAACCATTTCCGGTGACTACCTCTTGAAGCTCATCAAGAGAATGCCAAGAGTGTGCAAAGCAGTCATCAAAGCAAAAGGTGGCTACTTTGAAGAACCTAGAATATAAGACATATTTCCAGTTGTTTCACACTTTTTTGTTAAGTATATAATTCCACATGTGTTAATTCATAGTTTTGATGCCTTCAGTGTGAATGTACAATTTTCATAGTCATGAAAATACAGAAAAATATTTAAATGAGGTGTGTCCAAACTTTTGGTCTGTACTGTATATATATTTATTTTTGTATGTATGTTTGCCTATAATACAAAGGAAATGTGTCATCTATAACTTTAGGCCTTTTAGAGATTATTTAATCTTCAACTTGCTTAACTTTTCACAATAACGGGAATTTTGACCAGGGGTGCCCGAACTTTTACATGCCACTGTATTATCATTTGTTGTATTATAATCAATTCTTATTATTGTATTTTATTCTGTTTTATTATTCATAATATTAAATCTATTTTTAAATGTATATTAAAGTTTAGTGATGTATGTTTTAATATATTTTTGTAATGACCCACAAGGAATTAAATGCATGGATTAATATCATGAATGTCCATGGAGAATCCTATATGGGAATATATATCTCCTGATTGCCTTGTGGCCGGTCCTATGGGGAGCAGACAGGTATAAATAGTTTTATGTGTGACATATGAGAGAGAATCTGGGGATACACAGAGCTGTTACCTGCGCAGGTGAGACCACAGGACCCGGGGCTGCTGTGATCTACTCGCCCCGGTGAGTGATAGAGTGATACATAATAACTATACAGTGATTATAAACAACCAGTGTGATACAATGTATTTCATCTTCTGGCTGCATCTGCAGAGTATCATCCCCCAGATTATTGCTACAGAACCCAGGATCACAATCTGTTCTAACTCATCCCAAAATGTTTTGGATGGGGTTGAGGTCTGGGCTCTCTTCTTCCACCAAACTTCTCCAACCACGGGCATGCAGCTGCTCGGCCATGAAGCTCCCGGCGGAGGCGCAGTGTTTGTGCTGATACCAGAGGAGGTCTGGACTCTGCAGTTATAGGGTCAGCAGAGCGGTGGTGACTTTTCTGCTCCTCAGCACTCGGCCCCCCGCTCTGTAATGTTACGGGGTTTCCACTTCGCGGTTGAGTTGCTGCGGTTCCTTCCACTGCCCAATAATATCACTCACAGGTGATAGGGAGGGGTGGGGGGCAAATTCAGGAGAAAGAAATGTCTTGGACGGACTTGATACCCCGGTGGCTCCTATTACAGGACCGTACTGATATCAGTGAGCTCTGTCCCACCTTGAGATTTTTCCTGCATGAACGGCGAGATTCAGGTCCTTCCACAACATCTCTAAAGGGATAAGTTTTTGTTCTCAGTTTTTCCCGTGTAGACGTCTTCTTCAGATCTTTCTCTTGCTCCTCAATAACACTTCAGGTCAACTTATGGCCAGAAGACCAGACGTTCTCCTGAATCCTGTGGTCTCCTCTCCATGCTTCCTCCAATACCACCTATCCATCCATGTGGAGAGACAGCAGAGCGTCCCTCCATGCGCGACTGCTGTATGAGGGTCTCACTGGAGAATGTTGGATTCACGGTAGACATGATGTGACCTGCATTGTCCGTAGAGTTCCTCCACTACTGGCTCTTGTATCCATGGAGCTTTCTTACATATTCCTTTGTGTTAATCTGAGGACATTGATGGTCACCTCCTCCCATATTGTCTGCTCTCTTCCATATGGTGGTGGTCATCCAAACAAACTTGATGCAGTTGCGGTACCCTCATTCACTTATGTAGCAGCGACACATGGCGATGTTTCGCTGTATGATCTGTGTTGCTGCCAAAGTTGCTGAGTAGCCGCTGCCTCATCCAGTCATGTTATGGTGGTTTTATCCAGTCATTGTCTAGTGGTTGTATAGCGGTATCACTCAGTCTCACAGTATGGTGCTGTTATCCAGTCACTGTACATTATCTAAGGTGGATATACGCTGCTTTACTGTCCTAGGAACGTTTCCATGCTTCATCATCGCTCTCGGCAGCACATCATTCTGTATTATCCAGTATGTGCTGCTGAGAACAATCCAAAACTGGATTAAGCCATGTAACCAGGATATCAAACGACTGGGGACCGGCTAACAAGATGTCAGTCAGCAGGTATCTGCAGAGTAATAGGACCCTCGCTTGCAGTACGGTGGTGTTATCTTGTCATGGTACGGTGGTGTTATGTAGTAATGATATGTTATTGTTATTTAATCACAATATGACCGTTTTATTTATAACTATTTATAACTATTGATTATTATTTGAGGTTTTAGAGCAAAATGTGTCCTAAATCGCCCAGTAGAGCCCAGTGAACACCACGGAGCAGCAGGTCCTGATGGAAATGTCACGATCAGCAGATTTTACATTTGTCATAATTGAGGATAAATAATAGTTTTGACATTGATCAAAACTGAAAAAAAATATCATTACAATCACTCAGAAATGAGTGATAATTATCAGTTATAACTGACAATAATTGGCTTGTTCCGGCTCAGTGCCTAGAGCAACATGTATTGCCACCATCACCATAAACTTCAGAAATGGCATTCTGGGCAGAGGCTGAATAACAGTGCCATACAACATACTGTACTACCATACAGTGCCCAAAAAGTGACTGCTTGAGAATTCTGCCATACACAATGGCGGTGAAAGTATTTGTATACACAGAGACAGAGAATGAGCGCTTCATACTCAGCGATGGTTAGAGTGCTCCCATTCACAGTGACTATTAGAGAGTACCCCTTTAAACAGTGGCTGCGAAAGAGCACGCCCAATCAGAGGCTATCCTCATATACAGTGCCTGTGAGAGAGCGCACCCAATCAGAGGCTATCCTCATACACTGTGCCTGTGAGAGAGCGCACCCAATCAGAGGCTATCCTCATATACAGTGCCTGTGAGAGAGCGCACCCAATCAGAGGCTATCCTCATATACAATGCCTGTGAGAGAGCGCACCCGATCGTAGGCTATCCTCATACACTGTGCCTGTGAGAGAGCACGCGCAATCATAGGCTATCCTCATACACCATGCTTGTGAGAGACTGCATTCAATCAAAGGCTATCCGCATACAGAGTGGTTGCGAGAGAGTGCACCCAATCATAGGCTATCCTCATACACAGTGCCTTTGAGAAAGCACACCCAATCAGAATCTATCTTTATACACAGTGCTTGTGAGAAAGAGCATCCAGTCCTAGGCTATCCTCATATACCATGCTTGTGAGAGACTGCATTCAAGCAAAAGCTGTCCGCATACAGAGTGTTTGCGAGAGAGTGCACCCAATCAGAAGTTATCCTCATTCACAGTGGCTGCAAAATAGTGCCTGAGACACACAACCCACATACACGATGCCATAGTCAATAAGTTACAAAAAAAAAAAATCCCACAGTGAGTGATATGTGAGTGCACATCAACTATTTGCTCACAGTCACCCCAATTTCCGATGTTAAATATTATCGGTAAAGATCAGGGCTGGGAAAATGTTATGTTTGGAAGAGATTACACTGATGCAGTCATGAACGTGTTATTCTAAGGTTCTTAAAAATCCCCCTCATTTCCTGACCATCATGAAACCAAAAAACGGGTATGGCAAGAACTAAGACATAACCACCGATGGTCCATGACAACACTGCCCTCTATTCAGTAGAGTCCGGTACCTTCTTAACTTTCTTATGTGTTTTAGAAGAGTAGGACAGCAGCTTTTGTGACTGTTTTCCCTCTTCCTTTGTACCTAACGTATAAATCCTGTAGATTAAAAGAAAAACTGGTCAACCTGAGCCCAACAGTAGCTGTAAGGTCTTCTTCTATAGCAGGGTAGGGCTTACCTAGAACCTGTTTTTCAAGATCATTTTTATAGTTTTTAGGTCATGATTGATAACCCTTTTCTCTGATTTTTCTTTAGACTCGGGGGTTTCTCTGTGATGGTGAATTCAACATATTATGATGTGACACCTGATATGCTCCCCTCGGATGTTGTGTACTTGACCTTAGTAACGCTGCTTCTAGCCTCCTTTATCTTTTTTTTCTGCTGCATGGTCATCATGTTGAACGTGTATTTTACCACCTCCCACGTGCACCAGGAGCCCCGCTATATCCTTTTTGCCCACATGCTGATCAGTGACACCATCTACATCGTCATGGGACTTTTTGTCTTCTTCAGCACAGCATATCTAGTCTACTTCCCTGTGCCCATTTGCTATATAGCAGTGACCATATCTTCTGTGTCATTTAAAATTGCCCCATACAACCTGGCAGTGATGTCCTTGGAACGTTACGTGGCCATCTGTTTCCCGCTACGACACACAGAATGGTGCACCCGCCAAAAGGCGATTCTGACCATTGTGGCCATTTGGATAATTGGGATAATACCCAACGTGGCAGATTTCATGATTTTGTGCTTCTCTGTGCGGAATGACTACTTCTCTATTTTCTGCCTCTGCACAAGATTGGCCTTTCTAAAGAACACAGCTCAAGATACCTTGAGAACTTTGACGCACATTTTGAGTTTTTCATTCGTGGGGTTGATCATTGTCTTCACCTACATCAAGATCATGTTGATCGCTGTTAGAGTTGATTCAGGAAAACCCATGGCCTCCAAGGCTGGTAAAACTGTCATGCTCCATGCCTTTCAACTCCTGCTTTGTATGACGGCCTTCTCCTACAATTTGATCGAAACGTACCTGAGAAAATACTTTCTTATGTTACCTTTCGTCAATTTTTTTTTCTTCATGTGTCTTCCGAGGTTCATTAGCCCCTTAATCTACGGCTTCCGGGATGAAACCTTCCTCAAATGCATCAAGAGAATTCTGCATTGTAAACATCTAAGAACAAAATAATGGACAACATAAATTCTCTCTTGACTTCCTTCCAGTCTAGAAGATTTCAAAAACCAAGAAGTGGTGGAAAAGGTTCCAGGACTTTAATTTTAACTTCTTCTTTTTTTTTTTTTTTACAGCATTTCCCATGTAATATAATACATTATACCCTATCATATGACAAAAAAGAGAAAGTTTTACATAACACCTACAGTGCGACACATTGTACACACCAAATGCCTGAAGTGGATATAGCGGTGCTCAACTAAGTAGGAGATGATTATAATAAATGTTTTAAAAATGGAAAAAGTGGCACTTACATCCATAAAAAATTACTCTATTGTGACATCATTAAAACATGCCGGTGGAAAAAGCAGTATGCATTGTGGATGATGGCCATTTCACATGTAACAACGTTTCTACGGGTCCCAGTCAATTTAATGATGTCACAAAAAAGTAATTTTTTTATGGATGGTGAGTGCCACTTTTTCCATTTTTTAAAACATTTATTATACTCTATCATACTTCAATAACCCCCAGAGCTGCAACCATAATACTGCTGTTTGGCACCTGTGCGAAAAAACCCCCAGCTAACAACATTGTTCCACTTGGCCCATTTTAATTTTTGGAATTTTTAAAATGTAATCGATGAAAAAAAAAATATATTTTTTGGCTAAAATACAAATGAAATGTGTCATCTTTAACTTTAGGCCTTTTAGAGATCATTTCATCTTCAACTTGGTTAACAGTTCACAATAACAGGAATTTTGACCAGGGGTGCCCAAACTTTTACATGCCACTGTATATATACAGTACAGACCAAAAGTTTGGACACACCTTCTCATTTAAAGATTTTTCTGTATTTTCATGACTTTGAAAATTGTACATTCACACTGAAGGCATCAAAACTATGAATTACCACATGTGGAATTACAGTGCCTACAAGTAGTATTCAACCCCCTGCAGATTTAGCTGGTTGACACATGCGGAATTAACTTGGCATTGTGACATTTGTACTGTAGATCAGCCTGGAAGTGGGAAATGCACTGCAGCAAATTTTTTTTTTTTTTTTTTTTTTAAAACGTTAAAAGTTAATTCAGAGTGTCATTTATTATTCAACCCCTCAAACCACAAGAATTCTGTTTGGTCCCCCAAAAGTATTAAGATGTAGTTCAGGCACCAAGAATAATGAGCTTCACATGTGTGGATTAAAGATCTCTTTTGCCAGCCTTTTCTGACTATTTAAGACCCTCCCCAAACTTGTGAACAGCACTCAGACATGGTCAACATGGGAAAGACAAAGGAGCATTCCAAGGCCATCAGAGACAAGATCGTGGAGGGTCACAAGGCTGGCAAGGGGTACAAAACCCTTTCCAAGGAGTTGGGCCTACCTGTCTCCACTGTCGTGAGCATCATCCGTAAGTGGAAGGCTTATGGAGCTACTGTTAGCCTTCCACGGCCAGGACAGCCTTTGAAAGTGTCCTCCCGTGCCGAGGCCAGGCTTGTCCGAAGAGTCAAGGCTAACCCAAGGACAACAAGGAAGGAGCTCCGGGAAGATCTCATGGCAGTGGGGACATTGGTTTCAGTCAATACCATAAGTAACGTACTCCACCGCAATGGTCTCCGTTCCAGACGAGCCCGTAAGGTACCTTTACTTTCAAAGCGTCATGTCAAGGCTCGTCTACAGTTTGCTCATGATCACTTGGAGGACTCTGAGACAGACTGGTTCAAGGTTCTATGGTCTGATGAGACCAAGATCGAGATCTTTGGTGCCAACCACACACGTGACGTTTGGAGACTGGATGGCACTGCATACGACCCCAAGAATACCATCCCTACAGTCAAGCATGGTGGTGGCAGCATCATGCTGTGGGGCTGTTTCTCTGCCAAGGGGCCTAGCCATCTGGTCCGCATCCATGGGAAGATGGATAGCACGGCCTACCTGGAGATTTTGGCCAAGAACCTCCGCTCCTCCATCAAGGATCTTAAGATGGGTCGTAATTTCATCTTCCAACAAGACAACGACCCAAAGCACACAGCCAAGAAAACCAAGGCCTGGTTCAAGAGGGAAAAAGTCAAGGTGTTGGAGTGGCCTAGTCAGTCTCCTGACCTTAACCCAATTGAAAACTTGTGGAAGGAGCTCAAGAATAAAGTCCACATGAGACACCCAAAGAACCTAGATAACTTGGAGAAGATCTGCATGGAGGAGTGGGCCAAGATAACTCCACAGACCTGTGCCGGCCTGATCAGGTCTTATAAAAGACGATTATTAGCTGTAATTGCAAACAAGGGTTATTCCACAAAATATTAAACATAGGGGTTGTATAATAATTGACCCACACTTTTATGTTTAAAATTTAATAAAATTCAACTGAGCAACATAACTTTTTGGTTTGTAAGATTTATGCTTCTGTTCATAAAACCTACTCTCGTTTGCAGTTTGAAGGCTCTAACTTATTTGCATCTTATTAAACCAGCTAAATCTGCAGGGGGTTGAATACTACTTGTAGGCATTGTATATACTTAACAAAAAAGTGTGAAACAACTGAAAATATGTCTTATATTCTAGGTTCTTCAAAGTAGCCACCTTTTGCTTTGAAGACCGCTTTGCACACTCTTGCCATTCTCTTGATGAGCTTCACTCTTCTTCTTGGTCAAATAGCCCTTACACAGCCTGGAGGTGTGTTTGGGTCATTGTCCTGTTGAAAAATAAATGATGGTCCAACTAAACGCAAACCGGATGGAATAGCATGCCGCTGCAAGATGCTGTGGCAACACCCGGGAAGCCGCGGCAGACAGCGCTGGAGGCCGGAAGAGGAGATGAGTATACCGATCACCTCCCCTTGCCACCGCAATGCTGCGATCGACTTCGATCGCAGCATTGCGGGGGTTAATGTGCCAGGAGCGTTGCGGGACCACTCCCTGCACATAGTACCGGGTGTCAGCTGTGACAATCAGCTGACACCTGGCGGCGATTGCGCCCGCACAGCCTGTGTGCGCGCGATCGCGATGACGTACTAATACGGGTCAGGCTCTCAAAGCCCAGGGCACTGATGCGTATTAATACGTCATGGGCTGTAAAGGGGTTAATTCATAGTTTTGATGCCTTCAGTGTGAATGTACAATTTTCATAGTCATGAAAATACAGAAAAATCTTTAAATGAGAAGGTGTGTGCAAACTTTTGGTCTGTACTGTGTATATATATATATATATATATATATATATATATATATATATATATATATATATATATATATATATATATATATAATGATTATATATCTTATATACTTCTTATATACAGTAGGTCTAGGTGTATGCTGCTTCACATTTTAATTTCTTTATATTTTAAGAAAATACTGATGTGATAATTATATTTTGCCCTTTGGTCCTTTTTTAGCTTTTAGCTGAGATCGAATATAAAATTTTAAAAATCATAAGTTATACATTTTTATAATATTTGTTTTCCTTTTTAATTTCCATTACATTTTTTGTGTGCTTTTTGTAACTTTTTTATTTCCCTAACTGTAAATCTGTTCCCTAATTAAACCTGTTCCTAGACCTATAACTAGCTTAAAAAAGAAATGTAGCCCGAAGACTAGCACTAAAACTATTCATAATTCTAGTTATAGTCCTAACCCTAGGACTGACAAACCCTCTAGCCCTAACACTAGTCATAACCCTAACACTAGTCTTAACCATAGTCTTAGTCCAAACCCTAGCTCTAACCCTAGCCCCAACAGAAGTCCTAACCCAAGCTCTAACCATAGCCCTAACGCTAGTCCTAAACTTAACCCTAGTCCTAACTCTAGCTCTAGTCCTAACCCTATCTCTAACTCTAGCACTAAGACTAGTCTTAGCCCTAGATCTAAGTGTTGCGCTAATGTTACGCCGGTGTGAGTGCAACACAGAGAATCACACCAGGTGTGAGTGCAACACAGAGGGGAAAGGGAGCCCAGACACTAGGGAAAGGGGGAAGAGGTGACCTCCTAATCTGGACTAGCGTAACCCTGTCTTCCCCTAACATCTCTATACAGCCGCCGCAGCTGTCGCCGATCACATGCCTCGCCCTACTATTCCTGGCGTAAAGCTATAGCTGGGGGTGGAAGGAGATGAGCACTAGTTGACCTCCTCTAGCACTCTAAAGACAAAGGGGGAAGACAACCCAGGGGAACAACAACTCAGCTTTAGAAGAACTCCAACAGGGCACACGGCCTAAAGACTCCAGAGAGGACGTGATGCTGCTTCAGCAAGTACCAAGAAGAAATGAGTATAACCGGCGACGCCCACTTAGACACACCAGGTATATATACACCCAGACTAAAGGGAGGTAGTCTCAGGGTCCTAAACACAGCCTCTTATGTAGGCTGCTGTCTGCATTGCCAAACGTGGAGATCATGTAATGGGTGTTCGTGTGGCAAGAGGGAGACCTGAGAGACAGATAGTAAGATTCCGAGGAGAATAAAGACACAGTGAGAGTCCGGATTACAGGCATGAGATTCGATAAGAATGAAAATAACGTGGAGTCTTAGAGCTGAGAGGTAACGGGAGACTACCCTGAAGGGGCGAAAAATGAAAAAAATGTATATAGCGTTGAAGTAACGAAGCGTCTATACCAAGTGGTCACCATATTGGGACACACACACTCCTACTTAGAAAGAGAGACGCATTGCAATGGGATGGAGTTTATGACTGTACTGTGGAAGTGCTACTGAGGGGTCTCACCGATGCATCCCACCCTGTGGGGTCCTCATTAGTCAGCCGAGAACTGAGAGTAGCAGTGTGGGGCTGCAGCATTACACCTCGACCAGTGCGGTCCCCACAAAGAAAGATAAAAGCTCCTGAGTTTGTTGGGCAATAGTGAGAACTGAACGAAGAAGAGAGAGAGGCATTGCAACATCATATGTGAAAGAAAAGTGTTCATTTGTGCATAATTCTAAAGAAACAACCATGGATACCCACTAAGTTATTGTTCAGTAAGAGACTTTACAGTTTATTTTGTTTATAAGTGGTGGTCTGGTCTCATCTCCCTCATTGACCTGTACAAGACCTGGTCCTGGCCAGCCAAAGTCACCGGTATCTTGCAGCCTGCATGGGCATAATGCCCTCACAGCTAGAGATGAGCGGTGTTCGACTAGAACTGTTCGCCAATCTCAAATTCGAGCTGTTTTGGGCGGTGTTCGAGTTGTTCGACGAACCCGAACGATTTGCAAAAAATTCGGCTGTTCGAGGTTATGTTCGATAACTGTTCGTGCACCAAAAGCGTGTCCTGCATGTCTGGCGCTATTTAGAGCACCAATCATGCAGGGATTGTCCGCCACTCACTGTAATGCCACAGCCATGGTGGTTGTGGCATTAGAGTGATTGCCCAAATCGATGGGAACTGTGATCACAGTGAAACATGAAAAGCCGGCAATTCAGCAGCGGCGTACACCGGTACCCGACAATTTAGAACCGAAAGAATAGAGCTTCACACATAGATTAGATAGATAGAAACATGTCAGTCACATATATATGAAGTACAGTGACAGTGTTGCTTACTGTACTTGTCATTTAGTGTAAAGGATTTATTTAAAAAAATAATAGTGTTTTCATGCACTGTCTCTTTAAAAAAGCCGGCCGGCAATTCAGCAGCGGTACCCGACAATTTAGAATGGAAGGAATAGAGCATCACACATAGATTAGATAGATAGAAACATGTCAGTCACATATATATGAAGTACAGTGATAGTGTTGATTACTGTACTTGTCATTTAGTGTTAAAATAAAGGATTTATTTAAAAAAAAATTGGCGTGGGGTTCCCCTTAATTTTAGGCTCTAGCGGAGGTTAAGCAGACGGCTGGGGCAGATGTTTGAAGCCTGGGAAGGGGGTAATACCCACGGAGCTTCCCAGGCTACTAATATCAGCCCCCAGCTGAATACCTAGCCTTTACTAGCTATTAAAATGGGGGACCCCCCAAAAAAATGACATGGGGTCCCCCCTATTTTATTAGCTAGCAAAGGCTAGGCAGACAGGTGGGGGCTGATATTAATAGCCCAGGAAGGGTGCCATGAATATTGGCCCCCTCCCAGGCTAGAAACACCAGCCGTCAGCCGCCCCAGAAATGGCGCATTCATAGGATGCGCCAATTCTGGCACTTAGCCTCGCTCTTCCCACTGCCCTGTAGCGGTGGCAGTGGGGTAATAGGGCTGGGGTTGATGTCAGCTTATAATGCCAGCTGACATCAAGCCCAGGTTAGTAATGGAGAGGCGTCTATAAGACACCCCCATTACTAACCCCGTAGTCAAAGTTAAAAAAAAACACAAACACCCAGAATAAAGTCCTTTAATTAAAATAAAGACACAATTCTTTATTGTTCTAAATTAAACTATACTTACAGTCACGCCCATTCCAGCTGAAGCCAACGATCTCCTGCAATAAAAGTAAAATAATAAAGCAACCTCATCCTTACCTTTCCATGGTTCCCACGACAGCTTCAGCTCTGCTACATCGAGATGACAGGCTGGACCACAGCAGAAAGCTTCCATCCAGCCTGTCATCCCGCAGACACTGAGAAGCGCAGGCATGCTTGCGCTCTGCAGTGTCTCTCTGTGACGGCATAAAGATGAGCCGAGTTCATGTCCAATGAACTCGGCACACCTCATGCACGTCACTGACAGCGTGGGAAAATTCTCACGCTGAAGCGCTGAGTGCAAGAGAATTCTCCCACGCTGTCAGTGACGTGCATGAGGTGAGCTGAGTTCATTGGACATGAACTCGGCTCATCTGGATGACGTCACAGAGAGACACTGTGGAGTGCAAGCATGCCTGCGCTTCTCAGTGTCGGTGGGATGACAGACTGGATGGCAGCGTTCTGCTGCGGTACAGCCTGTCATCTCGATGTAGCAGAGCTGAAGCTGTCATGGGAACCATGGGAAGGTAAGGATGATGTTGGTTTATTATTTTTCTTTTATTTCAGGAGATCGTTGGCTTCAGCTGGAATGGGCGTGATGGTAAGTATGGTTTAATTTAGAACAATAAAGAATTGTGTGTTTATTTCAATTAAAGGACTTTATTCTGGGTGTTGTGTTTTTTTAAAATACTTTACTAGAAATTCATGGTGGTCATGTCTAATATTGGCGTGACCCCATGAATTTCGGGCTTAGGGCCAGCTGATAATGCCAAGCTGGCCCTAACCCCTTTATTACCCAGTGAGCCACCGCACCAGGGCCCTGGATGAGTTGGGTACAGCGCCAGAAGATGGCGCTTCTATGAACGCGCCATTTTCCGGGGTGGCTGCGGACTGCAATTTGCAGCGGGGGGGGCCCAGAAAGCTTGGGCCTCCCTGCGCTGCAGATTCCAGCCCCCAGCTGCCTAGTTGTACCTGGCTGGACACAAAAACAGGGCGAAGCCCCACGTCAATTTTCTTTAAATTATTTCATGAAATAATTAAGAAAAAAAGGGCTTCCCTATATTGTTGTGTCCGGCCAGGTACAAATAGGCAGCCGGTGGTTGGGGGCAGCCCGTTCCTGCCTGCTGCACCTGACTGGACACAAGTATAGTGCGAAGCCCCACGTCAATTTTTTTTTAATTATTTCATGAATTTCCTGAAGTAATTTAAAAAAATTGACGTGGGGCTTCGCACTATATTTGTGTCCAGCCAGGTGCAGCAGGCAGGAACGGGCTGCCCCCAACCACCGGCTGACTATTTGTACCTGGCTGGACACAACAATATAGGGAAGACCTTTTTTTCTTAATTATTTCATGAATTTCATGAAATAATTAAAAAAAAAATACGTGGGGCTTCGCCCTATTTTTGTGTCCAGCCAGGTACAACTAGGCAGCTGGGGGCTGGAATCCGCAGCGCAGGGAGGCCCAAGCTTTCTGGGCCCCCCCCGCTGCAAATTGCAGTCCGCAGCCACCCCGGAAAATGGCGCGTTCATAGAAGCGCCATCTTCTGGCGCTGTACCCAACTCATCCAGGGCCCTGGTGCGGTGGCTCACTGGGTAATAAAGGGGTTAGGGCCAGCTTGGCATTATCAGCTGGCCCTAAGCCCAAAATTCATGGGGTCACGCCAGTATTAGACATGACCGCCATGAATTTCTAGTAAAGTATTTAAAAAAAACACAACCCCCAGAATAAAGTCCTTTAATTGAAATAAACACACAATTCTTTATTGTTCTAAATTAAACCATACTTACCATCACGCCCATTCCAGCTGAAGCCAACGATCTCCTGAAATAAAAGAAAAATAATAAACCAACATCATCCTTACCTTTCCATGGTTCCCATGACAGCTTCAGCTCTGCTACATCGAGATGACTGGCTGGACCGCAGCAGAACGCTGCCATCCAGCCTGTCATCCCGCAGACACTGAGAAGCGCTGGCATGCTTGCGCTCCTCAGTGTCTCGCTGTGACGGCATCCAGATGAGCCGAGGTCATGTCCAATGAACTCGGCTCACCTCATGCACGTCACTGACAGTGTGGGAAAATTCTCCTGCACTCAGCGCTTCAGCGTGGGAGAATTCTCACGCTGAAGCGCTGAGTGCAGGAGAATTTTCCCACGCTGTCAGTGACGTGCATGAGGTGAGCTGAGATCATTGGACATGAACTCACCTCATGCACGTCACTGACAGCGTGGGAAAATTCTCATGCTGAAGCGCTGAGTGCAGGAGAATTTTCCCACGCTGTCAGTGACGTGCATGAGGTGAGTTGAGTTCATTGGACATGAGCTCACCTCATGCACGTCACTGACAGCGTGGGAGAATTCTCCTGCACTCAGGGCTTCAGCGTGAGAATTTTCCACGCTGTCAGTGACGTGCATGAGGTGAGCTCATGTCCAATGAACTCAGCTCACCTCATGCACGTCACTGACAGCGTGGGAAAATTCTCCTGCACTCAGCGCTTCAGCGTGAGAATTCTCCCACGCTGAAGCGCTGAGTGCAGGAGAATTTTCCCACGCTGTCAGTGACGTGCATGAGGTGAGTTGAGTTCATTGGACATGAGCTCACCTCATGCACGTCACTGACAGCGTGGGAGAATTCTCCTGCACTCAGGGCTTCAGCGTGAGAATTTTCCCACGCTGTCAGTGACGTGCATGAGGTGAGCTCATGTCCAATGAACTCAGCTCACCTCATGCACGTCACTGACAGCGTGGAAAAATTCTCACGCTGAAGCGCTGAGTGCAGGAGAATTTTCCCACGCTGTCAGTGACGTGCATGAGGTGAGCTGAGTTCATTGGACATGAGCTCACCTCATGCACGTCACTGACAGCGTGGGAGAATTCTCCTGCACTCAGGGCTTCAGCGTGAGAATTTTCCCACGCTGTCAGTGACGTGCATGAGGTGAGTTCATGTCCAATGATCTCAGCTCACCTCATGCACGTCACTGACAGCGTGGGAAAATTCTCCTGCACTCAGCGCTTCAGCGTGAGAATTCTCCCACGCTGAAGCGCTGAGTGCAGGAGAATTTTCCCACGCTGTCAGTGACGTGCATGAGGTGAGCCGAGTTCATTGGACATGACCTCGGCTCATCTGGATGCCGACACAGCGAGACACTGAGGAGCGAAGCAAGCCTGCTCTTCTCAGTGTCTGCGGGTTGACAGGCTGGATGGCAGCGTTCTGCTGCGGTCCAGCCTGTCATCTCAATGTAGCAGAGCTGGAGCGGTCCTGGGAACCATCGAAAGGTAAGGATGAGGTTGCTTTATTATTTTTCTTTTATTGCAGGAGATCGTTGGCTTCAGCTGGAATGGGCGTGATGGTAAGTATGGTTTAATTTAGAACAATAAAGAATTGTGTGTTTATTTCAATTAAAGGACTTTATTCTGGGTGTTGTGTTTTCTTTTAACTTTCACTATGGGTTTAGTAATGGGGGTGTCTTATAGACGCCTCTCCATTACTAACCTGGGCTTGATGTCAGCTGGCATTATAAGCTGACATCAACCCCAACCCTATTACCCCACTGCCACCGCTACAGGGCAGTGGGAAGAGCGAGGCTAAGTGCCAGAATTGGCGCATCCTATGGATGCGCCATTTCTGGGGCGGCTGACGGCTGGTGTTTCTAGCCTGGGAGGGGGCCAATATTCATGGCACCCTTCCTGGGCTATTAATATCAGCCCCCAGCTGTCTGCCTAGCCTTTGCTAGCTATTAAATTAGGGGGGACCCCACGTCATTTTTTTGGGGGTCCCCCATTTTAATAGCTAGTAAAGGCTAGGTATTCAGCTGGGGGCTGATATTAGTAGCCTGGGAAGCTCCGTGGGTATTACCCCCTTCCCAGGCTTCAAACATCTGCCCCAGCCGTCTGCTTAACCTCCGCTAGAGACTAAAATTACGGGGAACCCCACGCTAATTTTTTTTTTAATAAATCCTTTATTTTAACACTAAATGACAAGTACAGTAATCAACACTGTCACTGTACTTCATATATATGTGACTGACATGTTTCTATCTATCTAATCTATGTGTGATTCTCTATTCTGTCTGTTATAAATTGTTGGGTACAGATGCTGAATTGCCGGCCGGCTTTTTTAAAGAGACAGTGCATGAAAACACTATTATTTTTTTAAATAAATCCTTTACACTAAATGACAAGTACAGTAAGCAACACTGTCACTGTACTTATTATATATGTGACTGACATGTTTCTATCTATCTAATCTATGTGTGATGCTCTATTCCTTCTTGTCTAAATTGTCGGGTACCGGTGTATGCCGCTGCTGAATTGCCGGCCGGCTTTTTTAAAGAGAGTGTCTTCTGAGCAGTTTGTCAGCTTTTGGACACCTTTGCAGGTGTTTTCTATGTGTTTCTATGTGTTTTTGTTTGCCTGCCATTGGTTTTAACGGTGTTCGACGGTGTTCTAAGGTGTTCGACGAACAGTTCGACGAACAGTTCCTCGAACATCCCGGTGTTCGACGAACCGAACCGAACCCGAACACTATGGGGGTGGCTCAACACTACTCACAGCACAAGTCCACACACCCAGACAGGACCCCCATCTTCATGTAGCGTGACAGGGCATGGAAGACGAGTTCCTCGCCCATGGCTACTGTCCTGTGCCAGGTTACAATTAGAGATGAGCGTTGTTCTACTCGAACTGTTCGCCAATCTCAAATTCGAGCTGTTTTGGGCGGTGTTCGAGCCGGTCGGCGAACACGAACAATTTGAGAAAAATTCGGCTGTTCGAGGTTATGTTCGATAACTGTTCGTGCACCAAAATCATAACTGGATTTTTTCTCAGTAATGATGAAAATTAATGTTAATACGCAGTTTGAGTGTACAGCGGGGCGGGGGGAGGGGCAGGGGATGGATCTCTGCAGGAACAATGAAGATCTCCATTTTTTTTTCTCTTTCCCGCATTTGCAGTGGGGAGGTGCAATCTGTCAGCCTATCAGCAGCGCACACACGGAGCGAAGTGCTTTTTTTCACACAAGCAAGGGCATGTGTCATTGGCAGTGTATGTCACATGTCCTTGCCCTATAAGACCAAGCCATTTTCCCCGTCGCCACCATTTTCTCACTGCTGCAGCTGCGTGTTAGACGGCACCGCTGTTGCTGTGTGCGCTATACCTTGTTAATTTCAAGCCAATTTTCGCACAAATATACAGATAGCTTGGGAGTAGGGAATAGTTGTGATTGCAGTCCTTTTAAGGACTAGGTTACAGCATTTCCTACGACTTTTATCAGGCAGGTCTGTGCTCTTAAATAGATAGACTGTGGGAGTAAAGACTAATTGTAATTGGAGTCCTTTTCAGGACTAGGTTACATCAGTTCCTATCAGTTTTTGCCAGGCAGGTCTGTGCCAGTGCTGTGCAAGTTTTTTTCACAGCATTTGGCTGAATCTAGCAAAGCTAATCCTTTTTGGCCTATTGCAGAGTGTGTTAGTCAGTGGAGTAGCCTATCTGTGTTGCAAGATATACCACCTGTGTATAGAATACCAATTTTTTTACTGCACCTAGTGAAGTAAAATCTTTTGGGCATAGGATCATTCTATTAGTCCATCTATACTGACCTCCATCAGGTTGCAAACTGAATATAATTTTTTTCTGCATCTAGCTCTGAAAAAATATTTGGGCTTCTAGCAGTGTGTGGGACTTGGTCTATTAGTCCATCTATACTGACCTCCATCAGGTTGCAAATTAAAAATAATTTTTTTCTTCATTTAGCTCTGAAAAATTATTTGGGCTTCTAGCAGTGTGTGGGACTTGTTCTATTAGTCCTTCTATACTGACCTCCATCAGGTTGCAAATTAAAAATAATTTTTTTCTGCATCTAGCTCTGAAAAAATATTTGGGCTTCTAGCGGTGTGTGGGACTTGGTCTATTAGTCCATCTATACTGACCTCCATCAGGTTGCAAATTAAAAATAATTTTTTTCTGCATCTAGCTCTGAAAAAATATTTGGGCTTCTAGCAGTGTGTGGGACTTGGTCTATTAGTCCATCTATACTGACCTCCATCAGGTTGCAAATTAAAAATAATTTTTTTCTGCATCTAACCCAGCCAATAGTTTTGGCCTAATACCACAGTTTGGCCACTCAGCTCTGCTCGGTTACCATCCATTGTTTTTTTGTGCAAACAACTCCAGAGTTGTGAATTAGTTAACCACCAAAATGAGTGGAAAAAGGCCTGCTGCTGGTGGAAAGGGGAATAGGCGTGTTGGGAAGGGGAAAAAAGGTTGTGTCCGTGGGGTAGGTGCAGAAGAAAGACCATCTTCCAGCCAAACTAAAATGTCTACTTCTTTTAGCGGACAATGTGATAAGATCCCTTTCTTACGGCCACGCCAATCGCTACAAATTCCAGATGAGGCACAAAAACAGCAGGTGCTTCAACGGATATCAAGTGCTCCTTTAAGTGGGCTCTCCTCCACATCAACTTCAACATCACAAATACTCCAGTCCTCAGAGGTGTCACCCAAATCGCACTTGCTTCCTCACAGCTCCCAAATCTCCAGCTGCCCGTCTGAGTATGAGGTAGAACAGATGGTTGAGTCTGCAGAGCTGTTTACTCATACTATAGCCTGGGAATCAGAGGTCGACTCCAGCGCTTCTGTGAATCCAGACGAGGAAATGATCTGCACTGATGCCCAGAATCTTTATGAGTCGGATCCAGGACCAGACGCAGAAGGTTCTGACCATAATGTAGACCCTCATTCCCAAACTGTAACTCCTGTTGGTGGAGACAATGAGGAAGACGATGATAAGACTCAAATACCTGATTGGAGCGACAACTTTAGTTTTTTGTCAGGGCAGGAACAGGTTGGCTCTGAGGACGACGGGTGTGATAACGCACAGGGTGATGATGATGAGGTCGGAGATCCCACTTACTGTCAACCCACAGTCAGCCAAGAGATGAGGTCAGCAGAGGAGGTGGAGGAAGATGCTAGTGACGACGAGGTCAGGTTGCGCCTTCCTGGACAGAGACGTAGTACTGGAAGCACGTCAACAACTGCATCCTCAAACACAACTCTGCCTCTCACCACAAGTCGTGGTGGCTCTTCAGGTCGCATGGGTGCTAAGCCTTGCATAGCCTGGGCATTTTTTCAGATCGATAAAGATGACCCAACTCGTGTTATCTGTAACATTTGTCAGCAAAAGCTAAGTAGAGGCCAAAAAATACATAGTTTGAGTACTTCATGCATGAACCGGCACATGGACATGAAGCATAAGTTGCAGTGGGAAGCTCAGTGTGCTACAATGCGGTCTAGCCGGCCGGGCCAACCACCGTCTGCCATATCTTGTGCATCCGCGGCCTCTTCATCCTCTGTGACTGGGGGGACAGCAGTCACACCTGTTTTGGGGCGCAGACCTGCCACCTCTTTACCCGCAACAGCCAGCGTGATTGGCAGGTCATCATTTTCTTTGGAGGTGGTAACACCAGCTGGTCTTGAGCGCTGTCCGACATCGATAGCACCACCTTTGGATCAAGGCAACCTAACATGTCCGCCTGCATCTTCCTCACAGACCGGCAGTTTGCCGGGGACACCCTTATCAACCCCGTCTAAGCACAATAGCCAGCCCTCGGTCCCTCAGATGTGGACAAGTAAAAGACCATTTCCTCCTAGCCATGAGAAAGCTAAGAGGTTGAATTTCACCATCTGCAAGCTCTTGGCTACAGAAATGCTGCCTTTCCGCCTGGTGGACACAGAGGATTTTCGAGACCTTATGTCCGTCGCAGTGCCCCAGTACCAGATGCCCAGTCGGCACTACTTCTCAAAGAAAGGTGTGCCTGCGCTCCACCAGCATGTCGCACACAACATCACCGCTTCTTTGAGAAACTCTGTGTGTGACAGGGTGCATTTCACCACAGACACTTGGACGAGTAGGCATGGACAGGGGCGTTACATGTCGCTGACTGGGCACTGGGTAACTATGGTGACAGCAGGACAAGGGGCTGCTGTCCAAGTCTTGCCGTCCCCACGAGTTGTGCGTCAATCCTCTTTATGTCATTTTTCCTCCACTGCTTCTGCCTCCTCAACCTCCTCTCGGTCTTCCACCTGCACCCAAAGCCTGTCTGGTCATGCCACAAGCTTTCTAACTGCGCAGAAGGGATCCTGCACACCTCCTTACTATGCTGGCAGTAGGGCTCAACGTCATCAGGCGGTTTTTACATTGAAATGTCTGGGAAATGTGAGTCACACAGCTGAGGAGTTGTGGTCAGCTCTGGAGAACCAATTTCATGAATGGTTGTCTCCACTGGACCTGAAACCAGGGAAGGCCGTGTGCGACAATGCTGCAAACCTGGGTGCGGCCCTTCGCCGGGGCAATGTCACACACGTGCCTTGTATGGCTCACGTGTTGAACCTGGTTGTCCAGCAATTTTTAGCCCACTATCCCAGACTAGATGGCCTTCTGCAGAGGGCACGGTCGCTGTGTGCTCACTTCCGCCGTTCGCATCCCGCAGCTCAGCGACTTACATCTCTACAGAAGTCGTTGGGCCTGCCACTTCACCGGCTAAAATGCGATGTGCCTACCCGGTGGAATTCAACTCTGCACATGTTGCAGCGACTGTGGCAGCACCGACAAGCCCTGGTGCAATACGTTCTGACGTATAGCCTGGGCCAACGAGATTCAGAGGTGGGGCAAATCACGCTGGAGGAGTGGTCTCAGATCAGGGACCTATGCACCCTTCTGCACAGTTTTGAAATGGCGACGAAGATGTTTAGTGCTGACGATGCCATTATCAGCATGACTATTCCGGTGATTTACATGCTGGAGCACATGTTAAACAGAATTCGGAGTCAGGTGGTGGCACAAGAGGAGGTGGAGGAAGTAGAGGAGGAGGAGTTGTATGCGGAAGGGCTAACATCTGCAAGGTCCAGACGGTCGGCAGCACCAGGGCGGCAGGCATGTGAGGGTGGGGGAGATGATTTTACCAGGGCGCATGGTAGCAGCCAAACTAGTGAGGAAGGTGCAGGAGCCCAGGAAGAAGTGGAGGACGAACTGATGGAAGACTCATCAGATGAGGGAGACCTTGATCACATTTCTGTTGTGCGAGGTTGGGGGGAGAGGACAGAGGAAGGAAGCATGATTGTTACCTCGCCACCAACACAACAGGGACTTGGTGCTCCTGGATGCGCAACACACATGAGTGCCTTCTTGCTGCACTACCTGCAACATGACCCTCGAATTGTGAGAATTAGAAATAATCCTGACTACTGGGTTGCCACACTGTTAGATCCCCGGTACAAAAGTAAATTTGCAGAAATTATTCCTGCCATAGAAAGGGATGCACGCATGCAGGAGTATCAGCAGAGACTGTTGCAGAATCTTACATGTGCTTTTCCACAAAATACCAGTGGTGCACGTAGTGAATCTCACAGTTCCAACTTGCCAACCGTGGTCTGTATGGAATTGTTCAATAAAGGGCCCAAAATTAAGATAACATAGATGGGAGAGGTCTCTATGAATAGGAATTCCTAAGTATTTGATACCCTGTGAGGGCCAGGCAAAGGGAAAGTTGGACTGGATGGAATCCTATATGGATTTAGGGAGGGAGACATCGAGGGCCTCAGACTTCGCTGCATTGATTTTAAAATTTTACCATGTAACAAAGTGATCTATTTCAGCCATAACAGCAGGGATGGATATATGTGATTGAGTGATATATACTAGGACATCATCAGCAAATAGAGAGCACTTGTACTCGGTGCCTCCCACCTCAATCCACCTAATATTGGGGTTATGGCGAATTGATGAGAGCAGGTGCTCCGTCACTAGGATGTATAAGAGAGGGGACAGAGGACATCCCTGCCTTGTCCCATTGGTGATTGTGAAAGGTGATGAAAATGTTCTGACGCACCCCCTGGGCCTTGGGACACCCGGAGCCGGACCCTTTTTGGTGGATGCTGGTGGTTGTAGTCTTCGTGGCGGCGATCCGGTTCCGTGGCTCAGGGCGGTCAAACCAGTGGCGGAACTATTTATGTGGTTTTGATGTTTAAATGTCCGACTACGCCACCCGTGGATTGCGGTCAGAGTGAACCGCCGCTACAGGGCAGACCGCTAAGGCTGGTGTTGTGGGTGCAGCAGAGCGTAGCATAACTCCCCACGGGAGGAGTATAGCCTCAGGGCAGTGTATGCGGAAGATGGGGGTGATGGTGCAGGGCAGCAGCAGTAACGACACGGAGTCAGTGATGCAGTCCAGGGCCTTTACTCACAGTTCTTATTATCCAGACCACGTCTGCAGGTAACGGCTGCCCACGTCGTACTGTGCTCACCAGGTGAGGGGCTCAGACAACTCCCAGATATCTTTGGAGCGCTTCACAGGACCCCCTTTGTGTGTCCTTTGTCTGGCCTTTCTTACCAACACTTCTGTCCGGCTGCCTCGGGCCTCCTCTTGGTAAACTTGGCGCCAGTTTCCCTGACCCTATGTGGTGCCTTCCTAGCGGGTGGAGCAAGGGGCTGCGCCACATAAAATGTCAGAGCCTCCGGTTTCTAGCTGAGGGTCGTTTCCTGCCTCCACTAGTTCGGGGACCGGTCTCCCCCTTTGGCCTGACCCCTCCACGCAGGTGGATTCGGGCGTGCGGTGGCGACTCGCCCGTCCGCACCCCTGGGATCCCTTCATTCCTCGTTCCTGGAGCCTTCTCCGCTCCTCTTCCTTCCTTCTCCCTCTTGCAGGCCTGGGCCTCTGTTACTAGGCCCGCCTCCGGAGCAGAGCTCATGCAGAGCCCCTGCTCCCTGCCACTTCTGCTCAGACTTCTCTGCACTGAACTAAGATGGTGCCCACCTTTTATACTCCCTTCTCAATGCACCCAGGAACTGCTTCCTCCCTGCTCCTGCACTGCAGGGTTCCCCTTCCTCAGTGTTCCCTCCCCCCACTCCAGCCAGGGACAGGGACTGTCGTGCCCATCTCAGGGGCATATTGGTCGCCCTGCCCCATGGCAATGTGGTGTAATGCATGCAGGTGTCGGGTCCTGATCCACACTCCATCCTTATCTGAGAGTGAGATATCACACCTCTGGGTGAGGTGCAATACGTCTGTAGCAACCGAGCCCTCGGTGCTACAGTTCCATTTATCTTCAGCCTAGGTGACGTATTGTGATACAGGGCCGTGATTTTGGCTATAAAAGGGTCCCCTAGACCCCTACCCCAAGCTTTTTAAGAGAATCATATATGGCGTGCCAGGAGACTCTATGGAATGCTTTCTCAGCATCCAACGAGAGTATCTACTTACAAATTTTTAACTGCATCTAGCCCAGGAAATACTTTGTGCCTAGTAGCAGTGTCTGCTAGTCAGCGGATTATCCCGGCTGTTAAGCAAGCTACACCACCTGTAGTTTGGACACTTAATTTTTTCAAAGGAAATGCTTCGGGACCACGGGATACTTAGTGAAGAGCATCAGGAGGCACCCCAAGGCATAGGGGCTGGGACTGGCACTAGGATGCCTTGCGGTGGACAGCCGAGCTCGATCCTTATAAAAGCTTTTTAACTGCAGCAGCTTTAGTGGACGCTACTGGAGCTGGAATTACGCGGCTGCTGGCATGAGACTTGCCCTCCAATAGATCCTTGTAAATGGATTTAAAGTGTATTCATTCAAATTAGAGGGACAATTTAAATTAAAAAGCTTAGAGCTGCCTCCACCACAGGGGGGCTCTCTCGACCCACCAGCGGACAGGCACCAGTATTGGGAGAGGGGGGCTGGCCGTCAGGGTTCACCGCGGCTCTGGCACAAACCCGGCGACACGGAGGTGGCACGGGCAGGAGCGGACTGGCCGTCTCGGCTTCTCACTTTTTGGATTTTAGAAGGGCATGACATGCCTATATCTGTGTCTCCCCCTCCTTTTACTCCTCCACCTCTTTTCTTTTCGCATGACTATATGTACTTGCCACTTTTCCATGTGTTAGTTGTGTCTTCTGAGCAGTTTGTCAACTTTTGGACACCTTTGAAGGTGTTTTCTATGTGTTTCTATGTGTTTTTGTTTGCCTGCCATTGGTTTTAACGGTGTTCGAAGGTGTTCGACGAACAGTTCGACGAACAGTTCGGCGAACACACGGGTGTTCGACGAACCGAACCGAACTCGAACACTACGGGGGTGGCTCAACACTAGTTACAATGCCTTCAGAAAAAGTGCAGCAAATGAAGCTTCTTGGATCAGCGAAGCCAAACTGTAAAGTTGGGGGTCCGTACTGGACACTTAGTGTCCGATACCAAACCCCGAACACGAACCTCTTACTATACGTCCGTTTTACTGTTCACGGTTCAGCAGACTAATAAAGCTTGTTGCAAATCAACAAGTTTTTCCGGTATGGACACTTCCGGCATCAATTTGCCGGCGCACCATGTTAGAAAAAAATAATAATAAAAAAAAAAGACGTGGGATAAAAACTGCAGGTAAGCAGACAGCTGTCTGCTTTATCTTGGCTGGTTATGAAAAATAGAGGGGCCCCCATGCCGTTTTTTTTAATTATTCAAATAAATAATTTTAAAACAATGGTGGGGGGTCCCCCCATTTTTGATAACCAGCAATGGTCAAGCAGACTGCTGGGGGCTGGTATTCTCAGGCTGGGAAGGTCCGTGGATATTTAGCCCTTGTTAGCCTTAAAAAAGCAACCCGCAGCTGTCCCAGAAAAGACACATTCATTAGATGCGCCAATCTGGTGCTTTGCCTGGCTCTTCCCGCTTACCCTAGTTCATTAGCAAGCGGGGTAATTTTTGGTGATGTGAGCTGTGTAATGTCCGCTGACATAAAGCCCAGAGGTTGGTAATTGGGTGAAGTCTATCAGACGCTGCCATTACTAACCCAGTAAGTGAGTAGTTAAAAAAACATAGACACACAGGAAAAAAATACTTTATTTGAATACAGACTCCCCCACACTCTCTCGTTTACCCATTTATTAATTAAAAATAAATCCAAGAACTTCTGACGGTAATCCAATAGTGAAATGTCCCACGACGCCCATCGAATCCTATGGAGCCTTGTTCTGAGAAAGTTCTCAGAACGAGACTTCATAGTTCACTCTCGGTCAGTGGCAGGAACGGAAATTCTCACGCTCCTGCCTGCCGCTGACCTTATCCATATTTCATCTACTCAGCCTCCATATCAGGCTGAGTAGATGCAAAACATTCCACTATGTTTCCCAGCAGGGTTGATGAAATAACAGTCCTTGGTGCTGCCACATACAAAAAAAAAAACCTCTTTTCAGGGCCGATTCAAATCTATTCTATTTTCTACAATATTACTATATTACCTCTCTTATCTGCAATTCGTGTAGGGTTAGCATTGCACAAGGGATAGCATATTGCAGGTATCTAGTCATGGACTATTGCCTTATTGTCTATGCTGTTGCAATAATAAAAAAAAATTATATTCTCTATTAATACCACTGTTAGCTGCATTTAGTATAGGTATATGTGCTAGGTATCATCTGCTGTAAATTAGTCTTCATTCTGGTCACATACATCTCTTCCACTGTCTATAAGTTTATTGTTTTTTTCCAAAAATTCATTGACAGATTCATAATTTTTACGGTGATCTGCACTCAGAAATTCATCAAAGCGGGCAGGGTTGCTTGCATTCCTCCACAGTTTAGGGCCAATTCAAATCTATTTTATATTTTACAATATTACCTCTCTTATCTGCAATTTGTGTACGGTGAGTTGACGCACTAGGGATAGTGTATTACAGGCATCTAGTCAGAGATTATTGCCTTATAGTCTGAAAGAAAAAAAAAAGTCTATTCTATTCCCTATCAAGGTTGCCCCCACCTTCTACAGCAGTTCCTGCACCTCCTCCTCCTCACCCTCCATCTCTGGAATGTCAACATCAGTCACAAGCTGGAAGCACAGCAGCACTGACTCGGCCAAGCGGCAACAGGCTCTGCTGAAGCTAATCTGCTTATGTGATAAATCGCACATCACTGCAGAGTTGTTGAAAGATCTAACATACCGGACTGATCAGTGGCTCTCACCCCTGAACCTAAAGCCAGGCATGGTTGTGTGTGACAATGGCCGTAAGCTGGTGGCAGCTCTGAAGTTTGGAACCTCACATACTTACCATGCCTGGCCCACATGCTCAACTCAGTGGTTCAGCGGTTTCTCAAAACCTACCCTGATCTGTCTGAGATGCTTTTGAAAGTACGCCGCATGTGTGCCCATTTCCGCAAGTCAACTACAGCTTCCACCACCTTGACAGTGCTTCAGCAGCATTTGCAACTTATAGCTCACCTACTGGTGTGCGATGTCACCACGCTTTGGAACTCAACGTTACATATGTTAGCAAGGCTTTGTGAGCAGCAGAGCGCAGTAGTTGAATACCAGCTTCAACATGCCCGTCGGTATTACGGTCAGGCTCCGCACATAAGAGCTTATGAGTGAATGGATGTCTGACATCTGTGCCATTCTCGTAAACTTTGAGGACTCGACCAAGATGGTGAGTGGTGATGACACCATAACCAGCATAACCATCCCGCTTCTCTGTCTACTCAAAACGCTCGCTGCTCACAATTAAAGAGGGCACTTTAACCAAACCGAACTGCAACCGAAAAAAAAATAATTATATTCTATTCCCTATTAATCCCACTGTTAGGTGCATTTAGTATAGGGACAGGTGCTAGGTATCATCTGATGGAAATAAGTGTTCATTCTGGTCACATACATCTCTTCCACTGTCTATAACTTGATTGCTTTTTTTCAAAAGCTCATTGACAGATTCATAATTTTTACGGTGATCTGTACTCAGAAATTCAGGGTAGCTTGTGTTCCTCCACTATATTCCCCAGCAAGATTGATGAAATAACAGTCCTTGGTGCTGCCAATTACAAAAACAACTCTTTTCAGGGCTAATTCAAATCTATTCAATTTTCAACAATATTGCTAGATTATCTTACTTATCTGCAATTCGTGTACGGTGAACTATTGCACAAGGGATAGCATATTGCAGGCATCTAGTCAGGCATTATTGCCTCATAGTCCGTGCTGCTGCAACAAAAAAATATTATATTCTATCAATACCGCTGTTAGTTGCATTTAGTATAGGGACAGGTGCTAGGTATCATCTGCTGGAAATGAGTCTTCATTCTGGTCACAGACATCTCTTCCACTGTCTATAACTTTATTGATTTTTTTCAAATAACTCAGTGACAGATTTGTGATTTTTACAGTGATCTGTACTCAGAAATTCATCAAAGCAGGCAAAATTAAATAATTTAATGTATCCATTTGCGGTTTCTCTGTAACTCCTTTATGTCAGAGGTAGTGGTGGGAGACTTTATGCTACTTGAGCTGGAATTACCATTTCAGAACTCTCCAGTGCTTTCTTTCTATCCATTTCTTGGGGCTTCTTGAAGTATGGGCCTGCTCTAAGACCCATGACCTAGGATGCAAACCCAGTTTTCTAACACTGGTCACTACATTATGACCCAAAATCCTTTGGGAATCTTCACATTTCAGTATGCCTTGCACACAGTTAAGGCACCCAGTGTCTCTATTTGTAGGCCTCATTCCATTTACTTTAAATAGTTTAATGATGTGCTTTAACAAAAAGCTCTCTCTTGGTCTCATCTGTCCACAAGACGCCTGCTGCCCATCTAAAAATAGTGGAGGCCGCCTGCTGGCACTCTATAAATTGTGATGGCTGCCTGCTGATACTCCAAATTTCAAACTTTACAGAATATATCCGAAAAAGTAAATTTGACCACCTCAGATGGATACATTATATTGCAGTAGCAATATATGGCTATGCAAAGCATAGCCGGCTGCAGGCCCTCCAAAAATGCTTATTGAGGGCTGACTACTGTCTCTCTAAAAATGTTGAGTGAGGGCCAAATGCTGGCCCTCTAAAATTTGAGTGAGGTCAACTGAATGGCCCTCTGATAATAGTGAGAGTCATCTGCTGGCCCTCTAACAATAGTGAAGTCCGACTGCTGGCCCTCAAACAATAGTAAGGGCTGCCTGATGGCCCGCAAAAAAATAAAATGAGACTTTCAGAGTTCCTTCTTCATAAATTAAACATGATGTGTCTGATCATGCCTCACACACCACATGGCCAGATAAGGTATTACAATGCCAAAATTACATTTAATGGTGAATGTTTTTTTCACAGTTGAAAGCAAAACTACAAAATGCATGTGAACATAACCCAAGGTGTGGAGGAGCATATTTGTGTTTTGTTATTTATTTTGCCTCATATACAAGTCATTTCCTGGAAAGAATGTTTCTTAACATTCTTTCCAGTAAAATCCATTTTAGCTTCGTTTTCCTATGTTTTATTGTCAGTCCGTAAAAGTGGCGTAACATTTTGACATTGTTCACAGCAGTGACCTGGGAGTCAGAGATGCTTCCAGGGGTCTTCCCCATGCTGTTCCGAACCATTTCAGTGCTGTTTTCATCAATTTAAGCAATTTTTAGACCCCTCCAGACCTCCGGGGGGCCGCCAGAAAAATGCTCGAGTTTCCCATAGACTTACATTAGGCTCGTTATTCGGGTCGAGCACCCAAGCATTACGATTTACTCGACCCGAGTAACGAGTACCTGAGCATTTTAGTGCTCGCTCATCACCAGCTTGGACATTTTCATTGCTGACTTACAAGAGAACCTGGAGAAATAGGTTTTCTGATGTGTGGGGAAACAACTGGTAAGAGGCGTCATTAGGGGAAGCCTGCTTGGGATCTTTAAAGTGGGCAAAATTGGGAACTATTTAAGTAAGGTTACTACTGTTTAAAATTTGCTGAGTCTTCTATTTGGCCTAATTTTTATTTAGAGCTCAATTTCAGGAAAATCTCTGAAGGGGATTTTCAAGAAATGAAGACTGGATATTTCATTTTCCAGAAAAACAGATTTGTATTGTTAGAGAAAAAAATAGTTATGTTTTGTTTTTCTATTTTTCTATTCTAGTTGAATAGAGGTCATCGTCTCCTGCCTATGACTCGCCCAGGGGGATATGGGGGAGACTCGGTACCCGGGCATTTACCTTCTTGGGAGGTCACGGCGGTCGGCTCCCGGGCCCGTACCCTGGGGTCACTCTTTAAAAGGGGTTTGTTACTTGAAGGGATGAATAACAGTTTTGTCTTGTGACGCCACCTGTGGTTCCTGGTAATAGGTACAAGTGCTGCTGCAGACCTCCAGGGGTGATGGGATGGCAGCTGGGATGCTTCGGCTCCCCACAGGCTGAGCGGGCCCCCGGGGCAGGGATGATGGAACGGATGCAGGCGAGAGGTGGCCCGGACGGGTCAGGGGGAATGATGGACACGCACACAGGGGATTCTCTTCAGCACCTTTACTGGTGTAATGGCAGGTATGGTCCAGGGTCCTTAGTAGGAAGGGTGCACTTCTGGACTCTCCCCAGTGAGCGGGTATAAGGCCTCCTGATCCATTTCTTCCTCTCTCTAATCTCCTGACCAGACTGGAACTAGGCCTAGCTTCTGTGCTGTTTCACTCTCTCACCTGTCGGCTTGGTAGTACAACTTTTCTCTGGCAACCACTATCCCTGGACGCTGGGGCCTTCATGGTTCCTAGCTCTGTAAATGATTATAGCTTCAGGTTGACCAGGGGTCTGTAATTCTCCTGGTGTGCCGGTTATCCCTACTGGGTGTAGAGGACCCTGTAGGCGTGGACCTGGTGTCCGGCTTGTGTTCTGGGGTGAGATTAAGATGCTCCTCTGCCCCCTTAATTCCTCTCCCCTCTCCTTGCCTCCGGCCACACTCTAGGCTCTCAGGCTTTAGCACGTGCTTTGGGCCCTGGCTTGCCCTCAGCACAGCAGCACAGCAGGTGCTGCTTCTTCACTGATCTCTAGTGCCAGCACACTCTGCCTACCTAATTCCACCCTCCAGTATATATATCCCTAACAGGGCTCCCTCTGGTGGTATGAGCTGGAAGGGTGGAGGTATCTGTGGGTAGTGAGGGCCTCTTGTGGAGAAGTCCGTCCATGCACCCTTTTCGGTCCTGTGGTACCTGTGGTAGCAGGGTGCCACATTCCCCCCTAGTACAACTCAGTACTCCTGGACTGAACAATTTTTGTAAACAGGTCACAACAACAATTACAATAACAATAACACATATCAAAGTTACAGTGAGTCCCATAACCAGGTGTCCATCTCACTGGTGAAGGTGCAACATGAGTAGCATGAGGAACCCGTCCGAAATCCCTCAATGTAGGCCCTGGGCGTGGCTACAGGGCATATGTGATCCAGGTGTTGGACCACGTCTTCGGTCACGCCAAACGGGTTTTTGTTCAATGGTCTCTTAATACAAAACCAATAGGGGGCACTTTAATAAGTGCAACTATTTACAATGGACAGTTTTTGGCTGCTCACAGTCCTCAGCCTGCAAGTCTTTATACCTTCACGGGTAACTACATGCACACATTATTTTCAGTTCACACACATATAACTGTTTGTACCCTTACGGGTAACTATTTACAGTACTTTCAAAGAACAGTTTAATAGTGGTGCTCCCTCCGGGGAAGCACCTGTCCACAATAGGCTGGCCCAGCCAGGTCACCAGCTCTAGATGGCGAGGGTTCACTCTCCTCCACCACCCTGTGGACATACGGCAGGGCCATGGGTATCACTGGAGCCACGACCCCTGCTGGTGGGGCGGCCGCTCTGGCCTGAGCAGCGCCGGGTGCGAGTTGAGCATCAGGAGCGTTAACCGGTGCTCCGGCATTTTGCTGGTCGTCGGCCATGTTTGCGCCCCCCTAGTAAACCGTAGCCTACCTTCTTTACTTTTATCAGGTAGGCCGCAGCTCCGCAGATCACGGTCTCCTTCCAGGACCTGACGCTTCGTGCTGCGTCAGAGCGCGAGGCGGGGCTTGAGCTTCGCGTGCCACTAACGGTCATGCCTCTCTGGTTCCTGCGGTTATGCCCCTCTTCTTCCCGTGCGGCGACGCGGTAATGGCGACGATGTTCACCACAGTTCAAACACAGTTCAAATAAGGCACACAGTACCCGGTGGCAACGGGCACGAAATCCTGTTCGTGACGCCAGGAAGAGATGACTCGCCCAGGGGGATATGGGGGAGACTCGGTACCCGGGCCTTTACCTTCTTGTGAGGTCATGGCGGTCGGCTCCCGGGCCCGTACCCTGGGGTCACTCTTTAAAAGGGGTTTGTTACTTGAATGGATGAATAACAGTTTTGTCTCGTGACACCACCTGTGGTTCCTGGTAATGGGTACCAGCGCTGGTGCAGACCTCCGGGGTGATGGGATGGCAGCTGGGATGCTTCGGCTCCCCTCAGGCGGAGCGGGCCCCCGGGGCAGGGTTGATGGAAGGGATGCAGGTGAGAAGTGGCCCGGTCGGGTCAGGGGGAATGATGGACATGCACACAGGGGATTCGCTTCAGTACCTTTACTGGTGTAACGGCAGGTATGGTCCAGAGTCCTTAGTAGGAAGGGTGCACTACTGGACTCTCCCGAGTGAGCGGGTATAAGGCCTCCTGATCCGTTTCTTCCTCTCGCTAAGCTCCTGACCAGACTGGAACTAGGCCTAGCTTCTGTGCTGTTTCACTCTCTCACCTGTCGGCTTGGTAGTAGAACTTTTCTCTGGCAACCACTATCCCTGGACACTGGGGCCTTCGTGGTTCCTAGTTCTGTAAATGATTATAGCTTCAGGTTGACTAGGGGTCTGTAATCCTCCTGGTGTGCCGGTTATCCCTACTGGGTGTAGAGGATCCTGTAGGCGTGGACCCGGTGTCCGGCTTGTGTTCTGGGGTGAGCTTAAGATGCTCCTCTGCCCTCTTAACTCCTCTCTCCTCTCCTTGCCTCCGGCCACACTCTAGGCCCTCAGGCTTCAGCACATGCTTTGGGCCCTGGCTTGCCCTCAGCACAGCAGCACTGCAGGTGCTGCTTCTTCACTGATCTCTAGTGCCAGCACACTCTGCCTACCTAACTCCACCCTCCAGTATATATATCCCTAACAGGGCTCCCTCTGGTGGTATGAGGTGGAAGGGTGGAGATGTCTGTGTGTAGTGAGGGCCTCTTGTGGAGAAGTCCATCCATGCACCCTTTTGGGTCCTGTGGTACCTGTGGTAGCAGGGTGCCACACCTACTCTCAGGTGACACCAGTGTTGTACCGCTAATGGGGGCAGACCATGAGAATGCAATGGAGCCCGTGAGCTGGGGGGCCCTTTCTCATGCCACTTTTCCTGATATCTGCCCTATGTCCTATGTGTACTGCAGAAGTTGGTAGGATTTGTATGGAGAAACTTCAGCCAGGCTTCATACCTGGGCGAATGTCGGCTGTTTTGCACAGCAGACACCCGCTGGTAACTGCTGTGATTGGAGCGGTTTTTAATCCCTTAGATGCGGAGGCACTTGAGTGGTTAGACCGGGTGAGAGGCCATATGTGAAAAAGTGACCCAAATATGTAAAGGAAATAAAACGTCCCTGTTTCTGACTGTACGTGGAGCACTACTCATCCCATCCATGCCCTTTACTAGTTCTGTCCACGGCTTTTTTTTATTACTTTTTCTTGATTTTGATCTTTCGTCCTCTACTAATCGCCATCATTACTTGGCTCCTATACTTGTGAGTTTCTTGTCGAAGTCTTCGTGCTAATTAGTAGGATCTCTCTGGGGTCAGGAGTCTTCACCATTAGGAGCTTCTTTCCTGAGGCCGTTGATTTCCCTGTTGGCCTCGGGCCGCTCGCTCCTCTTCCATCTTGATGAAATGTGTTGTTTACTGCTCAGCGACCGGAGATAATTCCCGTCTCATTAGTTTGAGACTAATGGAGAAAATATTGTCATTAGCGGCGGTTATCCTAATGAATACTGGAGGGGAGACATGGAGCGCGCGTCCCTCGGGGGTAGCTGCTCACTTAGAGTTTCCATCCCTCGTGTTTCTGATCATAGATTTGTAAAGTACGACGTGAAATGTAAGATCAGACCCGTCTATGGCAGTGACCGTCACACCGAGGCCGGAACTGGACGATGACATCCAATGAGCTCCGTCGTGGGCCAAGATCCATAGTACAATGATGGCGAGTAATACTGCATTGTATCATTGAGGCGCAAAGCTTAGAGTTTGTCATCAGCTGCTGCAATCATACTCAGTGATTAAGATAACAAAGCTCTCAGCATGAAGCGGGCTTTATCATCTTAGTCACTGTCTATGCAGAGCGCAGTAACCGATGACAAACTCATCTCTACTGCTGTGCTCTGCATATGCAGTCACTGAGATGACAAAGACTACACTTTGCTCTCCTACAGCTCCTCGCTTCTCCTTTCACTTAGAATTTTGTTAGAAGAGAGAGAGTTACCCGCGGGGGAGGTCTCCCGAATTTTAAAGAGTGTTCACTGTAAAAACAAAAAATCCCTCAAAACACTGACATTATAGTAAACTTAAAGTTTTTACATAATTTATCTTAAACTACAACTAGAGTTAGGATTGGGGTTACTGTTAGAATTAGAGTTAAGACTTCAGTTAGGGTTAGGACTGGGGTTAGGGTAAGGACTAGAGATGAGCGTTGTTCTACTCGAACTGTTCGCCAATCTCAAATTCGAGCTGTTTTGGGCGGTGTTCGAGCCGTTCGGCGAACACAAACAATTTGAGAAAAATTCGGCTGTTCGAGGTTATGTTCGATAACTGTTCGTGCACCAAAATCATAACTGGATTTTTTCTCAGTAATGATGAAAATTAATGTTAATACGCAGTTTGAGTGTACAGCGGGGCGGGGGGAGGGGCAGGGGATGGATCTCTGCAGGAACAATGAAGATCTCCATTTTTTTTTCTCTTTCCCGCATTTGCAGTGGGGAGGTGCAATCTGTCAGCCTATCAGCAGCGCACACACGGAGCGAAGTGCTTTTTTTCACACAAGCAAGGGCATGTGTGATTGGCAGTATATGTCACATGTCCTTGCCCTATAAGACCAAGCCATTTTCCCCGTCGCCACCATTTTCTCACTGCTGCAGCTGCGTGTTAGACGGCACCGCTGTTGCTGTGTGCGCTATACCTTGCTAATTTCAAGCCAATTTTCGCACAAATATACAGATAGCTTGGGAGTAGGGAATAGTTGTGATTGCAGTCCTTTTAAGGACTAGGTTACAGCATTTCCTACGACTTTTATCAGGCAGGTCTGTGCTCTTAAATAGATAGATTGTGGGAGTAAAGACTAATTGTAATTGGAGTCCTTTTCAGGACTAGGTTACATGAGTTCCTATCAGTTTTTGCCAGGCAGGTCTGTGCCAGTGCTGTGCAAGTTTTTTTCACAGCATTTGGCTGAATCTAGCAAAGCTAATCCTTTTTGGCCTATTGCAGAGTGTGTTAGTCAGTGGAGTAGCCTATCTGTGTTGCAAGATATACCACCTGTGTATAGAATACCAATTTTTTTACTGCACCTAGTGAAGTAAAATCTTTTGGGCATAGCATCATTCTATTAGTCCATCTATACTGACCTCCATCAGGTTGCAAATTAAAAATAATTTTTTTCTTCATTTAGCTCTGAAAAAATATTTGGGCTTCTAGCAGTGTGTGGGACTTGTTCTATTAGTCCTTCTATACTGACCTCCAGCAGGTTGCAAATTGAATATAATTTTTTTCTGCATCTAGCTCTGAAAAAATATTTGGGATTCTAGCAGTGTGTGGGACTTGTTCTATTAGTCCATCTATACTGACCTCCATCAGGTTGCAAATTGAATATAATTTTTTTCTGCATCTAGCTCTGAAAAAATATTTGGCCTTCTAGCAGTGTGTGGGACTTGTTCTATTAGTCCATCTATACTGACCTCCATCAGGTTGCAAATTGAATATAAGATTTTTCTGCATCTAGCTCTGAAAAAATATTTGGGCTTCTAGCTGTGTGTGGGACTTGTTCTATTAGTCCATCTATACTGACCTCCATCAGGTTGCAAATTAAAAATAATTTTTTTCTGCATCTAGCTCTGAAAAAATATTTGGGCTTCTAGCAGCGTGTGGGACTTGTTCTATTAGTCCATCTATACTGACCTCCATCAGGTTGCAAATTAAAAATAATTTTTTTCTGCATCTAGCTCTGAAAAAATATTTGGGCTTCTAGCAGTGTGTGGGACTTGGTCTATTAGTCCATCTATACTGACCTCCATCAGGTTGCAAATTAAAAATAATTTTTTTCTGCATCTAGCTCTGAAAAAATATTTGGGCTTCTAGCAGTGTGTGGGACTTGGTCTATTAGTCCATCTATACTGACCTCCATCAGGTTGCAAATTAAAAATAATTTTTTTCTTCATTTATCTCTGAAAAAATATTTGGGCTTCTAGCAGCGTGTGGGACTTGTTCTATTAGTCCATCTATACTGACCTCCATCAGGTTGCAAATTAAAAATAATTTTTTTCTTCATTTATCTCTGAAAAAATATTTGGGCTTCTAGCAGCGTGTGGGACTTGTTCTATTAGTCCATCTATACTGACCTCCATCAGGTTGCAAATTAAAAATAATTTTTTTCTGCATCTAGCTCTGAAAAAATATTTGGGCTTCTAGCAGTGTGTGGGACTTGGTCTATTAGTCCATCTATACTGACCTCCATCAGGTTGCAAATTGAATAAAAAAATTTTCTGCATCTAGCTCTGAAAAAATATTTGGGCTTCTAGCGGTGTGTGGGACTTGGTCTATTAGTCCATCTATACTGACCTCCATCAGGTTGCAAATTAAAAATAATTTTTTTCTGCATCTAACCCAGCCAATAGTTTTGGCCTAATACCACAGTTTGGCCACTCAGCTCTGCTCGGTTACCATCCATTGTTTTTTTGTGCAAACAACTCCAGAGTTGTGAATTAGTTAACCACCAAAATGAGTGGAAAAAGGCCTGCTGCTGGTGGAAAGGGGAATAGGCGTGTTGGGAAGGGGAAAAAAGGTTGTGTCCGTGGGGTAGGTGCAGAAGAAAGACCATCTTCCAGCCAAACTAAAATGTCTACTTCTTTAGCGGACAATGTGATAAGATCCCTTTCTTACGGCCACGCCAATCGCTACAAATTCCAGATGAGGCACAAAAACAGCAGGTGCTTCAACGGATATCAAGTGCTCCTTTAAGTGGGCTCTCCTCCACATCAACTTCAACATCACAAATACTCCAGTCCTCAAAGGTGTCACCCAAATCGCACTTGCTTCCTCACAGCTCCCAAATCTCCAGCTGCCCGTCTGAGTATGAGGTAGAACAGATGGTTGAGTCTGCAGAGCTGTTTACTCATACTATAGCCTGGGAATCAGAGGTCGACTCCAGCGCTTCTGTGAATCCAGACGAGGAAATGATCTGCACTGATGCCCAGAATCTTTATGAGTCGGATCCAGGACCAGACGCAGAAGGTTCTGACCATAATGTAGACCCTCATTCCCAAACTGTAACTCCTGTTGGTGGAGACAATGAGGAAGACGATGATAAGACTCAAATACCTGATTGGAGCGACAACTTTAGTTTTTTGTCAGGGCAGGAACAGGTTGGCTCTGAGGACGACGGGTGTGATAACGCACAGGGTGATGATGATGAGGTTGGAGATCCCACTTACTGTCAACCCACAGTCAGCCAAGAGATGAGGTCAGCAGAGGAGGTGGAGGAAGATGCTAGTGACGACGAGGTCAGGTTGCGCCTTCCTGGACAGAGACGTAGTACTGGAAGCACGTCAACAACTGCATCCTCAAACACAACTCTGCCTCTCACCACAAGTCGTGGTGGCTCTTCAGGTCGCATGGGTGCTAAGCCTTGCATAGCCTGGGCATTTTTTCAGATCGATAAAGATGACCCAACTCGTGTTATCTGTAACATTTGTCAGCAAAAGCTAAGTAGAGGCCAAAAAATACATAGTTTGAGTACTTCATGCATGAACCGGCACATGGACATGAAGCATAAGTTGCAGTGGGAAGCTCAGTGTGCTACAATGCGGTCTAGCCGGCCGGGCCAACCACCGTCTGCCATATCTTGTGCATCCGCGGCCTCTTCATCCTCTGTGACTGGGGGGACAGCAGTCACACCTGTTTTGGGGCGCAGACCTGCCACCTCTTTACCCGCAACAGCCAGCGTGATTGGCAGGTCATCATTTTCTTTGGAGGTGGTAACACCAGCTGGTCTTGAGCGCTGTCCGACATCGATAGCACCACCTTTGGATCAAGGCAACCTAACATGTCCGCCTGCATCTTCCTCACAGACCGGCAGTTTGCCGGGGACACCCTTATCAACCCCGTCTAAGCACAATAGCCAGCCCTCGGTCCCTCAGATGTGGACAAGTAAAAGACCATTTCCTCCTAGCCATGAGAAAGCTAAGAGGTTGAATTTCACCATCTGCAAGCTCTTGGCTACAGAAATGCTGCCTTTCCGCCTGGTGGACACAGAGGATTTTCGAGACCTTATGTCCGTCGCAGTGCCCCAGTACCAGATGCCCAGTCGGCACTACTTCTCAAAGAAAGGTGTGCCTGCGCTCCACCAGCATGTCGCACACAACATCACCGCTTCTTTGAGAAACTCTGTGTGTGACAGGGTGCATTTCACCACAGACACTTGGACGAGTAGGCTTGGACAGGGGCGTTACATGTCGCTGACTGGGCACTGGGTAACTATGGTGACAGCAGGACAAGGGGCTGCTGTCCAAGTCTTGCCGTCCCCACGAGTTGTGCGTCAATCCTCTTTATGTCATTTTTCCTCCACTGCTTCTGCCTCCTCAACCTCCTCTCGGTCTTCCACCTGCACCCAAAGCCTGTCTGGTCATGCCACAAGCTTTCTAACTGCGCAGAAGGGATCCTGCACACCTCCTTACTATGCTGGCAGTAGGGCTCAACGTCATCAGGCGGTTTTTACATTGAAATGTCTGGGAAATGTGAGTCACACAGCTGAGGAGTTGTGGTCAGCTCTGGAGAACCAATTTCATGAATGGTTGTCTCCACTGGACCTGAAACCAGGGAAGGCCGTGTGCGACAATGCTGCAAACCTGGGTGCGGCCCTTCGCCGGGGCAATGTCACACACGTGCCTTGTATGGCTCACGTGTTGAACCTGGTTGTCCAGCAATTTTTAGCCCACTATCCCAGACTAGATGGCCTTCTGCAGAGGGCACGGTCGCTGTGTGCTCACTTCCGCCGTTCGCATCCCGCAGCTCAGCGACTTACATCTCTACAGAAGTCGTTGGGCCTGCCACTTCACCGGCTAAAATGCGATGTGCCTACCCGGTGGAATTCAACTCTGCACATGTTGCAGCGACTGTGGCAGCACCGACAAGCCCTGGTGCAATACGTTCTGACGTATAGCCTGGGCCAACGAGATTCAGAGGTGGGGCAAATCACACTGGAGGAGTGGTCTCAGATCAGGGACCTATGCACCCTTCTGCACAGTTTTGAAATGGCGACGAAGATGTTTATGTTAGAACCTTGCTGTTAGGTTTTTTTTCCTTTGCTGGTCACATGACCTTGTTGGCCTATTTAATCCTGCTCCGCCCTTCTGGCTTTGCTGGACTTCATTGTATATCTACTTTCTAGCTAGCCTGTGCTCTGTATCTAACTCTGTTAGTTTGCTTGGTCTACGGACCTCTATGTTCTATATATTTTGTTTGTTCGTCTGTCTGCTACTATTTCTGTTAGGAGGTGTCCCATATTCCTCCCAGTCCTTAGTACTTGTAGGGATTCCTCCCCCACATCTATAGGTCTCCGTACAGACTAGCTTAGGACTTTAGCAGGTCTGATCGCAGGATCAGGTTCCCTGTTACATCGTAGGGATTCAGCTGAGTCCTATAGTAGGGACAGATCTCCTCTCTTTCCTTAGCTTTGGTAGCAGAACATAACAGTTTAGTGCTGACGATGCCATTATCAGCATGACTATTCCGGTGATTTACATGCTGGAGCACATGTTAAACAGAATTCGGAGTCAGGTGGTGGCACAAGAGGAGGTGGAGGAAGTAGAGGAGGAGGAGTTGTATGCGGAAGGGCTAACATCTGCAAGGTCCAGACGGTCGGCAGCACCAGGGCGGCAGGCATGTGAGGGTGGGGGAGATGATTTTACCAGGGCGCATGGTAGCAGCCAAACTAGTGAGGAAGGTGCAGGAGCCCAGGAAGAAGTGGAGGACGAACTGATGGAAGACTCATCAGATGAGGGAGACCTTGATCACATTTCTGTTGTGCGAGGTTGGGGGGAGAGGACAGAGGAAGGAAGCATGATTGTTACCTCGCCACCAACACAACAGGGACTTGGTGCTCCTGGATGCGCAACACACATGAGTGCCTTCTTGCTGCACTACCTGCAACATGACCCTCGAATTGTGAGAATTAGAAATAATCCTGACTACTGGGTTGCCACACTGTTAGATCCCCGGTACAAAAGTAAATTTGCAGAAATTATTCCTGCCATAGAAAGGGATGCACGCATGCAGGAGTATCAGCAGAGACTGTTGCAGAATCTTACATGTGCTTTTCCACAAAATACCAGTGGTGCACGTAGTGAATCTCACAGTTCCAACTTGCCAACCGTGGGACCGTCAAGTGTTCAGCACTCAAACCGTGACAGAACCACAGTATCTGCTGGTAACATCAATTTTGCGGAATCATTTCACCACTTTTTTAGCCCATCCTTTGCAAGGCCACAGGAGACAAGAAGTCTGACACATAGTCAACGCCTAGAGACGATGGTACAGGAGTATCTCCAAGTAAACATTGAAGCCATGACTGTGTCACTGGACCCTTGCTCTTTTTGGGCTTCCAATCTGGATAAATGGCCGGAGCTAGCCACTTACGCCTTGGAGATCTTGTCATGCCCCGCAGCCAGCGTTCTGTCTGAACATGTGTTCAGCGCTGCTGGTGGTGTGCTGACAGATAAGCGCACGCGGCTCTCCACTGATAATGTAGACAGACTCACGTTCATAAAGATGAACAAATCATGGATCCGAAACGACTTTTCTACCCCTGTGTCATCCTGGGGAGAGTAAAAGCTTGATGATTGGTTAAAATCACCCTACCAACCGTTTTAAGCTTTCAAATTACTAATCATGTTTATCTGTATCTTGACTGGAAAATAATTTGGGCTTTGTAGCAGTGTGCAGCACTGATCCTATTAGGCCATCTATAATAAGCTTCACCAGATTTAAAATTAAAAATAATTTTTAGCTGCATCTAGCCCGGAAAATAATTTTGGGGCTCCGAGATGCGCAAGGCACATAAGTGCCTTCTTGCTGCACTACCTGCAGCATGACCCTCATATTGTCAGAATTCGAAGTAATCATGACTACTAGGTTGCCACACTCTTAGATCCCCCAAACTTTTCAATCAACCTTTTCATTTTAATAAAGACCAAAAAAATGGTCATTTTTGAAATTATAAGCATTAGCAGGTTGTTAGAAACTGAAATCAAACAGTTTTCAACTCAAAACTTTATTCTAGGTGATGTTACATTTTCACATAGGACCCCTTGTTCGAAAGGAGCTTCTGAACTCTCTCGTCCATTGAATTTGTCAGGTTTTGGATGGTTTCTGCTTCAATTGTTTTGCATGAGGACAGAATACCCTCCCAGAGCTGTTGCTTAGATGTGAACTGCCTCCCGCCATCATAGACACTCCTTTTAATGATGCTCCAAAGGTTCTGAATGGGGTAGAGGTCAGGGGAGCATGGGGGTCACACCATAAGTTTGTCCCCTTTTATGCCCATATCAGCCAGAGATGCAGATGTTTTATGTGCAGCATGAGATGGTGCATTATCATGCAGAAAAATGATCTTGCTGTGAAATACACGGTTCTTCTTCTTGAACCATGGCAGGAAGTGCTGTTTGAGAAAATCCACATACATTATGGAGTTCATCTTTAGCGCCTTCAGGGATCCTAAAGGGGCCGACAATCTCTCTCCCCATGATTCCAGCCCAAAACATTACTCCACCTCCTCCTTGTTGGCGCTGTAGCCGTGTTTGCGTGGGTGTCCATCAACCAGCCATCCTCCACTCCATCCATCTGGACCATCGAGCGCTGCACGGCACTCATCCGTGAACAAAACAGTTTTGAAATCAGTCTTCATGTAATGTTTGGCCCACTGGAGCCGTTTCTGCTTGTGTGAAGTGGATAGAGGAGGTCGACAGGATGGCGTATGCACAGCTGCAAACCTCTGAAGGACCCTGCATCTTGTTGTTCGGGGGACGTTGGAGGCACAAGCAGCTTCAAAAACTTGTCTGCTGCTATGACAAGGCTTTTTTGCCGCTGCTCTTTCAACCTGACGTAATTGCCTGTAGGAAAGAGTCCTCAATTTGCCCTTATCAGCACGCACACGTGTGTACTGTGAATCAGCTACATACTTCTTGATTGCCAAGACACTTCATCCTGATCATCGCACAATGTTGATTGTAGTCATGCCTTGACCTAAACACTCCACAATTTGTTGCTTCTCAGCAGCCGACACATCCTTTTTCTTTCCCATTTTGGCAGAAAATGTAGGCTGCTTAATAATGTGAGAGAGCCTTCTTAAGTAGTCTTGCCTTTCATTGGACACACCTGCCAAACTAATTAGCACAGGTGTCTGCAATTGCTTACAGTGATATAAAGAGCCCTGACACACATCACCATCAATGAGTTTAACTGACAAACAAACAAATTCTTCCCTTATCACTCCTAAACACTTTTTGCATAATAATTTGGAACACAGTGTACATGTGCTTTTCCACAAAACACCAGTGGTTCACGTAGTGAATCTTACAGTTCTAACTTGCCAACCGTGGTCTGTATGGAATTGTTCAATAAAGGGCCCAAAATTAAGATAACATAGATGCGAGAGGTCTCTATGAATAGGAATTCCTAAGTATTTGATACCCTGTGAGGGCCAGGCAAAGGGAAAGTTGGACTGGATGGAATCCTATATGGATTTAGGGAGGGAGACATCGAGGGCCTCAGACTTCGCTGCATTGATTTTAAAATTTTACCATGTAACAAAGTGATCTATTTCAGCCATAACAGCAGGGATGGATATATGTGATTGAGTGATATATACTAGGACATCATCAGCAAATAGAGAGCACTTGTACTCGGTGCCTCCCACCTCAATCCACCTAATATTGGGGTTATGGCGAATTGATGAGAGCAGGTGCTCCGTCACTAGGATGTATAAGAGAGGGGACAGAGGACATCCCTGCCTTGTCCCATTGGTGATTGTGAAAGGTGATGAAAATGTTCTGACGCACCCCCTGGGCCTTGGGACACCCGGAGCCGGACCCTTTTTGGTGGATGCTGGTGGTTGTAGTCTTCGTGGCGGCGACCCAGTTCCGTGGCTCAGGGCGGTCAAACCAGTGGCGGAACTATTTATGTGGTTTTCATGTTTAAATGTCCGACTACGCCACCCGTGGATTGCGGTCAGAGTGAACCGCCGCTACAGGGCAGACCACTGAGGCTGGTGTTGTGGGTGCAGCAGAGCGTAGCATAACTCCCCACGGGAGGAGTATAGCCTCAGGGCAGTGTATGCGGAGGATGGGGGTGATGGTGCAGGGCAGCAGCAGTAACGACACGGAGTCAGTGATGCAGTCCAGGGCCTTTACTCACAGTTCTTATTATCCAGACCACGTCTGCAGGTAACGGCTGCCCACGTCGTACTGTGCTCACCAGGTGAGGGGCTCAGACAACTCCCAGATAACTTTGGAGCACTTCACAGGACCCCCTTTGTGTGTCCTTTGTCTGGCCTTTCTTACCAACACTTCTGTCCGGCTGCCTCGGGCCTCCTCTTGGTAAACTTGGCGCCAGTTTCCCTGACCCTATGTGGTGCCTTCCTAGCGGGTGTAGCGAGGGGCTGCGCCACATAAAATGTCAGAGCCTCCGGTTTCTAGCTGAGGGTCGTTTCCTGCCTCCACTAGTTCGGGGACCGGTCTCCCCCTTTGGCCTGACCCCTCCACGCAGGTGGATTCGGGCGTGCGGTGGCGACTCGCCCGTCCGCACCCCTGGGATCCCTTCATTCCTCGTTCCTGGAGCCTTCTCCGCTCCTCTTCCTTCCTTCTCCCTCTTCCAGGCCTGGGCCTCTGTTACTAGGCCCGCCTCCGGAGCAGAGCTCATGCAGAGCCCCTGCTCCCTGCCACTTCTGCTCAGACTTCTCTGCACTGAACTAAGATGGTGCCCACCTTTTATACTCCCTTCTCAATGCACCCAGGAACTGCTTCCTCCCTGCTCCTGCACTACAGGGTTCCCCTTCCTCAGTGTTCCCTCCCCCCACTCCAGCCAGGGACAGGGACTGTCGTGCCCATCTCAGGGGCATATTGGTCGCCCTGCCCCACGGCAATGTGGTGTAATGCATGCAGGTGTCGGGTCCTGATCCACACTCCATCCTTACCTGAGAGTGAGATATCACACCTCTGGGTGAGGTGCAATACGTCTTTAGCAACCGAGCCCTCAGGGTGCTACAGTTCCATTTATCTTCAGCCTAGGTGACGTATTGCGATACAGGGCCGTGATTTTGGCTATAAAAGGGTCCCCTAGACCCCTACCCCAAGCTTTTTAAGAGAATCATATATGGCGTGCCAGGAGACTCTATGGAATGCTTTCTCAGCATCCAACGAGAGTATCTAATTACAAATTTTTAACTGCATCTAGCCCAGGAAATACTTTGTGCCTAGTAGCAGTGTCTGCTAGTGAGCGGATTATCCCGGCTGTTAAGCAAGCTGCACCACCTGTAGTTTAGACACTTAATTTTTTCAAAGGAAATGCTTCGGGACCATGGGATACTTAGTGAAGAGCATCAGGAGGCACCCCAAGGCATAGGGGCTGGGACTGGCAGTAGGATGCCTTGCGGTGGACAGCCGAGTTCGATCCTTATAAAAGCTTTTTAACTGCAGCAGCTTTAGTGGACGCTACTGGAGCTGGAATTACCGCGGCTGCTTGCATGAGACTTGCCCTCCAATAGATCCTTGTAAATGGATTTAAAGTGTATTCATTCAAATTAGAGAGACAATTTAAATTAAAAAGCTTAGAGCTGCCTCCACCACAGGGGGGCTCGCTCGACCCACCAGCGGACAGGCACCAGTATTGGGAGAGGGGGGCTGGCCGTCAGGGTTCACCGCGGCTCTGGCACAAACCCGGCGACACGGAGGTGGCACGGGCAGGAGCGGACTGGCCGTGTCGGCTTCTCACTTTTTGGATTTTAGAAGGGCATGACATGCCTATATCTGTGTCTCCCCCTCCTTTTACTCCTCCACCTCTTTTATTTTCGCATGACTATATGTACTTGTCACTTTTCCATGTGTTAGTTGTGTCTTCTGAGCAGTTTGTCAGCTTTTGGACACCTTTGAAGGTGTTTTCTATGTGTTTCTATGTGTTTTTGTTTGCCTGCCATTGGTTTTAACGGTGTTCGAAGGTGTTCGACGAACCGAACCGAACTCGAACACTACGGGGGTGGCTCAACACTAGTAAGGACTGGGCTTGGGGCTAGGAATAAGGTTAGGACTGGGGTTAGGGTTATTACTGGGCTTGGGGCTAGGACTAGGGTTAGGATTGGGGTTATTGTTAAGACTAGGGTTAAGACTATAGTTAGAGTTGGGACTGGGGTTATGGTTATTACTGGGATTGGGGCTAGGACTAGGGTTAGGATTGGGGTTATTGTTAAGACTAGGGTTAAGACTACAGTTAGAGTTAGGACTGGGGTTATGGTTATTACTGGGATTGGGGCTAGGACTAGGGTTAGGATTGGGGTTATTGTTAAGACTAGGGTTAAGACTACAGTTAGAGTTGGGACTGGGGTTATGGTTATTACTGGGATTGGGGCTAGGACTAGGGTTAGGATTGGGGTTATTGTTAAGACTAGGGTTAAGACTACAGTTAGAGTTGGGACTGGGGTTATGGTTATTACTGGGATTGGGGCTAGGACTAGGGTTAGGATTGGGGTTATTGTTAAGACTAGGGTTAAGACTACAGTTAGAGTTAGGACTGGGGTTAGGGTTATTGCTGGGCTTGGGGCTAGGACTAGGGTAAGGACTGGGGTTCGGACTATAGTTAAGACTATAGTTAGCGTTAAGACCGGGGTTAGGATTAGGACTGGGCTTGGGGCTAGGACTAGGGTTAGGATTGGGGTTATTGTTAGAACTAGGGTTAAGACTACAGTTAGAGATAGCACTGGGGTTAGGGTTATTACTGGGATTGGGGCTAGGAATAGGGTTAGGACTAGGGTTGGGGAAAAGGCTAGGGTTAGACTTGGTGCTAGCATTAGTGATAGAGTTAGATTCAGGCTAGGGTAATTAATGGGAAGCGGGCTTTCCCTTCTACTTATTTGATTACTGACCTAGGGTAAGCATTGTCTAGCTGTCATCCTCCCCTACTGTGGGGTTTTTTTCTACATGCCCCAATGAGGGGCTTTATTACTATTCTCATTGCAATTTGGACTTTTTATGGCTGACATATTACTTAATTTGGATACTGCCTTAATTTATAGTCCATTTGTAGGGCTCTACTTTGTGGAGCCCCATTGCCACAGTTAGGGGTTCGGGGATTTATGTACTTTATGGATGCAAGCTATATCTATTGATTCATTTATGTATCACTTCGCTATTTCTATCCCCCCTCCCCCCCCCCTTTTCCCCCCCTAGTATTGTCAGTATTCGCTGCTACTGCTCCTAGCCCCCTTGCACATGTCTTTTTTGTTTTTGTGTTGTCTTAAATTTTGTGTCAATAAAATTTATACCTTTTTATCTTTGCCATAAAAGCTCCGCTCTTTTTTCTTTTGGTGGTATATATGCTTTTGGAGTTTAGTATTTGTTACTGCACACTATCTGTGGTTCATATAGTGTGCTATTAGGCAATATGCCTCTGGGATTTTTTGTGGTACTAGGGTAATTAATTAGTTACATAAAAACACAAAAATGTAATAAAAAAAGAAAAAAAAAGTAAATCTGAGCCTGTCAGTGACATTGTTCTTCAGCCGCAGGTATCGGTGGCCATTATTCCACGGGCCGGTGTCTGTGTGTCCTGTACCCAGAGACGTAGCTAGGGATTCTCAAACCAGGATGAATCGCTTACAGTGACAGAGATAGGCCCTAATACTGATGAAGGACAATGCTGTTACTGTGGTAATGCCGCTTTGTGTCCCCTAAAATGTAATAATGCCCCCTGAGTTACCCCCAAAATGTAATAATGCCTCCTAAGTGCCCAACCTAAAATGTGGTAATGCCGCTTTAGTGTCCCCTAAAATGTAATAATGCCCCCTGAGTCCTCCCCAAAATATAATAATGCCCCCTGAGTTACCCCCAAAATGTAATAATGCACCCTGAGTTACCCCCAAAATGTAATAATGCACCCTGAGTTACCCCCAAGATGTAATAATGCCCCCTGAGTTACCCCCAAAATGTAATAATGCCGACCTAAAATGTGGCAATGCTCCCTTAGTGCCTTTTTTAAAAGAAATAATTCCCCAGAAAAAAAAAATTCACCTCAAACCATGAGATGAATATTTTGCTGCCTGCGCTGGGACATTAATGTCCTGTGTGTGCTCCTGCTGTCCTGTAGGCCGAGGGCCTGATGTAACCTTCGGCCTACGAGGCGGAGCACAGTAGAGCGCTGCTCTCATACCGCTCTACTGTAGGCTTTATCTGTTCAGTGAACGCTGATACAGCTGAGAGTGGCGCTCGCCCAGGGATCCAGGTAGGCCCTGCTGTGTGAGGGGGCACAGCGTGGATGCCCACTCTGCCCAGCCGGTAGCTTCTGCTTGTGCCTCAAGTGTCCTTGACCTATCAATCTGTGAGGGCTTTATGAAACTGCTCAGATCCTTAAAAGATTCCTGGGGTTTGTGATGTTGTCTGAAGGGGACATTCCTTTCTTCTGTGCCCATCGCAGCCCGACAGTGACCAGGACTGTCAGCCTTATTATCGCTCACGTAATTTAAAACTGCAGAGCAGTAAAATAAATGATCTTGTTTCCCAGCTCCAGCGCTCTCCAGAAGTCCCTGAGCACATCTCTCCTGCTGCACCTCCTGTGACTTCTGACTCTCCAAATGGTTATTGGTTGTGTAAAGTAGAAATGCCATCATGCTTGCACCTCGAACCTTCCCCATTTTGCTGCCCCAATTCTTACCCTCCTCTTCCAGCTCATGTCGACTGTTCCAGTAGCATCTGAACCAATAGGTTTGGTTGTTGATGATATGATCACCAGAATTGAACAATCATGGAAATCTCCAAAAAGTTTATTTGACCCCTTCCAAACATCTGTTGCATATATAACGCCCATGATGTCCATTATAGCTCCCCCATAGTATGATATTCACCACAGCCCCCCATACAGTATGATTTCCATCCCAGTCCCCATACAGCATGATGTCCTCCATAGCCCCCAAACAGAATAATGTCCGCCACAGTCCCATACAGTATGATGTCCTCCCTAACCACCCATACAGTATAATGTCTAGCACAGTCCCCATATAGTATGATGTCCACCACTGCCCTACCATACAGTATGATGTCCACCACTATCCCCCCTACAGTATAACGTCCAGCACAGTCTCCATACAGTATTAGGTCCTCCATAACCTCCCATACAGTATGATGTCCTCTATAACCCCCATACACTATAGTGTCCTCCATAGCCCCCAATACAATATGATGTCCACCACAGCCCACATACAGTATGATGCCCTCCATAACCCCCATATACTATGGTGTCCTCCATAGTTCCCCATATAGTATGATGTCCATTACAACCCCCAAACAGTATAATGTCCCTCACAGTCCCATACAGTATAATGTCCTCACTAACCCCCACACCTTATAATGTCCAGCACAGTCTCCATTTATTATGATGTCCACCACAGCCCTACCATACAGTATGATGTCCTCCATAGCCCCCCATACAGTATAAGGTCCTCCATAGCCCCCTATACAGTATGATGTCCTCCATACCCCTCATACAGTATTATGTCCGCCACAACCCGCATACAGTATGATGTCCTCCATACCCCTCATACAGTATTATGTCCGCCACAGCCCGCATACAGTATGATGTCCTCCATAAGCCCCATACACTATAGTGTCCTCCATAGTCCCCCATACAGTATGATGTCCGCCACAGCCCCCATACAGTATGATGCCCTCCATAACCCCAAGACACTATAGTGTCCTCCATAGCCCCCCATATAGTATGATGTCCACCACAGCCCCCCATACAGTATAATGTCCCTCACAGTCCTATTCAGTATGATGTCCTCCCTAACCACCCATACAGTATAATATCCAGAACAGTCTCCATACAGTATGATGTCCTCACTAACCCCCCATACAGTATAATGTCTAGCACAGTCCCCATATAGTATGATGTCCACCACTGCCCTACCATACAGTATGATGTCCACCACTATCCCCCCTACAGTATAACGTCCAGCACAGTCTCCATACAGTATTAGGTCCTCCATAACCTCCCATACAGTATGATGTCCTCTATAACCCCCATACACTATAGTGTCCTCCATAGCCCCCAATACAATATGATGTCCACCACAGCCCACATACAGTATGATGCCCTCCATAACCCCCATATACTATGGTGTCCTCCATAGTTCCCCATATAGTATGATGTCCATTACAACCCCCAAACAGTATAATGTCTCTCACAGTCCCATACAGTATAATGTCCTCACTAACCCCCACACCTTATAATGTCCAGCACAGTCTCCATTTATTATGATGTCCACCACAGCCCTACCATACAGTATGATGTCCTCCATAGCCCCCCATACAGTATAAGGTCCTCCATAGCCCCCTATACAGTATGATGTCCTCCATACCCCTCATACAGTATTATGTCCGCCACAACCCGCATACAGTATGATGTCCTCCATACCCCTCATACAGTATTATGTCCGCCACAGCCCGCATACAGTATGATGTCCTCCATAAGCTCCATACACTATAGTGTCCTCCATAGTCCCCCATACAGTATGATGTCCGCCACAGCCCCCATACAGTATGATGCCCTCCATAACCCCAAGACACTATAGTGTCCTCCATAGCCCCCCATACAGTATGATGTCCACCACAGCCCCCCATACAGTATAATGTCCCTCACAGTCCTATTCAGTATGATGTCCTCCCTAACCACCCATACAGTATAATATCCAGAACAGTCTCCATACAGTATGATGTCCTCACTAACCCCCCATACAGTATAATATCCAGCAGAGTCTCCATACAGTATGATGTCCAACACAGCCCCCATACAGTTTAATGTTCACCACAGTCTCTATACAGTATAATGTCCTCCAAAGCCCCCATACACTATGGTGTCCTCCATAGCACCCAATACAGCATGATTTCTATCACAGCCCCCATACAATATGATGACCTCCATAGTCCCCCATACATTATGATATACCCCACCATCCAACTCCCATCCCCGATAATTAAAAAAAAATAACAATAAAAAAAAAAAATCCCTTATACTCACTTAATTCTGGTGTCCCATCCAGCACGGCCTCTGTCTCCTTCTCTATCTTATCTCGCAGTGAGATGGCTCAGGGGGCACGATGTAGTGAGGTCATTGCGCCACCCATTTTCCCCTGGCATCCAGCAGGCCGTATGCCGGAAGTAGCAAATAATGGAGCAGAGAGTAGGTGGCTCTGTGCTCCACCACAGCTGCTAACAGAATAAAGACTGGAGGAAAATCCTGGCTCTACTAGTTGAGGAAATTCGGATGGAATAAAATCCAACAGGATGTAGAATAAGTATTTTATTGGTAAAAAAAAAATAACAAAAAAGCACGAAAATGGAGGTGAATAGTCCATGTAACGCGTTTCAATCGCTGGATCGGCGTCTCCATCAGGTCCATACCCTGACTGTATATTAACAGCTGTCATGCAGATACTTTTCTTTGTAAAAAAAAAGTTGTGATTATGGCAATAACTCTTATATTATATGTTTTGTATTTTCATTTATTTTTCCTAATATATATATATATATTTTTTTTCAATTTAAGTTGCAATTAAGAAGAAAGTGAACCTAGAATTGTCCTTATTCTTTATTTCTTCTTATTCATTATGCTCGTGAACCCCGGAGAAATAAATGCTAAACGCAAGGTTAATATCATGGGTGGCCATTTGTAAATCCTATAGCAGAAGGTTATCATCTCCTGATTGCCTTGTGACGGGCGTCCTACAGGGAGCAGACAGGTATAAATAGTTGTATCATGTGTGACATATGAATCCGGGGATACACAGAGCTGTTACCTGCACAGGTGAGACCACAGGACCCGGGGCTGCTGTGATCTACTCGCCCCGGTGGGTGATAGAGTGATACATAATAACTATACAGTGATTATAATCATCTGATGTGATACAATGGACTTGCTGAACAATCATCCCGTAGACTTGACTCCAGGACCTTTTCCAAGTGTAACTTAATTCTTCTCCTTTCTGGTTTATGCAAGAAAACCTAGAAATTACAGCAAACTTACAAGTAACGATTCCTCAAGAGTCATCCCAAAGGGAAGATGTAGTGATAGTATCCATGCTCGATCCTTTAAAATGATGGAATGGGGGTCCTTCAGTGATTTGGGGCGTTAGTACCTGTGATATGGGACAGTCTCAATAAGTAAATGTAACACTGATTTATAAACTACGTTACTTGGTTTTGTATATTTGTCTAGTGTTTCTCTGGGTTTGTAGTAGCTTGATGAGGTGGAAGGGAGTCATATTTTTTTGTATTAGACTATCTAATGCTTTGTGATAGCCAGGGCCAATATTACGTTTTATGGGGTCCCGTCAGGTACCTTTTGTTGTCTCCTTTAGGCAATAAACTATCAATTACATTGTTGCCACCACCATTCACGTCAGAAATATACTGTTAAGTAGCAGTGCCATAAAATGCAAATTACCATACAGTACTTAGAGAGAGAAAGCCATATTCATGGTGTATTTATGTGTCCTGACCACATGAAGGTTCCCATACATGTGCCTAATAGAGAGCATGCCCATACAAAAGGCCTATGAGAGATAACCCCCATGCACAGGACCTGCACTTTATTATTATTATTTAACAGCCTTCGGCTCGATCTCAAGCCATGGCAACTTGATGGATAAATGCTTTGTTGGAAGATCAGTCTTATGCAAGCCTAGATATGTCCACCAGGGTCTTCTCCACCGTTATTTTGACAGTATAAAGTCATCGGGTTGCTGGTCTTCCTCTTCGACTTGTTCCTTCTATTCTTCCGACCATGATCTCCTTCTCCAGTGATTGTTGTCTTCGTATGATGTTTCCAAAGTAGGCAAGTCATAGCTTGGTGATCCTTGCTTCGAGTGACGTGTCTGGCTTGATTTGTTCCAATATTGATTTATTTGTTCTTCTTGCCATCCTTGGTATTGATAACATCTTTCTCCAGCACCACATTTTGAAGACGTCGACTTTTCTTCCATCTTGTTTTTTTATCGTCCAAGTTTCACATCAGTATGCTATGACAGAAAAGACCAGATTAAGTACGAGCCGTGTCTTCATCGCCAGTGAAATGTTCTTCGAATTGAAGACTTTGTCCAGTGACTTCATTGTTGATTTGCCCACAGCGACTCTCCTATTGACTTCTACAGTAGTGTCAACCCTGCAATACAGGGTCCAAAACAAAGGGCCTTTTCCCCCCATCAATAGAACCGGTCCCAAATAACGGTGCCCATGAGACAGTACTCCTCTACCCAGGAAGTGATCAATGACTGCCTACTTATGTTTGCTCACATTTCAGGCCACCTTCTGATGCTGAGCTTTTTCTGCAGGTAAAATGTTTTGTTGGGGAGAAGTTGGTGGTTAAATTAGTAGTCTTTATGACTTTGTCTTTACAGAGATTTTGAAAAGTCCATATTCTTATGGAAAGGTAGACAATTATGATAAAAACCAAAGTAGACCCCCCACTACTGGTCCATGGTACCCCCACCAGTAGAACTCAGCACTTTCATAACTTTTTGATCTATAGTTAGAGAGAAGATTGGCATCACCTTCGGGAGAGTTGAAGATCAGGGCTGGTGAAATGCCATGTTGGGCAGTGGTCAGTGATTATATCAGATTTATTCATTAATTTGTCTTTCCAGGGTTCATGAAAACTCAATTTTTTTAAACTTTTAGAGTTTCTGGGAAGGTAGACAACCAACGGAGACCTTTGACTGGTCAATGATACCAGTCCCCAACAGTAGAGCTCGGCACTTTCACATTTATTGGAGGAGAGAAGGTTGGCATCACCTTCGGGACAGTTTGAGATCGGGGCTGGTAAAATGCCTTGTTGAGCAGTGGTCATCTATTACTCTATATCACACGTATCCATGAATTTGTCATTCCAGGGGACATAAAAACTACATATTTTGAAAGACTTTTAGAACTGGAAAGGTAGACAAATGTCTTAAACACCAACATAGACCCCCCCCCATGATACCAGGTCCCACAAGTAGATCTCAGCACTTTCACAACTTCCTCATCTATAGTCGGAGAGAAGGTTGGCATCACGTTCAGGATAGTTTAAGATGGGGGGCTGGTTAAACTCCTTGTTGGGCATAAGTCGGTGATAATATCAGTCGTTTCATGTTTTGAAAGACTTTTAGGTCTTCTGGGAAGGTAAACAAGTATGTTAAGCACCAGCGCAGACCCCCTCAATGGTCCATGATACTAGTTTCCACAACTTTCACAACAATTGCTGGAGAGAAGGTTGACTTTACTACCATCAGGACAGGTTCCATCCTCCTTTTTCCATAATGATTAATAAAGATTTAACCCGTTTTCATTGTATGAGGATGTATCTGACCTGAGCTGGTCTTTCTCCTGCCACCAGAGTCCAAGAGGATCATTCAGTGTAGACATGTTTTATTATGCTTCCATGATAACTGTCTGTTTCTCTTTTAGCCTACACTTCAGGCTGCTCCGTGATGGTAAATTCTACTATTTCTGCCCTGGCATCGAAAATTGCGTTGTTTAGCGCTAACATCCTTTACTTGTCATTAATAACATTGATGCTGGTCTCCTTCATCCTGTTCCTCTGCTTCATGGCCATTATGTTGAATGTGTATTTCACCACCTCCCACATGCAAGAGGAGCCCCGTTATATCCTTTTTGCCCACATGCTGATCAGTGACACCATCTACAGGACTCCTTCTCTTCTTCAGCATGATATATTTAATATACTTTCCTGTGCCCATTTGCTATATAGCAGTGACCATAACTTCTTTGTCCTTTAAAATTGCCCCATACAACCTGGCAGTGATGTCCTTGGAACGTTACCTGGCCATCTGTTTCCCGCTACGACACACAGGATGGTGCACCCGTCAGAAGACGATTCTGACCATTGTGGCCATTTGGATAATTGGGATAATGCCCAATATGGCAGATTTCATGATTTTGTGCCTCTCTGTACAGAATGACTACTTCTCTCTTTACTGTCTCTGCACAAAATCTGAATTTATGAAGAACGAAGCTCAGAGTACCTTGAGGTCTGTTATCCAAGGCTTGAGTTTTTCTTTGGTGGGGTTGATCATCGTCTTTACCTACATCAAGATCATGTTGGTCGCTAAGAAAATAGACTCAGGAAAATCCGTGGCTTCCAAGGCTGGTAAAACGGTCATGCTCCACGCAGTTCAGCTCATGCTTTCTTTAACATCCTTCTCCTACAACCTGACCGAAACGTACCTGAGACAATTCTTCTTCATGTTACCATTGATCAATTTTTTCTTCTTCATGTGTCTTCCGAGGTTCATCAGCCCCTTAATTTATGGCTTCCGGGATGAAATATTCCTTAAATACATCAAGCGAATTGTGCTTTGTAAAGATCTAAGAACTTTTTAAAATTCAAGGACAACATAAATTCTCTAGTAACCTCCTTCCTTTCAATAAAAAATATTTATTTGGCTTTCAAAAATTACAGATTAAAATTTTTCAATGATCAATTGTATCTAAATGTAATTCTAAGCAAATTTACAGAGGTTTTGGCAAGATATGCGGGGAAAGGCCGGGTGACTATTCAGCCCCGGAGACTATAGTGGAGTAGTTTCTGCAAGAAAGAAGACATTCTTTCAATCTAATACATCAACTTTTACTTAGATTTAATAACTAGTGTTGAGCAAGTATGTTCTGTCCTACTATGCTCGGGTGAGCTCCGAGTATTTACAGCTGCTCGGTGATGTGGTTGAATTGCTCCCATGTGACAGCTTTAGGGAATGTCTATTTCTTACACATTCCTCCCATGTAATAAAGCTGTCAAACAGTTGCAAATCATGCACACGGGAGCGATTCAACCATATCACCGAGCAGCTGTAAATACTCGGAGCTCGGCCGAGCATACTCGGACAGAACATACTCGCTCAACCCTATTAATAACCGCTCTGATCGATTGCACGAGATGTAAACTTTCTACATTGGATTAGTGTAGAGTCTCCCAAAAATAACCACCGCAGAGATTACTGTGTGCAGACACTGAACAAGCAAAGATCAAAGTGATCGAAGATCAAGACAAGTAAAACAAATTCAGGTGTTCATTAAATGCTGATTATACGTAACAATATATGAATCTAAAATCCAGGGACAATTGTACGTCCCACCTTATGTCTCCAACACAAACCCTCAACCCTTTCACAACCAGCTAACGAGGCAATCAATGAAAAATTGGACAATTAGATAGTATGGTTGTATGCTACTGGGCCATTTAGTATAGCAACAAGAACTTGAGATGAGCGAATAGATTAGACTGGAATTGAATTCTACTCAAATTTTACAAAAATTGTAGAATTTTTTTGTAGTAATTTGCTTCCTTACGTATTCAACAAAGTGGCGGCTGCTTGGCTGGCATTTTTCTAAACTGTACAGGGACATCAAAAGTTAAAAAAAAGAATAAAAAAAATCCTTAAAGTCACTTCAGCAGTCACCTCTCCGGCGCCTCCGCTCATTACCGTCACTTGTCCGGTCGAGGTTGGATATTCTGATCCCCGCCGCTCATGGGATTTCCACACGAGTGGTGGGGAATCCCAGTGATTATATGAAACAGTTTTTTCATGACACATTGTACTTTGTTAGTGGTAAATTTAGGTAGAAATCTTTAGCGTTTATTTGTGCAAATATCGGAATTTTGGCAAAAATGTAGATAATTTTGCAACTTTCAAACTTCCAATTTTTATATCCTTAACTAGTTAGTCACGCTGTACAAAATAATTTATAAACAGCATTTCCCACGTGTCTACTTTACATCTGCATCACTTTTTTAAACCTAATTTTTTTTTTTTGTTAGGAAGTCAGAAGGGTTACAAGTTTATCAGCGGTTTCTCATTTTATCCAACAAAATTAACAAAACAATTTTTTTAGGGACCACATCACATTTGAAGTGACTTTGAGGGAGGGGCCTATATGACAGAAAATACTCAAAAGTGACACCATTCTAAAAACTGCACCCCTCAAAACCCCATTCAAGAAGTTTATTAACCCTTTAGGTGCTTCACAGGAATTAAAGCAATTTGGAAGGAAAACATATTCATTTTTCTCATAAAAATTTTCCTTTTGTCCCAAATTTTGCATTTTTACAAGTCATTGTATAATAACTGATAACCTCTATAAATACAGAAGATCACACAGGATTCACCATTCACAATATGTGATGTCACAGCTCACCTCCTCCTCCTGTACAATGACTGATAACACCTCTATATACAGTAGATAACACAGGATGCACCATTCACAATATGTGATGTCACAGCTCACCTCCTCCTCCTGTACAATGACTGATAACACCTCTATATACAGTAGATAACACAGGATCCACCATTCACAATAGGTGATGTCACAGCTCACCTCCTCCTCCTGTACAATGACTGATAACACCTCTATATACAGTAGATAACACAGGATCCACCATTCACAATAGGTGATGTCACAGCTCACCTCCTCCGCCTGTTCAATGACTGATAACACCTCTATATACAGTAGATAACACAGGATCCATGATTCACAATAGGTGATGTCACAGCTCACCTCCTCCTCCTGTTCAATGACTGATAACACCACTATGCACAGTAGATAACACAGGATCCACCATTCACAATATGTGATGTCACAGCTCACCTCCTCCTCCTCCTGTACAATGATTGATAACACCTCTATATACAGTAGATAACACAGGATCCACCATTCACAATAGGTGATGTAACAGCTCACCTCCTCCTCCTGTACAATGACTGATAGCACCTCTATATACAGTAGATAACACAGGATCCACCATTCACAATAGGTGATGTCACAGCTCACCTCCTCCGCCTGTTCAATGACTGATAACACCTCTATATACAGTAGATAACACAGGATCCACCATTCACAATAGGTGATGTCACAGCTCACCTCCTCCTCCTGTTCAATGACTGATAACACCACTATATACAGTAAATAACACAGAATCCACCATTCACAATAGGCAATGTCACAGCTCACCTCCTCCTCCTGTACAATGACTGATATCACCTCTATGCACAGTAGATAACACAGGATCCACCATTCACAATATGTGATGTCACAGCTCACCTCCTCCTCCTCCTGTACAATGATTGATAACACCTCTATATACAGTAGATAACACAGGATCCACCATTCACAATAGGTGATGTAACAGCTCACCTCCTCCTCCTGTACAATGACTGATAGCACCTCTATATACAGTAGATAACACAGGATCCACCATTCACAATAGGTGATATCACAGCTCACCTCCTCCTCCTGTACAATGACTGATAACACCTCTATATACAGTAGATAACACCGGATCCACCATTCACAATAGGTGATGTCACAGCTCACCTCCTCCTCCTGTACAATGATTGATAACACCTCTATATACAGTAGATAACACAGGATCCACCATTCACAATAGGTGATGTCACAGCTCACCTCCTCCTCCTCCTGTACAATGATTGATAACACCTCTATATACAGTAGATAACACAGGATCCACCATTCACAATAGGTGATGTCACAGCTCACCTCCTTCTCCTGTACAATGATTGATAACACCTCTATATACAGTAGATAACACAGGATCCACCATTCACAATAGGTGATGTCACAGCTCACCTCCTCCTCCTGTACAATGACTCATAACACCTCTATATACAGTAGAGAACACAGGATCCACCATTCACAATAGGTGATGTCACAGCTCACCTCTTTCTCCTGTACAATGACTGATAACACCTCTATATACAGTAGATAACACAGGATTAACCATTCACAATAGGTGATGTCACAGCTCACCTCCTCCTCCTCCTCCTGTTCAATGACTGATAATATCTCTATATACAGGAGATAGCACAGGATCCTCCATTCACAATAGGAGATATCACAGCCCAACTCCTCCCCCTCCTGAACAATGACTGACAACACCTCTATATACAGTAGATAACACAGGATCCACCATTCACAATAGGTGATGTCACAGCTGACCTCCTCCTCCTCCTATACAATGACTGATAACACCTCTATATACGGTAGATAACACAGGATCCACCATTCACAATCGGTGATGTCACAGTTCACCTCCTCCTGTACAATGACTGATAACACCTCTATATACAGTAGATAACACAGAATCCACCATTCACAATATGTGATGTCACAGCTCACCTCCTCCTCCTGTACAATGACTGATAACACCTCTATATACAGTAGATAGCACAGGATCCACCATTCACAATAGCTGATGTCACAGCTCACCTCCTCCTCCTGTACAATGACTGATAACACATTTATATACAGTAGATAACACAGAATCCACCATTCACAATATGTGATGTCACAGCTCACCTCCTCCTCCTGTACAATGACTGATAGCACCTCTATATACAGTAGATAACACAGGATCCACCATTCACAATAGGTGATATCACAGCTCACCTCCTCCTCCTGTACAATGACTGATAACACCTCTATATACAGTAGATAACACCGGATCCACCATTCACAATAGGTGATGTCACAGCTCACCTCCTCCTCCTGTACAATGATTGATAACACCTCTATATACAGTAGATAACACAGGATCCACCATTCACAATAGGTGATGTCACAGCTCACCTCCTCCTCCTCCTGTACAATGATTGATAACACCTCTATATACAGTAGATAACACAGGATCCACCATTCACAATAGGTGATGTCACAGCTCACCTCCTCATCCTGTACAATGACTGATAACACCTCTATATACACTAGAGAACACAGGATCCACCATTCACAATAGGTGATGTCACAGCTCACCTCCTTCTCCTGTACAATGATTGATAACACCTCTATATACAGTAGATAACACAGGATCCACCATTCACAATAGGTGATGTCACAGCTCACCTCCTCCTCCTGTACAATGACTCATAACACCTCTATATACAGTAGAGAACACAGGATCCACCATTCACAATAGGTGATGTCACAGCTCACCTCTTTCTCCTGTACAATGACTGATAACACCTCTATATACAGTAGATAACACAGGATTAACCATTCACAATAGGTGATGTCACAGCTCACCTCCTCCTCCTCCTCCTGTTCAATGACTGATAATATCTCTATATACAGGAGATAGCACAGGATCATCCATTCACAATAGGAGATATCACAGCCCAACTCCTCCCCCTCCTGAACAATGACTGACAACACCTCTATATACAGTAGATAACACAGGATCCACCATTCACAATAGGTGATGTCACAGCTGACCTCCTCCTCCTCCTATACAATGACTGATAACACCTCTATATACGGTAGATAACACAGGATCCACCATTCACAATCGGTGATGTCACAGTTCACCTCCTCCTGTACAATGACTGATAACACCTCTATATACAGTAGATAACACAGAATCCACCATTCACAATATGTGATGTCACAGCTCACCTCCTCCTCCTGTACATTGACTGATAACACCTCTATATACAGTAGATAGCACAGGATCCACCATTCACAATAGCTGATGTCACAGCTCACCTCCTCCTCCTGTACAATGACTGATAACACATTTATATACAGTAGATAACACAGGATCCACCATTCACAATAGGTGATGTCACAGCTCACCTCCTCCTCCTCCTGTACAATGACTGATAACACCTCTATATACAGTAGATAACACAGGATCCACCATTTACAATAGGTGATGTCACAGCTCACCTCCTCCTCCTCCTGCAAAACAAAGTGGTGTAGCTATGCTACTGGTATCTTCTGGTGTTGGAGGGGTCCATGCTGAGTAACTGTCACTCTTATCATCACCATACGGGGACCCTGACGTCCTGTGCGTGCCCCGACACAATGATATCAAAGCCTCGGTCCGCTCACTGTTTTCTAGTGAACTTGTTGATGTTCGGTGAGTAGATGTTTATTTTTTATTTTCTTATTGTGTGAGTGACATTACACAGTGTGGGGGCAACTAAGGGGGTTGTCTTACTGAGTGGGGGCTACTAAGGGGGCCATCATACAAAGTTTGGCGACTAAGGGGGCCATCATACAAATTGTGGGCTACTAAGGGGGCCATCATACAAATTGTGGGCTACTAAGGGGGCCATCATACAAAGTGTGGGCTACTAAGGGGGCCATCATACAAAGTGTGGGCTACTAAGGGGGCCATCATACAAGATGTGGGCTACTAAGGGGGCCATCATACAAAGTGTGGGCTACTAAGGGGGCCATCATACAAAGTGTGGGCTACTAAGGGGGCCATCATACAAGGTGTGGGCTACTAAGGGGGCCATCATACAAAGTGTGGGCGCCTAAGGGGACCCTCATAGAGAATGTGATATAGAGTAAATGCTACTAAGGGGACCGTGATACAGAGTGAGGGCTATTAATGGGGATGCTATACAGAATGGGGCTACTAAGGTGGTCATGATACAGAGTGGGGGCTACTAAGGGGGTCCTCATTCAGAGTGGGGACTATTAAGGTGGCCCCCCTACAACATTTTAGTTTCTAAGAGGGCCCTCATACACCATGGGAGCTACTAAGGGGACCATCATACTGTGCGGTGATTACTAAGGGCAATATCATACAGAGTCGTGGCTACTAAGGTCGCCCTCATACAGAGTGGGGGCTGTTGAGGGGCCATCTTATAGAATGGGGGCTAGTAAGTGGGCCATAATACAGAGTGACATATACGGCAGGTTGGGAATAGATGGGGACGGGGTTGGAGATGTGAGAAGTCAGATGTGTCTTTGTTGTAAACTCCGCAGACGAGTCCTGGCTGGAGAAGTCGTCATGTCGGTCTGGGCCAGATGGAAAAGACGGGAAAAGTGAACGACTCCATCAGAAAGAACTTCAGCTGTAAGACACCATATACAGTATATAATTGTACTGTAATCTCTTATATGTTCTGCATGACTGGTCCACTATTTGGTCACCATATGGTGGTAATATCAGTGTTGGTCTTAGATATAGATACATTTATTTTCAGCAATACCATGCTCACCTGCTGAGGTTCCCCTATACCCACAATTAGGGTGCGTCACCGTTGTTGTAAACATGGTTACCTAGTTAGGGGCCCACTCAGAAGTTTCATCCCCCGCGCCCCTGAGCTGTCTGGAAGCCTCTGGAAGATGCCCAGGTTATACCAGTTGTACGTACATAAATATATACTAGAGAAGCCCAAGTTATGCCAGCATGCTCCATATACAGTACCTTGAAAAATACATATATTCATACCTGGTGAACTTTTCCACATTTTTTTCAGGTTACACTCACAAACTTAAATGGATTGTATTGGGAATATATGTGATATTCCAACACAAAGTAGAAAGTATTTGTGAACATGATTTGGATGGAGGCATCTGTGAACAGCAATTTTCACATCTTGCAACAGATTCTCAATGGGATTTGGGTCTGGACTGTGACTGGGCCATTCACACACAGGAATATACTTTGATCTGTAGCTCTGGAAGGATGTTTAGGGTCGCTGTCCTGCTGGAAAGTGAACTTACTTCCCTGTCTCAAGTCTTTTGCAGCCTCTAACAGGTTGTCCTCCAGGATTGCTCTGTATTTAGCTCCATCCATCTTACCATCATCTCTGACCAGCTTTCCATCCCCATGCTGAAGAAAAGCGTCCCCACAGCAGGATGCTGCCACCACCATGCGTGACAGTGGGGTTGGTGTTTTCAGGGTCATGTGCAGTGTTAGTTTTCGACCACACATTGCATTTTGCATTCAGCCTAAAAAGTTCTACTTTGGTCTCTTCTGACCAGAGCACCTTCTTCCACATGCCCGCTTTGTCCCCTACATGACTTTTTCCAAGTTGTAAATGGCACTTCTAATGTCTTTGCCTTCTATAAAGTCCAGATTTGTGACATATATGACTAATAGTTTTCCTGTGGACAGATTCTCCCACCTGAGCCGTGAGTCTCTATATTTCCTCCAGAGTGACCATAGGCCTCTTGGCTGCTTCTATAATTAGTGCTCTCCTTGCTTGGGATGTCACTTTAGGTAGACGGTTTGGTAGGTTGGCAGCTATGCCATGCTCATTCCATGTTTGGATAATAGGTTCAACAGCGCTCTGTGATCAGAACTTGGGCTATTTTTTATAACCTAACCCTGCTTTACTCTTCTCTACAAACTTGATCCCTGACCTGTCTGTTGGGTTCCTTGGTTTTCTTAATGCTGTTTGATCCTTAATGTCCTCAAACAAACCCATGAGGCCTTCACATAACTGCTGTAGTTATATTGTGAAGAAATTACACACAAATGCACAAATGTACTAAATATGTGACTTCTGGAGGCAATTGGTCTCTCAGAATTTTACTTAAGGGTATCAGACTACAGGGGGCTGAATACAAATGCACACCACAAGTTTCAGATTTACTGTATATTTTTAAAATAAATAGAAAAGTAGGATCTCATGCGGTCCAACGCTATCGAAATGACTCCGGTGAAAGGAGATCTGTGGATTCTCTTAGTGTCCCTCAATCTAAAGAAGGGTAGGGCCAAAACAAGAGCTGGTCGTGACATCTTAGAACAAAAGAAGGCAAATCTGAAAGAATTCTCCCCCAGACAAATAGTAGAGGTGGAAGAACTGGTAAGGCGATATCAGAACGTGTTTGCTCAGCATGATGATGACTTAGGGTGCACCAGGGCCATGAAACACAGCCTCCATCCGAGAAAGATACCATTAGATTTCACCCCAAATGTATCAAGAGGTGAAAGGCTCGTTGTCATACATGCTATGAAATGGGGGTGACACGGGAGAGCCAGAGTACATGGGCCGCACCCATTGTCCTACTTGGGAAGAAAGACAGAACACTGAGATTCTGCGTGGGCTACAGACGGTTGAACGCCTGCTCTGTTCAAGACTCATACTCTTGCTGAGGATAAAAGAGTCCTTGTCCACCTTGGGAAAAACCAAATACTTATTTTCCCCCAATCTGGCCAGTAGGTACTGGAAGGTTCATATGACTGAGCAGTACCGGCTATAGACAGCTTTCATCATTCCAATGGGGCTATTTGAGTTCAACCACATGCCATTTGGGCTAACCAATGCTCCGGGAACGTTCCAGCACCTCATGGAAAGATGTCTCGGGACTTAAACTTCAAGGCAACCCTAATATACCACAATGACATTATCATTTATTCTGTTACATTCAGGGAACACCTCATCAGACTCGGAGAGTTGATTTGGAGCGACTTCAGGAACATGGCTTGAAGATAAAACCCCAGAAGTGCCACGTGTTCCAGAAAAAGATTGAATACCTGGGACTCACAGTCTCCAGCGAGGGGGTATATCTAACGATTGAGAAGGTGCCTGCTATACAGAAGTGGCCGATGTCCATTGAGAGAGCTGAGAGCATTCTTGGGCCTATCCGGGTACTACCATTGGTTCATTAAGAACTTCGACTGCGGCACCATTGCATGAATTATTGAGGAGAACAGGAAAAGATGTCAAGCGTCAGACAATCCAGTGGGAGTGCAAGACAGGAAGAGGCCTTCTGGACCCTGAAGCTTGCACTGACTTACGCCCCCATTCTGGTGTATGCGGACTTGGCCCAATCTCTACAGTCTAGGAGCGGTGTTGGCTCAGGTCCAAGAGGGATGTGAGCGGGTGATTGCATATGCTAGTCGGTCCTTGTAGGACTCCGAAGAGAATCCCGACAACTACAGCTCGTTCACACTGCAGATGCTAGCCCTGGTGTGTGCCATGACGGAGAAATTTGAAGAGTACCTGTCAGGGTTGGAATTTCATGTACGAACCGATAACAATCCACGAATCCACCTGGAGAATGCGAACCTGGGGGCGCTAGAACAAAGTTGGGTTGCAAGGATGTCCAAATACCGATACAAGATATTCTGCCGATCAAAGGCTGAGAATACTCATGCCGATGCGCAGTCCAGGGTGATCCAAGAACGACCAACATGTGATACGGATGAAGAGTTGGAGGAAGACTAGATCCCAAACTTCAAGCGCTTCACAACAGCCTTGGTAGCCACTCAAGAGTCAGGAGAGGAACCCCAATCCACCCAAATACTGGGACACCCAAGAAACTAATGTGTACAGTTGCAGAAATCTGATTCAGAATTGGCGGAGTTGCGAAAATGGGTAACCCTAGGCCAGCAGCCCAGCAGGGAAGAGAGGGGGGCCTTGTCGAGCAATGTCCTGCAGATACTAGGGCAATGGGAATGGCTCCGTATGAATAACAGCTTACTATACCAGTGGATACAGCTGTCCTGAGGATTCGGTGCCACATGGCAGGTGGTGATACCATAGGGGATGGCATTGAGCTTGGCAAAAGAGGCCCATAAAAGGGGTGAACACTTTAGGGCAGAAAGGAGGTGGAGGAAGTTTGTCGAAGGTGCTGACAGTGTGAACTGACTAAGTCCCAAAAACAAAGGGACCCCACCCAAGTGATCTGGACAGCTGCGCCGCTGAAGGTTCTAATGGTCGACTATCTGATAATTGATTTATCCCATAATGGTTACAAGTACAGCCTGGTAATGACCGACCACTTCACCAATTTGCAGTTGTGACTCCAACCAGAGACCAGATGGCTAAGGCAGTGGCCAGGGTGATACACCAAGACTTTATTTGTGTGTAGGGGTGCCCGAAGAGGATCCACTCTGATCAGGGGTCTGTTTTTTAAGGGAGAGTAATGGAGGAATTTCACTGACTCTGTGGCATTGATAAGTCCCGAACAATGTCTTACCATCATCGAGGGAACAGGGCCTGTGAGCACTTCAACAGGACATTACTGCAGATGTTAGGGACACTAGAAGTTGTTTGGAAGATGAGATGGCCTGAATTTGTCTCAGAGCTAGTGCGGGTGTACAACAACCATTCCATGCCACCGCGAGGTACAAGCCATACATGCTGCTGTTTCGTCGGATGGGCCGACAAATCACCAAACTGGAACTCAACCAAGAGGAAGATTGTACTAGAAGCAGTCGAAGTACCTGATGTGAGAACATAGACATCGATTACAGACACTGAGACGGCTGGTGCGACAGAAATTTTGAGAACTGGGTTACCCAGATGTGACCCAAGTGCATGAAGTACCACTCCAACCAGTAGATCGGGTACTGGTAAAGGCTAAGTGCTCTAAAAACATGTTGGATTATCGATGGGAGGCGACTCCCCACTGAGGGATGAGAAGGATTCATTCTGATAGCCCGGTGTATGAAGTCCAACCTGAAGGAGAGAAAGAGACCCCCTAGAAGGGTGTTACACTTGAACATATTCCATCTCTGCATTTCAGAAGGAGAATAGAAAAGGGCCAAACCCCTGAAAGAACAGCGAAATGCTGTTGATGATGAGGATGAGTGGGTTGTGGTGCCCACAAAACCCAGGGATGCGGCACCTCCACCGAATTGGAAAATGGGCCTGAAATCGAATTTCTGTATGAAGCACCCGAAGACCCAAGTGGCCCTGTGGAACCCCCGCAAGAGGAGCTTCATAGGACTGAGCGTGCTAACACCGGTATCCCACCTACAAGTTATGTGCAGGATGAGTTCATATGGCAACGCATCATACAGAAGACTCACGAGTGTGCTCAGATACTGGCAACAATAGGACCACCCCTCAACAACGGCAAGATGTATGAAGGTTTTTCTCGCCCAAGGACTGGGAATGTAAGGAGGTGGAAAGCGGAAGATGTAGTTAGTCAACGTTCCACAGTGCAACCAAATGCTGCCATCGGCTGGTTAAACCGAACAGACGGGAACTGAAAGACGGGGAGAGCATTCCTGGAGGTGACAGATGGAAACTGAAAGATGGGGAACGTATTCCTGGAGGAAAGTGGACGCCGGGTCAGGTGACAGCTGTACTGCCAGATTTAGCAGTTGCTAAATATGAAAGGACTGGATGGCGACGTGGGAACTCAGTTGGTGCCAGGATGTGTGAAGTGGAGGATGCGTTTACAGAGTAAAGAGCTTGTGGTCATCCCTGGAGTGGAGTTACCTTAGAGTGACTGGATACCAGAGCATGTGAGACGTCATTGGTCAAGCACCGAAGTCCAGACTTTGCTGGTCAAGACCCAATGTCCATATTCCTCCGGTCAAGCACCGAAGATCAGACACTAATCGTTGTACGGGATGGGCCATCTATCGTGCTGAGGATAAGTCCTGGGTGAATAGGGCCGTTACTTCCGGCGAAGACGTACGGTACAGGCTGTGGGCCGGGGTCATGCTTTAGAAAACAAAGGCGGCCAGTGCAAGGAACACACTGGGTACCAAGTGACTCACATATTTGGGACTTGCGGCCAAACAGGAAGTACCGGTGACCCCCATTAGGCCCAGTGTAACAATCAGAGGCACCTACAAAAGCATACCACGGTGACGGACCTAGAACTAGGAATGACGTCTGTTAAGCTGAGACATAGAGTCCCTATTAGTCATTTAACTGCTAGGTATTAAGGATAGTGCACATAAATAGAGCACTGAATAAGATATCGCATTTAATGTAGTAAGCATCAGAACATACTGTATTACCCTTATTGTTATTACCTATAATATCATGTGTACTTGCATATACATATAAACCTATAGCTAGATTTCATTTTTGTGTTAGACAAATAGTGTTGGTTTCACTACCACTGCATATTCATTGTTTGCGTTGTTGCATCCTAGTGACCTGCTCACACAAGCTCTTATGAAGAAGCACCAAGAAATGGGCAACATTGACGACTGTATACGTAGCGGTCAGATAATGAAACTTAGTGCAGCAGATGAAATACATCATGTTACTTCCCTTCTAAATGGAAAGATATACAGCAGTGCCATCAACTCAGAACTGGCAACAACCAGTGGGAACCAGCTAAATTTGTCTATTGTTTGGAGACGTTTGGCCAGAAGTGGTGTTCATGGAAGAATTGTGGCCAAAAAGTCAAACAAGCGATGAAAACGGGTGGTCACCAGATACTGATGATGGAGGCGACAGGCAGTCACCAGATACTGTTGATGGAGGCAACGAACGGTCATCAGATACTGATGATGGAGGTGAAAGGCAGTCACCAGATACTGATGATGGAGGCGACAGGCGGTCACCAGATACTGTTGATGGAGGCAACGGGCGGTCATCAGATACTGACAATGAAGGTGAAGGGCAGTCACCAGATACTGATGATGTAGGCAACGGGTGATCACCAGATGCTGATGATAGGGACAACGGGCGGTCATCAGATACTGATGATGGAGGTGACAGATAGTCACCAGATACTGATGATGGAGGCGACAGGCAGGACCGGTTACTGATAATGGAGGCAACAGGCGATCACCAGATGCTGATGATAGGGACAACGGGCGGTCATCAGATACTGATGATGGAGATGGCGGGCGGTCACCAGATACTGATGATGGAGGTGACAGACAGTCACCAGATACTGATGATGGAAGCGACGGGCGAGCACCAGATACTGATGATGGAGGCGACGGGCGGTTACTAGATGCTGATGATGGAGGCGACAGGTGGTCACCAAATATTGATTTTATTTAGATTTCTCTTTTGTTTATTCCCTTTGCATTTTGTTAATTGATAAGAATAAACTATTAATAGTGATGGGCGAGCACTAAAATGCTCGGGTGCTCGTTGCTCGAGTTGAGCAAATCGTAATGCTCGGGTGCTCGACCCGAGCAACGAGCCCAATGTTAATCAATGGGAAACTCGAGTATTTTCCCGACGGACCCTCCCGGAGGTCACCAGGGGGCCTAAATTGATGGGAACAGTGCTCAAGTGACATGGGAACAGCATGGTGAAGTCCTCTGAAAGCATTTCTGACTCCCAGGTCACTGCTGTCAACAACGTTGTCAGAGGTATTACACCACTTTTACGGACTCACAATAAAACATACAAAAACAAAGCCAAAATGGATTTTCCTGGAAAAAAACGTCAAGTGACATTCTTTCCAGGGTAATGACTTGTATATAAGGCCAAAAAAAACACACACAAAAAAATGCTCCTCCACACCTTGGGCTATGTTCACACATAGCGTTTGTGATGCATTTTTGCACTTTTGCATTGTTTTCAACGGTGAAAAACACATTCACCAGTAAATGTAATTTTAACATTTTACTACCTTATCTGGCCACGTGGTGTGTGAGACATGATCAGACACATCCTGCTTTATTTATGAAGGAGGGTCTCTGAAAGTCACAAATCCTATTTTTATAGGGCCAGCAGTTGGCACTCACTATTGTTAGAGGGCCAGCAGTTGGCTATACTTTGTTGTTCCCATTATTAAAGAGTGGGTCTCCTATACTGTTATTGCCTATGCAGTGAATGCAAGGGCTGTCAAAAATTTGGACGCATCCCAATACCCCTTTGAAGAGACATAGAGGGTCTCAGTAAAAAAAATGTTCCCATGTGACGATACAGAGTAAAATCTTAATTATGCCAGACATATTTTCTGATGGCAAGAGCAGCACACCTTTATTTTTATGTTGACTCTTTAATCTGTGTTCTTCTTTAGTTGATTAACACAGACTATTATTTGTATAACCCTGAATGTTATCTGCTCTCTGATTCTGAAACAATGATGTGTATTTACAAGAGCCCCTGTGATACAAACTAAGTAAATAGATTAGCTAGAACAATGAATGTTTGCTAGATATGTTAAATACCATTGTAGGGTGTTTGCCAGTCAATCTTGGGGAATGAGCTGTGGATACTCAAGCCCTGTGGAATAATATCATCTCTACTTCTTAACCTGTGGATGTGTATTTAAGAAGGTACATGTGTTTTTGTAAGAGTCAGACCTGAGCCCAGAGAAGCAGAGGGGACATGTGTTTTTATGTCAGTCAGTCATTGGACAGAGATTCTGAAAGACTATAGGCCGGTGAGTCTGACTTGTATACCAGGAAAGATCTTTGAACAAATTATTAAACAGCATGTATGTAAGTACATGGATAAGAATGAAGTGATTAACCAGAGTCAGCATGGGTTTGTAACTAACAAGTCATGTCAGACTAACTTAATTTCCTTCTATGACAGAATCACTGACTGGGTGGATCAGGGAAATGCTGTAGATATAGTATATCTTGACTTCAGCAAAGCATTTGACAAAGTATCTCACACCATCCTTATTGAAAAAATGACCAAGTATGCAATGGACCAGGCAACTGTTAGGTGGATTCATAACTGGCTTAGTGATCGGACTCAAAGGGTGGTTGTAAATGGCTTCACATCCAGCTGGATGAATGTCTCAAGTGGGGTACCACAGGGCTCCGTCCTGGGACCTGTATTGTTCAACATCTTTATCAATGATTTAGATGAAGGAATTGAGGGTAAACTGATTAAATTTGCTGATGACACAAAGCTAGGAGGGATAGCTAATACTAGAGAAGAGAGAGAGAGGATTCAAAAAGACCTAAATAAACTGGAGCAGTGGGCAGCAACCAACAGAATGGTTTTTAACAGGGAAAAATGCAAAGTACTACATCTGGGCAATAAAAATGAAAAAAGCATATACAGAATGGGAGGAAAAGAGCTAAGCAACAGTACATGTGAAAAAGACTTAGGTATACTAATAGATCATAGACTGAACATGAGTCAACAGTGTGATGCAGCAGCAAAAAAGGCAAATACAATTCTGGGATGTATTAACAGAAGCATACAGTCTAGATCACGTGAAGTCATTATCGGTCTTTACTCCTCTTTGGTCAGACCTCATCTGGAATACTGTGTACAGTTTTGGGCACCACATTTTAAAAAAGACATAGACAAACTGGAGCAAGTTCAGAGAAGAGCGACCAGAATGGTGACTGGTCTTCAAACCATGTCCTATGAGGAACGGTTGCAGGATTTGGGAATGTTTAGCTTGCAAAAAAGAAGACTGAGGGGAGACTTAATAGCTGTCTACAAATATGTCAAGGGCTGTCACATTGTAGAAGGATCATCTTTATTCTCATTTGCACAAGGAAAGACTAGAAGCAATGGGATGAAACTAAATGGGAGGAGACACAGATTAGATATTAGAAAAAACTTTTTGACAGTTAGGGTGATTAATGAGTGGAACAGGCTGCCACGAGAGGTGGTGAGTTCCCCTTCAATGGACGTCTTCAAACAGAGGCTGGACAGACATCTGTCTGAGATGATCTAGTGAATCCTGCTTTGAGCAGGGGGTTGGACCAGATGACCCAGGAGGTCCCTTCCAACTCTACCATTCTATGATTCTATGATTCTATGACTTCAGCAGTATAATGATAAACATCCTACAGGAAAGTACAGGGTGGGCCATTTATATGGATACACCTAAATAAAATGGGAATGGCTGGTGATATCAACTTCCTGTTTGTGGTACATTAGTATATGGGAGGGGAAAAACTTTTCCAGAAGGGTGGTCACCATGGCGGCCATTTTGAAGTTGACCATTTTGGATCCAACTTTATTTTTTTTCAATGGGAAGAGGGTCATGTGACACATCAAACTTATTGAGAATTTCATGAAAAAAACAATGGTGTGCTTGGTTTTAATGTAGCTTTATTCTTTCATGAGTTATTTACAAGTTTATAACCACTTATAAAATGTGTTCAAAGTGCTGCCCTTCATCAATGCCTTCATTCTTCATCAATGGAAACCTCAATGCCACTGGATATCTGAAATTGCTACATGATGATGTGTTGCCCTCTTTATGCACTGAAGATGGCACGTTCCCTGAGTTTTTCCAACCAGATGGTGCACCACCACATTATGGGTGTCAGGTCCGAGCATTCCTACATGAACAGTTTCCTGGAAAGTGGATTGGTCGTCAGGGGCCAGTTGAATGGCCACCAAGGTCTCTCGATCTGACCCCCTTAGACTTTTATCTTTGGGGTCGTCTGAAGGCAATTGTCTATGCTGTGAAGATACGAGATGTGCAGCATCTGAAACAACGGATACTGGAAGCCTGCGCTAGCATTTCTTCTGCGGTGTTGCTATCAGTGTGTCAAGAGTGGGAGAAGAGGGTTGCATTGACAATCCAACACAATGGGCAGCACTTTGAACACATTTTATAAGTGGTCATAAACTTGTAAATAACTCATGAAAGAATAAAGTTACGTTAAAACCAAGCACACCATTGGTTTTCTTATCAAATTCTCAATAAGTTTGATGTATCACATGACCCTCTTCCCATTGAAAAAAATAAAGTTGGATCCAAAATGGCGGACTTCAAAATGGCCGCCATGGTCACCACCCATCTGGAAAAGTTTTCCCCCTCCCATATACTAATGTGCCACAAACAGGAAGTTGATATCACCAACCATTCCCATTTTATTTAGGTGTATCATTATAAATGGCCCACCCTGTAGATGGATTGCATGGCATCCAAAGAGACACAGATTTGTATTCTACATGATTCTAGTCTAAGGTTACCGTCCCTGACTGGAAAGATTCGGATCTGCTTCATTAACCATCAGAGAGACATGGATGTGTGGCACCCCAGGGGTCTGGTTTCCACAGTAACAGCAATGTTATGTCTGAGAGCAGGTGGGAGGTCTCTTGGTCAGGGATCCTATGCATGCCACACCTCCTGCCCAGTCCTGGGAGGGGAAGAACTTCCCCTATATAAACCTAGGGCTGAGGCAGGGTTGGTGTGTAGAGAAGAAGTAGAGACAGAGAAGAGAAGCAGATATAGGAAAAGAACATCAGGAGCTCTGTGGGAGCAGTGCTATAAGGAGTCAGGGGCTGGCAGCTGCAGAGCTCGCCCTGACTGGGAAGCTATCACCGGACCCGGAGTCCGAGGCTGTGGGGACTAACTCCTACCCAGCAGCAGAAACCGACCGGCAGGGGATTTCAGGTCCTCCGGCCAAGAAACCCGAAGGCACGGTCACACGCGTGGGACCAGCACCGCCGTCGTGGAGCGGAAGCTACTAGAAGGCCCCGAGTCACCGGCCATACGGGTGAGCACCACACGGTACACTCAGGGACGTGGGCTACTTATACCCGCCTCTAGCAAGGTAGCCAGAAGAGTACAGTCAGTTTGGGAGGCCTACAACTACGCCTGGCCAGGGGAGATCCCATCTGCTCAAGGACTGACCAGGCCCCGATCGCTAGCCAGTACTCCGGGAGGGTCTATCTTTATCACCAGTAAAGACCCTGAACTACACCGCATCGTCTCTGAGTGATTCCTGCTACCCCCATCATCCACGTCGGCTGCCCTGAGGCCATACCCCTCCCGTTGGGGGTGATACTATCACGCTGCACAATCCTACCACCGGCCTCAGCGGTCTGCCCTGCAGCGGCAGCTCCTTCGCTGCATTCAACGGGTGGCGTAGTCGTCCAACATCTACCGCTAATACAACGCCACTTAGTCTGACTCCCTGGGCACGGACCGGGTCACCGCCACGAGACTACAACCCTCAACAGATCCGGCTCCGGGTAAGCTCCTGCATGCGAAACGCTGTGCGACACAGGCCCAGGGGTGCGTCAACTTTTGGCGTAGTCGGCAGGATCTCGTGCCCGCAACCACCGGGTACTGCGTGCCTGAAAAAGACTGTTCAAACTTACCAGTGGTGAAGATTCCCGCCATCCGTGGAGGTTTCCCGCCATCCGGCGCCATCTTCTGCCTTCTTCCCGCCATCCGTGGAGTTTTCCCGCCGTTGGACGCCATCTTGAAGACGCCGCGCGGGAAGAAGAGGGGCGTGGACTCCGAAAGCGCGCGAGAACTGAAGCCCCGCCTCACGTCCGGACGTTGCGTAAGGTCCTGGAAGGAGCCCAGCAGACGCCGACGTCACAGGAGCGCGACGGAAGGTCCTCAACCCTGACGATCCACTGCGGAGCCGCGGCCTACGGAAGAGGATCATCGCAAGGTAGGCCACGGTCCACTAGGGGGGAGGAAGATGTCGGATACGGAGGAGAGCTTCACTGCCTCAACCCCCGCCAGCGCCACCGCTGCTGCAGTCATGCCTTTCACCATGCCCTATATCCCGGGAGCGGCCTGGCTACCCCAGTACTCAGGGGAGTCACATACCCTGCATGACTTTAGAGAAAAGCTGGATAGCCTCTTCCAGGTGTATCCCCTCACAGAAGAGCAACAAGTGAGCATCCTGGTGGCCCAATTAACCGGGGCAGCCCAAAGGGAGGTAAAGTCCTGGCCACCTGGGGGGAGGACTGTTGCAGGGATACTAACCCGGCTGAGGGACACCTTTGATACCCGCACCTCAGCCGAGATCAAGCTTAGATTCTACGGGTGCAAGCAGCGAGCACACGAGAGTATAAGGGACTATGCCCTGAACCTACAAGAGGCCCTGAGAGCCATTAAGCAGACCGACCCTGACGGCGTGGGAGACGAGGACAGGCTGTTGACTGAACAATTTATAGAGGGTTTATATTGCAATGCCCACCGAACCCAGTTGCGGGCAATGGCCTTACAGGACCCTCATCTGGGATTTGCACAGTTCAAGGACAGAGCCATCCGGGTGCTCCGAGAACCGGCACCAGGTGGCGTTGTGACCCACAGACGCCCCACTACCACTTACCACCAGGAGGCGGCGCCCTTGTCGGCAGGGCCTGTGGGAGCTGATGCGCAAGCTTTGAACAATGACCCGGCTCCAGACCTGCACCATCAGGTCCAAGAGCTAGCTAAAAGCGTTGCCGCGCTAACCTGAACTGTGCAGTCTTTACAGGTTTCCACTCCAGGGAAGATCCAGCTGGCATCCGGACCGGAGGACATCCCGTGGCGTCGACCAAGGAGGACCCCACCGGCCAGAGGAAGACCCAGCGACCGATACAACGAGGACGGACAACCCATCTGCCGCCGCTGCAATCAACCCGGACATATGGCAAGGTACTGTCCTTTAAACTGGCACAACCTGGGGTAGAGGGCCAAACCCCAGGAAAAAGATCATCAGGCCCATCGAACTGGCGCGACAAATATGTGGGAGGACGTCCAGTCTTGCCTGTGGTACTGGATGGCATCCCTATGAGTGCCCTACTGGACACCGGGTCACAGGTTACCACTATCCCATACGTGCTCTTCAAGCAGTACTGGAATGACTCGGATATCACCCGCTACCCTGACGATGATTTGAGTATCATCGCCAGCAATGGTCAGCCCGTGCCACAGATTGGATTTAAAGAGGTGACCATTAAAATCGGTAGAGTTGAACTGGCGGCACAGGGACTGATCATTGTAGACATTGACAAGCACGAGAGTCACCCAAAGATAACTCTAGGAACTAATGTAATTGAAAATTGTCTTGCAGAGGTGATTTTCCTTTTACAGCAGGTTGCCAAGAACGCCAGCTCCGGCCAGCAGCGAGTGCTCCAGAAAGAGATCCGGGCACTGATGCGACGGCAACAGATAGAACTCTCCGGTGGTGAGATTGGTAGCGTAAGAATGTGTGACCCTTTCCCTATTGCCATGCCCCCAAAAAGTGAAATGATGATTTGGTGCCGGGCAGCTATTGGTCTGAGAGGTAGAGATTACCAGGCAATGGTAGAACCAGTTTACTCAGACAGTAGGCCCACCATTTTGACAGCACGGGGGGTGGTCAATGTACGCCATGGGAGGGTGCCCGTTCGCATAATAAATATCGGGAAGAGGGAAGTGTACCTGCCCCGGTATGCCACGCTAGCCAAATTGTATACCATCAATCAAAATTCCATACAGTCCGTAGAACCCTTGCCTCCATCTTCCCCGGAGGAAAGTAACAGCTCTAAGGAAACAATGGAGGACTGGTGTCAGCAACTACATTTGGGTACTGACTCCACTCCCTCACACCAGAGACAGGGAGTCTATCGGGTGGTTCAAGAGTACGAGAGAGTGTTTAGTAAACACCCGTTAGACTTTGGGCGAGTCAAGGGGGTAGAACACCACATCCCTACGGGAGACCATCTTCCCATAAAAGAGAGGTATCGACCCGTACCCCCTGCACACTACCAACACGCCAAGGGGATGCTTAGGGACATGAAGGAGGCTGGGGTGATCAGGGATAGCTGTAGCCCCTGGGCAGCTCCACTAGTCTTAGTCAAAAAGAAAGACAACACCATGAGGATGTGTGTAGATTACCGGAAAATCAACCGTATCACACACAAGGATGCGTACCCCTTACCAAGGATAGAGGAGTCTTTGGCTGCTTTAAGATCTGCTAACTTCTTCTCTACCTTGGATCTCACTAGCGGGTACTGGCAGGTTCCTGTAGCAGAGGCGGACCGGGAGAAGACCGCATTCACCACCCCGATGGGACTTAGCGAGTTTACCTGCATGCCGTTCGGACTCTGTAACGCACCAGGAACCTTTCAATGATTAATGGAGTGCTGTCTGGGCCACAGAAACTTCGAGACGGTCCTGTTGTACCTGGACGATGTCATCGTATATTCCAAGACTTATGAGGACCACCTGAAACACCTGGCGGAAGTGTTCGAAGCTCTGGCAAACTACGGCCTAAAGGTAAAACCCTCCAAGTGTCACCTCCTAAAACCAAAGGTGCAGTACCTGGGACACGTGGTGAGCGCTGACGGAGTGGCTCCCGACCCTGATAAGATCACCGCAATTAAGGAATGGCCAAGTCCCTCCAGTGTAAAGGAAGTGCGGCAGTTCCTCGGGTTGGTAGGCTATTACCGCAGATTCATCCCCGGTTTCACCAAAAAGGCAGCTCCTATGCAGGACCTCCTGATGGGCCAGTCCCGGAAGGCCAAGAACCAGAAGCCGCCCTTCAAATGGGAGAAGTTAGAAGAAGAGTCCTTCCGCCAGCTGAAGATGGCCCTCACGGGGGATGAAATCCTGGCGTACCCTGATTACAGCCAGCCCTTTATCCTCTACACCGACGCAAGTAACATCGGGCTAGGAGCCGTACTGTCCCAGATCCAGCAGGGGAAAGAACGAGTAATCGCTTACGCCAGTCGAAAACTGCGACCCACCGAAAGAAACCCTGAGAATTACAGCTCATTTAAGCTAGAGTTCCTGGCAGTAGTGTGGGCAGTCACCGAACGCTTTAAGCACTACCTCGCTTCTTCCCGGTTCACCGTGTACACGGATAACAACCCGTTGACACACCTGGACACGGCAAGACTCGGTGCCCTAGAGCAGAGATGGATGGCCCGTCTGTCCAACTACGAGTTCACAATCAAATACCGGGCAGGACGCTCCAATACCAACGCGGACGCCCTGTCCAGGATGCCAAACCTACCGGACGTAGGAGAAGATCCAGAGGGACTGGAAGAAGTCGAACTCCCCGCGTTCCACCGTCATGGGACTATCCAGTATTCCCATCGGGTAAGGAGTAAGCAAGCCGCTACGTTTAACCCCTTGCCTCACTACAACTGGGAGGAAACGCAAGACAGTGACCCTGCCGTCCGACTGGTGAAGGAGATGCTGACTCGGCCAGAGGCTCGCCTTGACCCAGACGCTCCGGAGGAAGCCAAACAACTGTGGGCTGAGAAGAGTCGACTGTTCCTTTACAAGGGGAAGTTGTGCCGCCGAATGGTTAACTCCCGGACGCATGAACTAATCTGGCAAGTAGTGGTGCCACGAAGAGACGCAGCCATGGTGATGGAGGCATACCACGACGGGGCTGGACACTTCGGATGGAAGAAGCTGGAGTTCCTGCTGCGCGGGCGGTTCCACTGGGTAGGCATGAGGGGAGCCATCGAGAGGTGGTGCAGAGACTGTGGCCCGTGCAACCTAAGAAGGAAGGACCGTGCCAGCCAGAAGACCCCCCTTCAGTCCATCGTCACCAAGCCGCCGTTAGAACTGGTAGCCTTGGATCATGTAAAACTGACCCCAAGCAGAAGTGGCTACGTCTACGCGTTAACCATTGTGGATCATTACTCCCGGTTCTTGGTTGTCGTCCCCGTTAAGGACTTAACAGCTCAAACAGCAGCTAGAGCCTTCCAGCAGCACTTCTGCCGTCCACACGGGTACCCGGACCAAGTGCTGACGGACCAGGGACCTGCCTTTGAAGCGGAGGTCTTCCAGGAATTCTGCAATCTGTATGGCTGCCGGAAGATAAGGACGACACCCTATCATCCGCAAACTAATGGACTTTGTGAGAAAATGAACCAGGTGGTAATGGATCTTCTGAAAACGTTGCCCCTGGAAGAACGCAGTCTGTGGCCTGAGAAGCTGCCCGACCTGGTGGACCTATACAACTACATCCCTGTAGGTTCCACCAACTGTACCCCGGCTTACCTAATGAGGGCAAGGCCTGGTAAGCTACCTGTTGACCTGGAGATGGGAGTCCTGACACCCGAGGACACTTCACCGGAAGCAGACTGGGACACAGAGAGGCAGCAGCAGTACCGGAAAGTACAGGAGAGCGTGGAGCGAAGTCTCTGTCTCGCTAGGGAAAGACAAGAGAAAACTTACAACCAGTATGCTCCCGCTGTTCCCCTGGTACCCGGAGAGCAGGTCTTGAAGAGGAAGAGACGGCTCCACAAGTTGGACGACCAGTGGGAGAAGGACCCGTACACTGTACTGCCCTCAAGCCACGACAACCCAAAGGTCTGTACCATCAGTAAAGACGGAGGGGAAACCACAGCCATTGTATCCCGGGATCACCTGAAGAAGTGTCCCGAACAGCTACGGAACCCAGAAGGAGAGCAAGAAGACCCTCGACCCGTAGAGGAAAGGGAAGATGTGGTTAGTACTGTGCTCGGAGACTTCCCTCGGTCCTGGACTCAAGTCAATGGTGCAGTTGTGGTACCCGTCCTCACGTTCCTCCAACCAGCATCCCAAGTGCCTACGGAGCAACAGGTAGAGCTGGAAGAGCAGCCGGTCCAGGAGGCAGCAGACTCCACACAAGCAGAACAGGAGGATCAACCCTCTGCTCATAGTGAGCCTGCCGTACCCCTAGTGAGCCAAAGAGCCCGTAGACAGCTGCCCAGTTTACCCTTGACAGCTCCTACACCCTGTAGTTCAGGGCCAGACAGTCAGCTCCGTAGGTCCACTAGGGCCACTAGAGGCCAGTTACCCGCACGTTGGAGGATTTGAAGTGTTTAAATTGTTTTATTTGTGGTCACCTGTCTGTTATTTGTAAATAATTATGTGTTTCTAGTTATTTTTAGGAGTCCTTGGTGGATTTACCGGGAATCCTTGTACAATTGGTTGGAGCGTAACCTAGGAATGGACTAAAGACTGTTAAGGACTCGGGGCAGGACAGACCCCTACCTGGTTACGTCTCCCTGTTTTGGTGAAATGGACACCTTGCTTTTCTTCAAAACTGCACCCGGTTGCGGACACGCCGTAACCATCTTTATGTGTTTTTCTTATTGTATTATTATTGTTTATACCTTGTTATGTTTTTCTAAAAATATGTTTAGTCCCGGAGTACTAAATTTCACTAGGGGGGAATGTGGCACCCCAGGGGTCTGGTTTCCACAGTAACAGCAATGTTATGTCTGAGAGCAGGTGGGAGGTCTCTTGGTCAGGGATCCTATGCATGCCACACCTCCTGCCCAGTCCTGGGAGGGGAAGAACTTCCCCTATATAAACCTAGGGCTGAGGCAGGGTTGGTGTGTAGAGAAGAAGTAGAGACAGAGAAGAGAAGCAGATATAGGAAAAGAACATCAGGAGCTCTGTGGGAGCAGTGCTATAAGGAGTCAGGGGCTGGCAGCTGCAGAGCTCGCCCTGACTGGGAAGCTATCACCGGACCCGGAGTCCGAGGCTGTGGGGACTAACTCCTACCCAGCAGCAGAAACCGACCGGCAGGGGATTTCAGGTCCTCCGGCCAAGAAACCCGAAGGCACGGTCACACGCGTGGGACCAGCACCGCCGTCGTGGAGCGGAAGCTACTAGAAGGCCCCGAGTCACCAGCCATACGGGTGAGCACCACACGGTACACTCAGGGACGTGGGCTACTTATACCCGCCTCTAGCAAGGTAGCCAGAAGAGTACAGTCAGTTTGGGAGGCCTACAACTCCGCCTGGCCAGGGGAGATCCCATCTGCTCAAGGACTGACCAGGCCCCGATCGCTAGCCAGTACTCCGGGAGGGTCTATCTTTATCACCAGTAAAGACCCTGAACTACACTGCATCGTCTCTGAGTGATTCCTGCTACCCCCATCATCCACGTCGGCTGCCCTGAGGCCATACCCCTCCCGTTGGGGGTGATACTATCACGCTGCACAATCCTACCACCGGCCTCAGCGGTCTGCCCTGCAGCGGCAGCTCCTTCGCTGCATTCAACGGGTGGCGTAGTCGTCCAACATCTACCGCTAATACAACGCCACTTAGTCTGACTCCCTGGGCACGGACCGGGTCACCGCCACGAGACTACAACCCTCAACAGATCCGGCTCCAGGTAAGCTCCTGCATGCGCAACGCTGTGCGACACAGGCCCAGGGGTGCGTCAGATGCATTTTAGGGAGTCCAGGAGAGGACGAAGAAGTCACCTGACCCCATGGATATGTTGTTTTGGGGTTTCTAGGAGGGACCCACCGGTCGCCTAGAACCCATGGAGACATTTGGAGCTGCCAGGAGGGACCCACCGGTCGCCTAGCCTCATGGAAACTGTCGGAGAGGACAGAGTGGGACCATTGGGTCTCCTTGCCTTGTACCTCGATGGACTGCTAGCTTCCTAAGCTTATCGCTTCCTCCTCTGTGTGGGGTCCTGCCAGAAGAGGGGGCCACTGGTAGAGGTAGTCGGCCCTGGAAGTCTCCAAAGTCGCAGCTGTTCTATCCCAGGCGGGCGGAGAAGGAAGGGTGAGACTGTATAATGTTGTACCATTTTGGGTATTTGCTGGGACTGTTCTGTGTGTTTATTGTCCGCTTTGTGGTTCAATAAAGTATTGCCACACTGTTTTACCTTCACTCTGTGTTGTCTGAGTAGCATTATGCCCGCAGAAGACCCCGAGTCTTCACATCCCATTATTAGGAAGTGGGTCTCCTATACTGTTATTGCCTATGCAGTGAATGCAAGGGCAGCCAAAAATATGGACGCATCCCAATACCTCTTTGAAGAGACATAGAGGAGGACCTCAGTAAAAAAAAATGTTCCCATTATAAAGCAGTGGGTATTCTATAGTGGTAATGCCTATGCAGTGAATGCAATGGCTGCAAAAAATTGGACGCACTCCACTCCAATACGCCTTTGAAGAGATGTAGAGGAGGTCATCATTCAAAAAATTGTTACCAGTGTTAAGGAGTGGCTCTCCTATACTGGTAATGGCCATGCACTAAGTGCATGGGCTGAAAAATATTTACCCCTGGGGGTATACATGAACATACTGTATATCATACAGAATGTTAGAGGTAGGCATCTAAAAAAAATTCCTACAGCATCAAAATTTGGACATTGCGAGGGTCACAGGAAAGGCAGCGTAACATAAACTCAGCCATGTGTGCCAGACTGCTAACAGGCAAGACTTCCATGTCCTCACCAAGAGGAAGACTGACCATGCTCTCCTCCTCATCCTCCTCCTCCCTCTCCTCAGGCCATCCACGCTGGACAGACGGTATAACAGTTGTGTGGATAGTACCGTCTATAATGCAGGAAACTAGCTCCTGTTCTTCCTCCTCCTCCTCTTCCTCATTGTCACCCAATCCTTGTTAGGATGAGATGAGGCTGGGCTGTGTGGAATCACCCTGTATGGTTCCTTGCTCCATCTCATCGTGCTCCGCCTGCAATGCCTCCTCTTTGATTGTGAGCAGCGAGCGTTTTAGTAAACAGAAAAGCGGGATGGTGACGCTAATTATTGCATCATCGCCACTCATCATCTTGGTGGAGCCCTCAAAGTTTTAGAGGACGGCACAGATGTCTGACATCCATGCCCACTCCTGAGCTCTTATGTGTGGAGACTGACCTGAATACCAACAGACGTTTTGAAGCTAGTACTAAAGAACCACCATGTGCTGCTCACAAATCCTTCCCAACATGTACAACATTGAGTTCCAATGCGTGGGGACATTGCACACCAGTCCGTGAGCTGGAAGCTGCAAACGCTACTGAAGCATGGCAAGGGCGGCAGAAGCTGTAGCTGAATTTCTAAAATAGGCACACACGTGGCGTACTTTGACAAGTAGATCAGGCAGATCCGGGTAGGTTTTGAGAAACCGCTGAACCACTAGGTTGAGCACATGGGCCAGCCATGGTGCATGTGTGACCTCGCCTCGCTTCAGAGTCGCCACCAGGCTCCAGCCATTGTCACACACCACTATGCCCGGCTGTAGGTTCAGCAGTGACAGCCACATATCTGCCTGCTCTTTTAGAGCTGTCCACAACTCTTCAGCAGTGTGCTGTTTGTCACCTAAGCATATTAGCTTCAGCACAGCCTGTTGCCACTTGGCCGAGGCAGTGCTGCAATGCGTCCAGCTTCCTACTGATGTGGTCATTTTGGAGATGGAGGCTGAAGAGGAGGAGCAGGAGGAGGTGCAGGAACTGTAGATTATGGGGGCAACCCTGATTGATCGAGGGCGCACAATACTTGAAGTCGGGAAGACGTGTTCCATCCCAGTGTCCAACTTGGTCCCGGCTTCCACTATATTGACCCAGTGTGTTGTCAGCGAGATGTACCATCCCTGCCCACAAGTACTTGTCCACGTGTACATTTTTTAGGTGGATCTTCCCAGTAACAGCATTGTTGAGGGCTTGGCTAATGTTCTGAGACACGTGCTTGTGTAATGCGGGGATGTCACACCAGTAGAAATAGTGGCGGCTGATGACCGAGGACTGAGTACTGAGGGACAGCTGCCGCCATCGGGTTGCAGAAAGATTCCGTTTCGACGAGCCTAAAAAGCAACATTTCAAGTGTAAGCATTCTTGAAATGTGGGAGTTTAGTAGTGTGGCCTGTGGGTGGTTGGCTGCATATTTGAGCTTGCATTCAAAGGACTGGGGTAGGGACAACTGAACGCTGCCCTGGGACAAGGACGTGGACGTGGTTGATGATGGTGGTGGTTGCAAGTGTGCAACAACAGGTGCAGGGCGGGAGGCATCTTTGCTTGCTCCATGAACAGGGGATTGGTGTGCACGCACAACAGTGGAACAGGCAGTGGTGGTACCCGCAGACACTGTTTCTGTACCCTGGTGTCAGGTGCTTTGCTGTCATGTGCCTGAGCATGCTGGTGGTGGTCAGGTTGGTAGTTTTGCAGCTCCTGCTGATGCTGGCAAGGTAGATGTTGCAAATGTTCTTTTTGGGGTTATCTGGACTTTAAAAAAACTGCCAGACTCTGGAAGACTCAACTTACCTCAAGTTGGTGTTCCGGGGAACAGTTGCCCGTCTTGTGTCTGTGGCCACCCCACTGTTTGTTCCTGCCTGTTGTGGTTCTATGCCTCCCTCCCTCTCTGTGCTGCTGTACATGTCGCCTTGCCAGGTTGGGTCAGTGACATTATCGTCGACCACCTCATCTTCCACTTCTGCACTCTGGTCCTCCTCCTGATTTTTTGGCAATTGTGTCTCATCATCATCATCCACCTCTTGGGACAGTAATTGCACTTTCCTACCGTCGCCTGCATGTGACCGTGGCTGCTTAAATATTTGGGCATCGCTACATGCGATCTCCTCTTGCCCCGCTTGAAGCTGGCCGGGTGAGAGGCCCAAATCTATAAATTGAAAATTGAACAGCTCTTCGGAGCATCCAATTGTGGACTCAGTTGTCTCCGGGCACTCGGCATGGTGGGAGGAAGGAGGATCAGGGTGAAGAATATGTGGTCCAGACTCATGGCTACTGAGACTTGACCGTGTGGAAGATAGGGTGGTGGTGGCAAAGTGAATGGAAGCATTATCTGCTATCCAATCAACAACCTTTTGGTACTGGGTTCAATAGTGGTGTGCTGCAGTCCCCTAATAATTGGGACAGGAAGGTAGGGCAACATGATGTGGGTTCTTGTTGTGGCACAATTTCAGCTTGCCCACGGCCTCGGCCTCTGCATGCACCATCACCATCATAACCACTTTCCAGTCCCTTGCCCATTTTAAATGGAGTAAAATATTTTACATGTTCCTTACAAATTTCTGGATTTGTATCGCAGTAATATCTGATACGTCTGAATGACGCCCACGGTTTTAAGCACTGCCCTTCTAGTTTAGTATTGCTGAGTGACCACATGTGAATAAGTTCACCAACACACTTTTGCTAAACTGTAAATGGAGTATAATATCTTGCACATCCCCTACAAATTGCTGAATTTGTATCGCAGTAATATCTGATACGTCTGACGGGACGCCCACGGTTTTAAGCACTGCCCTTCTAGTTTAGTATTGCTCAGCGACCACATGTGCATAGGTTCACAACACACTTTTGCTAAACATTAAATGGAGTAGAATATTTTACACGTCTCCTACAAATTTTTGTTTTTGTACCCCAGTAATATGACATCACGTCTGATGATGGAAAAGATCTAGCTATATTCTGCAGTGCTAACAAGCAAATGGAGCAGTAAAATGTTGGACTGTATTGCTTTTTAAGGAAATAATCAGGATTAAGAGCAAAAAAAAACAAATTAGCCCTGATATCTAGTCCAAAGGATATCTGTAACAGGCAGCAGCAGCAGACAGAACGTGCAATGGACCCTAATGTGCTGTACAGTGTCCACAATCTCTGCCTGCCTAACTCCTGATATCACCAGTAATATACTGTATAGTGGGGGGGGGGGTATTTAGTCAGCCACCAATTTTGCAAGTTCTCCCACTTAAAAAGATGAGAGAGGCCTGTAATTGACATCATAGGTCGACCTCAACTATGAGAGACAGAATGAGAAAACAAATCCTGAAAATCACATTGTCTGATTTGGAAAGACATTTTTTTCAAATTTTGGTGGAAAATAAGTATTTGGTCAATTACAAACAAGATTTCTGTCTCTCACAGACCTGTAACTTCTTATTTAATAGGCTCCTCTGTCCTCCATTCATTACCTGTAGTACTGGCTCCTCTGTCCTCCATTCATTACCTGTAGTACTGGCACCTGTTTGAACTTGTTATCAGTATAAAAGACACCTGTCCGCAACCTCAAACAGTCACACTCCAAACTCCACTATGGTGAAGACCAAAGAGCTGTCGAAGGACACCATAAACAAAATTGTAGCCCTGCACCAGGCTGGGAAGACTGAATCTGCAATAGGCAAGCAGCTTTGTGTGAAGAAATCAACTGTGGAAGCAATAATTAGAAAATGGAAGACCTACAAGACCACTGAGAATCTCCCTCGATCTGGGGCTCCACGCAAGATCTCACCCCGTGGGGTCAAAATGATCTCAAGAACGGTGAGCAAAAATCCCAGAACCACACAGGGGGACCTAGTGAATGACCTGCAGAGAGCTGGGACCAACATTACACAGGCTACCATCAGTAACACACTACGCCGCCAGAGACTAAGATCCTGAAGTGCCAGACGTGTCCCCCTGCTTAATCCATTACATGTCCGAGCCCGTCTGAAGTTTGCTAGAGAGCATTTGGATGATCCAGAAGAGTATTGGGAGAATGTCATATGGTCAGATGAAACCAAAGTAGAACTGTTTGGTAGAAACACAACTCTTCGTGTTTGGAGGAGAAAGAATGCCGATTTGAATCCAAAGAACACCATACCTACTGTGAAGCATGGGGGTGACAAATCATGCTTTGGGGCTGTTTCTCTGCCAAGGGACCAGGACGACTGATCCGTGTACATGAAAGAATGAATGGGGCCATGTATCGTGAGATTTTGAGTGCAAACCTCCTTCCATCAGCAAGGGCATTGAAGATGAAACAAGGCTGGGTCTTTCAGTATGACAATGATCCCAAGCACACCACAAGGGCTATGAAGGAGTGGCTTCATAAGAAGCATTTCAAGGTCCTGGAGTGGCCTAGCCAGTCTCCAGATCTAAACCCTATAGAAAACCTTTGGAGGTAGTTGAAAGTCCGTGTTGCCCAGCGACAGCCCCAAAACATCACTGCTCTAGAGGAGATCTGCATGGAGGAATGGGCCAACATACCAGCAACAGTGTGTGCCAACCTTGTGAAGAATTACAGAAAACGTTTGACCTCTGTCATTGCCAACAAAGGATATATAACAAAGTATTGAGATTAACTTTTGTAATTGACCAAATACTTATTTTCCACCAAAATTTGAAAAATTTTTCTTTCCAAATCAGACAATGTGATTTTCAGGATTTGTTTTCTCATTTTGACTCTCATAGTTGAGGTCGACCTATGATGTCAATTACAGGCCTCTCATCTTTTTAAGTGGGAGAACTTGCACAATTGGTGGCTGACTAAATACTTTTTCCCCCACTGTATACAGCTGGATTAGTCCTCACAAGGACTGTTAGTTCAGATGGACATATATATACTCATGGAATACCTATACCTATTAAATCTCCTGTCCCTCACGCAGCAGCAGCTCTCCCTACTCTGCCTGATTCCGGAGTAGACTGTGACGAGCATGGCGGAGCCGGGTCTGATATAGACCTGATGACGCTGTGCGGCCAACCAATCACTGTAATGCCCACAACCACCATGGCTGCGGCATTACAGTGAGTGGCAGGCAATCCCTGCATGTTCATTGGCTCTCTAAAGAGCGCCAAACATTCAGGGAGGAGACCCGAGCTCCCGCCGAGCAACCCCGGAAATACTCGAGGAGCGCCGAGTATCTGGAGCAGTGAGATGCTCGGGCGAGCACCGAGCACTAACGAACACGCTCGCTCATCACTAACTATTAACACTTCAATTTTTTAAAGAATTGTTATTTTGCAGCATTTTTTTCACACCTTCCTAAAATGTTTGCACAGTTGGCAAGTTGGCAAGAATAAAATCCCTAAAATAAAACTTTCTAGTTCATAAAGGTATCATGTCAATGACTGAATCACATGAATATATAATGATGATTGTTCAGGTCCCATTGGGCTTCATGTTGTGCAGTGTGATTACCCGGGTGTGAGAAGATTTTGAACAACCCTCAGAGGAGGGAGGATATATATATATATATATATATATATACATAGACTTATACATAGACCTGAGTCATGGGATGTGACTGCTGATCTGAGATATGGTGAGTGTGAAGTGAGAGATTTTGTAACCACTTTGACAAAATAAATTAACATGAATCATTCTGCTATAGAAAATCTTTTATTACGTCTATCGGATTGTGAATTGTTAAAAGTATTTGCCAAAGTCTCTTATTTGGGGATGTCTGACACCTATTTAAAGTGTATCGCCAGCTTAAAGGGGTTGTTCACCTTTGGGGACATTTTTTTTTTTACTTAAATGCATGTGATTAGGGCTAAAAATATATGTTTTCTGTAATTGGGTTTCCTTCACCTTTTGCCTTTTTACAGCCTCTGGTTGCCCTGTCTATTGCAATGAGTTAACTAAGAATTAGTCAGTCAGCTCGCTATGACAATCTGATGGGAGACTTATGACCATACACCACATAAAAGTTAAATGTGGAGGGACACAAAGAGCCTGTAACAGCCAAAACGTGCAACATTTTTAAGGAAACCCAATTGCAAAAAATATTTTTAGCCCCAAATCCATGCATTTAAAGGGATTTTTATTTTTGTATTAATAATTATTGATTATATAATTAATTATTTTTTTTATACAAAATTAAATGCACCTGTTTTTTTTTTATTAATTATTTTTTGATTTAAGTAAAGGAAAAAAAAAAAAAAGTCCCGAAAAGCCGGACGACTCTTTTTAAGTGTTTTAAACACTGGCGAAGAGTTAATGTGGCTAAAAAAGTTTTAGTTTGCTTTCTTTCCTTATCAGAGAAACATTCGAAAAAGTTTAGATGTTTTTTTTTTCAGCTGTGCTCCTGAGCACAATGAAGCATACTGACAATCTGCAGGTCTTACATTTTTAACTTTTTAGAATGGAAAAAAAAGAAAGAAAAGAATAGTAGAACTGATAGAACAGAAAGACAATGTGTTTGATTTAAGCAGCCACTATGTATCACTGCAGAATGAGTTACCATTCATACCATTCTGTCTGTAGACTTTATCTTTCTTCCTTGTCTTTGAGACCAGTAGAACAAACTATCATTACTGATCCATTAAAGAGTAACTGCTGTTTTAATTCTTTTGTTTCTCATAAATCAATAGCTCACATGAAAATAAGTAACTTTGTAATTTATCTTATCAGAGAAATGCGCTTCTTTCTACTCCTGGACTGATCTTTCCATCTCAATACAAGGGTAAAAGCTGTAAAATCTGTATTCAGTGAAGAGAGACGTACACATTACTGAGATAACAGGTGACAGTTGCTGCCTATAAGAGTCTATGTGGAGAGGAGGGAGGAGCTAGAGGAGAAATTGACGCTGCTGCGAGGTCTCCTGAAATGACAGTTACACTTTAAATCTATGTTTTAAAAAAATTAATGAATTTTGAAATGTAACTGTCATTTCAGGAGAACTTGAGAACAGACAAGACAGATGCTGCCTATAAGAGTCTATGGAGAGGATAAGGGGAGGAAAAGGGAGGAGCTAAAGAAGACACTTACATTCTGCTGCAAGTTCTCCTGGAATGTCAGTCAGGTCACGGCCCCACTATCAGTATTCGGTCAGTATTTTTTTTTAAGGAGTAGGAGCCAAAACCAGGAGTGGGTGATAAATGCAGAATTGGTGACTTGTTTCTATTATACCTTTTCTCTGATTGTTCCTCACCTCACCTTGTTCCACTCCTGGGAAAAAATGCTGATCAAATACTGATAGTGGGGCCGTGGCCTTATACTGATAGTGGGGCCGTGGCCTTATACTGATAGTGGGGCCGTGGCCTTACATTTTAAATCTATGTTTTTTTAAAAAAAAAAACAAATTTACAGAAGGAAGAAGAAGAGGCCACGTGCCAAAAAACCTTGGAAAGATGACGACTCTGTACAGGGCAGGCACATTAAAGACAATTTAAAATGCAGTCTATGGGCCAAGTGTTTTACCCGGATTTCAAGCCTTCATCGGCCATTACTTGATGCATACAGGTTATCGCCCTTTCAGTTGTCCTATTTGTAGCAGGTCTTTTCAACAGCTCACAATCCTCGACCGACACAAGCAGATCCACGCCAGAGACCAACGATACCACCGCACAACCTGCCGGAAAGCTTTTCGAGAATCCAGTGATCTCTTATGTCGCCAGAAGGTCCATACAAAGGAAATATCAGACAATTGTCATGGGACTTATTCTCAGATGCCTTACCTAAAGTCTCATCACATAAGTCAGGGACGGGAGGCCTGCGAGGAAAGTGAGACTTTGGTAGATTTTGACGATGGCAACTCAATAGAAGTTGTGTTGGTCTAACTGGTGTCATAACCAGGAAAAATCTACATTTTGGATTGGTAATTTGTATAGTTGAGTTAAAAAGATTTGTCCTGTCCATCTGGTCATCCATGGCAGTCTTCACTTCATCGGCCATGATATTGGGCGCCTCTGATTTTTAGTAGGTCCATGACATCGAGGAGCTTAGCAAACCCTGGCCTCAGAATTGAAGTCTGCCCTGGTCTGGCAACCACAGAAGACGATGTGTGAGGGCAGTTCGAATATTTTTGCTCTTCTCTAATAATTTTGACAGATTGTAGAAGAAGCTACTTTTCCTGTTAATGACAAGTTCATTTAGCCACAAATAGTCATAGGTTCCTGCTTCTTCCATCATTTTCAAGATGACTCTACTGGGACCTGTTTGTTGATGGTTGCCGCAGCTTTTTGCCCAGCTCTAAATCACCAACATGACCTTCTAACACATATATAACAGGTGTCAGAAAAACGCATCCTCATAACATTGTATAGCAACATATTTTCAGGATACGTCATTGAGATGAGATCATTGGGGGGTCAGAATCCCGCAATCCTCACCAATCAGCAGAACGGTCCTTTATTTAGGTGCCGGGATTCTGACCCCCACCAAATTGATATTGAGGATCTATCCTAAGAATAAGTTATTAAAACCCTATGATAGGACCTTCAGAAGAGTAAATTGGTAGTCAACAGGGTAAACACTAGGTACCATGCTTGTTAAGCCTAGTGTAGTACTCTGTGACTGTACATACTGGAGCTAGAGTTTGCACAACTATTGACACTCTTGAAGGTTATCCGGGATTTTTTTTTATGCTAAAGTAATAACATACAGGTGCTTCTCGCAAAAATGGAATGTCCTGAAAGATTTAATTTATTTCGGTTCTTCAGTACACGAGGTGAGACTCCTGTATTGTATGGGGTCATTGCAAACAGAGGGATCTATTTCACGTGTTTATTTCTGTTGATGTTGATGATTATGGCTTACAGACAATGGAAACACAAAATCCCACCAAGGACAACATCTGCAAGGAGTTTGTATGTTCTCCCTGTGTTTGTGTGGGTTTCCTCCGGGTTCTCCGGTTTTCTCCCACACTCCAAGGACATACTGATAGGGAATGTAGATTGTGAGCCCCAATGGGGACAGTGCCTACAATGTCTGTAAAACGCTATGGAATTAATGGCGCTATATAAGTGAGTAAAATAAATAAGTGTAACTGTCGTTTCTGGAGAACTTGAGATCAGACGTGACAGTTGTTCCCTTTACGATTTTATGGAGAGGATGGGGGGAGGAAAAGAGAGGAGCTAAAGGAGACACTGACATTCTGCTGCAAGTTCTCCTGAATTGACAGTTACAGTTAAATCTACATTTTAAAAAAAGTTTAAATGTAACTGTTGTTTCAGGAGAACTTGCAGCAGAATGTCAGTGTCTCCTCCCCCCTCCCCTCTACATAGAATCTTTTAAGCACCAACTGACATCTCCTATCTCAGTAATGTGAAAGTGTGTCTTTACTAAATACAGATTTTTTTACAGATTTTCCCCTGAATTGACAGCAAAGATCAGTCAAGGAGGTGAAAGAAGTGGATTTCTCTGGTAAGATAAATCACAAAGTTGCATATTTGCATGTGTACTATTGATCTATGAAATAAACATTAAACCGATGCTTACTCTTTAAATATAATAGTTGAGTTCCTCCACATCAGGTCTCCAAAAGTCCTTTGAACTGGACTTTTAACTTTTTACAATCTACTGTGCGCATCAATCAGTTAGGTTAGGAAAAATCACCGCAAGTGAAGTAGGTTTCTCTCAGGGGCAGACAAAGACAGCAGAGGACCCTTGTCCAAGAGTGGTATAGAGTTCACTTGCATACAATACCTCATCATGCTTTAGAGGTGGTAGTGGCCTCTTTACCATTTAGACCCCTGTGCTGCTGCACAGGTTGCATCAATGTTATTTCCATCTTTGGTTCCCTCCATAAACCCTTCTTCATTCTTACGTCCAATAAAGGACCCCTGATGAAGCTGCATGCGAAACGCGCGTTGGGGTACGGGGCAGTGTGGTCTGATATACAATGGCATATGGTTGGTATGGTTTACTCATGACTTCTGTTATAGTGCTTTTGTAAGGGGGATCATTTTTTTATGATTGGCTTACTATAGTATATATATTTAACTGAAGCATTGATATTTTCTTGGAGTTTGCTTATGGTAGTTATATATATTTAATATACTGAATTCTTATCTTTATATTGAGCTTACATATAGTGACTGAGATTTTTTTGATTGTACATACTGCCCTCTTTGCTCTTTTTAATGGGTTTTACAGGTTTTTTTTTATAGGTTGGTGTATTTGTGTGTATTCTGTTTTTTTGTATTAAATTTTAAGATTAATTTGATATATTTTGCTTTATTTTATTCATTTTTATTCTTGGTGGTAATAGTTGTAATATAATATGTCTTTGATACCCCCAAGAATTTGATTAGATTGATATGAATATTATTATTATTTATTATTATAGCTCCATTTGTTCCATAGCGCTTTACATGTGAAAAAGGGGGTATACATACGAAAACAATTACAATGATCTTTAACAAAACGTGACGGCGACCAGTACAGGAGGAGCGAGGACTCAGTCTACAAGGGATGGGTGAGGATACAGTAGGTGGAGGTAGAGATAGTCGTCCAACGGTCCTTTTTTCCCAATTTTTGGTATTAGTCCAATAAAAGACACCTTGTCCTTGAATTATTTCTTGAAAATGTTTTGCTCTATGAATGGTTTTTATTTTTTCAAACTTTTTATAATATTTTTTTATTTTTTTTATTTTTTATTTCAGTTTTTTTTCTGAATTTCAGATGAATTTCACAAGTGGTCAAGCAAATTCAACTAAAGTGTCTTCTCAGCTGAGTATGAACTTAGAGGTCCTGAGGATAAGTGTTTTTATTCCGACGTTCCTCTGCTTCTTTTTCTTCTTGTATTTCATCGCTGTTATGTTGAGCATCTTCTTCAGAAGTCCAAGTGCTCGGGAAAGTGCTCGCTATGTCCTATTTGCCCACATGCTTATTAATGACACTATGTATCTCGCCCTTGGCATTTTTCTCTTTGTGTTTTACTTTTATCCTGTCACCTTTCCAGTCCCCTTCTGTTATCTTCTCGTCATCATGTCTTCGACAACTCTGAAGGTCACGCCATTCAACCTGGCGGCCATGTCCTTGGAGCGCTACATAGCCATATGTTACCCGCTAAGACACGGAGAGTTCTGCACAGTGCACAGGTGCGGTATTGCTATTTTGGTCATGTGGACCACAGTACTGATTCCCCACATTGTGGACGTCATTATTCTCATCTTTTCGGTTGAGACGTCATATTTCCTACTTTATTTAAAATGTGGCCGAATAAATCTTGGATTCACCCCAGCACAGGAAATCATTCGAGTTTTTTCAAATGCTTTTACTTTTTCCTTGGCTGGACTAATCATTATATTCACCTATGCCAAGATCATGATGGTTGCTATGAAGATAAACTCCGGTAAAGCATCAGCCTCCAAAGCTGGGAAAACCATCATACTCCACGCGTTTCAGCTCCTGCTGTGCATGACGTCTCTTACCTATAGAATTGTGGAAATGCAGTTCCTAGATAATATAATCCTCCTGGCCGTCATCAATTTCTGCTTTTTCATGTGTCTTCCGAGGCTTATTAGTCCTTTGATATACGGTATAAGGGATGAGCTGTTCTCTAGTAACATGAAAAAACATTTTCTGTGCAACTGGCTGAAGATGTCTTTTAAAGTGTCTTAAAACTAAAGGCAATATTCGTTATAAAGTGATTATAAAGTGAAGGTTGCGGTGGTTTTTCCATAGTCAAATAAAGGATTTGTACCAAAAAGTCCCTTGAATGTGTTTTGTAAAATGTTGATGGTACCTTGTTGATGTCTTCCTTCTGATCAAGCACTTTCTGCTCTACAGTCTGCTCGAGGGAGGCCAAAATCCTAACAGCACATGGAAGACAGTGGTCCTTTTAATATGTCATTTCGTTTTTTGGGGACCAAGGATTGGCATGGACTGACAAGACTGATGCCTCATTGGATTTTTTTGGTCCAGAAAATGCTAAGATAACAGTATTAATTTGGATGGCTGCACAGAACCGATGATCGTATGAGAGTTTTCTAGGGCCACCACCTGCCATGGTGCCTAAAAGTGGTGTTGGGTCAAAGACAGCAGTGTTCCGAGAAGCAGGAGCCAACTCTTCTCCATGGATGCATTGTCATCCATGGAGAAGAGTTGGCTCCTGCTTGAGATTCTTTTCCTTAGGCTGGTTTCTCCACTGCAATATATTATATAAGTCTTGCTCCAATCTAATCAAACATCACAAAATGCATATATACACACAATAAATATTTTATTGAAATACACAACAACACAATAATAATAGAATTGAAAAGTTAATAGTAAAAACAAGGAACAATAAAAGCAAGGGGAGGCTGATGAGCGACAGAAAATAATGAATTTAAGATTACGATACCAAGGGAAGCCAGCAGATAGAAAGGAGTAATGATAACAGGTATGCATAGGCACATATAGTGAAGGAAATAATTATTTGATCCCCTGCTGTCTTTCTTAGTTTGCCCACTGACAAAGACATGAACAGTCTATAATTTTAAGGGTAGGTTCATTTTATCATTGAGAGATAGAATATCCCCCAAAAAATCAAGAAAATCACATTGTATAAATTAGATATTTTTTTTGCATTTTGCAGTGTGAAATAAGTATTTGATCCCTCTGGCAAACAACACTTAATACTTGGTGGCAAAACCCTTGTTGGCAAGCACAGCAGTCAGACTTTTTTTGTAGTTGATGATGAGGGTTGCGCACATGTCAGGAGGAATTATGGTCCACTCCTCTAGGCAGATCATCTCTAAATCATTCAGATTTTGAGGCTGTCGCTTGGCAACTCGGAGCTTCAACTCCCTCCATAAGTTTTCTATGGGATTAAGGTCTGGAGACTGCCTAGGCCACTCCATGACCTTACTGTGCTTCTTTTTGAGCCACTCCTTTGTTGCCTTGGCTGTATGTTTTGAGTCATTGTCTTGCTGGAAGACCCAGCCACGACCCATTTTTAATGTCCTGGTGGAGGGAAGGAGGTTGTCACTCAGGATTTTACGGTACATGGCTCCATCCATTCTCCCATTGATGCGGTGAAGTAGTCCTGTGCCCTTAGCAGAGAAACACCCCCAAAACATAATGTTTCCACCTCCATGCTTGACAGTGGGGATGGTGTTCTTTGGGTCATAGGCAGCATTTCTCTTCCTCCAGACACGGCGAGTTGAGTTAATGCCAAAGAGCTCAATTTTTGTTTCATCAGACCACAGCACCTTCTACCAATAACTCACAGAATCATCCAGGTGTTCATTGGCAAACTTCAGACGGACCTGCACATGTGTCTTCTTGAGCAGGGGGACCTTGCGGGCACTGCAGGATTTTAAACCTTTAGGCTATGTGCCCACGATGCAGAAATGCTCTGGATTTTTCCTGAGCGTTTTTGCATCTCCCTGGTAGAAAAAACGCATGCGGATTGTACATGCGGATTGTACATGCGTTTTTCCTGTCAGGGACATGCGGATGTGAAGCCTTCTTCACTTGCATTTCCCCATGCGGGTTGACAAGCACTTTACCAGCGATTTTAGCATCACTTGGAAAGTGCTTGACAACTTGGTCACACTATATAAATCCATGCAACCGGCATATATAGTGTGACCAAGTTATAGTAAAAGAGTAGTAAAAAATAAATATTATACTCACCTTCCGATGGCCCCCGGTCTCCTCTGGTGTGTCCGGTGTGTTGGGCGGCTTGCGGTGGTCTAAAAGGACCTTCCATGACGTCATTAAGTCATGTGACAGGTAACGCGACCGCTGACGTCAGTGGTCGTGTGACCCGTCACATGACTAAATGACGTCATGGAAGGTCCTTTTAGACCACCGCGAGCTGCCGGGGAGCCAGGACGTGTCACTATGGAGACCGGGGGACATTGGAAGGTGAGTATAATGTATATTTTTTATTTTAATTCTTTTTTTTTACAGGTACTATGGTACCCGGGTCTGGAGGAGAGGTCCAGGTGACTATGTAAGACAGCTGTCTTTAGTGCAGGTAACAAGTTGATTAGAAACTGGTCTGTAGGAGCCAGAAATCATAATGGTTTGCAGGGGATCAAATACTTATTTCTCACTGCAAAAGGCAAATAAATGTATCTAATTTATACAATGTGATTTTCTTGATTTTTTTTTATATTCGTTCTCTCAAAGTTAAAATTAACTTACCCTTAAAATTATAGACTGTTCATGACTTTGTAAGTGTGCAGACTTACAAAAACAGCAAGGGTCAAATAATTATTTCCTTCACTGTATATATGTGCACTAAAGTTAATTACAATGCAATTCTGCAAGTTATACAGTCGGGAAAATAAGTATTTGATAAATTGCCGATTTTGCAAGTTTTCCCACCTACAAAGTATGGAGAGGTCTGTGATTTTTATCGTAGGTCACTTCACCTGTGAGAGACAGAATCTAAAAATAAAATCCAGAAAATCACATTGTATGATTTTTACATAATTAAATTGCATTTGCATGAAATGAGCAAGAATTCTGTCTCTCACAGACCTGTTAGCTTTTCTCTAAGAAGCCCTCCTACTCTGCACTCATTACCTGTAGAAATTGCTCCTGTTTGAACTCGTTACCTGTATAAAAGACACCTGTCCACAAACTCAATCAATCACACGCCAACCTCTCCACCATGGCCAAGACCAAAGAGCGGTCTATGGACACCAGGGACAAAATTTTAGACCTGCACAAGGCTGGGATGGGCTGCAGAACAATTGGGAAGCAGCTTGGTGAGAAGTCAACAACTGTTGGCACAATTATTAGAAAATGAAAGAAACACAAGATGACTGTCAATCTTCATCAGCCTGAGGCTTCATGCAAGGTCTCGCCTCGTGAGGTAAGGATGATTCTGAGAAAGGTCAGGAATCAGCCCAGAACTACACGGGAGGACCCGGTCAATGACCTGAAGAGGGCTGGGACCACAATTTCAAACATTAGCGTCAGCAACACACTACGCCGTCATGGAGTACAATCCTGGAGGGCACGCAAGGTCCCCCTGCTCATGCCAGCACATGTCCAGACCTGTTTAAAGATTACCAATAACCATCTGGATGATCTAGAGGAGGCATGGGAGAAAGTCATGTGGTCAGATGAGACCAAAAAATAACTTTTTGGTATCAATTCCACTAGCCATGCTTGCAGGAAAAAGAAGGATGAGTACAACCCCAAGAACACTATCCCAACTGTGAAGCATGGTGGGGGAAATATCATACTTTGGGCATGCTTTTCTGCAAAGGGAACAAGACCAGGAGTGGACATGCGCTGGTGCAGCAGCACAGGGGCCCTGAAGGAAAGGGGACCCAATCAGCTGCTGCAATGTCTGGTTCTCTCATAGAGCCAGCGGCAACATCTCCACTAAGAGGAAAGGAGGGGGCCCATACCTGAGTCATTTCCCGTCAGACTGGGGCCTGCACTATGCAAAATATGTTAGAAGGGGCCCCTTTCTCTCCTCTAAGTTGATGCTGCCGCTGGCTCTATGATGCAGCATGGGATTCCTGGACATACCCCCGGACACGTCCCCGGCCTCTCATGTCTGCTGTTCTCAGCCAATCATGTCTCCTGCCTCTTCACTGCCTCTGATTGCTGCTCTGAACTGCCTTTGAGCAGGACATCTGACAACTCTCCTTTCTTTTGAGCAGTTCTGACAAATGAACTGCTTGACCAATGTTTGCATGAGCTATCACCCAATCCTCCCCCTGCCCCCCTGCAGGTACCTACACCCCCTGTACTGGGGGAGATTTCTTGGAAAACTGCTGCACTGGTCCATTCAGAATCAGTAGCTGCAGTGTGAATGCTGCCTGAGTGGATCAGTTCCCCAATAAAGCCCCCGCAGTGCAGGGGGTGGTAAGAAGTTACAGGGGGAGGGGAGGTTGATGTAATGGCTGGTGTTAATATGGGTCAGGCAGCTCAGAACTTCTCAGGAGGCAGGAGAAGTGTCAGACTCACTGGCTGCTCGGGGGATGCACCTATCAGAGGTAGTGAGGAGGCAGGAGACAGGACTGTCTGACAGATCTGGCCAGAAGTGCTGATGGAGGACAGAAGACCACCAAGATGGAGCAGCTGAAGATGGGAAAATGCACCTGCCAGAGGGACATCGTATGTAAGTATGTATATTGTATGTTCCTGTGCAGTGTTTATATGTATCTCTGTGTACTGGTGTACTGTGGTTATCTGTATATGTATGTGTGTATTCACACACAGATCTATCTATCTATCTATCTATCTATCTATCTATCTATCTATCTATCTAAGAAAAACAATGTTGTCTATCTATCTATCTATACACACATAGTCATGGACGAAAGTGTTTATATGTATTGATGCGTACTGTAGTTATTAGTGTTGATCGAGCACTAAAATGCTCGGGTGCTCGAAGCTCGGGCCGAGCTCACGGTGATACTTGGGTGCTCGATCCGAGCAACGAGCCCGATGTTAGTCAATGGGAGACCCCAGCATTTTTGCGGCGGCACCCCCGGCAGTCTTTTAAAAGCCTAAAAAGTGCGCAAAACGATAGCAACAGTGCTCAAATGACATGGGGACAGCATGGGGATCACCCCAGGAAGCATTTCTGACCCCCAGGTCACTGCTGTCAACAACGTGGTCAGAGGTATTAAGCCACTTTTAAGGACTCACAATAAAACGTTCAAAAACGAAACTGAAACTTCTTTCCTGTGAAATATGTTAAAGAAGTTCCTTTCCAGGGTAAAGACTTGTGTATAAGGTAAAATAAATGACCAAAAACAAAAATACTCCTCCACACCTTGGGCTATGTTCACAAGTAGCATTTTTTATGCGTTTTTGCACTTTTGTATTGCTTTCAACCGTGGCAAATGCATTCACCGGGAAATGTCATTTTAACATTTTACAACCTTATCTGGCCATGTGCTGTGTGACACATGCATACAGTGCTGAAAAGACATGGGAACAGCATGGGGAAGACCCCTGGAAGCATCTCTGACACCCAGGTCACTGCCTAAAAGTGTGCCCATCAGAAGTCATCCTTGCCGCATCAGAAGATGCAGACTTGCAACTATCCCCGTGCAAGTCCTTTTCCCAGGGAAGTGTTCAATTGTACCTCCCCCAATCCTTGCAATGCAAGCGCAAATATGCAGCCAACCACCCACCCACCCCCAGGCTGCAATAACATACTGCTTGCTTGCTTGCACTTGAAATTGGGCCTTTTAGGAATGTGGAGGCGGAATCTGGCCACCACATCATGGCTGCGCTGGCGGCCTGGTATCCATACTCAGTCCCCAGCCGCCCGGCGGCCGGGTGTCCACAGTCGGTCCCCAGCCGCCCCGCGGCCGGGTGTCCACACACGATCCCCCAGCCGCCTGGGGGCAGCCGGGTGTCCATAAACGGTCCCCAGCCGCCCCTATTTCTCCTGTCAACTTCCACCCACACACTTTTCTTAGCCTGGCCTGCTTTAGGGCAGCATTGGATGAGACCACCAGAGAACCTCTGGTGGGCCCTGGCTTCTCCATCAGGGGAGTTGAGAGTGCCAAGGTGAGGACGATGATGATGATGATGATACAAGTTGGCATCTGCTTTGTTTTCTTGGAATGCAAGCGCATGTATGTAGTAGCGGCTAGGCCTGAGGTGGTCAGCGTTTTGGCGCATATCCTACCTCCTCCGAGGATTGCTGGATGTTTTCCTGCTACTATCCCAGTTCTATGACTCCCGTTAAAACAAAGCTTCAGGTGATAAATGATGGATGAGGTAGTGGCAAAGGAGAAAGAGCAGGAGGAACAGGGACCATTCTTATCAATATAAGGCCAGTCAACCACATATGTCTTGTAGGATATGTTTCTGTAACAAAAAGAGCGGTTCGGCTACACAGTTATAGGGCATACAGTGAGTGCAATGCCTACCAAAAATTTTGAGGCACTCCAATGCCCCTTGGAAATGACATGGAGGTCAGAGGGCCTTAACTAAACCGTTTTTTCCATTTATAGCAACTGGGTCTCCTGTACACTGTTGGCCTAACCAGTGAATGGAAGGCTTTTCAATAATTATGAGGAACATGCCATGCCCCTTACAAGAGCCATGCAGTACAGCATATTACAAACATTATTCCCATTATTGGGGAGTGGGTCTCCCATAGTATTTGCTTATGCCTTCGAAGCACAAGCTTCCAAAAATTAGGACGGAGCAACTTGCAATGCCCCTTACAAGAGCCATGCAGTACAGCATATTACAAACATTATTCCCATTATTGGGGAGTGGGTCTCCCATAGTATTTGCTTATGCCTTCCAAGCAAAAGCTTCAAAAAATTAGGAGGAAATGCAATGCCCGTTCGAAGACTCGTGGAGGTCCCAGTAGCTTAACAAGACAGTTTTAATGCCCCTTACAAGAGACGTGGAGGTCAGAGTGGTATAACAAGATGCTTTTAATGCCCCTTAGAAGAGACGTGGAGGTCAGAGTGGTATAACAAGACGCTTTTAATGCCCCTCAGAAGAGACGTGGAGGTCAGAGTGGTATAACAAGACGCTTTTAATGCCCCTCAGAAGAGACGTGGAGGTCAGAGTGGTATAACAAGATGCTTTTAATGCCCCTTACAAGAGCCATACAGTACAGCATCTTAAAAATATTATTCCATTATTGGGGAGTGGGTCTCCCACAGTCTTGGCTTATGCCTTCCAAGCAAAAGCTGACAAAAATAAGGACGGAGGAACTTTCAATAATGGCAACACGGACCACGGTCACCCTGGTGGTATAATGGTGGTGGAGGCTGAGGATAAGGAGAAGAGCAAAAAACAGCTGAAATGAGGAAGCGTATACCCATGTGTGGTTGTGAAGCGGTGCATGGGAATACACCTCCCGAAATAACACAGTGGATTTGACTTTATGTTACTCTGCTGTCATTTGGTGGTGATGAGAAGTCTGGCCCAATCCAGCCCTTGTTCATTTTGATAAGGGTCAGCTTGTCAGCATTGTCATTTGACAGGCGAGTGCGCTTATCAGTTATAATTCCCCCAGCGGCACTAAAAACACGCTCCGATAACACGCTAGCGGCAGGGCAGGCCAGGACCTCCATGACGTACAGAGCGAGTTCATTCCAAGTGTCCAGCTTGGATATCCAATAATTAAAAGGCACAGAGGAATCACGGAGAACGCTGGTATGGTCGGCAAGGTACTCCCTCACCATCTTTTGAAACTTTCCACTCCTTGTGAGAGTACCCCGCGCCTCAGGGTCTGTCCGAAGGGAGGGTCTGAGAAAACTGTCCCAGAACGTTGACAGTGTTCCCCTGCCTCTGCTGGATTGGAGTTGCCTCTCTCTCTCGCTTGTACGCTTTGGTTGATCAACGAACTGTGACCTCTGCCGCTAGCGTGCTCAGATGGGAATTTTTTTAACAGTTCTGCAGCAAGGGCCTTCTGGTACTGGCCCATTTTTGTAGACCTCTCCACCTCAGGAATAAGAGAGTGAAAGTTCTCCTTGTAGCGGGGGTCTACAAGTGTCACCAACCAATAATGACTGTCACCCAACATTTTGACAACGCGAGGGTCACGGTTAAGGCAGCGTAACATAAAGTCAGCCATGCGTGCCAGACTGGTAACGGGCAAGATTTCCATGTCCTCACCAAGATGACGACTGACCATGCTCTCCTCCTCCTCCTCCTCCCCCCTGTCCTCAGGCCTCCCACGCTGAACCGACGGTATGACACTTGTACAGGTACTACCGTCTATAGCGCATGACAACAGCTCCTGTTCTTCCTCCTCCTCCTCCTCCTCTCCCTCATTGTCCCCCAATGCACGTTGGGATGAGATGAGGCTGGGCTGTGTGTAATCGCCCACTACGGCTTCTTGATCCATCTCATCATACTCTGGCTGCAATGCCTCCTCTTTAATTCTCTGCCGAGAGCGTTGCAAAAGACAGACAAGTGGGATGCTGACACTAATGATGGCGTCATCGCCACTCACCATCTTGGTGGCCTCCTCAAAGTTTGTCAGGATGGTACATATGTCAGACATCCAGGTCCACTCATGAGGTCTTATGTGTGGAGTCTGACCTGAATATCGACGGCCTTGTTGCAGCTGGTACTCCACAACTGCTCTCTTCTGCTCACAAATCCTTTGCAACATGTGGAGGGTAGAGTTCCAACGTGTGGGGACATCACACACCAGTCGGTGTGCCGGAAGCTGCAAACGCTGCTGCAACACAGCAAGGGCGGCGGAAGCTGTAGGCGACTTGCGAAAATGAGCTGACAGGCGGCGTACTTTCACGAGCAGATCTGGCAACTCAGGGTACGATTTAAGAAACCGCTGAACCACGAGGTTAAGCACATGAGTCAGGCATGGTACGTGTGTGATCTCGCCTCGCCTCAGAGCCGCCACCAGGTTACGGCCATTGTCACACACGACCATGCCTGGATGTAGGTTCAGTGGTCTCAGCCACAGATCTGCCTGCTCTTTCACAGATGTCCACAACTCACAAGCAGTGTGAGGTTTATCACCTAAGCTTATGAGTTTCAGCACAGCCTGTTGCCTCTTAGCGGAGGCAGTACTGCAGAGCTTCCAGCTTGTAACTGATGTGGTGATATCTGAGATGGAGGCTGAACATGAGGAGGAGGAGGAGGAGGATGATGCGCAGAAGCTGTACACTGTGGGGGCAACTCTGACTGACATAGGGCCCGCAATCCTTGGTGTGGGGAGGATGTGTTCCATCCCAAGGTCCGACTGGGTCCCAGCTTCCACTATGTTTACCCAGTGTGCCGTCAGGGAGATGTACCGTCCCTGGCCACAAGCACTTGTCCTCGTGTCCGTTGTCAGGTGGACTCCCCAGTAACTGCGTTGTTGAGGGCACGGCAGATGTTTTGTGTAGTGCGGGGATGGCACACCGGGCAAAATAGTGTCGGCTGGGGACCGAGTACCGAGGGACGGCCACCGCTATAAGGTTGCGGAAGGATTCCGTCTCCACCAGCCTAAAAGACAGCATTTCCAACACAAGCAGTCGTGAAATGTGCGAATTTAGGACTGTGGCCTGTGGAGCGTTAGCTGCGAATTTCCGCTTTCGTTCAAAGGTCTGGGATATGGACAATTGAACGCTGCGGTGGGACGTGGACGTGGACGTTGATGCTGTTTCTTGAGAAACTGCCATAACAAGTGAAGACTGAGAGGAGGGGGCATCTTTACATGCAGTATGGACAGGGGATTGCCTTGCACACACAACAGGGGGCTCTATTGCACGCACAACAGCGGAAGAAGCAGTGGTGACACCCGCTGACACTGGTCGTGGACCCTGGGGTTCACCCCACAAAGTCGGGTGCTTTGCTGCCATGTGCCTGATCATGCTGGTGGTGGTCAGGCTGGTAGTTTTGTCACCCCTGCTGATGCTGGCATGGCAGGTGGTACAAATGGCCTTTTTGCGGTTATCAGCAGAGTCTTTAAAAAAATTCCAGACTCTGGAAGACCTACCGCTTTTACTGGCAACGTCCCTCTTGTTGGTGTTACGGGGAACGGTTGCCCGCCTGCTGTCTGCGGCCACCACACTGCTTCTTCCTGCCTGTTGGGGTACTCTGCCTCCCTCCCCCTGTGTGCTGCTGGCCTCACTCTGCATGTCCTCCTGCCACGTTGGGTCAGTTACTAGATCATCCACCACCTCCTCCTCTTCCACTTGCGCACCACGATGCTCCTCCTCACTTCCTGGCAATTGTGTCTCGTCATCGTCCACCTCTTGTGACAAATTGCCAGCGTCGACTTCCTGTGGCCGTGGCTGTTCAAATATTTGGGCATCGCTACATGGGATCTCCTCTTCCACCTTTTCAAGCGTATCAGGCGAGGGGCCCAAATATGGAAATGGACGAGTGAACAGCTCTTCAGAGTGTCCAAGCGTGGGATCAATTGCTGTCTGACGACACTTGGCATGGTGGGAGGAAGGAGCATCAGGGTGAGGAGGAGTATGCGGTCGAGATTCACGGCTGCTAAGAGTTGACCGTGTGGAAGACAGACTGGAGGTGGTGGTGCCCAGGTAACTGGAAGTATTATCTGCTATCCAATTAATAACCTGTTCACACTGATCAGTTCGCAATACTGGTGTTGTTCTGTGCTTCCCTAGTAATTCGGTCAAGAAGTGGGAGCGAGAAGATGTGGCTGTTGGTTGTGGCACATTTTCACCTTGGCCATGGCCCCGTCCTCTGCACGCACCATCACCAGAACGTCCACTTCCACGCCCCTTGCCACGCGCCTTGCCCATTGTAAAGGAAGTAAAATAGCTTACACTCGCACTATCAATGGAAAAAGGGTAATAAAGAGTAGATTAGAACCGTGGAACAGCAAAACCACAGTTATTGTTTACTGGGGTATACCACACTTTTTAAAATATATAGATTTGCGGCTGAACAGTGAGCGACACACTCAAACTGTTTTTTTTTTAGATACCAAAGGCCCAAACATGGATACTACACAGATTTTACCTGTTGAACTGCAAAACCACACTGGGATTTGTCAGGCGTACACCAGACTATTTTCAACAGATATATTTTTGTGTCAGAACACTCAGGAGGCACTACTGTTTTTTTTTACTGCAAAAAATGCGAAAAGCAGGATAATAGAGATTTTTTCAAGTGGAACAGCAAAACCACAGTTTTAATTTACTGCGGTATACCAGACTTTTTTAAAAATATAGATTTGCGGCTGAACAGTGAGCGGCACACTCAAACTGTTTTTTTTTAGATAACAAAGGCCCAAAACTGGGTACTACAGAGATTTTACCCGTGGAACTGCAAAACCACATATCTGACTAGACTATTTTCAACAGATATATTTGTGTCTGAAAAATCAGAGACACACTTTTTTTTTTTGGGGGGGACACCAATAGGTTAATAAGACGGGTATTTGTACAGTGTGAAGGAGGAAAAAAAAAAGAGGATTTAGATGAAAAAAAAGGATTTTTCCTGGCCCCCGAGACCTGCAGCTAAGTCCAGCAATTTCAGAAACAGGAGCACACAGGACTGTAATGCAGCGTTTGCTGGTATAACCACTGTGTCTCCTATACAGCCTGCCTGCCTGCCTGATATCTGGGATGGATATTAGTCCTGAGAAGGACTGGTTGTTTGATCTGGCAGCCTTTACAGACCCTACACTAACTATTTCGCAGCAAAAATCTCTCCCTAAATCAGCAGCGCTGTCCCTACCCTGTCTGATCCGGAGCGTCTGTGTCCAAGATGACGGCGCCCGGTTTTAAATACTCGAGATGACGCTGTGCGGCCAGCCAATCACTGTAATGCCCACAAACAACATGGCTGCGGCATTACAGTGACTGGCTGGCAATCCCTGTATGTTCATTGGCTCTGTAAAAAGCGCCAAACATGCAGGGCGGAGACCCGAGCTCCCGCCCGAGTAACCCGGAAATGCTCAGTGCTCGCCGAACATCCCGAGTAGCGTGATGCTCGTGTGAGTACTGAGCAGTGTCGAGCATGCTCGCTCAACTCTAGTAGTTATCTGTGTATGTATGTGTGTATACACACACTGATAAGAACAGTACACTATATATATATAAATATATATATATATATATACACACTACCGTTCAAAAGTTTGGGGTCACCCAGATAATTTTGTGTTTTCCATGAAAACTCATACTTTTATTTATCAAATGAGTTGCAAAATGATTAGAAAATATCGTCCAGACATTGACAAGGTTAGAAATAATGATTTTTATCAGAAAGAATAATTTTCTCTTCACACTTTGCTTTGGTCACAGAATGCTCCTTTGCAGCAGATCCAGCATTGCAGACCTTTTTCTAGCTGTTAATCTGCTGAGGTAATCTTGAGAAATTTCCCCCCATGCTTCCTGAAGCCCCTCCACAAGTTGGATTGGCTTTATGGGCACTTTTTGCGTACCATATGGTGAAGCTACTCCCACAACAGCTCAATGGGGTTGAGATCTGGTGACTGCGCTGGCCACTCCATTACAGATAGAATACCAGCTGCCTGCTTCTTCCCTATAGTTCATGCATAATTTGGAGGTGTGCTTTGGGTCATTGTCCTGTTGTAGGATGAAATTGGCTTCAATCAAGCGCTGTCCACAGGGTATGGCATGGCGTTGCAAAATGGAGTGATAGCCTTCCTTATTCAAAATCCCATTTACCTTGTACAAATCTCCCACTTTATCAGCACCAAAGCAACCCCAGACCATCACATTACCTCCACCATGCTTGACAGATGGCGTTAGGCACTCTTCCAGCATCTTTTCAGTTGTTCTGCATCTCACAAATGTTCTTTTGTGTGATCCAAACACCTCAAACTTTGATTCGTCTGTCCATAAAACATTTTTCCAATCTTCCTCTGTCCAATGTCTGTGTTCTTTTGCCCATATTAATATTTTCCTTTTATTAGCCAGTCTCTGATATGGCTTTTTCTTTGCCACTTTGCCCTGAAGGCCAGCATCCCAAAGTCGCCTCTTCACTGTAGACTTTGACACTGGCGTACTATTTAATGAAGCTGCCAGTTGAGGAGCTGTGAGGCGTCGATTTCTCACACTAGAGACTCTAATGTACTTGTCTTGTTGCTCAGTTGTGCAGCGGGGCCGCCCACTTCTCTTTCTACTCTGGTTAGAGCCTGTTTGTGCTCTCCTCTGAAGGGAGTAGTACACACCGTTGGAGGAAATCTTCAGTTTCTTGGCAATTTCTCGCATGGAATAGCCTTCATTTCTAAGAAGAAGAATAGACTGTCAAGGAAAGTTCTCTAATTCTGGCCATTTTGAGAGTTTCATAGAACAAACAAATGTAATGCTCCAGATTCTCAACTAGCTCAAAGGAAGGTCAATTTTATATCTTCTCAAATCAGCCAAACCGTTTTCAGCTGGGCTAACATACTTGTGCTAGGGTTTTCTAGGGTTTTCTAAACATCCATTAGCCTTCTTACACCGTTAGCAAACACAGTGTACCATTAAAACACTGGAGTGGTGGTTGTTGGAAATGGGCCTCTATATACCTATGTAGATATTGCAATAAAAACAAGACGTTTGCTGCTTGAATAGTCATTTACTACATTATCAATGTATAGAGTGTATTTCTGATTAATTTAATGTTAGATTCATTGAAAAAAAATGTGCTTTTCTTTCAAAAATAATGACATTTCTAAATGACCCCAAATTTTTGAACGGTAGTGTATATATACAGTACAGACCAAAAGTTTGGACACACCTTCTCATTTAAAGATTTTTCTGTATTTTCATGACTATGAAAATTGTACATTCACACTGAAGGCATCAAAACTATGAATTAACACATGTGGAATTATATACTTAACAAAAAAGTGTGAAACAACTGAAAATATGTCTTATATTCTAGGTTCTTCAAAGTAGCCACCTTTTGCTTTGATGACTGCTTTGCACATTCTTGGCATTCTCTTGAAGAGGTAGTCACCGGAAATGGTTTTCACTTCACAGATGTGCCCTATCAGGTTTAATAAGTGGGATTTCTTGCCTTATAAATGGGGTTGGGACCATCAGTTGTGTTGTGCAGAAGTCAGGTGGATACATAGCTGATAGTCCTACTTTTTTGTTAAGTATAATTCCACATGTGATAATTCATAGTTCTGATGCCTTCAGTGTGAATGTACAATTTTCATAGTTATGAAAATACAGAAAAATCTTTAAATGAGAAGGTGTGTCCAAACTTTTGGCCTGCACTGTATATATATATATATATATATATATATATATATATATGTGTATATATATATATATATATATATATATATATATATATATATAGGTGCATCTCACTATATTAGAATATCATCAAAAAGTTAATTTATTCAGTTCTTCAATACAAAAAGTGAAACTCATATATTATATCAAGTCATTACAAACAGAGTGATCTATTTGTGACATGCTGAAGTAGTGCTATTGCTTCAAGAGCATCCAGCAACTATTAGAATTAACACAAGCACAGGAGACAGGAAGTGTTGTGCTCCAGAAGCATCCAGCTGTTAGAACCTTGCTCTTAGGTTTTTTCCTTTGCTGGTCACATGACCTTGTTGGCCTTTTTAATCCTGCTCCGCCCTTCTGGCTTTGCTGGACTTCATTGTATAACTACTTTCTAGCTAGCCTGTGCTCTGTATCTAACTCTGTTAGTTTGCTTGGTCTACGGACCTCTATGTTCTATATATTTTGTTTGTTCGTCTGTCTGCTACTATTTCTGTTAGGAGGTGTCCCATTTTCCTCCCAGTCCTTAGTACTTGTAGGGATTCCTTCCCCACATCTATAGGTCTCCGTACAGACTAGCTTAGGACTTTAGCAGGTCTGATCGCAGGATCAGGTTCCCTGTTACATCGTAGGGATTCAGCTGAGTTCTATCGTAGGGTCAGATCTCCTCTCTTTCCTTAGCTCTGGTAGCAGAACATAACACCAGCAACTAGATGGGTTAACACAGTCATAGGAGACAGGGAGTGTTTTACCAGAGCCCCAGGAAGATTGTGTGGAAGTTATTTACTGTCTGGCTTGAGCCGAAGAGAAAGGTGGTGTGTTATCTGCATCTCACAGAAGGCAAGGGAACAGAGTTCAGGTCTTGAGGGAAGCTAAACACAGGTCAGATAGACTCCCTGAGCTAACAGTGCGGAGTATTATTGGGCAGAAAGATAAGGACTGGAAGGAATCCTGTCATTGGGATCATCTCCCTCATCAGATTCCCCCCCACTCCATCTCCATGCAGCATACAGAATGCTGTGTACTATTGAGTCCTTGTGAAGGAAAAGCCTGTGGTTGTGTATGCATAGAAGTGTGCTGCTAAGAGATCTAATCTATGCCGTATTATGCTACTGAAGAGACTGTAATACTGTGCCTTGTGAAGAAACTACTGTATTTTTACTGAAGCCGGTTGCTCAAGAAACTCACACTGTACCGTAATGAAGATTGTTGCTGTAATATCCCTGAATTGCACTAGCCATGCTTCAGATTAAATTCCACTGTTAAACTGTAGAAAAAGACTCTTGTCAGATGTGTCTGGTCAGCAATTGAATTTATCGTGTGCCTGTGAGAAGCTGCAGCCTATGGTCGCCCTGAGTAACGGTTCCCCCAGAATTCCAAAGAATTCATGAAACCCATCTCGCCCTATCTGAACCTAGTGGCGTGCATGTAACATTGGTGGCCCGTACGGGGACTCCTGAGCGGGAATTAGCGTGTAGAGGGAGAAGAGGAAAAGTGTCTGGATAAACACAGCAGCACAGAACCTCAGTTGAACTCTGCTACACCAGTTAAAGCGGACGAGCCCTATAGAAAACTCACTAGCAGCAATGGATGTGGAAATACAAATGGCAGAATTAGTGAGCTGCTTCTTCAGCTAACCTGTGAAGAATTGAGAACAGTAGCAGAACATATAAAGATGTCAGAAGAACAGATTTCTAAAACACACAACTGCAGGCAACTGTTAGCTGCCATTAATGCAAAAATGGATGAGCTGGGGGAGAAAGAAGCTGAAGACGTCATGGGGACATTCCTCCAGGAGCTAATACAGTTTCTGTTTCTAACCAGGTGAAGTTGGAGGATGGAGGGGCGGCACCAATTACTAAAAGCGGGAATCTACGTCCACAGACAGAACTACAGGAAGTGAAAGAACAATTCAAAGCCCTAACAACAGCCCTGCAGGAATCGACCAAAACCTCTGAACGAGTGACAGACTCAGACAGAACCTTTACCCTGCTCGGGTTAGATAAATCAGGAAGACAGTCCTCTCTAACACCACAGATCACCATAAGGAAAGAATTCAAGATCCTAGGACAGATTGGAGAGTGTGAACAGAAAGAGAAACTGTCTTATATGAACTTATTGCACCAGATCGATGCAGGCTTACAGAAAGGCTACCAACCAGATGAGATCATCGAGGGGGTGGTGAAAGCGATCAGGCCAGGACTGAATCTCCATAGTATGCTAGAAATGAAGAGTCAATTGACCTTGCAACAGTTGAAGATGATTTTAAAAGGGCACTATAAAGAAGAGAGTACTTCAGAATTGTTCTGACTCATTAACCTCTCACAGAAAAATAATGAATCACCCCAAAGTTTCTTGTTCAGAGCAATTGAACTGAAGGATAGACTGTTGTTTGCATCCAGAGATGTAGAAGCGGAGGAGAAGTTTAATGCTGGACAAGTCCAGAAGTAATTCTTGAGATCATTGGGTACGGGATTAATCAGCACAGATATCAAGTTGCAGCTGAAACAGTACCTAGAAGATCCTGGCTTTATGGACGAAGTCCTAATTGAAAAATGAATGTGTCAGCTAGTTTGGAGTCAGAGAGCGAACAGAAGTTAAAGAAAGGCTCTGCTCCTAAAATCACCAAAATGAGTCAGCTGAAGTTGGAGATCCCCGGTGGCTAGTCCGAAGATCATCATGGAGACCCTCCAGTGCCACCTCCGAGAGGGAACCTTAAATCACCAACAAAAGAGAGGACCGCCAGCGCTGACTGGGAGGAAGTAATAGGAGAACTGTGAGCCGAGTTGATTGAGGTGAAAAAGTTGATTTGTTCCAGGCCAGAATCTGTATCCCTCAGACTCAGGAGTGGGTTCCAAAACAGAAGATACCCGGCTTGTGAAGCGTGCCGTTCATCAAATCAGATTACGGTGTGTGTCCACTGTCTAAAATGTGGTGAGGAAGGACATTATGCCAAGGAATGCCAATGGTCACAGTCGTTTGGGTTAAAAGACAGGAGGTTGCCAGTGCGGGGCGACTGGTATCCGCGAAGAGGAGGATGCCCCAGAAGCAAATCCAAATCTCACCAAACCCTAGAACAGCGCAGGAGGTGCATTGGCTGCGTCAGTACTATCCCCGAGTGTGTTCCCATCTACAACAGCTGCAAGAGAAACAGGGGCATCAGTTACTTAATGCCCAGTGCGGAGGTCAAACGATGTACTCCTGGGAGGAAGATTCCTCAGTCAGCAAAGATAGCCTCATCAGCCTAATCGGTTCAGGGTGCTTTATACAGTGTCAGCTAGATGGACTCCTGGTAAAAGCACTGTGGGACACAGGAGCCCAAGTTAGCCTTTTAAATGATGAATGGAGAAGGCGCTACCTACCCCATACCTGCCTTCAGTCGCTAAAAGAACTCTTAGGACTAGTGGAACGCCACGGTAAAGCCGTCAACCAGACTGAAAATTTTCAAAGGCTGGATGGAAGTGACTTTCCAACTGAGGGCCACGAAGAACAGCAACACCATTTTGCTTTTGCTACCTTTTCTCGTGACCAGTGATCAGAACATGGCAGAGGATCCTATCCTGGGTTATAATGTAATCAGTGAGGTCATCACGAAACACAAGTCAGGGATGCAGTCAGTGGATGCAATTGCCACAATACTTGCCATACCCAATGCAGTGGAGGATAATGTGGTTTATAGAGTAAACAAAGCTCAGAATACAATGGACCTAGACGAAGTCAAGGTAGGCTGGCGCCAAACCATCATCCCTGCAAACCAAATGGTGGGGGTGAGGTGTAGAGTCCGGGTAGAACCGGGAAGAAAAGTCCAGAAAAGACTGTTCATGCCAAAAGACTCCTCAGAACTTCCAGAAGGCCTAGCTCAAAGTGAGACTTAGCTTACGATTAGTGATGATCGAGTATGTTTGGTTAACCCTTTCGGCGAGTATGCTCGGGCGAGTACCGAGTATCTTCAGCGTACTCGGTGATATGTTTGAATCACTCCCGTGTGCATGATTTGCGACTGTTTGACAGCTATAATACATGTGAAGAATGCTTGTTAACTACAGGTGGGTTGGCTCGAGTGACAGTACCGGTGATGAATACTATGAAACATGAAATTAGACTGGATCCAAAGACTGTGTTAGGTAACATTGAAACCGTTAAAACGGTATATCCAGCCAGTGTGAGGCCCGCCCAGGGGTCTACCATGAATTCAGTCTCCCCACCAAGGAACAGGAGTTGCCTAGGGGAGGAAATTGCACGACCCACCTCAGGGTTCTGGGATCCCCCATTATCTATGGAACACTTGTGTGCTGAAGATATAGCGATAGCAAAACAGATGCTGAGAGAAGAATTTCATGCTTTCTCTAAAGATGACTCTGATATCGGCTGTATCCCGTCGTTGCAATTGAAAATCAATTTGAAAGACATGACTCCAGTAACCAGAAGTTACAAGTCTGTGCCGAAACCATTACACAGTGAAGTGAAAGAGTATTTACAAGATCTAATCAACAGAGGTTGGGTCCAAAAGTCGAAGTCGTCTTATTCCGCTCCTATTGTTTGTGTTAGGAAGAAGGATGGTACGTTGAGACTCTGCTGTGATTACCAGGAACTAAACCAAAAGTCAGTACCTGATCGGCACCCGATACCAAAGATTCAAGATATGTTGGATAACCTATCAGGAAGTACCTGGTTCTCTGTCCTCGATCAGGGTAAAGCATACCATCAAGGATTTGTTGAAGAGTCCAGTAGACCCTTGACAGCATTCATCACACCGTGGGGGTTATATGAGTGGATCCACTACCGTTTGGGCTCAGTTCAGCTCCAGCAGAATTTCAGAGGAGCATGGGGACCTGTTTGGAAGGGTTGAGGGACGATATCTGCCAGCCGTACTTGGATGACAATGTGGTAAACAGCAAAACCTTCCGGGAGCATGTTGAACACGTGAGGACCGTATTACAGCAGTATCAACAACACAGAGTTAAGTTGACCCCAAAGAAGTGTGAACTGTTCAAAAGGCAAGTCCGATTTCTAGGGAAAATTGTGTCCGGAGAAGGCTATACCATGGTCCCAGCAGAAATCGCTCTGGTACTGGCCTTAAAAGACAAGCGGCCCTCTACTGTTGGGGAGTTGAGGTATATCTTAGGATTCCTCTCCTACTATCGTACTTACGTTCGAAACTTCTCCAGGATTGCCGCCCCACTATACCTCCTCTTGGGGGGATGACAGAGTCAACAATACCCACGAGGAAAAAGAAGAACGCGGGTAGGACCGGGCTTAAAAGAAACAACGCCATTTCGTCCCAACAGCCCATTCTCTGGACAGTAGACCACCAGGAGGTATTGGAAGAACTAGTAGACTACCTGGTAAAACCACCCATCTTGGGATATCCCGATTTCAACTTAACATTTGTTCTTCATTGTGGCGCTTCTCAAAATTGAGTCATCGGTTACGGTTCTAGAATGTTGACAGACGCCGAGAAGAATTACCATCTACATTCCGGAAAATTGGAGTTCCTGGCATTGAAATGGGCTATCTGTGAATGATTTAGAGATTATCTCTACTACAGCAAAGAGTTTGAGGTATACACTGACAACAACCCTTTGACCTATGTTCTCACTACAGCCAAACTGAATGCAATGGGTCTGAGATGGGTCATTGAACTAGATGACTTCAATTTCAGCATCAAGTACAGGTCAAGAAAATGCAATGCGGATGCTGACGGATCGTCGAGAATGCCACTAGAGCCTGAGAAGTTCATGCAAGAATGCTCGGAGGAAGTCAGTCTGGAAACAATTGCGAGCACTACCCAAGCAGTGCAAGCTTATCAAGAGGAAGACACACCATTGTGGTGTCCGTTGATGGTGGAAACCACCATAAAAGCAAGAGAACAAGATCACTCCATGCCCGTTCAACAACTACCAAAAGGAAAAATCCATAGAGCAGAACGGGAAGATCAGATAATTGGAAGAATACTACTTTATGTGGACCAAAATCGGTTTCCAAGTAAACGGGAGAGAGATAATGAGTCACCAACAGTAGCTGTTTTAATTAAAGAATGGACGAAGCTCTACCTCAGTGAAGATGGTATTCTGTATCGTAAAGGAGGTCAAAACCGGCAGTTGGTACTCCCCAGAGTATTCTGTAGGTTGGTCTTCAAAGAACTCCATGAAAACATGGAACACCTGGGAGTGTAAAGGACAACCAACTTGATCATTGAACGTTTCTTCTGGCCATACATGCAGAGAGATATTGAGAGGTACGTGACCAGGGAGTATGGGTGTCTGAAAGATAAACGTCCCAACACCTCAACCCGGGCACCTATAGGCAACATGCAAACTACGTATCTGTTTGAAATGGTTTCAATAGACTTTCTACATCTCGAGACGTGCAAGGGTGGTTACAAATATATATCGGTGGTGATGGACCATTTTACTCAGTTATGCCACCACCAATAAAGCTGGTCGAACAACGGCATAGAAGATCTTCAATGATTTTGCTTTGAGGTTTGGGTTCCCTACGAGGTTACACCACAACTAAGGAAGAGAATTTGAGAACAGGCTCTTTACCAAGCTAGGAAAGTACTGTAAAATTCAGAGATCCCACACAACGCCCTATCACCCAGAGGGTAATAGACAAGTGGACCATTTTAACTGGACATTATTGTCGATGTTGCACACTTTAATAGCTGACGAGAAGAAAGACTGAAAGAGTTCTTTGTCAAAAGTGGAACATGCCTATAACTGTACAAAGAGTGATGCAACGGGTTTCTCACCCTTCTTCCTATTATATGGAGGATCGCCAAGACTGCCAATTGACATCATGTTCGATACTCCGGTGTCAGAGACTTACAGAACATATCGGGAGTACGTTCGGAAATGGAAGGAATGGATGGCAGAGGCATATAACATAGCGTCCAAAGTGGATACGCAAGGACAGAGCAAGAGTAAGGAGTACTATGATCGAAAATGTTATGGAGCAGAATTGGCACCGGGAAGCCAGGTGCTAGTCAAGAACGTACGTGAGAAAGGTGGTCCAGGAAAACTTGGTTAGTACTGGGAAGACAAGGTGTATGTGGTCGTAAAGAGAACATACAGTCCAGTGTATGAAATCTGACTGGAAAGAGGGGACAAGAAAACCAGTATAGTCCATTGGAATTTATTACTACCCTGTGATTATCTCCCACCACAACAAGACTTCCCAGAAGCAGATAGATCGACATCATCCGTGATCGACTAAGGGACCACCACAGACTGAAGCTCCGGAGGTGGATAGTGACCTTGAAAGGTCCAATGAAGAAGAACACACCGTTGTATTTCTTGGACCGGCAAGGAGAGGGATGTACCATCCTCAGGAGAGTGAACTAAGTCCCGAGGCTCCAGAGTTTGTACCAAGGAGTACAGATGAAGTACAATTCAGATCTGATGTTCGAACACCGGTCCCTGAAGAGACCAATCGACACTTAGGAGGAGCGGAATTACCAGACCGTGTGGAAACAGGCGATTCAAGAGGAGTACAGGAACTTACAGAGGTGGCTCCAAGAGCATCTGAGGAAGCGCGGGAAATGAGTGCAGTGGAAGAAACTCCTGTGACCGAAGAACCCGTGGTATCTGAGGAACAACCCACCAGGAGGATGTCGACTCGAGAAGTGAGGAGACCCGTGATGCTGACGTATGAGACACTTGGTGAACCAAGTTAAGTGCCAAAGACTGTCGACTGGAAACAGGTATCTCTGCCTATGGACCAGGTAAGCCCACTAGAGTGGTATTCACCACTGAGAGGCAGTATGGAAGATGTTGCCTACTGGAAAGACTTGTTTTCATGCTTTGATTTTCCTTAAAATACTTTGTAGAAACAAAGTACTGTTAAAGCCTAGTGAGAGAGAGCTGGTTGAAGATGTACGAAAAACTCCAGTTGAAGAGATGCTGATTGTTTTAATTGTGTTAATTGTTTATTTCTTACCGGCGTCCTACAAGTAAAAGGTCGTAAGAATAGGTTGTTATCAATGTTTATGAACGTTATACCAATTTGACAATGCCAGTTATTCAACTTTCACCACTGTCTCAGAATTGGTCAGATTGACCAATTAAGATGAATGTCGAGGACGACATTCAAAAAGGAGAGAAGAGTGTAACATGCAGAAGTAGTGCTATTGCTTCAAAAGCATCCAGCAACTATTAAAAGTAACACAAGCACAGGAGATAGGAAGTATTGTGCTCCAGAAGCATCCATCAGCTAAAGGGGTTAGCACAGTCACAGGAGACAGGGAGTGTTTAAGCAGAGCCCCAGGTGGATTGTGGGGCGCTTGTTATTGTAGTCAGGCTGAAGCCAAAGAGAAAGGTGGTGTGCTATCTGTATCTGACAGAAGGCAACTGAACAGGATTCAGATCAGGAGAGAAACTAAACACCGTTCAGATTAACTCCCTGAACTAACAGTGCAGAGTATTATCAGGCAGGAAGATAAGGACTGGAAGGAATTGTGTCACAGGGATTATCTCCCTCATAAAACCCTCCCCCCTCCATCTCCATGCAGGATAAAGAATGCTGTGTACTATTGAGTCCTTGTGAATGAAAAGCCTGTGGTAGTGTATGCATATAAGTGTGCTGCTAAGAGATCTAATCTATGCTAAATTATGCTACTGAAGCGACAGTAATACTGTGCCTTGTGATGAAACTACTGTATTGTTACTGGAGCCGGTTGCTCAAGAAACTCACACTGCACTGTAATGAAGATTGTTGCTGGTCGTGTTCAGATTAAATTCCACTGCTAAACTGTTGAAAAAGACTCTTGTCAGATGTGTCTGGTCAGCAATTGAATCTATTGTGTGCTTGAGAGAAGCTGCAGCCTATGGTCGCCCTGAGTAACGGTTCCTCCAGGATTCCAAAGAATTCATGAAACCTGCCTCGCCCTATCTGAACCTAGTGGCGTGCATGTGACATATTTCAAGTGTTTTTTTCTGTTAATGTTAATGATTATGGCTTACAGCCAATAAAAACACAAAAGTCATTATCTGAGTAAATTAGAATACTTTATAACAACAGCTTGAAAAATGTTTTTAAAATCCGAAATGTTGGCCTACTGAAATGTATGTTTAGGAAATGCCCTCAATACTTGTTTGGGGCTCCTTTTGCATCAATTACTGCATCAATGCAGCGTGGCATGGAGGCGATCAGCCTGTGGCATGGAGGGATCAGCCTGTGGCACTGCTGAGGTGTTATGGAAGCCCAAGTGGCTTTGATAGCAGCCTTCAGCTCGTCTGCATTGTTGGGTCTGGGGTCTCTCATCTTCCTCTTGACAATACCCCATAGATTCTCTATAATAGATTCTCTATGGGGTTAAGGTCAGGTGAGTTTGCTGCCAATCAAGCACAGTGATACTGTTGTGTGTAAACCAGGTATTGGTACTTTTGGAAGTATGAACAGGGGCCAAGTCCTGATGGAGAATGACATTTCCATCTCCAAAAAGCTTGTCGGCAGAGGGAAGCATGAAGTGCTCTAAAATGTCCTGGTAGACGGCTGCGCTGACTTTGGTCTTGATAAAACACTAGACCTACACCAGCAGATGACATAGCCCCCCAAACCATCACTGATTGTGGAGACTTCACACTAGACCTCCAGCAGCTTGGATTGTGGCCTCTCCACTCTTCCTCCAGACTCTGGGACCTTGATTTCCAGATGAAAATTGGAACTCTGGGACCTTGTGGAGTGTGTCAATGACTGCCTTCTGGACATCTGTCAAGTCAGCAGTCTTCCCCATGATTGTGGAGCCTACTGAAACAGACTAAAGGACACTTTTAAATGCTTAGGAAGCCTTTGCAGGTGTTTTCTGTTAATTATTGTAATTTACTGAGATAATGACTTTTGTGTTTTCATTGGCTGTAAGCCAACATTAACAGAAATAAACACTTGAAATAGATCACTCTGTTTGTAATGACTCTATATAATAGATCCCTCTGTGTGTAATGACTCTATATAATAGATCCCTCTGTGTGTAATGACTCTATATAATATAGGAGTTTTACTTTTTGTATTGAAGAACTGAAATAAATTAACTTTTTAATGATATTCTAATTTAATGAGACACACCTGTGTATATATATATATATATATATATATATATATATATATATATATATATATACATATATATATATGTACCTGGGTGTACAGTAGTTATCTGTGTGTGTATAATGGCTTGCCCATGACTGGGGGCAGTGACGTCATGTGCGATGGTGGGGACACCGAAGTCAGCTGGTAGCTCCTGCTGCTGGTCAGCTTTGTCACCATAAAAGGAAGGGGGTCCAAACACATTTCTTGCACAGGGGCCCCAAGCTATGTGTGTCCGCCTCTGAACAGGACGACTGCACCGTATTAAAGGGAGGATGGATGGGGTCATGTATCGCGAGATTTTGGTTAACAACCTCCTTCCCTCAGTAAGAGCATTGAAGATGGGTCGTGGCTGGGTCTTCCAGCATGACAATGACCCGAAACACACAGCCAGGGTAACTAAGGAGCGGCTCCGTAAGAAGCATTTCAAGGTCCTGGAGAGGCCTAGCCAGTCTCCAGACCTGAACCCAATAGAAAATCTTTGGAGGGAGCTGAAACTCAATGTTGCCCAGAGACAGCCCCGAAACCTGAAAGAGCTGGAGAAGATCTGTATGGAGGAGGGGGCCAAAATCCCTGCTGCAGTGTGTGCAAACCTGGTCAAGAACTACAGGAAACGTCTGACCTCTGTAATTGCAAACAAAGGTTTCTGTACAAAATATTACGTTCTGTTTTTCTATTGTATCAAATACTTATTTCTTGCAATAAAATGCAAATTAATTATGTAAAAATCATACAATGGGATTTTCTATTTTTTAATTTTAGATTCTGTCTCTCACAGGTGAAGTGACCTACGATAAAAATTTCAGACCTCTCCATTCTTTGTAGATGGGAAAACTTGCAAAATCTACAGTGTATCAAATACTTATTTTCCCCAATGTACAGTACAGACCAAAAGTTTGGACACACCTTCTCATTTAAAGATTTTTCTGTATTTTCATGACTTTGAAAATTGTACATTCACACTGAAGGCATCAAAACTATGAATTAACACATGTGGAATTATATACTTAACAAAAAAGTGTGAAACACCTGAAAATATGTCTTACATTCTAGGTTCTTCAAAGTAGCCACCTTTTGCTTTGATGACTGCTTTGTACACTCTTGGCATTCTCTTGATGAGCTTCAAGAGGTAGTCACCGGAAATGGTTTTCACTTCACAGGTGTGCTCTGTCAGGTTTAATAAGTGGGATTTCTTGCCTTATAAATGGGGTTGGGACCATCAGTTGTGTTGTGCAGAAGTCAGGTGGATACACAGCTGATAGTCCTACTGAATAGACTGTTAGCTGCTTTTTTCTTGCCATAATACAAATTCTAAGTAAAGAAGAACAAGTGGCCATCATTACTTTAAGAAATGAAGGTCAGTCAGTTCAAAAAATTGGGAAAACTTTGAAAGTGTCCCCAAGTGCAGTTGCAAAAACCATCAAGCGCTACAAAGAAACTGGCTTACATGAGAACCGCCCCAGGAAAGGAAGACCAAGAGTCACCTCTGCTTCTGAGGATAGGTTTCTCCGAGTCACCAGCCTCAGAAATCGCAGGTTAACAGCAGCTCAGATTAGAGACCAGGTCAATGCCACACAGGGTTCTAGCAGCAGACACATCTCTACAACAACTGTTAAGAGGAGACTTTGTGCAGCAGGCCTTCATGGTAAAATAGCTGCTAGGAAACCACTGCTAAGGACAGGCAACAAGCAGAAGAGACTTGTTTGGGCTAAAGAACACAAGGAATGGACATTAGACCAGTGGAAATCTGTGCTTTGGTCTGATGAGTCCAAATTTGAGATCTTTGGTTCCAACCACCGTGTCTTTGTGCGACGCAGAAAAGGTGAATGGATGGACTCTACATGCCTGGTTCCCACCGTGAAGCATGGAGGAGGAGGTGTGATGGTGTGGGGGTGCTTTGCTGGTGACACTGTTGGGGATTTATTCAAAATTGAAGGCATACTGAACCAGCATGGCTACCACAGCATCTTGCAGCAGCATGCTATTCCATCCGGTTTGCGTTTAGTTGGACCATCATTTATTTTTCAACAGGACAATGACCCCAAACACACCTCCAGGCTGTGTAAGGGCTATTTGACCAAGAAGGAGAGTGATGGGGTGCTACGCCAGATGACCTGGCCTCCACAGTCACCAGACCTGAACCCAGTCGAGATGGTTTGGGGTGAGCTGGACCGCAGAGTGAAGGCAAAAGGGCCAACAAGTGCTAAGCATCTCTGGGAACTCCTTCAAGATAGTTGGAAGACCATTTCCGGTGACTACCTCTTGAAGCTCATCAAGAGAATGCCAAGAGTGTGCAAAGCAGTCATCAAAGCAAAAGGTGGCTACTTTGAAGAACCTAGAATATAAGACATATTTTCAGTTGTTTCACACTTTTTTGTTAAGTATATAATTCCACATGTGTTAATTCATAGTTTTGATGCCTTCAGTGTGAATGTACAATTTTCCTAGTCATGAAAATACAGAAAAATCTTTAAATGAGAAGGTGTGTCCAAACTTTTGGTCTGTACTATATATATATATTTGGTGCAATGTAATGCACAAAAAATAAAATCAATAGTGAAAAAATAAAGATACTTTATAATTACACATAAACATCGGCCTCCACTTCAGACCCCAATGCGCGTTTCGACCGTACTTCCTCTGGTTTTTTCCACTGGTGTAGAGTTTCTGCTAGAGTTTTTCATACAGCTCCAGTGGTGTTCGGATATCTAGATGAGTCATTCTTATGTCTGATTACCTCCTTCTCCACCACACATAGTGCATACAATATTATTTCTGAAACAGAGAAGTCATGGGTCACCCCCAAATATATAATGATAACCCCCTAACTGTCACACAGGGCATCCACATATGTAGATATAAAATAGAGGAGTTCATCATGTTAATATATGTGTTCATAAGCGTGATTATGTGTGTTTCTTATGTGTGAAAGTGCCTATGTGAGTGCACACTTATGTGCAAATGTGCCTGTTTGTAAATATCTATGCAATAGAGTCTGTGTGTGTAAGTATGTGCAAAAGCGCCTGTGCATAGTATGTATGTGCAAAAGCGCCTGTGCATAGTATGTATGTGCAAAAGCGCCTGTGCATAGTATGTATGTGCAAAAGCGCCTGTGCATAGTATGTATGTGCTAAAGCACCTGTGTCTATGAGATGTTTTACTGAGTGTATCATTTTATGTATCTGCCATAGCTTATGTCTACATGTTCATGTTTGTAAAAGTTTACTTTTTTTTTTAAATGCTTTCTTATACAATATTAATGCTAATTGGTAGATCGCAGAAACAGGACCGGGATTATAGTGTGGGGTTCCATAATCTACAGTAACCGTACCCCTCTAGTCTTCATTACAGGCGCACCAACATTGATTTGTTCGGGGAACCAGTAGTATGGCCAAGTATCCAAAGTGTCCCAGGAGCCATTTTCCGACTCAACATCCCCAGTCCGCAAGTTTCTGTTGCTACTATGAGCTGCCTGCGTGACCTAAACGTCCTCCCATGACTGCAGCATCTCCAGACTTGTCTCCCATTGAGCACGTCTGGGACGTCATTGGTCAGTGATTACACAGGAGCTGCCAGTAGCGGATCTTGATGATTTGCCCAAGTGCATTCAAATGTAGAACCTTCCTCCGACAACAATTAATAGCCTCAGTGATAGCAGCCGAGGCTGGAAGTGCCGGGATTCCTGCACGTGGCTCAGACTCCAGACTGAAAATATCCAGATGGATTGAAAATTTTGTTTTCGTGTTTTTATCATTTGCATATGATTAGCGTGTCTCCATCCTGAGAGTTACAGAATGCAATGATTTTTCCAATTAAAACTTGGCGTTTCTATTTCAAGTAAACTTGGTTCTGTTACTGTATCCATGAAGTAAGCTTAGTTTTGTTACTATACCCATGTAGAAAACTTAATATGGTTATCATATCTTCACAATAAGTTTTGTAGTGTAATTGTATCTATTGTAATAACTTTGGTTCTGAAAATGAATCACTGTAATAGGCTTGTTTTTGTTACTGTATCTTTATAGCAAGTGTAGCGCCCCGAGGGTTCGGTCGCTACAGAGGTATTGCATCTCACCCAGAGGTGTGATATCTCACTTCCAGGTAAGGATGGAGTGTGGCTCAGGACTAGTGTTGAGCCACCCCCGTAGTGTTCGGGTTCGGTTCGGTTCGGTTCGTCGAACACCGGGATGTTCGAGGAACTGTTCGTCGAACTGTTCGTCGAACACCTTAGAACACCGTCGAACACCGTTAAAACCAATGGCAGGCAAACAAAAACACATAGAAACACATAGAAAACACCTTCAAAGGTGTCCAAAAGCTGACAAACTGCTCAGAAGACGCTTTCTTTAAAAAAGCCGGCCGGCAATTCAGCAGCGGCATACACCGGTACCCGACAATTTAGACAAGAAGGAATAGAGCCTCACACATAGATTAGATAGATAGAAACATGTCAGTCACATATATATGAAGTACAGTGACAGTGTTGCTTACTGTACTTGTCATTTAGTGTAAAGGATTTATTAAAAAATATAATAGTGTTTTCATGCACCGTCTCTTTAAAAAAGCCGGCCGGCAATTCAGCAGCGGTACCCGACAATTTATAACAGACAGAATAGAGCTTCACACATAGATTAGATAGATAGAAACATGTCAGTCACATATATATGAAGTACAGTGATAGTGTTGGTTACTGTACTTGTCATTTAGTATTAAAATAAAGGATTTATTATTAAAAAAAAATGGCGTGGGGTTCCCCTTAATTTTAGTCTCTAGCGGAGGTTAAGCAGACAGCTGGGGCAGATGTTTGAAGCCTGGGAAGGGGGTAATACCCACGGAGCTTCCCAGGCTACTAATATCAGCCCCCTGCTGAATACATAGCCTTTACTAGCTATTAAAATGGGGGACCCCCCCAAAAAAATGACGTGGGGTCCCCCCTAATTTAATAGCTAGCAAAGGCTAGGCAGACAGCTGGGGGCTGATATTAATAGCCCAGGAAGGGAGCCATGAATATTGGCCCCCTCCCAGGCTAGAAACACCAGCCGTCAGCCGCCCCAGAAATGGCGCATTCATAGGATGCGCCAATTCTGGCACTTAGCCTCGCTCTTCCACGCTGCCCTGTAGCGGTGGCAGGGGGTAATAGGGCTGGGGTTGATGTCAGCTTATAATGCCAGCTGACATCAAGCCCAGGTTAGTAATGGAGAGGCGTCTATAAGACACCCCCATTACTAACCCCATAGTCAAAGTTAAAAGAAAACACAAACACCCAGAATAAAGTCCTTTAATTGAAATAAAGACACAATCCTTTATTGTTCTAAATTAAACCATACTTACCATCACGCCCATTCCAGCTGAAGCCAACGATCTCCTGCAATAAAAGAAAAATAATAAAGCAACATCATCCTTACCTTTCCATGGTTCCCACGACAGCTTCAGCTCTGCTACATCGAGATGACAGGCTGGATCGCAACAGAACGCTGCCATCCAGCCTGTCATCCCGCAGACACTGAGAAGCGCAGGCATGCTTGCGCTCTGCAGTGTCTGGCTGTGACGGCATAAAGATGAGACGAGTTCATGTCCAATGAACTCAGCTCACCTCCTGCACGTCACTGACAGCGTGGGAGAATTCTCCTGCACTCAGCGCTTCAGCGTGAGAATTCTCCCACGCTGAAGCGCTGAGTGCAGGAGAATTTTCCCACGCTGTCAGTGACGTGCATGAGGTGAGCCGAGTTCATTGGACATAAACTCGGCTCATCTGGATGCCCTCACAGAGAGACACTGTGGAGCGCAAGCAAGCTTGCGCTTCTCAGTGTCTGCGGGATGACAGGCTGGATGGCAGCGTTCTGCTGCGGTACAGCCTGTCATCTCGATGTAGCAGAGCTGAAGCTGTCATGGGAACCATGGAAAGGTAAGGATGATGTTGCTTTATTATTTTTCTTTTATTTCAGGAGATCGTTGGCTTCAGCTGGAATGGGTGTGACGGTAAGTATGGTTTAATTTAGAACAATAAAGAATTGTGTGTTTATTTCAATTAAAGGACTTTTTTCTGGGTGTTGTGTTTTTTTTAAATACTTTACTAGAAATTCATGGTGGTCATGTCTAATACTGGCGTGACCCCATGAATTTTGGGCTTGGGGCCAGCTGATAATACCAAGCTGGCCCTAACCCCTTTATTACCCAGTGAGCCACCGCACCAGGGCCCTGGATGAGTTGGGTACAGCGCCAGAAGATGGCGCTTCTATGAACGCGCCATTTTCCGGGGTGGCTGCGGACTGCAATTTGCAGCGGGGGGGACCCAGAAAGCTTGGGCCTCCCTGCGCTGCGGATTCCAGCCCCCAGCTGCCTAGTTGTACCTGGCTGGACACAAAAACAGGGCGAAGCCCCACGTCAATTTTTTTTTAATTATTTCATGAATTTCATGAAATAATTAAAAAAAATTGAAGTGGGGCTTCGCACTATATTTGTGTCCAGCCAGGTACAGCAGGCAGGAACGGGCTGCCCCCAACCACCAGCTGACTATTTGTACCTGGCCGGACACAACAATATAGGGAAGCCCTTTTTTTCTTAATTATTTCATGAATTTCATGAAATAATTAAAAAAAAAATACGTGGGGCTTCGCCCTATTTTTGTGTCCAGCCAGGTACAACTAGGCAGCTGGGGGCTGGAATCTGCAGCGCAGGGAGGCCCAAGCTTTCTGGGCCCCCCCCCGCTGCAAATTGCAGTCCGCAGCCACCCCGGAAAATGGCGCGTTCATAGAAGCGCCATCTTCTGGCGCTGTACCCAACTCATCCAGGGCCCTGGTGCGGTGGCTCACTGGGTAATAAAGGGGTTAGGGCCAGCTTGGTATTATCAGCTGGCCCCAAGCCCAAAATTCATGGGGTCACGCCAGTATTAGACATGACCGCCATGAATTTCTAGTAAAGTATTTAAAAAAAACACAACACCCAGAAAAAAGTCCTTTAATTGAAATAAACACACAATTCTTTATTGTTCTAAATTAAACCATACTTACCGTCACGCCCATTCCAGCTGAAGCCAACGATCTCCTGCAATAAAAGAAAAATAATAAAGCAACCTCATCCTTACCTTTCCATGGTTCCCACGACAGCTTCAGCTCTGCTACATCGAGATGACAGGCTGGACCGCAGCAGAACGCTGCCATCCAGCCTGTCATCCCGCAGACACTGAGAAGAGCAGGCATGCTTGCGCTCCTCAGTGTCTCGCTGTGACGGCATCCAGATGAGCCGAGGTCATGTCCAATGAACTCAGCTCACCTCATGCACGTCACTGACAGCGTGGGAAAATTCTCCTGCACTCAGCGCTTCAGCGTGAGAATTCTCCCACGCTGTAAGTGACGTGCATGAGGTGAGCCGAGTTCATTGGACATGACCTCGGCTCATCTGGATGCCGTCACAGAGAGACAATGTGGAGCGCAAGCAAGCCTGCTCTTCTCAGTGTCTGCGGGATGACAGGCTGGATGGCAGCGTTCTGCTGCGGTCCAGCCTGTCATCTCGATGTAGCAGAGCTGAAGCTGTCGTGGGAACCATGGAAAAGTAAGGATGAGGTTGCTTTATTATTTTATTTTTATTACAGGAGATCGTTGGCTTCAGCTGGAATGGGCGTGACGGTAAGTATGGTTTAATTTAGAACAATAAAGAATTGTGTCTTTATTTCAATTAAAGGACTTTATTCTGGGTGTTTGTGTTTTTTTTAACTTTGACTATGGGGTTAGTAATGGGGGCGTCTTATAGACGCCTCTCCATTACTAACCTGGGCTTGATGTCAGCTGGCATTATAAGCTGACATCAACCCCAGCCCTATTACTCCACTGCCACCGCACCAGGGCAGCGTGGAAGAGCGAGGCTAAGTGCCAGAATTGGCGCATCCTATGAATGCGCCATTTCTGGGGCAGCTGACGGCTGGTGTTTCTAGCCTGGGAGGGGGCCAATATTCATGGCTCCCTTCCTGGGCTATTAATATCAGCCCCCAGCTGTCTGCCTAGCCTTTGCTAGCTATTAAATTAGGGGGGACCCCACGTCATTTTTTTGGGGGGGTCCCCCATTTTAATAGCTAGTAAAGGCTATGTATTCAGCTGGGGGCTGATATTAGTAGCCTGGGAAGCTCCGTGGGTATTGCCCCCTTCCCAGGCTTCAAACATCTGCCCCAGCTGTCTGCTTAACCTCCGCTAGAGCCTAAAATTAAGGGGAACCCCACGCCAATTTTTTTAATAATAAATCCTTTATTTTAATACTAAATGACAAGTACAGTAACCAACACTATCACTGTACTTCATATATATGTGACTGACATGTTTCTATCTATCTAATCTATGTGTGAAGCTCTATTCTTTCTGTTATAAATTGTCGGGTACAGATGCTGAATTGCCGGCCGGCTTTCTTAAAGAGACGGTGCATGAAAACACTATTATTTTTTTTAATAAATCCTTTACACTAAATGACAAGTACAGTAAGCAACACTGTCACTGTACTTCATATATATGTGACTGACATGTTTCTATCTATCTAATCTATGTGTGATTCTCTATTCCTTCTATTCTAAATTGTCGGGTACCGCTGCTGAATTGCCGGCCGGCTTTTTTAAAGAGACGGTGCATGAAAACACTATTATTTTTTTTGATAAATCCTTTACGCTAAATGACAAGTACAGTAACCAACACTGTCACTGTACTTCATATATATGTGGCTGACATGTTTATATCTATCTAATCTATGTGTGAAGCTCTATTCTTTCTGTTATAAATTGTCGGGTACCGGTGTATGCCGCTGCTGAATTGCCGGCTTTTCATGTTTCACTGTTGGCACTGTTCCCATCGATTTGGGCAATCACTGTAATGCCACAACCACCATGGCTGTGGCATTACAGTGAGTGGCAGACAATCCCTGCATGATTGGTGCTCTAAATAGCACCAGACATGCAGGACACGCTTTTGGTGCACGAACAGTTATCGAACATAACCTCGAACAGCCGAATTTTTTGCAAATCGTTCGGGTTCGTCGAACAACTCGAACACCGCCCAAAACAGCTCGAATTTGAGATTGGCGAACAGTTCTAGTCGAACACCGCTCATCTCTACTCAGGACCCTAACACCCACATGCACTTCACCACATTTCCGGGGGACAGGGTGACCATGCTCCTGGGTGTGAGCACAACTGCCCCTGTCCCTGGCTGGAGTAGGGGGAGGGAACACCTAGAAAGGGGGAACCCGGTAGTGTGTGGGTGGGGAGAGTAGATCCTGGGTGCACTGTATATTGGAGTATATATGGTGGGCACTGACTAGCCCAGGGGGATGACTTGGTACCCGGGCCTTTAGCCTGGCCTTTAGGGATGTCGCGGTGGTCGGCTCCCGGGCCCGTACCCTGGGCCTCTCCTTTAAAAGGGTTGGTGATTTGTTAAGTTTATAAAAGAGTTCGTGACGCCACCTGTGGCTTCTGGTGATGATCACCAGCGCTGCGCAGTCCACTGAGGCTGGTGATAAGGCAGCTGGATGGTATAGCTCCCCACAGGTGGAGCAAGGCCTCAGGGCAGTTTATGTACGGGGGTAGCAGGACGAAGAGACCCCGCCGGGTCAGAGCAAGAACAGGGACAGACACGATAGTCACTTCAATACCTTTTACTGATGGAAATTCAGGCACTCCCCAGAGCACTTTAGGGTGAATGGTGTAAGTCCGGATCCTCCCCAATGAGCGGGTTTTGGGCCTCCTGTTTCTTGACTCTGCATAGTAAGTTTCTGACCTGCCTGGAGCTAGGCCTAACTTTGTCTCTGTCCTGCGCTGGCTGACCTTGTGGTAGGGCCTTCTGTTGGATTACACGCTCCCGACTTACAGGGCCTATGTGTCTCCTGGCTCTGTTACGTATCAGCACTTTAGCGATCCTGGGACTTATAGTTCTCCAGGGATTCCGGTTTATCTTACTGGGTCATGGAGATCCCGGTAAGCTTCGGACCCGGTGTCTGGTAACTGCTTCTTCGGGGTGAGCTAGTTAAGCTCCTCTGCCCCTATGAACTAACTCTCTCTACTCGCCTTCAGCCTACTCGGACCCTCAATAGGCTACTCACACTAACGGCAGCTTGCCGTGCTTCACCGATCTTATAGTGCCGGCACACCTAAAGCTCACCTCTCTGAGCTACAACTGAGTCTCGATCTGGATAAGCTCCACTGCAGGATAGCAATTGCAGGAGCTGGAACAGGCTTTTTTCCTCTGAGGTAACTCTTCTCAGACTGCACTGGACTCACTGCTAAACCAGAATAGACTTTGACTGCAACTAACTTAGACTGACTGCTGCCTGGCTCCACCTTCCCTTTTATATCTCTAACGGGCTCCCTCTGGTGGTCTGAGGTGGAAGGTGGAGATGTGTGAATGGTTATGGGGGCCTCTTGTGGAGGAATCCATCAATACACCCTTCTAGGATCTGTGATACCAAGCACAGCTGGGCTTCACAGGCACCATCTTAGAGTCAGAGGAGAAATTGGGAGAGAGCAGAGAGAGAAGGAGGCTAGGAGCAGAGGCTCTGCATGGGCTCTGCTCCGCAGGCAGGCCAAGTCTTAAGGCATGGGCCTGGAGGAGAAGGAAGGAAAGGAGAGGAACGGAGGAGGCTCCAGGAGTGGAGTGAAGGGACCCCAGGGGTGCGGACCGGCCAGCCGCCACTGCACGCCCGCCGCTACCAGAGTAGGGGAATCAAGCCAAGAAAGGGAACCGGATCCCTCATCTAGTGGCCGAGCCCCTCACCTGGTGAGCTCAGCACGACGTGGGCAGCCATTATCTGCAGAAGTGGCTTCGAGTGTAAAACTTTGAGTAAAGACCCTGGACTGCATCACTGGACTCTGAGTCATTACTGTTGCTCCCGCGCACCATCACCCCCACCATCTGCACTCACTGCCCTGAGGTTATACTCCTCCCGTGGGGAGTTATTCTACCCTCTGCTGCGCACACAACATCAGCCTCAGCGGTCTGCCCCGCAGCGGCGGTTCTCAGTGATATTGTTACAGTATCTATGTAATAAGCTTGGTTCTGTTACTGTATCTATGTAGTAAGCTTGGTTCTGTTACTGTATCTATGTAGTAAGCTTGGTTCTGTTACTGTATCCTCATAACACTTTCACCTTCAGGAGCTTTTCTGACCTCTCATTCTACATCCATAGACCTTAATATGGAGTTAGTTCCCACTTTGTAATGATAATAGCTTCCACTCTTCGGGGATGGATTTCTACAAAATTTTGGACGTGTCCAACAGAAGAGCATTTGTGAGGTCAAACGATGATGTTGGGGGGAGGCCGGGCTCATAATCTCTATTCTAGTTCATCCCAAAGTGTTAGTAGATAGGGCTGTGGTCCAGGCTCTGTGCTGCCGGTCATGTTCTTCCACATCAAACTCCCCCAACCATGTCTGTATGAACGTTGTGCAGTGAGAACATTCATAGCGAACAGAAAAGGGCATTCACCAAACTATTCCCACAAAGCTGAATGCTAGTATTGTCCACAATGTTTTGTGCTGCAGAATTACAATTCTCATACACTGGAACGAAGAGCCCAAGGCCGATTCTTGAAAAATAAGCCCATAGCACTATCCTTCATGCACTAAACTAAAATCACAATGACCCTGGTGCATAGTCAGGGCCGGCTCCAGGTTTTTGTGGGCCCCAGGCAAAAGAGTCTCAGTGGCCCCTTTAACACATACCACGATTCATGATGCACAGATACCGCAGAGAAATATATATATATATTACAATGCAAAGATTTCACTTCATACATTACATGAGCGATATCTATTGTATATTCTACAATAGCTCAGAAACCGGCGAATCCTCGCAGCACACAGTGCAGACCGGACAGTATAGTCCTCCATACAGTATAATGGCCCCACATAGTCCTCCATACAGTATAATGGGCCCCACATAGTCCTCCATACAGTATTATGGGCCCCATATAATGCGCCATACAGAATACTGGCCCCCATAAAATGCTCCACACAGAATACTGGCCCCCATATAATTCTCCATTACAGAATACTGGCCCCCATATAATGCTCCATGCAGGCTCTGCCCCATATAATGCCCCATGCAGGCTGGGACCCCATATAATGCCCCATACAGGCTGTGCCACCATATAATGCCCCATGCCTCCTGGGCCCCCATATAATGCCTCATGTAGGCTGGACCCCCATTATATGCCCCATGCCTCCTGGACCCCCATATAATGCCCCATGCAGGTGCCCCATATAATGCCCCATGCAGGATGTCACTTGTTCCCCCCCATATAATGCCCATGCAGGATGTCACCTCCCCAATATAATGCCCCATGCCTCCATACATAAAAATAAAAAATTCAAATCCTCACCTCACTTCTCACCTGCTGCCGCTGCTCCGTACTCCTCACGCGCGCCAGCGTCTTCCCGCTCTGCACTGTGATGGCTCAGTAGAGAGCGCGGTGTAAAGTCGTCATCGTGCCCTCTGACCTGAGACATCACAGTGCTGCAGCCGTGGAAGAGACCGGACCTGCTGCGGAGGCACGGGGAGGGGTAAATATTGTGCCGAGGCCCTGAGCAAGCGGGGGTGGGGGGTGGGGTGGAGGGGTTGTCACCTCTCTCCTCTGCACGCGGGTCCCATAGCGCGCGGGTGTCTCCGACGGCAAGTGGGCCCCCCGCCTGCTTAGGGCCCCGGCACTTTCCCGGGTGCTGACGCCGGTCCTGCATGGAGGATTAATACATTTATAGTTAATAACTGTTTTGCCACCACACTGTACAGTGGGCACAATGCAGTCAGGTGGGTAGTGTTCCCCTGGAATCACCAAACCCAGACAGAACACTGAACAGAACACGTTCCTCCAGAGTTCATTGAATCATAGAATCATAGAATCATAGAATGGTAGAGTTGGAAGGGACCTCCTGGGTCATCTGGTCCAACCCCCTGCTCAAAGCAGGATTCACTAAATCATCTCAGACAGATGTCTGTCCAGCCTCTGTTTGAAGATGTCCATTGAAGGGGAACTCACCACCTCTCGTGGCAGCCTGTTCCACTCATTAATCACCCTAACTGTCAAAAAGTTTTTTCTAATATCTAATCTGTGTCTCCTCCCATTTAGTTTCATCCCGTTGCTTCTAGTCTTTCCCTGTGCAAATGAGAATAAAGATGATCCTTCTACAATGTGACAGCCCTTGACATATTTGTAGACAGCTATTAAGTCTCCTCTCAGTCTTCTTTTTTGCAAGCTAAACATTCCCAAATCCTGCAACCGTTCCTCATAGGACATGGTTTGCAGACCAGTCACCATTCTGGTCGCTCTTCTCTGAACTTGTTCCAGTTTGTCTATGTCTTTTTTAAAATGTGGTGCCCAAAACTGTACACAGTATTCCAGATGAGGTCTGACCAAAGAGGAGTAAAGACCGATAATGACTTCACGTGATCTAGACTGTATGCTTCTGTTAATACATCCCAGAATTGTATTTGCCTTTTTTGCTGCTGCATCACACTGTTGACTCATGTTCAGTCTATGATCTATTAGTATACCTAAGTCTTTTTCACATGTACTGTTGCTTAGCTCTATTCCTCCCATTCTGTATATGCTTTTTTCATTTTTATTGCCCAGATGTAGTACTTTGCATTTTTCCCTGTTAAAAAACATTCTGTTGGTTGCTGCCCACTGCTCCAGTTTATTTAGGTCTTTTTGAATCCTCTCTCTCTCTTCTCTAGTATTAGCTATCCCTCCTAGCTTTGTGTCATCAGCAAATTTAATCAGTTTACCCTCAATTCCTTCATCTAAATCATTGATGAAGATGTTGAACAATACAGGTCCCAGGACAGAGCCCTGTGGTATCCCACTTGAGACATTCATCCAGCTGGATGTGAAGCCATTTACAACTACCCTTTGAGTCCGATCACTAAGCCAGTTATGAATCCACCTAACAGTTGCCTGGTCCATTGCATACTTGGTCATTTTTTCAATAAGGATGGTGTGAGATACTTTGTCAAATGCTTTGCTGAAGTCAAGATATACTATATCTACAGCATTTCCCTGATCCACCCAGTCAGTGATTCTGTCATAGAAGGAAATTAAGTTAGTCTGACATGACTTGTTAGTTACAAACCCATGCTGACTCTGGTTAATCACTTCATTCTTATCCAGGTACTTACATACATGATGTTTAATAATTTGTTCAAAGATCTTTCCTGGTATAGAAGTCAGACTCACCGGCCTATAGTTCCCTGGGTCCACCTTCTTCCCCTTTTTGAAGATAGGAACAACATTTGCTCTTCTCCAGTCTTCTGGGACTTCTCCTGTTCTCCAAGAATTTTCAAAGATTATGGAGAGTGGTTCTAAAATTTCTTCTACGATCTCCTTCAGTACTCTGGGGTGTAATTCATCTGGACCTGGAGACTTGAACTCATTTATGTTAGCTAAATATTCCCTCACAATCTTTCTGTTTACAGATAACTTGGATTCTTCTATTCCTTTAAAAGGACAGTGAAAATCAGTTGATGTTACATTTTCTTTCTGAGAGAAAACAGATGCAAAATAGGAATTAAAAAGTTCGGCCTTCTCAACATCCTCTCTTACCATTGGCAGCTTTACATTACTACATCCAACACTCAGCATTGTGCTTGGTGATGTACGTCCACATGCAGCTGTTTGGCTATGAAGCTCCCGTTGTGTTTGTGCTGATACCCGAGGAGGTCTGAACTCTGCAGTTATCTGCCCTCTGTTTCTCAGCACTCGGCCCCCCGCTCTGTAACGTTTCAGGGTTCTTCATTTCATGGCTGAATTGCTAGTGTTCCTGCCACTTCTCAATAATATCACTTACAGATGATGGGGAAATGTATAGGAGGCAAGATATTTAGTGAACAAACCTGTTACACGATTGGTGTCCTAATAAAGGACCAAGCTGGTATCACCAAGTTCTTTAGAATGAACATTTCTTTGTAAAATAACTCTGTAAAATGCTCAGCTCTAGCAGAACTGTCCTCTTCTCAGCTAACCCAGCTGCTGTTATTAGACCTGCAAGACCCGTGCTGAATTATAGGAACGACTTTTCCCACCCAAGCTCTTTTAATTGCTCCTAAATCCCGGACCCAAAATCCAGTCAAATTTAACCTCTCTCAGTAACCTAGTGTTTCTGGCTCAGACTTTACATTACTAAGGCCATCCACCTCGGTGAGACAGATCTGCCATCCAGGACCTTACCTACTGCTTTCTTACATAGTGTATAAATGTTAGTGTTCAATGGTAGGAAATATATCCAGCAGTATATAGGGAATTAGCCATGGCACTATAATTACATTTAGAATTTACTAATCCACAAAAGGATAAGTGCAAAATACATACTAGCTAGCTATTGAACCCATTCTACGCCCAGGTGGCGAGCATTTTTATTGGTACATTTTTAATTTTACGCCTTTTTTTGAAGACACTGTGTCTACAAATTCGCGTGTACAGTGTCTTTAATAAAATGGCGCCGGAGATCGGGGTTTGCACACACGCTTACTCCGGCGCCATTTTATTGATGTAATGTGCTACAACAGTGATGTCAAACCGTTTAGAGACCAAGTGCCCAAACTGCAACCTAAAATCTTATTTATCGCAAAGTGCCAACAACCTGAATACTGAGATTTTAGTTTAAAAAACAACTCAAAGCAAGCGGGAGCAGCAGAGAGCAGACGGGAGCAGCAGAGAACAGACGGGAGCAGCAGAGAACAAATGGGAGCAGCAGAGAGCAGACTGGGGCAGCAGAGAGCAGATGGGAGAAGCAGAGAGCAGACTGGGGCAGCAGAGAGCAGATGGGAGCAGCAGAGAGCAGACTGGGGCAGCAGAGAGCAGATGGGAGCAGCAGAGAGCAGACGGGGCAGCAGAGAGCAGACGGGGCAGCAGTGAGCAGACGGGGCAGCAGAGAGCAGACGGGGCAGCAGAGAGCAGACTGGGGCAGCAGAGAGCAGATGGGAGCAGCAGAGAGCAGACTGGGGCAGCAGAGAGCAGATGGGAGCAGCAGAGAGCAGATGGGAGCAGCAGAGAGCAGACGGGGGCAGCAGAGAGCAGACAGGGCAGCAGAGAGCAGACGGGGCAGCAGAGAGCAGACGGGGGCAGCAGAGAGCAGACTGGGGCAGCAGAGAGCAGATGGGAGCAGCAGAGAGCAGACTGGGCAGCAGAGAGCAGATGGGAGCAGCAGAGAGCAGATGGGAGCAGCAGAGAGCAGACGGGGGCAGCAGAGAGCAGACAGGGCAGCAGAGAGCAGATGGGAGCAGCAGAGAGCAGACAGGGCAGCAGAGAGCAGATGGGAGCAGCAGAGAGCAGATGGGAGCAGCAGAGAGCAGACGGGGGCAGCAGAGAGCAGACAGGGCAGCAGAGAGCAGACGGGGCAGCAGAGAGCAGACGGGGGCAGCAGAGAGCAGACTGGGGCAGCAGAGAGCAGATGGGAGCAGCAGAGAGCAGACTGGGGCAGCAGAGAGCAGATGGGAGCAGCAGAGAGCAGACGGGGCAGCAGAGAGCAGACGGGCAGCAGAGAGCAGACAGGGCAGCAGAGAGCAGACGGGGCAGCAGAGAGCAGACGGGGCAGCAGAGAGCAGACTGGGGCAGCAGAGAGCAGATGGGAGCAGCAGAGAGCAGACGGGGCAGCAGAGAGCAGACGGGGGCAGCAGAGAGCAGATGGGAGCAGCAGAGAGCAGACTGGGGCAGCAGAGAGCAGATGGGAGCAGCAGAGAGCAGACGGGGCAGCAGAGAGCAGACGGGGGCAGCAGAGAGCAGACAGGGCAGCAGAGAGCAGACGGGGCAGCAGAGAGCAGACGGGGCAGCAGAGAGCAGACGGGGAGCAGCAGAGAGCAGACTGGGGCAGCAGAGAGCAGATGGGAGCAGCAGAGAGCAGACGGGGCAGCAGAGAGCAGATGGGAGCAGCAGAGAGCAGATGGGAGCAGCAGAGAGCAGACGGGGGCAGCAGAGAGCAGACAGGGCAGCAGAGAGCAGACGGGGCAGCAGAGAGCAGACGGGGGCAGCAGAGAGCAGACTGGGGCAGCAGAGAGCAGATGGGAGCAGCAGAGAGCAGACTGGGGCAGCAGAGAGCAGATGGGAGCAGCAGAGAGCAGACAGGGCAGCAGTGAACAGACGGGGCAGCAGAGAGCAGACGGGGCAGCAGAGAGCAGACGGGGGCAGCAGAGAGCAGATGGGAGCAGCAGAGAGCAGATGGGGCAGCAGAGAGCAGACGGAAGCAGCAGAGAGCAGACTGGGGCAGCAGAGAGCAGATGGGAGCAGCAGAGAGCAGATGGGAGCAGCAGAGAGCAGACTGGGGCAGCAGAGAGCAGATGGGAGCAGCAGAGAGCAGACGGGGCAGCAGAGAGCAGACGGGGGCGGCAGAGAGCAGACAGGGCAGCAGAGAGCAGACGGGGCAGCAGAGAGCAGACGGGGCAGCAGAGAGCAGACGGGGAGCAGCAGAGAGCAGACTGGGGCAGCAGAGAGCAGATGGGAGCAGCAGAGAGCAGACGGGGCAGCAGAGAGCAGACGGGGGCAGCAGAGAGCAGACAGGGCAGCAGTGAACAGACGGGGCAGCAGAGAGCAGACGGGGCAGCAGAGAGCAGACGGGGGCAGCAGAGAGCAGATGGGAGCAGCAGAGAGCAGACGGGGCAGCAGTGAGCAGGCGGGGCAGCAGAGAGCAGACGGGAGCAGCAGAGAGCAGACTGGGGCAGCAGAGAGCAGATGGGAGCAGCAGAGAGCAGACGGGAGCAGCAGAGAGCAGACTGGGGCAGCAGAGAGCAGATGGGAGCAGCAGAGAGCAGACAGGGCAGCAGAGAGCAGACGGGGCAGCAGAGAGCAGACAGGGCAGCAGTGAACAGACGGGGCAGCAGAGAGCAGACGGGGCAGCAGAGAGCAGACGGAGCAGCAGAGAGCAGACAGGGGCAGCACAGAGCAGACAGGGCAGCAGAGAGCAGATGGGGCAGCAGAGAGCAGACAGGGCACCAGTGAGCTGACGGGGGCAGCAGAGAGCAGGTGGGGCAGCAGTGAGCAGACGGGGCATCAGTGAGCTGACGTAGCAGCAGAATGCAGACTGGGGCAGCAGAGAGCAGACAGGGCAGCAGAGAGCAGACGGGGCAGCAGAGAGCAGACAGGGCACCAGTGAACAGATGGGGGCAGCAGAAAGCAGGTGGGGCAGCAGTGAGCAGACGGGGCACCAGTGAGCTGACGGAGCAGCAGAGAGCAGACGGGGGCAGCAGAGAGCAGATGGGAGCAGCAGAGAGCAGACGGGGCAGCAGAGAGCAGACGGGGCAGCAGTGAGCAGACGGGGCAGCAGTGAGCAGACGGGAGCAGCAGAGAGCAGACTGGGGCAGCAGAGAGCAGATGGGAGCAGCAGAGAGCAGATGGGAGCAGCAGAGAGCAGACGGGAGCAGCAGAGAGCAGACTGGGGCAGCAGAGAGCAGATGGGAGCAGCAGAGAGCAGACGGGGCAGCAGAGAGCAGACGGGGCAGCAGTGAACAGATGGGGCAGCAGAGAGCAGACAGGGCAGCAGAGAGCAGATGGAGCAGCAGAGAGCAGACAGGGGCAGCACAGAGCAGACAGGGCAGCAGAGAGCAGATGGGGCAGCAGAGAGCAGACAGGGCACCAGTGAGCTGACGGGGGCAGCAGAGAGCAGGTGGGGCAGCAGTGAGCAGACGGGGCAGCAGAGAGCAGACAGGGCACCAGTGAGCTGACGGGGGCAGCAGAGAGCAGGTGGGGCAGCAGTGAGCAGACGGGGCATCAGTGAGCTGACGTAGCAGCAGAATGCAGACTGGGGCAGCAGAGAGCAGACAGGGCAGCAGAGAGCAGACGGGGCAGCAGAGAGCAGACAGGGCACCAGTGAACAGATGGGGGCAGCAGAAAGCAGGTGGGGCAGCAGTGAGCAGACGGGGCACCAGTGAGCTGACGGAGCAGCAGAGAGCAGACGGGGGCAGCAGAGAGCAGACTGGGGCAGTAGAGAGCAGACGGGGCAGCAGTGAGCAGAAGGGGCAGCAGAGAGCAGACGGGGCAGCAGAGAGCAGACTGGGGCACCAGTGAACAGATGGGGGCAGCAGAAAGCAGGTGGGGCAGCAGTGAGCAGACGGGGCACCAGTGAGCTGACGGAGCAGCAGAGAGCAGACGGGGGCAGCAGAGAGCAGACGGGGGCAGCAGAGAGCAGACGGGAGCAGCAGAGAGCAGGTGGGGCAGCAGTGAGCAGACGGGGCAGCAGAGAGCAGACAGGGGCAGCAGAGAGCAGACGGGAGCAGCAGAGAGCAGGTGGGGCAGCAGAGAGCAGACGGGAGCAGCAGAGAGCAGACGGGAGCAGCAGAGAGCAGATGGGAGCAGCAGAGAGCAGACGGGGCAGCAGTGAGCAGACGGGGCAGCAGAGAGTAGGCGGGGCAGCAGTGAGCAGATGGGGCAGCAGAGAGCAGACGGGGCAGCAGTGAGCAGACGGGGCAGCAGAGAGCAAGCGGGGCAGCAGTGAGCAGATGGGGCAGCAGTGAGCAGACGGGGCAGCAGAGTGCAGACGGGGCAGTAGTGAGAAGACGGAGCAGCAGAGAGCAGACGGGGCAGTAGAGAGCAGACAGGGCAGCAGAGAGCAGAAGGGGCAGCAGTGAGCAGAAGGGGCAGCAGAGAGCAGACGGGCAGCAGAGAGCAGACGGGGGCAGCAGAGAGCAGACGGGGGCAGCAGAGAGCAGACGGGAGCAGCAGAGAGCAGGTGGGGCAGCAGTGAGCAGACGGGGCAGCAGAGAGCAGACGGGGGCAGCAGAGAGCAGACTGGGGCAGCAGAGAGCAGATGGGAGCAGCAGAGAGCAGACTGGGGCAGCAGAGAGCAGATGGGAGCAGCAGAGAGCAGACGGGGCAGCAGAGAGCAGACGGGCAGCAGAGAGCAGACAGGGCAGCAGAGAGCAGACGGGGCAGCAGAGAGCAGACGGGGCAGCAGAGAGCAGACTGGGGCAGCAGAGAGCAGATGGGAGCAGCAGAGAGCAGACGGGGCAGCAGAGAGCAGACGGGGGCAGCAGAGAGCAGATGGGAGCAGCAGAGAGCAGACTGGGGCAGCAGAGAGCAGATGGGAGCAGCAGAGAGCAGACGGGGCAGCAGAGAGCAGACGGGGGCAGCAGAGAGCAGACAGGGCAGCAGAGAGCAGACGGGGCAGCAGAGAGCAGACGGGGCAGCAGAGAGCAGACGGGGAGCAGCAGAGAGCAGACTGGGGCAGCAGAGAGCAGATGGGAGCAGCAGAGAGCAGACGGGGCAGCAGAGAGCAGATGGGAGCAGCAGAGAGCAGATGGGAGCAGCAGAGAGCAGACGGGGGCAGCAGAGAGCAGACGGGGGCAGCAGAGAGCAGACGGGAGCAGCAGAGAGCAGGTGGGGCAGCAGTGAGCAGACGGGGCAGCAGAGAGCAGACAGGGGCAGCAGAGAGCAGACGGGAGCAGCAGAGAGCAGGTGGGGCAGCAGAGAGCAGACGGGAGCAGCAGAGAGCAGACGGGAGCAGCAGAGAGCAGATGGGAGCAGCAGAGAGCAGACGGGGCAGCAGTGAGCAGACGGGGCAGCAGAGAGTAGGCGGGGCAGCAGTGAGCAGATGGGGCAGCAGAGAGCAGACGGGGCAGCAGTGAGCAGACGGGGCAGCAGAGAGCAAGCGGGGCAGCAGTGAGCAGATGGGGCAGCAGTGAGCAGACGGGGCAGCAGAGTGCAGACGGGGCAGTAGTGAGAAGACGGAGCAGCAGAGAGCAGACGGGGCAGTAGAGAGCAGACAGGGCAGCAGAGAGCAGAAGGGGCAGCAGTGAGCAGAAGGGGCAGCAGAGAGCAGACGGGCAGCAGAGAGCAGACGGGGGCAGCAGAGAGCAGACGGGGCAGCAGAGAGCAGACGGGGGCAGCAGTGAACAGGCGGGGCAGCAGAGAGCAGACGGGGCAGCAGTGAGCAGACGGGGGCAGCAGAGAGCAGACGGAGCAGCAGAGAGCAGACGGGGCCGCAGAGAGCAGACGGGGCAGCAGTGAGCAGACGGGGCAGCAGAGAGCAGATGGGGCAGCAGAGAGAAGACGGGGCAGCAGAGAGCAGAAGGGGCAGCAGTGAGCAGAAGGGGCAGCAGAGAGCAGACGGGGCAGCAGAGAGCAGACGGGGGCAGCAGAGAGCAGACTGGGGCAGCAGAGAGCAGGCAGGGGTATCAGAGCAAGAAGAAGCAGCAGTGAGCAGGCAGGGGCAATACAATGCAGCCACAGACAGGAGCAGGGGTGCCAGACTGCAGATATAAAGGAATGTGCTCCCTCATCCTGGTATATGCGCCACCATCCTGGTATATGTCCCCCCATCGCAGCATATGTCCCCCATCCTGGTATATGTTCACCATCCAAGCATTTGTCCCCCATCCTGGTATATGTTCACCATCCTGCTTTTTGTCCCCCCATTCTGGTATTTGTTCCCCCATCCTGGTATATGTTCCCGAATTCTGGTATATGTTCCCCAATCCTGGTATATGTGTCTGCACCCTAGCATATGTCCCTGATCCTGGTATACATTCCCGCATCATGGTATATGTCCCTCCATCCTGGTATATATGTCCCCATCCTGGTATATGTCCCTCCATCCTGGTATATATGTCCCCCATCCTGGTATAAACTGATTAAATTTGCTGATGACACAAAGCTAGGAGGGATAGCTAATACTAGAGAAGAGAGAGAGAGGATTCAAAAAGACCTAAATAAACTGGAGCAGTGGGCAGCCACCAACAGAATGGTTTTTAACAGGGAAAAATGCAAAGTACTACATCTGGGCAATAAAAATGAAAAAAGCATATACAGAATGGGAGGAATAGAGCTAAGCAACAGTACATGTGAAAAAGACTTAGGTATACTAATAGATCATAGACTGAACATGAGTCAACAGTGTGATGCAGCAGCAAAAAAGGCAAATACAATTCTGGGATGTATTAACAGAAGCATACAGTCTAGATCACGTGAAGTCATTATCGGTCTTTACTCCTCTTTGGTCAGACCTCATCTGGAATACTGTGTACAGTTTTGGGCACCACATTTTAAAAAAGACATAGACAAACTGGAGCAAGTTCAGAGAAGAGCGACCAGAATGGTGACTGGTCTGCAAACCATGTCCTATGAGGAACGGTTGCAGGATTTGGGAATGTTTAGCTTGCAAAAAAGAAGACTGAGAGGAGACTTAATAGCTGTCTACAAATATGTCAAGGGCTGTCACATTGTAGAAGGATCATCTTTATTCTCATTTGCACAAGGAAAGACTAGAAGCAATGGGATGAAACTAAATGGGAGGAGACACAGATTAGATATTAGAAAAAACTTTTTGACAGTTAGGGTGATTAATGAGTGGAACAGGCTGCCACGAGAGGTGGTGAGTTCCCCTTCAATGGACGTCTTCAAACAGAGGCTGGACAGACATCTGTCTGAGATGATCTAGTGAATCCTGCTTTGAGCAGGGGGTTGGACCAGATGACCCAGGAGGTCCCTTCCAACTCTACCATTCTATGATTCTATGATATGTCCCTCCATTCTGGCATATGCACCCTCATCATGGTATATGGCCCCACCATCCTGTTATATGTCCCTCATCCTGGTCTATGTCCCTCATCCTGGTGTATGACCCTCCATCCTAATATATATGGCCCCCATCCTGGTATATGCACCCCATACTTGTATATGTGCCCCATCCTGCCTGCGCTGCTGTTGTTCAATACATAGAAAAAAAAAACTCTACACGCCTCTGCTCACCTTTTCCCTTCTCCCCTGCAGTGCGTTATCATTTTCTGAAGCAGCTGACTTTAGCTTCCAAGCGACGGGGACTGATGACATCACTGCCATGCGCCCAGTCATGTCCACCCCGACGTCAGCTGCTGGCCTCTGATTGGCTGGCAGCGTGTATTGCGGACATGGCAAGTTCGTGCGCTGCAATACGCTCCAGACGTATTTTGTTGAAGACACTGTGTCTGCGAATTCACCTACACAGTGTTTTCAATAAAATGGCGGTATGCGCACGCGCTGTCTCCTGCGCCACACTGTGCAGGCACCGCCCATCATAGCTTTGGAAAGAAGGACACATCCACCGTTATGTATAATATTCTTGAAATGACGTTCCAGCCCTCTTGGACCTTGTTCACATTAGTTTTCTGAATAAGAATGCAGCAAGACGAGCAAAGCAAGTAATGGGCCAACAGCACCAGAAGTCAGGAGTCATTACTTACTTTGCTTGTCTTGCTGCATTTCTATTCATAATAATAATAATAATAATAATAATAATATTTATTTCTATAACGCCAACATATTCCGCAGCACTTTACATTACATAGAGGACTTGTACAGACAATAAAGATATTACAGAGTAACATATAATTCATCAGATACCAGGAGGAGTGAGGGTCCTGCTCCTCGTAATCTACAATCTAGGAGGAAATAGGGGAGACACAAAAGATAAATAGTAAAAAGTGCTTGTATTGTACAGGTCAGCCATCATTATAATAAATAGGGTATTCATAACGCTGCATGAACCGGTCACCAGCCAGTGTGTCTAAAGCACAGACCGAGAGAGCTATGAAGTGCATGGAGGGTGTGAACAAAGGATGCCAGGGTACTGATTTGGAAAGAAATTTGTATGGGCAAAATGGGAATAGTAACATAAGTTATGCAATTGGTCTGTCTAAAGAAATGTGTTTTTAGGCCACGCTTAAAACAACTTAGTTGAATTGTCCAGAGAATTGCTGCAGCACGCGAGAAGTCTTTGTGACCGGGTTGGGAAGTTCGGATTATTGAGGTTGCTAGTCATAGGTCATTAGCGAAACGGAGGGCACAGGTAGGGTGATAGACAGAGACAAGGGAGGAGATGTGGAATGGTGCAAAACTGTGGAGAGCTTTGTGAGTGAGAGAGATGAGTTTAAATTGGATTCTGTAGCAGATAGGTAACCAGTGCAATGACTGGCACAGGGTGGAGGCATCGGTGTAGCGTTTGGAGAGGAATAAGATCTTGGCTCCTGCATTCAAGATGGAATGAAGAGGGGAGAGTTTAGTAAGAGGGGAGTCTGATTAGTAGAGAGTTGCAATAGTTCAGACAAAAATGAATAAGAGCGAAAGTAAGGCTATGTTCACACATGTTGGGTTTTTCAGCGTTTTTTGCTGCAGATTTTTATGCAAATTTTCAGCTGCGTTTTGCAGGACCAGGAAAGTCTATGAGAAACCAGAATTCTCAGTTCACACATTATATATTTTTTTTGTTACGTATTTTGTGCTTTGGTTGTGTTTTAGGAAAATAGAGCATGTCACTTCTTTCAGCATTTTTTCAGCGTTTTTTCACCCATTTTTCACTCAATTCTTATTTGAAGGATTTTCATCGTTTCTTCCTTGGAGAGTTCTTCCAGTCCTGTGAGATTCCTGAGTCATATTGCATGCTCTGCTATTTTGAGGTCAAGCCACAGATGTTCAGATCAGAGGACTGTGAGGGCCATTGTAAAACCTTCAGCTTGCACCTTTTTAGGTCGTCTATTGTGGATTTTGACATATGTTTAAGATCATTATCGATTTGTAGAAGCCATCATCTTTTCAACTTCAGCTTTTTTACAGATGGTGTTATGTTTGCATTAAGAATTTGTTGAAATTTCATTGAATCCATTCTTCCCTCTGCCCGTGAAATGTTCCCCGTTGCATTGCCTGCAACACAGCCCCAAAGCATGATTGATCCACCCCCATGCTTAATGATTGGTGAGATGTTCTTTTCCTTAAATTATGTGCCCTTCTTTCTCCACACATACCTTTGATCATTGTGGCCAAAGAGTTCTATTTTACCTCATTGGTCCACAGGTCTTGTTTCCAAAATGCTTCAGGTTTGTTTAGACGTTCTTTTGAAGACTTCTGGCTCAGAATATTAAGGTGAGGACGCAGGAGAGGTTTTCTTCTGATGACTCTTCCATGAAGGCCATGTTTGTGTAGGTATCTCTGAACAGTTGAAAAATGTACCACAACTCCAGAGTCTGCTAAATCTTTCTGACGGTCTTTTTCAGTCAAGCGGGGGTTATGATTAGCTTCTCTAGCAATCCTACGAGCAGCTCTCACTGAAAATCTTGCTTGGTCTTCCAGACCTTATCTTGACCTCCACTATTCCTAGTAACTGTCATTTCTTAATTACATTTAGAACTGAGGAAAGGGCAACTAGAAAACGCTTTGCTATCTTCTTATAGCCTTCTCCTGCTTTGTGGCCTCCACAAAGCTAGGCAGCTTCTTAGAGGAACCCATGGATGCTGTCTTTTGGCACATGGTTAGAGAAGGCTGGATCTTTATAAAGCCTGGAAATTTGCATCACCTTGCCTTTCCTAACGATGACAGTGATCTGAGCACAGAAATCTCCAAGGGTGCCCAAACTTTTGCATTGGCCCATTTTCCTTTTTGTTCTTTTTAAAATGTAAAAGATGACTAATAAAAATATATATATATAAACACCCTGCTCAAAAAAATAAAGGGAGCACTCAAATAACACATTCTAGATCTGAATGAATGAAATATTGTCATTGAATACTTTGTTCTGTACAAAGTTGAATGTGCTGACAACAAAATCACACAAAAATCATCAATGGAAATCAAATTTATTAACCAATGGAGGCCTGGATTTGGAGTCACCCCCCTCTGGCAAGCACATGGAGGGCTGTGCGGCCCTCCAAAGAAATGCCACCCCACACCATTACTGACCCACTGCTAAACCGGTCATGCTGAAGGATATTGCAGGCCGCAGATTGCTCTCCACGGCGTCTCCAGACTCTGTCACGTCTGTCACATGTTCTCAGTGTGAACCTGCTTTCATCTGTGAAGAGCACAGGGCGCCAGTGGCAACTTTGCCAATCCTGGTGTTCTGTGGCAAATGCCAAGCGTCTTGCACTGTGTTGGGCTGTGAGCACAACACCCATCTGTGGACGTTGGGCCCTCATACCACCCTCATGGAGTTGGTTTCTATCCGTTTGTGCACATGCACATTTGTGGCCTGCTGGAGGTCATTTTGCAGGGCTCTGGCAGTGCTCCTCCTGTTCCTCCTTGCACAAAGGTGGAGGTAGTGGTCCTGCTGCTAGGTTGTTGCAGTCCTACGGCCCCCTCCACGTCTCCTGGTGTACTGTCCTGTCTCCTGGTAGCGCCTCCAGCCTCTGGACACTACGCTGACAGACACAGCAAACCTTCTTGCCACAGCTCGCATTGATGTGCCATCCTGGATGAGCTGCACTACCTGAGCAACTTCTGTGGGTGGTAGAGTCTGTCTCATGCTACCACAAGTGTGAAAGCACAACCAACATTCAAAAGTGACCAAAACGTCAGCCAGAAAGCATTGGTACTGAGATGTGGTCTGTGGTCCCCACCTGCAGAAACACTCCTTTATTGAGGGTGTCTTGATAATTGCCAATAATTTCCATCTATTCTCTATTCCATTTGCACAACAGCATGTGAAATTGATTGTCAATCAGTGTTGAGTCCTAAGTGGACAGTTTGATTTCACAGACGTTTGATTTACTTGGAGTTATATTCTGTTGTTTAAGTGTTCACTTTATTTTTTTCAGCAATATATATATATATATACACTAAAATACAAAGGAAATGTGTCATCTTTAATTTTATACCTTTTACAGATCATTTTTTCTTCAACTTGCTTAATTATTCACAATAACAGTAATGTTGACCAGAATAACTTTCTGATGTGTTCCTTCTGAGTGACATAATTAGTGGTGACAGGTCAGAGTTTTCTCACCTGACTTTATTATAACCGTAGTTCAGGTCCCATTGGACTTGATATTGTGCAGTGTGATTACCCGGGTGTGAAAGATTCCGAGCGCTCCTGGGAGCCGCGAGGGTATAAATGTATGGAGCCCGGCAGGGATTATCATCAGATGGAAAGAGACTCAGAGGACTGAGTATATGGTAAGTGTGAGGTGTTGGTAGGGAATGGAAAATAATAGCAGATTCCGTCTTTTATATGCAGTATTTGCTGGCCATAATAGTTACATTCTACTCAGTTCTTAAAAAAATTAAGGACCTAAAAATGTATATATTACATAGACAGCTTATTGATTTTAATGGCCACCATGCAATGCTCTATTTCCCCTGTGGAGGTGCTGCAGGGAAATCAAACACGTGTCAGACCTCTCGCTACAGATTACAGCTGATTGACTGGAGTCATTGGAGTAAGAGACCCTATAATCTGTGTATTATGGGGACCCTATTAACTAAAAGTGATCATTTCAAGTTGACAACCCCTTTAACTCTCCTCTGGGTTATATGGATTCTCTGTGAGGACATCATTTGACTTTATTGACTACAGAGGGGATTACCGTATAGATCACAGGAAAATGTTCTTCATCCTCATTTTTGACTCTTTTAGACTGATCTGGAAGAGTACGTGGATGGGGATGGCAGTTTTTTTCTTAGATTTTTCAGGGAGGCTCTCGGGCTTCTGGATACCAGTTGCCGCTCTTCTCCAATTTAGTGATATGAGAGTTTATTTTAGTTTTGTATATGCCTCAAACACAAGAATATAATTGAGTTCTCACCTGAGTTGTTCACATTTCCTACTTTTCCACTTCCATCTCTAATGAACAGCTTCTTTGTGTGAGCAAATTTGTTTTGAATTCACCACAAATTTTTTAAAAAATTTGCATTCACCTAAATCCAATTTTTTGAGCTTCGATTTGTGCCCCTTTGTGTCACTTTCCCAGCCCTCTAAAGTTTAGCTGGAAAAGGGATTAAAAAAACTATGATACTTCCTTCGTTGCTGACTTGTCTTACCACAACCACCGACTGTGTGGTCATCTGCTCTGTCCAGTCCCTTCTTTCTTACAGCGAATGATGTCCTCTCAGGGTAATTTCACTCTGCTTCTGGGCTACTGGCACTAAGTATACTTTTTATGCCATGAGATGCATCACCTGCTGCCTTAGTCATCACCTCGGTGGCAAATATTGTGACGTCGCAGGCCTACTAGGTGCTAGAAGCACCAGCGCAGAGAGAACATGAGCCAAGAGGACATTACGCACTAAAGAAGAGTGGAAGATCAGTGGTGGGCTGCAGCAGTGGTGGAACAGATGAGTGGCGAGTTGAGTATTATAGTTTTTTTTTTTTTTTTGCATCCTACGTTTCTTATGCTTTGGGGTCTACAGAGACCCCAGAACATAATAAAGAACATTTCATTTGCACTGTATAGCTTCAAAGAGAATCAAATATTCTTGCCAAATTAGCGTAAATGATCTATTACTCTTCCTAGTGACAATTCCTTGCTACTGGTTTCAGGACTTCTCTTGTGCTGCACCAGGGAGTTTACAGAGTTCGATCTCCACTGAGGGTATTCCAAAACATTTTCATCTTATCGTCATCAATTTTATAGAACATTTGTTAAAGGGCTTGTAGGATGTTTGGGGAGGGACACAGATGTACACAGATGGGACAGTGATACATTTCATCTTGAATATTTATCTCTCCAGTTACTTTTACAGTTCTCTTTTTGTCCAAGTGGTTGTGGTTTCCCTTTGGGGAATGGCCATTTGGCACTATATTTGGATCATCAAACTTAGTTCTAAGATTCACATCTATGGATGTCCCCATTTGTATTCAATTAAAGTTAGCTAAACCTGATGATTTTGACTGGGTTGGCCAATCATTTAATGTGTATGGGGTCTCACTACACTTTCCGACTCTTTCCGACAGATGTCAGTGTAGAGAAGAATTGAGTGTCTGGCAGCTGCTTTCTCCCATCTCTCCAAGAAATACACATGAACGCTTGGCCGAGCCAAACATTTATTTATATGGGGTGGTTGAGAGGAATAGCTAAAATGTAAGAACATCTAAAGTGTTCTAAGTAATCATAGAGAGATAATGTGGCAAAAAATGAAGGTTGCTGCTTTTATAATCCAAAAAGTTTAGAACGCAAATGTTTTTTTTTTGGGAAAAGGATTTTACCAAGTTAATGCAGTTGAAAAAATATACATAGTCATCAAGTTCAACCAAGAGATGGACGAGGAAAAAAGGAGGCGGTACAGGTACAACCATAATGCATCGTCCACCCTAAGGGTACTTTCACAATGCATTTTGGCAACTGTTCGTTGGTCTGGTCGGAGCTTATGACCGAACCTCCCACAAAACGGGATCAGGCGTAAGTGCCGACGAGGCCATAGACTATAATGATGTTGACAAAGCGAACGTGTGCTCTGTCATGCATCATTTTCAGGTGTGTATGCTTACTGGAGACGAATGCCCAGACGCAATCTCATCCAATTAATTAGATGAGACCAGTTGGGTTTTGGATGGTTAACTCTGCAACTGTCCCTCCTGCATACAACACAGTCGTTCTGAGCCCGATGTCAGGCTGTATCTGTAGTGTAAGGGATTTAGCTAGATATGCAAGGAACAGCATGAAGGTTTTCCACTGAGTATGGACTTTATACTTACAAACAGTAGGTCTTAAATACTGAATTTTAGTAACTGATTTATGACCACATCAAAGTTTGATGTGGTCATAAATCATATGAGAACACTTCAAGAAAAGCGAAGTATGCCTTCAGACTCTTTCATGAGAACAAACTTACTAATGGAATACTGGTAACTCAAGACGAAAGTCCCAACACTTCTCGAAGAAACCCTATTGCAAAAAATGACTTTTACACCTAATACATGCATTTAAAGGGTTTTTAGTCTCTGAATTGAAAGTTATCCCGTATTCTATTGCTGATTACTGGGGATCCGACCACTATAATGTCAACGATTGAGGGAATAGGACTCTGGATCCCAAGAAGCGAGGTTCTGCAGAGCCCCATCTTGAATGAAGTGGAGGGGCACATGCTCAACCTCAATTCCATTCACTGTTTCCAGAATTAAGGGAGAAAGACAAATGGCAGCACTCAATGGCCACTGATAACTTGGGTGATGCTCATCTTTGATTAAACTGAAGTACAGATTAGAGAAAAGGCAAAGGAGACAATTGTTCTGGGGTCTTCACCACCCTATTTCCTAGAAATTCCTAGACATTCCCAGAAGCAAGAATAGTTGGTCAAGCATGCATGTTTATTGCCACGCACCAACCAAGTTTTTCCAGCAGCCTCCACTAACCCAACTAGCCTCCACCTGACCCATGTGTACAAAAAAGTCTATTTTCCACATAAGCCCTTGAAACATCCACTCTAAGGGGCTTAGTAACAGTTTTGGCAAGTGAAGTAGGTTTTATCCAAAAACTGAGGATAAATTGTCCATAAATTACTGTATTGTCCATAAATTACTGTATTTCTTTAAAATGTCTTATTCTGCTAATGCTTTTTTCTAAATCTCAGATGAATATCACAGGTGGTCAAGAAAACACAACCAAGGTGTCTTCCCAGCTCCCATCCCAGGTGAACGTGGAGGTTCTCAGAATGACTATTTTTATTCCGACAGTCATCTTCTACTTGATCTTCTTGTATTTCATCGCTGTTATGTTGAGGATCTTCTTCAGGAGTTCGAGCGCTCGGGAAAGTGTCCGCCATGTCTTCTTTGCCCACATGATTATTAACGATACCGTGTATCTGACTTTCTCACTTTTTCTCTTTGTGTTTTACCTTTATCCCATTACATTTCCCACTTCATTCTGTTACCTAATAGTCACCGTGTCCTCAACGTCTCTGAAGGTCACACCATACAACCTGGCTGCCATGTCCTTGGAGCGCTACATAGCCATATGTTACTCGCTAAGACACGGAGAGTTCTGCACAGTGCACAGATGCGGTATCACTATTTTGGTTATGTGGATTATTGCACTCATCCCCAACATTGCAGATTTCATTATTATCATCTTGTCGGTTGAGAAGAATTATTTCCTACTTTATGTGAAATGCAGCCGCTTCAATCTCAAATATAACCCAGCGCAGGACATAATAAAAGTTTCTGCCAATGCATTTCCTTTTTCCTTGGCCGGACTAATCATTATATTCACCTATGCCAGGGTCATGATGGTGACTCTGAAGATGAACTCCGGTAAAGCTACAGCCTTCAAAGCTGGGAAAACCATCATACTCCACGCGTTTCAGCTCCTGCTGTGCATGACGTCTCTTGCCTTTAGAATTGTGGAAATGCAGTACCCAGATAATATAATACTGCTGACCGTCATCAATTTCTGCTTTTTCATGTGTCTTCCGAGACTGATGAGTCCTTTTATATACGGTATAAGGGATGAGCTATATTCTAGTAAAATGAAAAAATATTTTCTGTGCAACTTCTATAAGAAATCTCCAAGAGTGAATTAAAGCTAAAGGAAATAGATTCTCATTGTCCTGTTGTAACATTACCAGCTATTGAACTTATTCTATGCCCGGGTGGCGAGCATTTTTGTTGGTACATTTCCGGCACCATTTTTTTTTAAGACAATGTATCTGTGAATTCGCATATACAGTGTCTTCAATAAAATGGCGCCTGATAGAGCGGTATGCTCACATGCTGACTCCGGTGCCATTTTATTGAAGCATTGTTCTACAAAATTTAAGGGATCCTGTCATCAGAAATAACACTATTAGCCTGCAGATATGCGGTTAACCCCTTCACTATGGCCCTTTTCCATTTTTGCGCTTTTGTTTTTTGCTCCCCTTCTTCCCAGAGCCATAACTTTTTTATTTTTCTTTCAATATGGCCATGTGAGTGCTTATTTTTTGCTTGACTAGTTGTGCTTTTGAACGATGCCGTCCGTATAGCAGCTCAAATGGTGAGAACCCTGTAGAGACCTGTGGGATTTCTCTAATAAAGAACAACAGGTACTGCAGTAGGCAATCCCGGTCCCAGCCATCCTTCTCCACGACCTTCTTTAGCATGGATTTCAAGGTCTTGTTGAACCTCTCCACCAGGCCGTCTGTCTGCGTATGGTACACCGACGTCCTAAATTGTGTGATCTGGAGAGCCTTACACAACTCCTTCATCACGTTGGACATAAAAGAAGTTCCTTGGTCTGTCAGGATCTCCTTTGGCAGGCCCATCTTTGAGAAAATATGAACTAGCTCTCAGGTTATACTTCTGGTGGAGGAGTTTCTCAGTGGTACCGCCTCCAGGTACTGTGTTGCATAGTACATCACTACCAGGATGTATTTGTGCCCCCTGGTGGACTTAAATTGGGGACCAACAAGATCCATGGCAATCCGGTCAAACGGGACCTCCATAATGGGTAATGGCACTAGGGGACCGCGAAAGCAGTTAGCTGACAGGTAGTAGCAGGGCCGGCAGTAATTAACAATCTCTCAGTGACATCCAGACCAGTAGAACCTCTGAAGTACCTGCTCTTGAGTTTTGTCTACTCTCAGATGCCCACCCAAGACATGAGAATGGGCCAGGTCTAGTACCTATTGTAGCCCCCCGAGGGTTCGGTCGCTACAGAGGTATAGCATCTCACCCAGAGGTGTGATATCTCACTTCCAGATAAGGATGGAGTGTGGCTCAGTACCGTAACACCCACATGCACTACACCACATTTCCAGGGGGCAGGGCGACAATGCTCCCAAGCGTGAGCACAACTGCCCCTGTCCCTGGCTGGAGTGGGGGGAGGGAACACCTAGAAAGGGGGAACCCGGTAGTGTGTTGGTGGGGAGAGTAGATCCCGGGTGCACTGTATAGGGGAGTATATATGGTGGGCACCATCTTGGAGTAAGGGAAGAGAGAGGAGGGGAGAGCAGAGAGAGAAGGAGCCTGGAGCAGGGGCTCTGAACGGGCTCTGCTCCGCAGGCAGGCCCAGCCTCAAGGCCTGAGCCTGGAGAGAGAAAACAGAAAGGAGAGGAACGGAGGAGGCTCTAGGAGTGGAGTGAAGGGACCCCAGGGGTGCGGACCGGCCAGCCGCCACCGCACGCCCGCCGCTACCAGAGTAGGGGGGTCGACCCAAAAAAGGGAACCAGATCCCTCATCTATTGGAGGAGAGCAACTACCCTCAGCTAGTAACCGGAGGCCGTGGCATTGCACGTGTACGGCCCCTCACTACACCCGTTAGGAAGGCACCATATAGGACCCAGGGAAAAGGAACATATGTTTGCCCGCCATGGCCCGAGGCAGCTGGACAGAAACGTGGTCAATTGTGGGGTACGACAGGCCAGAGAAAGGACACATGAAGGGGGTCCTGAAAAGCATTCCAAAGGTACCTGGGAGTTGGCCGAGCCCCTCACCTGGAGAGCACAGTACGACGTGGGCAGCCATTACCTGCAGAAGTGGCTTGGAGTGTAAAACTGTGAGTAAAGACCCTGGACTGCATCACTGGACTCTGAGTCATTACTGTTGCTCCCGCGCACCACCACCCTCACCATCTGCACTCACTGCCCTGAAGCTATACTCCTCCCGTGGGGAGTTATACTACCCTCTGCTGCGCACACAACATCAGCCTCAGCGGTCTGCCCGCAGCGGCGGTTCTCAGTGACCGCAATCCACGGGTGGCGTAGTCGGACATTTAAACATTACAAAACCAAATAAACAGATCCGCCACTGGTTTGACCACCCTGAGCCACAGGACCGGGTCGCTGCCACAGAGACTACAACCCCCAGCATTACACAGAGACCCGGCTCCGGGTATTTCCCCACACACACGGCCCAGGGGGCGCTTCACTATGCCTATAGGGACCCGGTACTAACAACTGCTCGATCACTCCCCCTCTCAGTTTAGTGACCCGATATAGCAGCTCCTCATTTAAAGTGAAATGTGGAAACCTGGTGTCGGCCCCCAGCTCTTGAGCGACCCCATTGTCAAATGCACCTTTTAAAGTAAGATCCCGCATTTGAGCAGTCTCAAAATTCCCCTCAGAAACCCCTAACTCAGGAATCTCGGCCTCATTGGTCACCATCTCATTCTCATCCCCAGCAAGGACTCACAGGGGGAACTCATCCGCCTCCGACTGCAATGGGGATTCATCATAGTTGAACCGGCTCCTGTTTGAGTCACTTGGCACCCCCGCCTTCCACCATAAGTTCCAGAACAAGCTAAAGTCCCGCCCTATTATCACTGGGCGCAGCAGGTCTTTAACCACTCCGACATCATGGGACTCAGGGCCACAGTTCGTTTTTATAGTAACTCTGGGAACAGGGTAGTCTTTGACATCCCCATGAATACAGTGGACGCCCATGTGTTTCCTAGGGATCAACTGGTGGAGGAGTGTGGCCCTTACCAGGGTCACCAAACTCCCCGAGTCCAAAAGTCCTGACACCAGTACCCTATTTATTGCTACGGGACATGCCTGCGGCCCCTCACTGGGCTGATAGTCCACACTGCAGGCTTGGTAGGCATAGTATAAACAGCACCTCCCTATGATGCAGTCCATCTGTTTGGAGGAAGTAGAACAATGGGTGGCTATATGTCCAGGACTGTGACATCTCCAACAGATTAAGTCTTTACCAGTGGCCTTTGGTAACCACTCAGCAACCCCTTGGGACCTCGGACTCCCCCCAGTTGTGGCTCTACTACGCCTCTTATGAGATTCTGGCTCCTTCTGGGTATCCCAGTACGGGGATGCAACATCGCCCGGCTTTCTTAGGGACCTCTTGACGACCTGGTACCTTTCCAACATTTCAGTTTCCCTGGGCATCCCAGGTTTTACCAGTCTGGAAAGGGTGTGGATAAATCTGTCCATTACAACCCGCTCTACCATCTGAGCTGGAGTGGAGGACTACAGCTGCAACCAATTCTGTACCAGATACAGCAGATTGAACATTTGGGAGAGGGGGGGCTTATCACCGCAATACACCCAGTGGTCGACCCTTTGAGCTCGGACAGACATAGTCACCCCTGAGCGTGACATTATCTCAGTTTTTAGTTTGGAATACTCCTGGGCATCCTGTAAGGCCAGACCATAGTAAGCCTTTTGGGGCTTGCCACTGCTCCGGCGTTAGCTTCTCCTGCTCTGCCACCCTTTCAAACACAGTCAAAAAAGCTTCCACATCATCGCCTGGGTTCATCTTTTGCTTCGCTTGTCTTACCGCCTTCTGGATGTATGTATTGTCACCTGGACTTTGGGGAGGGGCTGCCGACCTTCCACAAATGGCCTCTGCAAAGAGTTCCACATAAGCATCTCCTGCTGCTGCTGCTGCTGTTGTTGGAGTTTCTGCACCAACAGTTTTCTTTGTCTCCTGCTGTGTTAACTGCTGCTGCTGGACCAGGAACAGGTGCTTGACCAGCTCCTCCATGCTGTCTGACTCTGCTTCCTGGGTTACCACCTTCATCCAAGGAATGCAGTTTATTCACAGCCATCACATGTGCTCCCTGGGGAAATTGCTTAGATGTCTAGCACCAACGGTGGTAGATTGACTCACTCGGCTGCTCTCAGAGGTAGACACAGGAACATTTATTTTGCTGGTTTATTTAAAGCATGGCATAAACCATTGCAGAGTTCAACATAAAAACATGGCCTTTCTGGCATAACGGGAAAACAAAAGATAACGTATAGCACAGTCCATATGTCTGCGGGGATCCGCCCGCTCAGGATGCAACAACAGGGTTCAGCACAGATTAACATAAACACTTCTCAGGAGCTTTCGCCTCCAGACACACTGAACACTGAATGACTCATGGTGGACAGCTTCTCACCCACACATTAGCTGTCCACAAAAAAACCTATTCCTTAAACATGGCCAATTAACCCCTCTCAGTACTTTACGTGCTGGAGCATTTTCCCTAGGTTCACATCACTGAGGCCAACAACCTCAGATACATATCTCCCCCTCAGTACTTTACCAGTGCCTTTGACACAATATATATGTATAATATGTAAAATGGGTACGGAAAGTATTCAGACCCCTTTACATTTTTCACTCTTTGTTTCATTGCAGCCATTTGGTAAATTCTAAAAAGTTCATTTTTTTCTCTTGACTGAAAACGCCCCAGAAATGTAGCATTTTTTGCAAATTTATTAAAAAAGAAAAACTAAAATATCACATGGTCATAAGTATTCAGACCCTTTGCTCAGACACTCATATTTAAGGCCCATGCTGTTCATTTCCTTGTGATCCTCCTTGAGATGGGAACACACCTGTCTATATAAGACCTCACAGCTCACAGTGCATGTCAGACCAAATGAGAATCATGAGCTCAAAGGAACTGCCCAAGGAGCTCAGAGACAGAATTGTGACAAGGCACAGATCTGGCCAAGGTTACAAAAGAATTTCTGCATTACTCAAGGTTCCTAAGGGCACACTGGCCTCCATAATCCTTAAATGGAAGAAGTTAGGGACCACCAGAAGCCTTCCTAGACCTGGCCGTCTAGAGTGAAAAATTTAAAGGGGACTGAATACTATCCGTACCCACTGTATGTACAGTATATACACACAGTATATCACAAAAGTGAGTACACCCCTCACATTTTTATAAATATTTTATTATATGTAAAGTAGTCAGCTTACAGCTTGTATAACAGTGTAAATTTGGTGTACCCTCTAAATAACTCAACACACAGCCATTATTGTTTAAACCACTGGCAACAAAAGTTAATACACCCCTAAGTGAAAATGGCCAAATTGTGCTCAAAGTATCAATATTTTGAGTGGCCACCATTATTTTCAGGCACTGCCTTAACTCTCATGGACATGAAGTTCACTAGAGCTTCACAGATGGCCACTGGAATCCTCTTCCACTCCTCCATGACAACATCATGGAGCTGGTGGATGTTAGAGACCTTGCGCTCCTAAACCTTCCGTTTGAGGATGCCCCACAAATGCGCAATAGGGTTTATGTCTTGAGATATACTTGGCTAGTCGAGCACCTTTACCCTCTCTTTCTTTAGCAAAGCACTGGTCATCTTGGAGGTATGTTTGGGGTAGTTATCATGATTGAACACTGCCCTGTGGCCCAGTTTCCATTGGGAGGGGATGATGCTCTGCTTCTGTATGTCACAGTACATGTTGGCATTCATGGTTTCCTCAATAAACTGTAGCTCTCCACAGCCGGCAGCACTCATGCAGCCCCAAACCATGACACTCCCCCACCATGCCGGACTGTAGGCAGGACACATTTGTCTTTGTGCTCATCACCTGGTTGCCGACACACGCGCTTGACACCATCTGAACCAAATAAGTTTATCTTGGTCTCATCAGAGCACATGACATGGTTCCAGTAATACATGTCCTTAGTCTGCTTATCTTCAGCAAACTGTTTGTGGGCTTTCTTGTGCATGATCTTCAGAAGAGTATTCCTTCCAACAGCCATGCTGACCAACTTGATGCAGTGTGTGGCGTATGGTCTCAGCACTGACAGGCGGACCCCCCACCCATTTAACCTCTGTGGAAATGCTGTCAGCACTCGTATGCCTATTTTGAAAAGACAACCTCTGGATATGACAATGAGCACTTGCACTCAGCTTCTGTGATCTACCATGGCGCGGCCAGTTCTGAATGGAACCTGTCTTGTTACACCGCTGTATGGTTTTGGCCACCGTGCTGCAGCTCAGTGTCAAGGTGTTGGTGATCTTCTTATAGCCTCAGCCATCTTTATGTAGAGCTACAGATCTTTTTTTCAGATCCTCAGAGAGTTCTTTGCCATGAGGTGTCATGATGAACTTCCAGTGACCAGTACGAGAGAGTGTGACAGCGATAACTCCAAATTTACCACACTGCTCCCTATTCACACCTGAGACCTTGTTACACAAATGAGTCACATGACACCGGGGAAAATGGCTAATTGGGCACAATTTGGCCATTTTCACTTAGGGGTGTACTCATTTTTTCCCAGTTTGCTCCCCCACATCACCCCATGCAAGTTGTTTTTTAGTGCAGTTGGAGGCTTTGGAGCTCTTTTGATTCATTAGCTGCTGAGCCACTGTCATATCGGATAGTGCATCTCAAAGTGAAGGAGTTGAGATGGGTTTGTCTTCGGCTGTTACACTCTGCATAGGCAGCAACCAACATAAAAAATCTCACTTAAAGTTATCAGAAGCCAATATCAAACTCATCTCAACTTCTGCACTCTGCATAGGCAGCGTTGGGCAGGCTATCAAAGCATTGCTCCATGGAGCCGTTGTCATTAGATCATTGGACCTTCAAAGATTTTGGCACTTATGGCAACCATTAAGCCACTGGTCTGTACCTATTTTAGGATGTTATAAAGGACACCATAAGCACTATTTGGGATTAACATGAAAACGTTTGGGAGTGTGTTCTGTGAAAATGGGTAGAGCCAGAGGCTGAAAGTTTTGCTCGCACACAAAGCATGCCACTGGAAGGAGGGCGATAACCATCATATGTCCTCTCATGCAACGCTGTGTGTTCCACTTGTTTATTGTCACAATGTTATGTTCCATGTTATACTGTATGGTAGCCCACCTTTGTTGTGCACCACCTGCAATGCCCTTACAGGTGTCATATGGCCTGTTGGGCACTGTGCACAGTAGACACCAGGCATCATGGTTTCCTGACAGCCTACCTGCCAGAAGATGCAGTGCCATGCTCTGGGCAGTGTTCTGCTGGGAAACCTTGGGTCCTGGCATTATGGTGCTTTTCATCTGTACTGCTTACCTAAACATTGTACAGACTAAGTTTACCCCTTCATGGAAACAGTAAGATAACCATAAAAAAAGAGAATTATTTTTTTTAGGTGAAGTTGACGCGCCCCTGGGCCTGTGTCGCGCTGCGTTGCGCACGCGGGAGCTTACCCGGAGCCGGATCTCTTGAGGGTTGTAGTCTCGTGGCGGTGATCCGGTCCGTGCCCAGGGAGTCAGACTAAGTGGCGCTGTATTAGCGGTAGATGTTGGACGACTACGTCACCCGTTGAGTACAGCTAAGGAGCTGCCGCTGCAGGGCAGACCGCTGAGGCCGGTGGTAGGATTGTGCAGCGTGATAGTATAACCCCCAACGGGAGGGGTATGGCCTCAGGGCAGCCGACGTGGATGATGGGGGTAGCAGGAACCACTCGGAGACGGTACGGTGTAGTTCAGGGTCTTTACTGGTGACAAAGATAGACCCTCCCGGAGTACTGGCTAGCGATTGGGGCCTGGTCAGTCCTTGAGCAGATGGGATCTCCCCTGGCCAGGCGGAGTTGTAGGCCTCCCAAACTAACGATACTCTTCCGGCTACCTTGCTAGAGGCGGGTATAAGTAGCCCACGTCCCTGAGTGTACCGTGTGGTGCTCACCCGTATGGCCGGTGACTCGGGGCCTTCTAGTAGCTTCCGCTCCACGACGGCGGTGCTGGTGCCACGCGTGTGACCGTGCCTTCGAGTTTCTGGGCCAGAGGACCTGCAATCCCCTGCCGGTCGGTTTCTGCTGCTGGATAGGAGTTAGTCCCCACAGCCTCGGACTCCGGGTCCAGTGATAACTTCTCGGTCAGGGCGAGCTCTGCAGCTGCCAGCCCCTGACTCCTTGTAGCACTGCTCCCACAGAGCTCCTGATGTCCTTTTCCTATATCTGCTTCTCTGTCTCTACTTCTTCTCTACTCACTAACCCTGCCTCAGCCCTAGGTTTATATAGGGGAAGTTCTTCCCCTCCCAGGACTGGGCAGGAGGTGTGGCATGCATAGGATCCCTGACCAAGAGACCTCCCACCTGCTCTCAGACGTAATATCTCTATCACTGTGGCAACCAGACCCCTGGGGTGTCACATTCCCCCCTAGTGAAATTTAGTACTCCGGGACTAAACATATTTTTAGAAAAACATAACCAGTTATAAACAGAAACAGTACAATAAAGAAAAACACATTAGGATGGTCACGGCGTGTCCGCAACCGGGTGCAGTTTTTGAAGAAAACAAGGGTGTCCATTTCACCAAAACAGGGAGACGTAACCAGGTAGGGGTCTGTCCTGCCCCGAGTCCTTATCAGTCTTTTAGTCCATCCTGGGTTATGCTCCAACTAATTGTACAAGGATTCCCGGTAAATCCACCAAGGACTCCTAAAAATAACTAGAAACACATAATTATTTACAAGTAACAGACAGGTGACCACAAATAAAACAATTTAAACACTTCAAATCCTCCAACGTGCGGGTAACTGGCCTCTAGTGGCCCTAGTGGACCTACGGAGCTGACTGTCTGGCCCTGAACTACAGGGTGTAGGAACTGTCAAGGGTAAACTGGGCAGCTGTCCACGGGCCCTTTGGCTCACTAGAGGCATGGCAGGTTCACTATAAGCAGAGGGTTGATCCTCCTGGTCTGCTGGTGTGGGGTCTTCTGCCTCCTGGACCGGCTGTTCTTCCAGCTCTACCTGTTGCTCCATAGGTGCTTGGGATGCTGGTTGGAGGAAGGTGAGTACGGGTACCACAACTGCGCCATTGACTTGAGTCCAAGACCGAGGGAAGTCTCCGAGCACAGTACTAACCATATCTTCCCTTTCCTCTACGGGTCGAGGGTCTTCTTGTTCCTCTTCAGGGTTCCGTAGCTGTTCGGGACACTTCTTCAGGTGATCCCGGGATACAATGGTTGTGGTTTCCCCTCCGTCTTTACTGATGGTACAGACCTTCGGGTTGTCGTGGCTTGAGGGCAGTACGATGTACGGGTCCTTCTCCCACTGGTCGTCCAATTTGTGGAGCCGCCTTTTTCTCTTCAAGACCTGCTCTCCGGGTACCAGGGGAACAGCGGGAGCATACTGGTTGTAAGTTTTCTCTTGTCTTTCCCTAGCTTGACAGAGACTTCGCTCCACGCTCTCCTGTACTTTCCGGTACTGCTGCTGCCTCTCTGTGTCCCAGTCTGCTTCTGGTGAAGTGTCCTCGGGTGTCAGGACTCCCATCTCCAGGTCAACAGGTAGCTTACCAGGTCTTGCCCTCATCAGGTAAGCCGGGGTACAGTTGGTGGAACCTACCGGGATGTGGTTGTATAGGTCCACTAGGTCGGGCAGCCTCTCAGGCCACAGACTGCGTTCTTCCAGGGGCAATGTTTTCAGAAGATCTATCACCACCTGGTTCATTTTCTCACAAAGTCCATTAGTTTGCGGATGATAGGGTGTCGTCCTTATCTTCCGGCAGCCATACAGAGTGCAGAATTCTTGGAAGACCTCCGCTTCAAAGGCAGGTCCCTGGTCTGTCAACACTTGGTCCGGGTACCCGTGTGGACGGCAGAAATGCTGCTGGAAGGCTCTAGCTGCTGTTCGAGCTGTTAAGTCCTTGACGGGGACGACAACCAAGAACCGGGAGTAGTGATCCACGATGGTTAGTGCGTAGACGTAGCCACTTCTGCTTGGGGTCAGTTTTACATGATCCAAGGCTACCAGTTCCAACGGCTGCCGGGTGACGATGGACTGCAGGGGAGTCTTCTGGCTGGCACGGTCCTTCCTTCTTAGGTTGCACGGGCCACAGTCTCTGCACCACCTCTCGATGGTTCCCCTCATGCCTACCCAGTGGAACCGCCCGCGCAGCAGGAACTCCAGCTTCTTCCATCCGAAGTGTCTAGCCCCGTCGTGGTATGCCTCCATCACCACGGCTGCGTCTCTTCGTGGCACCACTACTTGCCAGATTAGTTCATGCGTCCGGGAGTTAACCATTCGGCGGCACAACTTCCCCTTATAAAGGAACAGTCGACTCTTCTCAGCCCACAGTTGCTTGGCTTCCTCCGGAGCGTCTGGGTCAAGGCGAGCCTCTGGCCGAGTCAGCATCTCCTTCACCAGTCGGACGGCAGGGTCACTGTCTTGCGTTTCCGCCCAGTTGTAGTGAGGCAAGGGATTAAACGTAGCAGCTTGCTTACTCCTTACCCGGTGGGAATACTGGATAGTCCCATGACGGTGGAACGCGGGGAGTTCGACTTCTTCCAGTCCCTCTGGATCTTCTCCTACGTCCGGTAGGTTTGGCATCCTGGACAGGGCGTCCGCGTTGGTATTGGAGCGTCCTGCCCAGTATTTGATTGTGAACTCGTAGTTGGACAGACGGGCCATCCATCTCTGCTCTAGGGCAGCGAGTCTTGCTGTGTCCAGGTGTGTCAACGGGTTGTTATCTGTGTACACGATGAACCGGGAGAAAGCGAGGTAGTGCTTAAAGCGTTCGGTGACTGCCCACACCACTGCCAGGAACTCTAGCTTAAATGAGCTGTAATTCTCAGGGTTTCTCTCGGTGGGTCGCAGTTTTCGGCTGGCGTAAGCGATTACTCGTTCTTTCCCCTGCTGGATCTGGGACAGCACGGCTCCTAGCCCGATGTTACTTGCGTCGGTGTAGAGGATAAAGGGCTGGCTGTAATCAGGGTACGCCAGGATTTCATCCCCCGTGAGGGCCATCTTCAGCTGGCGGAAGGACTCTTCTTCTAACTTCTCCCATCTGAAGGGTGGCTTCTGGTTCTTGGCCTTCCGGGACTGGCCTATCAGGAGGTCCTGCATAGGAGCTGCCTTTTTGGTGAAACCGGGGATGAATCTGCGGTAATAGCCTACCAACCCGAGGAACTGCCGCACTTCCTTTACACTGGAGGGACTTGGCCATTCCTTAATTGCGGTGATCTTATCAGGGTCGGGAGCCACTCCATCAGCGCTCACCACGTGTCCCAGGTACTGCACCTTTGGTTTCAGGAGGTGACACTTGGAGGGTTTCACCTTTAGGCCGTAGCTTGCCAGAGCTTCGAACACTTCCGCCAGGTGTTTCAGGTGGTCCTCATACGTCTTGGAATATACGATGACATCGTCCAGGTACAGCAGGACCGTCTCGAAGTTTCTGTGGCCCAGACAGCACTCCATTAATCGTTGGAAGGTTCCTGGTGCGTTGCAGAGTCCGAACGGCATGCAGGTAAACTCGCTAAGTCCCATCGGGGTGGTGAATGCGGTCTTCTCCCGGTCCGCCTCTGCTACAGGAACCTGCCAGTACCCACTAGTGAGATCCAAGGTAGAGAAGAAGTTAGCAGATCTTAAAGCAGCCAAAGACTCCTCTATCCTTGGTAAGGGGTACGCATCCTTGTGTGTGATACGGTTGATTTTCCGGTAATCTACACACATCCTCATGGTGTTGTCTTTCTTTTTGACTAAGACTAGTGGAGCTGCCCAGGGGCTACAGCTATCCCTGATCACCCCAGCCTCCTTCATGTCTCTAAGCATCCCCTTGGCGTGTTGGTAGTGTGCAGGGGGTACGGGTCGATACGTCTCTTTTATGGGAGGATGGTCTCCCGTAGGGATGTGGTGTTCTACCCCCTTGACTCGCCCGAAGTCTAACGGGTGTTTACTAAACACTCTCTCGTACTCTTGAACCACCCGATAGACTCCCTGTTTCTGGTGTGAGGGAGTGGAGTCAGTACCCAAATGTAGTTGCTGACACCAGTCCTCCATTGTTTTCTGAGAGCCGTTACCTTCCTCCGGGGAAGATGGAGGCAAGGGTTCTACGGACTGTATGGAATCTTGATTGATGGTATACAATTTGGCTAGCGTGGCATACCGGGGCAGGTACACTTCCCTCTTCCCGATATTTATTATGCGAACGGGCACCCTCCCATGGCGTACATTGACCACCCCCCGTGCTGTCAAAATGGTGGGCCTACTGTCTGAGTAAACTGGTTCTACCATTGCCTGGTAATCTCTACCTCTCAGACCAATAGCTGCCCGGCACCAAATCATCATTTCACTTTTCGGGGGCATGGCAATAGGGAAAGGGTCACACATTCGCACGCTACCAATCTCACCACCGGAGAGTTCTAGCTGTTGCCGTCGCATCAGTGCCCGGATCTCTTTCTGGAGCACTCGCTGCTGGCCGGAGCTGGCGTTCTTGGCAACCTGCTGTAAAAGGAAAATCACCTCTGCAAGACAATTTTCAATTACATTAGTTCCCAGAGTTATCTTTGGGTGACTCTCGTGTTTGTCAATGTCTACAATGATCAGTCCCTGTGCTGCCAGTTCGACTCTACCGATTTTAATGGTCACCTCTTTAAATCCAATCTGTGGCACGGGCTGACCATTGCTGGCGATGATACTCAAGTCGTCGTCAGGGTAGCGGGTGATATCCAAGTCATTCCAGTACTGCTTGAAGAGCACATACGGGATGGTGGTGACCTGTGACCCGGTGTCCAGTAGGGCACTCATAGGAATGCCATCCAGTACCACGGGTAAGACTGGACGTCCTCCCACATATTTGTCGCGCCAGTTCGATGGGCCTGGTGATCTTTTTCCTGGGGGTTGGCCCTCTACCCCAGGTTGTGCCAGTTTAAAGGACAGTACCTTGCCATATGTCCGGGTTGATTGCAGCGGCGGCAGATGGGTCGTCCGTCCTCGTTGTATCGGTCGCTGGGTCTTCCTCTGGCCGGTGGGGTCCTCCTTGGTCGACGCCACGGGATGTCCTCCGGTCTGGATGCCAGCTGGATCTTCCCTGGAGTGGAAACCTGTAAAGACTGCACAGTTCGGGTTAGCGCGGCAACGCTTTTAGCTAGCTCTTGGACCTGATGGTGCAGGTCTGGAGCCGGGTCATTGTTCAAAGCCTGCGCATCAGCTCCCACAGGCCCTGCCGACAAGGGTGCCGCCTCCTGGTGGTAAGTGGTAGTGGGGCGTCTGTGGGTCACAACGCCACCTGGTGCCGGTTCTCGGAGCACCCGGATGGCTCTGTCCTTGAACTGTGCAAATCCCAGATGAGGGTCCTGTAAGACCATTGCCTCTACTGGGTTCGGTGGGCATTGCAATATAAACCCTCTATAAATTGTTCAGTCAACAGCCTGTCCTCGTCTCCCACGCCGTCAGGGTCGGTCTGCTTAATGGCTCTCAGGGCCTCTTGTAGGTTCAGGGCATAGTCCCTTATACTCTCATGTGCCCGCTGTTTGCACCCGTAGAATCTAAGCTTGATCTCGGCTGAGGTGCGGGTATCAAAGGTGTCCCTCAGCCGGGTTAGTATCCCTGCGACAGTCCTCCCCCCAGGTGGCCAGGACTTTACCTCCCTTTGGGCTGCCCCGGTTAATTGGGCCACCAGGATGCTCACTTTTTGCTCCTCTGTGAGGGGGTACACCTGGAAGAGGCTATCCAGCTTTTCTCTAAAGTCATGCAGGGTATGTGACTCCCCTGAGTACTGGGGTAGCCAGGCTGCCCCCGGGATATAGGGCATGGTGAAAGGCATGACCGCAACAGCGGTGGCGCTGGCGGAGGTTGAAGCGGTGAAGCTTTCCTCCGTATCCGACATCCTTCTCCCCCCTAGTGGACCGTGGCCTACCTTGCGATGATCCTCTTCCGTAGGCCGCGGCTCCGCAGTGGATCGTCAGGGTTGAGGACCTTCCGTCGCGCTCCTGTGACGTCGGCGTCTGCTGGGCTCCTTCCAGGACCTTACGCAACGTCCGGACGTGAGGCGGGGCTTCAGTTCTCGCGCGCTTTCGGAGTCCACGCCCCTCTTCTTCCCGCGCGGCGTCCTCAAGATGGCGTCCAATGGCGGGAAAACTCCACGTATGGCGGGAAGAAGGCCGAAGATGGCGCCGGATGGCGGGAAAACTCCACCGATGGCGGGAAGGAAGCGGAAGATGGCGCCGGATGGCGGGAATCTTCACCACAGGTAAGTTTGAACAGTCTTTTTCAGGCACGCAGTACCCGGTGGTTGCGGGCACGAAATCCTGCCGACTACGCCAAAAGTTGACGCGCCCCTGGGCCTGTGTCGCGCTGCGTTGCGCACGCGGGAGCTTACCCGGAGCCGGATCTCTTGAGGGTTGTAGTCTCGTGGCGGTGATCCGGTCCGTGCCCAGGGAGTCAGACTAAGTGGCGCTGTATTAGCGGTAGATGTTGGACGACTACGCCACCCGTTGAGTACAGCTAAGGAGCTGCTGCTGCAGGGCAGACCGCTGAGGCCGGTGGTAGGATTGTGCAGCGTGATAGTATAACCCCCAACGGGAGGGGTATGGCCTCAGGGCAGCCGACGTGGATGATGGGGGTAGCAGGAACCACTCGGAGACGGTACGGTGTAGTTCAGGGTCTTTACTGGTGACAAAGATAGACCCTCCCGGAGTACTGGCTAGCGATTGGGGCCTGGTCAGTCCTTGAGCAGATGGGATCTCCCCTGGCCAGGCGGAGTTGTAGGCCTCCCAAACTAACGATACTCTTCCGGCTACCTTGCTAGAGGCGGGTATAAGTAGCCCACGTCCCTGAGTGTACCGTGTGGTGCTCACCCGTATGGCCGGTGACTCGGGGCCTTCTAGTAGCTTCCGCTCCACGACGGCGCTGCTGGTCCCACGCGTGTGACCGTGCCTTCGAGTTTCTGGGCCAGAGGACCTGCAATCCCCTGCCGGTCGGTTTCTGCTGCTGGATAGGAGTTAGTCCCCACAGCCTCGGACTCCGGGTCCGGTGATAACTTCTCAGTCAGGGCGAGCTCTGCAGCTGCCAGCCCCTGACTCCTTGTAGCACTGCTCCCACAGAGCTCCTGATGTCCTTTTCCTATATCTGCTTCTCTGTCTCTACTTCTTCTCTACTCACTAACCCTGCCTCAGCCCTAGGTTTATATAGGGGAAGTTCTTCCCCTCCCAGGACTGGGCAGGAGGTGTGGCATGCATAGGATCCCTGACCAAGAGACCTCCCACCTGCTCTCAGACGTAATATCTCTATCACTGTGGCAACCAGACCCCTGGGGTGTCACAATGGTCACAGACAATTATATTCTACTTGTCCTTCCTGACTGATCCAGTTTTGCCCCTGTTATTGTCAATAGTGATATTTTGAGGTGGTTCCTACAGCCAATTGAGACTGCACAGGTTGTCTTATCTCCTCCAGGATGGCACATCCATAAGTGTCCATAAGTGTCATCACAAGAAGGTTTGCTCAATGAACCAAATACAATGACATGGGCCAGGACGCAAGGCAAGCCAGACCAGAAGATGGGCATCAACACAGTCTCAGGACTGGTATCTGATAGTTTGGAGAGAACTGGCAGTGCACATCCTGTTCATTCATGCCCAAAGTGTCAAGGACAGACTCTCCGAGACCGGGCTACTGCATTAGGGAGGAGCAAAGTAGGTAATGGCCGCCTGCAATTACAAGCAGAAACTGAACTGATAATAGCAGTGCAGTTTCCGACATTAAAAGTGTGTATATGCACTATGTATACATATGTATGTATGTGCTCAGTTTATACATGTGTCTATGTGCTCTGTTTATACATGTGTGCTTGAGTTTTGTATACATATGTGTGTATGTATGTGCTCAGGGTACACATACTATATGAGTGTATGTGCTCAGTATATACATGTGTGTGTACATGTGTGTATGCGTGTGCTATGTGTATGTGTGAGCTCCGTGTATATACATGTGCTCTTTGTATACATACAGTATGATGTCATGTGTTTGGAAGCTTCTGATTTTTGGCAACATCTGAGTGGATGTATTTTAATGCATACCTGAAAAACACTGCTTCTTTGTGTAGCATCATGGCAAAGTCTAAAGAAATCAGCCAAGATATCATGAAGAGAATTGTGGTCTTGCACAAGTCTGGCTCATCCTTGGGTACAATTTCAAGATACCTGAAGGTGCCTTGTTCATCTGTTCAAACAATTATATGCAAGTACAAACAAGATGGGAATGTCCAGCCATCATAGCGCTCAGGAAGGAGACGGGTTCTGTGTCCCAGAGATGAACGTGCTTTGGTCCGACATGCGCTTATCAACCCACAGACAAAAGCAAAAGACCTTCTGAAGATGATGGCGGAAGCTGGTAACATTATGCCAATATCCACAGTGAAATGAGTACTGTATCAACATGGGCTGAAAGGCCACTCTGCCAGGAAGAAGCCATTACGGACAGGAAGAAGCCATAAAAAAGCCAGATTAATGTTTGCAAGTGCACACAGGAACATAGACCTTAATTTTTGGAGACATGTCCTGTGGTCTGATGAAACTAAAATTGAACTTTTTGGGCACAATGACCATCATTACGTTTGGAGGAAAAAGGGAGAAGCTTGGAAGCCCAAGAACGCCATCCCAACTGTGAAACACAGGGGTGGCAGCATCATGTTGTGGGGTTGTTTTGCTGCAAGAGGGACTGCTGCACTTCACAAAATAGATGGCATCATGAGAAAAGAAGATTATGTAGCCTTACTGAAGCAACATCTCAAGATTAATGATGAGCGAGCACTAAAATGCTCGGGTGCTCGATGCTCTGGTCGACCACATTGGAATACTCGGGTGCTTGACCCGAGCAACGAGCTCAATGTAAGTCTATGGGAAACTCGAGTATTTTTCAGGTGGCTCCCCCCGGCGGTCTGCAAAGGGCCTAAAAATTTCCCAAATCGATGGGAACAGTGCTCAAATGACATGGGGACAGCATGGAGAAGACCCCTGGAAGCATTTCTGACTCCCAGGTCACTTCTGTCAACAACGTTGTCAGAGGTATTACGCCACTTTTACAGACTCACAATAAAACATACAAAAACTAAACCAAAATGGATTTTCTTGGGGAATATGTTAAGGAACATCCTTTCCAGGGTAATGACTTGTATATAAAGCAAAATAAATAACCAAAAAACAAAAATTCTCCTCCACACCTTGGGCTATGTTCACACGTAGCGATTTTGATGCATTTTTTTACTTGTGCATTGCTTTCAACCGTGACAAATGCATTCACTGGGAAATGTAATTTTAACATTTTACAACCTTATCTGGCCATGTGGTGTGTGAGATATCACCAGACACATCGTGTTTCATTTATGAAGGAGGAACTCTGAAAGTCACAAAGCCTATTTTTATAGGGCCATCAGGCGGCCTTTACTATTCTTAAAGGGCCAGCAGTCGGCCCTCACTATTTTTAGAGAGCCATCAGCCGGCTATGTCTTATTGTTCCCATTACTAAAGAGTGGGTCTCCTATACTGTTTTTGCGCATACAGTGAGTGGCAGGGCTGCCCAAAATTTGGACACACCCCAATACCACTTTGAAAATTTGGATGCACCCCAATAACCCTTTGAAGAGACTTAGAGGAGGGCCTCCTGAAAGCAATGTTCCCATTATTAGGAAGTGGATCTCCCATTGTGTTTGTCAATGAAGTGAATGCAAGGGCTGCCAAAAATTGGGAGGCACTCCAATGCCCCTTGGAAGAGACGTGGAGGAGGGCCTCATAAAAAAATGTTCCCATTAGGAAGTGAGTCTCCCATTGTGTTTGCCTATGCAATGAATGCAAGAGTTACCAAAAATTTGGAGGCACTCCAATGCCCCTTGGAAGAGACGTGGAGGTCAGAGGGCCTCCTGAGAACAATGTTCCCATTATTAGGAAGTGGGTCTCCCATTGTGTTTGCCTATGCAGTGAATGCAAGGGCTGCCAAAAATTGGGAGGCACTCCAATGCCCCTTGGAAAAGACGTGGAGGAGGGCCTCATAAAAAAATGTTCCCATTAAAAAGGAGCGGGCCGACAAACATTTACCCCTGGTGGGTATACCTGAACATACTGTATAATTTTTTTTTTTACGGGCATCATAAACATCCTTTAAAAAAATTATGTGAGTGTTGCATCACGGACCACTGTCACCCTGGTGATATGTTGGTGGAGGATGAGGAGAAGGAGGAGGATAAGAGTAAATAGCCAAAATCAGGAAGCGTATACCAATGTCTGGGTGTGAAAAGGTGCATGGGAATACACCTCCCAAGAAAAGACACTGGATTTGAGTTTATGTTACGCTGCTATCATTCGGTGGTGTTGAGAAGTCTGGCCCAAACCAGCCCTTGTTCATTTTTATAAGAGTCAGCCTGTCAGCATTTTCAGTTGACAGGCGGATGCGCTTATGAGTTATAATTCCACCAGCGGCACTAAAAGCCCGCTCTGATAAAATGCTAGCGACAGGGCAGGCCAGGACCTCCAAGGCGTAGAGAGTCAGTTGATTCCACGTATCCACCTTGGATACCCAATAATTATAAGGCACAGAGGAATCACGGGGGACATTGGTACGGTCGGCAAGGTACTCCCTCAGCATCTTCCCAAACTTTGCACTCCTTGTGAGAGTACCCCGCGCCTCAGGGCTTGTGCGATGGGTGGGGCTGAGAAAATTCTCTCAGAACTTTGACAGTGTTCCCCTGCCTCTGCTGGATTGAAGCTGTGTCTCTCTCGCTTGTACTCCTTGGTTGTCCAACAAAGTGTGCCCTCTGCCGCCAGCGTTTTAAGATGGGATTTTTTTTAATAGTTCCGCAACAATGGCCTTCAGGTACAGCCCCATTTTTGTAGACCTGTCCGCCTCAGGACTTAGAGATATAAAGTTCTCCTTGTAGTCTAGAAGTGTCACCAACCAGTAATGACTGTCACCCAAAATTTTGAGAACGCGAGGGTCATGGGAAAGGCAGCGTAACATAAACTCAGCCATGCATGCCAGACTACTAACAGAATTTTAGAAAATAGCAAAAGGCAATGGTACTCACCAGCCAAGGTTTCAAGAAAAAATGCACACCAGGACACGGCCGGCCCCCTTTTGTTAGAAGGAGGTAACACAGGTGCAGAATGCTGATGAACAATCGCCCTCACCCACTCTCACTGGAGGGGCGATTGCCTAGCACTAAAACTGCACACAGATGAAACTTGCAGTAGGGTGCAATTCACACACTCACGGCACCGTGCCTAGCCAGCATCCTATTAACCGCCCCTACTATTTGACTAGGCGGGATGCCCGGCACCCTATCCGTGCATCGCAGAGCTGTGAAGCCCCCACTCACAAGGTCACCATTACTGGGCCTGGCCGTGCCCTGGCAGATAAAAAAAAGTGCAAAAAATATCATATGAGGTATTAGTTGATATTTTGGCCAAAATACGTAAGCTCGCAACCCATCGTCAAGGGTCCTCACGGTTTTGCACGGATAGGGTGCCGGGCATCCCGCCTAGTCGAATAGTAGGGGCGGTTAATAGGATGCTGGCTAGGCACGGTGCCGTGAGTGTGTGAATTGCACCCTACTGCAAGTTTCATCTGTGTGAAGTTTTAGTGCTAGGCAATCGCCCCTCCAATGAGAGTGGGTGAGGGCGATTGTTCATCAGCATTCTGCACCTGTGTTACCTCCTTCTAACAAAAGGGGGCCGGCTGTGTCCTGGTGTGCATTTTTTCTTGAAACCTTGGCTGGTGAGTACCATTGCCTTTTGCTATTTTCTAAAATTCTGTCTATTGTTCTGGCTATGCTGTCTGTTTCAGACTACTAACAGGTAAGACTTCCGTGTCCTCACCAAGAGGATGACTGACCATGCTTACTTCCTCCTCCTCTCTGTCCTCTGGCCATCCACGCTGAACAGACAGTATGACAGCTGTGCAGGTAGTACAGTCTATAGCGCATGAAACTAGCTCCTGTTCTTCCTCCTCTTCATTGTCCCCCAATCCATGTTGGGATGAGATGAGGCTGGGCTGTGTGTAATCACCCTGTATGGTTCCTTGCTCCATCTCATCGTGCTCCGCCTGCAATGCATCCTCTTTGATTGTGAGCAGAGAGCGTTTCAGAAGTCAGAGAACTGGGATGATGACGCTAATTATGGCGTCATCGCCGCTCACCATCTTGGTGGAGTCCTCAAAGTTTTGGAGGATGGTACATATGTCTAACATCCATGTCCACTCCTGAGGTCTTATGTGTGGAGTTTGAACTGAATACTGATGGCCTTGTTGATGCTGGTACTCAACAACTGCCCTCTTCTGCTCACAAATCCTTCTCAACATCTGCAGTGTAGAGTTCCAACGCGTGGGGACATCACACACAAGTCTGTGAGCCGGAAGCTGCAAACGCTGCTGAAACACGGCAAACTGTAGGTGACTTTCTAAAATGGGCACACAGGCGGTATACTTTAACAAGCAGATCCGGCAGCTCCGGGTAGGATTTGAGAAACCGATGAACCACAGGGTTAAGCACATGGGCCAGACATGGTACGTGTGTGAGCTCGCCTCGCCTCGCCACCAGGTTCCGGCCATTGTCACACACGACTGTAGCGCCCCGAGGGTTCGGTCGCTACAGAGGTATTGCATCTCAACCAGATGTGCGATATCTCACTTCAAGGTAAGGATGGAGTGTGGATCAGGACCCTGGCACCTGCATGCATTACACCACATTTCTGGGGGGCAGGGCGACTGATATGCTCCAAGTAGAGCATGACAGTCCCTGTCCCTGGCTGGAGTGGGGGGAGGGAACAGCGAGGAAGGGGGGACCCTGTAGTGCATAGGAGGGAGAGGGCAGTTCCTGGGTGCACTTAGAGGGAGGTATAAAAGGTGGGCACCATCTTAGTTCTGTGTTCAGACAGAGAAGAAGTTCAGTCAGTAAGAGGAGAGGACAGGGAGCAGAGGCTCAGACCGAGCTCTGCTCCGCAGGCAGGCCTGGGAGAGGCCGGAACCGGGAGGAAGGAGAAGGAAGGAAGAGGAGCGGAGGAGGCTCCAGGAACAAGGAACGAAGGGACCCCAGGGGTGTGGACCGGCGAGTCGCCACCGCACGCCCGAATCTACCTGCGTAGTGGGGTCAGGCCAAAGGGGGAGACCGGTCCCCGAAGCTAGTGGAGGCGGGGAACTACCCTCAGCTAGAAACCGGAGGCTGTGACATTTTATGTGGCGCAGCCCCTCGCTACACCCACTAGGAAGGCACCACATAGGGTCAGGGAAACGGCGCCAAGGTTTACCAGAGAAGGCCCGAGGCTGCCGGACAGAAGCGAGGTCACTGGCGGGGTATGACAGGCCAGGGAAAGGACACACAAAGGGGGTCCTGTGAAACTCTCCAAAGTTATCTGGGAGTAGGCCGAGCCCCTCACCTGGTGAACACAGTGCGACGTGGGACGTTATGATCAGCTGTATTAACGTGGATAAAGAACTGTGAGTAAACACCCTGGACTGCATTACAGGACTCTGTGTCGTTACTGCTGCTCCCGCGCGCCATCACCCCCAATATCCACACTTGCTGCCCTGAGGCTATACTCCTCCTGTGGGGAGTTGTACTATCCTCTGCTGCACCCACAACACCAGCCTCAGCGGTCTGCCCTGCAGCGGCGGTTCACTCAGACCGCAATCCACGGGTGATGTAGTCGGACATTCAGCATATAGACTGCCATTTGGTTTGACCGCCCTGGGCACGGACCCGATCGCCGCCACGAAGACTACAACCCCCAGCATCCACAAGAAGTCCGGTTCCGGGTATCCCCACACACACATGGCCCAGGGGGTGCGTCACGACCATGGCTGGCTGTAGGTTCAGCGGTGTGAGCTGTGGCACCCCAGGGGTCTGGTTGCCATGGTGATAGAAATATCACGTCTGGGAGCAAGTGGGAGGTCAACTGGTCAGGAGCCCTTGAACATGCAACACCTCCTGTCCCAGACCAGATAGGGGAGGAACCTGCCCTATATAAACTGGGTCTGGGGCGGGGTTAGTGAGACTAGAGACTAGAGACTGGAGACTGAGACAGAGCTGAGTCGAGTTCTGAATGAAGTTCCAGACACAGGGAAAGCAACAGCTAGGAGCTCTGTAGGAGCAGGAGCTGAGTGCCAGGGACTGGAAGCCGATATTGCTCGTCCTGGCTGAAGACACTACGAACGGACAACGGAGTCCGAGGCTGTGAGGATCTCTAAGTCCAGCAGCAGAAACCAGCCAGCAGGGGATTTCAGGTCCTCTGGCCATAGAAGCCCGGAGGCTCAGTCACGAGCAAGGGACCAGCACCGCCATCGAGGAGCGGAGGCTATCAGAATGCCCCAAGTCACCAGCCATATGGGTGAGCACCACACGGTATACTCAGGGACGTGGGCTACTTCCACTCGCTTACAGCAAGGCAGCCAGGAAGAGTGCAGACAGACGGGGAGGCCTACAACTCCACCTGGCCAGGGGAACTCCTGTTTGTTCACAGACTGACCAGGCCTCTTATGCTAGCCAGTACTCCCGGGAGGGTCTGCCTTATCATCATCAGTAAAGACCCTGAACTGCACTGCAAAGACTCTGAGTCGTTCCTGCTTCACCCATGCACCATCACTCCCATCATCCACACTCACTGCCCTGAGGCTATACTCCTCCCGTGGGGAGTTGTCCCATCCTCTGCTGTGCACACAACACCAGCCTCAGCGGTCTGCCTCGCAGCGGCGGTACACCCTGACCGCAATCCACGGGTGGCGTAGTCGGACATTAACCTAAAACATCTAAAAGACTGCCACTGGTTTGACCACCCTGAGCCACGGGACCGGGTCGCCGCCACGGAGACTACAACCCCCAGAGACCCGGCTCCGGGTAACCCACACGCGTGCACACACGGCCGAGGGGGCGCGTCAACTTTGGCGTAGTCGTCAGGATTGTGATCAACCCGCCACAAACGGGTATTGGGCGCCTGAAAAGACTGTACACGTACCTCAAAAGTCGTTTCCCGCCATCTTCAGTCGTTTCCCGCCATCTTCAGTCGTTTCCCGCTGTCTTCAGCCGTTTTCCCGCCATCGGACGCCATCTTCGGGACGCCGCGCGGGAAGAAGAGGGGCGTGGACGTCCAAACCGCGCGAGACCTGAAGCCCCGCCTTACGCACGGACGCTGCGCAAGGTCCTGAAGGGAGCCGAGCGGACGCTGACGTCACCAGGACGCGACGCAAGGTCCTCCACCCCAACGATCGCCTGCGGAGCCGCGGCCTACGGAGAAGAAGCAACAGAAGGTAGGCCACGGTCGACTGGGGGGGAGAAGGATGTTGGAAGCGGAGGGGACTGCCACCGCCAGCGCGGCCGCTGCCGCAGTAATGCCATTCACAATGCCTTACATCCCCGGAGCGGCCTGGCTGCCCCAATACTCAGGGGAGTCGCATACCCTAAGCGACTTTAAAGAGAAACTGTACAGCCTATTTAAAGTGTACCCCCTGATGGAGGGACAAAAAGTGAGCATATTGATAGGCCAGCTAACCGGCGCAGACCAACGTGAAGTAAAGTCCTCGTCAGTCAGGGACAAGGAGACCGTGAAGGAGATCTTAGCCCGTCTGAAGGACACTTTTGATACCCGTGCCTCAGAGGAGATCAAAATGAGATTTTATGGGTGCAAGCAGCGGGCCCAAGACAGTATAAGAGACTATGCTTTGAATTTGCAGGAGGCCCTGGGAGCCATTAAACAGGCAGACCCTGACAGTGTGCGGAATGCAGATGAACTGTTGACTGAGCAATTCATTGAGGGTCTGCTGTCCAAAGCCCACCGAACCCAGTTACGGGCAATGGCCTTGCAGAACCCTGGGTTAGACTTTGCAAAGTTCAAAGACAGGGCCATCCGGGTGCTCCGAGAATCGGCACAGGGTAGCGCTGTAACCCACCTGTGCCCTGTGGGAGCTGGTGCGCAGGCTTTGGATAAAGACCCGGCTGCAGACCTGCACCATCAGGTCCAAGAACTGACCAAAAGCGTTGCCGCATTAACCAGGACTGTGCAGTCGTTACAGGTATCCTTTCCGGGAAGGATCAAGCCGGCCACCAGTCCGGAGGACGTCCCGTGGCGCCGACAGAGGAGGATCCCATCGTCCAGAGGAAGACCCAGCGACCGCTACAATGAGGACGGACAGCCCATCTGCCGCCGCTGCAACCAACCAGGACATATGGCAAGGTACTGTAATTTAAACGAGTCCAACCTGGGGCAAAGGGCCAACCCCCAGGCGTAAGATCATCAGGCCCATCAAACTGGCGTGACAAGTATGTGGGGGGACGACCGGTCTTGCCTGTGGTACTGGATGGCATTCCCATGAGTGCACTGTTGGACACCGGGTCGCAGGTAACCACCATCCCCTATGTACTTTTCAAGCAATACTGGGATGAGACGGATATTACCCGTTACCCAGATAATGACTTGAGCATCATCGCCAGCAATGGTCAGCCCGTGCCGCAGATCGGGTTCAAGGAGGTGACCATCAAAATTGGTAAAGTTGAACAGCCGGCGCAGGGACTGATTATTGTGGACATTGACCGTCGTGAAAGTCACCCTAAAATAACCTTGGGTACTAACGTTATTGAGAATTGCCTTTCAGAAGTAATTGCCATTTTACAGCAGGTTGCGTTGAACGCCAGCTCCGGCCAGCAGCGTGTCCTACAAAAGGAGGTCCGGGCACTGATGAAACGGCAACAGGTAGAACTGTCGGGTGGTGAGATTGGTAGCGTTAGGATGAGTGACCCGTTCCCTATCGTCATGCCCCCAAAGAGTGAGATGATGATCTGGTGTCGGGCAGCTATTGGTCTGAGGGGTAGAGATTACCAAGCTATGGTAGAACCCATTTACTCAGACAGTAGGCCCACCATTTTGACGGCACGGGGGGTGGTTGATGTCCGCCATGGGAGGGTACCTGTCCGCATCCTAAACATTGGGGAAAGAGAAGAATACTTGCCCCGGTATGCCACGCTAGCCAAATTGTCCACCATTAACCAGAGCTCTGTAAAGGCCGTGGAACCCTTGCCTCCATCTCCCCCAGAGGAAGGTAACGGCTCCAAGAAACAAATGGAGGACTGGTGCCAGAAGCAGCACGTGGGCACTGGCTCCACTCCCCCACACCAGAAACAGGGAGTCTACCGGGTGGTTCAGGAGTACGAAAGGGTCTTTAGCAAACACCCGCTAGACTTTGGACAAGTAAAGGGGGTAGAACATCAAATCCCCACAGGAGATTATCCACCCTTAAAAGAGAGATACCGGCCTGTACCCCCTGCACACTATCAGAATGCTAAGGGAATGTTGCGAGAAATGAAGGAGGCTGGGGCAATCAGGGATAGCTGTAGCCCCTGGGCAGCTTCACTAGTTCTTGTGAAAAAGAAAGATGGCACCATGAGGATGTGTGAAGATTACAGAAAGATCAACCGTATCACACACAAAGATGCGCACCCGTTTCCTAGGATAGAAGAATTTTTAGCTGCATTAAAATCTGCTTACTTCTTCTCCACTTTGGATCTTACTAGCGGGTACTGGCAGGTTCCTGTAGCAGAGGCAGACAAGGAGAAGACCGCGTTCACCTCCCCGATGGGTCTCAGTGAATTCAACTGTATGCCGTTCGGGCTCTGCAACGCACCAGGGACCTTCCAGAGGCTGATGGAGTGCTGTCTGGGGCACAGAAATTTCGAGACGGTCCTGCTATACCTGGACGATATCATCGTGTATTCCAAGACCTATGAGGACCACCTAAAGCACCTGGCAGAAGTGTTCGATGCCCTGGCAGGCTTCGGCCTAAAGGTGAAACCCTCCAAGTGTCATCTACTGAAACCAAGGGTGCAGTACCTGGGACACGTGATGAGTGTTGATGGAGTAGCTCCTGACCCTGATAAGATAACAGTGATTAAGGACTGGCCAAGACCCTCCAACATAAAGGAAGTGAGGCAGTTCCTTGGGTTGGTAGGCTACTACCGAAGATTCATTCCTGGTTTCACCAAAATGGCCGCTCCTGTGCAGGACCTCCTAATAGGCCAGTCCAGAAAGGCCAAAAACCAGAAGCCACCCTTCAGGTGGGACAAGCTGGAAGAGGAGTCCTTCCGCCAGCTGAAGATGGCCCTCACGGGGGATGAAATCCTGGCGTACCCTGATTACGGCCAGCCCTTTATTCTCCACACGGACGCGAGCAACATCAGACTAGGAGCGGTGCTGTCCCAGATCCAGCAGGGGAGAGAACGGGTAATCGCTTATGCCAGCCGAAAAATACGGCCCACAGAGAGAAACCCTGAGAATTATAGCTCCTTCAAGCTAGAGTTCCTGGCAGTGGTATGGGCAGTGACGGAACGATTCAAGCATTACCTTGCCTCTTCCAAGTTCACCGTGTACACGGACAACAACCCGTTGACACATCTGGACACTGCGAAACTTGGTGTCCTGGAGCAGAGATGGATGGCCCGCCTGTCCAACTATGACTTCACCATCAAATACCGGGCTGGACGCTCAAATCCAGGATGCCGAGCTTACCAGACGGAGGGGAAGATCCAGAGGAACTGGAAGAGATTGAACTCCCCGCGTTTCACCATCATGGGATTACCCAGTATTCCCACCGGGTAAGGGACAGGCACTCCGCCACGTTCAATCCCTTACCCCACTACAGCTGGGCGGAGACGCAAGACAGTGACCCAGCAGTCCGCCTGGTAAAAGAGATGCTGACGCAGGCTGATGCCCGCCTTGACCCAGACGCCCCGGAGGAGACCAAACAGCTGTGGAAGGAGAAGAGTAAACTGTTTCTCTACAAGGGGAAGCTGTGCCGGAGAACTGTCAACTCCCGGACACATGAGCTGACCTGGCAGGTAGTGGTCCTGAGACGGGACGCGGCTATGGTCCTGGAGGCATACCACGACGGAGCAGGGCAATTCGGATGGAAGAAGCTGGAGTTCCTGTTGCGTGACCGGTTCTTCTGGGTAGACATGAGAGGGGCTATTGAGAGATGGTGCAGAGACTGCGGCCCGTGCAACCTGAGGAGGAAGGACCGTGCCAGCCAGAAGACCCCCCTGCAGCCCATCATCACAAAGCAACCACTAGAACTGGTAGCCCTGGACCATGTGAAGCTGGCTCCGAGTAGGTCTGGGTACGTCTACGCCCTCACCATCGTAGACCACTACTCCCGGTTCCTGGTGGTGGTCCCTGTCAAGGACTTAACGGCTCAAACAGCAGCTAGAGCCTTCCAGCAGCACTTCTGCCATCCACACAGGTATCCAGAGCAAGTGTTGAGTGACCAAGGTCCAGCCTTCGAAGCGGAGGTCTTCCAGGAGTTCTGCAACTTGTATGGCTGCAGGAAGATAAGGACAATGCCTTACCACCCCCAAACCAACGGGATGTGTGAGAATATGAACCAGGTAGTGATAGACCTGCTCAAGACGTTGCCTCTGGAGGAACACAGCCTGTGGCCTGAGAAACTGCCTGATCTTGTGGACTTGTATAACCATATCCCAGTAAATTCCACCAACTGCACCCCGGCTTACCTAATGAGAGCAAGGCCTGGTAAGCAGCCAATTGACCTGGAGATGGGAGTCCTGACACCTGAGGACACCTCACCAGAAGCAGACTTGGACACGGAACGGCAGCAGCAGTACCGGAAAGTACAGGAGACCGTGTAGCAAAGTCTGTCTCAAGCAAGAGGAAGGCAAGAAAGGACTTATAACCAACATGCTCCCGCTGTTCCCCTGGCACCTGGAGAGCAGGTCTTGAAGAGGAAGAGACGGCTCCACAAGTTGGATGACCAGTGGGAGAAGGACCCGTACACCGTACTGCCCTCAAGCCATGAGAATCCAAAAGTCTGTATAATCAGTAAGGATGGAGGAGAAACCACAGCCATTGTCTCCAGAGACCACCTGAAAAAGTGTCCCGAGCAGCTGCAAAGCACTGACGAAGATTAAGAGAACCCTCAACCCGCAGAGGAAAGGGAAGAAATGATCAGTACCATACTCGGAGACTTCCCCCGGTCCTGGACTCAAATCAACAACTCAGTCGTGGTACCCGTCCTCACCTTTCTCCAGCCAGCCCCTCTAGGGCCTACAGAAGAACAGGGAGTGTCGGGAGAGCAGCCAGCCCAGGAGGCAGAAGGATCCATACAAGCAGCCCAGGAGAATCAACCCTCTGCTAGTAGTTAGTGTTGAGCCACCCCCGTAGTGTTCGAGTTCGGTTCGGTTCGTCGAACACCCGTGTGTTCGCCGAACTGTTCGTCGAACTGTTCGTCGAACACCTTCGAACACCGTTAAAACCAATGGCAGGCAAACAAAAACACATAGAAACACATAGAAAACACCTTCAAAGGTGTCCAAAAGCTGACAAACTGCTCAGAAGACATAACTAACACATGGAAAAGTGACAAGTACATATAGTCATGCGAAAATAAAAGAGGTGGAGGAGTAAAAGGAGGGGGAGACACAGATATAGGCATGTCATGCCCTTCTAAAATCCAAAAAGTGAGAAGCCGACACGGCCAGTCCGCTCCTGCCCGTGCCACCTCCGTGTCGCCGGGTTTGTGCCAGAGCCGCGGTGAACCCTGATGGCCTTCCCCCCTCTCCCAATACTGGTGCCTGTCCGCTGGTGGGTCGAGCGAGCCCCCCTGTGGTGGATGCAGCTCTAAGCTTTTTAATTTAAATTGTCTCTCTAATTTGAATGAATACACTTTAAATCCATTTACAAGGATCTATTGGAGGGCAAGTCTCATGCCAGCAGCCGCGTAATTCCAGCTCCAGTAGCGTCCACTAAAGCTGCTGCAGTTAAAAAGCTTTTATAAGGATCGAGCTCGGCTGTCCACCGCAAGGCATCCTACTGCCAGTCCCAGCCCCTATGCCTTGGGGTGCCTCCTGATGCTCTTCACTGAGTATCCCATGGTCCCGAAGCATTTCCTTTGAAAAAATTAAGTGTCTAAACTACAGGTGGTGTAGCTTGCTTAACAGCCGGGATAATTCGCTGACTAGCAGACACTGCTACTAGGCACAAAGTATTTCCTGGGCTAGATGCAGTTAAAAATTTGTAATTAGATACTCTCGTTGGATGCTAAGAAAGCATTCCATAGAGTCTCCTGGCACGCCATATATGATTCTCTTAAAAAGCTTGGGGTAGGGGTCTAGGGGACCCTTTTATAGCCAAAATCACGGCCCTGTATCACAATACGTCACCTAGGCTGAAGATAAATGGAACTGTAGCACCCTGAGGGCTCGGTTGCTACAGAGGTATTGCACCTCACCCAGAGGTGTGATATCTCACTCTCAGGTAAGGATGGAGTGTGGATCAGGACCCGACACCTGCATGCATTACACCACATTGCCGTGGGGCAGGGCGACCAATATGCCTCTGAGATGGGCACGACAGTCCCTGTCCCTGGCTGGAGTGGGGGGAGGGAACACTGAGGAAGGGGAACCCTGTAGTGCAGGAGCAGGGAGGAAGCAGTTCCTGGGTGCATTGAGAATGGAGTATAAAAGGTGGGCACCATCTTAGTTCAGTGCAGAGAAGTCTGAGCAGAAGTGGCAGGGAGCAGGGGCTCTGCATGAGCTCTGCTCCGGAGGCGGGCCTAGTAACAGAGGCCCAGGCCTGGAAGAGGGAGAAGGAAGGAAGAGGAGCGGAGAAGGCTCCAGGAACGAGGAATGAAGGGATCCCAGGGGTGCGGACGGGCGAGTCGCCGCCGCACGCCCGAATCCACCTGCGTGGAGGGGTCAGGCCAAAGGGGGAGACCGGTCCCCGAAACTAGTGGAGTCAGGAAACGACCCTCAGCTAGAAACCGGAGGCTGTGACGTTTTATGTGGCGCAGCCCCTCGCTACACCCGCTAGGAAGGCACCACATAGGGTCAGGGAAACTGGCGCCAAGTTTACCAAGAGGAGGCCCGAGGCAGCCGGACAGAAGTGTTGGTAAGAAAGGCCAGACAAAGGACACACAAAGGGGGTCCTGTGAAGCGCTCCGAAGTTATCTGGGAGTTGTCTGAGCCCCTCACCTGGTGAGCACAGTACGACGTGGGCAGCCGTTACCTGCAGACGTGGTCTGGATAATAAGAACTGTGAGTAAAGGCCCTGGACTGCATCACTGACTCCGTGTCGTTACTGCTGCTGCCCTGCACCATCACCCCCATCCTCCGCATACACTGCCCTGAGGCTATACTCCTCCCGTGGGGAGTTATGCTACGCTCTGCTGCACCCACAACACCAGCCTCAGCGGTCTGCCCTGCAGCGGCGGTTCACTCTGACCGCAATCCACGGGTGGCGTAGTCGGACATTTAAACATCAAAACCACATAAATAGTTCCGCCACTGGTTTGACCACCCTGAGCCACGGAACCGGGTCGCAGCCACGAAGACTACAACCACCAGCATCCACCAAAAAGGGTCCGGCTCCGGGTGTCCCAAGGCCCAGGGGGTGCATCAGGACATTTTCATCACCTTTCACAATCACCAATGGGACAAGGCAGGGATGTCCTCTGTCCCCTCTCTTATACATCCTAGTGACGGAGCACCTGCTCTCATCAATTCGCCATAACCCCAATATTAGGTGGATTGAGGTGGGAGGCACCGAGTACAAGTGCTCTCTATTTGCTGATGATGTCCTAGTATATATCACTCAATCACATATATCCATCCATGCTGTTATGGCTGAAATAGATCACTTTGTTACATGGTCAAATTTTAAAATCAATGCAGCGAAGTCTGAGACCCTCGATGTCTCCCTCCCAAAATCCATATAGGATTCCATCCAGTCCAACTTTCCCTTTGCCTGGCCCTCACAGGGTATCAAATACTTAGGAATTCCTATTCATAGAGACCTCTCCCATCTATGTTATCTTAATTTTGGGCCCTTTATTGAACAACTCCATACAGACCACGGTTGGCAAGTTAGAACTGTAAGATTCACTACGTGAACCGCTGGTGTTTTGTGGAAAAGCACATGTACACCGCGTTCCAAATTATTATGCAAAAAGTGTTTAGGAGTGATAAGGGAAGAATTTGTTTGTTTGTCAGTTAAACTCATTGATGGTGATGTGTGTCAGGGCTCTTTATATCACTGTAAGCAATTGCAGACACCTGTGCTAATTAGTTTGGCAGGTGTGTCCAATGAAAGGCAAGACTACTTAAGAAGGCTGTCTCACATTATTAAGCAGCCTACATTTTCTGCCAAAATGGGAAAGAAAAAGGATGTGTCGGCTGCTGAGAAGCAACAAATTGTGGAGTGTTTAGGTCAAGGCATGACTACAATCAACATTGTGCGATGATCAGGATGAAGTGTCTTGGCAATCAAGAAGTATGTAGCTGATTCACAGTACACACGTGTGCGTGCTGATAAGGGCAAATTGAGGACTCTTTCCTACAGGCAATTACGTCAGGTTGAAAGAGCAGCGGCAAAAAAGCCTTGTCATAGCAGCAGACAAGTTTTTGAAGCTGCTTGTGCCTCCAACGTCCCCCGAACAACAAGATGCAGGGTCCTTCAGAGGTTTGCAGCTGTGCATACGCCATCCTGTCGACCTCCTCTATCCACTTCACACAAGCAGAAATGGCTCCAGTTGGCCAAACATTACATGAAGACTGATTTCAAAACTGTTTTGTTCACGGATGAGTGCCGTGCAGCGCTCGATGGTCCAGATGGATGGAGTGGAGGATGGCTGGTTGATGGACACCCCACGCAAACACGGCTACAGCGCCAACAAGGAGGAGGTGGAGTAATGTTTTGGGCTGGAATCATGGGGAGAGAGATTGTCGGCCCCTTTAGGATCCCTGAAAGCGCTAAAGATGAACTCCATAATGTATGTGGATTTTCTCAAACAGCACTTCCTGCCATGGTTCAAGAAGAAGAACCGTGTATTTCACAGCAAGATCATTTTTCTGCATGATAATGCACCATCTCATGCTGCACATAAAACATCTGCATCTCTGGCTGATATGGGCATAAAAGGGGACAAACTTATGGTGTGACCCCCATGCTCCCCTGACCTGTACCCCATTCAGAACCTTTGGAGCATCATTAAAAGGAGTGTCTATGATGGCGGGAGGCAGTTCACATCTAAGCAACAGCTCTGGGAGGGTATTCTGTCCTCATGCAAAACAATTGAAGCAGAAACCATCCAAAACCTGACAAATTCAATGGACGAGAGAGTTCAGAAGCTCCTTTCGAACAAGGGGTCCTATGTGAAAATGTAACATCACCTAGAATAAAGTTTTGAGTTGAAAACTGTTTGATTTCAGTTTCTAACAACCTGCTAATGCTTATAATTTCAAAAATGACCATTTTTTTGGTCTTTATTAAAATGAAAAGGTTGATCGAAAAGTTTGGGGGATCTAAGAGTGTGGCAACCCAGTAGTCATGATTACTTTGAATTCTGACAATATGAGGGTCATGCTGCAGGTAGTGCAGCAAGAAGGCACTTATGTTTCTTGCGCATCTCGGAGCCCCAAAATTATTTTCCGGGCTAGATGCAGCTAAAAATTATTATTAATTTTAAATCTGGTGAAGCTTTAATATAGATGGCCTAATAGGATCAGTGCTGCACACTGCTACAAAGCCCAAATTATTTTCCAGCCAAGATACAGATAAACATGATTAGTAATTTGAAAGCTTAAAACGATTGGTGAGGTGATTTTAACCAATCATCAAGCTTTTACTCTCCCCAGGATGACACAGGGGTAGAAAAGTCGTTTCGGATCCATGATTTGTTCATCTTTATGAACGTGAGTCTGTCTACATTATCAGTGGAGAGCCGCGTGCGCTTATCTGTCAGCACACCACCAGCAGCGCTGAACACACGTTCAGACAGAACACTGGCTGCGGGGCATGACAAGATCTCCAAGGCGTAAGTGGCTAGCTCCGGCCATTTATCCGGATTGGAAGCCCAAAAAGAGCAAGGGTCCAGTGACACAGTCGTGGCTTCAATGTTTACTTGGAGATACTCCTGTACCATCGTCTCTAGGCGTTGACTATGTGTCAGACTTCTTGTCTCCTGTGGCCTTGCAAAGGATGGGCTAAAAAAGTGGTGAAATGATTCCGCAAAATTGATGTTACCAGCAGATACTGTGGTTCTGTTACGGTTTGAGTGCTGAACACTTGACGGTCCCACGGTTGGCAAGTTGGAACTGTGAGATTCACTACGTGCACCACTGGTATTTTGTGGAAAAGCACATGTAAGATTCTGCAACAGTCTCTGCTGATACTCCTGCATGCGTGCATCCCTTTCTATGGCAGGAATAATTTCTGCAAATTTACTTTTGTACCGGGGATCTAACAGTGTGGCAACCCAGTAGTGAGGATTATTTCTAATTCTCACAATTCGAGGGTCATGTTGCAGGTAGTGCAGCAAGAAGGCACTCATGTGTGTTGCGCATCCAGGAGCACCAAGTCCCTGTTGTGTTGTTGGCGAGGTAACAATCATGCTTCCTTCCTCTGTCCTCTCCCCCCAACCTCGCACAACAGAAATGTGATCAAGGTCTCCCTCATCTGATGAGTCTTCCATCAGTTCGTCCTCCACTTCTTCCTGGGCTCCTGCACCTTCCTCACTAGTTTGGCTGCTACCATGCGCCCTGGTAAAACCATCTCCCCCACCCTCACATGCCTGCCGCCTTGGTGCTGCCGACCGTCTGGACCTTGCAGATGTTAGCCCTTCCGCATACAACTCCTCCTCCTCTACTTCCTCCACCTCCTCTTGTGCCACCACCTGACTCCGAATTCTGTTTAACATGTGCTCCAGCATGTAAATCACCGGAATAGTCATGCTGATAATGGCATCGTCAGCACTAAACATCTTCGTCGCCATTTCAAAACTGTGCAGAAGGGTGCATAGGTCCCTGATCTGAGACCACTCCTCCAGCGTGATTTGCCCCACCTCTGAATCTCGTTGGCCCAGGCTATACGTCAGAACGTATTGCACCAGGGCTTGTCGGTGCTGCCACAGTCGCTGCAACATGTGCAGAGTTGAATTCCACCGGGTAGGCACATCGCATTTTAGCCGGTGAAGTGGCAGGCCCAACGACTTCTGTAGAGATGTAAGTCGCTGAGCTGCGGGATGCGAACGGCGGAAGTGAGCACACAGCGACCGTGCCCTCTGCAGAAGGCCATCTAGTCTGGGATAGTGGGCTAAAAATTGCTGGACAACCAGGTTCAACACGTGAGCCATACAAGGCACGTGTGTGACATTGCCCCGGCGAAGGGCCGCACCCAGGTTTGCAGCATTGTCGCACACGGCCTTCCCTGGTTTCAGGTCCAGTGGAGACAACCATTCATGAAATTGGTTCTCCAGAGCTGACCACAACTCCTCAGCTGTGTGTCTCACATTTCTCAGACATTTCAATGTAAAAACCGCCTGATGACGTTGAGCCCTACTGCCAGCATAGTAAGGAGGTGTGCAGGATCCCTTTTGCGCAGTTAGAAAGCTTGTGGCATGACCAGACAGGCTTTGGGTGCAGGTGCAAGACCGAGAGGCGGTTGAGGAGGCAGAAGCAGTGGAGGAACTTTGACATAAAGAGGATTGACGCACAACTCGTGGGAACGGCAAGACTTGGACAGCAGCCCCTTGTCCTGCTGTCACCATAGTTACCCAGTGCCCAGTCAGCGACATGTAACGCCCCTGTCCATGCCTACTCGTCCAAGTGTCTGTGGTGAAATGCACCCTGTCACACACAGAGTTTCTCAAAGAAGCGGTGATGTTGTGTGCGACATGCTGGTGGAGCGCAGGCACACCTTTCTTTGAGAAGTAGTGCCGACTGGGCATCTGGTACTGGAGCACTGCGACGGACATAAGGTCTCGAAAATCCTCTGTGTCCACCAGGCGGAAAGGCAGCATTTCTGTAGCCAAGAGCTTGCAGATGGTGAAATTCAACCTCTTAGCTTTCTCATGGCTAGGAGGAAATGGTCTTTTACTTATCCACATCTGAGGGACCGAGGGCTGGCTATTGTGCTTAGACGGGGTTGATAAGGGTGTCCCCGGCAAACTGCCGGTCTGTGAGGAAGATGCAGGCGGACATGTTAGGTTGCCTTGATCCAAAGGTGGTGCTATCGATGTCGGACAGCGCTCAACACCAGCTGGTGTTACCACCTCCAAAGAAAATGATGACCTGCCAATCACGCTGGCTGTTGCGGGTAAAGAGGTGGCAGGTCTGCGCCCCAAAACAGGTGTAACTGCTGTCCCCCCAGTCACATAGGATGAAGAGGCCGCGGATGCACAAGATACGGCAGACGGTGGTTGGCCCGGCCGGTTAGGCCGCATTGTAGCACACTGAGCTCCCCACTGCAACTTATGCTTCATGTCCATGTGCCGGTTCATGCATGAAGTACTCAAACTATGTATTTTTTGGCCTCTACTTAGCTTTTGCTGACAAATGTTACAGATAACACGAGTTGGGTCATCTTTATCGATCTGAAAAAATGCCCAGGCTATGCAAGGCTTAGCACCCATGCGACCTGAAGAGCCACCACGACTTGTGGTGAGAGGCAGAGTTGTGTTTGAGGATGCAGTTGTTGAAGTGCTTCCAGTACTACGTCTCTGTCCAGGAAGGCGCAACCTGACCTCGTCGTCACTAGCATCTTCCTCCACCTCCTCTGCTGACCTCATCTCTTGGCTGACTGTGGGTTGACAGTAAGTGGGATCTCCAACCTCATCATCATCACCCTGTGCGTTATCACACCCGTCGTCCTCAGAGCCAACCTGTTCCTGCCCTGACAAAAAACTAAAGTTGTCGCTCCAATCAGGTATTTGAGTCTTATCATCGTCTTCCTCATTGTCTCCACCAACAGGAGTTACAGTTTGGGAATGAGGGTCTACATTATGGTCAGAACCTTCTGCATCTGGTCCTGGATCCGACTCATAAAGATTCTGGGCATCAGTGCAAATCATTTCCTCGTCTGGATTCACAGAAGCGCTGGAGTCGACCTCTGATTCCCAGGCTATAGTATGAGTAAACAGCTCTGCAGACTCAACCATCTGTTCTACTTCATACTCAGACGGGCAGCTGGAGATTTGGGAGCTGTGAGGAAGCAAGTGCGATTTGGGTGACACCTTTGAGGACTGGAGTATTTGTGATGTTGAAGTTGATGTGGAGGAGAGCCCACTTAAAGGAGCACTTGATATCCGTTGAAGCTCCTGCTGTTTTTGTGCCTCATCTGGAATTTGTAGCGATTGGCGTGGCCGTAAGAAAGGGATCTTATCACATTGTCCGCTAAAAGAAGTAGACATTTTAGTTTGGCTGGAAGATGGTCTTTCTTCTGCAGATGTTACTGTTGCTTTAACACCTACCCCACGGACACAACCTTTTTTCCCCTTCCCAACACGCCTATTCCCCTTTCCACCAGCAGCAGGCCTTTTTCCACTCATTTTGGTGGTTAACTAATTCACAACTCTGGAGTTGTTTGCACAAAAAAACAATGGATGGGAACCGAGCAGAGCTGAGTGGCCAAACTGTGGTATTAGGCCAAAACTATTGGCTGGGTTAGATGCAGAAAAAAATTATATTCAATTTGCAACCTGATGGAGGTCTGTATAGATGGATTAATAGAACAAGTCCCACACACAGCTAGAAGCCCAATATTTTTTCAGAGCTAGATGCAGAAAAAAATATATTCAGTTTGCAACCTGATGGAGGTCTGTATAGATGGATTAATAGAACAAGTCCCACACACAGCTAGAAGCCCAATATTTTTTCAGAGGTAGATGCAGAAAAAAATATATTCAGTTTGCAACCTGATGGAGGTCTGTATAGATGGATTAATAGAACAAGTCCCACACACAGCTAGAAGCCCAATATTTTTTCAGAGGTAGATGCAGAAAAAAATATATTCAGTTTGCAACCTGATGGAGGTCAGTATAGATGGACTAATACAACAAGTCCCACACACAGCTAGAAGCCCAATATTTTTTCAGAGGTAGATGCAGAAAAAAATATATTCAGTTTGCAACCTGATGGAGGTCTGTATAGATGGATTAATAGAACAAGTCCCACACACAGCTAGAAGCCCAATATTTTTTCAGAGCTAGATGCAGAAAAAAATTATATTCAATTTGCAACCTGATGGAGGTCAGTATAGATGGACTAATAGAATGATGCTATGCCCAAAAGATTTTACTTCACTAGGTGCAGTAAAAAAATTGGTATTCTATACACAGGTGGTATATCTTGCAACACAGATAGGCTACTCCACTGACTAACACACTCTGCAATAGGCCAAAAAGGATTAGCTTTGCTAGATTCAGCCAAATGCTGTGAAAAAAACTTGCACAGCACTGGCACAGACCTGCCTGGCAAAAACTGATAGGAACTGATGTAACCTAGTCCTGAAAAGGACTGAAATTACAATTAGTCTTTACTCCCACAATCTATCTATTTAAGAGCACAGACCTGCCTGATAAAAGTCGTAGGAAATGCTGTAACCTAGTCCTTAAAAGGACTGCAATCACAACTATTCCCTACTCCCAAGCTATCTGTAGATTTGTGCGAAAATTGGCTTGAAATTAACAAGGTATAGCGCACACAGCAACAGCGGTGCCGTCTAACACGCAGCTGCAGCAGTGAGAAAATGGTGGCGACGGGGAAAATGGCTTGGTCTTATAGGGCAAGGACATGTGACATACACTGCCAATGACACATGCCCTTGCTTGTGTGAAAAAAAGCACTTCGCTCCGTGTGTGCGCTGCTGATAGGCTGACAGATTGCACCTCCCCACTGCAAATGCGGGAAAGAGAAAAAAAATGGAGATCTTCATTGTTCCTGCAGAGATCCATCCCCTGCCCCTCCCCCCACCCCGCTGTACACTCAAACTGCGGATTAACATTAATTTTCATCATTACTGAGAAAAAATCCAGTTATGATTTTGGTGCACGAACAGTTATCGAACATAACCTCGAACAGCCGAATTTTTCTCAAATTGTTCGTGTTCGCCGAACGGCTCGAACACCGCCCAAAACAGCTCGAATTTGAGATTGGCGAATAGTTCGAGTAGAACAACGCTCATCTCTACTAGTAGTGAGCCTGTCATGCCCCTAGTAAGCCAAAGAGTACGCAGGAAGCTGCCAGGCCTACCCGCAACACCTCCTACACCCTGTAGTGCAGAGCCAGATAGTGGGTTACGTAGGTCCACCAGGAGCACTAGAGGACAGATGCCCGCTCGCTGGAGAATCTAGAATGTAATGTGGATTAACCTGTAAATTGCAAATGCTGAAAATGGTTTATGTTTTTGTTGCCTGTTTAGTAATTATGTTCCTCTAGTTACCCTGCAGGTTTATTTGGACTGTCAGGTTATGGACGCTGAATAACCGGAACTACATTGTAAAGAGTTGCACTTGGTGCCTCTTGTGAAGACGGCCACGAAAGAAAAACCTGTCTGGCGTGGCCCCGTGTGATCCAAAGTAGTTCGCTTCGCCTTGCAACCACGCCCAAGGCCAACGTTTGGGGTTTGCTTTGGACAGGTCCCCGCACCGTTCAAGACTTCACCTCGTTGGGTGACATGGACACCCGGTCACGGACGCGCCGTGACCTCTAAAAACTAAACTTCTTGTACATATGTTGTTGTATTATTGTTTATACCCTGTTATGTATGTTTCAAAAATGTGTTTAGTCCCAGAGTACTAAATTTCACTAGGGGGGAATGTGGCACCCCAGGGGTCTGGTTGCCACGGTGATAGAAATATCACATCTGGGAGCAAGTGGGAGGTTCCCTGGTCAGGAGCCCTTGAACATGCAACACCTCCTGTCCCAGACCAGATAGGGGAGGAACCAGCCCTATATAAACTGGGTCTGGGGCGGGGTTAGTGAGACTAGAGACTAGAGATTGGAGACTGAGACAGAGCTGAGTCGAGTTCTGAGTGAAGTTCCAGACACAGGGAAAGCAACAGCTAGGAGCTCTGTAGGAGCAGGAGCTGAGTGCCAGGGACTGGAAGCAGATATTGCTCGTCCTGGCTGAAGACACTATGACCGGACAACGGAGTCCGAGGCTGTGAGGATCTCTAAGTCCAGCAGCAGAAACCAGCCAGCAGGGGATTCCAGGTCCTCTGGCCATAGAAGCCCGGAGGCTCAGTCACGAGCAAGGGACCAGCACCGCCATCGTGGAGCGGAGGCTTTCAGAAGGCCCCAAGTCACCAGCCATATGGGTGAGCACCACACGGTATACTCAGGGACGTGGGCTACTTCCACTCGCTTACAGCAAGGTAGCCAGGAAGAGTGCAGACAGACGGGGAGGCCTACAACTCCACCTGGCCAGGGGAACTCCTGTTTGTTCACAGACTGACCAGGTCTCTTATGCTAGCCAGTACTCCCGGGAGGGTCTGCCTTATCATCATCAGTAAAGACCCTGAACTGCACTGCAAAGACTCTGAGTCATTCCTGCTTCACCCATGCACCATCACTCCCATCATCCACACTCACTGCCCTGAGGCTATACTCCTCCCGTGCGGAGTTGTCCCATCCTCTGCTGCGCACACAACACCAGCCTCAGCGGTCTGCCTCACAGCGGCGGTACACCCTGACCGCAATCCACGGGTGGCGTAGTCGTACATTAACCTAAAACATATAAAAGACTGCCACTTGTTTGACCACCCTGAGCCATGGGACCGGGTCGTCGCCACGGAGACTACAACCCCCAGAGACCCGGCTCCGGGTAACCCACACGCGTGTACACACGGCCGAGGGGGCGCGTCATGAGCCACAGATCTGCCTGCTCTTTCAGAGCTGTCCACAACTATTCAGCATTGTGCGGTTTGTCACCTAAGCATATTAGCTTCAGCACAGCCTGTTGCTGCTTGGCCGAGCCAGTGCTGCAGTGCTTCCAGCTTGTGAATGATGTGGTCATTTTGGAGATGGAGGCTGAAGAGGAGGAGGAGGCTGTAGACTGTAGGGGCAACCCTGATTGACCTACGGCCCGCAATCCTTGCCGTCAGGAGGATATGTTTCGTCCCAAGGTCCGAATGGGTCCCGGCTTCCACTATGTTAACCCAGTGTGCCGTCAGCGAGATGTACCATCCCTGCCCACAAGCACTTGTCCATAGTTAGGTGGACTTTCCCGGTAACTGCGTTGTTGAGGGCACGGCTAATGTTTTGGAACACGTATTTGTGTAATGCGGGGACAGCACACCGGGAGATATAGTGGTGGCTGGGGACCAAGTACCGAGGGACGGCCGCCGCCATTAGGCTGCGGAACGTTTCCATGTCCACGAGCCTAAAAGGCAACAGTTTGAGCGCAAGCAGTCGTGAAATGTGAGAATTTAGTAGTGTGGCCTGTGGGGCGTTGGCTGCATATATGCGCTTGTGTTCCAAGGACTGGGGTATGGACAACTAAACGCTGCACTGGGACAAGGATGTGGACAGGGGTGGATTAAGAGTAGCAGTTTAGATGGCACAGGCCACTCCCCCCACACACACACACCTGATGTATCACATGTCACATGATCCCATGTGATAGATCATGTGATTGTTCACGTGAAATTAATTTGGCACAATATTAATATATTAATTATAATATTTTTTTTTAGGCTGTGTGCCCACTATACGTTTTTTAAGCGTTTCCGCAGAGGCAATTCCGCTGCAGAAACGCTTAAAAAACACTTGGTAGAAGTCCTGCCATGTTCCCCAATGATAATTCGCATGTGCTGTGCACATGCTGCGGGAATTTCCGCTGCGGATTATCATTGCGCAAAAATCCGCAGCGCTACCAATTATTTTGCGGAAGCTCGGCGTTTTCGCCTACATTGACTTGCATTGGAATGCATAATAACCGCATCACTACATGTGCACATGCGGATATCATGCGTTTCAATGTGCGGATGGTACCCGGGTTTGGAGAAGAGGAGACTCTCCTCCGGACCCGGGTACCATAGAACCTGTAAAAAAAAGTATAAAATAAAAAATAAATATTATACTTACCTTCTGATGGCCCCCAATGTCTTTATCCGATGCGTCCTGGCTTGCCGGCAGCTCGCGGTAGACTAAAGGACCTGTGGTGACGTCATTTAGTCATGTGACGGGTCAGGCGACCGCTGACGTCGGCAGGCCATCAGAAGGTAAGTATACAGTACAGACCAAAGGTTTGGACACACCTTCTCATTTAAAGATTTTTCTGTATTTTCATGACTATGAAAATTGTACATTCACACTGAAGACATCAAAACTATGAATTAACACATGTGGAATTATATACTTAACAAAAAATTGTGAAACAACTGAAAATATGTCTTATATTCTAGGTTCTTCAAAGTAGCCACCTTTTGCTTTGATGACTGCTTTGCACACTCTTGGCATTCTCTTGATGAGCGTCAAGAGGTAGTAACCAGAAATGGTTTTCACTTCACAGGTGTGCCCTGTCAGGTTTAATAAGTGGGATTTCTTGCCTTATAAATGGGGTTGGGACCATCAGTTGTGTTGTGCAGAAGTCAGGTGGATACACAGCTGATAGTCCTACTGAATAGACTGTTAGAATTTGTATTATAGCAAGAAAAAAGCAGCTAAGTACAGAAAAACGAGTGGCCATCATTACTTTAAGAAATGAAGGTCAGTCAGTCCGAAAAATTGGGAAAACTTTGAATGTGTCCCCAAGAGCAGTTGCAAAAACCATCAAGCGCTACAAAGAAACTGGCTCACATGAGGACCGCCCCAGGAAAGGAAGACCAAGAGTCTCCTCTGCTTCTGAGGATAAGTTTATCCGAGTCACCAGCCTCAGAAATTGCAGGTTAACAGCAGCTCAGATTAGAGACCAGGTCAATGCCACACAGAGTCCTAGCAGCAGACACATCTCTTCAACAACTGTTAAGAGGAGACTTTGTGCAGCAGGCCTTCATGGTAAAATAGCTGCTAGGAAACCACTGCTAAGGACAGGCGACAAGCAGAAGAGACTTGTTTGGGCTAAAGAACACAATGAATGGACATTAGACAAGTGGAAATCTGTGCTTTGGTATGATGAGTCCAAATTTGAGATCTTTGGTTCCAACCACCGTGTCTTTGTGTGACGCAGAAAAGGTGAACGGATGGACTCTACATACCTGGTTCCCACCGTGAAGCATGGAGGAGGAGGTGTGATGGTGTGGGGGTGCTTTGCTGGTGACACTGTTGGGGATTTATTAAAAATTGAAGGCATACTGAACCAGCATGGCTACCAAAGCATCTTGCAGCGGCATGCTATTCCATCCGGTTTGCGTTTAGTTGGACCATCATTTATTTTTCAACAGGACAATGACCCCAAACACACCTCCAGGCTGTGTAAGGGCTATTTGACCAAGAAGGAGAGTGATGGGGTGCTACGCCAGATGACCTGGCCTCCACAGTCACCAGACTGGTTTGGGATGAGCTGGACCGCAGACTGAAGGCTAAAGGGCCAACAAGTGCTAAGCATCTCTGGGAACTCCTTCAAGATTGTTGGAAGACCATTTCCGGTGACTACCTCTTGAAGCTCATCAAGAGAATGCCAAGAGTGTGCAAAGCAGTCATCAAAGCAAAAGGTGGCTACTTTGAAGAACCTAGAATATAAGACATATTTTCAGTTGTTTCACACTTTTTTGTTAAGTATATAATTCCACATGTGTTAATTCATAGTTTTGATGCCTTCAATGTGAATGTACAATTTTCAAAGTCATGAAAATACCGAAAAATCTTTAAATGAGAAGGTGTGTCCAAACTTTTGGTCTGTACTGTATATTTATTTTTTACCATTTTTTACGGTCACACCCGGTTGCATGGATTTATATAGTGTGACCAAGTTGTCAAGCACTTTCCAAGTGATGCTAAAATCGCTTGGAAAGCTCTTGTCAACCCGCATGCGGAAATGAATGTGAAGAACGCTTCACATCCGCATGTCCCTGGCAGGAAAAACGCATGTAAAATCTGCATGCCTTTTTTCTGCCAGGGAGATGCAGAAACGCTCAAAAAAAATCTGGAGTATTTCTGCATCGTGGGCACATAGCCTTACATTAATTGTATGGCTTAATATTGAGCACACGTAGCCATCTATACACAGCAGGAGGCCGCACGTAGCCATCTATACACAGCAGGAGGCCGCACGTAGCCATCTATACACAGCGGGAGGCAGCACGTAGCCATCAATACAGAGCAGGAGGCAGCACAGCGCCATCTATCCACAGCAGGAGGCCGCACGGCGCCATCTATACACAGCAGGAGACTGCACGTAGCCATCTATACACAGCGGGAGGCCGCACGGCTCCACCCCCAGAGACAGCGGGAGGCCGCACGCAGTCACACGCACACAAACATATACAGACATATACATACACGCATAAACACATTTGAAACACAAAAATACATATAAACAGACATCACACAATGATATCTGCCTGCACACACACACACACATACACACACTCACTCAATCACACACACACACACATACACACACACACACTCTCACACTCACACACACACACTCACACATACACACTCACAAACACACACACTCAATCACATACACACATGCACACACTCACACACACACTCACACTCACACATACACACTCACACACACACTCACACATACACACACACACTCACACACACACAGACACTCACACACACACAGACACTCACACACACACACACACTCACACACACACACACACACACACACACTCACCATCCCCCGGCACGGCTCCAGTCGTCCAGCTTCTCTTCGGTGCAGCAGTGCAGGCCGGGCGCACACTGCGTGACGTCACACTAGCAGACACGGCCGTGTACAGGGCCGTGTCTCCTAGCTGTGACTCGCCCGGGCCAGGAAACAGGCCGAAGAAGAAGCAGCGGCCGTGCGCCGCTGCTGGGGGAGCGGTCCGGGGGCCCCCCCGCCACTGTCTGCCGGTATGTGCCGTGGCGCCGCACATATTATAATGTGGGCAATCTGGCCATGGACCCCCCGGTAGCCCAGATTGCCCTCATTATAATCCGCCTATGGATGTGGACGTGCTTCCTACTGCTGCTACTTGAGAGTGTGCAATGACAGGTGCAGGGCAGGAGGCATCTTCGCATGCACCATGGACAGGGGATTGGCTTGCATGCACAGCAGCGGAAGAAGCAATGGTGCCACCCGCAGACACTGTTCCTGGACCCTGGGGTTCAGCCCACAAAGTCAGGTGCTTTGCTGCCATGTGCCTGATCATGCTGGTAGTGGTTAGGCTGGTCATTTTGCCACCCCTGCTGATGCTGGCCTGGCAGGTGGTGCAAATGGCCTTTTTGGGGTTATCGGCAGAGTCTTTAAAAAACAACCAGACTCAGGAAGACCTAACAGTTGTACTGGCAACTTCCTTCGTGTTGGTGTTACGGGGAACGGTTGCCTGCCTTCTGTCTGCGGCAACCACACTGCTTCTTCCTGCCAGTTGGGGTGCTGCTGTCCTCGCTATGCATGTCCTCCTGCCAGGTTGGGTCAGTTACTATATCATCCACCACCTCGTCTTCCACTTCCACAGCCTGGTCCTCCTCCTGACTTTCTGGCAATTGTGTCTCATCATCGTCCACCTCTTGTGACACTTTCCCACTGTCACCTTCGTGTGACCGTGGCTGCTCAAATATTTGGGCATCGCTACATGCAATCTCCTCTTGCCACGCTTCAAGTGGACCGGGCGAGAGGCATGGTTGCATGGATTTATATAGTGTGACCAAGTTGTCAAGCACTTTCCAAGTGATGCTAAAATCGCTTGGAAAGCGCTTGACAACCCGCATGCGGAAATGCATGTGAAGAACGCTTCACTTCCGCTTGTCCCTGGCAGGAAAAACGCATGTAAAATCCGCATGCCTTTTTTCTGCCAGGGAGATGCAGAAATGCTCAGGAAAAATCTGGAGCATCTCTGCATCGTGGGCACATAGCCTGAGAGATCTTTCTACCCCCATCATTCTTCCTCAGCCGGCGTAAAGAAGCCGATAAACAAGCGCTAAACGACTTCAATATTGTTGATCTTGCTCGTTTAACTGTCTGAAATCAACTTATATAAAGGCAACCGAAATGTTTCTGTGTGATTGTGTGTCAGGTATTTCACAGAGACGACACCGGGGAGATCACGCAATATCTCACCGTGCCGTCACAGTGTCACGGATTTGATTAGGGACCAGTGAGCATATGGCGTCACACCTTTGGATTCCAAAGCATGGAATACATGTTTATGCCCTCCGTACGGTCACTGTCAGCTTCACGATAGCCCGATTATTAATATTATTCGCTGCCACCACCGGCCGAGTTTGAAATATAATACAGGCCTGGCCGGATGCCTGTGTTCTGGTAGCGTATGGCTTCGGGGGAGGGAACAATTACAAGACAAAAGAAACATAACTATCAAAATTTATATTTAATCCAAAAGGGAGGCAGTGTTTACAAATATATACAAGGATTTTACAAAGGAGACATTACAATACATAAGCAGTTACACAAAATAATAAGGATTAAAGCAGAAACTTACTCTATACAGTTCGCAAGGACTAATCAGCATAGGTGGAGGAAGGGCTCCCCTATTTGATTAGAACGTTATCTAACGTGACCTGTTGCTTATAGTATCTATACACCCCTGGCAATGAGTACTGCTCCAAACTCAGCAAACTATTTTATGCTTAAGGGAGAGACCTGTCCACACCCCTTTGTGCCGACATCACAGGGGCTAAGGCTCCACCCTTCATGTTTGTATTAAAAATCTGGTTTTTGGGATAACTTATCGCTGGTTGATCCCAGAAGTCCAAAAGTGGTACCATATTTTCTATTATGATTTACCTTCATTTAGAGACTACACATGATATAGTTGCAGTCTGCTGTTTTGCTACTTTTGCGCCACAGCTCCCTGGTTTGGCTTACAGCAATGAGAAAATATGCATATCGTTCCTTGGCTGTCCCTGCCACTAAAAATATTGGTCCCATTATTATCCGAATTATGGAACTTACAATATTCCATATTCCGTATCGGTGCCGGCGAGACTATAGACTTCCTTTTGAAGCTCGGGAAGCAAGTTTCAACAGTTACACGTAAATTATTGCAAGCCTGCGTCTAATCACCCCCTACATCTGCCAGGGAGAAAGATGATTTTAATTAGGTTGTAGCTTTACAAATCACTTCTACTGTAGGTGATAATTTGCAGCGAGACAGATGCTTGACTGTCAGCTCTCCTGTGACAAATGGGGGATGAGGGAGGGGTGAGGGGGCTTCAGGGGAAGAAAGAAAGAATATATTCAATATTTCTCAATATTTCCCTGACATGGTGCAATATGTTTGCAAATGGGGCCATGCTTTTAACTTTCTGCCCAGGGCCCCACTTTGTCTATAATCGACTCTGCCCAAGGCTGTCATGTGGGCCCAGCATAATATAGTTCGATTGGTATTTGTCATGTGCTTTAAAGAAGAACCCAAAAAGACTGACACCAAACCAACAAAGGTGCAGCCACAGACGCACTTGGCACAAGCTGCCCAGCTAGGCGAACCCTTGAGGGCCAGGAATACTCTTCACCCAGCTCTCATTAAATGGAAGGGGAACTTTGGCAGAGCCCTTCCCAGGCCCACTGTTGCCGGACATCTGGCATCTGGTGATGCGGCTGGTGCTCAGTCTAAGACCAGGTGAGTATCTCTGAAGGAACCCCAGAAAGCATAACCAAAATAGAAAATGAGAAAACCCTGCTGTGAAAGTAAAACATAATGCTGCTAGCACCACAAACCAGCAAGCACATGGGAAACTGCAATAAACAGCAAAGGACTGAGCAGGGTGCAGGGTTATATAGCCCGACTAAAGATCAGGTACTGACTACCTCCCAATAATCCCCAGACAGCCACTCCCTGCTATCTTCAACAGCAGGCTGGTGTGACGGGTAGATACTGCACATGATGTTGTTAAGCATCCAGCAACTAGAGGAGTTAACAGGGTGCAGCTTAGGGGAGTGGTCAGGCCTGCCTCAGAGAGACTGAGTAGAGTCAGTTCTGAGCTGGAGTGCAAGCTTGAAGGATGCAGACCTCTTCACTAGGCTGATGAGGGTTCTGAGACTCTCTTACTGCGACTGCCTGCCAGTTGCTATAAGTACCTACACTGGAAAGAAGTGAAGTAGGAGTTAACTGTTGTTTAGCAGAAGAAACGATTGGACACCACATCTGAGGACTGGAATCATCCTTCTGTTCTAATCCCCCCCCCACCCCTGTACCTCACTGCATGCCAAGGTAAAGTGTGTGGTACTGTGGACAGTGACTGCTGGTGGGTGCACTGAGTAGTGGGACTTAAGAGAATTGATCTCTGCTGAACTGTGCTGGAATGAGACTGTTAAGTTGATTAATGTGCCTTTGCAAGAAGAAGCTGTTACTGTTATTGAAGCCTGTTGCTTTAAGAGATTAATGTTTTGGACTGGCCATGCTGTTGCATTAAACTCTACTGTTCAACTGTTATGAGGACTCTGTCAAGTGTGTCTAGTCAGCAAGTGAATCCATCGTGTGCCTGAGAGAAGCTGCAGTATATGGTCGCCCTGAGTAATAATTCCCCCAGGATTCCAAAGAATTCATGAAACCTGTCTTGCCCCTATATAAACCTAGTGGCATGCACGTAACATTGGTGGCCGTAAGGGGAATCCTGAGTGGTAATTAGCATGTAGAGGGAGAAAAAACAAAGTCTCTGGAGAAACACAGCAGCACAATACCTCAGTTCAACCCTGTTATACCAGAGAAAAGGGAAGACAGCCAGTGCTGACTGGGAAGAGTTAAGGAGATAAAGTACAGAAAATAAGGCACCTGAAAAATAAAAGATTTGGCACATGTTATACTGTTAAAATGGCGACTGTCTTTGGTAAAATGACGTCCTAGAGCACAGTGGGGAAGAAGAAGGACAGACAATCTTGTAGGAGTGTACGAGAAAAGCGCGCCAAACAGGGCCAAACCCCCTGCAAATGAACAGTATGGACTATGCGGTCCTCAAAGAAAAGACATCTCACCCACCAAAGTGAAGGACCTATGGCCAGTGAGGTATTGTCCCAGAGAGGGAGAAGTAAGAGTGAGCCGGAGCTCTTCTCGCCAGAGGAACACCGTTCTGGTCAGGAGTGGCAAGGAGAGAAGAGTGTGCGCCACAATGCCTGCCATTATGATGGAGCCAGCAACATGTGCAGTGCCCCAGCGAGCTTTGAAAGGAGGAGAGACAGTGGAGGACGCAGCCCTGCGCCCTCTCCCCCGCAACAGCAATGCATCGGAGAATCTACAGCCAGGCCGGGGCGCGGCCGTGCAACTTCATTGGGAGTCTATGGTCTGCCCAGCATCGGAGGCGGAACCCTGAGGTATGGTGTCGGACCCTGCGCCCATCCCACCACCACCCTTGGGCCGGGAGCAGATGTCCGGAGTCCCGGCCGTTGCCGTGCCACATGCCACCGCGCCCCCCCGCCGAGTGACGAATTCACTAGAGGGACCGCTGCCTCCGCCGAGCCACCCCGCCCAACGCCGGACTCACTGGAGGAACCGCGGCCTACAGGTACCCCGACCGTGACCCTGCCCACTGCCCCGGAAGCCACCACCACGGCCGCGATGTCCGTCCCGACCTCCGCTCTCACGAGAGGGGAGGGACTTCTGGTTAGGACCAGTATTCATGTCGGGACCGGAAGCAAGATGGCGGCGCCCAGCTCTCAGGACAGTGAACCGCTAGCTCCAGCCTTTCCAGCTATACCGTTAGTGACGGTCCGCTCAGGGACTGCAGTGTCACCATCCCAGGGGGCTAGAAAACCCTCTGCCCTGGCATGTCACCCATGTCTATCACTACCGGTCCGGGACCGGTCGCAGAGTCACTGCTGGACCAGTGTGCTGGCATTACCCTCAGAACAGTGGGTAACGATAATACCACCCCCTAGTACATATTTTATCAACCCAAAGAATAGGTGGGCGAGGGGATGGATAAGAGAAATGCACGATGTGGACTGGATTGCCAGAGCAGGCGAGAGGATGGGGGCCTGGAGGGAACGGGAGTCCTATGTGTTCCCTCTGTCAGTCAAAACCAGGACACTAGCACCTTTCCTGCCACATACTCCATCTGTGGCACGTGCCCTGCCCCCTGCCCCATCTGCTGCCATGGTCGCTCAGTCTGGCCAGGCTGAGTCTGCCTCTGATTCTCGTCTTTCCTGGGAAGAGGAGGAACATCACTTCCAATAATGCCTGGCCGTGTGGAAAGAGAGGATAACTCAAGAGAAGAGATGGGTGGAGGAGTGTGCTCAGGATTGGAGAGAGTACCCAGGAAGGGACTGCCTGGAGGACCAAATGATCCAAGGGGCGGTCATTAATTTTAATCAACTGAAAGTATTTGGATTCATCTAGGAGCCAGGAAATCGGCTGGACATATTTGTTAATAGGAGGTCGGTGGAAGGGGTTATGCCCTAGGATGGAGCCAGAGTCTCTGGCCAGGAGACAAGGTCAGGTTTCTGAACATGTGGGGACCTTGGGACTGGTATGCCATCTCAGTCTCTCGCATTGTGGAAATGAAGGAGTACCACCTTGAGGACTGGGCGGATGCAGAAGACCCAAGGGCAATGGGTCAAGTGAGAGGGCTCTTTCCCACCCATACTGGGCCCTGTTACAGAGTCCGCCTTAACCAGGAGAGTGAACCAGCTCCACAGGCAACATCTCAGGGGGCGGCCGCCTCTCCCGCTGTGGCAAGGGAGGAATCCTCTTCAATATCCATACAGCTCCCCACTATTAATGCCACCTGCAGCCCAGTGTCCATTTATTGTGGGGTGGTGCAAACCACAGAAAAAAAGGAGAAAATGGACTGAGTCTGCAGGACTTCACATATGAACCACTAAAAGTTGTGCTGGTTGCACGGAATATTCCTGGGATAGTTGCCCGCCCCAAAGAGTGGTCAGGTCCCAAACCCATATGTCACTACTGTTCAAGGCTGGACAAGCCATTATCTAAGTTGCGGTAAGAGGACTGTGTTGCTGAACTTTCCCCCTGCTGGGCTGGATAGGCCATTGTATGTTGAAACAAAGTGACTGACAGAGCTGGACAAGCTACCATTTATGTTTCTTTTCCCTTATTTTTATTTGCACCCGTTGTGCCCTTTTCTGCTGGATATGCGGTCACCTCAAGCGAGTTGGGGAGTCTTCACTCTCAACTTATAGACTGTGTCATACCCTGTCAAGGAACTGTTTCCCAAATTGCACTTTATGGACTGTGCCTTTATTGTTTACAAGAAACGGACATTGTTTCTGCCCCTGTTTTAAGGACTGTCCCCTTGCCTGTTCCAGGGTTCTTACCTAGTAGGACCGAGGACCCCGTGCCTTAAGAAACAACGAAAAGCTATGGCTGAAGATTGGCTGTTGGTTCATATTGTGGTTTAAATGCTTATTTCTTGCAGGAGACCAACCAACAAGAGAGACAGATAGAATAATTGTGATAAACATGTGTTGCATGTGTAAAGTGCTAAGATGGGTAACAAAGGGTCCACAGTATCCAGCCACACCTCACTTTTATGTAAAGAGGCAGTATTGGGGGAAAACTGTCAGTGATAGTAGGGGAGAACAACTCCAAGGGGCTGGTTCAGGGTAACCAAGTAGAAGGCCAATGTTGAGGATGACATTCAAAAAGGAGAGAAGAGTGTGACGGGTAGATACTGCACATGATGTTGGTAAGCATCCAGCAACTAGAGGGGTTAACAAGATGCAGCTTGGGGGAGTGGTCAGGCCTGCCTCAGAGAGACTGAGTAGAGTCAGTTCTGAGGTGGAGAGCAAGCTTGTAGGATGCAGACCTCTTCACCAGGCTGATGAGGGTTCTGGGACTCTCTTACTGCGACTGCCTGCCAGTTGCTATAAGTACCTACACTGGAAAGAAGTGAAGCAGGAGTTAACTGTTGTTTAGCAGAAGAAAGGATTGAACATCACGTCTAAGGACAGGACTCATCCTTTCGTTCTTACCCCCCCCCAGGTATCTCACTGCATCCAAGGTAAAGCGTATGGCACTGCGGACAGGGACTGCTGGTGGGTGCACTGAGTAGTGGGACTTAAGAGACTTGAGGTATTGCATCTCACCCAGAGGTGTGATATCTCACTTCCAGGTAAGGATGGAGTGTGGCTCAGGACCCTAACACCAACATGCACTACACCACATTTCCGGGGGACAGTGGGACAATGCTCCCAAGAGTGAGCACAACTGTCCCTGCTCCTGGCTGGAGTGGGGGGGGGAACACCTAGAAAGGGGGAACCCGGTAGTGTGTGGGTGGGGAGAGTAGATCCAGGGTGCACTGTATAGAGGAGTATATATGGTGGGCACCATCTTAGAGTCAGGTAGAAAGAAGTAGAAAGTGAGAGAGAGCAGAGAGAGAAGAGAGGCTGGGAGCAGAGGCTCTGCATGGGCTCTGCTCCGCAGGCAGGCCAAGTCTCAAGGCCTGGTCCTGGAGGAGAAGAACGGAGAGGAGAAGAATGGAGGAAGCTCTAAGAGAGGACCGAAGGGACCCCAGGGGTGCGGACCGGCCAGCCACCACCGCACGCCCGTCGCTACCAGAGTAGGGGGGTCAGGCCAAGAAAGGGAACCGGATCCCTCATCTAGTGGAGGAGAGCAACTACCCTCAGCTAGCAACCGGAGGCCGTGGCATTGTACATGCACGGCCCCTCACTACACCCGTTAGGAAGGCACCACATAGGACCAGGGAAACGGAACATACGTTTGCCCGCCAAGGCCCGAGGCAGCTGGACAGAAACGTGGTCAATTGTGGGGTATGACAGATCAAAGGATCAAAGTATGCCAGAGAAAGGACACATGAAGGGGGTCCTGAAAAGCACTCCAGAGGTACCTGGGAGTTGGCCGAGCCCCTCACCTGGTGAGCACAGCACGACGTGGGCAGCCATCATCTGCAGAAGTGGCTTGGAGTGTAAAACTGTGAGTAAAGACCCTGAACTGCATCACTGGACTCTGAGTCATTACTGTTGCTCCAGCGCACCATCACCCCCATCATCTGCACTCACTGCCCTGAGGCTATACTCCTCCTGTGGGGAGTTATACTACCCTCTGCTGCGCACACAACATCAGCCTCAGCGGTCTGCCCGCAGCGGCGGTTCTCAGTGACCGCGATCCACGGGTGGCGTAGTCGGACATTTAAGTATTACAAGAACCAAAGAGATAGATTCGCCACTGGTTTGACCACCCTGAGCCACGGGACCGGGTCACCGCCACGGAGACTGCAACCCCCAGTATTACACAGAGACCCGGCTCCGGGTATTCCCCTACACACATGGCCCAGGGGGCGCGTCAAAACCCCTGTTGGAGAGCAGAGCAGACGTGCTCCAGAATTACCGCAGAGCCTAGCGTGACAGGCCTCAGGTGTCGGAAACTGCCTGGCAAGATCCAGACCCCTCACAGAAGTGCCCCGAGTTCTGCATATGCTGATCAGGTGCAGGACTCGTGCTCTGTGCTGATTAAGCTTCTGTAATCCAACATCGCCTGTTAAGAGCCGCCGTCTGGATCCCCTTGCCCCAAGCCTGAGAGACTACCGTCGATGGTCAAGCCGAAAAGAGCTGAGAGAAGACTGCGACAGGAGAGACGTGCCAGCAACAGCGGAGGAATTACGCAAGTGAATAGGGTCATCGGACAGTTGGAATTAGGACTTCAGGTTGGGAGGGGGCCGGTTGGTGCATGGGAGGCTCAACCGGACCTGATTGACTATATCCAAAAGAGACTTATGGCATAGAGGGAAGAAGCGGTGACCCCTGCTAGGGCCATATAGAGAGAAAAATAACTTAGGTGGTGACTCCCACGACTGGGTGCATCGCAATACAGAAAAGAACTTTACTGTTACTTACTGAAAGACTCCTTTTTGTTATTTGAAGTTACTGTTGATTTCCATCGTTACTAACCTCTTTCAAATAATTGTTATATAAAGTGGTTATATCAATCCCTGACCGTTTCTGCCTCGTGGTCTCTGTGCATTGCATTCTGGCACCTTTGATACACAGGCAATCCAAAATAAAGAAGATGTTTTGTTATACAATCACCTTCATCAGTTAGATTGCTGTGTGTATAAGGATACAGGTAATAACGAATGCTCTGGATGAGCAGCACCTGCTGAGGCGGTGAGGGGCGCTATTGGGACAGTGACTATTGATGGTTTGTGTGCAAGTGTTGTCTCCGCATTCAGGGTATATGGGGGTAAACAGAGTTGTTCATGGATTAAATCCCAACATAACTAACATAACTGACTTTTTCTTTTTTCTGTTTCCTTTGTTGCATTGTTTTTTTTTAAAAACCAGAAAACATCCTGTAAATAGTTCAAAATCTTGTTCTAAAGTTTGGTGAAACTTTCTCTTCTACTGTAGTTACAGAATCAGTCTAATGAGGTAAAGACCAAGCGATTAAAGGCAGTCAACTATCACCACATTGCTAATTCATGTACAATTTCATGTAAAAATGTGATGTATCAAGGGACGTACAGATGACAGTCGGAGATCACGGAGATACAGAACAATGCCTGGTGGGACGATGTAGCAGATATCAACTAATTATACAGATTACTCAATGGGAGGAAAATATATAAATACAAATGAAGATGAGAGGAGCTTTTATGTTCTCGAAACACAGACTGAAGAAGAATCAGTGATCTCTGTCTTTCTGCTCTACAGTGAGTATTCGGCGCAATAAAGGGATTTTCTCCTGAACACCATTAAAGTCCATAGGCCTATTTGTACTGTAAGTTGGGTGCTTCATGTAATAGGGAGTGTTATCCAACAATATACTTCAAAAGAAGACCACACGGCACTCTCAAATTAGGTTGGAGCAAAATTCGCCCTGATTAATTGAGGTTTCTGCATATGTTGTTCCACATATTGCAAATGGCCAATGTTTCAGTCCTATCCTATCCGGACCATAATAATACCTGAGGTGGAGAGGCTAACTAATGTGTCCACACTCCTCTCCTCCTTGGCCATGATTTAGGTTCAGTTAGGACCGAAACGTTGGCCATTTGCAATAAGTAGAGCAATATTTGCTGACACTTCTATAAATCAAAACTAACTTTGCTCCAATTTAATTTTAGAGTGCCTTGGTCTTTTTTTGAAGCACATGCTCTGTTATATTGAAGTCATAGTGCCGGGTTCCCGGCTCAGGACGGTAAATGTAGTTGCTCTTCATGTTTCCGCTGCATAGCCATTATTTTATACCACAACGCCCTCTCCAGGGTCAGACAAGGCTTTCCTCGCTCCTGGTTAGTCATTACACTGAAGACAAGTCTACATGTTTCTTGACTCCTAAACTCCCCATACACATTTTTTAGCTATCAGCTGGCTGCTATCTCCCTCATGTCCCTCATACACAGGAATGCTTTGTTTGGAAGATGGATTTTGTGTTCCCAATAAGACAGACGCTAACAGACTCCTCGGGCAATGTCTAATCTACCAGATAACAAAAATGTTGGAAGTGCAGCATGCTGGATCCTTCTTTCTTTTAACATCATCTGTTGTTGTGGTTTCATGGCTTCTAGTCTTTTCCTCTGGTGCTGGGTTTCTTGGTCACGTGATCTCTGCACTCTTCATTACTCAGTACCTGGCTCCCATTCCCTGCTGGACATCAGTGTTGTTTTGCTCATGATCTGGCTAGGTAGCCTTGTTCAGTTCTTCTTGCTTTGGACTATTGTTATCCTAGGACTTCTTGTTCCACCAGTTTTGTTTCCTTTAATTTTCGTTTCTGCAACTAGCTTTTCTGTTAGGAGGTCTCCTGCTTTTGCTCCCTGTGCTTAGATCTTTTAGGGACCCCTTTTCCCCTTCCTACAGGTCTTCGTTTGAGTTCAGTGCAGGAGTTTCGGTGGGGCTATTCATAAGGAATAGGGCACCCACCCCAGCGTAGGGTAAAGCTGAGTCTCAGTGCAGGGACAGCTTTTCACTCCTATTCCTTAGTTCTAAGTTGCAGAACATAACACCCATACATAATAGATTGTCAGCTGTTCCCACTTTCTTTTTATCCTTTCTTAGTTGCTGGACACTGATATAAGATTCTATACTGTATAGTAATGGCCTCACAGTTGTCTTATGAATGGTTGGTTCAGGGTGTACGTGTATTGGCAAGGAGAAAGTATGCAAGTATTCCTACCCAGATGAGCCTTCTAAGACCATACATATGCCCAAAGACTTTTTCCATGTGGGTCATTGTCCCAACAGTATGGCTCATGCACCACTTTGCCCAAAATACTACTGCCCAGGTAATAAAGCCATGCATGGTGGTGTCTAAATGGTGTTTTGTACATGGTGGGGGATCCAAAATAAACATTTCATTTCCATCTTTGTGTAAGGATACTTGAGATTACTGGAATCTGAAGGACTACTGGCCAACGTTCGTCAGTGTCTTAGAATGCCCCCATCGGCATTGGGAAGATACAGACTTTGTCTATCTGTTTTTAAAGGCAAGTGGATGAATGTTCTTCACTATCTAACCTGTTATAATAATTCACCCGTAATACTTACTTTTTGGGGGCAATCTAAGGGGTCCTTTTTAACTGCAGCCTAGAAGAAATCTTGAGTTGATTTTATGGTCTCATGTTGACTGTAAGTCATCTTGTATTCTTATTGTAAAGTTATTTTTGGTCTACAGGGCATACACTGTGTTCCAAATTATTATGCAAATAATATTTTCTCAGATTTTCCCAAATTACCTATATGAATTGCAGTCATTGTAATTTTCCAGTCAAATAACTATTAGAGTACAATTGAAAGGTTTTTGTACAAACTGCCTATGATAACAGTATATTTTTTACAAAATAAAAAACTCAAACTGCACTCAAAATGCATGTTCCAAATTATTATGCACAGCAGAGTTTTCAACCTTTTCATTTTAATAAAGAACAAAAAAAATGGTCATTTTTGAAATTATAAGCATTAGCAGGTTATTACACACTGAAATCAAACAGTTTTCAACTCAAAACTTTATTCTAGGTGATGTCACATTTGCACATAGGACCCCTTGTTCGAAAGGAGCTTCTGAACTCTCTCGTCCATTGAATTTGTCAGGTTTTGGATGGTTTCTGCTTCAATTGTTTTGCATGAGGACAGAATACCCTCCCAGAGCTGTTGCTTAGATGTGAACTGCCTCCCGCCATCATAGACACTCCTTTTGATGATGCTCCAGAGGTTCTCAATGGGGTTGAGGTCAGGGGAGCATGGGGGTCACACCATAAGTTTGTCCCCTTTTATGCCCATAGCAGCTAGAGATGCAGATTTGTTATGTGCAGCATGAGACGGGGAGTGCCGTAACACTTTGTGAAAAGTCATTTCAAAATGGTTGGCATTCATGTTTAGTCATTTTGCTGGTTTGCGTTTGGTGAACATATATGGTCCAAAGCTAATATGGGCTTGAACTAAATACAGTTTTCACCAGAACTAGACAAAAACCTTATTAGTCCAGATTCACACGTGAGACAGAAATATTTAGATCCAATAATCTTATACGTTTAGGCTAAGTATTGGGTCTAAAGAAGAAAATTAGGTCTTTTTAAGATTTTAGCAATTGTTTCGAGTGCTGGAGAAAACTGTGTTTATTCAAATTATCTATCTGTATGAGCCACCACCATGCACCATTTGTTCTGAAGGATTACTAAAGAATGGGGGAGTGATTCAGTTCTTCTGTGATGGATTTCTTGAAGATTTTGGAAGTGTCTGTGGTCATTTTTGGCTTTTTATCCAGAAGAGCATTTGTGAGGTCAGACCCTGATGTTGGGCTCACAATCTCCTAGTTCTTCTCAAAGGTATTGGATGGCTCTGAGGTCCGGGCTCTGTTCGGCCAGTCATGTTCTTCCACCAAAGTCCCCCAACCATGTCTGTATGCACTTGGCACAGTTATGGGGAACAGAAAAAAGTCTTCCCTATACTGTTCCTACAGAGTTGTAAGCAACAATTGTCCAAATGTCTTGAAGCTAGTAATAAGCAAATATTTTGAAATTCAAATTTGACAGCTTTGTCAAATATTGCCAGAAATTTTAACTGAGTGCCAATCAAAATTACTACAAAGCATCCAATTGCCCTGAAAAAACTTGCATTTGTAATGGAATTGCATCAGCACTATAATCACATTGATTAAGCATGCAACAGCTGCCAGCTATGAATCTCTCTCTGGCTTCACAAATACATTGACCTGTCCTATGTCTTTCTTCCAATCCATTAAATCTGTATTATTTATTTTTTCCCACACTGTAATCTTTATCAATGTTGTGGTGCTGTCACACACTATCTGTACAGTTTCTTCAGTGCTTTATGGCTTTATTTCACCAGCTTTATGGCTAAGCCATGACATCATCTCACTAGCCAGATTCACTACAAAATGGCTGCTGCATTTCTTGCTATGGCTTTTATACAGGCTACGATAGCCCTTCTTAACTGGCTGCACTCTACCATGGGATGTGATCACTGCAAGTCCTTGAAGTCATGTAATCATTCTCTGACTAATGCAGTCTTATAATACTTGTAATATTATGTCAGAAAAATAAAATACTGTTTGAATTCATTGGCTTCAGAGGTTTCCTAAAAAATTGACACCAATTAGATTCACATGAAATCAATTGGCTCATCTTTGGTGGCCGCCATTTTGCTGAATTGTAGTGAGAAAAATGTAAAAAAAAAAATAACTCACCGCTTATATGTCCTGTCACCACAACCATGGTTCTCCGCACCTCTGGGGTTCAGCGTCTCTTCTTGTGTCTTCTTCAATCTTCACTTGACACCAGGCTACGTGAAGTAGGCCTCAGACATTATAACATGTATTCTACAAGGTCTTTTCCTCTTTTTGAGCAATACTCTGACAAGGACTAGGGTGACATGCATCACAATGTCAGGCCATTATGATGTCTGAGTCCTATCCTGGAATAAGATACGAGAGGACGCGTGGAGCACCACACGGTGAGTTGCAGCAGCAGAACATGTTAGCGCTCAAGTGAGTATCACTTATTTTTTTACTCTATGTTTATTACACTTTGGAGTCTGGAAAGAGAACAATAGTGAACATGTGAATAGCATCAAATAATCTTGATGCAAAGTAAAATTTATTGCCAAATTTGAGCAATTTGCAAAATTTGAATTTTTGCAGATTTGCTTATCTCTAAATGTTCTCCATCCTGGGCCCATTTGAGGCATACATATTAGTCCATACTGAGGCCCTTACAGGATATACCTTCCATTCTGGGCCCCTTCCTGGAATATATGTCCCCAATCCTGGGCCCCTTCTTGATATTTATGTCCCCCATCCAGATATTTATGTCCTACTTCTTTGTATATGACGCGCCCCCTGGGCCAGTGTTGTTTGGGGGATACCCGGAGCCGGATCAGATGGGGGTTGTAGTCTCCGAGTGGCGGTGACCCGGTCCGTGCCCAGGGTGTCAAACTCCGTGTGTGGCAGTCTTTACAGATGTTGTTAGTGTTCTTAGTGTCGACTACGCCACCCGTTGATTTGCGGTCAAAAGGCCGCCGCTGCAGCAGGGTCCGCTGAGGCTGGTGGTATGTGTGCAGCTGTGATAGTATAACCCCCAACGGGAGGGGTATAGCCTCAGGGGGTCAGGTGTAGAGGATGGTGGTTGTGGTGGTGCAGTGTGGATGGTAAGAAGACTCAGAGTCGGGCTGTGCAGTTCAGGGTTTTTACTTACTGCTGTTCTGTTGGTCACTCTGGCCTTGAGTGACCGCCCGAGCCGTGCTGCGTCCACCAGGTCCTGGACTCGGCCAACCCCCAAGCAATTCTGGAGCGTGGTCCTGAGCTCCCTTTCTGACTTTCCTTTCTACTGGCCTTTCTCACCAGTGGTCCACTCATGTCCGGCTCCCTCAGGTCTCCTATTGGGTGCACCTCTTCGGGGTTCCCTGACCCTATACCTGGTGTGCCTTCCTTGTGGACTTGGTGAGGGGCTGCTCCACATGTAATGTCGCAGCCTCCGGTTCTTAGTTGAGGGTTGTTTCTTTCCTCCACTAATTTGGGATCCGGTTCCCTTGCGTGCCAACCCTTCACCCTTCTGGTCTAATTCTGGGTTCTTGGGGTTCCTTCTTCTCCCCCTCTGGGTCCTTCTCTTTTCCTCTCTCTCTTCTCTCTGCAGGCGCTCCTGGACCTCTCTCAGGACTGACTGACTCTCTACAGAAGACTGACTGACTGACCGACTCTCTACAGAAGACTGACCCTGATCTAAGATGGTTCCCACCTTATATACTCCCTCTATGTGTGAGCTCAGGTGACCAGCACCCAATGAGCTCCTATTCTTACCCAGACTGCTCCCCCTATCTGCCCCTACACTACTGGGATGTTCCACCCCCCTCCCACTCCAGCCAGGGACAGACACTGTCGTACCTGCACATATACCTAGTGGGAGTACCATCGGTCTGTCCCTCGGAAATGGGATGTATGTAGTGTATGCAGCTAACTGAGCTCAGTTCCACACTCCATCCTTACCCGGGAGTGGAATACCACACCTCTGGCTTGAGGTGCAATACCCCTGTAGCAGCCGAATCCTCAGGGTGCTACATATACATTTCACCCATCCTGGCTTATATGTTCCTCTATCCTGGTATACATGTTCCCGATCCTGGACCCCATCCTGGTATATGTCTTCCATTCTGGTATACATTCTCCCCTTCCTGGTATATATGCCCCCCATCCTGGTATATATGTCCCTATCTTTGTATACATGTCTCCCATTCATGGCCTCTTCCTGGTATATATGTCCCCATCCTGGTATACATGTCCCCCTTCCTGGCATATATATCCCCTGTGAAGATCTGATGTTGTGGGTTGTAATAATTACCTAGACAGGTTAACGATGCAACAATATTTTATTCCTTACATCCATGGTTTTACAACAATTCCAGGTGAAATGTCCAAAATACATTGTCCCCAGTCCACAAGATCCCAACCCGGGATCGGTAGTTCTACTGCCCCCGTACCAGGCGATACTCACTCTTTTCCATCTTTTGGTTGGCCCACAGATTTCGTATCTCCCATCAGTATAGTCTGTAGCCACAGTCCACGCTCCTCCAGACGACAGATAACATGACCAAAGCCCATGTATTGAGCAGCAATAGTCCTTAAGAAAGTTCATCAAATTCAATTGTAGCACATGTATTCAGCCCAGCCGGCAATCGATCTCCAAATTCCATAGGCCATCCATCCATGGCTCCAGGACCTCAGCCTAGATCCTCTTCCTTCGACGTCACTTTCCCAACTCCCTGACTAAAACATGTAGCTTCTTCCTCCCTCCCTGGGATCAGCCCCCTGAATGGGCAGAAGTGTTCACACCCTCCCCCTTAAACATTTGCTATTAGCTCAAAGAATGAAGAATATTACAGAAGCCCTCACATGGGATTGCATATCAGACCACCTGTGGTGTTGGCTTCTCTAGGTCTACTATCCCCATCCACACAAGAGCCTAGTGGCTGGGAGAACAATGGCTTGAGGTCCCTGAGATACTGATGAGATTAAAGGAATGATTGCTTTACATTTACCTCTAGGAATCTCCTGTCTGGCCTTATGTATGCATGTGATCCATCCTGCACATCTTTCTCTGTTTACTGTCACTCAATGGAAACATTGATTCCTGAGGCTGAACTGACAAGCAAGCGCATGTCTAATAAAACACAGCAATAAGATTGACATAACCGGTGCTCCATGCTGGAAAAAGTCCTTTAGAACAAGGACAGCTCCTCACATTCTCATCCTGGAATACATGTCCCCCTTTCTGGTATACATGTCCCCCTTCCTAGAATACATATCCCCCATCCTGGTATACTTGCCCCCTTCCAGTGTTTACACTATTTTCTGATCACCGTTAATATACTGTTATCTGTTTACTGTATTGTACAGGTTGCTATGATTATAGGGATGCAAATGTTATTTTCTTGTTTGTAAAGTTTATTTTTAAAAATTGTATTAAAAATGTGATTATTACTCTATTACATGTATATAGAGATGTACAACTGCTATTTATTTATTTTACTCACTTATATAGCGCAATTAATTCCACAGCGCTTTACAGACATTATCAACACTGTCCCCATTGGGGCTCACAATCTACATTCCCTATCAGTATGTCTTTGAAGTGGGCAATACTACACACACACACACATATATACACTGTGTTCCAAATTATTATGCAAATAATATTTTCTCAGATTTTCCCAAATTACCTATATGAATTGCAGTCATTGTAATTTTCCAGTCAAATAACTATTAGAGTACAATTAAAAGGTTTTTGTACAAACTGCCTATGATAACAGGATATTTTTAAAAAAATAAAAAACTCAAACTGCACTCAAAATGCATGTTCCAAATTATTATGCACAGCAGAGTTTTCAACCTTTTCATTTTAATAAAGAACAAAAAAATGGTCATTTTTGAAATTATAAGCATTAGCAGGTTATTACACACTGAAATCAAACAGTTTTCAACTCAAAACTTTATTCTAGGTGATGTTACATTTGCACATAGGACCCCTTGTTCGAAAGGAGCTTCTGAACTCTCTCGTCCATTGAATTTGTCAGGTTTTGGATGGTTTCTGCTTTAATTGTTTTGCATGAGGACAGAATACCCTCCCAGAGCTGTTGCTTAGATGTGAACTGCCTCCTGCCATCATAGACACTCCTTTTGATGATGCTCCAGAAGTTCTCAATGGGGTTGAGGTCAGGGGAGCATGGGGGCCACACCATAAGTTTGTCCCCTTTCATGCCCATAGCAGCCAGAGATGCAGATGTGTTATGTGCAGCATGAGACGGGGCATTATCATGCATGAAATAATCTCGATGGTCCAGATGGATGGAGTGGAGGATGGCTGGTTGATGGACACCCCATGCAAACACGGCTACGGCGCTAACAAGGAGGAGGTGGAGTAATGTTTTGGGCTGGAATCATGGGGAGAGAGATTGTCGGCCCTTTTAGGATCCCTGAAGGGGTAAAGATGAACTCCATAATGTATGTTGAGTTTCTCAAACAGCACTTCCTTCCATGGTTCAAGAAGAAGAACCGTGCATTCCGCAGCAAGATCATTTTCATGCATGATAATGCCCCGTCTCATGCTGCACATAACACATCTGCATCTCTGGCTGCTATGGGCATAAAAGGGGACAAACTTATGGTGTGACCCCCATGCTCCCCTGACCTCAAACCCATTGAGAACCTCTGGAGCATTATCAAAAGGAGTGTCTATGATGGCGGGAGGCAGTTCACATCTAAGCAACAGCTCTGGGAGGGTATTCTGTCCTCATGCAAAACAATTGAAGCAGAAACCATCCAAAACCTGACAAATTCAATGGACAAGAGAGTTCAGAAGCTCCTTTCGAACAAGGGGTCCTATGTGCAAATGTAACATCACCTAGAATAAAGTTTTGAGTTGAAAACTGTTTGATTTCAGTGTGTAATAACCTGCTAATGCTTATAATTTCAAAAATGACCATTTTTTTTGTTCTTTATTAAAATGAAAAGGTTGAAAACTCTGCTGTGCATAATAATTTGGAACATGCATTTTGAGTGCAGTTTGAGTTTTTTATTTTTTTAAAAATATACTGTTATCATAGGCAGTTTGTACAAAAACCTTTCAATTGTACTCGAATAGTTATTTGACTGGAAAATTACAATGACTGCAATTCATATAGGTAATTTGGGAAAATCTGAGAAAATATTATTTGCATAATAATTTGGAACACAGTGTATATATATTATATTTCTTTATTTCTAATGGGATGAAGGGGGTTATTTGAATGTTTTTTTTGTAAATTTAAAAAATATATATTTTTAATTTATTTTCTAGCGCCTTAGGGAACTTGAACTTGTGATTGTCTGATACTACAGTATTGCAATATATAGACAAAAATGATGCTCTCTTATAAAGCTTGGCCATATGCTGAATTTCACTGGACAAAAAAAAATTGCAGCCTTGGGGGCTTTTAGCAGGCCCCTATCTGCCATGACAACCCATTGTAGATGTTACCTACAGTCCTATGTACACTATGGACACCATATGCAGTGGTACTGTCACATGGCAACACTTTGCAGCTTGATAGATGAAGTGTTATGGTCTGCGAGGAAAGTGATGAATCTCCTGTAGTCTTGCTTCTCCTGCAGCCAGTCTGCCATCTGCTATGATCCTGCAGAGCGCACCCGAACGACAGAAATACGCAACTACAGGATCTGACAATTATTGATAGAGCTCCTATGAATGTGATACTATGTAAGAACTGAGAACACTGCATATGGGAACATTATTAAAGGGGTTATCTGGCAAATCAACAATGAAGTATTTAAATTGAGGACTAGTAGACTGCAACATAACAGAATATTTCTCTATTCCATTTCCATTGTTGCAAAAAGTTTTTGAAAACCGGAAAACTTTTTGCCGAAAAGCTCAATATCATGTTGTAAACTTTGGTGGCTAAACTGTAGCTTTAGAACGGCAGTCAACAAATGTAAAGGTGTCAAAGTCTAATGAGGAAAAGACAGAGCAATTAAAGGCAATCATGTATCACCACATTTCTGAGTCACGTATGTACGATATTAGATAAACACATGATGTATCAAGGGAAATAAAGACAGTCGGAGGTCATGGAGATAGAGAACAGCGCCCGGAGGGACAATAAAGCAGATATAACTATTGATGGTAAATACTCAGTAGAATTGAGACAATATAAATACTCATGTGGATGAAAGGAGGTTGTGTGTTCTGAAGAGGAATCATTGACCTTCGACTTTCTGCTCTACTGTGAGTATGAGATAGGATCCTGATTCCAGCGTCTTATCACATAGCGGTGGCCCTGCTCAGCCTCATCTGTATGGCCACCAGTTCATACTACTACGTATGGCCAAAGAAGACTTCCCCTAATAAAATGAGCCGTTTGCCAGTGATGTCGGTCGCACATTTCCTTTAACCTCATACAATCAGAATTTGTCGTCTCTATTGACCAAAGTTTTGTCTTTTACATCGAATAACTATATGATTCGGTCACGGATTTAATTTTTTGCTGCCCCTTTTCACAAGCCGTTACTTCACAAAATGCCTCCATATCTTTATTATATCACTGATTTATTATCCAACTATCATGTCCTTGAATGTCACAGGGCGGAGAGATCTGACAAATACGGAAAGGTGGACAGTTCTGAATGTATAAATGAATACTGGGTGTAATCCAAGGACACATCTCCACTTGTCTTGACTCCTAGATTGCCATTTTTATATGACTTCCCTTAAAACATAAATATAATTTAAAAATAAATATATACTATTTTATAAAGGCAGCTGATCAGTGGGAGTACGAGTCCTGGACCACCAGCGATCAGAAGCACTTTATAGCCCAATATAAAAATATAAAAAAATCTTTTCAATTCATAATTACTCTTCAGAGAATATGGACACCTTCGGGGCATTTTTTTTAACTTTGTGCAAAAAATACTTTTTGCATTTGGTTTTCATTACAAATATTTTGCCTTCTATAGCTTCTGTCTATAGCTGGAGGCGGAATAAGAAGACAGAAGCCATCGGTGAGCTTGTTCTAACCTGAGAGTTTATAACTTATCTTCCGTCTTCTAAGCTCCTCTTTGTCATTTTATGACCATAAAGTTCAGCTCTTCAGCATTTTAATCCTTTTCGTGTTAAGCTTTTATTTATTTTATTTTATTTTTTTTTTTTCATTTTTATTATTACTTTTGATACTTTGTTATTTGGATCTGAAATAGGATGCGTTTTTTTTAAGTTATTTCGTTCCCTAACTTTGGATATAATTTCTACATATGTACAGTCATGAAAGAAACGAAGCACTTTGATTTCTAAGGTTTTATTTATCAAGACATTAAAAAATCCAAAAGCTATTCGATCCTTAGACGGTCCTAAAAATAAGTAAATACATTATCAGATGATCAGGAACACGTGAAAAATTACACCGTATGTCCAAATAAAAAATATAGCTGCATTTTGAGGCTTGAGAAAGGCCAGATATGACCGAAACGATGCCTTGCCTTTATTGAGATTTTTTTTTTAAATATTAAAAAGATCTAATTTTTTAAGGGTCATCCATGGATAAATTACATTTAGTAATTATTCAAGAAAATCTAGATGAAAAAATTAGTTTTGTGAAAAATTAAAGTACAGTCCTTGAATGAATACTTTGTAGAACCATCTTTAGCAGCAATAGCTTGAAGCAATCATTCTCTGTACAGCTGTTTATAAATATTTATATATACGGTATATATATATGTATATATATATCAGTCTGACACATTGACGTGGAAGAATTCTGGTCACTCTTCTTTGCTCATGTTCATTGAGTATTGGGGGCTTTCCTTTGTGCACTGATCTTTCAAGGTCCCATCGCTGCAATCTTTGTTGGATTGAGGTCTGGACTTTGCCTGGCGCATTGTAACACCTTGATTCTTTTTTCTTAGCCATTTTGATGTAGATTTGCTTGTGATATTGGGATAATTGTCTTGTTGCATAACCCGATTTTGGCCAAACTCTAGGTTTTGGATTCAAGGCCTCCTATGTTACTCTAGAATCTAGAACACTTTGGTAAGTGGAGAAGTTCATGGTTGACTGCAAGATGGCCAGGTCCTGTGGCTGCAAAACAAGCCCAAATCCTCACCCCTTCATTACCTTGCTGACAGTTGATCTGAGTTATTTGTGTTTATTTGCTGTGTTAAGTTTTCACTAAACTTGGTGCAGGGCATTATGGCAAACAGGAATCCTGTGCGTAAACAGGGCATTTTTCTAAAAGTCTTGTAGTTTGTTCAGATGCAAAGACATGCTTCTTTTAGAAAGAAGAGGATTTCTCCATTCAACATACTTGTTTAGTCTTGTTCTAATTGTTGTTTCAGGAACTTGAACACTTATTTGAGGCCTTTATAGTCTGAGCTGTAGCTCTTGGGTTTCTTTAGAATTTCTCTGAGGATTACACAATATGACCTTGTGATGAATTTGCTCTCTTAAAAAGATTGTCATCAGTCTGGAATCTTTTCCACTTGTGAATAATCTTTCTCGTTGTCGAAAGATGGACTTCAATTTGTTTGGAAATGACCTTGTAACCTTTCCAAGATTAATGGCTAACAAATATTGCCTCTCTAAGACCAACGCTGATGTCTTTCATCATTAGCGTTGTGCTAACATACTAAAAGTGCTGATAGTCCCAGCTGACATTAATACTACTAACTCTGTTAATTTCCATAAAATCAGTAAGGTAGTGCTTAATTTTTCCATGCTGCTTCTGCATCTTGGCTTGGACACGGTGTTATTTCTTATGTGTGTTTTCTTCTTTTAACGTATTTATTTAATTTTAAGACCTTTTAAGGATCAGATATTTTTTTATTATGCCTTGATACAAAGCCTAGAATTCAAAGAGAGTGTGGTTGATGTTTTCTTACGACTGTATATATTTTTTTATTATTTTTTTTCCACATTTTTTTAAATGACATCACATGTATGTTTCCATATGCTATTTTTATAACTGCATTATTCGATCTGTCTCATATAAATCCTCATTGGTCTTTATGGACCATTGACCACTGCTGGTACTATTTTTTTCGATCTGACGTTTAGAAAAGAGGGAAGAAAGTCAGAGCTCACTGAGCCGCCATGTAGTCACACAGCCCTCCACACATATCGGAGACCATCTGGTCCCTCCTGCCATTAATCCTGGGCAGTTTTCACTATTACCTTTATTTCCTCCGCTCATATATCCCTACCCAACTGTTCCTTTTGCTGTGTTATAACTTAGGCAACTCAATCTCTTCCAATCATTTTGAGGTTGCCAATGTTAGAACCCTCCTGTTTGTTTTTTTTTCCTTCTTGTGTTTTGCGGTCATGTGACCATTTGTCTTTATATTCCTGCTCTGCCCTTTTGGCTGTGCTGGACTTCAGTGTTTTACTGTTTCTCTAGCCAGGTGCTTCAGTGCCTTTCTCTGTCAGTTCGCTTGGTCCTTCTGGGACCTTTAGTACCTTTTTGTCAGTTTGTATTTTTGTGTTCTGCAACAACTTCTCTGTTTAGGAGGTGACCCATTTTTTGTCCCAGTCCTTAGTTCTTTTAGGGACCCCTTCCCTTATGCTATAGGTCTCCGTTTAGACTAGCCGAGGACTAAGGCGGGTCTGTTTGCTAGGAACAGGCAGCCCGCTACATCGTAGGGATTCAGCTTAGTCTTACTGTAGGGACAGCTTTCCCCTATCTTTCCTTAGCTCATGTTGCAGATCATAACAGTAAGTCCAGCCCAAAAAACTAAAAGGAAAGAAATCCGGGGATCAGTATGGTTTCCATCCAAGATTTGGCTCAACGCCTGCAGGGATTGTCTCTGGAGGTGGTCGAGCTCCAGCAACACGTGAGTAGCTGTCCTGGAGTGCATTTTGTGGAACCAAAGGTAGGACTGCCTGATATTTTTTATGGTAAACAGCAAGCTTTTTTTCCTTTAAAAATGCTTGTTTGTTATATTTTCGTTTGAGACCAAGGTCCTCTGGGGATGAATCTGACGCGCCCCCTGGGCCGTGTGTGTAGGGGAATACCTGGAGCCGGGTCTCTGTGTAATTTCAAGGGTTGTAGTCTCCGTGGCGGCGACCCGGTTCCGTGGCTCAGGGTGGTCAAACCAGTGGCGGATCTGTTTACTTGGTTTTTAATGTTGAAATGTCCGACTATGCCACCCGTGGATCGCGGTCACTGAGAACCATCGCTGCGGGGCAGACCGCTGAGGCTGATGTTGTGTACGCAGCAGAGGGTAGTATAACTCCCCACGGGAGGAGTATAGCCTCAGGGCAGTGAGTGCAGATGGTGGTGGGTGATGGTGCGTGGGAGCAACAGTAATGACTCAGAATCCAGTGATGCAGTCCAGGGTCTTTACTCACAGTTTTACACTCCAAGGCACTTCTGCAGGTAATGGCTGCCCACGTCGTGCTGTGCTCACCAAGTGAGGGGCTCGGCCAACTGCCAGGTACCTTTGGAATGCTTTTCAGGACCCCCTTCGTGTGTCCTTTCTCTGGCCTGTCATACCCCACAATTGACCACGTTTCTGTCCAGCTGCCTCGGGCCTTGGCGGGCAAAAGTATGTTCCGTTTCCCTGGGTCCTATATGGTGCCTCTTAGAACCTTGCTCTTAGGTTTTTTCTATTGCTGGTCACATGACCTTGTTGGCCTATTTAGTCCTGCTCCGCCCTTCTGGCTTTGCTGGACTTCATTGTATTACTACTCTTTAGCTAGCCGGTGCTCAGTATCTAACTCTGTTAGTTTGCTTGGTCTTCGGACCTCTGTGTTCTATATATATTGTTTGTTCGTCTGTCTGCTACTATTTCTGTTAGGAGGTGTCCATTTTGCTCCCAGTCCCTAGTACTTGTAGGAATTCCTTCCCCACATCTATAGGTCTCTGTACAGACTAGCTGAGGACTTTAGCAGGTCTGATCGCAGGATCATGTTCCCTGTTACATCGTAGGGATCAAGCTGAGTTCTATCGTAGGGACAGATCTCCTCTCTTTCCTTAGCTCTGGTAGCAGAACATAACAGTAAGTCCAGCCCGCAAATTCTCTAAGGAAAGATTTTTCTGTTCCATCATGGTGTCGGTTCAGGATTTGGCTAAACGCCTGCAGGGACTCTCTCTGGAGGTGGCCGAGCTCCATCAGCACGTGAGTAACTGTTCTGGAGCACATTTCTTGGAGCCTAAGGTACGTTTGCCTGATTTATTTTTTGGTGAACACCAAGAGTTTTTTTCATTTAAAAATGCTTGCTTATTGTATTTTCGTTTGAGACCCAGGTCCTCTGGGGATGAATCCCAGCGCGTAGGGTTCATAATGTCACTTTTGCGCAAAGAGCCTCAGGAGTGGGCCTTTTCTTTGCTACCTAGTGATACATGCCTTAGATCAGTGGATAGTTTTTTTTCTGCTTTGGGGCTATTATATGATGATCCTGACCGTGTCTCATCTGCTGAGACTGAGTTGAGACGTTTGAGACAGGGATCAGGTAATGTGGAAAAATATTGTACTCATTTCCGTCGGTGGTCTACTCAAATAGGGTGGAACGATTCTGCTTTTAAGAGTCTTCTGGCAGGGCTTAGTGAAAGGGTTAAAGACCTGCTAATTGCTTATCCCACACCTGAAGATTTGCAACAGGCTATGCAATTAGCTATACGGGTGGATAGGAGACTGCGTGCAAGGGTTAATGAGAGCAAATCCTCTGCTATGTCAGTTTCTGGTCATATGAATGTGTGTACTAACAGAGGAGAGCCGATGGAGATTGGAGCGATGGCACCTCGCTCTCAAGAAAAAGACCGCAGATTTTCTGAAGGTTTGTGTTTCTATTGCGGAAATTCTGGTCATTTCATTAAAAGCTGTGTGCTTCGTATGAAGAAAGAAAAAAAAATGGTCAGTCATGCCCGTATTGCCTGTTTAAATTCCAAGGGTGTATTTTTAGCTGCTTCCACTATTGCTCAGGAAAAATTAATGGAATTTCGGGTGTTTGTCGATTGTGGGTCTACTCTGAATGTAATTGATGGGGGATTCTTGGAAAAACTTAATTTAAAACCCAAACCTTTGTCATCCCCCATTGCTGTGGTTTCTGTGGATGGCTCCCCTTTGAAGAATGTTACTCTCAAGGTCTGTGAATTTCCCCTCACTATTAATGGTGTTCACCATGAGAAATTGGATTTGGTAGTTTTGAATAACTTGCCTTCTCCGGTGGTGTTGGGATTGCCCTGGTTAAAATTTCACAATCCTGTACTGGATTGGTCTACCAGTGAAATTAAATCCTGGAGCCATAAATGTTATGACAAGTGTTGTAACGGGCGTATTGCAGCTGTGGACAGGGGGGAATTGCCTGTTCCTATTCAGGATTTTTGGAGAGTTTTTTCTGAGAAGGAATCGCAGGTTTTGCCTCCCCATAGAGACTATGATTGTACTATTGAATTTGTCCCTGGAGCGACTCTTCCTAAAAGTCGTTTATTTAACCTTACTATTCCTGAGAGAAAGGCTTTGGAGGAATATATACAGACAAGTTTGGCCGCCGGTCACATTAGGCCCTCTAAGTCTCCTGTGGCGGTTGGATTTTTTTTTGTAAAAAAAAAGGACGGCGGTTTACGTCCTTGTCTGGATTTTCGTGAGATCAACAAAATTACTGTACGCAATCCTTACCCACTGCCATTGATTCCTGATCTGTTTAACCAGTTAGTGGGGGCCAAGTTTCTCTAAAATTGACCTTCGGGGGGCATACAATCTGTTGCGCATGAAGGAGGATGACGAATGGAAGACTGCTTTTAACACTCCTGTGGGTCATTTTGAGAATCTGGTGATGCCTTTTGGTCTCACCAATGCTCCAGCATTTTTTCAGAATCTTATTAATGACATCCTTAGACCTTTGATCGGCAAAAATGTGGTTGTGTATTTGGATGACATTTTGATTTATTCGCCGGATCTGGAATCTCATTGGCGGAGAGTACGTGAAGTATTACAGTTATTAATTGACAATTCGCTTTTTGCTAAGCTGGAGAAATGTGAGTTCGCTGTACAGAGAATTAGTTTTTTGGGCTATATTATCTCCAGCGAAGGTTTTGAGATGGACCCGGTGAAAGTTCAAGCTGTGCAGGAATGGCCTAGGCCTATTGGTTTGAAATCGATACAGAGGTTTTTGGGTTTCGCCAATTATTATAGAAAATTCATTAAAAATTTTTCTATTATTGTCAAACCTCTGACCGATCTCACCAGGAAAGGTGCTGATGCGGTTCAGTGGACTGCTGAGGCCATTGAAGCTTTTGTGTATCTCAAGGAGAGGTTCACCTCTGCTCCCATCCTTATGCAGCCTGATGTGACTAAGCCGTTTTTGGTTGAGGTTGATGCTTCCTCTGTGGGGGTTGGCGCAGTATTGTCTCAGGATAACGGGGATGGAGTACATCCCTGTGCCTTTTTTTCAAAAAAATTTTTCGGAGACTGAACTGAATTACGATATTGGTAATCGGGAATTATTGGCTATTAAACTCGCATTTGAACACTGGCGCCACCTCTTGGAAGGTGCTGAATTTCCCGTTCAGGTTTTTACGGATCATAAAAATCTGATATATCTTGATGCTGCCAAGCACCTGAATGCCCGTCAGGCTAGGTGGGCACTGTTTTTCTCGCGGTTTAATTTTTCCGTTACTTACATCCCAGGTACTAAGAATGTTAAGGCGGATGCCTTGTCTCGCAGTTTTTCTCCCATAGTCGGTGCTGAGAAAGAGGAGAACATTTTACAAGAAGGTGTTGTGATTGCTGCTTTGGACTCCGTTTTGGAAGATGAGATTCTTAAAGCACAGGCGAATGCCCCTTCTAACACTCCTCATGGGAGGTTGTTTGTGCCTGGGACCTTTAGGAGAGATTTGTTTGTTGAGTGTCACGAATCTCGGTTGGCAGGTCATCCCGGAATCTCTGAGACCAAGAGACTGGTGGGTCGCAGTTTTTGGTGGCCTGGATGGCAGAAGGAAGTCATTAAGTGGGTGCGTCAATGTACTATATGTGCTAGATCTAAGTCCTCACATACTCCTGCTGCGGGGTTGCTTTGCCCTCTGAAGGTTCCCAGTGCTCCTTGGACACATTTGGCTATGGACTTTATAACTGACCTTCCCCCCTCTGAGGGTTTTACTGTCATCTGGGTGGTCGTGGACCGTTTTAGCAAGATGTGTCACTTGGTTCCCTTCGTCAAACTGCCCTGCGCTAAGACTCTCGCTAAAGCCTTTGTCAAGGAAATTGTCAGACTTCATGGCGTTCCTACTGACATTGTTTCTGATAGGGGTCCTCAGTTCGTGGCTCGTTTTTGGCGCGCCTTTTGTGACAGGTTGGGAGTTCATTTGTCGCTCTCATCCGGATATCATCCTGAGTCTAATGGCCAGACAGAAAGGAAAAACCAGGATGTTGAGCAGTTCTTGCGTTGTTTTGTGGCAGACAATCAAGAGGGGTGGTCTGAGTTTCTGCCACTTGCTGAATTTGCTTTGAACAATCATACATCTTCTTCTGCTGGTTGTTCGCCTTTTTTTTGTTGTTCTGGGAGACATCCGTCGTTTGGGTCGTTCTCCAAGTTGGTATCTGCCGTGCCTGAGGAGGAGAATTTTTCCGGCGATTTGGAGAGAGTTTGGACCGATGTGCGTGGTAATCTTCAGGAGGCCAACAGAAAATCTAAAGACTACTTTGATAGGAAACGACAGGAGGTTTTGTTCGCTGTTGGTGACATGGTTTGGTTGTCCTCTAGGAATCTGCGGTTGAGGATTCCTTCTAAGAAAATGGGTCCCAAGTTTGTAGGGCCCTTTAAGGTGCTTCAGGTTGTCAACCAATCTGCTGTTAGGTTGGAGGTTCCTACCTCCTGGAGAATTAATCCGGTGTTTCATGTCTCTCTGTTGAAAAAAGCTGTGGTGTCGGATTGTGATGCCTCTGCCTCTGTTCCTCCGGTGGTGGAGGACGGGGAATATGAAATTTCTCGCATCCTTAATTCTAGACGGTATAGAGGTAGTTTGCAGTATCTCGTGGCCTGGAAAGGTTTCGGACCCGAGGATAACTCATGGGTGAGGTCGGATGATGTTTCCGCGTCCAGACTTATCAGAGCGTTTCACAGGAGATTTCCTGATAAGCCTGGTCCTAGGGGATCCGGAGGATCCTCTTAGAAGGGGGGGTACTGTTAGAACCTTGCTCTTAGGTTTTTTCTATTGCTGGTCACATGACCTTGTTGGCCTATATAGTCCTGCTCTGCCCTTCTGGCTTTGCTGGACTTCATTGTATTACTACTCTTTAGCTAGCCGGTGCTCAGTATCTAACTCTGTTAGTTTGCTTGGTCTTCGGACCTCTGTGTTCTATATATATTGTTTGTTCGTCTGTCTGCTACTATTTCTGTTAGGAGGTGTCCATTTTGCTCCCAGTCCCTAGTACTTGTAGGGATTCCTTCCCCACATCTATAGGTCTCCGTACAGACTAGCTGAGGACTTTAGCAGGTCTGATCGCAGGATCAGGTTCTCTGTTACATCGTAGGGATCAAGCTGAGTTCTATCGTAGGGACAGATCTCCTCTCTTTCCTTAGCTCTGGTAGCAGAAAATAACAGTGCCTTCCTAACGGGTGTAGTGAGGGGCCGTGCACGTACAATGCCACGGCCTCCGGTTACTAGCTGAGGGTAGTTGCTCTCCTCCACCAGATGAGGCATCCGGTTCCCTTTCTTGGCCTGACCCCGTTACTCTGGTAGTGGCGGGCATGCGGTGGCGGCTGGCCGGTCCGCACCCCTGGGGTCCCTTCACTCCACTCCTGGAGCCACCTCCATTCCTCTCCCTTCCTTCCTTCTCCTCCAGGCCCAGGCCTTAAGACTTGGCCTGCCTGCGGAGCAGAGCCCATGCAGAGCCCCTGCTCCCTGCCTCCTTCTCTCTCTCTTTTCTCTACTCCCTGACTCTAAGATGATGCCCACCATATATACTCCCCTATACAGTGCACCCGGGATCTACTCTCCCCACCCACACACTACTGGGTTCCCCCTTTCTAGGTGTTCCCTCCCCCACTCCAGCCAGGGACAGGGACAGTTGCGCTCAATCCTGGGAGAATTGTCGCCCTGCCCTCCGGAAATGTGGTGTAGTGCATGTGGGTGTTAGGGTCCTGAGCCACACTCCATCCTTACCTGGAAGTGAGATATCACACCTCTGGGTGAGATGTAATACCTCTGTAGTGACCGAACCCTCGGGGTGCTACAAATCACAGCGCATTGCTTTTATTATGTCACTTTTGCGCAAGGAACCACAGGGGTAGGCCTTTTTTTCTCCAACGTAATGATCTGTGTTTGAGGTCGATAGAAGATTTTTTTTCTGCTATGGTATATATGCTATATGACGATCCTGATCGAATCTCATCTGCTGAGACAGAACTCAGGTGTTTGAATCAGGGGTCAGTTGATGTTGAAAATTATTGCACACACTTCAGAAGGTGGTCCTCAGAAGTTAAATGGACTGATCCGGCACTAAAATGTTTGTTTCTTGCTGGTCTGAGTGAAAGGGTTAAGGATCTGCTAATTGCATTCCCTGCACCTGAGACTCTGAAGGATGCTATGCAATTAGCTGTACCTGTACGTGTGGATAGGAGGCTGAGGTCCAGGGTGAATGATGTAAAAATTCCTGTAACGTCAGGTCCTAGTCCCCAGAGGGTCTGCTCTGACAGCGGAGAACCGATGGAGGTTGGGGTGAAGTCGCTCCCCTCTTAGGAAAGAGACCGGAGGTTCGCTGAGGAATTGTGTCTTTATTGTGGTAAAGCTGACCATTTGATTAAGAATTGTGAGCTTCGTTTAAGTAAAGAAAAAAAAAAGGTCAGTTACGCCCGTATTGCTTGTTTACGCTCTGCAGGAGTATTTCTTTCAGGGAGTACTACTCTGCAGGAAGATTTGATTGAATTTCAGGTATTTGTGGATTGTGATTCAACACTTAATGTGATTGATAAAGGGTTTTTGGAAAACCTTAAATTGGAATCCAAACCTTTGTCATCACCTATTTCTGTGATTGCAATTGATAACACTCCCTTGAAATGTATTACTTACAAGGTTGCTGCATTTTCCCTCACTATCAATGGAGTTTACCAAGAAATTTTGGACTTGGTTGTGTGAGATAATTTACCCTCTCTGGTCGTTTTAGGTTTGCCTTGGTTAAAACTGCACAATCCTTTACAGGACTGGTCTACTAATGTGATTAAGTCTTGGAGTCCGAAGTGCTATGATAAATGTTGTAATGGTCGCATTGCGGCTGTGGGAAAAGGGAGAATTACCGGTACCTATTCAGGATTTTTGGAGGGTTTTTTCAGAGGAGGAGTCGCAAGTTTTACCTCCTCATAGGAACTATGATTGCGCCATTGAGTTTGTTCCTGGAGCTACTCTTCCCAAGAGTCGCTTGTTTAATCTGACTATCCCTGAAAGAAAGGCCTTGGAGGAGTACATACAGACTAGCCTGGCTGCTGGTCACATTAGACCTTCTAAGTCGCCTGTGGCCGTTGAGTTTTTCTTTGTTAAAAAAAAGGATGGGGGTTTACGTCCATGTCTGGATTTTCGTGAAATTAATAAGATTACCGTACGCAATTCCTACCCATTGCCGTTAATTCCTGACTTGTTTAACCTGTTGTTGGGGGCCAAGTGGTTCTCTAAGATTGATCTCCGGGGGGCATACAATTTGTTACGAGTGAAGGAGGGTGATGAATGGAAGACTGCTTTTAACACTCCGGTAGGTCATTTTGAGAATCTGGTGATGCCTTTCGGTCTTACCAATGCACCTGCATGTTTTCAGAACCTTATTAATGACATCCTGAGACCTTTGATTGGTAAGAATGTGGTTGTGTATTTGGATGACATTTTGATCTATTCACTAGATCTGGAGTCCCATTGGCAGAGTGTACATGAAGTTTTGCAGTTATTGAGTGATTGAGTGATAATTCAGTCTTTTCTAAGCTGGAGAAATGTGAGTTCGCTGTACAGAGGATTAGTTTTTTGGGCTACATTGTCTGCAGCGAGGGTTTTGAGATGGACCTGGTGAAGGTTCTGGCTGTGCAGGAATGGCCTAGGCCTATTGGTTTGAAATCTATACAGAGATTTTGGGTATTCGCCAATTATTACAGGAAATTCATTAAGAATTTTTCTGTAATTGTTAAACCTCTAACCGATCTCACCAGGAAAGGTGCGAATACGGCCCAGTGGACTACTGAAGCCATTGAAGCATTTGAATATCTCAAGGAGAGGTTCAGTTCTGCCCCTATCCTTATGCAGCCTGATGAGACCAAGCCTTTTTTGGTCGAGGTCGAAGCTTCATCGGTGGGGGTCGGAGCAGTTTTGTCTCAGAAGAACAAGGGTGGAGTACATCCTTGTGCTTTTTTTTTAGAAAAATTTTTCAGAAACCGAACTGAATTATGATGTTGGAAATCGGGAGTTGCTGGCTATTAAACTCGCGTTTGAACATTGGCATCATTTTTTGGAAGGCACTAGATTTCCTTTTCAGGTTTTCACAGATCATAAGAATTTGATCTATCTGGATGCTGCCAAGTGCTTGAATGCTCGTCAAGCTAGGTGGGCACTTTTTTTTTCTCGGTTTCATTTTTCTGTTACCTATATCCCTGGTACTAAGAATGTTAAAGCTGATGCTTTATCTCGCAGCTTCTCTCCTGCGGTCGGTGCTGAGGAGGAGGAGAACATTTTACTGAAAGGAGTTGTGGTGTCGGCTTTGGACTCTGTTTTAGAAAATGGGATTCTGAAAGCTCAAGATGATGCTCCATCTAACACTCCCCATGGGAGGTTGTTCGTGCCTAGAGCCTTTAGGAGAGATTTGTTTGTGGAGTGTCATGAGTCTCGATTGGCAGGTCATCCAGGAGTTTCAGAGACTAAGAGACTTATCAGTCGCAGTTTTTGGTGGCCTGGATGGCAGAAGGAAGTCATCAAGTGGGTGTGTCAGTGTACTGTGTGTGCTAGGTCAAAGGCTTCACATACTCCTGCTGCGGAGTTGCTTTGCCCTCTGGAGGTTCCTAGTGCGCCTTGGACGCATCTCACAATGGATTGTATTACTAATCTTCCTGTGTCTGAGGGTTTCACTGTCATCTGGGTGGTTGTGGACCATTTTAGTAAGATGTGACATTTGGTTCCATTCATTAAGTTGCCCTGCACCAAGACACTCGCTAAGGCGTTTGTTAAGGAGATTCATGGCGTTCCCACGGATATTGTTTCTGATAGAGGACCTCAGTTTGTGGCTCGCTTTTGGCGTGCTTTTTGTTACAGGTTAGGAGTCCATTTGTCATTTTCGTCTGGTTATCATCCGGAGTCTAATGGACAGACTGAAAGAAAGAACCAGGATGTTGAACAGTTTTTGCGTCGTTTTGTGGTGGAAAATCTATTTAATATTTTCTCCAACAGAACTTAAGGTTCGATTTCTTCTTATCTTCCATCAATATTTGTTATCTCATCCATTTGTAGCAGCTCCGCACCTTCTTTCTCCAATTCTTTATCTGCTTCTTTCTTCTTCCCCTTGTTCTTGTTGCCTTCATTCCCCACCAAATTATCTCCTTCAGTCATCTCCATTACTCTTCTCTCCTCTTCTTTGGATTCACATATTATAAAGTTTGAGTTGAAAGTTGGTACATTCTTACCCATTACAAACACAACTCACCCTTTTAGACACCTTTGCGTCTCTCCCAGTTAGCCACCACCTCCTTTCTTTTCTGGTGAGGCCCCTTTTACTTTTGGGGATGCAATAGTTGCTCCCAATCTTCTTTTAGCCTCTTTCGAATTTTTTTTAGACATTTTTTTTCCACAGCGAGTCCAAAGGTTTAGACCCCGATTAATGAGGACTTGTGTTTTGCACACCAGTATTAATAAAGTACGAGTCGGAGAAAGATGTTCCAAATACATCCCTTAATGAATTTGGCACAGTTTACAAATGGTTGAGTTTACACCAAAAATATTACTCCAACCAGGGACTGTTGTATATTTCTGCCATAATTTACATTATTTTTGTGGCATAAATTATGTTAGACTTTTATAATATAGAATGTAATTTAGGATTAGTCCAAAATATCTGTCACAGGAAATCTGGTCTAGATGAAGGGGTACAGTATATTCAGTGGGAAGGGGTGGTCTTTCTAATGTCTTTCCATTGACTGATATTGGCTCTATGTTTGAGGTCATAATCAGATCCAGCTGTGTGAATAAAACATTAGAGTAGAAATTGTAGGAAATTCTGTTTTCACTGGGTTTTCACTACTGCTGTGACCTAAATACTTAAAACTTAAGTGCAACCATGAGAATGGCAGGCGTCCAAGATGCCCATATGTTTACTGTTGTATGAAGATGATGGGGCCATGAACAGGACAGAGCAGTGCAGCACCACCAAATAATATGGCCAGAAATCCACAGCTTAACTCTTGCTTGTTCTTTATTCAGGTCTGTGCTTTTTTTCCAGTATGAGAACTTCAACCAAAGGGATTTCCTGGGCTATTCTCATAATGGTCAACGTCACTGAAATCAGCTTCATGATGAGCAGTCAAACCATAGCGATCTTGAGGACCATTCTGTACACCCTAATGCTCCTGTCCTTCTGTGTCTTCATCTACTTTACCACCATCATCTTGTATGTATTCTTCACCAGCCCTCGTATTCGGGAGGACGCTCGCTACATGTTGTTCATCCACATGCTCATAAATGATGCCTTGATGATATTTGTGCTAACATTCATCCAATTAATGTATTTATATATTGTATATATCCCTGTGCCTATATGTTACGCCCTCATCACATTCGCTTCTAGTGCATTTAAGATTACACCCTACAACTTGGCCATCATGTCCTTGGAACGTCACTTTGCCATTTGCTATCCATTAAGACATGCAGAGGTCTGCACTTTGGAAAGATCTTTTTGGGCCATAGGAGGCATGTGGCTTGTGGGTCTTGCTCCACAGCTTATTGACTTTATTGCCTTATACTATGCAATGCCAAATGGTTTCTTCTCCACCAACTTGTTATGTATATTTACTGCCTTTAGAATGACCAGTTTTCAAATTACTGTAAAGTCCGTGATGGAGAACGGCACATTTGTCTTGGTGGGATTGGTCATCCTCTACACTTACATCCAAATTATGGTGGTGGCTCGGAAGATTGGATCTGGAAGGTCTTCTGCTTTCAAGGCAGAGAAAACCGTCCTCCTTCACGCCCTCCAGCTTGGCCTATGTTTGATGTGTTTCACGTCTGCATTCACTGATGCTTACTTGAGAAAATATTTCTACGTCCTACCTTTAACCAATCATTTTTTGTTTCTACACATCCCAAGAATTATCAGTCCATTAATTTATGGAGTGAGAGATGAAGTGTTCCGGAAACATATGAGGAGGATGAACTTCTCTTCATAAATAGTTAGATGCCAATAGAGATGAACGATTTAGGCAAATTTAAATTTCCCTGTTCGTTGTTTTTTTCCCCGGGAAATTCAATTAGCTGAGAAGTTATTCTCCATGAATTTAATGTCCTTCTCCAGTCCCCAGAGCATGGTAAACTTAATATGTAAAAATTAGAAAAAGAATCCTTTTACTCACCTCACCTAGCACCTGTCTGGTCCTTGTCGCATCTTCTGATCCCCGGTTGCTCACGCTGAAGTCTGAACTTGTCTTACTGAATCGAGACTTCCGACTCTGACGATACCCAGGAAGGTTCTGCGCTAGCTCGAAAAACTCTTAACATCATGATATGCGCTGTGACCTTGAAAACACATGTGCAGAACTGCCCTGGGCCACATCACTGTGAGAAGCCTGAAGACTTCAACCCTAGTGTCGGGGATCAGAAGATGCCACGAGGACGGGTGATGGTGATAAGAAGAGGGCTCGAAGAGGTGAGTGATGAGATAAGGATTTATTTATTTTTTAACCCTTTCTTTTTGATGGCTGTTTATGGTCCAGAAAAATGGTGGCCAGCATCCATCATTTTGCTAATTCCGCACAGAACCAAATTACAAAAAATTTGCATTTAGCAAATCTTAGGAGAATATCTCTGTGTGCAGAATCGTTATGTAACTAAATGAAAAATGTAAATTTTCTATCTCAATTGTTTATTTTCTTCTGATTCAGTGAGAATAAAAATCAAACAGCTAAAACTGTACAAAAATACAGACATAAGCCTTCCATCCATGGAGTCTCTCAGTTTCTTCATCTGTTGCAAAAAAAGAGAGCATGGACCTCCAAAAAATCATACATTGATCTAATGCCTCTCGGCAAAAATATATATAACTGAACATGAGGTTCTTAGTTTAACATTCTGATCAGACTGTATGAAGCCCACTGCCACGTCACGGCAAACCTCGTAGTGGGTCCTAACGTTTCCTGCCTGAATGGGAGCGGAGCCGTGCGCCAACCACTACCACAGCGACAATGCGCCAACCACCGCCACAGCGACAATGCGCCAACCACCACCACAGCGACAATGCACCAGCAGTGCGGATGGCCGGGTGCCTCACAGCACTCATACTGCAAGACCGAGTCCCCATGACTCCAGACCACGCTGCCCCACAAGCCCAAAACCACAGCAACAATGACCGACACACTGCACCAACACCACATGAATGGAGCATTGTAACTCTCCTTCTTCATCTGTTGATGTTTATGTTTTTGGGTGACACCAATCACTGCCCAGAGAGGTGACTGTTTTCCTTCACCATATAAGAAGTGCCACAAGTTCTCACTAGGGTTTATGTCCGGTGACGGCGGTGAGTAAGTAGCCAGCTCATTATTCTTCATCAATGTTGCAACGAAGTCTTCTCCTGCAGAAAAAAACATGCTTTTCTTGAAAGATGCAGATTTTTTCTTGGTTCACTGCTTGAAGAATGTGACTTGTAAAAACTTTCAGGAGGTTTGGGAGTTGATTTTGATTTATTTAAAACCAAAAAGGTCCAACTAGCTCATCTTTAAAAATCCCAGCCTATAGTAGTGCCCACCTCTACCCCGCCGGCGTCTGAGTGGAATTGGAGGACTTTACTCGATACTGATCCAGCCACAGCCCATCCATCTGGTCCTCACCTCGGCCGTGTCTCTGAGAACTGAACACCTTTTACTTCTGTGTTTTGCTCAGTGGTGGTCGGGCTCAGCCTCCTCACCGCAGCCATGTCTCTGAGAAATGAACACCTTTTACTTCTGTGTCTTGCTCAGTGGTGGTCGGGCTCAGCTTCCTCACCTCGGTCGTGTCTCTGAGCACTGAACACCTTGTACTTCTGTGTCTTGCTCAGTGGTGGTCGGGCTCAGCCTCCTCACGTCAGCCATGTCTCTGAGAACTGAACACCTTTTACTTCTGTGTCTTGCTCAGTGGTGGTCGGGCTCAGCCTCCTCACCGCAGCCATGTCTCTGAGCACTGAACACCTTTTACTTCTGTGTCTTGCTCAGTGGTGGTCGGGCTCAGCCTCCTCACCTCAGCCGTGTCTCTGAGCACTGAACACCTTTTACTTCTGTGTCTTGCTCAGTGGTGGTCGGGCTCAGCCTCCTCACCTCAGCCGTGTCTCTGGGCACTGAACACCTTTTACTTCTGTGTCTTGCTCAGTGGTGGTCGGGCTCAGCCTCCTCACCTCAGCCGTGTCTCTGAGTACTGACCACCTTTTACTCCTGTGTCTTGCTCAGTGGTGGTCGGGCTCAGCCTCCTCACCTCAGCCGTGTCTCTGAGCACTGAACACCTTTTACTTCTGTGTCTTGCTCAGTGGTGGTCGGGCTCAGCCTCCTCACCTCAGCCGTGTCTCTGAGTACTGACCACCTTTTACTTCTGTGTCTTGCTCAGTGGTGGTCGGGCTCAGCCTCCTCACCTCAGCCGTGTCTCTGAGCACTGAACACCTTTTACTTCTGTGTCTTGCTCAGTGGTGGTCGGGCTCAGCCTTCTCACCTCAGCCGTGTCTCTGGGCACTGAACACCTTTTACTTCTGTGTCTTGCTCAGTGGTGGTCGGGCTCAGCCTCCTCACCTCAGCTGTGTCTCTGAGCACTGAACACCTTTTACTTCTGTGTCTTGCTCAGTGGTGGTCGGGCTCAGCCTCCTCACCTCAGCCGTGTCTCTGGGCACTGAACACCTTTTACTTCTGTGTCTTGCTCAGTGGTGGTCGGGCTCAGCCTCCTCACCTCAGCCGTGTCTCTGAGGAAAAAAAATAGAAAGCTAGAAAAATAATATACTGTATTTACTTTGCCTTTTTTTCCTTCCATGGATCATAATTTATATCATACGAGTTCTAAGTTCATAATCTGTAAAACATGTGATACCTTTTAGCTGCTTTATTGATTTGCTTATTTCTTCTAAACCTTTGTTTTGTCCACAATCATAGGGCAGACCCCATTTTTTCCTCTTAACCTTTATGTACACCTACATACAGATTATTTTTAATTGTTCATTGGCTTCCTAAATGTAAAATTAAATAACTTTATAGTCTTCATTAAAAACAAATGCTATCATTGTGTTGCTGCGGAATGTTTGCAAGTTCTTTATGAAAATGACTGCAAAATAGATACAGATCAACCAGCCCCAATACCCCTGACAGCACTATAATGTCCCAATAATACAGCACTCTCCATTTAAGATTATTTGCAATTTAGGAATTTTATTTGTGAAATATTAAACAATCACGTGACCTATTGAGTGTTATGACTGTATAAGCACATTCACACGAGATACGTACAAAAGAGGAGGGACTAACACCGGAACCTAACAGGTCCCTGTCCAGACTTGGAATGTCCCTAATCTGGCCCTCATTTGTCCCTGCCTGACAGTGCAGGGTGGCACCCTAAGTATACGCAATGGCGCCCACACTCAACGCTGACTTACTCTGGATGTCTCTAAGCGCAACCTCACTATAAACAACGTGCAATACTAAAACAATAACTACAAAGTGAAACACACAAAAATCTAAGGAAAAGGCACCGGCCTCTGAAAGTGTTCACACAGACACACAGGAAAGACGGAAGAAAATAAGAAGAACCACAGAACAAACGGAAGAGGTGGAAAACCTCCCAGACCCCAAACATAAAAGAAAAGAAAGGGTACTGGGGAGGATAACTCACATACAAACCATAGGAAAAGCAACAGAAATTAACCAGGTAAGATAATCCCTAACTGAGGAGCATGAACTCCAAATGCTGCATGTGCCAGGAGATTATAAATAGCCCCTTCCCAGCTGTGATAGGACAAATCAAACTTCAAAGTGAAAACAACTGCACAGAAATAAGGCAAAAGAAAGACGAGCATTACCAGCAGCTGGACAGAGACAACACAGGCTGTGGTCTAACAGAGAGGGAAACCAGCTACACAGCTGAAGGTCACCGAATCGAGTCCCGGAGGCAAGCCATGACAGTACCCCCCCCTTCTACAAGGGGCCACCAGACCCTTAGAAACTCCCATCCTCTGACAGCACTGATAGAACTCTCTTATTAAGTGAACAAGCAAAGAGCAGAAGGATCCAGTGATGCAGGCTGTTAGTCTTGTATTAATAAAACATAGCTTTTACTTGAGCCATTAAAAGAGCAAATTTAGTCCACATGTTAGTGTGGCGCCCCTGAGGGTTCGGTCGACACAGAGGTACTGCATCTCACCCAGAGGTGTGGTATCTCACTCTCAGGTAAGAAAGGAGTACAGCCCGGGACCCTAACACCTGTATCCAACACTACACTACTACAGACCAGCTGGAAGGGCAAGATGTGTCGCGCTTCCTGCTGAGCCCTGTCCCTGGCTGGAGTGGGGGGAACCAAAGTAGGGGGAACCATGTAGTGGGTGTGGGTGGAGGAAGTAAATCAGGGGAGCACTTGTTAGGAGTAGTATAAAGAGGGAAGCCATCTTGGGTGTGAAGCCAGTCAGTCAGAGCAGTCTGAGAGGAGAAGTAGAGGGATCAGGAGCTCTGTAGGAGCTCTGCTCAGGAGGAGGGCCTGAAGAGAGGCACAGGACAGACTGAGGAGGAGAGGAGAAGGAGAAAGGCTCCAGGAACGAAGAAGGGACCCCAGGGGTACGGGCAGTGCTGGAGGCCACCCGTACGCCCGAATCTGCCAGGCGGTGGAGGGGTCAGGTCGCACAGAGGGGACCGGTCCTTAAACTAGCAGAGTTCTTCAAGTCTCAACTAGGAAACCATAGGCTGTAGTATTTCAGGTACTGCAGCCAAAAGCCACATCTGTCTCACCAAGAAGGTAGCCATAGAGGACCCAGGGGACAGAGAAGGCGTCACCTGACAAGGTCCGTGGTCCCTGGATTGGGATACTAGGTGTGAGGTGCAGGGAGACGGCCAGAAGGAACACACAGAAGGGGGCCCCGCTATGTACTCTGGAGGTACCTGAGGGTTGGCTGAACCCCTCCCTGACTAAGCACAGGATGACGTGGGAAGTTACCCTGGCCCTGGTAACTTGGAGTCTGAAAATCGTGAGTAAAACCCTGAAGACTGCACCCCACCATCTCTGTTAGTTATTGCTGCTGCGCCATCACTCCCTTCACTACACTGCACCACGAGTGCTACTGTGGCGCCCAGCTGCGCTTGGTACCACAAATCCTAGAGGGGTGCATTAAAGGATTTCTCCACAAGAGGCCCCCACAGCATACACACACCTCCACCTTCCACCTCAGACCACCAGAGGGAGCCCGATAGGGATATAAATAGGGAAGGTGGAGCTAGGCAGCTCAGTGATTCAGCAGTTCCTGCTCAGACACAGAAGGAGTCAGTGCAGTCGAAACCAGAGCCTAGCAGTTCCTGCAGAAAGTGTCCAGTATAGTCTGTAGAGTGAGTCCAGACTAGAACTCACAGAGCTCAGGATAGAGAGCTAGGAGTGTGCCGACACTCTGAGAGCAGCGAAGAAGAGCAGCATCCTGGCTGCAGTGTGTGTAGCCTAGTGAGGGCCTGAGCGGGGCCGAAGTCAAGTGGAAGAGAGTAACATAGGGGGCAGAGGAGCTTTACAAGCTCACCCCAGAACCATATACCGGACACCGGGTCCAAGTCTACGTGGATCTTCATGACCAGTAGAAAACAACCAGAACCCCTGGTGAACTACATGTCCCAGGATCTCCAAAAGCTGATACGTAGCAGGGTCAGGAATCACGGAGACCCCAGAGAATAGGGAGAGTGATCTCAAACAGAAGGCCCTATCACCAAGTCAGCAGGTGCAGAACAGAAACCAAGTTAGGCCTAGCTCCAGGCAGGTCAGAAACTTACTACAGAGAGGCAAGAAACAGGAGGCCCTACACCCGCTCACTGGGGAGAATCCGGACGTGCACCCCTCACCCTACAGTGCTCCGGGATGTGCCTGAATTTCCATCAGTAAAAGGTACTGAAGTGACTTTCGTGTGTGCTCCTATTCTTGCTCTGACCCAGCTGGGTCCCCTCTGTCCTGCATCCCCCCTCCTACGCTGCTCTGAGGCCCTGCTCCACCTGTGGGGAGCAATACCATCTAAGCTGCCACAACACCGGCCTCAGTGGACTGCTGCAGCGCTGGTGATCCTCACCAGACACCACATGTGGCGTCACGAACATTTACAAACCTATTATTCCAATATACATTCCCCTCTTTTCATTTGTCCGCCCTGGACCACGGACCGGGCCAGCCACCGTGATACCCCCCAAGCTTCTGAAGGCCCGGTGCCGAGTACCCTACGGCCCCGGGGGCGCGACACTACTTCATAACAACAACATCTACACTGCCCTGGAGCTAAGCTCTACCTGTAGAGAGCTAAACCAACTCTGCTGCATTCACACCAGCTCCAGAGGACCTGCTCCGCAGCGGCGGCTCCACATAGCCGCATACCACAGGTGGCATCACGAACTGTATATAAAAACTATAAAATCCCCTGTAAATATAACCCCCTTTTGATTGACCACCCTGGGTCACGGACCGAGTACCCCACGGCCCAGGGAGCGCGTCATTAGCACACTTGGTTACAAATGTGTAAAGGTATTTAGAAATACGACCTACGCATTTCGACTTTCATCTTAGTCATGGTTTAAGATGTGTTTCTATCTCTCAGGCTATCTAAACCAACAGCCAGTGTCATAGCTTCCTCTAGGGACTGCGGGCAGAGACTGAAAGCCATCATGTCCCTAATCTGACCAGAAAGTCCCTGACAGAGCTGACTCCAAAGAGTGGAGTCATTCCAGGATGTCTCTACTGCCCAACATCTAAACTGTGAGCAGTAGTCCTCAACTCTACGACCTCCCTTAAACAACTTAAGTATCTTGGATTCAGTAACAGAGACTTTGCCATGGATGTCATAGATGAGGCCAAAAGCCGAGAAAAATGTCTCAAAAGAGGAAAATGCCGGGAATCCCCAGACAAATAAAATGCTGAGTTTAACTTATCATACACATCCCTAGCCAGTGAAATGTAAACCTCAGACAATAAACATAACCAATTGCAGGGTATAATCCACAATCTATGATGAATATCCCCAATATAGAGTATATGTCGGGATTAGGCAAAAGCCCATAAACAAAGAGGGTAAAGAAATATATCAAATTTATTATTCATAAATGTAGCACCCCGAGGACTCGGCTGCTACAGGGGTATTGCACCTCAGACCAGAGGTGTGGTATTCCACTCCCGGGTAAGGATGGAGTGTGGAACTGGGCTCAGATAGCTGCATGCACCACACTCACCCCATTTCCGGGGGACAGATCAACGGTACTCCCACCAGATAGATGTGCAGGTACGACAGCTTCTGTCCCTGGCTGGAGTGGGGAGGGGGGAGGAACATCCTAGTGGTGTAGGAGCAGAGAGGGGAGGGACTCTGGGCATAGGTAGGAGCCCATTGGGTGCTAGTCACCTGGGCTCGGGTGTCAGAGGGAGTATATAAGGGGGGCACCATCTTGGATCAGTGGTCAGTTCAGAGAGGAGTTCAGCCAGAGAGGGCTGACAGGGAGCTGTGGCTCAGTCTGGGCCCAGCTCCAGAGCCAGGCCTGGAGAGGAGGCCTGAGGCAGAGAGAGAGAGAAAGAAGAAGAAGGAGAAACAGGAACACCAAGAAAGGCCCAGAGACGCAAGAAGAGAGGGAACCCTGAGATCCCACGAGTTAACGGGTGAAGGGTTGGCAGAACAGGGTACCGGATCCCAAACTGGTGGAGGCCAATTATCCTTAGCCAGGAACTGGAGGTCGTGGACAAGTTTTGGCGCGACCCCTCGCCATATCTACCAGGAAGGCATACCATATAGGGTCAGGGAAACCGGGAAAGGTTTCACCACCAGAAGGCCCGAGGGAGCTGGACAAAGGTGGATCCCTGGTGGGGACGGCCAGTAGAAAGGAAGAGAGGGGAGCTCAGGACCACGCTCTGGAACTGCCTGGGAGTTGGCCGAGTCCCGCACCTGGTGGACGCAGCACGGCTCGGGTGGTCCTAGCTGTACACAAGGGACCTGATAAAGAACTGTGAGTAAAGCTGTGAAAACTGCAATTGCACGTCTCTGAGCTTCCTTGTCACACCACCACTACCACTATCATCTTTTCCTGCTTCATCAGCTGCCCTGAGGCTATACCCCTCCCGTTGGGGGTTATACCATCCACGCTGCACATCCGTACCACCGGCCTCAGCGGACTGCCCTGCAGCGGCGGCTTCATAGCCGCATTCAACGGGTGGCGTAGTCGGACACTAATACCATCATATCAATAACGCCACTTAGTTTGACACCCTGGGCACGGACCGGGTCACCGCCACAAGGACTACTACCCCTATCGGATCCGGCTCCGGGTATTCCCCGCGTGCGCAATGCTACACAACATGGCCCAGGGGGTGAGTCATATACAGTACAGATCAAAAGTTTGGACACACCTTCTCATTTAAAGATTTTTCTGTATTTTCTTGACTATGAAAATTGTACATTCACACTGAAGGCATCAAAACTATGAATTAACACATGTGGAATTATATACTTAACAAAAAAGTGTGAAACAACTGAAAATATGTCTTATATTCCAGGTTCTTCACAGTAGCCACCTTTTGCTTTGATGACTGCTTTGCACACTCTTGGCATTCTCTTGATGAGCATACTCGGACAGAACATACTCGCTCAACACTAATAAGCACCCTCACAAGGGGTTACATACATACCAGGAGGGACTAACACTTGAACAGGCCCCTGATCAGACTAGCAATATCCCTAATGTGACCCTAATTTGTCCCTACCTGACCACGGAGGTTGGCAGCCTATGTATACACAATGGTGCCCCCACTTATTGTCGATTTACCCTGAATGTCCCTAAGTGCAGCCTTACTATAACCAATGTACAACACTAAAACAATAATAACTACAAAGTGAAACACACAAAAATCTGAGGAAAAGGCACAGGACTATAAATGTGTTCACACAAACACACAGGAAAGATGGAAGAAAATAAGAACCACAAAAGAAAAAAAAAAGGGTACTGGGGAGAAAGACACACAAACAAACCGTAGGAAAAGCAACAGAGATTAGCCAGGTAAAATAATCCCTTGCTGAGGAGCTTGAACTCCAAACACCTTCTATCTTGAAATATAGCCAGCAAAGACTGCATGTGCCAGGAAAATATAAATAGCCCCTCCCCAAATAAAACTAGGAAGCAAGGCAAAAGAAAGACAAGAGCATTATTATCAGTTGGACAGATGCAGCACAGGCTGTGATCCAACATAGAGGGAAACTAACTACACAGACAGAGGTCACCGGATCAAGCCCCGAAGATGAGACATGACATTTTGTGATGTTTTGCTGCTGCCGATCCTTGATCTCACAGTCACTGAAGTTTGGGAAAGAAAGGTGTGGTATAATAGTAGAATGAATGCCAATGCTACTGGCAAATTGAATATTTTGAGGTGGAATAATTAATTGATGAGCGAGCATGCTCTCTACTGCTCGGTACTCGCCCGAGCATCTCACTGTTCGAGATGCTCGGCGCCCACAGAGTATTTCCGGGGTTGCTCGGCGGGAGCTCAGGTCTCCTCCCTGCATGTTTGGCGCTCTTTAGAGAGCCAATGAACATGCAGGGATTGCCTGCCACTCACTGTAATGCCATAGCCATGTTGGTTGTTGCATTACAGTGATTGGCTGGCCGCACAGCGTCATCAGGTCTATATCAGACCTGGCGCCGCCATGCTCGTCACAGTCACTCCAGAATCAGACAGTGTAGGGAGAGCTGCTGCTGAGCGAGGGAGCGATTTGGTTGTTTCTAGTTAGTGTAGGTGTACCAAACTATATTAGAGACACATATCCATCTCAACAAACAGTCCTTCTGAGGACTAATCCAACTGCAGAGATATCAGGCAGGCAGTGTATATAGCAGACTGCAGTGCACATAGCACAAGAGGCTCCATTACAGTTCTGTCTGCTGCTGCTGTTAGATATTTCTAGAAATAGGCCCAGGTCTCAGGGGCCAGGAATAATTTTTATTGGATCTTAATCCTCATTTTCTTAAAAAGCGATACAGAGAACACAGTTTTTCTATGCCATTTGCTTGTTGGCACTGCAGAATACAGCCAGGTCGTTTCCATATTACAGCGCTAGAAATCCACCTATTAAAGGCTGTGTGCCCACGATGCGTTTTTTAAGCATTTCCGCAGCGGCAATTCCACTGCAGAAACGCTTAAAAAACGCTTGGTAGAAGGTCTGCCATGTTCCCCAATGATAATCCGTATGTGCTGTGCACATGCTGCTTAAATTTCCGCTACGGATTATCTTTGCGGAAAAAAACGCAGCACTACTGATTATTTTGTGGAAGCGCTGCGTTTTCGCCGCCATTGACTTGCATTAGAGCTCATGGAATCCGCATCACTGCATCTGTACATGCGGAATCCATGCGTTTCAATGTGCGGATGGTACCCAGGTCTAGAGGAGAGGAGACTCTCCTCCGGACCCAGGTACCATAGAACCTGTAAAAAAGAATAAAATAAAAAATAAATATTATACTTACCTTCTGATGGCCCCCGGTGTCTTTGTCTTGGCTTGCTGGCAGATCACGGTGGACTCAAGGACCTGCCATGACGTCATTTAGTCATGTGACGGGTCACGCGACTGCTGACGTCGGCAGGTCCTTCAGTGTACAGCGAGCTGCCGGCAAGACGAGACGCATCGAATAAAGACACCGGGGGCCATCAGAAGGTAAGTATGATATTTATTTTTTATTTTTTAACATTCTTTCGGTCACACTATATAAATCCATGCCGGTTGCATGGATTTATATAGTGTGACCAAGTTGTCAAGCACTTTTCAAGTGATGCTAAAATCGCTTGGAAAGCGCTTGACAACCCGCATGCGGAAATGCATGTGAAAAACGCTTCACTTCCGCTTGTCCCTGGCGTTTTTTCTGCCAGGGAGATGCAGAAATGCTCAGGAAAAAATCCGGAGCATTTCCGCATCGTGGGCACATAGCCTAAAACTGTGTTTTCTCCGTCTCACATATACGTTTTCAGAAAATACTGCCATTTCTGACCTCCACTAAAAATTTGTTTCAGTGTGTCAGTGAAGCAATTGACACCAGTTTGCTGTTCAAAATAGTTACCTACAGGCCAGGTATTTAAACTGTGGTTTCTCCGTCTCACAGATCACATGTAAGTTCGATCCTAATTCAGTCATTTGTAGTGAGCGTTGAAGATATTGTCCTTCATTTAAAATGGGCAAGGCATGTGATAAGGGACGGGGAACTGGACGTGATGGTGCATGCAGAGGCCGAGGCCGTGGGCAAGCTGAAATTGTGGCACAACAAAAACCCACATCTACTCGCTTGACTTTCCTGTCCCAATTAATAGAGGACCGCAGAACACCACTATTGAACACAGAGCAGTGTGAAAAGGTCAATGGTTGGATAGCAGACAATGCTTCCAGTCACTTTAGCCACCACCACCACCTTGTCTTCCACACGGTCAAGTCTCAGTAGCTGTGAGTCTGGACCGCATATTCCTCACCCTGATCCTCCTTCCTCCCACCATGCCGAGTGCCCAGAGACAACTGATCCCACACTTGGACACTCCGAAGAGCTGTTCACTTTTCCATTTATAGATCCCGGCCTCTCGCCTGGTCCACTTGAAGCGGGGCAAGAGTAGATCGCATGTAGCGATGGCCAAATATTTGAGCAGCCATGGTCACACGAAGGTGACGGTGGGAAAGTGTCACAAGAGGTGGATGATGATGAGACACAATTGCCAGAAAGTCAGGAGGAGGACTAGAGTGCGGAAGTGGAAGACGAGGTGGTGGATGATATAGTAACTGACCCAACCTGGCAGAAGGACATGCAGAGCGAGGAAAGAAGCACACAGGGGGAGGGAGGCAGAGCACCCCAACAGGCAGGCAGAAGCAGTGTGGTGGCCGCAGAAAGAAGGCAGGCAGCCGTTCCCCGTAACACCAACACAAAGGAAGTTGCCATTACAACTGTTAGGTTTTTCTGAGTCTGGTTGTTTTTTAAAAACTCTGCCGATAACCACAAAAAGGCCATTTGCACCACTTGTCAGGCCAGCATCAGCAGGGGTGGCAAAGCGACCAGCTTGACCACCACCAGCATGATCAGGCACATGGCAGCAAAGCACCCGACATTGTGGGGCGAACCCCAGGGTCCAGGAACAGTGTCTGCAGGTGGCACCACTGCTTCTTCCGCTCTTGTGCATGCAAGCCAATCCTCTGTCCATGGTGCATGCGAAGATGCCTCCAGCCTTGCACCTGTCATTGCGCACTCTCAAGTAGCAGCATCAGGAAGCACATCCACGTCCTTGTCCCAGCGCAGCGTTCAGTTGTCCATACCCCAGTCCTTGGAACGCAAGCGCAAATACGCAGCCAACGCCCCTCAGGCCACACTACTAAATTCCCACATTTCGCGACTACTTGCGCTGGAAATGTTGCCTTTTAGGCTAGTAGAGACAGAAGCATTCCGCAACCTGATGGCAGCGACCGTTCATCGGTACTCGGTCCCCAGCCGCCACTATTTCTCCTCGTGTGCCGTCCCTGCATTACACAAGCACATGTCCCAGAACATTAGCCGTGCCCTCAACAACGCAGTTACCAGGAAAGTCCATCTAACCACGGAAACGTGGACAAGTGCTTGTGGGCAGGGATGGTACATCTCGCTGACGGTACACTGGGTTAACATAGTGGAAGCCGGGACGCAGTCGGACCTTGGGATGGAACACATCCTCCCGACGCCAAGGATTGTGAGCCCTAGGTCAATCAGGGTTGCCCTCACAGTCTACTGCTCCTGCACCTTATCCTACTCAGCCTCCTCCTCCTCTTTAGCCTCCATCTCCAAAATGACCACATCAGTCACAAGCTGAAAGCACTGCAGCACTGCCCTGGCCAAGCGGCAACAGGCTGTGCTGAAGCAAATATGCTTAGGTAACAAACCGCACAATGCTGAAGAGTTGTGGACAGCTCTGAAAGAGCAGGCAGATCTGTGGCTCCCACCGCTGAACCTAAAGCCAGGCATGGTCGTGTGTGACAATAGCGGGAACCTGGTGGCGGCTCTGAGGCGAGGCGAGCTCAAAGACGTACCATGCCTGGCCCATGTGCTTAACCTTGTGGTTCAGCGGTTTCTCAAATCCTACCATGAGCTTGCCGGATCTGCTTGTTGAAGTACACCACCTGTGTGCCCATTTTAGAAAGTCACCTACAGGTTCCGCTGCCCTCGCCGTGTTTCAGCAGCGTTTGCAGCTTCCGGCTCACAGACTGGTATGTGATGTCCTCACTAGTGTTGAGCGAACATGCTCGACACTGCTCGGTACTCGCCCGAGCATCACGCTACTCGGGATGTTCGGCGAGCACTGAGCATTTCCGGGTTACTCGGGCGGGAGCTCGGGTCTCCGCCCTGCATGTTTGGCGCTCTTTACAGAGCCAATGAACATGCAGGGATTGCCAGCCAGTCACTGTAATGCCGCAGCCATGTTGTTTGTGGGCATTACAGTGATTGGCTGGCTGCACAGCGTCACCTCGAGTATTTAAAACCGGGCGTCGCCATCTTGGACACAGTCGCTCCGGATCAGACAGTGTAGGGACAGCGCTGCTGATTTAGGGAGAGATATATCCTGCAAAATAGTTAGTGTAGGGTCTGTAAAGGCTGCCAGATCAAACAAACAGTCCTTCTCAGGACTAATATCCATCCCAGGTATATCAGGCAGGCAGGCAGGCAGGCTGTATAGGAGACGCAGTGGTTATACCAGCAAACGCTGCATTACAGTCCTGTGTGCTGCTCCTGTTGCTGAAATTGCTGGACTTAGCTCCAGGTCCCGGGGGCCAGGAAAAATCCTTTTTTTTTTAATCTAAATCCTCTTTTTTTTTTCCTCCTTCACAATGTACAAATACCCATCTTATTAACCTTTTGGTGTCCCCCCCAAAAAAAAAAAAAAGTGTGCCTTTGATTTTTCAGACACAAATATATCTGTTGAAAATAGTCTGGTGTAGGCTAGAGAAATAGAAGTGTGGTTTTGCAGTTCTATGGGCCATTTGTATCTAAAAAAAACAGTTTGAGTGTGTCGCTCACTGTTCAGCCGCAAAAATATATATATTTTAAAAAGCCTGGTATACACCAGTAAATTATTACTGTGGTTTTGATGTTCCACGGTAAAACATCTCTATTATCCTGTTTTTGGCATTTTTTGCTGTATAAAAATAATAATAGTGTCTCCCTGATTTTTCAGACACAAATATATCTGTTGAAAATAGTCTGGTGTAGGCCAGAGAGACAGAAGTGTGCTTTTGCTGTTCCACGGTAAAAAATCTCTATTATCCTGCTTTTTGCATTTTTTGCTGTAAAAAAAAAAAAATAGTGTCTCCCTGATTTTTCAGACACAAATATATCTGTTGAAAATAGTCTGGTGTAGGCCCGAGAAATACAAGTGTGGTTTTGCAGTTCCACGGTACAAACCTCTGTATTATCCACTTTTGGGCCATTTGTATCTAAAAAAAACAGTTTGAGTGTGTCGCTCACTGTTCAGCCGCAAATATATATATATTTTAAAAAGCCTGGTATACACCAGTAAATTATTACTGTGGTTTTGATGTTCCACGGTAAAACATCTCTATTATCCTGTTTTTGGCATTTTTTGCTGTATAAAAATAATAATAGTGTCTCCCTGATTTTTCAGACACAAATATATCTGTTGAAAATAGTCTGGTGTAGGCCCGAGAAATACAAGTGTGGTTTTGCAGTTCCACGGTACAAACCTCTGTATTATCCACTTTTGGGCCATTTGTATCTAAAAAAAACAGTTTGAGTGTGTCGCTCACTGTTCAGCCGCAAATATATATATATTTTAAAAAGCCTGGTATACACCAGTAAATTATAACTGTGGTTTTGCTGTTCCACGGTAAAAAATCTCTGTTATTCAGGTTTTGGTAGTTTTTTCCGTAAAGAAAAACAGTAGTGTCTCCTGACTGTTGTGACACAAAAATATATTTGTTGAAAATAGTCTTGTGTAGGCCCGACATCCCAGTGTGGTTTCGCAGTTCCACGGGTCAAATCGCTGTACTATCCAGTTTTGGGCCTTTGGTATCTAAAAAAAAAGCAGTTTGAGTGTGTCGCTCACTGTTCAGCCGCAAATATCTCTATTTAAAAAAGTGTGGTATACCCCAGTAAACAATAACTGTGGTTTTCCTCTTCCACGGTTCTAATCTACTCTTTATTACCCTTTTTCCATTGATAGTGCAAGTGTAAGCTATTTTACTTCATTTACAATGGGCAAGGCGCGTGGCAAGGGACGTGGAAGTGGACGTTCTGGTGATGGTTCGTGCAGAGGACGGGGCCGTGGCCAAGGTGAAAATGTGCCACAACCAACAGCCACATCTTCTCGCTCCCACTTCTTGACCGAATTACTAGGGAAGCACAGAACAACACCAGTATTGAGAACTGATCAGTGTGAACAGGTTATTAATTGGATAGCAGACTATACTTCCAGTTACCTGGGCACCACCACCTCCGGTCTGTCTTCCACACGGTCAACTCTTAGTAGCCGTGAGTCTCGACCGCATACTCCTCCTCACCCTGATGCTCCTTCCTCCCACCATGCCGAGTGTCGTCAGACAGCAAGTGATCCCACACTTGGACACTCTGAAGAGCTGTTCACTGGTCCATTTCCATATTTGGGCCCCTCGCCTGATACGCTTGAAGTGGTGGAAGAGGAGATCCCATGTTGCGATGCCCAAATATTTGAACAGCCACGGCCACAGGAAGTCGACGTTGGCAATCTGTCACAAGAGGTGGACGATGACGAGACACAATTGCCAGGAAGTGAGGAGGAGGATCGTGGTGCGCAAGTGGAAGAGGAGGAGGTGGTGGATGATCTAGTAACTGACCCAACGTGGAAGGAGGACATGCAGAGTGAGGCCAGCAGCACACAGGGGGAGGGAGGCAGAGTACCCCAACAGGCAGGAAGAAGCAGTGTGGTGGCCGCAGACAGAAGGCAGGCAACCGTTCCCCGTAACACCAACACGAGGGACGTTGCCAGTACAAGCGGTAGGTCTTCCAGAGTCTGGAATTTTTTTAAAGACTCTGCTGATAACCCCAAAAAGGCCATATGTTCCACCTGCCATGCCAGCATCAGCAGGGGTGACAAAACTACCAGCCTGACCACCACCAGCATGATCAGGCACATGGCAGCAAAGCACCCGACTTTGTGGGGCGAAACCCAGGGTCCACGACCAGTGTCAGCGGGTGTCACCACTGCTTCTTCCACTGTTGTGCGTGCAATAGAACCCCCTGTTGTGTGTGCAAGGCAATCCCCTGTCCATACTGCATGTAAAGATGCCCCCTCCTCTCAGTCTTCACTTGTTATGGCAGTTTCTCAAGAAACAGCATCAACGTCCACGTCCACGTCCCACCGCAGCGTTCAATTGTCCATATCCCAGACCTTTGAACGAAAGTGGAAATTCGCAGCTAACGCCCCACAGGCCACAGTCCTAAATTCGCACATTTCACGACTGCTTGCATTGGAAATGCTGCCTTTTAGGCTGGTGGAGACGGAATCCTTCCGCAATCTTATGGCGGTGGCCGTCCCTCGGTACTCGGTCCCCAGCCGACACTATTTTGTGTGCCAAACCCGCACTACACAAGCACGTGTCCCAAAGCATCTGCCGTGCCCTCAACAACGCAGTTACTGGGGGAGTCCACCTGACAACGGACACGTGGACAAGTGCTTGTGGCCAGGGACGGTACATCTCTCTGACGGCACACTGGGTAAACATAGTGGAAGCCGGGACCCAGTCGGACCTTGGGACGGAACACATCCTCCCCACACCGAGGATTGCGGGCCCTATGTCAGTCAGAGTTGCCCCCACAGTGTACAGCTCCTGCGCATCCTCCTCCTCCTTCTCATGTTCAGCCTCCATCTCAGATATCACCACATCAGTTACAAGCTGGAAGCATTGCAGTACTGCCTCCGCCAAGCGGCAACAGGCTGTGCTGAAACTCATAAGCTTAGGTGATAAATCTCACACTGCTTGTGAGTTGTGGACAGCTGTGAAAGAGCAGGCAGATCTGTGGCTGAGACCGCTGAACCTACATCCCGGCATGGTCGTGTGTGACAATGGCCGTAACCTGGTGGCGGCTCTGAGGCGAGGTGAGATCACACACGTACCATGCCTGGCTCATGTGCTTAACCTCGTGGTTCAGCGGTTTCTTAAAACGTACCCCGAGTTGCCAGATCTGCTTGTGAAAGTACGCCGCCTGTCAGCTCATTTTCGCAAGTCGGCTACAGCTTCCGCCGCCCTTGCTGTGTTGCAGCAGCGTTTGCAGCTTCCGGCACACCGACTGGTGTCCCCACACGTTGGAACTCTACCCTCCACATGTTGCAAAGGATTTGTGAGCAGAAGAGAGCAGTTGTGGAGTACCAGCTGCAACAAGGCCGTCGATATTCAGGTCAGACTCCACACATAAGACCTCAGGAGTGGACCTGGATGTCTGATATATGTACCATCCTGACAAACTTTGAGGAGGCCACCAAGATGGTGAGTGGCGATGACGCCATCATTAGTGTCAGCATCCCACTTGTCTGTCTTTTGCAACGCTCTCTGCAGAGAATTAAAGAGGAGGCATTGCAGCCAGAGTATGATGAGATGGATCAAGAAGCCGTAGCAGGCGATTACACACAGCCCAGCCTCATCTCATCCCAACGTGCATTGGGGGACAATGAGGGAGAGGAGGAGGAGGAGGAAGAACAGGAGCTGCTATCATGCATTGTAGACGGTAGTACCTGTACAAGTGTCATACCGTCGGTTCAGCGTGGGTGGCCTGAGGACAGGGGGGAGGAGGAAGAGGAGGAGGAGGAGGAGAGCATGGTCAGTCGTCATCTTGGTGAGGACACGGAAATCTTGCCCGTTACCAGTCTGGCACGCATGGCTGACTTTATGTTACGCTGCCTTAACCGTGACCCTCGCGTTGTCAAAATGTTGGGTGACAGTCATTACTGGTTGGTGACACTTGTAGACCCCCGCTACAAGGAGAACTTTCACTCTCTTATTCCTGAGGTGGAGAGGTCTACAAAAATGGGGCAATACCAGAAGGCCCTTGCTGCAGAACTCTTAAAAAAATTCCCATCTGAACACGCTAGCGGCAGAGGTCACAGTTCGTTGCCCAACCAAGGCGTACAGGCGAGAGAGATGCAACTCCAATCCAGCAGAGGCAGGGGAACACTGTCAACGTTCTGGGACAGTTTTCTGACACCCGACCAGCTTACAGGCCCTGAGGCGTGGGGTACTCTCACAAGGAGTGGAAAGTTTCAAAAGATGGTGAGGGAGTACCTTGCCGATCGTACCAGCGTCCTCCGTGATTCCTCTGTGCCTTTTAATTATTGGGTATCCAAGCTGGACACTTGGAATGAACTCACTCTGTACGCCTTGGAGGTCCTGGCCTGCCCTGCCGTTAGCGTGTTATCGGAGCGTGTTTTTAGTGCCGCTGGGGGAATTATAACTGATAAGCGCACTCGCCTGTCAACTGACAATGCTGACAAGCTGACCCTTATCAAAATGAACAAGGGCTGGATTGGGCCAGACTTCTCATCACCACCAAATGACAGCAGAGTAACATAAAGTCAAATCCACTATGTTATTTCGGGAGGTGTATTCCCATGCATCGCTTCACACCCACACATGGGTATACGCTTCCTCATTTCGGCTGTTTTTTGCTCTTCTCCTTATCCTCAGCCTCCACGACCACTATACCACCAGGGTGACCGTGGTCCATGTTGCCAGCATTGCAAGTTCCTCTGTCCTAATTTTTGGCAGCTTTTGCTTGGAAGGCATAGGCAAAGACTATGGGAGACCCACTCCCCAATAATGGGAATAATGTTTTTAATATGCTGTACTGCATGGCTCTTGTAAGGGACATTGCAAGTTCCCCCTTCCTAATTTTTGGCAGCTTTTGCTTGGAAGGCATAGGCAAAGACTATGGGAGACCCACTCCCCAATAATGGGAATAATGTTTTTAATATGCTGTACTGCATGGCTCTTGTAAGGGGCATTAAAATCGTCTTGTTAAGCTACTGTGACCTCCACGTCTCTTCCAAGGGTCGTTAATATTGTCTTTTTATTCCACTGCGACCTCCACCACTCTTCCAAGGGGCATTAAAAGCGTCTTGTTAAGCTACTGTGACCTCCACGTCTCTTCCACAGGGCGTTGATATTGTCTTTTTATTCCACTGTAACCTCCACCACTCTTCCAAGGGGCATTGATATTGTCTTTTTATTCCACTGCGACCTCCACCACTCTTCCAAGGGGCATTAAAACTGTCTTGTTAAACCACTCTGAACTCCACGTCTCTTCCAAGGGGCATTAAAACCATCTTGTTAAGCTACTGTGACCTCCTCGTCTCTTCCACGGGGCATTGATATTGTCTTTTTATTCCACTGTAACCTCCACCACTCTTCCAAGGGGCATTAAAACTGTCTTGTTAAACCACTCTGAACTCCACGTCTCTTCCAAGGGGCATTAAAACCATCTTGTTAAGCTACTGTGACCTCCACATCTCTTCCAAGGGGCATTAAAACTGTCTTGTTAAACCACTCTAAACTCCACGTCTCTTCTAAGGGGCATTAAAACCGTCTTGTTAAACCACTCTGAACTCCACAGCTCTTCCAAGGGGCATTGACATGTTGTTTTTAATTACCTCTAACCTCCAAGACTCTTGCAACGGGCATTGCATTTCCTCCTATATTTTGTCAGCTTTTGCTTTTCAATGCATAGGCGAACATTAAGGGAGACCCACTCCCCAATAATGGGTAGAAGGTTTTTAATACGCTGTAATCCACGTCTGTTTCAAGGGGCATTACAGTGCCTAATAATTTTTTAAAGCCTTCCATTCCCTGCTTAGGCCAACAGTGTACAGGAGACCCAGTTGCTATAAATGGAAAAAACGGTTTAGTTAAGGCCCTCTGACCCCCATGTCACTTCCAAGGGGTATTGGAGTGCCTCGAAATTTTTGGTAGGCATTGCATTCACTGTATGCCTTATAACTGTGTAGCTGAACCGCTCCTTTTGGTACAGAAACATATCCTACAAGACATGTGTGGTTGGCTGGCCTGATATTGATGTGAATGGTCCCTGTTCCTCCTGCTCTTTCTCCTTTGCCACCACCTCATCCATCATTCATCACCTGAAGCTTTGTTTTAACGGGAGTCATAGAACTGGGATAGTAGCAGGAAAACATCCAGCAATCCTCGAAGGAGGTAGAATATGCGCCAAAACGCTGACCACCTCAGGCCTAGCTGCTACCACATACATGCGCTTGCATTCCAAGGAACAGAAAGCTAAGGAGGTGGATGGCCTCATGATCATGAATAATTTAATCGTTGTGTAGGAGGCCGACCACTGCTGCTGTCTACCTTCTTAACTTTGTGTTGAAGCCTGATTGACCCAGGACCCGCAATCGTCTATGTATGGAGGACGTGTTGCATCCCAGTGTCCAACTGTGTCCCGGCTTCCACAATATTAACCCAGTGTGAAGGCGTCAGTGAGATGGACCATTCCTGGCCACATTCACTTGTCCACGTGTTTGTGGTTAGGCTGTCCTTCCCACTAAATGCACTGGGGAGGGCACAGGTAATGTTTTGGCATGCGCGCTTGTGTATAAGGCGCACCGGGACAAATAGGGGCGGCTGGGGACCGTTTATGGACACCCGGCCACCCCCACGCGGCTGGGGACTGTGTGTGGGCACCCGGCCGCGGGGCGGCTGGGGACCGAGTATGGACACCCGGCCGCCCCCTGGCGGCTGGGGACCAAGCGTGGACACCCGGCCGCCGGGCGGCTGGGGACTGAGTATGGATACCAGGCTACCGACGCAGCCATGACGTGGTGGCCAGATTCCACCTCCACATGCCTAAAAGGCCCAATTTCAAGTACAAGCAAGCTAGCAGTATGGTATTGCAGCCTGGGGGTGGGTGGGTGGCAGGCTGCATACTTGCGCTTGTATTGCAAGTTATGGGGGAGGTACAATTGAACACTGCCCTGGGACAAGGACTTGCACGGGGATAGTTGCAAGTCTGCATCTTCTGATGCGGCAAGGATCACTTCTGATGGGCACACTTTTAGGCAGTGACCTGGGTGTCAGAGATGCTTCCAGGGGTCTTCCCCATGCTGTTCCCATGTCTTTTTAGCACTGTATGCATGTGTCACACAGCACATGGCCAGATAAGGTTGTAAAATGTTAAAATGACATTTCCCGGTGAATGCATTTGTCACGGTTGAAAGCAATACAAACGTGCAAAAACGCATAAAAAATGCTAGTTGTGAACATAGCCCAAGGTGTGGAGGAGTATTTTTGTTTTTGGTTATTTATTTTACCTTATACACAAGTCCTTACCCTGGAAAGGATGTTCCTTAACCCCTTTCCGACCTGGTCAGTAATAGTACGCACCAGGTCGGGAAGGCCGGTTCAGCGGGGGCTCCGGCGGTGAGCCCGCACTGAAGCGAGGACATGTCAGCTGATTATTGGAATCGCAATCCACCCGCGGCTGTTAACATGTTAAATCTCTGACAGTGGCATTTAACTCGCGCTTCCGGGAGTCCTAAGCCCTGCCCACAGTGACCCCGTCACGTGATCGCGGGTCACCAATGGGTGGGCATGACAACTCAGGGTCTGCAGCAGACGCCTGTGGTTGTCATGTCTCAATTGCTATGAGCGCCACCTAGTGGTCAGTGCTCATAGCAAGTGAGCATTTCTCCTGCATACAAGCGATCTGCTCATCGCTGGTATGCAGTAGAAGCAATCAGACAACTGCTGCTTCTAGTCTTCTCTGGAGACTATAGAAACAAGCAGAAAGTGTAAAAAAAAGGTTTTTAAAAATATTAAAAAAATAAAAAATATATAAAAGTTTAAGTCACCCCCCTTTCGCCCCATTCAAAATAAAATATATATATATAAAAAAAAAACCACATACACATATTTGGTATCGCCGCGTTCAGAATCGCCCGATCTATCAATATAAAAGAAGAATTAATACAATCAGTAAATGGCGTAACGAGAAAAAAATTTTAAACGCCAGAATTAAGTTTTTTTGGTCGCTACAACTTTGCAATAAAATGCAATAACGGGCGATCAGAACATCGGATCTACCCCAAAATGGTATCAATAAAAACGTCAGCCCGGCACGCAAAAAATAAGCCGTCACCCAGACCCAGATCCCGAAAAATAGAGAAGCTAAGGGTCTCGGAAAATGGCATCATATTTTTTTTGTTTTTTTAGCAAGCTTTGGATTTTTTTTTCACCACTTAAATAAAAAAGAACCTATACATGTTTGGTGTCTATGAACTCGTAACGACCTGGAAAATAATGATGGCAGGTCAGTTTTAGCAATCTGTGAACGTGGTAAAAAAAGGACCCAAAAAACAACTGTGGAATTGCATTTTTTTTGCAGTTTCACTGCACTTGGAATTTTTTTCCCATTTTCCAGCACATGATATGGTAAAACCAGTTATGGTGTTTAAAAGTACAACTCGTCCCGCAAAAAATAAGCCCTCACATGGCCATATTGAACGAAAATTAAAAAAGCTCTGGCTCTGGGAAGAAGGGGAGCAAAAACGGAAAACACAAAAACAGAAATACCCATGGTCGTTAAGGGGTTAACATATTTCACAGGAAAGCACTTTCAGTTTCGTTTTTGAACGTTTTATTGTGAGCCTGTAAAAGTGGCTTAATACCTCTGAACATGTTGTTGACAGCAGTGACCTGGGGGTCAGAAATGCTTCCTGGGGCGATCCCCATGCTGTCCCCATGTCATTTGAGCACTGTCACTATCGTTTTGGGCACTTGTTAGGCTTTTAAAAGACTGCCGGGGGTGCCGCCGCAAAAATGCTCGGGTCTCCCATAGACTAACATTGGGCTCATTGCTCGGGTCGAGCACCCAAGTATCACGGCGAGCTCGGCCCGAGCTTCGAGCACCCGAGCATTTTAGTGCTCGATCAACACTAGTCCTCACGCATTGGAACATTACACTACAGATGGTGGGAAGGATTTGTGAGCAGAAGAGGGCTGTTGTTGAGTACCAGCATCAACAAGGCCGTTGCTATTCAGTCCAGACTCCACACATAAGACCTCAGGAGTGGACATGGATGTCAGACATCTATACCATCCTCCAAAACTTTGAGGACTCCACCAAGATGGTGAGCGGCGATGACGCCATTATTAGCGTCACCATCCCACTTCTCTGTCTTCTGAAACGATCTCTGCTCACAATCAAAGAGGATGCATTGCAGGCGGAGCACGATGAGATGGAGCAAGGAACCATACAGGGTGATTACACACAGCCATGCCTCATCTCATCCCAACGTAGATTGGATGACAATGAGGAAGAAGAGGAGGAGGAGGAAGAACAGGAGCTAGTTTCATGCGCTACAGATGGTACTATCTGCACAACTGTCATACCCTCTGTTCAGCGTGGATGGCCAGAGTACAGAGAGGAGGAGGAGGAGGAGGAGAGCATGGTCAGTCATCCTCTTGGTGAGGACATGGAAGTCTTGCCTGTTAGCTGTCTGGCACACATGGCTGAGTTTATGTTACGCTGCCTTTCCCATGACCCTCGCGTTCTCAAAATTTTGGGTGACTGTCATTACTGGTTGGTGACACTTCTAGACCCACCCTACAAGGAGAAATTTATATCTCTTATTCTTGAGGCGGACAGGTCTACAAAAATGAGGCTGTACCAGAAGGCCCTTGTTGCAAAACTATTAAAAAAATTCCCATTTGAAAACGCTGGTGGCAGAGGGCACAGTTCATTGGACAACCAAGGAGTATAGGCGAGAGAAACACAGCTTCAATCCAGCAGAGGCAGGGGAACATTGTCAAAGTTCTGGGAGAATTTTCTCAGCCCCTCCCATCGCACAGTCTCTGAGGCGCGAGGTACTCTTGACGCGCCCCCTGGGCCATGTTCAAGGGATACCCGGAGCCGGATCTGTATGGGGGTAGTAGTCCTTGTGGCGGTGACCCGGTCCGTGCCCAGGGTGTCAAACTAAGTGGCAGTCTATGGCAGTAGATGTTAACTTGGATGTCGACTACGCCACCCGTTGAGTGCGGCTTTGAAGCCGCCGCTGCAGAGCAGTCCGCTGAGGCCGGTGGTATATGTGCAGCAGTGATGGTATAACCCCCAACGGGAGGGGTATGGCCTCAGGGCAGCAGGTGTGGATGATGGGGGTTGTGATGATGCAGGAAGGAGAGGCAGAGTCAGGAGATGCAGTTTCAGGGTTTTTACTCACTGATGTTGCTTTAGTCACTCTGGCCTTGAGTGACCACCCGAGCCGTGCTGCGTCCACCAGGTCCTGGACTCGGCTAACCCCCAGGCAGTCCGGAGCGTGGTCCTGAGCTTCCCTGTCTCTCTCTCTTCCTCCTGGCCGTTCCCACCAGGGATCCACCTTTGGCCGGCTCCCTCGGGTCTCTTGGTGGTCAAACCTCCTCTGGGTTCCGTGACCCTATGCTTGGTGTGCCTTTCTGGTGGATTTGGTGAGGGTCGTGGCAAATCTTGACCACGACCTCCGGTTTCTGGCTGAGGATTAGTGGCCTCCACCAGTTCGGGTTCCGGTACCCGTGTCCGCCAACCCTTCACCCTTTCTGGTCTGTTTCTGGGTTCTTGGGGTTCCCTCTGTCTTTCTCTCTGGGTCCTTCTTACTCCTCTCTTTGCAGGCCTTGCTCTGGAGCTGGGCCCAGCCGGAGCCACAGCTCCCTGTCAGCCCTCCTGGCTGAGCTCCTCTCCTTTTCTCCTCCTGCCTGAACTGAACCCTGATCTAAGATGGTGCCCACCTTATATACTCCCTCTATGTGTGAGCCCAGGTGACCAGCACCCAATGAGCTCCTAGCTTTACCCAGAGTACTCCCCCTATCTGCCCCTACACTACTGGGATGTTCCACCCCCCCTCCCACTCCAGCCAGGGACAGACGCTGTCGTACCTGCACATTTACTTAGTGGGAGTACCGTTGTTCTGTCCCCCGGAAATGGGATGTATGTAGTGCATGCAGCCTACTAAGCTCAGTTCCACACTCCATCCTTACCCGGGAGTGGAATACCACACCTCTGGGTCGAGGTGCAATACCCCTGTAGCAGCCGAGTCCTCAGGGTGCTACACTCTCACAAGGAGTGCAAAGTTTGGGACAATGCTGAGGGAGTACCTTGCTGACCGTAACAGCGTCCTCCGTGATTCCTCTGTGACTTATAATTATTGGGTATCCAAGCTGGATACGTGGAATGAACTGGCTCTCTACGCCTTAGAGGTCATGGCGTGCCCTGCCGCTAGCGTTTTATCAGAGCTGGTTTTCAGTGTCGCTGGTGGAATTATAACTGATAAGCGCATCCGCCTGTCAACTGAAAATGCTGACAGGCTGACTCTTATAAAAATGAACAAGGGCTGGATTGGGCCAGACTTCTCAACACCACCGAATGATAGCAGCGTAACATAAACTCAAATCCAGTGTCTTTTTTTGGGAGATGTATTCCCATGCACCTCTTCACACCCACACATGGGTATACGCTTCCTGATTTTGGCTATTTGCTCTTGTCTTCCTCCTTCTCCTCATCCTCATCCTCCACCACCATATCACCAGGGTGACCGTGGTACGTGATGCAACACCCACATAATTTTTTTAAAGGGTGTTTATAATGCCTGTAAAAAAATGGTTTTATACAGTATGTTCACGTATACCCCCCAGGGGTAAATGTTTGTCAGCCTATACATTTAGTGCATGTGTAGCACCCTGAGGATTCGGCTGCTACAGGGGTATTGCACCTCAATCCAGAGGTGTGATATTCCACTCCCGGGCAAGGATGGAGAGTGGAACTGAGCTCGGTAGGCTGCATGCACTACACACATCCCATTTCCGGGGAACAGACCAACGGTACTCCCACTTAGAAATGTGCAGGTACGACCGAGTCTGTTCCTGGCTGGAGTGGGAGGGGGGTGGTACATCCCATGTAGTGTAGGGGCAGATAGGGGGAGCAGCCTGGGTAAAGATAGGAGCTCATTGGGTGCTGGTCACCTGAGCTCACACATAGAGGGTGTATATAAGGTGGGCACCAACTAAGATCAGGGTCAGATGCAGAGAACAAGACAGCTGCAGAGGAGCAGACAGCAAGCAGAGAGGAAGTCAGCCTGCAGCAAGAGAGAGACCCTGAGTGAGAGAGGAGCAAAGAAGGAGTACCCAGAGGGGAAAACAGAGAGGACCCAAGAACCCAAATTAAAGCACTGGGTGAGGAGTCGGCACAGGGTACCGGATCCCAAGCTGGTGGGGGCAGAAAACACACCCCAGCCAGAGACCGGAGACCGTGGGCAGCGTTTGTCACGGTCACCCATCACATCCACCCCGAAGGCACACCACATGAAGGGTCAGGGAACCCAAGGCCAAGGGTGTCCCAACAGAAGGCCCGAGGGAGCTGGACCTAGGTGGATCACTGGTGGGGACGGCCAGAGAACGGGACAGAAGGAGAGCTCAGGGCCACGCTCCGGACTTGTTTGGGGGTTGGCTGGATCCAGGACCTGGTGGACGCAGCACGGCTCGGGTGGTCACTAGCAGCTGGAGTGACCAGTACAACATCTGCAGTAAGTAAACACCCTTAACTGCACAACCCGACTCTGTCTTCATTGCCGTCTGCACTGCACCACCACAACCCCCATCCTCTGCACCTGTCCCCCCTGAGGCTATACCCCTCCCGTTGGGGGTTATCTCATCAAGCTGCGCACCCACCATCAGCCTCAGCGGACCCTGCTGCAGCGGCGGCCACAGTGACCGCATCACAACGGGTGGCGTAGTCGACACAAAAGAACTCTTAATAACATCTGTAGGACTGCCACATAACACTGAGCTTGACGCCCTGGGCACGGGGCCGGGTCACAGCCGCTCGGAGACTACAACCCCCCATCTGATCCGGTGCCGGGTATTCCCCTCAAAAAGGAATATGTCCCAGGGGGCGCGTCACATGGGCATTACAAGTATAGGAGACCCGCTCCTTTCTAATGGGAACATTTTTTTATGAGGCCCTCTAAGTCTCTTCCAAGGGGCATTAGAGTGCCTCCCAATTTTTGTCAGCCCTTGCATTCAATGCATAGGCCAACACTATGGGAGACCGACTTCCTAATACTGGGAGCATTTTTTTATGAGGCCCTGTACTTTTCTTCCATGGCGCATTGGAGTGCCTCCCAATTTTTGGCAGCCCTCGCATTCACTGCATAGGTCAACACTAAGGGAGACCCTCTTCTTTCTAATGGGAATTTGTGGTTACTGTGGCCCTGCTCTATGTGTCTTTAAATTTTTCTAAACTTGGTCAGCCGTTGGACTCACTGCATATAACGCGCCCCCTGGGCCGTGGGGTACTCGGTAGCCGGGCCGGTCGGTGCTGGGGGATGTCATGGTGGCAGTGACCCGGTCCGTGACCCAGGGCGGTCAATAAAAGGGGAATGAAGTAAACGGGATAAAGTTTTTATATTTAATGTTTGTGACGCCACCTGTGGTATGCGGCTATATGGGCTGCCGCTGCGGTGCAGATCCTCTGGAGCTCATGGTGATGCAGCAGAGTTGGTTAAGCTCTCCACAGGTAGAGCTAAGCTCCAGGGCAGTATAGATGGTGAAGTTATGAGGTAGATGTTGCTGTGCAGTGTGGTGCAGGTGATGGCGCAGATAATAACTCTAGGACACAGTGGGGTGCGGTCTTCAGATTTACTCACAGTTGTCAGACTCCAGGTCACCAGTACCAGGGTGACCACCCATGTCGTCCTGTGTTCACCACGGGAGGGGTTCAGCAATCCCTCAGGTAATTCAAGAGTACTTAATGGGACCCTATTCTGTGTGACTTCCTCGGTTGTCTTCCTGCGCTGGCTCTCATCCTTCTGCCCCGCGCCTCGCAACCAGTGTCCCAAGCCGGTAGCCTCGGATTTTGGCGGGCATCCTGCAGTTCCCTGAATCCTATGCGGCCACCTTTTTGATGATATAGTTGTGGTAGTGAGCAGCTGCACCCTAAAAGTACAGTAGCGTCCGTTTCCTAGCTGAGCCTTGAAGTTCTCCACTAGTTAGGGTCCGGTCCCCTCTGCGGCCTGATCCCTCCACGTCCTGGTAGATTCGGGCGCACAGGTGGCATCTGCACTTCCCGTGCCCCTAGGATCCCCTCTGTTTCTCTTGGAGCCTTCCCTCTGCTCCCGTTCTCTTCCAGCCTGTCCTCTTGGGCCTCTCCGTCTAGGCCCGCTTCTCTCTCCTCTCTGAGCAGAGCTCCTCCAGAGCTCCTGCTCCCACTCCTTCTACTCTGTCTGACTGGTCTCGCCTTACTACTTCTAGATGGTTCCCTGATTTCTTATACTCCCACTGAAGGTGCTCCCCTGAACTACTTCCTCCACCCACACCCACTACATGGTTCCCCCTCTCTAGGTTCCCCCCACTTCCAACCAGGGACAGGGCTCAGAATAAGCCAGTGCATCTTGCCCCGCCTGCTGGTCTGGAATGGTGTAGTGTTGGATGCAGGTGGGTGGGTCCCGGGCAGTACTCCCTCATTACCTGAGAGTGGGGCACCACACCTCTGGGTGAGATGCACTGCCACCGTGACATCCCCAAGCCTCGACCGGCCCGGCTACCGAGTACCCCACGGCCCAGGGGGTGCGTCATTTATGCATGTTATTTCTCAAACCGCATTGCAGATCAGGCCATTGCCCAACTCTGTAGTCATGAAATTAAAGGCGCAAAGAAAGATGTTTGTGTGTCAAAGCACCACCAACAAGTGCGAGTTGATGTTGGACGGGCTGCCATTGCTTCTTCAAGAAGCTGCATTAGAGGACTTCCTGGGAGAAATGACACCCAGAGTAGATACGGTTTCCCTCTTTCCTTTCACTGAGCTAAATGCAACTCAGCAAAAAAAAGCTGTGGACTGGCTCCGTACCATCCCTGGCCACATTCACCTGTCCACGTGTTTGTGGTTAGGCGGTCCTTCCCAGTAAGTGCACTGGGGAAGGCATGGGTAATGTTGTGGGACCCATGCTTGTGGAAGGTGGAGACGATACCGGGAGAAATAGTGGCGGCTGGGGACCGAGTATGGACACATGGCCGCCGCCGGCATGAGGTTATGAAAAGCTTCCTCCTCCACGAGCCTAAAAGGCCACATTTCAAGTGAAAGCAGCTTTAGAGGACTTCCTGGGAGAAATGACAGCTGGAGTAGATATGGTTTCCCAAGTCCTTTCACCAAGCTAAAGAATATGGCTGTGGTGAAATACAACTCAGCAAAAAAAGCTGTGGACTGGCTCCTTACCGTCCCTGGCCACATTCACTTGACCACGTGTTTGTGGTTAGGCGGTCCTTCCCAGTAAGTTCACTGGGGGGGGCATGGGTAATGTTGTGGGACCCATGCTTGTGGAAGGCGGAGACGACACCGGGACAAATATTGACGGCTGGGTATGGATACCTGGTTGCCACCTCCATAAGATTGTGGACAGCTTCCGCCTCCACGAGCCTAAAAGGCCACATTTCAAGTGCAAGTGTGGCACCCCAGGGGTCTGGTTTCCACAGTAATGTAATGTTATGTCTGAGAGCAGGTGGGAGGTCCTTTGGTCAGGGATCCTGTGCATGCCACACCTCCTGCCCAGTCTTGGGAGGGGAAGAACTTCCCCTATATAAACCCGGGGCTGAGGCAGGGTTAGTCAGTCAAGGAGAGTAGAGACAAGAAACAGTCACAGGAAGAAACAGCAGAAGCTCAGTGGGAGCAATACTACTACGAGTCAGGGGCTGGCAGCTGCAGAGCTCGCCCTGACTAAGAAGCTTTCTTACCGGACCCGGCGTCCGAGGCTGTGGGGACTAACTCTTACCCAACAGCAGAAGCCGACCGGCAGGGGATTTCAGGTCCCCAGGCCCAGAAACCCGAAGGCGCGGTCACACGCGTGGGACCAGCACCGCCATCGTGGAGCGGAAGCCATTAGAAGGCCCCGAGTCACCGGCCATACGGGTGAGCACCACACGGTACACTCAGGGACGTGGGCTACTTATATCCGCTTCTAGCAAGGTAGCCAGAAGAGTACAGTCAGTTTGGGAGGCCTACAACTCCGCCTGGCCAGGGGAGATCCCATCTGCTCAAGGACTGACCAGGCCCCGTTCACTAGCAAGTACTCCGGGAGGGTCTATCGTGGTTACCAGTAAAGACCCTGAATTACACCGCACCGTCTCTGAGTGGTTCCTGCTACCCCCATCTTCCACGTCGGCTGCCCTGAGGCCATACCCCTCCCGTTGGGGGTTATACTATCACGCTGCACAATTCTACACCGGCCTCAGCGGTCTGCCCTGCAGCGGCAGCTTCATAGCTGCAAAACAACGGGTGGCGTAGTCGACACTCAAATAACATCTATCAAGACTGCCACACACTGAGTTTGACTCCCTGGGCACGGACCGGGTCCCCGCCACTCGGAGACTACAACCCTCATCTGATCCGGTTCCGGGTAAGCCCCGTGCGCGAGACGCTGCGCGACATAGCAGGCCCAGGGGCGCGTCAACTTTGGCGTAGTCGGCAGGATTTCGTGCCCGCAACCACCGGGTACTGCGTGCCTGAAAAGCAAAGACTGTTCAAACTTACCAGTGGTGAAGATTCCCGCCATCCGTGGAGGTTTCCCGCCATCCGGCGCCATCTTCTACCTTCTTCCCGCCATCCGCGAAGTTTTCCCGCCATCCGGCGCCATCTTCCGCCTTCTTCCCGCCATCCGTGGAGTTTTCCCGCCATTGGACGCCATCTTGAGGACGCCGCGCGGGAAGAAGAGGTGCGTGGACTGCGAAAGCGCGCGAGAACTGAAGCCCCGCCTCACATCCGGACGTTGCGTAAGGTCCTGGAAGGAGCCCAGCAGACGCCGACGTCACCGGAGCGCGACGGAAGGTCCTCAACCCTGACGATCTACTGCGGAGCCGTGGCCTACGGAACAGGATCATCGCAAGGTAGGCCACGGTCCACTAGGGGGGAGGAAGATGTCGGATACGGAGGAGAGCTTCACTGCCTCAACCCCCGCCAGCGCCACCGCTGCTGCAGTTATGCCCTTCACCATGCCCTATATCCCGGGAGCAGCTTGGCTACCCCAGTACTCAGGGGAGTCACATACCCTGCATGACTTTAGAGAAAAGCTGGATAGCCTCTTCCAGGTGTACCCCCTCACAGAAGAGCAAAAAGTGAGCATCCTGGTGGCCCAACTAACCGGGGCAGCCAAAAGGGAAGTAAAATCCTGGCCACCTGGGAGGAAGACTGTCGCAGGGATACTAACCCGGCTGAAGGATACCTTTGATACCCGCACCTCAGCCGAGATTAAGCTTGGATTCTACAGGTGCAAGCAGCGAGCGCATGAGAGTATAAGGGACTATCCACTAAACCTACAAGAGGCCCTGAGGGCCATTAAGCAGACCGACCCTGATGGAGTGGGAAACGAGGACAGGCTGTTGACCGAACAATTTATAGAGGGACTATATTGTAATGCCCACCGAACCCAGTTGCGGGCGATGGCCTTACAGGATCCCCATCTGGGCTTTGCACAGTTCAAGGACAGAGCCATCCGGGTGCTCCGAGAACCGGCACCGGGTGGCGTTGTGACCCACAGGCGCCCAGCTATCACTTACCACCAGGAGGCGGCGCCCTTGTTGGCAGGGCCTGTGGGAGCTGATGCGCAGGCTTTGGACAATGACCCGGCTCCAGACCTACACCATCAGGTCCAAGAGCTAGCTAAGAGCGTTGCTGCGCTAACCCGAACTGTGCAGTCTTTACAGGTTTCCACTCCAGGGAAGATCCAGCTGGCATCCGGACCAGAGGACATCCCGTGGCGTCGACCAAGGAGGACCCCACCGGCCAGAGGAAGACCCAGTGACCGATACAGCGAGGACGGACGACCCATCTGCCGCCGCTGCAATCAACCCGGACATATGGCAAGGTACTGTTCTTTAAACGGGCACAACCTGGGGTAGAGGGCCAACCCCCAGGAAAAAGATCACCAGGCCCATCGAACTGGCGCGACAGATATGTGGGAGGACGTCCAGTCTTGCCTGTGGTACTGGATGGCATTCCCATGAGTGCCCTACTGGACACCGGGTCACAGGTCACCACCATCCCGTACGTGCTCTTTAAGCAGTACTGGAATGACTCGGATATTACCCGCTACCCTGACGACGACTTGAGTATCATCGCCAGCAATGGCCAGCCCGGGCCACAGATCGGATTTAAAGAGGTGACCATCAAAATCGGTAGAGTCGAACTGGCAGCACAGGGACTGATCATTGTAGATATTGACAAACATGAGAGTCACCCAAAAATAACTCTAGGAACTAATGTAATTGAAAATTGTCTTGCAGAGGTGATTTTCCTTTTACAGCAGGTTGCCAAGAACGCCAGCTCCGGCGAGCAGCGGGTGCTCCAGAAAGAGATCCGGGCACTGATACGACGGCAACAGGTGGAACTCTCCGGCGGTGAGATTGGTAGCGTAAGAATGTGTGACCCTTTTCCTATTGCCATGCCCCCAAAAAGTGAAATGATGATTTGGTGCCGGGCAGCTATTGGTCTGAGGGGTAGAGATTACCAGGCAATGGTAGAACCAGTTTACTCAGACAGTAGGCCCACCATCTTGACAGCACGGGGGGTGGTTAATGTACGCCATGGGAGGGTGCCCGTTCGCATAATCAATATCAGGAAGAGGGAAGTGTACCTGCCCCGGTATGCCACGCTAGCCAAATTATATACCATTAACCAAAATTCTATACAATCTGTGGAACCCTTGCCTCCATCTCACCCGGAGGAAGGTAACGGCTCTAAGAAAAACATGGAGGACTGGTGTCAGCAACTACATCTGGGTACTGACTCCACTCCCTCACACCAGAAACAAGGAGTCTATCGGGTGGTTCAAGAGTACGAGAGAGTGTTCAGTAAACACCCGTTAGACTTCGGGCGAGTCAAGGGGGTAGAACACCACATCCCCACGGGAGACCATCCTCCTATAAAAGAGAGGTATCGACCCGTACCCCCTGCCCACTACCAGCACGCCAAGGGGATGCTTAGAGACATGAAGGAGGCTGGGGTGATCAGGGATAGCTGTAGCCCCTGGGCAGCTCCACTAGTCTTAGTCAGAAAAAAAGACAACACCATGAGGATGTGTGTAGATTACCGGAAAATCAACCGTATCACACACAAGGATGCGTACCCCTTGCCAAGGATAGAGGAGTCATTGGCTGCTTTAAGATCTGCTAACTTCTTCTCTACCTTGGATCTCACTAGCGGGTACTGGCAGGTTCCTGTAGCAGAGGCGGACCGGGAGAAGACCGCATTCACCACCCCGATGGGACTTAGCGAGTTCACCTGCATGCCGTTCGGACTCTGCAACGCACCAGGAACCTTCCAACGACTAATGGAGTGTTGTCTGGGCCACAGAAACTTCGAGACGGTCCTGTTGTACCTGGACGATGTCATCGTATATTCCAAGACGTATGAGGACCACCTGAAACACCTGGCGGAAGTGTTCGAAGCTCTGGCAAGTTACGGCCTAAAGGTGAAACCCTCCAAGTGTCACCTCCTGAAACCAAAGGTGCAGTACCTGGGACACGTGGTGAGCGCTGACGGAGTGGCTCCCGACCCTGATAAGATCACCGCAATTAAGGAATGGCCAAGCCCCTCCAGCGTAAAAGAAGTGCGGCAGTTCCTCGGGTTGGTAGGCTACTACCGAAGGTTTATTCCCGGTTTCACCAAAAAGGCAGCACCTATGCAGGACCTCCTGATAGGCCAGTCCCGGAAGGCCAAGAACCAGAAGCCGCCCTTCAAATGGGAGGAGCTGGAAGAAGAGTCCTTCCGCCAGCTGAAGATGGCCCTCACGGGGGACGAAATCCTGGCGTACCCGGATTATAGCCAGCCCTTTATCCTCTACACCGACGCCAGTAACATCGGGCTAGGAGCCGTACTGTCCCAGATCCAGCAGGGGAAGGAACGAGTAATCGCCTACGCCAGCCGAAAACTGCGACCCACCGAAAGGAACCCCGAGAATTACAGCTCATTTAAGCTAGAGTTCCTGGCCGTAGTATGGGCAGTCACCGAGCGCTTTAAGCATTACCTCGCTTCTTCCCGGTTCACCGTGTACACGGATAACAACCCGTTGACACACCTGGACACGGCAAGACTCGGTGCCCTAGAGCAGAGGTGGATGGCCCGTCTGTCCAACTACGAGTTCACAATCAAATACCGGGCCGGACGCTCCAATACCAACGCGGATGCCCTGTCCAGGATGCCCAACCTGCCGGACGAAGGAGAAGATCCGGAGGGACTGGAAGAAGTTGAACTCCCTGCATTCCACCATCATGGGACTATCCAGTATTCCCACCGGGTAAGGAGTAAGCAGGCTGCTACGTTGAACCCCTTACCTCACTACAACTGGGCGGAAATGCAAGACAGCGACCCTGCCGTCCGACTGGTGAAGGAGATGCTGACTCGCCCGGAGGCTTGCCTTGAACCAGACGCTCCGGAGGAAGCCAAACAACTATGGGCAGAGAAGAGTCGACTGTTCCTTTACAAGGGGAAGTTGTGCCGCAGAATGGTTAACTCCCGGACGCATGAACTACTCTGGCAAGTAGTGGTGCCACGAAGAGACGCAGCCATGGTGATGGAGGCATACCACGACGGAGCTGGACACTTCGGGTGGAAGAAGCTGGAGTTCCTGCTGCGCGAGCGATTCCACTGGGTAGGCATGAGGGGAACCATTGAGAAGTGGTGCAGAGACTGTGGCCCGTGCAACCTGAGAAGGAAGGACCGTGCCAGCCAGAAGACTCCCCTGCAGTCCATCGTCACCCGGCAACCGTTGGAACTGGTAGCCTTGGATCATGTAAAACTGGCCCCAAGCAGAAGTGGCTACGTCTACGCGTTAACCATCGTGGATCATTACTCCCGATTCTTGGTTGTCGTCCCCGTCAAGGACTTAACGGCTCAAACAGCAGCTAGAGCCTTCCAGCAGCACTTCTGCCGTCCACACGGGTACCCGGACCAAGTGCTGACGGACCAGGGACCTGCCTTTGAAGCGGAGGTCTTCCAGGAATTCTGCAATCTGTATGGCTGCCGGAAGATAAGGACGACACCCTACCATCCGCAAACTAATGGACTTTGTGAGAAAATGAACCAGGTGGTAATGGATCTTCTAAAAACGTTGCCCCTGGAAGAACGCAGTCTGTGGCCTGAGAAGTTGCCCGATCTGGTGGACCTATACAACCACATCCCGGTAGGTTCCACCAACTGTACCCCGGCTTACCTAATGAGGGCAAGACCTGGTAAGTTACCTGTTGACCTGGAAATGGGAGTCCTGACACCCGAGGACACTTCACCAGAAGCAGACTGGGACACAGAGAGGCAGCAGCAGTACCGGAGAGCACAGGAGAGCGTGGAGCGAAGTCTCTGTCAGGCTAGGGAAAGACAAGAGAAAACTTACAACCAGTATGCTCCCGCTGTTCCCCTGGTACCCGGAGAGCAGGTCTTGAAGAGGAAGAGACGGCTCCACAAGTTGGACGACCAGTGGGAGAAGGACCCGTACACCGTACTGCCCTCAAGCCACGAGAACCCGAAGGTCTGTACCATCAGTAAAGATGGAGGGGAAACCACAGCCATTGTATCCCGGGACCACCTGAAGAAGTGTCCCGAACAACTGAGGAACCCTGAAGAGGAACAAGAAGACCATCGACCCGTAGAGGAAAGGGAAGATATGGTTAGTACTGTGCTCGGGGACTTCCCTCGGTCTTGGACTCAAGTCAATGGTGCAGTTGTGGTACCCGTACTCACCTTCCTCCAACCAGCATCCCAAGCACCTACGGAGCAACAGGTAGAGCTGGAAGAACAGCCGGTCCAGGAGGCAGAAGACCCCACACCCGCAGACCAGGAGGATCAACCCTCTGCTTGCAGTGAGCCTGCCATATCCCTAGTGAGCCAAAGGGCCCGTAGACAGCTGCCCAGTTTACCCTTGACAGCTCCTACACCCTGTAGTTCAGGGCCAGACAGTCAGCTCCGTAGGTCCACTAGGGCCACTAGAGGCCAGTTACCCGCACGTTGGAGGATTTGAAGTGTATAAATTGTTTTATTTATGTTTACCTGTGTATTGTTGCTTGTGTATAATTTTGTGTTTCTAGTTATTTGTAGGAGTCCTTGGTGGATTTACCGGGAATCCTTTGTACATAGTTGGAGCGTAACCCAGGACGGACTAAAAGACTGTTAAGGACTCGGGGCAGGACAAACCCCTACCTGGTTACGTCTCCCTGTTTGGGTGAAATGGACACCTTGCTTTTCTTCAAAGACTGCACCCGGTTACGGACACGCCGTGACCACCTTTATGTGTTTCTTCTTATTGTACTATTATTGTCGTTATACCTTGTTATGTTTTTCTAAAATATGTTTAGTCCCGGAGTACTAAATTTCACTAGGGGGGAATGTGGCACCCCAGGGGTCTGGTTTCCACAGTAATGTAATGTTATGTCTGAGAGCAGGTGGGAGGTCCTTTGGTCAGGGATCCTGTGCATGCCACACCTCCTGCCCAGTCTTGGGAGGGGAAGAACTTCCCCTATATAAACCCGGGGCTGAGGCAGGGTTAGTCAGTCAAGGAGAGTAGAGACAAGAAACAGTCACAGGAAGAAACAGCAGAAGCTCAGTGGGAGCAATACTACTACGAGTCAGGGGCTGGCAGCTGCAGAGCTCGCCCTGACTAAGAAGCTTTCTTACCGGACCCGGCGTCCGAGGCTGTGGGGACTAACTCTTACCCAACAGCAGAAGCCGACCGGCAGGGGATTTCAGGTCCCCAGGCCCAGAAACCCGAAGGCACGGTCACACGCGTGGGACCAGCACCGCCATCGTGGAGCGGAAGCCATTAGAAGGCCCCGAGTCACCGGCCATACGGGTGAGCACCACACGGTACACTCAGGGACGTGGGCTACTTATATCCGCTTCTAGCAAGGTAGCCAGAAGAGTACAGTCAGTTTGGGAGGCCTACAACTCCGCCTGGCCAGGGGAGATCCCATCTGCTCAAGGACTGACCAGGCCCCGTTCACTAGCAAGTACTCCGGGAGGGTCTATCGTGGTTACCAGTAAAGACCCTGAATTACACCACACCGTCTCTGAGTGGTTCCTGCTACCCCCATCTTCCACGTCGGCTGCCCTGAGGCCATACCCCTCCCGTTGGGGGTTTTACTATCACGCTGCACAATTCTACACCGGCCTCAGCGGTCTGCCCTGCAGCGGCAGCTTCATAGCTGCAAAACAACGGGTGGCGTAGTCGACACTCAAATAACATCTATCAAGACTGCCACGCACTGAGTTTGACTCCCTGGGCACGGACCGGGTCCCCGCCACTCGGAGACTACAACCCTCATCTGATCCGGTTCCGGGTAAGCCCCGTGCGCGAGACGCTGCGCGACATAGCAGGCCCAGGGGCGCGTCACAAGCAGCTGTCAAAAATTTGGCAGTTTAGTATTGCAGCCTGTGGGTGGGTGGCTGGCTGCATACTTGTGCTTGCATTCCAAGGAATGGGGTAGGGACAACTGAACGCTGCACTGGGACAAGGACGTGGACTGTGATTGTTGCAAGTCTGCAACGACAGGTGCATGGCGGGAGACTTCTTCACATGCGCCAAGGATCACTTATGATGGGCACACTTTTAGGCAGTGACCTGGAAGTCAGAGATGCTTCCAGGGGTCTTCCCCATGCTGTTTCCATGTCTTTTCAGCACTGTATGCATGTGTCTGATGATGTGTCACACACCACATGGCCAGATAAGGTTGTAAAATGTTAAAATTACATTTCCCAGTGAATGTTTTGGTTGAAAGCAATGCAAAAATGCAAAAACGCATCAAAGCACTACATGTGAACATAGCCCAAGGTGTGGCGGAGTATTTTTGGTTTTGTTTTTTTATTTTACCTTATATACAAGTCATTACCCTGGAAAGGATGTTCCTTAACATATTTCCCAGGAAAATCCATTTTGGATTCGTTTTTGTATGTTTTATTGTGAGTCCGTAAAAGTGACGTAATACCTCTGACAACATTGTTGACAGTAGTGATCTGGGAGTCAGAAATGCTTCCAGGGGTCTTCCCCATGCTGTCCCCATGTCATTTGAGCACTGTTCCCATCGATTTGGGCAACTTTTAGGCCCTCTGCAGACCGCCGGGGGGAGCCGCCTGAAAAATGCTCGAGTTTCCCATAGATTACATTGGGCTCGTTGCTCGGGTCGAGGACCTAAGTATTCCAATGTGCTAGACCCGAGCAACGAGTACCCGAGCATTTTAGTGCTCGCTCATCACTAATAATTAATGAAAAACCAATTCTGGAAATTGCACTGCATAAGGCGTTCCCTAATACCTGTAGGAGGCGTTTAAACCCTACTGTTGTTTATCAGAAGCTAATGCACAGCACATTTTTCCATAAATATGTAATTTCAGTGCCCAATATGTTGTACCTCAGAAGACACATACTTCTTCAATTGTTAAGTGGGTTCTACCAGGCACAGCCATGTCATACATGTGGACATTAACTGCTATTTTGGCACAATGCAGGTCTCAGAAAGAGAGCCTATAGTGATGATCGAACCTTCCAAATTTTTGCCAAACCTCGGCTGAACCCCAGCTTAGCTGGTCACAGGATCACCCTGTTTCTAACCATTTCATCTCTATCCATGGATCAGGGCTTTGCAACAGATGTACCAGGTTGTATTTTTAAAGTTCTTGCAGGCCAAGGAGCGAGTAGAGTGCAAAATATAGACAAGTTAGTTAAAAATCAAATGAAAGGAAACTATGGCAAAATCAAAGCCAAAAACATAAACAAGGATAACTGAGAATTAGTCCAAGAGGTCAGGCAGGAATTTAGAGCAGAGAGGGAATTCAAGTAGTTTAATGGAACATCCTGAAGGTCATCCAGGAACAAATGATCAGTAAGCTGAAATAAATAGGCAGATGGTCATGTGACCGCAAAACACAAGATAGCAAAAACTAACATGAGGGTTCTAACAGCAAGAACTTAATCCCTGAATGTCCCTAGAGCTTGGCCCTAGATAGTAAAGGGATGGGGTGGGCACTAGTCAGGCCCCACTACAAACTAAAGAGAACAAGGTAAACAAACAAACGGGATACACTTAGCTTGAGCAGACACGAGAGAGATAACGCCAACTGTCCTCCAAGGGCAAGAAAGACAGAATCACTGACTGGGTGGATCAGGGAAATGCTGTAGATATAGTATATCTTGACTTCAGCAAAGCATTTGACAAAGTATCTCACACCATCCTTATTGAAAAAATTACCAAGTATGGAATGGACCAGGCAACTGTTAGGTGGATTCATAACTGGCTTAGTGATTGGACTCAGAGACTGGTCGTAAATGGCTTCACATCCAGCTGAATGAATGTCTCAAGTGGGGTACCACAGGGCTCTGTCCTGGGACCTGTATTGTTCAACATCTTTATCAATGATTTTGATGAAGGAATTGAGGGTAAACTGATTAAATTTGCTGATGACACAAAGCTAGGAGGGATAGCTAATACTAGAGAAGAGAGAGAGAGGATTCAAAAAGACCTAAATAAACTGGAGCAGTGGGCAGCAACCAACAGAATGGTTTTTAACAGGGAAAAATCCAAAGCACTACATCTGGGCAATAAAAATGAAAAAACCATATACAGAATGGGAGGAATAGAGCTAAGCAACAGTACATGTGAAAAAGACTTAGGTATACTAATAGATCATAGACTGAACATGAGTCAACAGTGTGATGCAGCAGCAAAAAAGGCAAATACAATTCTGAGATGTATTAACAGAAGCATACAGTCTAGATCACGTGAAGTCATTATCGGTCTTTACTCCTCTTTGGTCAGACCTCATCTGGAATATTGCGTCCAGTTTTGAGCACCACATATTAAAAAAGACATCGACAAACTGGAGCAAGTTCAGAGAAGAGCGACCAGAATGGTGACCGGTCTGCAAACCATGTCCTGTGAGGAACGGTTACAGGATTTGGGAATGTTTAGCTTGCAAAAAAGAAGACTGAGAGGAGACTTAATAGCTGTCTACAAGTATCTCAAGGGCTGTCACATTGTAGAAGGATCATCTTTATTCTCATTTGCACAAGGAAAGACTAGAAGCAATGGGATGAAACTAAATGGGAGGAGACACAGATTAGATATTAGAAAAAACTTTTTGACAGTGAGGTGATCAATGAGTGGAACAGGCGGCCACGAGAGGTGGTGAGTTCCCCTTCAATGGACGTCTTCAAACAGAGGCTGGACAGACATCTGTCTGAGATGATTTAGTGAATCCTGCTTTGAGCAGGGGGTTGGACCAGATGACCCAGGAGGTCCCCTCCAACTCTACCATCCTATGATTCTATGAAAAGACGAAACTAGACGACTGCTCCAAGCCAACACAGAGGTACAAAGAACTATCACCGGCGACTCTCTGGAGAAACTGAGAGTTTTTAACTACCAAGCAAAGGTGTGTCAATCAGCAGAAGAAGGTGGAGGTCACTGCTGGGTCCTAAAGGAAGAGGGATGTAACTATACTACAGAGATGAGAGGATCAAGAAGGCATCTGCAATGCCAAGCACAGTGACCTTCTACAGCCGGATACAGAGCGACTGTCTGTCACATCTGACACACCCGTGACACCCAATCCATTGCACAACCACCAAAGGTCTTCTGAGGTAGACATGATCATTAGACCCCAGTATAACAGAATTATATTTCTCATTTCCATTTCCATTGTTGCAAAACAGTTTTTGAAAACAGGAAAACTTTTTTGTCGAAAAGCTCAATATCATGTTGCAAAGTTTGGTGGCTAAACTGTAGCTTTAGAACGGCAGTCAACAACTGAAAAGGTGTCAAAGTCTAATGAGGAAAAGATAGAGCGATTAAAGGCAATCATGTATCACCACATTGATGAGTCACGTATGTACAATTTTAGATAAAAACATGATGTATCAAGGGAAATAAAGACAGTCGGAGGTCATGGAGATAAAGAACAGCGCCCGGAGGGACAATAAAGCAGATATAACTATTGATGCTAAATACTCAGTAGAATTGAGACAATATAAATACTCATGTGGATGAAAGGAGGTTGCCATTTTAGACCATTTTTATATGACTTCCCTTAAAACATAAATATAATGTAAGAATAAATATATACTATTTTATAATGGCAGCTTATCAGTGGGGGTACGAGTCCTGGACCACCAGCGATCAGAAGCACTTTATAGCCCAATATAATATATAAAAAAAATCTTTTCAAATGATAATTACTCTTCAAAGGATATGGACATCTTTGGGGGATTTTTTTTTAACTTTGGGCCAAAAATATTTTCTTCTGTCCATAGCTGGAGGTGCAATTAAATGACAGAAGCCATCGGTGAGCTTGTTCTAACCTGAGAGTTTATAACTTGTCTTCCTTCTTCTAAGCTCCTCTTTGTCGTTTTATGACCATAAAGTTCAGCTCTTCAGCACTTTCATCCTTTTCGGGGTAAGCTTTTATTTATTTTATTTATTATTCTGCATTACTTTTGATATTTTGGTATTTGGACTCAAAATAGGATGTGTTTCTTCTAAGTTATTTAGTTCACTAAGATTCCATATTATTTGTAAATATGTACAGTCATGAAAAGTACTTTGGGGTTTTACTTATCAAGACATAAAAAAAGGAAAGAAAAACATCTAATCCTTAGAAGGTCTTAAAAATATGTAAATACTGTAGAATCTCAGATGAACAAGAACACGTGACGTGACAAATTGCACCAAGGAAGAAATACACCAGTATTTTGAGGTGTGAGAAAGGGCAAATATGGCCGAAACATTGCCTTGTCTTCCTATTCTTGCGATTTTTTTAATATTATAGGATAAAGTTCTAACTTTTTAAGGATTATCCTCTTTATTCTTGAATAAATTGAACACTGCAATTATTTAACAAACTGTAGATGTAAAAATAAATTAAAGTACAGTCCTTGAATGAATACTTTGTACAACCACCTTCACATCAATAACTTGAATCAATCATTCTCTGTATAACTATACATATACCGTCATGGCCAACAGTGTTGGCACTCTTGAAATTTCTCCCAGAAAATGATTGCAATCACACACATTTTATTATACACATGTTTATTTTCTTTGTGTGTATTGGAACAAAACAAAAAAAACAGAGAAAAAAAGGCAAATTGGACATAATTTTACGCAAAACCCCAAAAATGGACAAAGTTGTTGGCACCCTCAATATAATATTTAGTTTCACCCTTTGGAATAAATAACTGCAATCAATCGCTTCCCATAACCATCAGCTTCTTCCTCCTCTCAGCTGGAATCTTGGACTCTTCTTACAATCTGCTCCAGGTCTCTCATATCTGAAGACGTCTTCTCTAGAGATGAGCGTTGTTCTACTCGAACTGTTCGCCAATCTCAAATTCGAGCTGTTTTGGGCGGTGTTCGAGCCGTTCGGCGAACACGAACAATTTGAGAAAAATTCGGCTGTTCGAGGTTATGTTCGATAACTGTTCGCGCACCAAAATCATAACTGGATTTTTTCTCAGTAATGATGAAAATTAATGTTAATCCGCAGTTTGAGTGTACAGCGGGGCGGGGGGAGGGGCAGGGGATGGATCTCTGCAGGAACAATGAAGATCTCCATTTTTTTTTCTCTTTCCCGCATTTACAGCGGGGAGGTGCAATCTGTCAGCCTATCAGCAGCGCACACACGGAGCGAAGTGCTTTTTTTCACACAAGCAAGGGCATGTGTCATTGGCAGTGTATGTCACATGTCCTTGCCCTATAAGACCAAGCCATTTTCCCCGTCGCCACCATTTTCTCACTGCTGCAGCTGCGTGTTAGACGGCACCGCTGTTGCTGTGTGCGCTATACCTTGTTAATTTCAAGCCAATTTTCGCACAAATCTACAGATAGCTTGGGAGTAGGGAATAGTTGTGATTGCAGTCCTTTTAAGGACTAGGTTACAGCATTTCCTACGACTTTTATCAGGCAGGTCTGTGCTCTTAAATAGATAGGTTGTGGGAGTAAAGACTAATTGTAATTGGAGTCCTTTTCAGGACTAGGTTACATGAGTTCCTATCAGTTTTTGCCAGGCAGGTCTGTGCCAGTGCTGTGCAAGTTTTTTTCACAGCATTTGGCTGAATCTAGCAAAGCTAATCCTTTTTGGCCTATTGCAGAGTGTGTTAGTCAGTGGAGTAGCCTATCTGTGTTGCAAGATATAACACCTGTGTATAGAATACCAATTTTTTTACTGCACCTAGTGAAGTAAAATCTTTTGGGCATAGCATCATTCTATTAGTCCATCTATACTGACCTCCATCAGGTTGCAAACTGAATATAATTTTTTTCTGCATCTAGCTCTGAAAAAATATTTGGGCTTCTAGCTGTGTGTGGGACTTGTTCTATTAGTCCATCTATACTGACCTCCATCAGGTTGCATACTGAATATAATTTTTTTCTGCATCTAGCTCTGAAAAAATATTTGGCCTTCTAGCAGTGTGTGGGACTTTCTCTATTAGTCCATCTATACTGACCTCCATCAGGTTGCAAATTAAAAATAATTTTTTTCTGCATCTAGCTCTGAAAAAATATTTGGGCTTCTAGCAGTGTGTGGGAATTGTTCTATTAGTCCATCTATACTGACCTCCATCAGGTTGCAAACTGAATATAATTTTTTTCTGCATCTAGCTCTGAAAAAATATTTGGGCTTCAAGCAGTGTGTGGGACTTGTTCTATTAGTCCATCTATACTGACCTCCATCAGGTTGCAAACTGAATATAATTTTTTTCTGCATCTAGCTCTGAAAAAATATTTGGGCTTCTAGCAGTGTGTGGGACTTGTTCTATTAGTCCATCTATACTGACCTCCATCAGGTTGCATACTGAATATAATTTTTTTCTGCATCTAGCTCTGAAAAAATATTTGGCCTTCTAGCAGTGTGTGGGACTTTCTCTATTAGTCCATCTATACTGACCTCCATCAGGTTGCAAATTAAAAATAATTTTTTTCTGCATCTAGCTCTGAAAAAATATTTGGGCTTCTAGCGGTGTGTGGGACTTGGTCTATTAGTCCATCTATACTGACCTCCATCAGGTTGCAAATTGAATATAATTTTTTTCTGCATCTACCTCTGAAAAAATATTTGGGCTTCTAGCTGTGTGTGGGACTATTTGTATTAGCCCATCTATACTGACCTTCATCAGGTTGCAAACTGAATATATTTTTTTCTGCATCTACCTCTGAATAAATATTTGGCCTTCTAGCTGTGTGTGGGACTTTCTCTATTAGTCCATCTATACTGACCTCCATCAGGTTGCAAATTCAAAATAATTTTTTTCTGCATCTAGCCCAGCCAATAGTTTTGGCCTAATACCACAGTTTGGCCACTCAGCTCTGCTCGGTTACCATCCATTGTTTTTTTGTGCAAACAACTCCAGAGTTGTGAATTAGTTAACGACCAAAATGAGTGGAAAAAGGCCTGCTGCTGGTGGAAAGGGGAATAGGCGTGTTGGGAAGGGGAAAAAAGGTTGTGTCCGTGGGGTAGGTGTTAAAGCAACAGTAACATCTGCAGAAGAAAGACCATCTTCCAGCCAAACTAAAATGTCTACTTCTTTTAGCGGACAATGTGATAAGATCCCTTTCTTACGGCCACGCCAATCGCTACAAATTCCAGATGAGGCACAAAAACAGCAGGTGCTTCAACGGATATCAAGTGCTCCTTTAAGTGGGCTCTCCTCCACATCAACTTCAACATCACAAATACTCCAGTCCTCAAAGGTGTCACCCAAATCGCACTTGCTTCCTCACAGCTCCCAAATCTCCAGCTGCCCGTCTGAGTATGAGGTAGAACAGATGGTTGAGTCTGCAGAGCTGTTTACTCATACTATAGCCTGGGAATCAGAGGTCGACTCCAGCGCTTCTGTGAATCCAGACGAGGAAATGATTTGCACTGATGCCCAGAATCTTTATGAGTCGGATCCAGGACCAGACGCAGAAGGTTCTGACCATAATGTAGACCCTCATTCCCAAACTGTAACTCCTGTTGGTGGAGACAATGAGGAAGACGATGATAAGACTCAAATACCTGATTGGAGCGACAACTTTAGTTTTTTGTCAGGGCAGGAACAGGTTGGCTCTGAGGACGACGGGTGTGATAACGCACAGGGTGATGATGATGAGGTCGGAGATCCCACTTACTGTCAACCCACAGTCAGCCAAGAGATGAGGTCAGCAGAGGAGGTGGAGGAAGATGCTAGTGACGACGAGGTCAGGTTGCGCCTTCCTGGACAGAGACGTAGTACTGGAAGCACGTCAACAACTGCATCCTCAAACACAACTCTGCCTGTCACCACAAGTCGTGGTGGCTCTTCAGGTCGCATGGGTGCTAAGCCTTGCATAGCCTGGGCATTTTTTCACATCGATAAAGATGACCCAACTCGTGTTATCTGTAACATTTGTCAGCAAAAGCTAAGTAGAGGCCAAAAAATACATAGTTTGAGTACTTCATGCATGAACCGGCACATGGACATGAAGCATAAGTTGCAGTGGGAAGCTCAGTGTGCTACAATGCGGCCTAGCCGGCCGGGTCAATCACCGTCTGCCATATCTTGTGCATCCGCGGCCTCTTCATCCTCTGTGACTGGGGGGACAGCAGTCACACCTGTTTTGGGGCGCAGACCTGCCACCTCTTTACCCGCAACAGCCAGCGTGATTGGCAGGTCATCATTTTCTTTGGAGGTGGTAACACCAGCTGGTGTTGAGCGCTGTCCGACATCGATAGCACCACCTTTGGATCAAGGCAACCTAACATGTCCGCCTGCATCTTCCTCACAGACCGGCAGTTTGCCGGGGACACCCTTATCAACCCCGTCTAAGCACAATAGCCAGCCCTCGGTCCCTCAGATGTGGACAAGTAAAAGACCATTTCCTCCTAGCCATGAGAAAGCTAAGAGGTTGAATTTCACCATCTGCAAGCTCTTGGCTACAGAAATGCTGCCTTTCCGCCTGGTGGACACAGAGGATTTTCGAGACCTTATGTCCGTCGCAGTGCCCCAGTACCAGATGCCCAGTCGGCACTACTTCTCAAAGAAAGGTGTGCCTGCGCTCCACCAGCATGTCGCACACAACATCACCGCTTCTTTGAGAAACTCTGTGTGTCACAGGGTGCATTTCACCACAGACACTTGGACGAGTAGGCATGGACAGGGGCGTTACATGTCGCTGACTGGGCACTGGGTAACTATGGTGACAGCAGGACAAGGGGCTGCTGTCCAAGTCTTGCCGTCCCCACGAGTTGTGCGTCAATCCTCTTTATGTCAAAGTTCCTCCACTGCTTCTGCCTCCTCAACCTCCTCTCGGTCTTCCACCTGCACCCAAAGCCTGTCTGGTCATGCCACAAGCTTTCTAACTGCGCAGAAGGGATCCTGCACACCTCCTTACTATGCTGGCAGTAGGGCTCAACGTCATCAGGCGGTTTTTACATTAAAATGTCTGGGAAATGTGAGACACACAGCTGATGAGTTGTGGTCAGCTCTGGAGAACCAATTTCATGAATGGTTGTCTCCACTGGACCTGAAACCAGGGAAGGCCGTGTGCGACAATGCTGCAAACCTGGGTGCGGCCCTTCGCCGGGGCAATGTCACACACGTGCCTTGTATGGCTCACGTGTTGAACCTGGTTGTCCAGCAATTTTTAGCCCACTATCCCAGACTAGATGGCCTTCTGCAGAGGGCACGGTCGCTGTGTGCTCACTTCCGCCGTTTGCATCCCGCAGCTCAGCGACTTACATCTCTACAGAAGTCGTTGGGCCTGCCACTTCACCGGCTAAAATGCGATGTGCCTACCCGGTGGAATTCAACTCTGCACATGTTGCAGCGACTGTGGCAGCACCGACAAGCCCTGGTGCAATACGTTCTGACATATAGCCTGGGCCAACAAGATTCAGAGGTGGGGCAAATCACGCTGGAGGAGTGGTCTCAGATCAGGGACCTATGCACCCTTCTGCACAGTTTTGAAATGGCGACGAAGATGTTTAGTGCTGACGATGCCATTATCAGCATGACTATTCCGGTGATTTACATGCTGGAGCACATGTTAAACAGAATTCGGAGTCAGGTGGTGGCACAAGAGGAGGTGGAGGAAGTAGAGGAGGAGGAGTTGTATGCGGAAGGGCTAACATCTGCAAGGTCCAGACGGTCGGCAGCACCAAGGCGGCAGGCATGTGAGGGTGGGGGAGATGATTTTACCAGGGCGCATGGTAGCAGCCAAACTAGTGAGGAAGGTGCAGGAGCCCAGGAAGAAGTGGAGGACGAACTGATGGAAGACTCATCAGATGAGGGAGACCTTGATCACATTTCTGTTGTGCGAGGTTGGGGGGAGAGGACAGAGGAAGGAAGCATGATTGTTACCTCGCCACCAACACAACAGGGACTTGGTGCTCCTGGATGCGCAACACACATGAGTGCCTTCTTGCTGCACTACCTGCAACATGACCCTCGAATTGTGAGAATTAGAAATAATCCTGACTACTGGGTTGCCACACTGTTAGATCCCCGGTACAAAAGTAAATTTGCAGAAATTATTCCTGCCATAGAAAGGGATGCACGCATGCAGGAGTATCAGCAGAGACTGTTGCAGAATCTTACATGTGCTTTTCCACAAAATACCAGTGGTGCACGTAGTGAATCTCACAGTTCCAACTTGCCAACCGTGGGACCGTCAAGTGTTCAGCACTCAAACCGTAACAGAACCACAGTATCTGCTGGTAACATCAATTTTTCGGAATCATTTCACCACTTTTTTAGCCCATCCTTTGCAAGGCCACAGGAGACAAGAAGTCTGACACATAGTCAACGCCTAGAGACGATGGTACAGGAGTATCTCCAAGTAAACATTGAAGCCACGACTGTGTCACTGGACCCTTGCTCTTTTTGGGCTTCCAATCTGGATAAATGGCCGGAGCTAGCCACTTACGCCTTGGAGATCTTGTCATGCCCCGCAGCCAGCGTTCTGTCTGAACGTGTGTTCAGCGCTGCTGGTGGTGTGCTGACAGATAAGCGCACGCGGCTCTCCACTGATAATGTAGACAGACTCACGTTCATAAAGATGAACAAATCATGGATCCGAAACGACTTTTCTACCCCTGTGTCATCCTAGGGAGAGTAAAAGCTTGATGATTGGTTAAAATCACCCTACCAACCGTTTTAAGCTTTCAAATTACTAATCATGTTTATCTGTATCTTGACTGGAAAATAATTTGGGCTTTGTAGCAGTGTGCAGCACTGATCCTATTAGGCCATCTATAATAAGCTCCACCAGATTTAAAATTAATAATAATTTTTAGCTGCATCTAGCCCGGAAAATAATTTTGGGGCTCCGAGATGCGCAGGACACATAAGTGCCTTCTTGCTGCACTACCTGCAGCATGACCCTCATATTGTCAGAATTCGAAGTAATCATGACTACTGGGTTGCCACACTCTTAGATCCCCCAAACTTTTCGATCAACCTTTTCATTTTAATAAAGACCAAAAAAATGGTCATTTTTGAAATTATAAGCATTAGCAGGTTGTTAGAAACTGAAATCAAACAGTTTTCAACTCAAAACTTTATTCTAGGTGATGTTACATTTTCACATAGGACCCCTTGTTCGAAAAGAGCTTCTGAACTCTCTCGTCCATTGAATTTGTCAGGTTTTGGATGGTTTCTGCTTCAATTGTTTTGCATGAGGACAGAATACCCTCCCAGAGCTGTTGCTTAGATGTGAACTGCCTCCCGCCATCATAGACACTCCTTTTAATGATGCTCCAAAGGTTCTGAATGGGGTAGAGGTCAGGGGAGCATGGGGGTCACACCATAAGTTTGTCCCCTTTTATGCCCATATCAGCCAGAGATGCAGATGTTTTATGTGCAGCATGAGATGGTGCATTATCATGCAGAAAAATGATCTTGCTGTGAAATACACGGTTCTTCTTCTTGAACCATGGCAGGAAGTGCTGTTTGAGAAAATCCACATACATTATGGAGTTCATCTTTAGCGCCTTCAGGGATCCTAAAGGGGCCGACAATCTCTCTCCCCATGATTCCAGCCCAAAACATTACTCCACCTCCTACTTGTTGGCGCTGTAGCCGTGTTTGCGTGGGGTGTCCATCAACCAGCCATCCTCCACTCCATCCATCTGGACCATCGAGCGCTGCACGGCACTCATCCGTGAACAAAACAGTTTTGAAATCAGTCTTCATGTAATGTTTGGCCCACTGGAGCCGTTTCTGCTTGTGTGAAGTGGATAGAGGAGGTCGACAGGATGGCGTATGCACAGCTGCAAACCTCTGAAGGACCCTGCATCTTGTTGTTCGGGGGACGTTGGAGGCACAAGCAGCTTCAAAAACTTGTCTGCTGCTATGACAAGGCTTTTTTGCCGCTGCTCTTTCAACCTGACGTAATTGCCTGTAGGAAAGAGTCCTCAATTTGCCCTTATCAGCATGCACACGTGTGTACTGTGAATCAGCTACATACTTCTTGATTGCCAAGACACTTCATCCTGATCATCGCACAATGTTGATTGTAGTCATGCCTTGACCTAAACACTCCACAATTTGTTGCTTCTCAGCAGCCGACACATCCTTTTTCTTTCCCATTTTGGCAGAAAATGTAGGCTGCTTAATAATGTGAGAGAGCCTTCTTAAGTAGTCTTGCCTTTCATTGGACACACCTGCCAAACTAATTAGCACAGGTGTCTGCAATTGCTTACAGTGATATAAAGAGCCCTGACACACATCACCATCAATGAGTTTAACTGACAAACAAACAAATTCTTCCCTTATCACTCCTAAACACTTTTTGCATAATAATTTGGAACGTGGTGTACATGTGCTTTTCCACAAAACACCAGTGGTTCACGTAGTGAATCTTACAGTTCTAACTTGCCAACCGTGGTCTGTATGGAATTGTTCAATAAAGGGCCCAAAATTAAGATAACATAGATGGGAGAGGTCTCTATGAATAGGAATTCCTAAGTATTTGATACCCTGTGAGGGCCAGGCAAAGGGAAAGTTGGACTGGATGGAATCCTATATGGATTTAGGGAGGGAGACATCGAGGGTCTCAGACTTCGCTGCATTGATTTTAAAATTTGACCATGTAACAAAGTGATCTATTTCAGCCATAACAGCATGGATGGATATATGTGATTGAGTGATATATACTAGGACATCATCAGCAAATAGAGAGCACTTGTACTCGGTGCCTCCCACCTCAATCCACCTAATATTGGGGTTATGGCGAATTGATGAGAGCAGGTGCTCCGTCACTAGGATGTATAAGAGAGGGGACAGAGGACATCCCTGCCTTGTCCCATTGATGATTGTGAAAGGTGATGAAAATGTTCTGACGCACCCCCTGGGCCTTGGGACACCCGGAGCCGGACACTTTTTGGTGGATGCTGGTGGTTGTAGTCTTCGTGGCGGCGACCCGGTTCCGTGGCTCAGGGTGGTCAAACCAGTGGCGGAACTATTTATGTGGTTTTCATGTTTAAATGTCCGACTACGCCACCCGTGGATTGCGGTCAGAGTGAACCGCCGCTACAGGGCAGACCGCTGAGGCTGGTGTTGTGGGTGCAGCAGAGCGTAGCATAACTCCCCACGGGAGGAGTATAGCCTCAGGGCAGTGTATGCGGAGGATGGGGGTGATGGTGCAGGGCAGCAGCAGTAACGACACGGAGTCAGTGATGCAGTCCAGGGCCTTTACTCACAGTTCTTATTATCCAGACCACGTCTGCAGGTAACGGCTGCCCACGTCGTACTGTGCTCACCAGGTGAGGGGCTCAGACAACTCCCAGATAACTTTGGAGCACTTCACAGGACCCCCTTTGTGTGTCCTTTGTCTGGCCTTTCTTACCAACACTTCTGTCCGGCTGCCTCGGGCCTCCTCTTGGTAAACTTGGCGCCAGTTTCCCTGACCCTATGTGGTGCCTTCCTAGCGGGTGTAGCGAGGGGCTGCGCCACATAAAATGTCAGAGCCTCCGGTTTCTAGCTGAGGGTCGTTTCCTGCCTCCACTAGTTCGGGGACCGGTCTCCCCCTTTGGCCTGACCCCTCCACGCAGGTGGATTCGGGCGTGCGGTGGCGACTCGCCCATCCGCACCCCTGGGATCCCTTCATTCCTCGTTCCTGGAGCCCTCTCCGCTCCTCTTCCTTCCTTCTCCCTCTTCCAGGCCTGGGCCTCTGTTACTAGGCCCGCCTCCGGAGCAGAGCTCATGCAGAGCCCCTGCTCCCTGCCACTTCTGCTCAGACTTCTCTGCACTGAACTAAGATGGTGCCCACCTTTTATACTCCCTTCTCAATGCACCCAGGAGCTGCTTCCTCCCTGCTCCTGCACTACAGGGTTCCCCTTCCTCAGTGTTCCCAGGGACAGGGACTGTCGTGCCCATCTCAGGGGCATATTGGTCGCCCTGCCCCACGGCAATGTGGTGTAATGCATGCAGGTGTCGGGTCCTGATCCACACTCCATCCTTACCTGAGAGTGAGATATCACACCTCTGGGTGAGGTGCAATACGTCTGTAGCAACCGAGCCCTCAGGGTGCTACAGTTCCATTTATCTTCAGCCTAGGTGACGTATTGCGATACAGGGCCGTGATTTTGGCTATAAAAGGGTCCCCTAGACCCCTACCCCAAGCTTTTTAAGAGAATCATATATGGCGTGCCAGGAGACTCTATGGAATGCTTTCTCAGCATCCAACGAGAGTATCTAATTACAAATTTTTAACTGCATCTAGCCCAGGAAATACTTTGTGCCTAGTAGCAGTGTCTGCTAGTGAGCGGATTATCCCGGCTGTTAAGCAAGCTGCACCACCTGTAGTTTAGACACTTAATTTTTTCAAAGGAAATGCTTCGGGACCATGGGATACTTAGTGAAGAGCATCAGGAGGCACCCCAAGGCATAGGGGCTGGGACTGGCACTAGGATGCCTTGCGGTGGACAGCCGAGCTCGATCCTTATAAAAGCTTTTTAACTGCAGCAGCTTTAGTGGACGCTACTGGAGCTGGAATTACGCGGCTGCTGGCATGAGACTTGCCCTCCAATAGATCCTTGTAAATGGATTTAAAGTGTATTCATTCAAATTAGAGAGACAATTTAAATTAAAAAGCTTAGAGCTGCCTCCACCACAGGGGGGCTCGCTCGACCCACCAGCGGACAGGCACCAGTATTGGGAGAGGGGGGCTGGCCGTCAGGGTTCACCGCGGCTCTGGCACAAACCCGGCGACACGGAGGTGGCACGGGCAGGAGCGGACTGGCCGTGTCGGCTTCTCACTTTTTGGATTTTAGAAGGGCATGACATGCCTATATCTGTGTCTCCCCCTCCTTTTACTCCTCCACCTCTTTTATTTTCGCATGACTATATGTACTTGTCACTTTTCCATGTGTTAGTTATGTCTTCTGAGCAGTTTGTCAGCTTTTGGACACCTTTGAAGGTGTTTTCTATGTGTTTCTATGTGTTTTTGTTTGCCTGCCATTGGTTTTAACGGTGTTCGAAGGTGTTCGACGAACAGTTCGACGAACAGTTCGGCGAACACACGGGTGTTCGACGAACCGAACCGAACTCGAACACTACGGGGGTGGCTCAACACTAGTCTTCTCCCAACAGCAATTGTAAGATCTCTCCACAGGTGATTAATGGGATTTAGATCTGGACTCATTGCTGCCACTTCAAAACTCTTCAGTGTCTTGTTTCCATCCATTTCTGGGGGTTTCTTGAAGTCTGTTTGGAGTCATTATCCCGCTGGAAGACCCATGACCTAGGACGCAAACCCAGCTTTCTGACACTGGGCACTACACTGCCACCCAAAATCCTTTGGTAATCTTCAGATTTCATGATACCTTGCACACAGTTAATGCACCCAGTGCCAGATGCAGCAATACAACCCTAAGACATCTTTGCACCTCCACCATATTTGACTGTAGGTAGTGGGTTCTTTTCTATGTATGCCTTATTTCATTTTTGGTAGACAGTAGAATGATGTGCTTTACCAAAAAGCTCTATTTTGGTCTCAGCAGTCCACAAGATGCTTTTCCAGAAAGATTTGAGCTTACTCACATACATTTTGGAAAACTGCAGTCTAGTTTTTTTATGTCTTTGTGTCAGCATTGAGGTCCTCCTGGGTCTCCTTCCATAGCATTTCTTTCAAATATCGAGGGATAGTTCGCGTTGACACTGTAGGACAGCTTGAATTTCTTTGGAACTTGATTGGGGCTGCTTATCCACCATTCACACTATACTGAGTTACAACCTTTCATCAATGTTTCTCTGCTATCTGCATCCAGGGAGATTAGCCACAGTGCCATAGGTTTTGAACTTCTTGGTTATGTTGCGCACCGTGGACAAAAAAACATCAAGATCTGTGGAGATAGACTTGTAACCTTGAGATTGTTGATAATTTTCAACAATTTTGGTTCTCAAGTCCTCAGACAGTTCTCTTCTCCTCTTTCTGTTCTCCATGCTTAGTGTAGCACACACAGACACACAATGTAAAGATTGAGGAAACTTCTCCCCTTTTTATCTGGTTTCAGGTGTGATTTTCATATTGCCCACACCTGTTATTTGCTACAGTTGAGTGTGAATGAGCATCACCTGCTTGAAACAAAGTTGTTTACCCACATTTTGGAAAGGAGCCAACAATTTTGCCAGCCCATTTTTCAGGTTTTGTGTGAAATTATGTCCAATTTGCCAAATTTTCTCTGTTTTTTTTGTGTTGTTCCAATACACACAAAGGAAATAAACATGTGTATAACACAATATGTGTAATTGCAATAATTTTCTGGGTGAAATACTTAATTTTCCGGAACAATTTCATTGGTGCCAACACTTTTGCTTGTGACTGTATATGAGTTTGACACATCGACGTGGTAGAATTCTGGTTATTCTTCTTTGCTTACATTCATTGAGTATTGTGGGTAAGGGTCTAACGAACGTGGTCACAGACATCTCGACCGCGAAAAAGCCCGTGCTGGTGGGATTTGTGAGGGTGGGGGCCCGCCGACGCCAGCACAAACTTCAACTGGATACATGTCTTCAGATGCACATTCAGTTGAAGTGTATTGTGGCGTACAGACCCGTCGAGTCTGTGCACCGCAAACACATTGCTGACTTCGGCGTGCATGTTATTGGGGGTGCATCAGAGGCGTAGCTAGGGTTTTGGTTTAGGGGGGGGCGAAACTGAGTGGACCCCTTACCAGGTAACCCTGATTACAGCTATGGTGGCGCACCCATATAGTGGATGTAGGAGAACCTCAGCAGATGACAGCGCTGTTACTGAAAATAATCTCTATACAAAGACCAGCACAGATACTACCGCCATATGGTGACATATATTGATAGATGCCAGTCCTGCAGAACATAAAGGAGATCAGAGTACAGTTATATATAGTGACTTACAGCTGACGATCTTTCTGATTAAATTGTTCACTTTTCCCGTCTTTTCCATCTGGCCCAGACCGACACGACGACTTCTCCAGACAGGACTCAGAGTCTCAGGTCTGCAGAGATCACAGCAAAGACACATCTGACTTCTTACATTTCAGGCCCTGTCCCCATCTATTCCCAAACTGCACAAACCCCTCATCCTGCTGATACCCCAATACTGAGCCGCTGCTGCCGTGTCCCTATTACTGCACCTGCTGTGCGCTCTCTAGATGGTAAAACAAACCTCTAGAATATAGTAATGCCGTGTGCAAGTGCCCTAGAAAATAGTGCCCACATTGTGCCCCCTACAAAGTAATAATGCCCTCTGTGTGCCCATCTGACAGTCATAATCACCTGAGTTCCCCATAACGATAAGTGCCCACTTAAGATTTAATAATGTCCTGAGTCTCCCCCCATGTACAGCTCCCCTATACACAGTATAATGCCCCCTCAACGTATAGTACCCCACACATAGTATACTGACCCATTAGTTACCTCCAAACTGATGGCTTCAACACTGTATGATGGCCCCCACACTGCACAAAGACCCCACATTATCTCCCACACTGTATGATGGCCACCACACTGCACAAAGACCCCACATTATCTCCCACACTGTATGATGGCCCCCACACTATACAAAGACCTCACATTATCTCCCACACTATATGATGGCCCCCACACTGCACAAAGACCCCACATTATCTCCCACACTATATGATGGCCCCCACACTATACAAAGACCCCACATTATCTCCCACACTATATGATGGCCCCCACACTATACAAAGACCCCACATTATCTCCCACACTATATGATGGCCCCCACACTGCACAAAGACCCCACATTATCTCCCACACTATATGATGGCCCCCACACTATACAAAGACCCCACATTATCTCCCACACTGTATGATGGCCCCCATGCTGTGCCAAGACCCCACATTATCTCCCACACTGTATGACCCTAACTGTAAACCCCACACTGTATAAATAGCCTCCATATAGTATAATGCACCAAATAGCCCTTCATATAGTATAATCCCTTCATAGGCAGTCTGTAGCATAATCCCCTCCCATTGGCGGTCTGTAGCATAATCCCCCCCATAGGCAGTCCGTAGCAAAATTCCCCCATTGGCAATCTGTAGCACAATCCCCCCCATAGGCAGTCTGTAGCATAATCCCCCCATAGGCAGTCTGTAGCATAATCCCCCCATAGGCAGTCTGTAGCATAATCCCCCCCAAAGACAGTCTGTAGCATAATCCCCCCCATAGGAAGTCTGTAGCATAATCCCCCCCATAGACAGTCTGTAGCATAATCCCCCCAATAGGCAGTCTGTAGCATAATCCCCCCCACAGGGAGTCTGTACCATAATCCCCCCCATAGGGAGTTTGTAGCATAATCCCCCCATAGGCAGTCTGGAGCATAATCCCCTCATAGGCAGTCTGTAGCATAATCCCCCCCCGTAAGCAGTCCATAGCATATTCCCCTCCATAGGCAGTCTGTAGAATAATCTCCCCCATAGGCAGTCTGTAGCATAATCCCCCCACAGGGAGTCTGTACCATAATCCCCCCCATAGGAAGTTTATAGCATAATCCCCCCATAGGCAGTCTGTAGCATAATTTCCTCCCCCCATAGGCAGTCTTAAGCATAATCCCCCCATAGACAGTCTGTCGCATAATCTCTCCCCCATAGGCAGTCTGTAGCATAATCTCCCCCCCATAGGCAGTCTGTAGTATAATCTCCCCCCCTTAGGTAGTCTGTAGCATAATCTCTCCCCTATAGGCAGTCTGTAGTATAATCTCTTCCACTCATAGGCAGTTTGTAGCCTAATCCCCCCATAGGCAGTCTGTAGCATAATCCCCCCATAGGCAGTCTGTAGCATAATCTTCTCCCCCCATAGGCAGTCTGCAGCATAATTCCCCCCCCCCCCATAGGCAGTCTGTAGCATAATCTCTCCCCTATAGGCAGTCTGTAGCATAATCTCCTCTCCCCCATAGGCAGTTAGTAGCCTAATCCCCCCCATAGGCAGTCTGTAGCATAATCCCCCGCCCATAGGCAGTCTGTAGCATAATCTCTCCCCTATAGTCAGTCTGTAGCATAATCTCCTCCCTCATAGGCAGTCTGTAGCATAATCTCTCCCCTATAGTCAGTCTGTAGCATAATCTCCTCCCCCCATAGGCAGTCTGTAGCATAATCTCCCCCACAGGCAGTTTGCAGCATAATCTCCCCCCATAGGCAGTCTGTCACATAATCCCCCCCATAGGCAGTCTGTAGCATAATCTCCTCCCCATAGGCAGTTTGTAGCTTAGTCCCCCCATAGGAAGTCTGTAGCATAATCCCCCCATAGGCAGTCTGTAGCATAATCTCCTCCCCCCATAGGCAGTCTGTAGCATAATCTCCCCCCACAGGCAGTCTGTGGCATAATCCCCCCCATAGGCAGTCTGTAGCATAATCCCCCCCATAGGCAGTCTGTAGCATAATCCCCCCCATAGGCAGTCTATAGCATAATCCCCCCCACAGGGAGTCTGTAATATAATCCCCACCATAGGGAGTCTGTAGCATAATCCCCCCATAGGCAGTCTGTAGCATAATCTCCTCCCCCCATAGGCAGTCTGTGGCATAATCTCCCCCCATAGGCAGTCTTTAGCATAATCCCCCCATAGGCAGTCTGTAGCATAATCCCCCGCATAGGCAGTCTGTAGCATAATCCCCCCCATAGGCAGTTTGTAGCTTAGTCCCCCCATAGGAAGTCTGTAGCATAATCCCCCCATAGGCAGTCTGTAGCATAATCTCCTCCCCCCATAGGCAGTCTGTGGCATAATCTCCCCCCATAGGCAGTCTTTAGCATAATCCCCCCATAGGCAGTCTGTAGCATAATCCCCCGCATAGGCAGTCTGTAGCATAATCCCCCCCATAGGCAGTTTGTACCCTAATCCCCCCCATAGGCAGTCTGTAGCATAATCTCCCCCCATAGGCAGTCTGTAGCATAATCTCCCCCACAGGGAGTCTGTAATATAATCCCCACCATAGGGAGTCTGTAGCATAATCCCCCCATAGGCAGTCTGTAGCATAATCCCCCCCATAAGCAGTCCATAGCATATTCCCCCCATAGGCAGTCTGTGGCATAATCTCCCCCCATAGGCAGTCTGTAGCATAATCCCCCCATAGGCAGTCTGTAGCATAATCTCCCCCCATAGGCAGTCTGTAGCATAATCCCCCCCATAGGCAGTCTGTAGCATAATCCCCCGCATAGGCAGTCTGTAGCATAATCCCCCCCATAGGCAGTTTGTACCCTAATCCCCCCCATAGGCAGTCTGTAGCATAATCTCCCCCCATAGGCAGTCTGTAGCATAATCTCCCCCACAGGGAGTCTGTAATATAATCCCCACCATAGGGAGTCTGTAGCATAATCCCCCCATAGGCAGTCTGTAGCATAATCCCCCCCATAAGCAGTCCATAGCATATTCCCCCCATAGGCAGTCTGTGGCATAATCTCCCCCCATAGGCAGTCTGTAGCATAATCCCCCCATAGGCAGTCTGTAGCATAATCCCCCGCATAGGCAGTCTGCAGCATAATCCCCCCATAGGTAGTCTGTAGCATAATCCCCCCCATAGGCAGTTTGTACCCTAATCCCCCCCATAGGCAGTCTGTAGCATAATCTCCCCCCATAGGCAGTCTGTAGCATAATCCCCCCCATAGGCAGTCTGCAGCATAATCCCCCCATAGGTAGTCTGTAGCATAATTCCCCCCATAGGCAGTCTGTAGCATAATCCCCCTCATAGGCAGTCTGTAGCATAATCTCCTCCCCCATAGGCAGTTTGTATCTTAATCCCCCCATAGGCAGTCTGTAGCATAACCCCCCCATAGGCAGTTTGTAGCATAATCCCCCCATAGGTAGTCTGTAGCATAATCCCCCCATAGGCAGCCTGTAGCATAATCCCCCCATAGGCAGTCTGTAGCATAATCCCCCTATAGGCAGTCTGTAGCATAATCTCCTCCCCCCATATGTAGTCTGTAGCATAATCCCCCCCATAGGCAGTCTGTAGCATAATCTCCCCCCACAGGCAGTCTGTAGCATAATCTCCCCCCATAGGCAGTCTGTAGCATAATCTCTCCCCTATAGGCAGTCTGTAGTATAATCCCCCCATAGGCAGTCTATAGCATAATCTCCCCCCCCCCTATAGGCAGTCTGTAGCATAATCTCTCCCCTATAGGCAGTCTGTAGCACAATCTCCCCCCATAGGCAGTCTGTAGCATAATTTCCACCCCATAGGCAGTCTGTAGCATAATCTTCCCCCCATAGGCAGTCTGTAGCATAATCTCTCCCCTATAGGCAGTCTGTAGTATAATCCCCCCCATAGGCAGTCTGTAGCATAATCTCCCCCCATAGGCAGTCTGTAGCATAATCCCCCCCCATAGGCAGTCTGTAGCATATTCTCCTCCCCCATAGGCAGTTTGTATCCTAATCCCCCCATAGGCAGTCTGTAGCATAATCTCCTCCTCCTATAGGCAGTCTGTAGCATAATCCCCTCCATAGGCAGTCTGTAGCATAATCTCCCCCATAGGCAGTCTGTAGCATAATCTCCCCCATAGACATTCTGTAGCATAATCTCCTCCCCCCATATGTAGTCTGTAGCATAATCCCCCGCATAGGCAGTCTGTAGCATAATCCCCCCCATAGGCAGTCTGTAGCATAATCCCCCTATAGGCAGTCTATAGCATAATCTCCTCCCCCCATATGTAGTCTGTAGCATAATCCCCCCATAGGCAGTCTGTAGCATAATCTCCCCCCACAGGCAGTCTGTAGCATAATCTCCCCCCATATGTAGTCTGTAGCATAATCTCTCCCCTATAGTCAGTCTGTAGCATAATCTCCTCCCCCCATAGGCAGTCTGTAGCATAATCTCCCCCCATAGGCAGTCTGTCGCATAATCCCCCCCATAGGCAGTCTGTAGCATAATCTCCTCCCCATAGGCAGTTTGTAGCTTAATCCCCCCATAGGAAGTCTGTAGCATAATCCCCCCATAGGCAGTCTGTAGCATAATGTCCTCCCCCCATAGGCAGTCTGTAGCATAATCTCCCCCCACAGGCAGTCTGTCGCATAATCCCCCCCATAGGCAGTCTGTAGCATAATCCCCCCCATAGGCAGTCTGTAGCATAATCCCCCCCATAGGCAGTCTATAGCATAATCCCCCCCACAGGGAGTCTGTAATATAATCCCCACCATAGGGAGTCTGTAGCATAATCCCCCCATAGGCAGTCTGTAGCATAATCCCCCCATAGGCAGTCTGTAGCATAATCCCCCCCATAAGCAGTCCATAGCATATTCCCCCCATAGGCAGTCTGTGGCATAATCTCCCCCCATAGGCAGTCTGTAGCATAATCCCCCCATAGACAGTCTGTAGCATAATCCCCCGCATAGGCAGTCTGTAGCATAATCCCCCCCATAGGCAGTTTGTACCCTAATCCCCCCCATAGGCAGTCTGTAGCATAATCTCCCCCCATAGGCAGTCTGTAGCATAATCCCCCCCATAGGCAGTCTGTAGCATAATCCCCCCATAGGTAGTCTGTAGCATAATTCCCCCATAGGCAGTCTGTAGCATAATCCCCCCCATAGGCAGTCTGTAGCATAATCTCCTCCCCCATAGGCAGTTTGTATCTTAATCCTCCCATAGGCAGTCTGTAACATAACCCCCCCATAGGCAGTCTGTAGCATAATCCCCCCATAGGTAGTCTGTAGCATAATCCCCCCATAGGCAGTCTGTAGCATAATCTCTCCCCTATAGTCAGTCTGTAGCATAATCTCCTCCCTCATAGGCAGTCTGTAGCATAATCTCTCCCCTATAGTCAGTCTGTAGCATAATCTCCTCCCTCCATAGGCAGTCTGTAGCATAATCTCCCCCCACAGGCAGTTTGCAGCATAATCTCCCCCCATAGGCAGTCTGTCGCATAATCCCCCCCATAGGCAGTCTGTAGCATAATCTCCTCCCCATAGGCAGTTTGTAGCTTAATCCCCCCATAGGAAGTCTGTAGCATAATCCCCCATAGGCAGTCTGTAGCATAATCTCCTCCCCCCATAGGCAGTCTGTAGCATAATCTCCCCCCACAGGCAGTCTGTGGCATAATCCCCCCCATAGGCAGTCTGTAGCATAATCCCCCCCATAGGCAGTCTGTAGCATAATCCCCCCCATAGGCAGTCTATAGCATAATCCCCCCCACAGGGAGTCTGTAATATAATCCCCACCATAGGGAGTCTGTAGCATAATCCCCCCATAGGCAGTCTGTAGCATAATCCCCCCCATAAGCAGTCCATAGCATATTCCCCCCATAGGCAGTCTGTGGCATAATCTCCCCCCATAGGCAGTCTGTAGCATAATCCCCCCATAGGCAGTCTGTAGCATAATCCCCCGCATAGGCAGTCTGTAGCATAATCCCCCCCATAGGCAGTTTGTACCCTAATCCCCCCCATAGGCAGTCTGTAGCATAATCTCCCCCCATAGGCAGTCTGTAGAATAATCCCCCCCATAGGCAGTCTGCAGCATAATCCCCCCATAGGTAGTCTGTAGCATAATTCCCCCCATAGGCAGTCTGTAGCATAATCCCCCCCATAGGCAGTCTGTAGCATAATCTCCTCCCCCATAGGCTGTTTGTATCTTAATCCCCCCATAGGCAGTCTGTAGCATAACCCCCCCATAGGCAGTCTGTAGCATAATCCCCCCATAGGTAGTCTGTAGCATAATCCCCCCATAGGCAGTCTGTAGCATAATCCCCCTATAGGCAGTCTGTAGCATAAACTCCTCCCCCCATGTATAGTCTGTAGCATAATCCCCCCCATAGGCAGTCTGTAGCATAATCTCCCCCCACAGGCAGTCTGTAGCATAATCTCCCCCCATAGGCAGTCTGTAGCATAATCTCTCCCCTATAGGCAGTCTGTAGTATAATCCCCCCCATAGGCAGTCTATAGCATAATCTCCCCCCCCTATAGGCAGTCTGTAGCATAATCTCTCCCCTATAGGCAGTCTGTAGCACAATCTCCCCCCATAGGCAGTCTGTAGCATAATTTCCACCCCATAGGCAGTCTGTAGCATAATCTTCCCCCCATAGGCGGTCTGTAGCATAATCTCTCCCCTATAGGCAGTCTGTAGTATAATCCCCCCCATAGGCAGTCTGTAGCATAATCTCCCCCCATAGGCAGTCTGTAGCATAATCCCCCCCCATAGGCAGTCTGTAGCATATTCTCCTCACCCATAGGCAGTTTGTATCCTAATCCCCCCATAGGCAGTCTGTAGCATAATCTCCTCCTCCTATATGCAGTCTGTAGCATAATCCCCTCCATAGGCAGTCTGTAGCATAATCTCCCCCATAGGCAGTCTGTAGCATAATCTCCCCCATAGACATTCTGTAGCATAATCTCCTCCCCCCATATGTAGTCTGTAGCATAATCTCTCCCCCATAGGCAGTCTGTAGCATAATCTCCCCCATAGACATTCTGTAGCATAATCTCCTCCCCCCATATGTAGTCTGTAGCATAATCTCTCCCCCATAGGCAGTCTGTAGCATAATCTCCCCCATAGACATTCTGTAGCATAATCTCCTCCCCCCATATGTAGTCTGTAGCATAATCTCTCCCCCATAGGCAGTCTGTAGCATAATCTCCTCCCCCCATATGTAGTCTGTAGCATAATCCCCCCATAGGCAGTCTGTAGCATAATCTCCCCCCACAGGCAGTCTGTAGCATAATCTCCCCCCATAGGCAGTCTGTAGCATAATCTCTCCCCTATAGGCAGTCTGTAGCACAATCTCCCCCCATAGGCAGTCTGTATCATAATTTCCACCCCATAGGCAGTCTGTAGCATAACCCCCCAATAGGCAGTCTGTAGCATAATCTCTCCCCTATAGGCAGTCTGTAGCACAATCTCCCCCCATAGGCAGTCTGTAGCATAATTTCCACCCCATAGGCAGTCTGTAGCATAATTTCCACCCCATAGGCAGTCTGTAGCATAATCTCCCCCCCATAGGCAGTCTGTAGCATAATCTCTCCCCTATAGGCAGTCTGTAGTATAATCCCCCCCATAGGCAGTCTGTAGCATAATCTCCCCCCATAGGCAGTCTGTAGCATAATCATCTCCCCCCATAGGCAGTCTGTAGCATAATCTCCTCCCCCCATAGGCAGTCTGTGGCATAATCTCCCCCCATAGGCAGTCTTTAGCATAATCCCCCCATAGGCAGTCTGTAGCATAATCCCCCGCATAGGCAGTCTGTAGCATAATCCCCCCCATAGGCAGTTTGTAGCTTAGTCCCCCCATAGGAAGTCTGTAGCATAATCCCCCCATAGGCAGTCTGTAGCATAATCTCCTCCCCCCATAGGCAGTCTGTGGCATAATCTCCCCCCATAGGCAGTCTTTAGCATAATCCCCCCATAGGCAGTCTGTAGCATAATCCCCCGCATAGGCAGTCTGTAGCATAATCCCCCCCATAGGCAGTTTGTACCCTAATCCCCCCCATAGGCAGTCTGTAGCATAATCTCCCCCCATAGGCAGTCTGTAGCATAATCTCCCCCACAGGGAGTCTGTAATATAATCCCCACCATAGGGAGTCTGTAGCATAATCCCCCCATAGGCAGTCTGTAGCATAATCCCCCCCATAAGCAGTCCATAGCATATTCCCCCCATAGGCAGTCTGTGGCATAATCTCCCCCCATAGGCAGTCTGTAGCATAATCCCCCCATAGGCAGTCTGTAGCATAATCTCCCCCCATAGGCAGTCTGTAGCATAATCCCCCCCATAGGCAGTCTGTAGCATAATCCCCCGCATAGGCAGTCTGTAGCATAATCCCCCCATAGGCAGTCTGTAGCATAATCCCCCGCATAGGCAGTCTGCAGCATAATCCCCCCATAGGTAGTCTGTAGCATAATCCCCCCCATAGGCAGTTTGTACCCTAATCCCCCCCATAGGCAGTCTGTAGCATAATCTCCCCCCATAGGCAGTCTGTAGCATAATCCCCCCCATAGGCAGTCTGCAGCATAATCCCCCCATAGGTAGTCTGTAGCATAATTCCCCCCATAGGCAGTCTGTAGCATAATCCCCCTCATAGGCAGTCTGTAGCATAATCTCCTCCCCCATAGGCAGTTTGTATCTTAATCCCCCCATAGGCAGTCTGTAGCATAACCCCCCCATAGGCAGTTTGTAGCATAATCCCCCCATAGGTAGTCTGTAGCATAATCCCCCCATAGGCAGCCTGTAGCATAATCCCCCCATAGGCAGTCTGTAGCATAATCCCCCTGTAGGCAGTCTGTAGCATAATCTCCTCCCCCCATATGTAGTCTGTAGCATAATCCCCCCCATAGGCAGTCTGTAGCATAATCTCCCCCCACAGGCAGTCTGTAGCATAATCTCCCCCCATAGGCAGTCTGTAGCATAATCTCTCCCCTATAGGCAGTCTGTAGTATAATCCCCCCATAGGCAGTCTATAGCATAATCTCCCCCCCCCCTATAGGCAGTCTGTAGCATAATCTCTCCCCTATAGGCAGTCTGTAGCACAATCTCCCCCCATAGGCAGTCTGTAGCATAATTTCCACCCCATAGGCAGTCTGTAGCATAATCTTCCCCCCATAGGCAGTCTGTAGCATAATCTCTCCCCTATAGGCAGTCTGTAGTATAATCCCCCCCATAGGCAGTCTGTAGCATAATCTCCCCCCATAGGCAGTCTGTAGCATAATCCCCCCCCATAGGCAGTCTGTAGCATATTCTCCTCCCCCATAGGCAGTTTGTATCCTAATCCCCCCATAGGCAGTCTGTAGCATAATCTCCTCCTCCTATAGGCAGTCTGTAGCATAATCCCCTCCATAGGCAGTCTGTAGCATAATCTCCCCCATAGGCAGTCTGTAGCATAATCTCCCCCATAGACATTCTGTAGCATAATCTCCTCCCCCCATATGTAGTCTGTAGCATAATCCCCCGCATAGGCAGTCTGTAGCATAATCCCCCCCATAGGCAGTCTGTAGCATAATCCCCCTATAGGCAGTCTATAGCATAATCTCCTCCCCCCATATGTAGTCTGTAGCATAATCCCCCCATAGGCAGTCTGTAGCATAATCTCCCCCCACAGGCAGTCTGTAGCATAATCTCCCCCCATATGTAGTCTGTAGCATAATCTCTCCCCTATAGTCAGTCTGTAGCATAATCTCCTCCCCCCATAGGCAGTCTGTAGCATAATCTCCCCCCACAGGCAGTTTGCAGCATAATCTCCCCCCATAGGCAGTCTGTCGCATAATCCCCCCCATAGGCAGTCTGTAGCATAATCTCCTCCCCATAGGCAGTTTGTAGCTTAATCCCCCCATAGGAAGTCTGTAGCATAATCCCCCCATAGGCAGTCTGTAGCATAATGTCCTCCCCCCATAGGCAGTCTGTAGCATAATCTCCCCCCACAGGCAGTCTGTCGCATAATCCCCCCCATAGGCAGTCTGTAGCATAATCCCCCCCATAGGCAGTCTGTAGCATAATCTCCCCCCATAGGCAGTCTGTAGCATAATCCCCCCCATAGGCAGTCTGTAGCATAATCCCCCGCATAGGCAGTCTGTAGCATAATCCCCCCCATAGGCAGTTTGTACCCTAATCCCCCCCATAGGCAGTCTGTAGCATAATCTCCCCCCATAGGCAGTCTGTAGCATAATCTCCCCCACAGGGAGTCTGTAATATAATCCCCACCATAGGGAGTCTGTAGCATAATCCCCCCATAGGCAGTCTGTAGCATAATCCCCCCCATAAGCAGTCCATAGCATATTCCCCCCATAGGCAGTCTGTGGCATAATCTCCCCCCATAGGCAGTCTGTAGCATAATCCCCCCATAGGCAGTCTGTAGCATAATCCCCCGCATAGGCAGTCTGCAGCATAATCCCCCCATAGGTAGTCTGTAGCATAATCCCCCCCATAGGCAGTTTGTACCCTAATCCCCCCCATAGGCAGTCTGTAGCATAATCTCCCCCCATAGGCAGTCTGTAGCATAATCCCCCCCATAGGCAGTCTGCAGCATAATCCCCCCATAGGTAGTCTGTAGCATAATTCCCCCCATAGGCAGTCTGTAGCATAATCCCCCTCATAGGCAGTCTGTAGCATAATCTCCTCCCCCATAGGCAGTTTGTATCTTAATCCCCCCATAGGCAGTCTGTAGCATAACCCCCCCATAGGCAGTTTGTAGCATAATCCCCCCATAGGTAGTCTGTAGCATAATCCCCCCATAGGCAGCCTGTAGCATAATCCCCCCATAGGCAGTCTGTAGCATAATCCCCCTATAGGCAGTCTGTAGCATAATCTCCTCCCCCCATATGTAGTCTGTAGCATAATCCCCCCCATAGGCAGTCTGTAGCATAATCTCCCCCCACAGGCAGTCTGTAGCATAATCTCCCCCCATAGGCAGTCTGTAGCATAATCTCTCCCCTATAGGCAGTCTGTAGTATAATCCCCCCATAGGCAGTCTATAGCATAATCTCCCCCCCCCCTATAGGCAGTCTGTAGCATAATCTCTCCCCTATAGGCAGTCTGTAGCACAATCTCCCCCCATAGGCAGTCTGTAGCATAATTTCCACCCCATAGGCAGTCTGTAGCATAATCTTCCCCCCATAGGCAGTCTGTAGCATAATCTCTCCCCTATAGGCAGTCTGTAGTATAATCCCCCCCATAGGCAGTCTGTAGCATAATCTCCCCCCATAGGCAGTCTGTAGCATAATCCCCCCCCATAGGCAGTCTGTAGCATATTCTCCTCCCCCATAGGCAGTTTGTATCCTAATCCCCCCATAGGCAGTCTGTAGCATAATCTCCTCCTCCTATAGGCAGTCTGTAGCATAATCCCCTCCATAGGCAGTCTGTAGCATAATCTCCCCCATAGGCAGTCTGTAGCATAATCTCCCCCATAGACATTCTGTAGCATAATCTCCTCCCCCCATATGTAGTCTGTAGCATAATCCCCCGCATAGGCAGTCTGTAGCATAATCCCCCCCATAGGCAGTCTGTAGCATAATCCCCCTATAGGCAGTCTATAGCATAATCTCCTCCCCCCATATGTAGTCTGTAGCATAATCCCCCCATAGGCAGTCTGTAGCATAATCTCCCCCCACAGGCAGTCTGTAGCATAATCTCCCCCCATATGTAGTCTGTAGCATAATCTCTCCCCTATAGTCAGTCTGTAGCATAATCTCCTCCCCCCATAGGCAGTCTGTAGCATAATCTCCCCCCACAGGCAGTTTGCAGCATAATCTCCCCCCATAGGCAGTCTGTCGCATAATCCCCCCCATAGGCAGTCTGTAGCATAATCTCCTCCCCATAGGCAGTTTGTAGCTTAATCCCCCCATAGGAAGTCTGTAGCATAATCCCCCCATAGGCAGTCTGTAGCATAATGTCCTCCCCCCATAGGCAGTCTGTAGCATAATCTCCCCCCACAGGCAGTCTGTCGCATAATCCCCCCCATAGGCAGTCTGTAGCATAATCCCCCCCATAGGCAGTCTGTAGCATAATCCCCCCCATAGGCAGTCTATAGCATAATCCCCCCCACAGGGAGTCTGTAATATAATCCCCACCATAGGGAGTCTGTAGCATAATCCCCCCATAGGCAGTCTGTAGCATAATCCCCCCATAGGCAGTCTGTAGCATAATCCCCCCCATAAGCAGTCCATAGCATATTCCCCCCATAGGCAGTCTGTGGCATAATCTCCCCCCATAGGCAGTCTGTAGCATAATCCCCCCATAGACAGTCTGTAGCATAATCCCCCGCATAGGCAGTCTGTAGCATAATCCCCCCCATAGGCAGTTTGTACCCTAATCCCCCCCATAGGCAGTCTGTAGCATAATCTCCCCCCATAGGCAGTTTGTAGCATAATCCCCCCCATAGGCAGTCTGTAGCATAATCCCCCCATAGGTAGTCTGTAGCATAATTCCCCCATAGGCAGTCTGTAGCATAATCCCCCCCATAGGCAGTCTGTAGCATAATCTCCTCCCCCATAGGCAGTTTGTATCTTAATCCTCCCATAGGCAGTCTGTAACATAACCCCCCCATAGGCAGTCTGTAGCATAATCCCCCCATAGGTAGTCTGTAGCATAATCCCCCCATAGGCAGTCTGTAGCATAATCTCTCCCCTATAGTCAGTCTGTAGCATAATCTCCTCCCTCATAGGCAGTCTGTAGCATAATCTCTCCCCTATAGTCAGTCTGTAGCATAATCTCCTCCCTCCATAGGCAGTCTGTAGCATAATCTCCCCCCACAGGCAGTTTGCAGCATAATCTCCCCCCATAGGCAGTCTGTCGCATAATCCCCCCCATAGGCAGTCTGTAGCATAATCTCCTCCCCATAGGCAGTTTGTAGCTTAATCCCCCCATAGGAAGTCTGTAGCATAATCCCCCATAGGCAGTCTGTAGCATAATCTCCTCCCCCCATAGGCAGTCTGTAGCATAATCTCCCCCCACAGGCAGTCTGTGGCATAATCCCCCCCATAGGCAGTCTGTAGCATAATCCCCCCCATAGGCAGTCTGTAGCATAATCCCCCCCATAGGCAGTCTATAGCATAATCCCCCCCACAGGGAGTCTGTAATATAATCCCCACCATAGGGAGTCTGTAGCATAATCCCCCCATAGGCAGTCTGTAGCATAATCCCCCCCATAAGCAGTCCATAGCATATTCCCCCCATAGGCAGTCTGTGGCATAATCTCCCCCCATAGGCAGTCTGTAGCATAATCCCCCCATAGGCAGTCTGTAGCATAATCCCCCGCATAGGCAGTCTGTAGCATAATCCCCCCCATAGGCAGTTTGTACCCTAATCCCCCCCATAGGCAGTCTGTAGCATAATCTCCCCCCATAGGCAGTCTGTAGAATAATCCCCCCCATAGGCAGTCTGCAGCATAATCCCCCCATAGGTAGTCTGTAGCATAATTCCCCCCATAGGCAGTCTGTAGCATAATCCCCCCCATAGGCAGTCTGTAGCATAATCTCCTCCCCCATAGGCTGTTTGTATCTTAATCCCCCCATAGGCAGTCTGTAGCATAACCCCCCCATAGGCAGTCTGTAGCATAATCCCCCCATAGGTAGTCTGTAGCATAATCCCCCCATAGGCAGTCTGTAGCATAATCCCCCTATAGGCAGTCTGTAGCATAAACTCCTCCCCCCATGTATAGTCTGTAGCATAATCCCCCCCATAGGCAGTCTGTAGCATAATCTCCCCCCACAGGCAGTCTGTAGCATAATCTCCCCCCATAGGCAGTCTGTAGCATAATCTCTCCCCTATAGGCAGTCTGTAGTATAATCCCCCCCATAGGCAGTCTATAGCATAATCTCCCCCCCCTATAGGCAGTCTGTAGCATAATCTCTCCCCTATAGGCAGTCTGTAGCACAATCTCCCCCCATAGGCAGTCTGTAGCATAATTTCCACCCCATAGGCAGTCTGTAGCATAATCTTCCCCCCATAGGCGGTCTGTAGCATAATCTCTCCCCTATAGGCAGTCTGTAGTATAATCCCCCCCATAGGCAGTCTGTAGCATAATCTCCCCCCATAGGCAGTCTGTAGCATAATCCCCCCCCATAGGCAGTCTGTAGCATATTCTCCTCACCCATAGGCAGTTTGTATCCTAATCCCCCCATAGGCAGTCTGTAGCATAATCTCCTCCTCCTATATGCAGTCTGTAGCATAATCCCCTCCATAGGCAGTCTGTAGCATAATCTCCCCCATAGGCAGTCTGTAGCATAATCTCCCCCATAGACATTCTGTAGCATAATCTCCTCCCCCCATATGTAGTCTGTAGCATAATCTCTCCCCCATAGGCAGTCTGTAGCATAATCTCCCCCATAGACATTCTGTAGCATAATCTCCTCCCCCCATATGTAGTCTGTAGCATAATCTCTCCCCCATAGGCAGTCTGTAGCATAATCTCCCCCATAGACATTCTGTAGCATAATCTCCTCCCCCCATATGTAGTCTGTAGCATAATCTCTCCCCCATAGGCAGTCTGTAGCATAATCTCCTCCCCCCATATGTAGTCTGTAGCATAATCCCCCCATAGGCAGTCTGTAGCATAATCTCCCCCCACAGGCAGTCTGTAGCATAATCTCCCCCCATAGGCAGTCTGTAGCATAATCTCTCCCCTATAGGCAGTCTGTAGCACAATCTCCCCCCATAGGCAGTCTGTATCATAATTTCCACCCCATAGGCAGTCTGTAGCATAACCCCCCAATAGGCAGTCTGTAGCATAATCTCTCCCCTATAGGCAGTCTGTAGCACAATCTCCCCCCATAGGCAGTCTGTAGCATAATTTCCACCCCATAGGCAGTCTGTAGCATAATTTCCACCCCATAGGCAGTCTGTAGCATAATCTCCCCCCCATAGGCAGTCTGTAGCATAATCTCTCCCCTATAGGCAGTCTGTAGTATAATCCCCCCCATAGGCAGTCTGTAGCATAATCTCCCCCCATAGGCAGTCTGTAGCATAATCATCTCCCCCCATAGGCAGTCTGTAGCATAATCTCCTCCCCCCATAGGCAGTCTGTGGCATAATCTCCCCCCATAGGCAGTCTTTAGCATAATCCCCCCATAGGCAGTCTGTAGCATAATCCCCCGCATAGGCAGTCTGTAGCATAATCCCCCCCATAGGCAGTTTGTAGCTTAGTCCCCCCATAGGAAGTCTGTAGCATAATCCCCCCATAGGCAGTCTGTAGCATAATCTCCTCCCCCCATAGGCAGTCTGTGGCATAATCTCCCCCCATAGGCAGTCTTTAGCATAATCCCCCCATAGGCAGTCTGTAGCATAATCCCCCGCATAGGCAGTCTGTAGCATAATCCCCCCCATAGGCAGTTTGTACCCTAATCCCCCCCATAGGCAGTCTGTAGCATAATCTCCCCCCATAGGCAGTCTGTAGCATAATCTCCCCCACAGGGAGTCTGTAATATAATCCCCACCATAGGGAGTCTGTAGCATAATCCCCCCATAGGCAGTCTGTAGCATAATCCCCCCCATAAGCAGTCCATAGCATATTCCCCCCATAGGCAGTCTGTGGCATAATCTCCCCCCATAGGCAGTCTGTAGCATAATCCCCCCATAGGCAGTCTGTAGCATAATCTCCCCCCATAGGCAGTCTGTAGCATAATCCCCCCCATAGGCAGTCTGTAGCATAATCCCCCGCATAGGCAGTCTGTAGCATAATCCCCCCATAGGCAGTCTGTAGCATAATCCCCCGCATAGGCAGTCTGCAGCATAATCCCCCCATAGGTAGTCTGTAGCATAATCCCCCCCATAGGCAGTTTGTACCCTAATCCCCCCCATAGGCAGTCTGTAGCATAATCTCCCCCCATAGGCAGTCTGTAGCATAATCCCCCCCATAGGCAGTCTGCAGCATAATCCCCCCATAGGTAGTCTGTAGCATAATTCCCCCCATAGGCAGTCTGTAGCATAATCCCCCTCATAGGCAGTCTGTAGCATAATCTCCTCCCCCATAGGCAGTTTGTATCTTAATCCCCCCATAGGCAGTCTGTAGCATAACCCCCCCATAGGCAGTTTGTAGCATAATCCCCCCATAGGTAGTCTGTAGCATAATCCCCCCATAGGCAGCCTGTAGCATAATCCCCCCATAGGCAGTCTGTAGCATAATCCCCCTGTAGGCAGTCTGTAGCATAATCTCCTCCCCCCATATGTAGTCTGTAGCATAATCCCCCCCATAGGCAGTCTGTAGCATAATCTCCCCCCACAGGCAGTCTGTAGCATAATCTCCCCCCATAGGCAGTCTGTAGCATAATCTCTCCCCTATAGGCAGTCTGTAGTATAATCCCCCCATAGGCAGTCTATAGCATAATCTCCCCCCCCCCCTATAGGCAGTCTGTAGCATAATCTCTCCCCTATAGGCAGTCTGTAGCACAATCTCCCCCCATAGGCAGTCTGTAGCATAATTTCCACCCCATAGGCAGTCTGTAGCATAATCTTCCCCCCATAGGCAGTCTGTAGCATAATCTCTCCCCTATAGGCAGTCTGTAGTATAATCCCCCCCATAGGCAGTCTGTAGCATAATCTCCCCCCATAGGCAGTCTGTAGCATAATCCCCCCCCATAGGCAGTCTGTAGCATATTCTCCTCCCCCATAGGCAGTTTGTATCCTAATCCCCCCATAGGCAGTCTGTAGCATAATCTCCTCCTCCTATAGGCAGTCTGTAGCATAATCCCCTCCATAGGCAGTCTGTAGCATAATCTCCCCCATAGGCAGTCTGTAGCATAATCTCCCCCATAGACATTCTGTAGCATAATCTCCTCCCCCCATATGTAGTCTGTAGCATAATCCCCCGCATAGGCAGTCTGTAGCATAATCCCCCCCATAGGCAGTCTGTAGCATAATCCCCCTATAGGCAGTCTATAGCATAATCTCCTCCCCCCATATGTAGTCTGTAGCATAATCCCCCCATAGGCAGTCTGTAGCATAATCTCCCCCCACAGGCAGTCTGTAGCATAATCTCCCCCCATATGTAGTCTGTAGCATAATCTCTCCCCTATAGTCAGTCTGTAGCATAATCTCCTCCCCCCATAGGCAGTCTGTAGCATAATCTCCCCCCACAGGCAGTTTGCAGCATAATCTCCCCCCATAGGCAGTCTGTCGCATAATCCCCCCCATAGGCAGTCTGTAGCATAATCTCCTCCCCATAGGCAGTTTGTAGCTTAATCCCCCCATAGGAAGTCTGTAGCATAATCCCCCCATAGGCAGTCTGTAGCATAATGTCCTCCCCCCATAGGCAGTCTGTAGCATAATCTCCCCCCACAGGCAGTCTGTCGCATAATCCCCCCCATAGGCAGTCTGTAGCATAATCCCCCCCATAGGCAGTCTGTAGCATAATCCCCCCCATAGGCAGTCTATAGCATAATCCCCCCCACAGGGAGTCTGTAATATAATCCCCACCATAGGGAGTCTGTAGCATAATCCCCCCATAGGCAGTCTGTAGCATAATCCCCCCATAGGCAGTCTGTAGCATAATCCCCCCCATAAGCAGTCCATAGCATATTCCCCCCATAGGCAGTCTGTGGCATAATCTCCCACCATAGGCAGTCTGTAGCATAATCCCCCCATAGACAGTCTGTAGCATAATCCCCCGCATAGGCAGTCTGTAGCATAATCCCCCCCATAGGCAGTTTGTACCCTAATCCCCCCATAGGCAGTCTGTAGCATAATCTCCCCCCATAGGCAGTCTGTAGCATAATCCCCCCCATAGGCAGTCTGTAGCATAATCCCCCCATAGGTAGTCTGTAGCATAATTCCCCCATAGGCAGTCTGTAGCATAATCCCCCCCATAGGCAGTCTGTAGCATAATCTCCTCCCCCATAGGCAGTTTGTATCTTAATCCTCCCATAGGCAGTCTGTAACATAACCCCCCCATAGGCAGTCTGTAGCATAATCCCCCCATAGGTAGTCTGTAGCATAATCCCCCCATAGGCAGTCTGTTGCATAATCTCTCCCCTATAGTCAGTCTGTAGCATAATCTCCTCCCTCATAGGCAGTCTGTAGCATAATCTCTCCCCTATAGTCAGTCTGTAGCATAATCTCCTCCCTCCATAGGCAGTCTGTAGCATAATCTCCCCCCACAGGCAGTTTGCAGCATAATCTCCCCCCATAGGCAGTCTGTCGCATAATCCCCCCCATAGGCAGTCTGTAGCATAATCTCCTCCCCATAGGCAGTTTGTAGCTTAATCCCCCCATAGGAAGTCTGTAGCATAATCCCCCATAGGCAGTCTGTAGCATAATCTCCTCCCCCCATAGGCAGTCTGTAGCATAATCTCCCCCCACAGGCAGTCTGTGGCATAATCCCCCCCATAGGCAGTCTGTAGCATAATCCCCCCCATAGGCAGTCTGTAGCATAATCCCCCCCATAGGCAGTCTATAGCATAATCCCCCCCACAGGGAGTCTGTAATATAATCCCCACCATAGGGAGTCTGTAGCATAATCCCCCCATAGGCAGTCTGTAGCATAATCCCCCCCATAAGCAGTCCATAGCATATTCCCCCCATAGGCAGTCTGTGGCATAATCTCCCCCCATAGGCAGTCTGTAGCATAATCCCCCCATAGGCAGTCTGTAGCATAATCCCCCGCATAGGCAGTCTGTAGCATAATCCCCCCCATAGGCAGTTTGTACCCTAATCCCCCCCATAGGCAGTCTGTAGCATAATCTCCCCCCATAGGCAGTCTGTAGAATAATCCCCCCCATAGGCAGTCTGCAGCATAATCCCCCCATAGGTAGTCTGTAGCATAATTCCCCCCATAGGCAGTCTGTAGCATAATCCCCCCCATAGGCAGTCTGTAGCATAATCTCCTCCCCCATAGGCTGTTTGTATCTTAATCCCCCCATAGGCAGTCTGTAGCATAACCCCCCCATAGGCAGTCTGTAGCATAATCCCCCTATAGGCAGTCTGTAGCATAAACTCCTCCCCCCATGTATAGTCTGTAGCATAATCCCCCCCATAGGCAGTCTGTAGCATAATCTCCCCCCACAGGCAGTCTGTAGCATAATCTCCCCCCATAGGCAGTCTGTAGCATAATCTCTCCCCTATAGGCAGTCTGTAGTATAATCCCCCCCATAGGCAGTCTATAGCATAATCTCCCCCCCCTATAGGCAGTCTGTAGCATAATCTCTCCCCTATAGGCAGTCTGTAGCACAATCTCCCCCCATAGGCAGTCTGTAGCATAATTTCCACCCCATAGGCAGTCTGTAGCATAATCTTCCCCCCATAGGCGGTCTGTAGCATAATCTCTCCCCTATAGGCAGTCTGTAGTATAATCCCCCCCATAGGCAGTCTGTAGCATAATCTCCCCCCATAGGCAGTCTGTAGCATAATCCCCCCCCATAGGCAGTCTGTAGCATATTCTCCTCACCCATAGGCAGTTTGTATCCTAATCCCCCCATAGGCAGTCTGTAGCATAATCTCCTCCTCCTATATGCAGTCTGTAGCATAATCCCCTCCATAGGCAGTCTGTAGCATAATCTCCCCCATAGGCAGTCTGTAGCATAATCTCCCCCATAGACATTCTGTAGCATAATCTCCTCCCCCCATATGTAGTCTGTAGCATAATCTCTCCCCCATAGGCAGTCTGTAGCATAATCTCCCCCATAGACATTCTGTAGCATAATCTCCTCCCCCCATATGTAGTCTGTAGCATAATCTCTCCCCCATAGGCAGTCTGTAGCATAATCTCCCCCATAGACATTCTGTAGCATAATCTCCTCCCCCCATATGTAGTCTGTAGCATAATCTCTCCCCCATAGGCAGTCTGTAGCATAATCTCCTCCCCCCATATGTAGTCTGTAGCATAATCCCCCGCATAGGCAGTCTGTAGCATAATCCCCCCCATAGGCAGTCTGTAGCATAATCCCCCTATAGGCAGTCTATAGCATAATCTCCTCCCCCCATATGTAGTCTGTAGCATAATCCCCCCATAGGCAGTCTGTAGCATAATCTCCCCCCACAGGCAGTCTGTAGCATAATCTCCCCCCATAGGCAGTCTGTAGCATAATCTCTCCCCTATAGGCAGTCTGTAGCACAATCTCCCCCCATAGGCAGTCTGTATCATAATTTCCACCCCATAGGCAGTCTGTAGCATAACCCCCCAATAGGCAGTCTGTAGCATAATCTCTCCCCTATAGGCAGTCTGTAGCACAATCTCCCCCCATAGGCAGTCTGTAGCATAATTTCCACCCCATAGGCAGTCTGTAGCATAATTTCCACCCCATAGGCAGTCTGTAGCATAATCTCCCCCCCATAGGCAGTCTGTAGCATAATCTCTCCCCTATAGGCAGTCTGTAGTATAATCCCCCCCATAGGCAGTCTGTAGCATAATCTCCCCCCATAGGCAGTCTGTAGCATAATCCCCCCCATAGGCAGTCTGTAGCATAATCTCCTCCCCCATAGGCAGTTTGTATCCTAATCCCCCCATAGGCAGTCTGTAGCATAACCCCCCATAGGCAGTCTGTAGCATAATCTCCCCCCACAGGCAGTCTGTAGCATAATCTCCCCCCATAGGCAGTCTGTAGCATAATCTCTCCCCTATAGGCAGTCTGTAGCACAATCTCCCCCATAGGCAGTCTGTAGCATAATCTCCCCCCCATAGGCAGTCTGTAGCATAATTTCCACCCCATAGGCAGTCTGTAGCATAACCCCCCCATAGACAGTCTGTAGCATAATTTCCACCCCATAGGCAGTCTGTAGCATAATCTCTCCCCTATAGGCAGTCTGTAGCACAATCTCCCCCCATAGGCAGTCTGTAGCATAATTTCCACCCCATAGGCAGTCTGTAGCATAATCTCCCCCCCCATAGGCAGTCTGTAGCATAATATCTCCCCTATAGGCAGTCTGTAGTATAATCCCCCCATAGGCAGTCTGTAGCATAATCTCCTCCCCCATAGGCAGTTTGTATCCTAATCCCCCCATAGGCAGTCTGTAGCATAACCCCCCATAGGCAGTCTGTAGCATAATCTCCTCCTCCCATAGGCTATCTGTAGCATAACCCCCCCCCATACGCAGTCTGTAGCATAATCTCTCCCCTATAGTCAGTCTGTAGCATAATCTCCTCCCCCATAGGCAGTTTGTAGCCTAATCCTCCCCATAGGCAGTCTGTAGCATAATCCCCCTATAGGCAGTCTGTAGCATAATCTCCTCCCCCCCATAGGCAGTCTGTAGCATAATCTCCCCCCCACAGGCAGTCTGTAGCATAATCTCCCCCCATAGGCAGCCTGAAGCATAATCTCTCCCCTATAGGCAGTCTATAGTATAGTCCCCCCCCATAGGCAGTCTGTAGCATAATCCCCCCCCCCATAGGCAGTCTGTAGCATAATCTCTCCTCTATAGGCAGTCTGTAGCACAATCTCCCCCCATAGGCAGTCTGTAGCATAATTTCCACCCCATAGGCAGTCTGTAGCATAATCTCCCCCCCATAGGCAGTCTGTAGCATAATCTCTCCCCTATAGGCAGTCTGTAGCACAATCTCCCCCCATAGGCAGTCTGTAGCACAATCTCCCCCCATAGGCAGTCTGTATCATAATCTCCCCCCCATAGGCAGTCTGTAGCATAATCTCCCCCCCATAGGCAGTCTGTAGCATAATCTCTCCCCTATAGGCAGTCTGTAGCACAATTTCCCCCCATCCCCCATAAGCTGTCTGTAGCATAACCCCCCCCCCATAGGCAGTCTGTAGCATAATCTCTCCCCTATAGGCAGTCTGTAGCACAATCTCCCCCCATAGGCAGTCTGTAGCATAATTTCCACCCCATAGGCAGTCTGTAGCATAATCTCCCCCCCATAGGCAGTCTGTAGCATAATCTCTCCCCTATAGGCAGTCTGTAGCATAATCTCTCCCCTATAGGCAGTCTGTAGCATAATCTCCTCCCCCCCATAGGCAGTTTGTAGTCTAATCTCCCCCTCAAAGGCAGTTTGCAGTACAATCCCCCCCATAGGCAGTCTGTAGTACAATCTACTCCTCCCCCCATAGGCACTCTGTAGTATAAATCTCCCCTCCCATAGACATTCTGTAGCATAATCTCACCCCCCCATAGGTAGTCTGTAGTATAATCTCCCCCCCATAGGCATTTTGTAGTATAATCTCCCCTCCCATAGACAGTCTGTAGCATAATCTCACCCCCTATAGGCAGGCTGTAGCATAATCCCCCCCCCATAGGCAGTCTGTAGTATAATCCCCCCCAATAGGCAGTTTGTAGTATAATCTCCCCTCCCATAGACAGTCTGTAGCATAATCTCACCCCCCCCATAGGCAGTCTGTAGCATAACCCCCCCCCCATAGGCAGTCTGTTGTATAATCCCCCCCATAGGCAGTCTGTAGTATAATCCCCCCCATAGGCAGTTTGTAGTATAATCTCACCTAACATAGACATTCTGTAGCATAATCTCACCTCCCCATAGGCAGTCTGTAGTATAATCTCCCCCCATAGGCAGTTTGTAGTATAATCTTCCCTCCCATTGACAGTCTGTAGCATAATGTCACCCCCCCCATAGACAGTCTGTAGCATAATCTCACCCCACCATAGACAGTCTGTAGCATAATCTCACCCCTTATAGGGAGTTTGTAGTATAATCTCCCCCCATAGGCAGTCTGTAGTATAATCTCCCCCCATAGACAGTCTGCAGTATAATCTCACCCCCCATAGGCAGTTTGTAGTATAATCTCCCCCCATAGACAGTCTGTAGCATAATCTCACCCCCCATAGGTAGTTTGTAGTATAATCTCCCCCCATAGACAGTCTGTAGTATAATCTCCCCCCATAGACAGTCTGCAGTATAATCTCACCTCCCCCCATAGGCAGTTTGTAGTATAATCTCCCCCCATAGGCAGTCTGTAATATAATCTTCCTCCCTATGAGCAAAGTATGTAGCATAATATCCCCCCCAATAGGAAAAATATGAGCAGGGGAGCCTGATGCTGGCACCGCGGCCCCCCCTCCTGCTCAAGGGCAGCATAGCGGCCGCCAGGCAGTGCAGGGACATCCAGTCTCCCTGCTCTGCCCGGAATGTAACTGTAAAGGCGTGCTGTGCATGCCGATACAGTTACAGTAGCATAGCTCCGGGTGGGCCCCATCAGAGCGCGGGGCCCAGGGCGACCGCCCCCTCTGCCCCCCTGGTATCTATGCTACTGGGGTGCATGCCAGTGTTATCATGCGCTCCCATTGCTTGCATGCTGAAGTCAGCTGCCAGCTTCACAATTGGATGCCGTGCAGTAGGGGAACGGAGGGAAGATGAGTATAATTGTTTATTTTTTCCATGCATTAAAGAACAGGGGCAGAATGGGGGACATATACCAGGATGGGGAATATATAAAATAGAATGGGGCCAAAGCAGGATAAGGGGCCCATTAAAGTCTAGTTACGCCACTGCTCAGGATCAGTGTGGAATCAGTAATGCATGTATAGTGAGTGCAGCTCTGGAGTATAATACAGGATATAACTCAGGATCAGTAATGTAATGTATGTACACAGTGACTGCACCAGCAGAATAGTGAGTGCAGCTCTGGAGTATAATACAGGAGGTAACCCAGGATCAGTAATGTAATGTATGTACACAGTGACTGTACCAGCAGAATAGTGAGTGCAGCTCTGGACTATAATACAGGATGTAACTCAGGATCAGTAATGTAATGTATGTACACAGTGACTGCACCAGCAGAATAGTGAGTGCAGCTCTGGAGTATAATACAGGAGGTAACCCAGGATCAGTAATGTAATGTATGTACACAGTGACTGTACCAGCAGAATAGTGAGTGCAGCTCTGGACTATAATACAGGATGTAACTCAGGATCAGTAATGTAATGTATGTACACAGTGACTGCACCAGCAGAATAGTGAGTGCAGCTCTGGAGTATAATACAGGAGGTAACCCAGGATCAGTAATGTAATGTATGTACACAGTGACTGCACCAGCAGAATAGTGAGTGCAGCTCTGGAGTATAATACAGGATATAACTCAGGATCAGTAATGTAATGTATGTACACAGTGACTGCACCAGCAGAATAGTGAGTGCAGCTCTGGAGTATATTACAGGAGGTAACCCAGGATCAGTAATGTAATGTATGTACACAGTGACTGCACCAGCAGAATAGTGAGTGCAGCTCTGGAGTATAATACAGGATATAACTCAGGATCAGTAATGTAATGTATGTACACAGTGACTGCACCAGCAGAATAGTGAGTGCAGCTCTGGAGTATAATACCGGATGTAACTCAGGATCAGTAATGTAATGTATGTACACAGTGACTCCACCAGCAGAATAGTGAGTGCAGCTCTGGAGTATAATACAGGATGTAACTCAGGATTAGTAATGTAATGTATGTACACAGTGACCGCATCAGCAGAATAGTGAGTGCAGCTCTGGAGTATAATACAGGATGTAACTCAGGATCAGTAATGTAATGTATGTACACAGTGACTGCACCAGCAGAATAGTGAGTGCAGCTCTGGAGTATAATACAGGATGTAACTCAGGATCAGTAATGTAATGTATGTACACAGTGACTGCACCAGCAGAATAGTGAGTGCAGCTCTGGAGTATAATACAGGAGGTAACTCAGGATCAGCAATGTAATGTATGTACACAGTGACTGCACCAGCAGAATAGTGAGTGCAGCTCTGGAGTATAATACAGGAGGTAACTCAGGATCAGTAATGTAATGTATGTACACAGTGACCGCATCAGCAGAATAGTGAGTGCAGCTCTAGAGTATAATACAGGATGTAACTCAGGATCAGTAATGTATGTACACAGTGACTGCACCAGCAGAATAGTGAGTGCAGCTCTGGAGTATAATACAGGAGGTAACCCAGGATCAGTAATGTAATGTATGTACACAGTGACTGCACCAGCAGAATAGTGAGTGCAGCTCTGGAGTATAATACAGGATATAACTCAGGATCAGTAATGTAATGTATGTACACAGTGACTGCACCAGCAGAATAGTGAGTGCAGCTCTGGAGTATAATACCGGATGTAACTCAGGATCAGTAATGTAATGTATGTACACAGTGACTGCACCAGCAGAATAGTGAGTGCAGCTCTGGAGTATAATACAGGATGTAACTCAGGATTAGTAATGTAATGTATGTACACAGTGACCGCATCAGCAGAATAGTGAGTGCAGCTCTGGAGTATAATACAGGATGTAGCTCAGGATCAGTAATGTAATGTATGTACACAGTGACTGCACCAGCAGAATAGTGAGTGCAGCTCTGGAGTATAATACAGGATGTAACTCAGGATCAGTAATGTAATGTATGTACACAGTGACTGCACCAGCAGAATAGTGAGTGCAGCTCTGGAGTATAATACAGGAGGTAACTCAGGATCAGCAATGTAATGTATGTACACAGTGACTGCACCAGCAGAATAGTGAGTGCAGCTCTGGAGTATAATACAAGATGTAACTCAGGATCAGTAATGTAATGTATGTACACAGTGACTGCACCAGCAGAATAGTGAGTGCAGCTCTGGAGTATAATACAGGAGGTAACTCAGGATCAGTAATGTAATGTATGTACACAGTGACCGCATCAGCAGAATAGTGAGTGCAGCTCTAGAGTATAATACAGGATGTAACTCAGGATCAGTAATGTAATGTATGTACACAGTGACTGCACCAGCAGAATAGTGAGTGCAGCTCTGGAGTATAATACCGGATGTAACTCAGGATCAGTAATGTAATGTATGTACACAGTGACTCCACCAGCAGAATAGTGAGTGCAGCTCTGGAGTATAATACAGGATGTAACTCAGGATTAGTAATGTAATGTATGTACACAGTGACCGCATCAGCAGAATAGTGAGTGCAGCTCTGGAGTATAATACAGGATGTAACTCAGGATCAGTAATGTAATGTATGTACACAGTGACTGCACCAGCAGAATAGTGAGTGCAGCTCTGGAGTATAATACAGGATGTAACTCAGGATCAGTAATGTAATGTATGTACACAGTGACTGCACCAGCAGAATAGTGAGTGCAGCTCTGGAGTATAATATAGGATGTAACTCAGGATCAGTAATGTAATGTATGTACACAGTGACTGCACCAGCAGAATAGTGAGTGCAGCTCTGGAGTATAATACAGGAGGTAACTCAGGATCAGTAATGTATGTACACAGTGACTGCACCAGCAGAATAGTGAGTGCAGCTCTGGAGTATAATACAGGAGGTAACCCAGGATCAGTAATGTAATGTATGTACACAGTGACTGCACCAGCAGAATAGTGAGTGCAGCTCTGGAGTATAATACAGGATATAACTCAGGATCAGTAATGTAATGTATGTACACAGTGACTGCACCAGCAGAATAGTGAGTGCAGCTCTGGAGTATAATACAGGATGTAACTCAGGATCAGTAATGTATGTACACAGTGACTGCACCAGCAGAATAGTGAGTGCAGCTCTGGAGTATAATACAGGAGGTAACCCAGGATCAGTAATGTAATGTATGTACACAGTGACTGCACCAGCAGAATAGTGAGTGCAGCTCTGGAGTATAATACAGGATATAACTCAGGATCAGTAATGTAATGTATGTACACAGTGACTGCACCAGCAGAATAGTGAGTGCAGCTCTGGAGTATAATACCGGATGTAACTCAGGATCAGTAATGTAATGTATGTACACAGTGACTCCACCAGCAGAATAGTGAGTGCAGCTCTGGAGTATAATACAGGATGTAACTCAGGATTAGTAATGTAATGTATGTACACAGTGACCGCATCAGCAGAATAGTGAGTGCAGCTCTGGAGTATAATACAGGATGTAGCTCAGGATCAGTAATGTAATGTATGTACACAGTGACTGCACCAGCAGAATAGTGAGTGCAGCTCTGGAGTATAATACAGGATGTAACTCAGGATCAGTAATGTAAAGTATGTACACAGTGACTGCACCAGCAGAATAGTGAGTGCAGCTCTGGAGTATAATACAGGAGGTAACTCAGGATCAGCAATGTAATGTATGTACACAGTGACTGCACCAGCAGAATAGTGAGTGCAGCTCTGGAGTATAATACAAGATGTAACTCAGGATCAGTAATGTAATGTATGTACACAGTGACTGCACCAGCAGAATAGTGAGTGCAGCTCTGGAGTATAATACAGGAGGTAACTCAGGATCAGTAATGTAATGTATGTACACAGTGACCGCATCAGCAGAATAGTGAGTGCAGCTCTAGAGTATAATACAGGATGTAACTCAGGATCAGTAATGTAATGTATGTACACAGTGACTGCACCAGCAGAATAGTGAGTGCAGCTCTGGATTGTAATACAGGAGGTAACTCAGGATCAGTAATGTAATGTATGTGCACAGTGACTGCACCAGCAGAATAGTGAGTGCAGCTCTGGATTGTAATACAGGAGGTAACTCAGGATCAGTAATGTAATGTATGTACACAGTGACTGCACCAGCAGAATAGTGAGTGCAGCTCTGGAGTATAATACAGGAGGTAACTCAGGATCAGTAATGTAATGTATGTACACAGTGACTGCACCAGCAGAATAGTGAGTGCAGCTCTGGAGTATAATACAGGAGGTAACTCAGGATCAGTAATGTAATGTATGTGCACAGTGACTGCACCAGCAGAATAGTGAGTTCCGCTCTGGAGTATAATACAGGATATAACTCAGGATCAGTAATGTAATGTATGTACACAGTGACTGCACCAGCAGAATAGTGAGTGCAGCTCTGGAGTATAATACAGGATGTAACTCAGGATTAGTAATGTAATGTATGTACACAGTGACCGCATCAGCAGAATAGTGAGTGCAGCTCTGGAGTATAATACAGGAAGTAACTCAGGATCAGTAATGTAATGTATGTACACAGTGACTGCACCAGCAGAATAGTGAGTGCAGCTCTGGAGTATAATACAGGAGGTAACTCAGGATCAGTAATGTAATGTATGTGCACAGTGACTGCTCCAGCAGAATAGTGAGTGCAGCTCTGGGGTATAATACAGGATGTAACTCAGAATCAGTAATGTAATGTATGTGCACAGTGACTGCACCAGCAGAATAGTGAGTGCAGCTCTGGAGTATAATACAGGATGTAACTCAGGATCAGTACAGGATCAGTAATGTAATGTATGTACACAGTGACTGCACCAGCAGAATAGTGAGTGCAGCTCTGGAGTATAATACAGGAGGTAACTCAGGATCAGTAATGTATGTGCACAGTGACTGCACCAGCAGAATAGTGAGTGCAGCTCTGGAGTATAATACAAGATGTAACTCAGGATCAGTACAGGATCAGTAATGTAATGTATGTACACAGTGACTGCACCAGCAGAATAGTGAGTGCAGCTCTGGAGTATAATACAGGATGTAACTCAGGATCAGTAATGTAATGTATGTACAGTGACTGCACCAGCAGAATAGTGAGTGCAGCTCTGGAGTATAATACAGGATGTAACTCAGGATCAGTAATGTAATGTATGTACACAGTGACTGCACCAGCAGAATAGTGAGTGCAGCTCTGGAGTATAATACAGGATGTAACTCAGGATCAGTAATGTAATGTATGTACAGTGACTGCACCAGCAGAATAGTGAGTGCAGCTCTGGAGTATAATACAGGATGTAACTCAGGATCAGTAATGTAATGTATGTACACAGTGACTGCACCAGCAGAATAGTGAGTGCAGCTCTGGAGTATAATACAGGATGTAACTCAGGATCAGTAATGTAATGTATGTACACAGTGACTCCACCAGCAGAATAGTGAGTGCAGCTCTGGAGTATAATACAGGATGTAACTCAGGATCAGTAATGTAATGTATGTACAGTGACTGCACCAGCAGAATAGTGAGTGCAGCTCTGGAGTATAATACAGGATGTAACTCAGGATCAGTAATGTAATGTATGTACACAGTGACTGCACCAGCAGAATAGTGAGTGCAGCTCTGGAGGATAATACAGGATGTAACTCAGGATCAGTAATGTAATGTATGTACACAGTGACTGCACCAGCAGAATAGTGAGTGCAGCTCTGGAGTATAATACAGGATGTAACTCAGGATCAGTAATGTAATGTATGTACACAGTGACTGCACCAGCAGAATAGTGAGTGCAGCTCTGGAGTATAATACAGGATATAACTCAGTATCATTAATGTAATGTATGTACACAGTGACTGCACCAGCAGAATAGTGAGTGCAGCTCTGGAGGATAATACAGGATGTAACTCAGGATCAGTAATGTAATGTATGTACACAGTGACTGCACCAGCAGAATAGTGAGCGCAGCTCTGGAGTATAATACAGGATGTAACTCAGGATCAGTAATGTAATGTATGTACACAGTGACTGCACCAGCAGAATAGTGAGTGCAGCTCTGGAGTATAATACAGGATGTAACTCAGGATCAGTAATGTAATGTATGTACACAGTGACTGCACCAGCAGAATAGTGAGTGCAGCTCTGGAGTATAATACAGGATGTAACTCAGGATCAGTAATGTAATGTATGTACACAGTGACTGCACCAGCAGAATAGTGAGTGCAGCTCTGGAGTATAATACAGGATGTAACTCAGGATCAGTAATGTAATGTATGTACACAGTGACTGCACCAGCAGAATAGTGAGTGCAGCTCTGGAGTATAATACAGGATGTAACTCAGGATCAGTAATGTATGTACACAGTGACTGCACCAGCAGAATAGTGAGTGCAGCTCTGGAGTATAATACAGGATGTAACTCAGGATCAGTAATGTAATGTATGTACACAGTGACTGCACCAGCAGAATAGTGAGTGCAGCTCTGGAGGATAATACAGGATGTAACTCAGGATCAGTAATGTAATGTATTTACACAGTGACTGCACCAGCAGAATAGTGAGTGCAGCTCTGGAGTATAATACAGGATGTAACTCAGGATCAGTAATGTAATGTATGTACACAGTGACTGCACCAGCAGAATAGTGAGTGCAGCTCTGGAGTATAATACAGGATATAACTCAGTATCATTAATGTAATGTATGTACACAGTGACTGCACCAGCAGAATAGTGAGTGCAGCTCTGGAGTATAATACAGGAGGTAACTCAGGATCAGTAATGTAATGTATGTACACAGTGACTGCACCAGCAGAATAGTGAGTGCAGCTCTGGAGGATAATACAGGATGTAACTCAGGATCAGTAATGTAATGTATGTACACAGTGACTGCACCAGCAGAATAGTGAGTGCAGCTCTGGAGTATAATACAGGATGTAACTCAGGATCAGTAATGTAATGTATGTACACAGTGACTGCACCAGCAGAATAGTGAGTGCAGCTCTGGAGTATAATACAGGATGTAACTCAGGATCAGTAATGTATGTACACAGTGACTGCACCAGCAGAATAGTGAGTGCAGCTCTGGAGTATAATACAGGATGTAACTCAGGATCAGTAATGTAATGTATGTACACAGTGACTGCACCAGCAGAATAGTGAGTGCAGCTCTGGAGGATAATACAGGATGTAACTCAGGATCAGTAATGTAATGTATTTACACAGTGACTGCACCAGCAGAATAGTGAGTGCAGCTCTGGAGTATAATACAGGATGTAACTCAGGATCAGTAATGTAATGTATGTACACAGTGACTGCACCAGCAGAATAGTGAGTGCAGCTCTGGAGTATAATACAGGATATAACTCAGTATCATTAATGTAATGTATGTACACAGTGACTGCACCAGCAGAATAGTGAGTGCAGCTCTGGAGTATAATACAGGAGGTAACTCAGGATCAGTAATGTAATGTATGTACACAGTGACTGCACCAGCAGAATAGTGAGTGCAGCTCTGGAGGATAATACAGGATGTAACTCAGGATCAGTAATGTAATGTATGTACACAGTGACTGCACCAGCAGAATAGTGAGTGCAGCTCTGGAGTATAATACAGGATGTAACTCAGGATCAGTAATGTAATGTATGTACACAGTGACTGCACCAGCAGAATAGTGAGTGCAGCTCTGGAGTATAATACAGGATGTAACTCAGGATCAGTAATGTATGTACACAGTGACTGCACCAGCAGAATAGTGAGTGCAGCTCTGGTGTATAAAACAGCAATTTAGGATTAGTGCAAAATATCTCTCACAGGAAATCTGGTCTAGATGAGGGGGTATATTCAGTGGGAAGGGGTGGTCTTTCTAATATCTTTCCATTGACTGATATTGGCTCTATGTTTGAGGTCATAATCAGATCCAGCTGTGTAAATAAAACATTACAAGTAGAAATTGTAGGAAATTCTGTTTTCACTGGGTTCATTTAGGTGCCGTGTACTGCTGTGACCCAAGTACTTTTAAGGGAAAAACTTAAGTGCAACCATGAGAATGGCAGGCGTCCAAGATGCCCATATGTTTACTGTTGTATGAAGATGATGGGGCCATGAACAGGACAGAGCAGTGCAGCACCACCAAATAATATGGCCAGAAATCCACAGCTTAACTCTTGCTTGTTCTTTATTCAGGTCTGTGCTTTTTTTCCAGTATGAGAACTTCAACCAAAGGGATTTCCTGGGCTATTCTCATAATGGTCAACGTCACTGAAATCAGCTTCATGATGAGCAGTCAAACCATAGCGATCTTGAGGACCATTCTGTACACCCTAATGCTCCTGTCCTTCTGTGTCTTCATCTACTTTACCACCATCATCTTGTATGTATTCTTCACCAGCCCTCGTATTCGGGAGGACGCTCGCTACATGTTGTTCATCCACATGCTCATAAATGATGCCTTGATGATATTTGTGCTAACATTCATCCAATTAATGTATTTATATATTGTATATATCCCTGTGCCTATATGTTACGCCCTCACCACATTCGCTTCTAGTGCATTTAAGATTACACCCTACAACTTGGCCATCATGTCCTTGGAACGTCACTTTGCCATTTGCTATCCATTAAGACATGCAGAGGTCTGCACCTTGGAAAGGTCTTTTTGGGCCATAGGAGGCATGTGGCTTGTGGGTCTTGCTCCACAGCTTATTGACTTTATTGCCTTATACTATGCAATGCCGAAGGGTTTCTTCTCCACCAGCTTATTATGTAATTCTTCATCCTTTATAATGACCAGTTTTCAAGCTACTCAAGTCCGTAGTGGATAATGGCACCTTCGTCTTGGTGGGATTGGTCATCCTCTACACCTACATAAGAATTATGGTGGTGGCTCAGAAAATCGGATCTGGAAGGTCTTCTGCTTTCAAGGCAGAGATAACCGTCCTTCTTCACGCCCTCCAACTCGGGCTAAGCTTGATGTCTTTCACGTCTGAAATCACTAATGTTTATTTGAGAAAATATTTCTACCTCCTACCTTTAACCAATCATTTTTTGTTTATGCACATCCCAAGAATTATCAGTCCATTAATTTATGGCATAAGAGATGAAGTGTTCCGGACACATATGAGGAGGATGAACTTCTGTTCAAAAATTGAAAGATGCCAATAGAGATGAACGATTTAGCCAAAATTCTAATTTGCCTCTTCGGTGTTTTTTCCCCCAGAAATTCTGATAAGTTATTCTCCATGAATTTAATGTCCTTCTCCAGTCCTCAGAGCATGGTAAACTTAATATGTAAAAAATAGAAAAAAAATTCTTATATTCACTCCACCGATCATTTTTTTGCCTCCTCATTATCCCCTGTCCGGTCTTCTGATCCCCTCTTCACTCAAGCTGAAAACTCTGAACCTCTCACACTGAGTCGGGACTTCTGACTGACGAGACCCAGGAAAGTTCTGCGCTAACTTGCAAAATGTCATAACATCATGATGTGCGGCGTGATTTTGAACACATGTACAGAACTGCCCTGGGCCACGTCACTGTGAGAGGCCAGGAGATATCGACGTTAGTGTTGGGGATTAGAAGATGTGACAAAGAAGGGTGATGGTGAGAAGAAGAGGGGTCAAAGAGGTGAGTGATAAGATAAGGTTTTATTTACAGTGGTTTGAAAAAGTGTTTGCCCCCTTCTTGATTTCTTAAGCCCCCGTCTCACATAGCGATATCGCTAGCGAGATCGCTGCTGAGTCACGGTTTTGGTGACTCACCAGCGACCTCACCAGCGATGTCGCTATGTGTGACACTTTGCAACGATCAGGCCCCTGCTGTGAGGTCGCTGATCGCTGCAAAGTGTCCTGGACCATTTTTTGGTCGTTGGCCTCCCGCTGGCCAGCACACATCGCTGTGTGTGACCAGCGGGACCAACGATCTGGCTGGTAACCATGGTAAATATCGGGTTACTAGGGGCACGCGCGCACTTAGTAACCCGCTGTTTACCATGGATACCACTCTGCTACGGTGCGCGGAGGCTCCCGCGCACGGTAGCAGAGTGGTATCCATGGTAAACAGCGGGTTACTAGGGGCACACGCGCACTTAGTAACCCAATGTTTACCATAGTTACCAGCCTGCTCCTGCTTAAGCAGCAGGCTGGTAACGGGAGCAGGACATCGTGGAACGATTCTTTCCACGATATCGCTGCTCCCCTGATCGCTGGTGAGCCTGCCTGTTTGACAGCTCACCAGCGATGTATTAGCGACGCAGCAACGATCCCTGACAGGTCGTATCGTTGTCGGGATCGCTGCTGCATCGCTTAGTGTGACGGGGCCTTTATACTTTTACATGTTTGTCACTTAAATGTTTCAGACCACAAAACAAATTTAAATTTTAGACAAACATAACACAAGTAAACACAAAAATGCAGTTTTTAAATTTTTTTTATTAAGGGAAAAAGAAATCCAAACCTACAGGGCACTGTGTGAAAAAGTGATCGCCCCCCTTTAAAACATAAATCAACTGTGTTTTATCACATCTTTGGGAAGTTGAGTTTAGTTTCCCTAGCCACACACAGGCCTTATTACTGTCCTCAATCAAGGGATCACTTAAATAGGACCTGCCTGATAAAGTGAAGTAGACCAAAAAATCCTCAAAAGCTAGACATCATGCTGCAAGCCAAAGAAATTCAGGAACAAATGAGAAACAAAATAATTAAGATCTATCAGTCTGGAAAAGGTTATAAAGTCATTTTGTAAAGCTTTGGAACTCCAGCGAACCAAAGTGAGAGCCATTATCCACAAACGGCGAAAACATGGAACAGTGGTGAACCTTCCCAGGAGTGGCCAGCTGACCAAAATTACTCCAAGAGTGCAGCGAAGACTCATCCAAGAGGTCACAAAAGATCCCACTACAACAACCAAACAACTGCAGGCCTCACTTGCTTCAGTTAAGGTTGGTGCTCATGACTCAACCATAAGAAAGAGAATGGGCAAAAATGGCATGCATTGCAGAGTTCCAAGATGAAAACCACTGCTGAGCAAAAAGAACATAAAGGCTTGTCTCAGTTTTGCCAGAAAACATCTTGATGATCACCAAGACTTTTGGGAGAATACTGTGTGAACTGACAAGATAAAAGTTGAACTTTTTGGAAAGTGTATGTCACATTACATCTGGAGTAGAACTAACTCAGTATTTTAGAAAAGGAACATCATACCAACAGTAAAATATTGTGGTGGCAGTGTGATGGTCTGAGGCTGTTTTGTTGCTTCAGGACCTGGAAGACTTGCTGTGGTAAATGGAACCATGAATTGTGCTGTCTACCAAAAAATCCTGAAGGAGAATGTCCGGCCATCTGTTCGTGACCTCAAGCTGAAGCGCACTTGGGTTATGCAGCAGGCAATGATCCAAAACACACCAACAAAGTCCACCTCTGAATGGCTTAAGAAAAACAAAATTAAGACTTTAGAGTCGCCTAGTCACAGTTGTGACCTTAATCCGATTGAGATGCTGTAGCCGGACCTTAAAAAGGCGGCTCATGCTCGGAAACCCTCCAATGTGGCTGAATTACAACACTTTTACAAAGATGAGCGGCCAAAATTCCTCCAGAGCGTTGTAAGAGACTCATTGCCAGTTATCGCAAATGTTTGATTGCAGTTGTTGCTGCTAACCAATTATTAGGTTTAGGGGGCAATGACTTTATCACACAGGACCCTGTAGGTTTGGATTTCTTTTTCCCTTAATAATAAAGACCTTTATTTAAAAACTGCATTTTGTGGTTACTTGTGTTATCTTTCTCTAATATTTACATTTGTTTTGCGATCTGAGACATTTAAGTGACAAACATGCAAAAGAATAAGAGATCAGGAAGGGGGCGAACACTTTTTCACACCACTGTATTTTTTAAACCCTTTCCTTTTGATAGCCATTTTGCTAATAAATTGCAGAATCGAATTACAAAAAAAATCTGCATACGGTGGATGCATATTTTTGTAAAGTTTAAGTAGAATTCGATTCTACTGGGACTTATTTGCTCATCTCCAGATGCCACCAATTACTATAAGATAGATACGAGATTGCCCTTAGTGTTAGTGGGCCTACTTTGGTTCACACGTGCTTAACTTATCTTGATAGTTAATGGCTAACTATAATTAAAAAAATCAATATGCATCCTCACTGTGCTCTTTGAGAAGACAGAAGCAGAAATGAAAAGGAACAGTGAGCAGATAATCACTTTTGTCATTTCGTTCCAATGATCGGGGAAGATCTCCACATCCACTTCTCTACAGATCAAAACATTCGACACATCATATATTGGAATGTGTCACTACAGGTCCTCTTATTTGGTCATGTACCCTTTATTTTTTTACAGGTATTCAATTGGTGGAGTCAATTTGAGCAAAAAATATTTACAGCACCCTGGTCCAGTGGCCACATTGGTAGACTATGCCCGTAGGCCAAGACCCCAGAGAATATCCTCCCGCCTGCCGACATCAATAGGGGTCCTGGGAATGCTGACAGTCAAGAGATAGTTTGTGGTCTATGGTTGCTGGATCACGGCCCCACAAATCTCTTTGCACAACTCTGTCAATGAGTCTTCATTACTATCAACGTAATTGTATCGACCCGCTCAATAAAGTTAACATGTCGATAATACTGCACCATGAACTTCATAAAAAATTAAATTTAAATTTTTTTTTGTTCATGCCTACTACCAAAAAATTATTACACGGTGATAAAAAGAAAGTTGTATTTACCCCCCAAAAATGGTGCAAGTAAAAACTACCGCTTGTCCCACAGAAAACAAGATCCACATATGTAAAAATTAAAAAATTACGGGTGTCAAATTATGATATTAGTTATCATTAGGAGTCCTTACGATTAGGAGGCCTGAAAATGAGGAGGAAGGAACAGATAATAGATATAATATGTCAGGGCAGCTCTAGACAAGTAAGGTACGAGCGGTACAAGTCCCGATAATATTTATGAAATTGGGAGTAAATTATCAAGATCAAGGAGTGGATGTGACATATTCGGTGTAGGAATTGTTGAAGGACTCCATGGGACGGGTTGTTTGCTTCTTCTTTCTAGGAGGAAAGTTTTATTCAGTGTTTTAAAGGTTGGAAATGTGGGACAAACTGGGCTTTACTGTAGTTCCTTGGGTCCAATGCTGAGTCTCTGCAAATTTATTGCAGTGCTGTAGACTCAGATACTCATCGCTGGACCTGGAGAGGGTGAGTAAAGTACAATTTAAAAAGCAAAGCAAATCAATTTTCAGCCAGGTAAAAAAGTAGGCTGTGTAGGTTGGGAGCGGACAGATTTGGAAGCCCCCTGCAGATAGATGGTCTAGCTAGTGATGATGAGATGGCTGAAGTCATCGATATTGATGAAGAGAATGGACCAAGTAGAAAGCCTTGTGCTACCCCTACAGAACGGGAGGGTCAGACAGAGAGGAGCCAAGAAACAGCATAAAATTAGTGTCTTCCTCTTGAGCTGTTGAAAAAATTTATAGATTTATATTGACCTGAAAATGGATCAGAAGGGAAAAAGAATAAATCTTTCAGGTCTTACCGTGACTTTTGGTGAATTTTTGCACTTTTCTTTTCCAGCTTTTGTATTTTTGATTATGACAAACATTACAATTCCCCAGCAGAATATAACCCTGATGGTCAACAAGAACAACTATGAGATCCTGCGGCAGACCCTTATAGCTATAACCCTATTAAGCTTTGTGATCTTCAGCTATATCATGGCTGTAATGTTGACGATCTTTTTCACCAACTCTTCGGCTCGAGAACAGGTCCGCTACGTCCTGTTCGCCCACATGCTCATCAATGACTTAATATATCTGCTCTTCAGCCTTTTCCTCTTCTTAGCTTCCTTCTACCCTATCACCTTCCCGGTATCATTTTGCTATATTCTAGTCACCGTGTCGTCTACGTCCATGAAGGTGACCCCATACAGCCTTGCCATCATGTCCTTGGAGCGCTACATAGCCATATGTTTCCCACTAAGGCATGGAGAATTTTGTACTTTGCAAAGAACTACCATCGCGATTGGAGTAATTTGGGCAATTGGTCTTATCCCTAACCTTGCTGACCTCATTGTCTTGACTTTGTCTGTAGACAGTAGTTTTTTCCTAGTGCATTTGAGATGTATCCGGGCGAGTTTACGATTCACCGAGGTGCAAAAAGCCATCAGAGATTTTGTCTACATCTCAACATTTTCCCTGGTCGGACTGATCATCATTTTCACCTACATCAGGATCGTGGTAGTTGCTCTGAAGGTTGGTTCTGGAAAGTCATCTGCGTTCAAGGCTGGTAAAACGGTGATGCTTCACGCGATACAGTTATTGTTCTGTATGGCCGCGTTCAGCTATACCCTAGTAGAAATGCTACTGAAAGAATACGCCTCTTTGTTACCAATCATCAACTTCTGCTTCTTCATGTGTCTTCCAAGGTTCCTCAGTCCTTTCATATATGGAATCAAGGATGAGTTATTTCGGAATAACATGAAAAAATTTGTGTTCTGCATAGCCTATAAATGTCACCCAGGGCAAACACCTAGATATAATGGTTGAGCGCTACCATTCAGTGAGGGGGCTACAGTGGTAGTGGACGTCCACCCAAATGTAGAAGAAAGTAACCACAGCACTTCAAGAGAGGCAATCAGAATATAAAATTAAACTTTCTTGAAATGTCAACATAAAGCTCCAATATGTATAATGGCCATTGTTTTGGTCATCTCTGGAGCTTGGTCATGGCCTGTCTGTATCAAGTAGCTTAACCTGCACTGCTGACCATAAGAATGGCTATTTTATTCTACAACAGGGCAATACCATCATACAATGCTAAATAATATTTCTATACAATGTGGACATTACACTGCCACTGAGTGCTCAAATAATACCATTATCATAAAATTCATAAATAATACTTTCATATAGCCACTCAATAATAATACTACTATATAGTGCTGAAGTAATACTGCAATTGATTGCTAACACCACACAAAATACAACTGTGCAATGCCTAAATATTACCTCCAAATAAAAGTACCATACCGTGCCCAGGTAAAAGTCCCGTATGTTTCCCACCCAATTATTCCGTTCAATGTCATTTAGTGCCCATCACATCATGCTTAAATAATAGATTCATACAATATCCAGATAATACTACCATAAAGTGCCCACATGACACTGATAAATCTTTTTCTAATCAATCAATACTTCAATTTAATTGCAAAGTAAAACTAACATTTTGTGACTAATTAATTCCACCATAAATATTACGTCTCTGCTTTATCCAAATAATACAAGCATATCATTACCAAATAATACTACCATACCTTTCCACACATCACTACTATTCAGTTCCCAATTAATATTGCCATACAATGCCTAAATAATAGATTCATACCATATCCGAATAATACTACCATACAGCTCCAACATAAAACAGCCATATCTTTGACAAACAATTCTGCTATTCAATTCACAAATAAAACTGCCATTCAGTTCCCAATTAATAACACCAATTCAATGCCTAAAGAATAGATTCATACAACATCCAGATAATACTACCATAATGTGTCCATGTAACACTGACATATCTTTATCCAGCAGTACTTCCAGTTAACATCCAAATAAAAGTGCCAATCAGTGTCCAACTAATACCACAATACAGTACTTTATCCAAATAATACTGCCATGTCCTGACCACATAATACTACCGTATATTTCCACACAACACTACTATTCAGTTCTTAATACCATCCCACAATGCCTAAATATTATCTCCAAACAGTATCCAAGTAGTACTACCATGCAGTGTCCGCATTACCGTCTGCAAACAATTCTTCAAATAATATTGCCATTAAGTGCCCAATTAATACTATCATACAAACTCCAAAGAAATGAATGGAGTCATCTAGGGCAGCGAAGGAGTTAATGTCAAAATTCCTGATCAAGAAGATGAATGTTCACGCGCTTCACTCGTAGGTTTCTCCTGGCGGTATATGCCTTGGGGACGCCTTGTAAAAAAGAAGCCTGTTGCAGAAGTACTGTAGGTAGCGGCACTATTTATTGTCCAGGTTCTTCCACTTCGTTTTCTTTCCATCACAAAGGAAAACAACATTCCTTTTCCAATGTGATCATTGTGTGAACTCACGTTTAGCAACTTTCTACTTCACTCTGTGTTTCAAACTCGTCAATACAAGTGAAAAAATTGGACAGCACTGAGATGCTATCCGCGTGCCGTCCGTGTGCCGTTAGCGCGCCGCCCATGTGCTGTGTGATTTTCATGATTGTTTTCTAGGTGAAGCTTGAGAAAACATCTCAAGTGCAAAAAAAAAAACTGTTGAAACTGATGGTAAAACCCGACACTGATGAGAAGTACTGTGTTTATGCGTAGGAGAAAAATCACTAATGTCTGAATGAGTCTTAAGGCTATGTGCACACTGAGGTTTTTGAGGCTTTCAAAAACCATAAACTTAAGGAAATGCTCCTTCTCTGAGACATTTTTGAGAAGTTTTTCTTTTTCTGAAGAGTGTTGGAAGAGTTTTTTCCCCTGAAATGTTCTTTGCAGCCTTTTGATTGGACGGTGCCTGGTTTGGAGACTTTTCCTCCAGGATACTTGCTCCATCGCCTTTTACTCTATATTGTGAATTATAAAGAACGAACAGCTGCCACTGAGCGGAAACTCTCCAAATCCTCTTTTAAATATCAAAACGCCTTAAAAACTTGCAGTTTTCCCTAAGCTAGGTAATGTCCTTTTCAGGTGGATTCCGCCTGAGTGTAACATACCTGGCGGCGTCCTTGCATAGTGGTCCATCTCCCACTGTGCAAGAGCGCGCACTTGATCTCCTGTCCAGAATGTCTCTCTGGCTTCCCTCCATGCTGTCTGTTTGTGTCTGTTTCTGCTGCTTAAGGGCGGCGCCCGATCACTTCCTGCTTTTTGTACCTGCTGTGGGTCACACCCCTTGTGCGTCCTCAGCCTATTGCTGTCTGTCACCTGGTATATAACCCAGCTGCTGCAATCAATCCCTGCCTGAGCATTGTGTTTCATTCAGTGTGTGCTTGCACTCTGAAGGTGCCAGGTCCCGTTCTGTGTTCTCTTGTCTGCCTTTTCTGGAGGCTGTATTTCCAGGCCTGTCTGAACACGCTCCTAGCCTGTTCCTCCCGCCTTCTAGGGGCCGATTACCTAGACCCGTTCCTGTATCTCGTCTGTCCTGTATGAACACGCTCCTAGCCTGTTCCTCCCGCCTTCTAGGGGCCGATTACCTAGACCCGCTCCTGTATCTTGTCTGTCCTGTCTGAACACGCTCCTTGCCTGTTCGTCCCGCCTCTCTGGGGGCCGTATTCCCAGACCCGCTCCTGTATTCCGCTGCAGTATCGGTCTCCTCCGTACACTCAGTTCCAGTCTGAACTCTCTCCTATCCTTTACCTGTTTTGCCTCTATGTCCGTTCCCTTCCTTTTTCTGCAGAGTCTGAACTCGTACCTAACTCCTGCTTGTTGTCTCTGTACTCCCGTTTGTGAGTTTGTGGTCCACTCGCTACTTCACTGCAAGTACCCTGTGGGTATCTGGCTCTGTCTTTCCCTTCCTGTCTGTTCCGTGTGAACAGAGCCCTGTCCCCCCTGCTCTCATTCTTTCTCACTGCTCCGGCAGTCTCGTTCTGCTCCTTCTTTCTCTCTGCTCCGGCAGTCTCGTTCTGCTCCCTCTTGCTCGCTGCTCCGGCAGTCTCGCCCTGCTCCCTCTTGCTCACCGCTCCGGCGGTTCTAGCCTGCTCTGACTCCTTTGCTCACCGCTCCGGCGGTTCTGGCCTGCTCTGGCTCCTTTGCTCGCCGCTCCGGCGGTTCTAGCCTGCTCTGACTCCTTTGCTCACCGCTCCGGCGGTTCTAGCCTGCTCTGACTCCTTTGCTCACCGCTCCGGTGGTTCTAGCTTGCTCTGACTCCTTTGCTCGCCGCTCCGGCGGTTCTAGCCTGCTCTGACTCCTTTGCTCGCCGCTCCGGCGGTTCTAGCCTGCTCTGACTCCTTTGCTCACCGCTCCGGCGGTTCTAGCCTGCTCTGACTCCTTTGCTCACTGCTCTGGCAGTCTCGCTCCACTCTGACTCCCTTGCTCACTGCTCCGGCAGTCTCGCTCCTCTGACTCCCTTGCTCACTGCTCCGGCAGTCTCGCTCCGCTCTGACTCCCTTGCTCACTGCTCCGGCAGTCTCGCTCCGCTCTGACTCCCTTGCTCACTGCTCCGGCAGTCTCGCTCCGCTCTGACTCCCTTGCTCACTGCTCCGGCAGTCTCGCTCCGCTCTGACTCCCTTGCTCACTGCTCCGGCAGTCTCGCTCCGCTCTGACTCCCTTGCACACTGCTCCGGCAGTCTCGCTCCGCTCTGACTCCCTTGCTCACTACTCCAGGCGGCCTCGTCCTGCTCTGCTCTTGCTCGCCGCTCCAGGCGGCCTCGTCCTGCCCTGCTCTCGCTCACCTCTCTGGGCGGCCTCACTCTGCTGTGTTTGTCCGCCACATCTGTGGTTCTGTTCCTGAGTCCCAGTGTGTACTGGGTCCTATCCCGCCTGTGTTCCTACCTGCTAGTGCCTCCCTGTCTGCACTCTAGCTGTACTTGCCTGTACCCCTCTGCCTGCATTGTTCCGGAGTCCCAGTGTGTACTGGGTCCTATCCCGCCTGTGTTCCTACCTGCTAGTGCCTCCCTGTCTGCACCCTAGCTGTGCTTGCCTATACCCCCCTGCCTGCATACCCGCCTGCCTACCAGTCGTGCCTGCCTATACCCACCAGTCTGTGCGCCAGCCTAACCAGTCTGTTCCTGTATTCCCCTGTGTGGGTCAACAGCCGTGTCCGGGGTCTGTCCTGGAGTAGCACCTGGTCCCTCTGCTCGGTTCCTCCTTGGTGCACTGGCGTCGTATGCCGTCGTGCGACCCTGGTCGGATCGGGTGAATACCTAGTTACGCCCCTCCAGGCATTCACTCTCCGGCACGGTCCAGTGCAATCACACGCACACGCCGCTCAGCCCGGGCGTGTGCATTACAGCATGCTCAGGCCATGGTTCCCGTTGAGCCCCACAGCCTTCGCTCTCTGAGAAGTTTTCCAGCGAATACATGCATTAAAATAAATAAATAATTTTTTTCCCCTTTAGCTGAGTTCCAGGCGAATTACGCACCCGTCCAGATGGATCTATCTGCTCTCATTCCTGCGGATCCGCTACGTTACTATGGGGATCCAAGACAAAGTCGTGCATTTGTGGAGCAATGCATGCTACACTTCAAGTTCTACCCTCTATGTTTTCCCACCGATCGGGTTAAGGTGGCATTCATTATGTCTTACCTGGCGGGTGATGCCTTGGAATGGATCAACCCCCTATATGAAACACAGGATCCGATCCTCCTGGACCTAATGGCCTTCCTGGTGGCCTTTCTAATGGTCTTCGATGATCCTAACCCGGAGGCTCCTGCTGAAGCTTCACTTCCCAATATCCCGGAGCAGCCCCGATGGGTAATGTGTGTGGGTAGCGCAATAGTCCTCCAGCCCAATGAGACTACTGCCCACCCAGAATCCTCACAGGGTGACTACGCTTTCCGGAATACTTCTCCCAACCTCAAGAGGCAGTCCAGACGTGCTAGACGTAGAGGCAAGCTGTCACGCCAGGGTCTGTCCTCCCTGAGACCTCCTGACCCCAACCTTGAAGTCCCTACTGAAGCTTCATCTCCCTGTATCCCGGAGAAGCCCCAACGGGTAATATGCGTGGGTAGTGCACCAGTTCTCCTGCCCGAAGAGACTTCTGCCCATCCAGACTCCACACAGGAGAACTTCCTGCACCCGGCATCTGATGCTTCACCCACTTTAACCGGTGTGCATGTCCAAGGATGCTCCAAAGCTGTGGTTACCTCAGAGTCTGTGCACCTCTACTACCTGGCGGAGGACCCCCTGTTGCCTCCTGAATCCTCCGGGATACCACTCGATGACAAATGGAGAGAGACTTCTCTACACCCCTCCGACCAGGCGGAGGACCTCCAGTTGTCTCCAGAACCCTTCGGGGTGCTACCTGGTAGCGAAAGGACAGAGACTCTCCTATACTCTGTACCTGATACCTCGCTCGCTTCGTCCACTGAGTCCAACCTAGTGTACTCCGAAGCAGAGGTTACTCCCGAGTCTCTACACCCCTCCGACCAGGCGGAGGACCTCCAGTTGTCTCCAGAACCCTTCGGGGTGCTACCTGGTAGCGAAAGGACAGAGACTCTCCTATACTCTGTACCTGATACCTCGCTCGCTTCGTCCACTGAGTCCAACCTAGTGTACTCCGAAGCAGAGGTTACTCCCGAGTCTCTACACCCCTCCGACCAGGCGGAGGACCTCCAGTTGTCTCCAGAACTCTTCGGGGTGCCACCTGGTGGTGAATGGACAGAGACTTTCCTATATCCTGGATCTGATACCTCGCTTGCTTCATCCAGTGAGTCCGACCTAGTGTACTCCGAAGCAGAGGTTACCCATAAGTCTCTACACCCCTCTGATCAGGCGGAGGACCGCCAGTTGTCTCCGGAACCCTTCAGGGTGCCACTTGGTGGTGAATGGACAGAGACTTTCCTATACTCGGTACCCGATACCTCGCCTGCTTCGTCCAGTGAGTCCGACCTAGTGTACTCTGAAGCAGATGTTTTCTCTGAGCCTCTGCACTCTTCTGACCCGGCGGAGGACCTCCAGTTGTTTCCTGAATCCTCCGGGGTACCACCAGATAACAAAGAGACAGTGACTTTTCCTCATTATGTACCTGATAACCCGTCTATTTCTTCCTGTGAGCTTGACAAGATGTACCTCGAAGCAGAGATTACCCCCAAGTCTCTGTCCCCCTCCAACCCGGTGGAGGACTTCCAGTTGTCTCCTGTACCCTCTGGGATGCCACCTGAAAGTATGTGGAGTGAGACTTCCTTGTGTGCTGTTCCTGGTACTCCACCCATTTTGTCTGTTGCTAAGGGTGGCTGGATGGGAGGTAGCATCCTAGCTACCCAGAGGAGACCAGTTTTTCCGGTGGACAGTGGAAGTGATCTCTTCGAAGTGAAGAATTGGCCCTCAAATTCCCTGTGGAAGATTCTGGCAGGCCTGAAGAAGAGGGGGCGTAAGGGGGGGGGTACTGTAACATACCTGGCGGCGTCCTTGCATAGTGGTCCATCTCCCACTGTGCAAGAGCGCGCACTTGATCTCCTGTCCAGAATGTCTCTCTGGCTTCCCTCCATGCTGTCTGTTTGTGTCTGTTTCTGCTGCTTAAGGGCGGCGCCCGATCACTTCCTGCTTTTTATACCTGCTGTGGGTCACACCCCTTGTGCGTCCTCAGCCTATTGCTGTCTGTCACCTGGTATATAACCCAGCTGCTGCAATCAATCCCTGCCTGAGCATTGTGTTTCATTCAGTGTGTGCTTGCACTCTGAAGGTGCCAGGTCCCGTTCTGTGTTCTCTTGTCTGCCTTTCCTGGAGGCTGTATTTCCAGGCCTGTCTGAACACGCTCCTAGCTTGTTCCTCCCGCCTTCTAGGGGCCGATTACCTAGACCCGCTCCTGTATCTTGTCTGTCCTGTCTGAACACGCTCCTAGCCTGTTCCTCCCGCCTTCTAGGGGCCGATTACCTAGACCCGCTCCTGTATCTTGTCTGTCCTGTCTGAACACGCTCCTTGCCTGTTCGTCCCGCCTCTCTGGGGGCCGTATTCCCAGACCCGCTCCTGTATTCCGCTGCAGTGTCGGTCTCCTCCGTACACTCAGTTCCAGTCTGAACTCTCTCCTATCCTTTACCTGTTTTGCCTCTATGTCCGTTCCCTTCCTTTTTCTGCAGAGTCTGAACTCGTACCTAACTCCTGCTTGTTGTCTCTGTACTCCCGTTTGTGAGTTTGTGGTCCACTCGCTACTTCACTGCAAGTACCCTGTGGGTATCTGGCAGTGTCTTTCCCTTCCTGTCTGTTCCGTGTGAACAGAGCCCTGTCCCCCCTGCTCTCCTTCTTTCTCACTGCTCCGGCAGTCTCGTTCTGCTCCTTCTTTCTCTCTGCTCCGGCAGTCTCGTTCTGCTCCCTCTTGCTCGCTGCTCCGGCAGTCTCGCCCTGCTCCCTCTTGCTCACCGCTCCGGCGGTTCTAGCCTGCTCTGACTCCTTTGCTCACCGCTCCGGCGGTTCTGGCCTGCTCTGGCTCCTTTGCTCGCCGCTCCGGCGGTTCTAGCCTGCTCTGACTCCTTTGCTCACCGCTCCGGCGGTTCTAGCCTGCTCTGACTCCTTTGCTCACCGCTCCGGCGGTTCTAGCCTGCTCTGACTCCTTTGCTCACCGCTCCGGCGGTTCTAGCCTGCTCTGACTCCTTTGCTCGCCGCTCCGGCGGTTCTAGCCTGCTCTGACTCCTTTGCTCACCGCTCCGGCGGTTCTAGCCTGCTCTGACTCCTTTGCTCACTGCTCCGGCAGTCTCGCTCCGCTCTGACTCCCTTGCTCACTGCTCCGGCAGTCTCGCTCCTCTGACTCCCTTGCTCACTGCTCCGGCAGTCTCGCTCCGCTCTGACTCCCTTGCTCACTGCTCCGGCAGTCTCGCTCCGCTCTGACTCCCTTGCTCACTGCTCCGGCAGTCTCGCTCCGCTCTGACTCCCTTGCTCACTGCTCTGGCAGTCTCGCTCCGCTCTGACTCCCTTGCTCACTGCTCCGGCAGTCTCGCTCCGCTCTGACTCCCTTGCTCACTGCTCCGGCTGTCTCGCTCCGCTCTGACTCCCTTGCTCACTGCTCCGGCAGTCTCGCTCCGCTCTGACTTCCTTGCTCATTGCTCCGGCAGTCTCGCTCAGCTCTGACTCCCTTGCTCACTACTCCAGGCGGCCTCGTCCTGCTCTGCTCTTGCTCGCCGCTCCAGGCGGCCTCGTCCTGCCCTGCTCTCGCTCACCTCTCTGGGCGGCCTCACTCTGCTGTGTTTGTCCACCATATCTGTGGTTCTGTTCCTGAGTCCCAGTGTGTACTGGGTCCTATCCCGCCTGTGTTCCTACCTGCTAGTGCCTCCCTGTCTGCACTCTAGCTGTGCTTGCCTGTACCCCTCTGCCTGCATTGTTCCGGAGTCCCAGTGTGTACTGGGTCCTATCCCGCCTGTGTTCCTACCTGCTAGTGCCTCCCTGTCTGCACCCTAGCTGTGCTTGCCTATACCCCCCTGCCTGCATACCCGCCTGCCTACCAGTCGTGCCTGCCTATACCCACCAGTCTGTGCGCAAAATGTGACACCCCAGGGGTCTGGTTGCCACAGTGATAGAGATATTACGTCTGAGAGCAGGTGGGAGGTCTCTTGGTCAGGGATCCTATGCATGCCACACCTCCTGCCCAGTCCTGGGAGGGGAAGAACTTTCCCTATATAAACCTGGGGCTGAGGCAGGGTTAGAGAGTTCAGAGGGAGAGTTCAGCCAGGAGGGCTGACAGGGAGCTGTGGCTCCGGCTGGGCCCAGCTCCTGGGCCATGCCAGAAGTAGAGACAGAGAAGAGAAGCAGCTATGGGAAGAAACAACAGGAGCTCTGTGGGAGCAGTGTTACAAAGAGTCAGGGGCTGGCAGCTGCAGAGCTCGCCCTGACTGAGAAGATTTCTTACCGGACCCGGAGTCCGAGGCTGTGGGGACTAACTCCTACCCAGCAGCAGAATCCGTCAGGCAGGGGATTTCAGGTCCTCTGGCCAAGAAACCCGAAGGCACGGTCACACGCATGGGACCAGCACCGCCGTCGTGGAGCGGAAGCTACTAGAAGGCCCCGAGTCACCGGCCATACGGGTGAGCACCACACGGTACACTCAGGGACGTGGGCTACTTATACTCGCTTCTAGCAAGGTAGCCAGAAGAGTATCGTTAGTTTGGGAGGCCTATAACTCCGCCTGGCCAGGGGAGATCCCATCTGCTCAAGGACTGACCAGGCCCCAACCGCTAGCCAGTACTCCGGGAGGGTCTATCTTTGTCACCAGTAAAGACCCTGAACTACACCGCATCGTCTCTGAGTGGTTCCTGCTACCCCCATCATCCACGTCGGCTGCCCTGAGGCCATACCCCTCCCGTTGGGGGTTATACCATCCACGCTGCACCATCCTTCCACCGGCCTCAGCGGTCTGCCCTGCAGCGGCAGCTCCATAGCTGCATTCAACGGGTGGCGTAGTCGTCCATCATCTACCGCTGATACAGCGCCACTTAGTCTGACTCCCTGGGCACGGACCGGATCACCGCCACGAGACTACAACCCTCAAGAGATCCGGCTCCGGGTAAGCTCCCGCGTGCGCAACGCAGCGCGACACAGGCCCAGGGGCGCGTCACCAGCCTAACCAGTCTGTTCCTGTATTCCCCTGTGTGGGTCAACAGCCGTGTCCGGGGTCTGTCCTGGAGTAGCACCTGGTCCCTCTGCTCGGTTCCTCCTTGGTGCACTGGCGTCGTATGCCGTCGTGCGACCCTGGTCGGATCGGGTGAATACCTAGTTACGCCCCTCCGGGCATTCACTCTCCGGCACGGTCCAGTGGAATCACACGCACACGCCGCTCAGCCCGGGCGTGTGCATTACACTGAGTTTGTGAAACACATTTATTTTTGTGATTTTCCCAAGTTTAAACTATAATGTCTTGTTGTTCATGGCAGTTGGATTAGTACAGTTTAGCCAGTACTCCGGGAGGGTCTATCTTTGTCACCAGTAAAGACCCTGAACTACACCGCATCGTCTCTGAGTGGTTCCTGCTACCCCCATCATCCACGTCGGCTGCCCTGAGGCCATACCCCTCCCGTTGGGGGTTATACCATCCACGCTGCACCATCCTTCCACCGGCCTCAGCGGTCTGCCCTGCAGCGGCAGCTCCATAGCTGCATTCAACGGGTGGCGTAGTCGTCCATCATCTACCGCTGATACAGCGCCACTTAGTCTGACTCCCTGGGCACGGACCGGATCACCGCCACGAGACTACAACCCTCAAGAGATCCGGCTCCGGGTAAGCTCCCGCGTGCGCAACGCAGCGCGACACAGGCCCAGGGGCGCGTCACCAGCCTAACCAGTCTGTTCCTGTATTCCCCTGTGTGGGTCAACAGCCGTGTCCGGGGTCTGTCCTGGAGTAGCACCTGGTCCCTCTGCTCGGTTCCTCCTTGGTGCACTGGCGTCGTATGCCGTCGTGCGACCCTGGTCGGATCGGGTGAATACCTAGTTACGCCCCTCCGGGCATTCACTCTCCGGCACGGTCCAGTGGAATCACACGCACACGCCGCTCAGCCCGGGCGTGTGCATTACACTGAGTTTGTGAAACACATTTATTTTTGTGATTTTCCCAAGTTTAAACTATAATGTCTTGTTGTTCATGGCAGTTGGATTAGTACAGTTTAATTAAATTACAAATGTGTAAAAAGTAAACATTGGCCGACCAAGGTGTGAAATTAAACAATGCATGAGCAACTCAAGGGCTGACCAAAGTGTGAAATTGAACAATACCTGTGTGAACGTAAACAATGTCTTACAAACTCAATGCTCTGCCAATGTCTTAGGTAAACTATTCCTGATCAATTCACCTCCCCCCCCACTGTTACATTTGTAATTCTGAATTTTTCATGAACTCATATGAACTTTTTTGTTCAGAATAGTCACTATTTTTTCAGACATAAAAATCTTTTTTCACTAAATAATTTGATCAAATTGCCCTTTTTCCAAAAATTATTTTATGGTTTCACATATGTCTTGCATTGGTGACCTGTGCTCATATTTCTGTGGTGGAAGCAAAACTGAAATGTGGGACCCTAAAAAATGCAGCAAAAACGCTGCAAAAAACGAGGCAAAATCTGCTTTTTGTAAGCAACTTCTTTAGGCTATGTTCACACACAGAAAAACCTGGAGGTCTGAACTGAAACGTAAATTGATGTGCATGCAAAATGTAAATGCATGTTCACACAAGGCCATTGGATAAAAATAAAGGCAAGAAAAATACCCAAATAACTGGAAGTAAATGGATAGATCGCACAGTGCAAAAATAATAATAAATAATAAAGGGTATTTAGTTAACATAATTTTGATCAAAATAATGTAAAATCTATCCCGCCACGTCACGGCAACCCTTATGGGACAGTCCTAACTCTAATATTAAAAACCTTACCATTTGTCAAGTGACATACATATGGACAAGGGCAGAGAGACTGGATCCCTAATATAAGAATAAACATGGGGCAAATATGAAATTTAAAGTGTAACTAACTTGTAAGTCCTCCACCCTCACCCACTAACTGGTTCCTACCACTTTGTGTTCCCCAGTCTCCCTGTAACCAGGGGAGCAGCACCTAGTGCATACTAGCTCCCTCTGGTGGAGAAGTGTGGTGTTGGATGCAAGGCTGGATCACGACTATCACACTGGCCTTACCTCAGAGGAGGAACACTACACTCCATTAAAGAAGTGCAGCATTCCTGTGGCGGTTGAACCCTCAGGGGCGCCACAAAGCGTTAAGTGGAGGACTCAAAACATAGTGCAAAGATTGCCTTAAATTTCTAGAGGCTGAGAGCCTATCCTAACGATATCTATGCTTCTAAGCAGTCGGGTAAACTTCTTAAAGGGGTTGTCCACTACTTGGACAACCCCTTCTTGAACTAAATGTTTGGCCCTGATAAAATAAAAAAGGCTATCCATTCCAGCGGTGTCAACATTTGAGGTCCCGGGGCTCCCATGCTGTTGTTGTGACATATGACGCCAGCGCCCAATCGGCGTCACTGTCCCCGCCTTCTAACAAATCGAACATGAAAAGGAAATCTGGGTTGTGGCTTCTCTCTGACTTCCTCCTTATGTTCAATTCGAGAGGAGGTGGGGAAAGTGACACCAGCGCTGATTGGGCACCGGTGTCACAACAACAGCATGGGAGCCCGGGAGAGAGCGAGTGCCGATACAGAGGGAACGGCGCTGGCACGGGAGGTGAGTATAAGCTTTATTATTTTATCGGGGCCAAGCTTGGAGGATGATAAGGAATTGTCCAAGTACTGGACAACTTCTTTGAGGAAGATTTTAAGGGTCCATTCATCAAGCAGTTTTTGACCATTTTCTGGTTTTGCAACTTTTGGCATTTTTATGTTAGTCACTGAAAACTCCATCAACTTTTTGAAAGCATGGAGCTTAGCCGGGAGCGGGCATGGCTGAGTGCAGCTGACAAATTCATCATAATTTACACCCCAAAAATAACATTTTTGGCTGTGGTGGACAACAGCTGAAAGATACGCTGAGTTCATTAAGAAGGGCATGTGTTTTAATAATTTTGGAGCATCTTTCTCTAGTGCATGACCATCAAGACTAGAGGGCAAAGCTCCATCCTGGATGAATCGGGACCTAATTCTCTGGATGAAAAGATGTTCTTTCCATTAATTGACAATAAGCAAGAATCCTAAAAAATAGTCAACTGTTCTGTTACATTAACATAAAACTGGAAAACTCATTTGATCTAAATGCAGAAACTTCTTATGATAGAGATATGTATTCTTCAGCGAGGAGATGTATGACGTCTCCATAGCTTGTAAAGAGTGGAGGAACATGGCGTGAAAATGCAAAAAAAAATACCTATAAAGTATACATAACCATATGAGTAATAATATTTAACCTCACATAATAATAATATTTGATGTCAGATATAATATAGGACATTGTGTTTAATTAAATCTCAAATGTAATAATATAAGAAATCATTATGTGCAATAATATATAAAATGTAAGTATGTAATCATCTATGCCATCACAAATAATAAACTATGACATCATGTGTACAGTCACGGCCAAAAGTTTTTCACAAATTTTGACACTTTGGTTTTTTTTTATTGGCACTTTGCAGTAACTTATGAAGAGTGACAATAAGAAATGCAAAAAATTGCAAAGTAATTTCTGGCCAAGAAAATTAACTTAATTACAAAATCCCCATTTCCACTTAATTTAATTCTTGCCACAAATTGACAAGCTCACATCATGTCAGTGATCTTCTTGTTAGCTCAGGAGAAAGTGTTCACAAGGACAAGGCAGCTGAGATCACTCTGTCATGCTGATTGAATAATACGATACGGAGGAGTGCAATGTGAGAAAAACATTGTATTGCACCCTGACCAATGTTATTAAATGAGTCAGTGTTTATCTGCATAGTTTTTTTCTCAGCTCTCATCGGACTGAGAAAAAAAATCACAGCATGCTGCGATTGTCTGTGAGAATCAGATCACATTCGTCAATGCAAGTAAGTCAATGAGTGCGAGAGAAAAACAGCACGGCATCCGATTTTTAAGCACCCATCTCATAGGATACCCGACATTTCAGCAGTACAGTAAATTCACAGCCCGAACCGTTAGAATAGATAGATGATAGATAGATACAGTGGCATGTAAAAGTTTGGGCAATCTGGTTAAAATTACTGTTATTGTGAACAGTTAAGCAAGTTGAAGATGAAATGATCTCTAAGAGGCCGAAAGTTAAAGATGACACATTTCATTTGTATTTTAGGCAAAAAAAAAAAAATTTCATTTTTTAATTGTAAAAATTACAAAAAGGAAAATGGGCCGATGTAAAAGTTTGGGCACCCTTGGAGATTTGTGTGCTCAGATAACTTTGACCAAGGTTTTTAGACCTTAATTGGCCTGTTTGGGTTATGGCTTGTTCACTATCATCGTTAGGAAAGACCAGGTGATGCACATTTCCCAGCTTTATAAAGATCTAGCCTCCTCCAACCTTGTGCCAAAAACCAGCAGCCATGGGTTCTTCTAAGCAGGTGCCTAGCACTCTGAAAATGGTGGAGGCCCACAAAGCAGGAGAAGCTATGAGAAGACAGCAAAGCATTTTCAAGTTTTCCTTTCCTCAGTTCGAAGTGTAAATAAGAAATGTCAGTTACCAGGAACAGTGGAGGTCAAGATAAGGTCTGGAACGCCAAGTAAAATTTCAGTGAGAGCTGCTCGTAGGATTGCAGAGAGGCAAATCAGAACCCCCGCTTGATTGCAAAAGACCTTCAGAAAGATTTAGCGGACGCTGGAGCTGTGGTACATATGTTCTACTGTTCAGAGACACCTGTACAAATATGGCCTTAATGTTTAGAGTCATCAGAAGAAAACCTCTCCTGCATCCTCACCATAATATTCAGCTTCAGAACTGCAAAAGAACATGTAAACAAGCCTGATGCATTATGAAAACAAGTCCTGTGGACCGATTAGGTTAAAATAGAACTCTTTGGCCACAATGATCAAATGTATATGTGGAGAAAAAAGGGCACAGAATTTCAGGAAAAGAACATCTCACCAACCATTAAGCATGAGGGTGGATCAATCATGCTTTGGGGTTGGGTTGCAGGCAATGGCACGGGGAACATTTCACAGGTAGAGGGAAGAATGGATTCAGTGAAATTTCAACAAATTCTTGATGCAAACATAACACCATCTGTAAAAAACTGAAGTTTGAAAAGAGGGTGGCTTCTACAAATGGAAAATGATCCTAAACACACGTCAAAATCCACAATAAATGACCTCAAAAGGCGCAAGCTGAAGGTTTTACAATGGCCCTCATAGTCCACTGATATGAACATCATTGAAAATCTGTGGCTAGACCTCAAAATGGCAGAGCATGCAAGACGGCCCAGAAATCTCACAGAACTAGAAGAATTCTCCAAGGAAGAATGGATGAAAATCCCTGAAACAAGAAATGAAAGACTCCTGTCTGGCTACAAAAAGTGTTTACAAGCTGTGATACTTTCAAAAGGGGGCGCTACTAGGTACTAACCATTCAGGGTGCCCAAACTTTTTTATCATCCCATCTTCCTTTTTGTAATTTTTAAAATTTAAAATATGAAAAAATATATATATATATATTTTTTTGCCTAAATTACAAAAGAAATCTTTAACTTCAGACATTTTATTTTATCTTCAACTTGCTTAACTGTTCACAATAACAGTAATTTTGACCAGAGGTGTCCAAACTTTTACATGCTACTGTATGCTGGACAGACTGTGCGAGCAGCAGGCATTAGTGGAGTTTCAGTTGAAGCACGCACGGCTCTGCGGAACAACACCACTTCACCACCAATGGGTGGGCCTCCATTCGGGATGTGTGTGCAATGTTGCACTGCTTCGAATATTCCACCAACATGTACAACCCTGATGATGCCATCATGAATGTTATTATCCAACTTCTATGCCTGCTGGAAAAAACACTTCAGACAATGATGGATGAGGTGGTGGCACATAAGTAAAAGGAGTAGGAGGAGCTAGGCCAATACACACAGTTATCACACCTGTCTTCCACACATGGCTCAAAGGGTGGACTACTGTACCAACAGTGGCCAGGTACAAGACTGTCCAGCCAGGGGACAGCTTTGAAGGATGATGATGAGGAGCAATCGTGTTCACAGAAGGGTGGCACTCAATGCAGCTCATGGGCATAAGTGGGGCATGGCTGGGGGGATATAGAGGACCCAGACGATACACCTCCCATCGAGGACAGCTTTGGGCAGCCTGGCACACATGAGCCAAAGCATGCTGCTGTGACTGTGCAATGACTGTCGAGTTGCCCGTATTGTTACCAGTGCTGATTGCTGGGTGGCCACCCTGTTGGATCCCTGCTACAAGGACAACGTACCATAATTACTTCTGTAACTGAAGAGAGATCGCAAAATGCATGAATACAAGCGCATGCTGGTAGAGGCACTACTGAGGCTTTCCCACCTGACAGCAGAGGCGGAGGAGGAAGTTGCCAACGGAAGGGAGGGTTAGCAGGGCCAAAATGTGGAAAACCTTCATCAGAATGCCACATCATCCAACACCACCATCTGATATGGTCCATATTAGCCCGAGGCAGCGTTACAACAACATGTTGGAAGAGTACGTGACCACATATCTCCATGCACTGAGTGATGAGTCTGCCCCATTTAGCTACTGGGTCTCTAAATTGAACACATGACCTAAGCTTGCCCTTTGTGCCTTGGAGGTGCTGGCCTGTCCTGTGGCAAGCGTACTGTCGGAACGTGTGTTTAGCATGGCACTGGGTATGATCACAGACAGGCACATCTACCTGTCCACAGCCAACATGGGGAAGCTAGCATTCATTAAAATGAATCAGGAGTGGATCCCACAGGACTTGTTCGTACCTTTGGCTGACTAGACAACTATACCAGCTGCACCCAGCCATTGTTATAATCTATTTGCCATTTGTTTAATTTTGGTGCCTCCCCAACTAAAAAAAAGTGTTGGCTACCTCCTTCTCCGCCTCTTCCACCTACACCGCCACGTCCATCTCCTTCCTCCATTTGGACTTCCACCTCCACCTACTCCACATCCTCCACTAGGATCTCCACCTCCAGGTTCTAGATTGCTATTTTTTTTTAATTCTACAATTCTATGTTCTTTTTAGTCAGTTCCCAAAAAAAAACCTACTCCCCCAGAAAAACACAAAAACAGTGTTGGATTCCTCCTCCCCTGTATCTTCCACCCACGTCCACCTCCACTTACTCCACCTCCTCCTCCTCCACTTGAACTTCCACCTCCTGGTTCTAGATTGTAATTATTTATTTTTTCTTAATTTTATGTTCTTTTAAGTCAGTTCGCTAAAAAAATAAAACAAAACAGAAAAACACAAAAACAGTGTTGGATTCCTCCTCCCCTGCCTCTTCCACCTACACCGCCACATCCACCTCCACCTACTCTACCTCCTCCTTCAATTGGAACTCCGCATCCTGGTTCTAGATTGTTATTTTATTTTATATTCCATGTTCTTTTAAGTCAGTTCCCCAAAAAAAAAAAAAACAGAGAAAAATACAAACACTGTGTTGGATTCCTCCTCCCCTGTGTCTTCCATCTACACCACCACGTCCACCTCCACCTGCTCCACCTCTTCCTCCACCTGCTCCACCTCTTCCTCCACCTGCACCTCTGCCTTCTTGTTCTAGACTGTTATATTTTTTTTAAATTGAATTCTATGTTCTTTTAAGTCAGTTCCCTAAAAAAAACAAAAAATCACAGAAAAACACAAAAACAGTATTGGCGCCCTCTTCCTCCACCTCTTCCACCTACAATGCCACGTTCGCATCCTTTTCTCCCTCTGCTTGGACCTCCACCTCCTGGTTCAGGATTATTATTTTTTTTTAATTTAATGTTATTTTAAGTCATCACCCTATCCACATTTGTTTGCAGCACAATTGTCCTTTCTCACCTCCATTTTGCATCCCTTTGCAGCCTTCTAGCCCTTACTATGACCAATTTACAGCCATTTTAAAGCACAGAAGTTCAGGTCCCCATTGATTTCTATTGGGTTCGAGGTCAAGTTGGATTCCGAACTGAACTTTGAACTACAGTTTGGCCGAACCTGACAAACCTGAACATTCACGAGTCCGCTCTTCCCTAATCAACAGTATATACTAAAAGGGACGTATCCAATGTCCCGCAAAAGATATTCTACAACAAATCAAGCAACATAAACTGAATCAAATTTTGTGGATATTCCGGTGTATTCAGCTCTGGAAATGTAGAGGAGTTCCCGGAGACTTCATCCTCACATTGCAAAAGGGGAAATCTGCAGTGAATCCAGCTTAAATTGATAGGCTGCGGGTGACTTTTTATGCCACTGATTTTCTCCACCTAAGCTTCCTCCATCTTACCTAAAAGATTCTTCATAGCATTTACTTTCTTCATATTAACTGACCAGAATATGATTTATTTGTTCCTAATGGTGTAAATAAGTCCAATGGGCCCTGGTGCAAAATTTGGACCTGGGCTCCCACCTGCATGTTGATTAGATGTGCCCTGTTAGGCATCATGCGTTAGCTGGATCCAAAATGGGTTCAGAACCATCAGTGGATTCTGTGGTCTCCCATTTCAGTGCAGTCACAGCTGATTCTGCTCAGCATCATTGTCAGTCCCAAGACCTAGCTGGTGCACAAGATGTACAGGTTGTCGCTTGGGTCTTTGTTCCTAGCAACATGAAGCGTAGGTTGTGGAGGGAAACAGGGCTGCTACAGCCTAAGTCCAGGATTCACTGCACTGAGCATGCCCGTGACATGGCGGACTGCGATTGGTGGTTTGGGAGTCAGCTGATCCCGTGACCTGGCACTGCCTGATTGGTCGCGGGTGACATCACCAATAAGGCGACGGTGGGCAGGGCTTAATATTTAAATAGCCCACCCACAAACATGGCGGCGCGCTCTGATCATTGAGCTATGATGGTGTAATTGTGTGGACGCTTGGTTGTTTGGGCTCCACGTGTGCTTTAGCTTCTGTCAGGCAGGTTTAGCAGGGGATAGGCAGCCTTAGATGGAGGGAGGCAGGTAGCTTCGTCTGACAGTCTGGCTCCGACAAAGGGGTCACCATACACCCCGAGCAGTCTGCAGACGCTGTATTCCCGGCACCGCCTGTAAGCCACGTGGAGAGATACTCCTCAGTCCAGTAGCACGCCGGCTGGGAGCACGTATACGCCGGCGTGAATCACACACGCATCCTAGCGCCTGCTGCGTAGTCCCTGTGCAGTAAACAGGGCTACAGATACATTATTTGTAGCACATCTCTCGTGCGGTTAACAGGTTAACAGAGATAGTGCGAATCCCTATTCCGGTTCCGGTGTGCAGTAACACGGAAGGGATTGTTATTTCTGTTGGTTGTTTTACCTTCTTACCCGGAAGGTGTTCGGCCGCAGTCCTCCAGACTGCATCGCGGACCCCGGGTTCGGTTGCTTTCCATTATTTAATAAAGTTGTTTGCAACCGTCCCCTTAACAGTATCAGAGCTCCAGGGTCTTGCCGAACATGGCTGACAACCAGCAACTGCAGCGCTATATACAGCAACTTGAGGCCAGACTTAGGACTCTGGAACAAGCTGCCCCGGTGGCTGATATCACTGCAGAAGCTACCCAGGCAGCTTCTCAAGCAGCCAATCTGGATAACTCAGCTGCGGTGAATGCTGCGGCAGCTGCAATCGCCCCATTACTCCGTTTTGCTCTCCCGGAAAAATTTTCTGGTGACAGCAAATCCTGCAGGGGTTTTATTAATCTGTGCTCCATTTAGTTGGAGATGATGGAGTCACGGTTCCCCTCCGAAAGGGCCAAAGTGGGTTTTGTCATCTAGTTACTTTCTCACAGGGCCTTGGAGTGGGCTACACCCTTGTGGGAGCGGAGTGACCCGGTAGTGGCTAATGCAGGTCTCTTTCTTACAGCCCTAAAAAATGTCTTCCTAGGTCCTCAGGTCACGCATGATACGGCTCTTAAGCTTCTTGCATTGGTCCAGGGTTCAGTCACCGCCAGCCATTATGCCATCCAGTTCAGAACCTTAGCGGCTGAATTGAATTGGTCTGAGCGGTCTTTAATCCCTGTGTTCTGCAAGGGTCTGGCTGGGCACATTAAAAATGCTCTATCTACCAGAGAGATTCCAACCTCCCTGGAGGAGTTAATCTCTCTCGCTAACCGAATAGGTTTGCGTCATGCAGAACACAAATTAGAGCTAGAGGTCCCCAGACCTCAGTGTCGGTTGGCACCATCATTCTCTAGACCCATTTCCAAACCCGCGACTCCTGACCCGGAACCTGAGGCTATGGATATATCCCAGACTGAGTCTAGCCCCTCTCGTTCCCGACCTGCACATCTCTTGGAGTACCCCATTAATAAGGGTTCCAAGCAGTCTGGAAAATGAGTGTGTCTAACTGCCGTTGGAGGAGGTGTGTTAGATTCTGGGGTTTCTTCCTCCAAATTATTGTATAAGGTGACATTGTTCTTTGGAGCAACCACGGTTACTGCCAAGGCATGGGTGGATTCTGGCACCGATGGCAATTTTTTGTCATCTACGTTTGCCCAGAAGCACGCCATCCCTATAGAGTTACTGCCAAGACCAATGAACATTAGGGTAGTCAATGGTTCACTCCTGGTCACGCAAATCACCCACCAGTCGATTCCCCTCACCATGTCATTTCCTCAGGGTCACCGGAAGGTTATCTCCTTTCTTATTATTCCCGGTGGATTAGATGAGGTGCTATTGAGTCTTCCATGGTTACGTTGTCACACTCCACACATTGACTGGAATACGGGGAGAATTTCTTCCTGGAGTGAGAATTGTGTGTCTCAGTGTATGGTTACAGTCACCCGGAGGGTAGTTTCTGAGCCTTCTACCGATGTGGCCCCCGGCACAGATCCTCTATCTGTCCCCGAGACCCAGGTCTTGTCAGATTATATCAAAAAGAACCCTCGGGTAGACCTTTTGTCCCAGTCCATGGATACGGCTGAGGACGATGACGAGCCCAGGCTCACCGTTCCTTCGGGAAGTATGCGGAGGGTGGCTCCAGTGTCCTTAAACCAAGTCCCCTTGAGGAGGACGTTCGTTCCCCCTAATCTACAAAATGAGGTGCTCTCCTGGGCACATGCCCCTAAGATCGGAGCTCATTTTGTGGTCAAACGTACCACAAAGTTCCTTCAACGGTCCTATTGGTGGCCCTGGTGGCACCAGGACGTTAAGGAATATGTTCTTGGGTGTGTCTCCTGTGTGAGAGGTAAATCATCCCGTCAAAGTCCGGCTGGTCTTCTCCACCCGTTATCCGTGGCGGACTCCACAGATCTGACTCCGCTTCTTCTGAATAATGGCCAACATCTGCGCATTCCGGTTCCTATGCCAGTTCCCTCTATGGAACCTGGGGTCAGAGATTTGGCTCTGGAGGCGTGGGAGGTTTGGGACCATACTCAGGATGCTATATTGGCTTCCAAGAATCGAATGAGAGAGTTGGCTGACACTCTTCGTTGTCCTGCTCCCGTATTCTATCCGGGCGACAGAGTGTGGCTCACGGCTCGCAATATTAAAGTACGCGGGGAATCTGCTAAGTTTGCCTCCTGCTTTATTGGTCCTTTCAAAATTCTGGCCCGAATAAACCCAGTAATGTACCGTTTACAGTTACCACGACACCTGAGGAGTCACGACACTTTTCATGTGTCGCTCCTTAAGCCCGTTCGCCTGACAAAACTCACTGAACCCCAACCTGCTACAGACACCAGGGGTGATAATCTCGAGGTGCAGGTTATTATGGGGTCTAAGATCTTTCGTGGGAAAAAATGTTGCCTAGTACACTGGAGGGGCCATGGATCTGAGGATTGTTCCTGGAAACTGGTGGACCACATTCTTGCTCCCCTGCTCGTTGAGGAAGATGAGCATCAAGTGGAGGCAGATAATGTTAGGTGTTGGGTGTTTGCTGGATCTGAAATGGGTTCAGAACCATCAGTGGATTCTGTGGTCTCCCATTCCAGTACAGCTGTGGCTGATGCTGCTCAGCATCATCATTGGTCCCAACGCCTAGCTGGTGCACAAGATGTACAGGTTGTCTCTTGGGTCTTTGTTCCTAGCAACATGAAGCGTAGGTTGAGGCGGGAAATAGGGCTGCTACAGCCTAAGTCCAGGATTCACTGCACTGAGCATGCCCGTGACATGGCGGACCGTGATTGGTGGTTTGGGAGTCAGCTGATCCCGTGACCTGGCACCGCCTGATTGGTCACGGGTGACATCACCAATAAGGCGACGGTGGGCAAGGCTTAATCTTTAAATAGCCCGCCCACAAACATGGTGGCGCGCTTTGATCATTGAGCTATGATGATGTAATAGTGTGGACGCTTGGTCGTTTGGGCTTCACGTGTCCTTTAGCTTCTGTCAGGCAGGTTTAGCGGGGGATAGGCAGCCTTAGATGGAGGGAGGCAGGTAGCTTCGTCTGACAGTCTGGCTCCGACAAAGGGGTCACCATACACCCCGAGCAGTCTGCAGATGCCGTATTCCCGGCACCGCCTGTAAGCCACGTGGAGAGATATTCCTCAGTCCGGTAGCACGCTGGCTGGGAGCACGTATACGCCGGCGTGAATCACACACGCATCCTAGCGCCTGCTGCGTAGTCCCTGTGCAGTAAACAGGGCTACGGATACATTATTTGTGCCACATCTCTCGTGCGGTTAATGGAGATAGTTCGAATCCCTATTCCTGTTCCGGTGTGCAGTAACACGGAAGGGATTGTTATTTCTGTTGGTTGTTTTACCTTCTTACCCGGAAAGTGTTCGGCCGCAGTCCTCCAGACTGCATCGCGGACCCCAGGTTCGGTTGCTTCCCATTATTTAATGAAGTTGTTTGCAACCGTCCCCTTAACATACCCCTTCCTGTAATAATGTCCCCATCCTGTAAAAATGTCCCCCATCCTATGACTCTTTCTGATGTAATGCCCCCCACCCTGAGCCCCTTCCAGTAATAATATCCCCCATTCTGTGCTCCTTCCTGAAATAATGTCCCCCATCCTTGGACCCTTCCTGGAATAATGTCCCCCATCCTGGGTCCCTTCCTGGAATAATGTCTGTCATCTTGGACCCCTTCTGTAATAATGTCCCCATCCTGTAAAAATGTCCCCCATTCTATGTCCCTTTCTGATATAATGCCTCCCATAATGAGCCCCTTTCAGTAATAATGTCCCCCATCCTGGGCCCCTTATAGTAATAAAGTACCACCATTCTGCTGCTTTCCTCTTGACAGGAGAATGTCTACCCCATTGGTAAACATCTCTACATAAAATAATGCCAACCTGTCAACCTAAAATTCATCTCATGGAAGGTGACCTTAATGTAATGTATGCTTTAATTAATCCTATTAATACATTTGTAATACATTTTGACCCGTCTCTGTAGCCCTATCTGATTTTCCCCTTTCTTATTCAATTTTATCTTGTATCTATTGTTCAAATAAAGTGTATTTTTATATATTATCATGGCTACTACTTCTGTATTTTTGTAGGTTATGTTTAAGGTATTTTTTATTTGTTGAATGATTGGTATTGCAACTTTCAAATTTCTTCTCAAGTTCTTCAATCTTTTTGTATTTCTGCTTAATTACAAACCATGTACCGTGGCCTCTAAACTTCTGAGGAAACCTTATCTCTTTCCATCTGATTCATTCCTGAAGTGGCCAAAACATGGGTAACCGAGTGGATCAGAGGTAAAAGTCCCGTCATGCAAGGAAACGCACTTCTCCAACCAACCATGGCCTCCACAATTCTGCAAGAAGACTCCTCAATGCACCTGCTACGGACTCCTATCACAGGGAGGACTTCTTGCTTAACCGACCTCAACTCGAACACACTTCTCTCTCTCTCTTTGTCTATACAAATGCTCAGAGCTCTACGATAGAAGCTCTAGGAATTATTTTCGTTGTGGTTATGCTCACCTTTAATCAGTAAGAAATGCACGTTGAGATTCTCAAGGAATCAATTCTTTAGGCGCCTCTCCTCCGTGTCTTGTATAGTCCAATAAAGTGTGCAGCTCACTTTGGAGAACTATGTACTGATCCTGATTCGGATCTACATAGGTAGTAAATTCTGAGTGAAAAGGAAACTCCAAACGGATGTGGCGCTAGACACCTGAGGATTTCTTAAATACATCCAATTCCAGTGTTCCAAAAAATGAATTTAATTTCTCAAAGAAAAAATGATAAAATACAGTACAACGCGTTTCGGCTGCTATTTTTACAGTGCAGCCTTCATCAGGTAACAAAAAAAATGTTGTATGTTGTTTGTTTTTTGTTACCTGATGAAGAGGTTGCACTGTTAAAATAGCTGCCAAAATGTGTTGTACTGTATTTTAACATTTTTTCTTTGAGAAATTAAATTCATTTTTTGGAACAGATTTTTCACTGGAATTGGATGCATTTAAGAAATCCTTAGGTGACTAGCGCCATATGCTTTTAGGGGAGACACTGTTCGTAGTTGCCTGGAAGCTGTTCATAAGGATTTCATAGACAGGCTTTGCACTAACCACTCCATTTACCAGATCCCAGGGTTTGCCCTGGCTTTAACCCTTTAACCTTTGTCCAGGAATCTGGATTTACACAGGGACCTGGGCTGGTACCTCAGAGCCAGCTGCTGACTGGTGGAGCAAGATGGTGGCAAGAAAGGTCATCACGCAGGATCAATACCAAGAGGTCAAGTCAAGGACAGAATCCAAAAGCAACGGGTAGTCAAAATCCAAGCTGAGATCAGAAAAAGGGATGAGAAAGTTAAAACAGGAGCAAGCAAAAAGGATATAGACCAGGTAAGCTGAACTTACTGACTGACAGTGGAAGTCAGAGGTTCAGGCGTCTAAATAGCAGAGAGTCCCTCCCCAGAGCTCTAGAGAATGAGAAATCTAAACCAGATAAGAATTAACCCCATAGCTTCTTGATTTAGAGGCACCAAAAGTCCCAGGAATAAAAAAGGATTGTAGCTATCATGTGTCGGCCCCAACCAAGGTGTGGCTGAACCGAAAACACAGAGGACAGGATCCAGCACAGTCGTTACAGACACTTAAAACACAAATTAGCTAATTATATGCCCATCAGCCATAATAATGCATACCTTTATTGGATCGTATTATAACTCTATTACTCTACGGCAGTAATTCAGTGCAATATTCATATATTTCACATTTTTACATATCTTGGTGCACACAGTGGCTGCGACTATCTTTGGTATGTAAATGCACCAGTTCACATTTGCTTTGTTCTTTAAGAAATGCTGATCAAATTTGATCTTTTCTATCTATTAATCGATCGATAATTTTTTCTATCTTCTCTTACAACCTTTCTTTAATTTTTGTTTATGCTGCAGATCTCCTCACCTATTCCATAAGGATATATCAAGGTTTAACAACTGTAAAGCTGAATTCTCTTGGGGGTTATTACTTCCATAATGTTCAGAGACAGAATTTTGATTTCAAACCCAATCTATGACATTGCTCATTCTTTGGAATCCATCAGGGGCTGAGAAGCAGATATATAGCGCTCAGCCCCTCACTCCTCCCGTATCCTTCTCTCTATAAATACATTATGCAGCTTGTTGATGTAAATGGAAAGACTTATGTAATCTTCTTACAGTAAGTAGAAGAACCTGATAATGGGGTAGGTAGAACCTTAAGGCTATGTTCACACTAGGCATTTTTTCAGCTTTTTTTCTCTGCAAAACCTGATCTCTTGACAGGCAAGAAGCTGCGTCAAAAATGCAGGTTTTGGTGCGTTTTTTGGTGTGTTTTAGCTGCGTTTTTCAGTATTCCAAAGTTCAGCTTTGCTTCCACCACAGTAGCATGAACATAGGTCACCAATGCAAGACATATGTGAAACCATATTAGCCAGAATTACAAATATAACAATGGGGGAGGTGAATTGTTCAGGAATAGTTTTTCTAAGACATTGGCAGTGCATTGGGTTTGTAGGACACTATTTATTCTCACACTATGGTCTGCCATTGAGTTGCTCAGAGATTGTCCAATTTCACACCTCCGTGGGCAACAGGTATTGTTCAATCTCACACCTAGTTCAGCCAATGTTTACACTATACACATCACTAATTTAATTAAACGGTACTAATCCAAACTGCCATCTCAGGTGAACAAGACAAGATGGTAAAATCACAAAAATAAAGTAGTTTCACATACAGCTGTACTTTTTGTTTTGCACTAAAAATGCAGCAAAACCTGATAGCTATGTTCACACTAGGCGTTTTTTTCAGCGTTTTTTCACCACCCATCACTTTCAATGGGTGAAAAATGCCAAAAAAACACTGAAGAAATGCCAAAAAAAGTGTCCTGCTCTATTCTGCAAAAAAACATGCAAAGCACAAAATACTGATGAAACAAAAACCAAGCTGCGTGCATGAGATTTCTGAAATCTTATAGACTTTGCTGGTACTGTAAAATGAAGCTGCAAATTTGCATAAAAAAGCTGAAAAAACGCCTAGTGTGAACCTAGCCTTACAGTAGATCTTTAGACACCTGTAATCCCACAGAGGCAAAACCCAGCTATATGGGTGCAGAGGTAACAGTAGCAGCAGGAATCAGATAGGTGGGGACAAGTACTGTGAGTTGTGATGATGCTTTCTGAGTCTCACTTTATAATGTGATGGCTGTTATACTTACTGCATGGTAAATGGTCGTTGGCGGTGTTGACTTGCAGCCAGAGCTAAATTCTGCTTTTTCACCTGTGCAAAATGGGATTTGAATTCTAGGAAGTGTCATATTAAAAAGACATGATACAATTACTTGCCCCTTGTATTTTAGTAATGCTTCGGGGGCAGTTGAAACAGTGGAGTGATACTTTGCCAGAAATCTAATGTGCATAGACACTTTTTGTCACTAGGAGAAGCAGAATTCCTCACTAGGACTCTCATATCTCCAGAGTCCATTTGGTTGCCCACAAGTTGTCTTACTCCCATTACTTTCAGGAATTTCAACAAGAAAAGCAATGTTGCATCTTTCCGCAACCTGAGGACTATCAAATGTGGTCAGGTAACCATTGGATAACTGTTGATTGTTCTTTAGGTTATGACTGTCCTTTTTCTTTAGCATGACAACTTCAACCAGAAGGTTTTCCAGGACTGTTCTGATAATGGTCAACTTCACTGAGGTCAGCAACAAGACAAACAATCAAATCGCAGAGATCGTGAGGAGCACACTGCTTACCTTAATGCTCCTGGCCTTCTGTGTGTACATCTACTTTGTGACAATCATCTTGCACGTCTTCTTCACCATTTCTCATGTTCGGGAGAACGCTCGCTACATCCTATTTGTACACATGCTCATAAATGATACCTTGCTACTTTCTGTACTAATATACCTCTTTCTTGTAGTTATATATATTGTGTACATCCCCGTGCCCATATGTTATGCCCTCGCTACACTTGCCGCAAGTGCGTTTAGGGTTACACCCTACAACTTGGCTATCATGTCCTTAGAACGTTACTTTGCCATTTGCTATCCATTAAGACATGCACAAGTCTGCACTGTGCAGAGGTCTCTTTCGGTCATCAGAGTCATGTGGCTTCTGAGTCTCATTCCACTGGTGCCTGACTTTATCGCCATGTGTTTCTCAATGCCGAAGAATTTCTTCACCACCAGTTTGATATGTCAGTGGTCAACATTTGCAATGAACAGTTTTCAAGTTACCCTAAGGTCATTGATGGAGATCACCACCTTCATCCTGGTCGGATTGGTCATCCTTTACACCTATGTCAAAGTTATGGTGGTGGCTCGGAAAATTGGATCTGGGAGGTCTTCTGCTTTCAAGGCAGAGAAAACCGTCCTTCTTCACGCCCTCCAGCTCGGACTATGTATGACGTCTTTTTCATCTTTATTCACTAATGCTTACTTGAGGGAATATTTCTATTTTATACCCATATTCAACTTTTTTGCATTCATATGCATCCCCAGATTTATAAGCCCTATAATTTATGGTGTAAGGGATGAGGTGTTCCGAAAATATATAAGGAAGATGAATTTCTCGGTATAGTTTGATGGATGGCACTAAATAATGAAAGACGGATGGATGGATGGATGGATGGATGGATGGATGGATGAAGCTAGAAAAAAAATGGAGGCCAAACTTTACAACTTTTTGCAAAATGGGTGCAGTCTCCAAAGGATTGTTGTATCATATTTTAAGCAGAATAGGAATGAAGGGTCCCACATCTACATGCCCACTTTCAGGTATAATGCAACACATTTTTTAATGAATTTGTCTCAATCACTCAATTTACCTTTTTTATTTAAACTGGTGTTAAAAATATCTTTTAGTAAAAGTTAGCTAGATCTTGGGCAGGTTGGCAGTTTGTATAGTATTCATCTTCAGGTTCTTCTTTAGTCCAGGCATTGGTGGAGGGATCCTTCTCCTGTACACAAGCAGTATTCGGTGTAGAATATAGTGTTGAGCCACCCCCGTAGTGTTCGGGTTCGGTTCGTCGAACACCAGGATGTTCGTGGAACTGTTCGTCGAACACGTTAGAACACTGTCGAACACCGTCGAACACCGTTAAAACCAATGGCAGGCAAATAAAAACACATAGAAAACACCTTCAAAGGTGTCCAAAAGCTGACAAACTGCTCAGAAGACACTCTCTTTAAAAAAGGCGGCCGGCAATTCAGCAGCGGTACCCGACAATTTAGAACAGAAAGAATAGAGCAGCACACATAGATTAGATAGATAGAAACATGTCAGTCACATATATATGAAGTACAGTGATAGTGTTGGTTACTGTACTTGTCGTTTAGTGTTAAAATAAAGGATTTATTAAAAAAAAAATTGGCGTGGGGTTCCCCGTAATTTTAGTCTCTAGCGGAGGTTAAGCAGACGGCTGGGGCAGATGTTTGAAGCCTGGGAAGGGGGTAATACCCACGGAGCTTCCCAGGCTACTAATATCAGCCCCCAGCTGAATACCTAGCCTTTACTAGCTATTAAAATGGGGGACCCCCCCGAAAAAATGACGTGGGGTCCCCCCTATTTTAATTGCTAGCAAACGCTAGGCAGACAGCTGGGGGCTGATTTTAATAGCTCAGGAAGGGTGCCATGAATATTGGCCCCTCTCAGGCTAGAAACACAAGCCGTCAGCCACCCCAGAAATGGCGCATCCATAGGATGTGCCAATTCTGGCACTTAGCCTTGCTCTTCCCACTGCCCTGTAGCGGTGGCAGTGGGGTAATAGGGCTGGGGTTGATGTCAGCTTATAATGCCAGCTGACATCAAGCCCCGGTTAGTAATGGAGAGGCGTCTATAAGACACCCCCATTACTAACCCCATAGTCAAAGCTAAAAAAAACACAAACACCCAGAATAAAGTCCTTTAATTGAAATAAACACACAATTCTTTAATGTTCTAAATTAAACCATACTTACCATCACGCCCATTCCAGCTGAAGCCAACGATCTCCTGCAATAAAAATAAAATAATAAACCAACCTCATCCTTACCTTTCCATGGTTCCCAGGACAGCTTCAGCTCTGCTACATTCACATGACAGGCTGGATCGCAGCCAAAATCTGCCATCCAGCTTGCCATGCCGCAGACACTGAGAAGCGCAGGTATGCTTGTGCTCCTCAGTGTCTGGCTGTGACGGCATAAAGATGAGCCGAGGTCATGTCCAATGAACTCAGCTCACCTCATGCACGTCACTGACAGCGTGGGAAAATTCTCCTGTGCTTGCCGTGAGCGTGAGAGAATTCTCTTGCGCTTGCCGTGAGCGTGAGAGAATTCTCTTGCGCTCACGCCAAGCGCAGGAGAATTTTCCCACGCTGTCAGTGACGTGCATGAGGTGAGCTGAGTTCATTGGACATGAACTTGGCTCATCTGGATGATGTCACAGCCAGACACTGAGGAGCGCAAGCATGCCTGCGCTTCTCAGTGTCTGCGGCATGGCAAGCAGGATGGCAGCTTTCGGCTGCGATCCAGCCTGTCATGTGAATGTAGCAGAGCTGGAGCCGTCCTGGGAACCATGGAAAGGTAAGGATGATGTTGGTTTATTATTTTTCTTTTATTGCAGGAGATCGTTGGCTTCAGCTGGAATGGGCGTGATGGTAAGTATGGTTTAATTTAGAACAATAAAGAATTGTGTGTTTATTTCAATTAAATGACTTTATTCTGGGTGTTGTGTTTTTTTTAAATACTTTCCTAGAAATTCAAGGTGGTTATGTCTAATATTGGCGTGACCCCATGAATTTCGGGCTTAGGGCCAGCTGATAATGCCAAGCTGGCCCTAGCCCCTTTATTACCCAGTGAGCCACCGCACCAGGGCCCTGGATGAGTTGGGTACAGCGCCAGAAGATGGCGCTTCTATGAACGCGCCATTTTCCGGGGCGGCTGCGGACTGCAATTTGCAGCGGGGGGGGGGGCCCAGAAAGCTTGGGCCTCCCTGCGCTGCAGATTCCAGCCCCCAGCTGCCTAGTTGTACCTGGCTGGACACTAAAATAGGGCGAAGCCCCACGTATTTTTTTTTTAAATTATTTCATGACATTCATGAAATAATTTTAAAAAATTGCTTCCCTATATTGTTGTGTCCGGCCAGGTACAAATAGGCAGCTGGGAGTTGGGGGCAGCCCGTCCCTGCCTGCTGTACCTGGCTGGACACAAATATAGTGCGAAGCCCCACGTCAATTTTTTTAAAATTATTTCATGAAATAATCTATTCAGAACATGTGAACAGTGCTATTATTGTCATAGAGCCAAAGCTCACAGGAGGATTTGCTGCTATCTTGATAGTCTCGTTTGGACCTGAGAAGCCACATCTGAGATGTCTGTGAACAATACTCCAATCTTGGGGACTGATATTCTGTGTGTTTCCATTTCCGAGAACCATGTAAAACTGTAAAAATGAAAACAAGAAACATAAGAAAGAGAATAATTAAAATGTAAAACTCTTGTGGAATGTAAACATTTGTGAAACTAGAAAATGTGTAGACTCTCAATAATCAAAAATGTGAAATAATCAATACATTATTAATGTTTGCATAATTGAATGTTATGAATATAACATAATGATTTGTGCTGCTCATATTCTGTGTTTAGTCCTCCAAGGTAGTCAGAAAAAGAAAACGGAGCTGAACACAGAACCTTATTTGTGTTTAGTATACAATGGTACTATCCTGCTTTATCGAAGGCTTCCATATACAACTAAACTGTTATTACCCTCTAATGATAACGAGATAACTCTGCTCATCTTGCCACAGTCTGTACAGAAAAACTGACCGAGTGAGCTACAGAAAAAAAGAAAGCATCAGACTTTTGTGCAGCCAGTATGTAAACTACAGTATTATTTTCTATGAGGATAATAAATAAAAAAGATCAACATTGTCATACTTAAAGGGGTTGTCCTACCTGGTTCTTTTACTAGTACAGGGTCAAGAGAGAAAAAGCTGATTACATGGTGTCCCGAATTCACAGTTGCAATCTGAGTAACGAAAATGAAAATGAAGCGTTACTCATCTATCATGGACTCTGTGTGATGCATATAGATATCCAGCGTACTCTAATGAGGGTAAGGACATGACACTAGGGAAGCCATATGGGAAATAGGTGTTGTAAAACTCTGCATCCTGAGCAATATACTGTATCTACAAGTTATTGTCTTTTTGAGGTGTTGTGCACAGCAAAGGTGCAACTAAAAGCTTCCCTGCCCCGATGCAACATCTGTACTGGTGCCGTAACCTACCAAATGCATATACTACAGGTGTTTTCTATATGCCAGAAGGTCCCTTGAAACACCAGGTCTCACCTACAAATGCTCGATTTCCCTATCCTGCCCTGATTCGATGACCAGACTATGGACATTTGTTTTGTATTGGCCCAGGATCTGTCTGTTTTTGAGGTTTTATGCTATTTCCATAGATAGTGCATTTTGTAGTCTCTCTGTATGCTCTGATATAGCATCAGTATCGCTTGTGATGTTATTATGTTGTTCCTTTAGTCATTGCTACAGTCCTCTTGGTCCTTATTTCCTCCTTGATTCGGCTTTCGTGAGGCTGTTCTGATCGACGTTTGGATCAGGATGGGTGTGTTATTCTCGGGGGCATGGTTTGCATATGGAAACTTGGTGCAGTAAGGCTTCATAATGAAAAGAATTCAGGTTGTTGTTATTATGTAGGTGGGTGAAGAATTTGTCCATCTCCGTGGAACAGGCACTGTGGGCAGCTCACTGAGGGACATGGAGAAGGTGCCTCTTGAGCAATTCCATGTAAAATATTTCTACTGGACTCTTCAAAAAAGGACTTTCTGCACTATATCATATTTTGCTCACATCATATGTTCAGCACATTGGCCCCTTTTCGAAGAAAGGTTTCTCTTACCACTTGGAACCCGCTCAATTCTTACCACGAGTTTTGGCACTCAAAGTACGTTGGTTTTTGTTGACCATTACACGTGTGCAAGTGGGTTTTCTAATAGATTTCAAATATTTTTTGGATAGATTCCACCTGCCATTTACAGTTTTAGGCCTAGGCCATTACAAGTAAGCCTGTTAGTGTAGGGTTCTTTTGAGGCGATAGTCTTGTCGTTGGCAGGTGGGCGCACACAATTTGATGAAAATGTAAGAGCCTCAAATGTATAATTATAGTCTATTTAGCAATAATACTATTCATTAGCTGGAACTTATTAGGTGAAATCAATAGGGTAGAATATGTCCATATTAGACATAAAACTCCTCTTGTTATTGTTCCTCTAATTGGCCAAAATGACATAACAAGCAGGAGGCTCACGACAACTTTATCAAATTTATTTTCTGAGTAGAGCACACCCTCCCCAGTAGAAGGGGAGAGCACTTCCCTCCTATTCTGCAAGAATTGACAACTATTTTACAGAAGATAGAATAACTGGGGGATATATCCTTTACCAAAGTGGATAAGATACTCCAAGATCACTTTGTATTAGGCCTCAAAAGCCAGTAACTGCTGAGGATCAGGCTAGTGCAGGAGAGGCACAAGTTATAACCTGACTTAATGTTATGAAGTAAGCCATTACAAAAAGAGAAAATTCTTAAAGAAACATAAATGCTGTTGGAGAATGTCAAAAGCTTGAATGGTGTTCTTATGTAGCGGTGTCCAAAGAACACCGCAAGGCAGATTCAAGTACCGGACAGCAGACGAGAAGGCTGAAAAAACTCCGGCTTTATTATGTACAAAGGAATTATATGCCGGGAGATGAAAATAACAATATTTACAATAACGATATTATCAACATGATGTCACGGGTGTGTCAGAGGTGACAGACAGTCGCCCTGCAGTGGGTTGCAGGAGATCTCCACGTTTGGCATTGCAGACAGCTGCTTATATAGGAGGCTGTCTTTAGAACCTAGCGACTACCTCTCTTTTGCTAATTTGCTCTCTGGCCTGGGTGTATATATACCTGGTGTGCCTGAGAGGGCGTTGCTGGTTATATTCATTTGTACTTGTGAAGCATAGCAGGAGCAGTAGCTCGTCCTCTCTGGAGCTTGAGGCTGTGTGCACATTTGGAGTTCATGTAAAGCTAAGCCATTTTCCCCTGTTTTGTCTACCCTTGTTGTCTTTAGAGTTTTAGTGGAGGTTGTCTAGCGCTTATCTCCTTCCATCCCTAGCCATAGCCATACGCCAGGGAAAGTAGGGCGAGGATTGTGATCGGCGATAGTTGAGGAGGCTATATAGGGACGTTAGTTGAGACAGGGTGACGCTAGACCAGACTAGGAGGTCTCCACTTTCCCATTTCCCTAGTGTCTGGGCTCCCTCTCCCTTTTCCCTCTGTGTTGTACTTACTCCTGGTGTGACACATGAACATAGGAAGATATAGCTGGAGCGAGTCATCACAAACTATGCTCCAGCTATGGCAAAGAAAGCTCAGAACAAACATTCACAACAACTTTTACAAACTACTCTGAGCTAATCCCCTATCTGGCTTTCCGCTAGTTGGGCCATGCTGCTACAGCGTCCTAGCTACAGCAAACTACACTAAACCCTAACAGTTCACGCTGATGAGTCACTCACAGTTGCACAGATGAGGAGCAGATGTCGGCCGCCGCTGGTTCCTGGGGTGAAAGAGCTGGATGAATTCAGTTGAGTCCTTTCCTTGTATATGGAATCTATTTCTTGCAGACGGCAGGCAAACCTTGTTTCACTTTCACAGAAATGGCTGACACGCTGTGTTGTGTGTTATCTCAAGTCCTTAATCTCCAGGGAAAATGTTCTTCAGGAAAAGAATAAATTTCACTTCTACTTGACATAGTCCCAAACAACAAAACTTGCTATAGTCCATAATCTTCTCTTTCCATAGAGTAACAGTGTCTTCTTTAAAGTCTCTGTGATCAGAACTCTGCAGGAGTCTCTCCCTGTTACCTCACACACACACACACAAGGTATCTACTTCCTGGACTCAGAGGGGAGCATAATGCCTTAAAGTCACAGTGTATTCAATGTCCAATAAAAGAGCAAATCCCCTACATGCCTCCCCACTTAAAGACGGCCGTCCTCAACCTCGCTGTATAACCCTGAAAGAAATAAAGGTTTCATGCAGCGGTATACAACACAGGACCACGTTCATCACAATACATATGAGTGGACCAAATAAACTGATCAGCATTAACTGATCAGCATTATACCTTTCTGGTGGAATCCCTCCATTAGGCCTACTGGATCTCCTGAGATCTTGACTGTCCTCCATAGGCATAACAGCCGTGTGACTTTCCTCTTCTACTGAAGGTATGGCTGGAGCCGTGGTTTCCTCCTGTCTGCGAGCTGGCAATGCATCCATGTCAGGAATATCAACTCCCACTGACTGGGGACCTTCTGCGGACTCAGGAACGGTCCACCAGTCTTCAACAAAGTCACTGTCAGGGAAACCGATCTTGGTGAAGGAGCAGGAGGAGTAACTCTTGGGACAGGTGTTGGATCCTCAGAGCAGCATGGTCGAAACATATTCCTATGTAGAGTTCTCCGACAAGACTCCTCATTTTCAGCTTGCACTTTGTACACTGGACCATTGGGATACACTCTCTTGATCACTTTGGGGCTTTTTTCCCGCACCAGCACTCGGTCTCCAGGCTCAAGTGGAATTTTCTGAATTGGCAGTTGACTGTTGTGCACCTTCTCTTGTAGTCGCTGGCCTGCTAGCTGGCGGATTGTCTGAAGTCGTCGCCGATGCTCTTTCACCCAGGAGGTGGTAGATCGTTCAAATAGATCCTCTGGCTGTTCCAGATTTAGCTCGATGAATTCTCGTCCGGCTCTACCAAACAGTAGCATGTATGGGGTATAACCTGTGGTGGTGTGGACCCGATTGTTATAGGTCCAACCTAGTTTGGGTACACAGTCAGGCCAATGCGTCTTCTTGTCTTCTTTTAATGTCCTCAACATTTGAAGCAGAGTTTGATTAAAGCTCTCACAGGCCACATTCCCTTGGGGGTGATATGGGGTTCTTCGGAACCTATCAATGTCATACAGTCGGTACAGTTCCTCCATCACTTTACCCTGAAAACACGCTCCTTGGTCTGAATGGATCGGCTTCGGACACCCATAGACCCAGATGAAATCCTGACAGACGGCTCGCGCAGCAGACTCATCTGCCTGGTCCCGAGTCGGGGTGACCACCACAAACTTGGAGAAGTGGTCGGTCATTACCAGGCAGTACTGTGGGCCTCTAATCAGTTGTCCCACTAGGAGGTAATCTATCATCAACACTTCAAGTGGCTCCAGGGTCCGTATGGTCTGTATAGGTGCTCTTTGTTCTGTTTTTATGGTGAGGTCACACATTCGACACTGTCGGCACACTTCTTCAACAGTCTCCTCCAGTCGGGGGCAATATACATAATGCTGCAGCTACTTGTAAGTTTTTCCCGGGCTGAAGTGAGCTCCAAACTCATGAGCTTCTTTGGCAATTTCTTGAGCCAGTCTTCCAGGGACTACTACTTGCCATCTCGCCTCTAAGTCAGCAGGCTGTTGCCACTTGCGGTATAGAATGGCTTCTCGAACTTTCAATCTATCCCACTGGCGTATCACGGACTTCGTTTCGAGATCTAGGGCAGCTCTTTCTTCCTTGTTAGGCCATTTTCCTTGGACTACCCAGCTTTTTACTGGCTGCAACCCTGCTTCCTCATCTTGGACCCAACCCCACTCTTCATTAGTCCTTCCAGTGACTTGGGTAGAGGTTGAGCCTCCCCCCTTGACTGTGCCGCTTCCGCGATAAGTGTGAATTTGCAGAAATCTGGGATCTCCGTTTCTTCTAGGTGCTCATCACGTTCTTCTGGAGTCTTGAAGGTTAAATTTTGCGAGACGGACAACCCAATGCTGCTCCATGACCACCAGCTTGGCAGTGTCCAGATGGGCCAACGGGTTGTTATCCGTTCGCACTTAGATCTTGGCTCCCATTAAGTACTCTGCGAATTTCTCCGTCATGGCCCATACTAGGGCAAGAAGTTCCAGCCGGAAGGAGCTGTTGTTACGGGGGTTCCACTCTGTATCCCTCGAGGACCTACTGGCATAGGCCATGACTGTTTCATGCCCATCTTGAATCTGTGAGAGGACTGCTCCTAGTCCATGAAGACTGCCACGGTCGGTCGAAATCTGCGTAGGCCAAGATGGGGGATGATGTCATGGCATCTTTCAGTGTCTGGAAGGCCTCCTCCTGTTTCTGTTCCCAGGGTATGCCCTGGTTTCTTGGTCCCCCAGCAGTCCCTCTCAGTAGCTCTTGCAGCGGGCCTGCTATTTTTGCATAGTCTTTGATGAACTGCCAGTAGTACCAGGTCAATCCAAGGAAGGCCTTTAACTCCCGTCGGATTCTACGTGCTGGCCATTGTTGTATCATAGCAACTTTAGCTTGGGAACGCAAGACTCCATCCTGAGACACCTTGTGGACCAGGTACTTGATCTGTTTCTTGAAAAGATGACACTACTGTACTTCGGCTTCATCTTCAGGCCCTAGGTCCGCAATCGTCCGAGGACCTGCCCGAGTCTGTCCAGAGGCTCCTGAAAAGTAGCAGAGTAAACGATGATATCATCCTGGTATATCAGAGTAGCTTCAAAGTTTAGGTCACCCAAACACTTCTCTATCAACAGCTGGAACGTCCCCGGCCCGTTGGATAATCCGAACGGCATCCTATTAAATTCAAACAGTCCCATTGGGAGTATGAACGCAGTCTTTGCCTTGTCCTTTTGTGCCACCAGCACTTGCCAGTACCTGCTAGCCAAATCCAGAGTATAGAAGTACTTTGCTTTTCCCAGGGCCGCCAAAGACTCTTCAATATGGGGCAGGCGGTATGAATCTCGCATGGTGCACGCGTTCAACCGCCTGTAGTTCACGCAGAAATGAAGTGTCCCGTCCTTCTTTTTGACAAGCACAGCTGGTGCTGCCCATGGGCTCTGACAATTTTGTACCACTCCCGAATCCAACGTCTGTTTCAGAAGGGACTTCACCTCTTGGTACAGCTTAGGGGGTATCTGTTTATATCTTTCTCGAATTGGAGGAGTGTCCCTCGTCGGTATCTCATGAGTAATGGTGTCCATGCAGCCAAAGTCATCAGCATGACGGGCGAACGCTGCCTGATTCTCCCACAGCATTGCTTCCACTGCTTGTATCTGATCCGAATTTAGGGCTTTCACATCCATCCCCATCTGAGTCAGGAGGGCTCGCCCATTCCATTTTGGAGTCGGTGCCCCCTTCTCTTCATCCGTGACGGCCATAGTCCAGACTGAAGCATCTACTGGAGCTAGATTCATTTCTCTCGGACTCAACACTTCACTTCGATGTAGATACACTTGGGCCAGCTCCACTCTCGGTGGTAAATGGACTTTTCTCTGCCCCATATTCACATCTTGGATGGGTACTCTCCCTTCTCGGACCTCTGCCAGGGTCTGGGCCACCAGGACATTCTGGTCTATTTCACCTAGGTCCACTGGTTCAATAGCCACCTCCATACCTTCAAGGTTGCGGAAAGTTCCGACGGGCAGTGGGAGAATGGTCTCCTGACCAGCAGGGAGGTTCAGGGGCGCACTCGGATAATTCCCACAGACTGGTGTATTGTGACGCTCTTCTCCCACAAATGCGGATTAGCCATACAAATGCTTTCTGAGTGGGCTTATGCGGGATGGCCTGTTTCCAGTAGCAAGGCCCCTGTTTAGTGAACATGATCTGGTCTAACTCCCACAGATTATTCATACCCATTATCACTGGTACATCTTTTTTAAATGGTTCAGGGACCAACAGGATACCTTTCCTTCTAGCATCTTGTCCACATAACCGCACGTTCATCCACATGACCCCCGTGACTGGGATCGGTTGCTGATTAGCTGCCGTCACCCGAATTAACATCTCCTACTCTGGCTTGGCCATCACCTGGAAGTAACCATTGAAGTATGACTCGGGCATAGTCGTCACCTGTGATCCGGTATCCACCAAACAGCCCACTGGGATTCCTTCGAACTCAGATCGCAGGATGGGACAGCCTACAACCAGATGTTCAGAATTGTGCTGGGTGGTTTGTCCTTCTACCTCCCCTGCAGTACGCTCCACTACTGCAGGGGCTGGAAGTTTAACAGCGGCGCGGGACATACCTGAAAATCGCTCTGACATTCTAGCGAAATGTCTTTCACTTCCACATCGCCAGCACTGTGCAACCTGACGTCCCTCCCTTCATTCACATGTGGGCGGGGCCCTTGACATCCAACCACTGTGAAGAACGCTAGGGCTTCGGGTAGAGTGGCTCAGGCCGGGGGACAGCTGGTGGAGGATATTGAGGACCTTGATAACACAGCCAACCCACAGACATTGTAGGCGGGGGACCATAAGGGTTCAACAGACTAGTGTACATAGGTCTAGGTTCAGGGTCCTGAGGGAAGGTCTGATAAGGATCTGTTAGGGCCAAGTATGTGATCTCAGCAACGAAGCTGGCTCCCTCCTATCCTCCTTTCCATTTATGTCAGTTTTTCTTACATAATATTCAGGGAACTCTGCAGGCCCTGCACTACCCTGAACAGGTTTTCTTCATTCCCTCCGCCTCCGACAGTTGTGACGGACTGAGTACGCTCCACTCCAGAGGCACAGCTGTCTTCCTTACTTCGGGCCACCGCTTCTGCTAATATTTGGCTGGATCCACTCTCACTTGCTCATGCAGAATCTGTCTCAGGGAAGTACTGAAGAGTCCCAGAATAAATTGTTCTCGTAATATCCGGTCTACAGATCCCATGACGCCTACTCCGTCTGCCTCCTTCTTTTTTACCTCTGCAAGTACTTTCTGCAACGCTATGGCATATTGGGAGACTCCCACCTCTTCTCGCTGCAATTGATAGAAGAATTTTTTCCGGAGGTGACCCGCACTAGACATTTCATTGTATATCTCTTCCAGAAACTTTACCATCTCTTCTAAGATGCTACGTGTGATTTCCGGTTGCAAGAAAACATTTCTGCGCGCCTCACCCTTCAGGGCGACCAGAATGATTTCAACTTGTAGTTCTGGGCTGACATTATAAATCTTGGCAGCACTCTGAAATCTGGTGACTCAGTCTGTCAGGTGTATATTCTGGCCATCAAATTTGGGCAGAACACTAAACAACGTGCTCATAGGGAGGGCCCTTGCAGGGGTTCCACCATTACCTGCGGCACTCACATTACCCACATTGCTGTCAGCCATCTCTATCTCTGTGACCGTACCCTGCTCGCAGCACCACTTGTAGCGGTGTCCAAACAACACCGCAAGGCAGATTCAAGTATGGGACAGCAGACGAGAAGGCTGAAACAAAACTCCGGCTTCATTATGTACAAAGGAATTATATGCCGGGAGATGAAAATAACAATATTTACAATAAAGATATTATCAATAGTGTTGAGCCACCCCCATAGTGTTCGGGTTCGGTTCGTCGAACACCGGTATGTTCGCCGAACTGTTCATCGAACTGTTCGTCGAACACTGTTAAAACCAATGGCAGGCAAACAAAAACACATAGAAACACATAGAAAACACCTTCAAAGGTGTCCAAAAGCTGACAAACTGCTCAGAAGACACAACTAACACATGGAAAAGTGACAAGTACATATAGTCATGCGAAAAGAAAAGAGGTGGAGAAGTAAAAGGAGGGGGAGACACAGATATAGGCATGTCATGCCCTTCTAAAATCAAGAAAGGCTGGAGTGAAAATCTAAAATCAGCCTACCAACACCCAGACGTCGTGACAAGAAAATGAAAAAAAAATATATCTTTAAGTAGAATGGCGGTTCCATTCAGAACACTTTCCTTACAAGACGTAGTGGTATCCCCGTTGTGAGTTGTGCCAAAAACGGAACCCAATACATTTGGACTAATCCACCATTTGTGATATCCAAGGGGCAGGTCAGTAAACGACAACATCGACGCGGAACCAAGTACAGTAGTATATACTGTACATCCTTTGACAAGCCAATCAGGCGGGTCAAGAAGTTGGGAAGGAGCACCCTAATGGCCAAAACAGACATTGAGGGGGCATTCCGGTTACTTACTACCTGTGCCGCTGAATAGTGTCCGCCTATTGGGCTGTTTCTGGGAAGGAGCAAACTATATAGATCGCTGTTTGCCCATGGCACCTCCAGATCCTGCTCACTATTTGAGGCGTTTAGTTGCTTCCTCGAATGGGTTGTCATGGATGTTTCTAAGGGGGCACATATTATCCATTAGCTCGACGACTTCTTATGCCGGGGCCCAAAAGATTCGCCACAGTGTGAATACACGCGGTAATCCACGTGTGAGAAGGAGAGAGCTGGAGGGAGAGCGGACACCACAGAGCCGAGGGGTTAGATGGAGAACGGAAGAAGGAAAGAGGGCGAGGGAGGCAAGGGAGTACGGTGGAAGGCCGACCTGAGCTCCCCCACATTCCTGCTGGGCGGGGAACAGCCCTGGGAAGAAAAGCCGCTTGCACATCCCTTTGAGGTTACAGGCGCGAGCGGGCAGAGGGACTACACTGGAGTGCGAATCCGACATGGCCAGGCCGTTCCTGCACGTGCGACCTCCGTGTCGCCGGGTTTGTGCCAGAGCCGTGGTGGACTATGATGGCCAGCCCCCCTCTCCCAAAACTGGTACCTGTCCACTGGTGGGTCGAGACCCCCCATGGTGGAGGCAGGTCTAAGCTCTGTAATTTGAATGAGTGCACTTTAAATCCTTTTACAAGGATCTATTGGAGGGCAAGTCGGGTGCCAGCAGCGGTAATTCCAGCTCCCGTAGCGTCCACTAAAGCTGCTGCAGTTAAAAAGCTTTTATAAGGATAGAGCTTGGCGGTCCGCCCCAAGGCGTGCTACCGCCAGTCCCAGCCCCTCTGCCTTGGGACGCCTCCCCGATGCTCTTCACTGAGTGTCCCGGGGGCCCGAAGCGTTTCCTTTGAATAAATTAAGTGTCCAAAGCACAGGTGGTGTAGCTTGCTTAACAGCTGGACTGCTCCACTGACTAGCAGACACTGCTACTAGGCCCAAAGTATTGCCTGGGCTAGATGCAGTTAAAAATTTGTAATTAGATATACAGGCAGTGTAGCTTGCTTAACAGCTGGGCTACTCCGCTGACTAGCAGACACTGCTACTAGGCCCAAAGTATTGCCTGGGCTAGATGCAGTTAAAAATTGTTATTAGATACAAAGGCGGTGTAGCTTGCTTCAGATGGGCAACTCCGCTGACTACGAGACACTGCTACTAGCCCAAAATGATTGGCTGGGTTAGATGCAGTAAAAAATTGTTATTAGATACAGAGGCGGTGTAGCTTGCTTCACAGCTGGGCTACTACGCTGACTAGCAGACACTGAAGCTTTGGAGCAGACCTCTGATTCCCAGGCTATAGTATGAGTAAACAGCTCTGCAGACTCAACCATCTGTGTTACCCCAAGACATAGTGTATGTAGTTTCTTACGGTTAAAAGGGGGGGGAGCGACCCGACCCACCTGTAATTAAAAATGCCAACGTCATTGAAACACAGCAAGGGAACTCCAAAAAGAGTCTCCATTTTTTCCAAAAATTGTGGCACAGACACCACTTAAGTGGCATCAATTGCCCCAGAGTTGCTTAAAATGGTTGGTGAGGTGATTTTCCAAAATCCTCAAGCTTTTAGTCTCCCCAGGATGACACAGGGGTAGAAAAGTCCTTGCGGATCCATGATTTGTTCATCTTTATGAACGTGAATCTGTCTACATTGTCAGTGGACAGCCGCGTGCGCTTATCTGTCAGCACACCTCCAGCAGCGCTGAACACACGTTCAGAGAGAACGCTGGCTGCGGGGCACGACAAGATCTCCAAGGCGTGAGTGGCAAGCTCAGGCCATTTTTCCAGATTGGAAGCCCAAAATGAGCAAGGGTCCAGTGACACAGTCATGGCTTCGATGTTCACTTGGAGATACTCCTGTACCATCCTCTCTAGGCGTTGACTATGTGTCAGATTTCTTGTCTCCTGTGGCCTTGCAAAGGATGGTGTAAAAAAAATGGCGAAACGATTCCACAAAAGTGCTGTTACCAGCAGATACTGTGTTTCTGTTATGGTTTGAGTGATGAAGACTCGACAGTCCCACGGTTGGCAAGTTAGAACTGTGAGATTCACTACGTGCACCACTGGTGTTTTGTGGAAAAGCACATGTAAGATTCTGTAACAGCCTCTGCTGATACTCCTGCATGCGTGAATCCCTTTCTATGGCAGGAATTATTTAGGCAAATTTACTTTTGTACTGGGGATCTAAGAGTGTGGCAACCCAGTAGTCGGGATTCCTTTGAATTCTGACAAGCCGAGGGTCATGTTGCAGGTAGTGCAGCAAGAAGGCACTCATGTGTCTTGCGCATCCAGGAGGACCAAGTCCTTGTTGTGTTGGTGGCGAGGTAAGAATCATGCTTCCTTCCTCTGCCCTCTCCCCCCAACCTCGCACAACAGAAATGTGATCAAGGTCTCCCTCATCTGATGAGTCTTCCATGCCCATCACCAGTTCATCCTCCACTTATTCCTCGGCTCCTGCACCTTCCTCAACAGTTTGGCTGCTACCATGCGTCCTCGTTAATCCCTCTCCCCCACCCTCCCATGCCTGCCGCCTTGGTGCTGCCGACCGTCTGGACCTTGGAGATGTTATCCCTTCCGCATATGACTCCTCCTCTACTTCCTTCCCCTCCTCTTGTCCCACCACCTGACTCCGAATTCTGCTTAACGTGTGCTCCAGCATGTAGATCACCGGAATAGTCATGCTGATAATGGCATCGTCAGCACTAAACATCTTCGTTGCCATTTCAAAACTGTGCAGTAGGGTGCATAGGTCCCTGATCTGAGACCACTCGTTGGCCCAGGCTATACGTCATAACGTATTGCACCAGGGCTCGTCGGTGCTGCCACAGTCGCTGCAACATGTGCAGAGTTGAATTCCACCGTGTCGGCACATCGAATTTCAACCGGTGAACTGGCAGGTCCAATGACTTCTGTAGAGATGTAAGCCGTTCAGCTGCGGGATGCGAACGGCGGAAGTGAGCACACAGCGACTGTGCCCTCTGCAGAAGGCCATCTAGTCCAGGATAGTGGGCTAAAAATTGCTGGACAGCCAGGTTCAACACATGAGCCATACAAGGCACGTGTGTGACATTGCCCCGGTGAAGGGCTGCACCCAGGTTTGCAGCATTGTCGCATACGGCCTTCCCTGGCTGCAGGTCCAGTGGAACCAACCATTCATGAAACTCGGTCTCCAGAGCTGACCACAACTCCTCAGCTGTGTGACTCACATTTCCCAGACATTTCAAAGTAAACACCGCCTGATGCCCTTGAGCCCTGCTGCCAGCATAGTAAGGAGGTGTGCAGGATTCCTTCTGCGCAGTTAGAACGCGGGTGGCATTACCAGACAGGCTTTGGGTGCAGGTGGAGGACCGAGAGGAGGTTGAGGAGGCAGAAGCAGTGGAGGAACTTCTAGATAAAGAGGATTGACGCACAACTCGTGGGGACGGCAAGACTTGGACAGCAGCCCCTTGTCATGCTGTTACCATAGTTACCCAGTGCCCAGTCAGCGACATGTAACGCCCCTGTCCATGCCTACTCGTCCAAGTGTCTGTGGTGAAATGCACCCTGTCACACACAGAGTTTCTCAAAGAAGTGGTGATGTTGTGTGCGACATGCTGGTATAGCGCAGGCACACCTTTCTTTGAGAAATAGTGGCGACTGGACATCTGGTACTGGGGCACTGGGACGGACATAAGGTCTCGAAAATCCTCTGTGTCCACCAGGTGGAAAGGCAGCATTTCTGTAGCCAAGAGCTTGCAGATGGTGAAATTCAACCTCTTAGCTTTGTCATGGCTAGGAGGAAATGGTCTTTTACTTGTCCACATCTGAGGGACCGAGGGCTGGCTGTTGTGCTTAGACGGGCTTGAGTATGGTGTCGCCGGAAAACTGCCGGTCTGTGAGGAAGATGCAGGCAGACATGTTAGGTTGCCTTGATCCAAAGGTAGTGCTCTCGATGTCAAATGAACTGATGACCAGCCAATCACACTGGCTGTTGCGTGTAAAGAGGTGGCAGGTCTGCGTCCAAAAACATGTGTGACTGCTGTCCCCTCAGTCACAGAGGATGAAGAGGCCGAGGATGCACAAGATGGGGCAGACAGTGGTTGGCCTGGCCCGCTAGGCCACATTGTAGCACAGTGAGCTTCCCACTGCAACTTATGCTTCATATCCATGTGACGGTTCATGCATGAAGTACTCAAACTATGGATTTTTTGGCCTCTACTTAGCTTTTGGTGACAAATGTTACAGATAACATGAGTTGGGTCACCCTTATCGATCTGAAAAAATGCCCAGGCTATGCAAGGCTTAGAGCCCATGCGACCTGAAGAGCCACCACGACTTATTTGATACTTAGGTGGTGTAGCTTGGTTCAGATGGGCTACTCCAATGATTAACAGACACTGCTATAGGCCCAAAAGGATTTACTGGGTTAGATGCAGTAAAAAATTGTTATTTGATACACAGGTGGTGTAGCTTGGTTCAGATGGGCTACTCCAATGACTAACAGACACTGCTACAGACCCAAACGGATTTACTGGGCTAGATGCAGTAAAAAATTGTTATTTGATACTTAGGTGGTGTAGCTTGGTTCAGATGGGCTACTCCAATGACTAACTGACACTGCTACCGGCCCAAAAGGATTTACTGGGTTAGATGCAGTAAAAAATTGTTATTTGATACTTAGGTGGTGTTGCTTGGTTCAGATGGGCTACTCCAATGACTAACAGACACTGCTACAGGCCCAAAAGGATTTACTGGGCTAGATGCAGTAAAAAATTGTTATTTGATACTTAGGTGGTGTAGCTTGGTTCAGATGGGCTACTCCAATGACTAACATACACTGCTACAGGCCCAAAAGGATTTACTGGGTTAGATGCAGTAAAAAATTGTTATTTGATACACAGGTTGTGTAGCTTGGTTCAGATGGGATACTCCAATGACTAACAGACACTGCTACAGACCCAAACGGATTTACTGGGTTAGATGCAGTAAAAAAATCTTATTTGATACTTAGGTGGTGTAGCTTGGTTCAGATGGGCTACTACAATGACTAACAGACACTGCTACAGGCCCAAAAGGATTGGCTTAACTACATTTAGCCAAATGCTGTGAAAAACACTTGCACAGCACTGGCACAGACCTTCCTGGCAAAAAGTGCTAGGAACTGCTGTAACCTAGTCCTGAAAAGGACTGCAATTACAACTAAAGTCAAAATGGATTCGCACGGACAATGGATTGTGCTCAGAGGGAAAAATAGCATATATAGTATATACCCTCGGCACAGATAAAGGAACACTAGTATGATGCCAAAAAGAAATTTTATTTCAGAGCGACCCAAAAATAGAAGACCGTAAAATCCATCCAACGTTTCGGCTATTGCCTTTATCAAGGTTATCTAAAGAGACATTCAAATATAAGGTCATAAGTATATGCAAAAATAAATATAAATATATAGAAAACATAAACTCATTGGCATATTGATAAAAGATATGTTTAACCAACACGAAGCAGACAGTATGACCTCGTAGAAACTAAAAAACAAAAATAGAAAAAATGGTATATGAGAGATCACATAAATCAGGAAACCTGAGATCATGGGTAAAAGCATCCACCTACATGAAGTCCCAGATAAATGACATAGTCTATCATTGTGAATCAATGCAAAAGTGAAAGAGATATCAGGGAACAAGGAAAAAGAAAGACCAAAGAAAAAACAGTGAACAGATAAATGATTACCTGCGGTAATGCTCGGTGCTCAAAGATATGTGGTGTAGTTACTGCATGCAAAGCATGCCTGTCTGTGAAAAGACAGAAGCCTAGCTGCTGTTAAATATACGCGCAAATAAATGAAGGGGAAGAAGCAGCTGACGATGCTAGCGCTAAATACGTGTCACGAGCGTTCCATACAGAGGAAGTAATGTCGACTCCATGTGAAAGTAAGGCTTGAACAATATGTCTAATTGCGCATGCGCGATTTGCCTTTCAGCTAGGAAGCCATAGACGAAGTAGCGCTAGGTGCGTTCCACAAGCGTTCCATACGGAGGAAGTGACGTCACCTCCATGTGAAAGTAAGGCTTGGACGATGTATCTAATTGTATATGCGCGATTTGCGTTTCAGCTAGGAAGCAGTAGAGTAAAACTGAGCACCTATGTATAATGTGTACATGATAGATAGAATAGAAACAGAAAATGAAAAACGGAAATAATAAAGAAAAATCCAGAAAAACCTTAAGTAGGTAGATAACAGATGCCTCATAGATCCCTATGGTGCTTGAAACAAGGAAAAAACAATTTAATACATATATATATATATATATTAATACAAATGTCAATTCAGTCAGAATACAATATATTAAAAGACCATAATTTATATTGTGCACATATGCAATACATGTCATGCTTATTGATATCACCAGGAATATGCCACCCCAAATATAAAAGAAAAAAAGAAGGTCCTAATATAAAATATCATATTCACGATTGAGGCCATAGGGCTCCAAGGTATTAAGGCGAAAGATCCAAAAAGCCTCTCTTTCTTTTAATTTTAATATCCTATTTCCACCCCGTCTTAGATGTGGTATTGTCTCAATGATCTGAAAACGAAGTTGAGAGACATTATGTCCAGCCGACACAAAATGAGCAGGAATAGGAAGAACTGTTTTTTTTACATCTTATAGTAGATGGGATATACGGTCCCGGATATGTTTGGTGGTCTCACCAACATATCCGAGACTGCAAGGGCACTTAATCAAATATACTGCGAAAGAAGAGTCGCAAGTATGAAACCCATGAATAAAGAATTTCTCGCCTGACCTGGGATGGGTAAAATGATCACCCTTGATAATGTTAGAACACTGTGGAAAGTGTAAACAAGGGTAAGTCCCCTTTCTGGGAGTTGCCAAAAAAGTCTGGGGATTAACCCGTATCTTTGAGCCAATATCGGCTCTAACCAATCGATTCCTGAGATTTAGTGTTGATCGAGCACTAAAATGCTCGGGTGCTCGAAGCTCGGGCCGAGCTCACCGTGATACTTGGGTGCTCGACCCGAGCAACGAGCCCAATGTTAGTCTATGGGAGACCCGAACATTTTTGCGGCGGCTCCCCCGGCAGTCTGTAGAAAGTCTAAGAAGTGCCCAAAACGATAGTGACAGTGCTCAAATGACATGGGGACAGCATGGGGATCGCCCCAGGAAGCATTTCTGACCCCCAGGTCACTGCTGTCAACAACGTGGTCAGAGGTATTAAGCCACTTAGGCTCACAATAAAACGTTCAAAAACGAAACTGAAAGTGCTTTCCTGTGAAATATGTTAACCCCTTAACGACCATGGGTCTTTCTGTTTTTGTGTTTTCCTTTTTTGCTCCCCTTCTTCCCAGAGCCAGAACTTTTTTAATTTTCATTCAATATGGCCATGTGAGGGCTTATTTTTTGCGGGACGAGTTGTACTTTTAAACACCATCACTGGTTTTACCATATCGTGTGCTGGAAAATGGGAAAAAAATTCCAAGTGCAGTGAAACTGCAAAAAAATGCAATTCCACAGTTGTTTTTTTGGGTCCTTTTTTTACCACGTTCACAGATTGCTAAAACTGACCTGCCATCATTATTTTCCAGGTTGTTACGAATTCATAGACACCAAACATGTATAGGTTCTTTTTTATTTAAGTGGTGAAAAAAAAATCCAAAGCTTGCTAAAAAAAACAAAAAAAATGACGCCATTTTCCGAGACCCTTAGCTTCTCCATTTTTCGGGATCTGGGGCCAGGTGAGTGCTTATTTTTTGCGTGCCGGGCTGACGTTTTTATTGATACCATTTTGGGGTAGATCCGATGTTTTGATCGCCCGTTATTGCATTTTATTGCAAAGTTGTAGCGACCAAAAAACCTTAATTCTGGCGTTTAAAATTTTTTTCTCGTTACGCCATTTACTGATTGTATTAATTCTTCTTTTATATTGATAGATCGGGCGATTCTGAACGCAGCGATACCAAATATGTGTATGTGTTTTTCTTTTTATATATATATATTTTATTTTGAATGGGGCGAAAGGGGGATGACTTAAACTTTTATATATTTTTTATTTTTTTTTATTTTTTTAAAAACTTTTTTTTTACACTTTCTGCTTGCTTCTATAGTCTCCAGAGGAAACTAGAAGCAGCAGTTGTCTGATTGCTTCTACTGCATACAAGCGATGAGCAGATCGCTTGTATGCAGGAGAAACGCTCACTTGCTATGAACGCTGACCACTAGGTGGCGCTCATAGCAATTGAGACATGACAACCACAGGCGTCTGCTGCAGACCCTGAGTTGTCAGGCCCACCCATTGGTGACCCGCGATCACGTGACGGGGTCACTGTGGGCAGGGCTTAGGACTCTCGGAAGCGCGAGTTAAATGCCACTGTCAGAGATTTAACATGTTAACAGCTGCGGGTGGATTGCGATTCCAATAATCAGCTGACATGTGCTCGCTTCAGTGCGGGCTCACCGCCGGAGCCCCCGCTGAACCGGCCTTCCCGACCTGATGCGTACTATTACTGACCAGGTCGGAAAGGGGTTAAGGAACATCCTTTCCAGGGTAAAGACTTGTGTATAAGGTAAAATAAATAACCAAAAACAAAAATACTCCTCCACACCTTGGGCTATGTTCACAAGTAGCATTTTTTATGCGTTTTTGCACGTTTGCATTGCTTTCAACCGCGACAAATGCATTCACCGGGAAATGTCATTTTAACATTTTACAACCTTATCTGGCCATGTGCTGTGTGACACATGCATACAGTGCTAAAAAGACATGGGAACAGCATGGGGAAGACCCCTGGAAGCATCTCTGACACCCAGGTCACTGCCTAAAAGTGTGCCCATCAGAAGTGATCCTTGCCGCATCAGAAGTTGCAGACTTGCAACTATCCCCGTGCAAGTCCTTGTCTCAGGGCAGTGTTCAATTGTACCTCCCCCATAACTTGCAATACAAGCGCAAGTATGTGTGGCACCCCAGGGGTCTGGTTTCCACAGTAATAGCAGTATTACGTCTGTGAGCAGGTGGGAGGTCTCCTGGGCAGGAATCCTAAGCATGCCACACCTCCTGCCCAGTCCTGGGAGGGGAAGAACTTCCCCTACATAAACTGGGGCTGAGGCAGGGTTAGAGAGAGGAGTTCCAGACAGAGATGGAGTCTGGTCTGGACACGCAGAAACAGGGACAGACAGACATCAGGAGCTCTGTAGGAGCCAAGGAGAAGCGCCAGGGGCTGGAGCTGTGCAGAGCTCGCCCTGGGAGAAAGTACTAAAACCGGACACAGGAGTCCGAGGCTGTGGGGACTAAGATATACCCAGCAGCAGAATCCATCCGGCAGGGGATTCCAGGTCCTCTGGCCATAAAAGCCCGGAGGCTCAGTCACAACGAAGGGACCAGCACCGCCATCCCGGAGCGGAGGCTAACAGGAGGCCCCAGGTCACCAGCCATACGGGTGAGCACCACACGGTATACCCAGGGACGTGGGCTACTTGTAACCGCCGAAAGCAGGGTAGCCAGGAAGGGTACAGACTAACGGGAAGGCCTACAACTCCACCTGGCCAGGGGAACTCCGGCTTACTCGCAGACTAACCAGGCCCCAACTACTAGCCAGTACTCCCGGGGGAATTTGCCTTGTACCATCAGTAAAGACCCTGAACTGTACCCTCGCGTCTCCGTGCTTCCTTGTCGCACCATTAGTGCTGGGACATCCACACCATCACTCCCAACATCAACCTCATCCTCTGCCCTGAGGCCATACCCCTCCCGTTGGGGGTTATACCATCCACGCTGCACATCCGTACCACCGGCCTCAGCGGACTGCCCTGCAGCGGCGGCTTCATAGCCGCATTCAACGGGTGGCGTAGTCGGACACTAATACCATCATACCAGTAACTGCCACTTAGTTTGACCACCCTGGGCACGGACCGGGTCACCGCCACACGAAGACTACTACCCCCATCGGATCCGGCTCCGGGTATTCCCCGCGCGCACGCGCGCCGCACTACAGCACTGGCTCAGGGGGCGCGTCAACTTTTGGCGTAGTCGGCAGGATTCCGTGCCCGCAACCACCGGGTACTGCGCGCCTGAAAAAGAACTGTTAAACTTACCTGTGGTGAAGATTCCCGCCATCCGACGCCATCTTTTGCCTTCTTCCCGCCATCCGTGGAGTTTTCCCGCCATCCGACGCCATCTTCTGCCTTCTTTCCGCCATCCGTGGAGTCTTCCCGCCATTGGACGCCATCTTGAGGACGCCGCGCGGGAAGAAGAGGGGCGTGGACTCCGAAAGCGCGCGAGAACTGAAGCCCCGCCTCACGTCCGGACGTTGCGTAAGGTCCTGGAAGGAGCCCAGCAGACGCCGACGTCACAGGAGCGCGACGGAAGGTCCTCAACCCTGACGATCCACTTCGGAGCCGCGGCCTACGGAAGAGGATCATCGCAAGGTAGGCCACGGTCCACTAGGGGGGAGGAGGATGTCGGATACGGAGGAGAGCTTCACTGCTACAGCCACCGCCAGCACCACCGCTGCTGCGGTCATGCCTTTCACCATGCCATACATCCCGGGGGCAGCCTGGCTACCCCAGTACTCAGGGGAGTCACATACCCTAAATGACTTCAGAGAAAGGCTGGATAGCCTCTTCCAGGTGTACCCCCTCACAGAAGAGCAAAAAGTGAGCATCCTGGTGGCTCAATTAACAGGGGCAGCCCAAAGGGAGGTAAAGTCCTGGCCACTTGGGAGGAGGAGGACTGTCGCAGAGATACTAGCCCGGCTGAAGGACACCTTTGATACCCGTACCTCAGCCGAGATCAAGCTTAGATTCTACGGGTGCAAGCAGCGAGCACATGAGAATATAAGGGACTATGCACTAAACCTACAAGAGGCCCTGAGAGCCATTAAGCAGGTCGACCCTGACGGCGTGGGAAACGAAGACAAGCTGTTGACTGAACAATTTATAGAGGGTCTACATTGCAATGCCCACCGAACCCAGTTGCGAGCAATGGCCTTACAGAACCCTCATCTGGACTTTGCACAGTTCAAGGACAGAGCCATCCGGGTGCTCCGAGAACCGGCACCAGGTGGCGCTGTGACCCACAAACGCCCTGCTACCATTTACCACCAGGAGACGGCGCCCTTGTCGGCAGGGCCTGTGGGAGCTGATGCGCAGGCTTTAAACAATGACCCGGCTACAGACCTGCACCATCAGGTCCAAGAGCTAACTAAAAGCGTTGCCGCGCTAACCCGAACTGTGCAGTCTTTACAGGTTTCTACTCCAGGGAAGATCCAGCTGGCATCCGGACCGGAGGATATCCCGTGGCGCCGACCAAGGAGGACCCCACCGGCCAGAGGAAGACCCAGCGACCGATACAACGAGGACGGACAACCCATCTGCCGCCGCTGCAATTAACCCGGACATATGGCAAGGTACTGTCCTTTTAAACTGGCACAACCTGGGGTAGAGGGCCAACCCCTAGGAATAAGATCACCAGGCCCATCGAACTGGCGTGACAAATACGTGGGAGGACGTCCAATCTTACCTGTAGTACTGGATGGCATTCCTATGAGTGCCCTACTTGACACCGGGTCACAAGTCACCACCATCCCGTACGTGCTCTTCAAGCAGTACTGGAATGACTCGGATATAACCCGCTACCCAGACGACGACTTGAGTATCATCGCCAGCAATGGTCAGCCCGTGCCACAGATCGGATTTAAAGAGATGACCATTAAAATCGGTAAAGTCGAACTGGCAGCACAGGGACTGATCATTGCAGACATTGACAAGCGCGAGAGTCACCCAAAGATAACTCTAGGAACTAATGTGATTGAAAATTGTCTTGCAGAGGTGATTCTCATTTTACAGCAGGTTGCCAAGAACGCCAGCTCCGGCCAGCAGCGAGTGCTCCAAAAAGAGATCCGGGCACTGATGCGACGGCAACAAAGGGAACTCTCCGGTGGTGAGATTGGTAGCGTGAGAATGTGTGACCCTTTCCCTATTGCCATGCCCCCGAAAAGTGAAATGATGATTTGGTGCCGGGCAGCTATTGGTCTAAGAGGTAGAGACTACCAAGCAATGGTAGAACCCGTCTACTCAGACAGTAGGCCCACCATTTTGACAGCACGGGGGGTGGTCGATGTACGCCATGGGAGGGTGCCCGTTCGCATCATAAATATCGGTGAGAGAGAAGTACACCTGCCCCGGTATGCCACGCTAGCTAAATTGTTCACCATAAACCAGAATTCTGTACAGGCCGTGGAACCCTTGCCTGCATCTCAACCAGAGGAAGGTAACGGCTCTAAGAAACCAATGGAGGACTGGTGTCAGCAACTACATCTGGGTACTGACTCCACTTCCTCACACCAGAAACAAGGAGTCTATCGGGTGGTTCAAGAGTAAGAGAGAGTGTTTAGTAAACACCCGTTAGACTTCGGGCGAGTAAAGGGGGTAGAACACCACATCCCCACGGGAGACCATCCTCCCATAAAGGAGAGATACCGACCCGTACCCCCTGCACACTACCAACACGCCAAGGGGATGCTTAGAGACATGAAGGAGGCTGGGGTAATCAGGGACAGCTGTAGCCCCTGGGCAGCTCCACTAGTCTTAGTGAAAAAGAAGGACAACACTATGAGAATGTGTGTAGACTACAGGAAGGTCAACCGTATCACACACAAAGATGCGTACCCGTTACCAAGGATAGAAGAGTCCTTAGCTGCATTAAAATCTGCTAACTTCTTCTCTACTTTGGATCTCACTAGCGGGTACTGGCAGGTTCCTGTAGCAGAGGCAGACCGGGAGAAGACCGCATTCACCACCCCGATGGGTCTCAGCGAATTTAACTGTATGCCGTTCGGGCTCTGCAACGCACCAGGAACCTTCCAACGGTTGATGGAATGCTGTCTGGGACACCGGAACTTCGAGACGGTCCTGTTATACCTGGACGATGTCATCGTCTATTCCAAGACCTACGAGGACCACCTGAAACACCTGGCGGAAGTGTTTGAAGCTCTGGCAAACTACAGCCTAAAGGTGAAACCCTCCAAGTGTCACCTCCTGAAACCAAAGGTGCAATACCTGGGACACGTGGTGAGTGCTGACGGAGTGGCTCCCGACCCTGATAAGATCACCGTAATTAAGGACTGGCCAAGACCCTCCAGCATAAAGGAAGTGCGGCAGTTCCTCGGGTTGGTAGGCTACTACCGAAGATTCATTCCCGGTTTCACCAAAATGGCAGCCCCTATGCAGGACCTCCTGATAGGTCAATCTCGGAAAGCCAAAAACCAGAAGCCGCCCTTCAGGTGGGAAAAGCTGGAAGAGGAGTCCTTCTGCCAGCTGAAGATGGCCCTCACGGGGGATGAAATCCTGGCATATCCAGACTACAGCCAGCCCTTCATCCTCCACACGGACGCAAGCAACATCGGGCTAGGAGCCGTGCTGTCCCAGAACCAGCAAGGAAAAGAACGGGTAATCGCTTACGCTAGCCGAAAGCTACGACCCACCGAGAGGAACCCTGAGAATTATAGCTCATTCAAGCTGGAGTTCCTGGCAGTAGTGTGGGCAGTGACCGAACGTTTCAAGCATTACCTTGCCTCCTCCAAATTCATCGTGTACACGGATAACAACCCGTTGACACACCTGGACACTGCAAGGCTCGGTGCTCTGGAACAGAGATGGATGGCTCGCCTGTCCAACTTTGAATTCACCATCAAATACCGGGCAGGACGCTCCAATGCCAACGCGGATGCCCTGTCTAGAATGCCGAACTTACCGGACGTAGGGGAAGATCCAGAAGATCTGGAAGAAGTTGAGCTCCCTGTGTTCCACCGTCATGGGATTACCCTGTATTCCCACCGTGTGAAGGACAGGCGCTCCGCGACGTTCAATCCCTTGCCCCACTACAACTGGGCGGAGACGCAAGACAGTGATCCCGCAGTCCGTCTGGTGAAGGAAATGCTGACCCAAGCCGATGCCAGTCTGGACCCAGACGCCCCAGAGGAGACTAAGCAACTGTGGAAGAAGAAAAGTAGGCTGTTCCTCTACAGGGAGAAGTTGTGCCGGAGAATGGTTAACTCTCGAACACATGAGTTGACCTGGCAGGTAGTGGTCCCCAGACAAGACGCGGCTATGATTCTGGAGGCGTACCACAACGGAGCAGGACATTTCGGGTGGAAGAAGCTGGAGTTCTTGTTGCGTGAACGGTTCTACTGGGTAGGCATGAGAGGAGCCATCGAGAGGTGGTGCAGAGACTGTGGACCGTGCCACCTAAGAAGGAAGGACCGTGCCAGCCAGAAGACTCCCTTGCAGCCCATCATCACCCGACAGCCACTGGAACTGGTAGCCCTGGACCATGTGAAACTGGCTCCAAGCAGATCTGGGTATGTCTACGCCCTCACAATCGTAGATCATTACTCCCGGTTCCTGGTGGTGGTCCCGGTCAAGGACTTAACGGCTCAAACAGCAGCTAGAGCCTTCCAGCAGCACTTCTGCCGTCCACACGGGTACCCGGACCAAGTGCTGACAGACCAAGGGCCAGCCTTCGAAGCGGAAGTCTTCCAGGAGTTCTGCAACCTGTATGGCTGCACGAAGATAAGAACAACGCCGTAACACCCACAAACTAATGGACTCTGCGAGAAGATGAACCAGGTGGTGATAGACCTCCTGAAAACATTGCCCCTGGAAGAACGCAGTATGTGGCCTGAGAAGCTGCCTGATCTGGTGGACCTATACAACCACATCCCTGTAGGTTCTACCAACTGTACCCCGGCTTACCTAATGAGAGCGAGACCTGGTAAGCTGCCTATCGACCTGGATATGGGAGTCCTGACGCCCGAGGACACCTCGCCAGAGGCAGACTGGGATACAGGACGGCAGCAGCAGTATCGGAAAGTGCAGGAGAGCGTGGAGCGAAGTCTGTCTCAAGCTAGAGAAAGGCAAGAGAGGGCTTATAATCAGTATGCTCCCGCTGTTCCCCTGGTACCTGGAGAGCAGGTCTTGAAGAGGAAAAGACGGCTCCACAAGTTGGACGACCAGTGGGAGGAGGACCCGTACACCGTACTGCCATCAAGCCATGAGAACCCAAAGATTTGCGTGATCAGTAAGGATGGAGGAGAAACCACAGCCGTTGTCTCCAGAGACCATCTGAAGAAGTGTCCCGAGCAGCTGCAAAACCCTGAAGAAGAAGATCAAGAAAACCCTCGACCCGCAGAGGAAAGGGAAGAAATGATCAGGACTGTACTCGGAGACTTCCCCCGGTCTTGGACACAAGTAAACGGTGCTGTCGTGGTACCCGTCCTCACCTTTCTCCAGCCAGCCCCTCAAGTGCCTACAGAGGAACCGGAAGAGCTGGAAGAGCAGCCGGCCCAAGAGGCAGAAGAGTCCACACCAGCAGTACAGGAGGATCAACCCTCTGCTAGTAGTGAGCCTGTCGTGCCCCTAGTGAGCCAAAGAGTGCGCAGAAAGCTGCCCAGCCTGCCCATAACACCTCCTACACCCTGTAGTGCAGGACCAGTTAGTGAGCTCCGTAGGTCCACTAGGGTTACCAGAGGCCAGATGCCCGTACGTTGGAGAATCTAAGTTGGCTAATTGCTTTAACTATTTTATGTTTACCTGTTTTGTTGTAGCCGTTGCTAATTATGTTTTTCAGTTACAGATTTCTTTATATGGACTGACAGGTTATGGACAGTGAGTAACCGGAACTCTGTTGTAAATATGTTTGGAGCGTAACCCAGGAATGGACTAAAGACTGTTAAAGACTCGGGGCAGGACAGACCCCTACCTGGTTACGGCTCCCTGTTCTTTGGTGAAATGGACACCCTTATTGCTTCCCGGTTACGGACACGCCGTGACCATCTCATGTATTTAATTGTTATTGTTTATACCCTGTTATGTTTTAAAAAAAATATGTTTAGTCCGGGAGTACTAAATTTCACAAGGGGGGAATGTGGCACCCCAGGGGTCTGGTTTCCACAGTAATAGCAGTATTACGTCTGTGAGCAGGTGGGAGGTCTCCTGGGCAGGAATCCTAAGCATGCCACACCTCCTGCCCAGTCCTGGGAGGGGAAGAACTTCCCCTACATAAACTGAGGCTGAGGCAGGGTTAGAGAGAGGAGTTCCAGACAGAGACGGAGTCTGGTCTGGACACGCAGAAACAGGGACAGACAGACATCAGGAGCTCTGTAGGAGCCAAGGAGAAGCGCCAGGGGCTGGAGCTGTGCAGAGCTCGCCCTGGGAGAAAGTACTAAAACCGGACACAGGAGTCCGAGGCTGTGGGGACTAAGATATATCCAGCAGCAGAATCCATCCGGCAGGGGATTCCAGGTCCTCTGGCCATAAAAGCCCGGAGGCTCAGTCACAACGAAGGGACCAGCACCGCCATCCCGGAGCGGAGGCTAACAGGAGGCCCCAGGTCACCAGCCATACGGGTGAGCACCACACGGTATACCCAGGGACGTGGGCTACTTGTAACCGCCGAAAGCAGGGTAGCCAGGAAGGGTACAGACTAACGGGAAGGCCTACAACTCCACCTGGCCAGGGGAACTCCGGCTTACTCGCAGACTAACCAGGCCCCAACTACTAGCCAGTACTCCCGGGGGAATTTGCCTTGTACCATCAGTAAAGACCCTGAACTGTACCCTCGCGTCTCCGTGCTTCCTTGTCGCACCATTAGTGCTGGGACATCCACACCATCACTCCCAACATCAACCTCATCCTCTGCCCTGAGGCCATACCCCTCCCGTTGGGGGTTATACCATCCACGCTGCACATCCGTACCACCGGCCTCAGCGGACTGCCCTGCAGCGGCGGCTTCATAGCCGCATTCAACGGGTGGCGTAGTCGGACACTAATACCATCATACCAGTAACTGCCACTTAGTTTGACCACCCTGGGCACGGACCGGGTCACCGCCACACGAAGACTACTACCCCCATCGGATCCGGCTCCGGGTATTCCCCGCGCGCACGCGCGCCGCACTACAGCACTGGCTCAGGGGGCGCGTCATATGCAGCCTGCCACCCACCCACCCCCAGGCTGCAATACCATACTGCTAGCTTGCTTGCACTTGAAATTGGGCCTTTTAGGCATGTGGAGGTGGAATCTGGCCACCACGTCATGGCTGCGTCGGTAGCCTGGTATTCATACTCAGTCCCCAGCCGCCCGGCGGCCGGGTGTCCACGCTCGGTCCCCACCCGCCAGGGGGCGGCCGGGTGTCCATACTCAGTCCCCAGCCGCCCCGCGGCCAGGTGCCCACACACAGCCCCCAGCCGCGTGGGGGTGGCCGGGTGGCCATAAACGGTCCCCAGCCACCCCTATTTGTCCCGGTGCGCCTTATACACAAGCGCGCATACCAAAACATTACCTGTGCCCTCCCCAGTGCATTTAGTGGGAAGGACAGCCTAACCACAAACACGTGGACAAGTGAATGTGGCCAGGAATGGTCCATCTCACTGACGCCTTCACACTGGGTTAATATTGTGGAAGCCGGGACACAGTTGGACAGTGGGATGCAACACGTCCTCCAGACATAGAGGATTGCGGGTCCTGGGTCAATCAGGCTTTAACACAAAGTTCAGAAGGTAGACAGCAGCAGTGGTCGGCCTCCTACACAACGAGTAAATTATTCATGATCATGAGGCCATCCACCTCCTTAGCTTTCTGTTCCTTGGAATGCAAGCGCATGTATGTAGTATCAGCTAGGCCTGAGGTGGTCAGTGTTTTGGCGCATATTCTACCTCCTTCGAGGATTGCTGGATGCTTTCCTGCTACTATCCTAGTTCTATGACTCCCGTTAAAACAAAGCTTCAGGTGATGAATGATGGATGAGGTGGTGGCAAAGGAGAAAGAGCAGGAGGAACAGGGACCATTCACATCAATATCAGGCCAGCCAACCACACATGTCTTGTAGGATATGTTTCTGTACCAAAAGGAGCGGTTCAGCTACACAGTTATAAGGCATACAGTGAATGCAATGCCTACCAAAAATTTCGAGGCACTCCAATGCCCCTTGGAAGTGACATGGAGGTCAGAGGGCCTTAACTTAACCCTTTTTTTCCATTTATAGCAACTGGGTCTCCTGTACACTGTTGGCCTAAGCAGGGAATGAAAGGCTTTCCAAAAATTATTAGGCACTGCAATGCCCCTTGAAACAGAAGTGGATTACAGCGTATTAAAAACCTTCTACCCATTATTTGGGAGTGGGTCTCCCTTAGTGTTCGCCTATGCATTGAAAAGCAAAAGCTGACAAAAATTAGGAGGAAATGCAATGCCCGTTGCAAGAGTCGTGGAGGTTAGAGGTAATTAAAAACAACATGTCAATGCCCCTTGGAAGAGCTGTGGAGTTCAGAGTGGTTTAACAAGACGGTTTTAATGCCCCTTAGAAGAGACGTGGAGTTCAGAGTGGTTTAACAAGACAGTTTTAATGCCCCTTGGAAGAGATGTGGAGGTCGCAGTAGCTTAACAAGACGGTTTTAATGCCCCTTGGAACAGTGGTGGAGGTCGCAGTGGAATAAAAAGACAATATCAATGCCCCTTGGAAGAGTGGTGGAGGTTACAGTGGAATAAAAAGACAATATCAACGCCCTGTGGAAGAGACGTGGAGGTCACAGTAGCTTAACAAGACGCTTTTAATGCCCCTTGGAAGAGTGGTGGAGGTCAGAGTGGAATAAAAAGACAATATCAATGCCCCTTGGAAGAGTGGTGGAGGTCGCAGTGGAATAAAAAGACAATATTAACGACCCTTGGAAGAGACGTGGAGGTCACAGTAGCTTAACAAGACGATTTTAATGCCCCTTACAAGAGCCATGCAGTACAGCATATTAAAAACATTATTCCCATTATTAGGGAGTGGGTCTCCCATAGTCTTTGCCTATGCCTTCCAAGCAAAAGCTGCCAAAAATTAGGAAGGGGGAACTTGCAATGTCCCTTACAAGAGCCATGCAGTACTGCATATTAAAAACATTATTCCCATTATTGGGGAGTGGGTCTCCCATAGTCTTTGCCTATGCCTTCCAAGCAAAAGCTGCCAAAAATTAGGACAGATGAACTTGCAATGCTGGCAACATGGACCACGGTCACCCTGGTTGTATAGTGGTCGTGGAGGCTGAGGATAAGGAGAAGAGCAAAAAACTGCCGAAATGAGGAAGCGTATACCCATGTGTGGGTGTGAAGCGATGCATGGGAATACACCTCCTGAAATAACACAGTGGATTTGACTTTATGTTACTCTGCTGTCATTTGGTGGTGATGAGAAGTCTGGCCCAATCCAGCCCTTGTTCATTTTGATAAGGGTCAGCTTGTCAGCATTGTCAGTTGACAGGCGAGTGCGCTTATCAGTTATAATTCCCCCAGCGTCACTAAAAACACGCTCCGATAACACGCTAGGGGCAGGGCAGGCCAGGACCTCCAAGGCATACAGAGTGAGTTCATTCCAAGTGTCCAGCTTGGATACCCAATAATTAAAAGGCATAGAGGAATCACGGAGGACGCTGGTACTCCCTCACCATCTTTTGAAACTTTCCACTCCTTGTGAGACAGGCCCTGCGCCTCAGGGCCTGTAAGCTGGGCAGGTCTCAGAAAACTGTCCTAGATCATTGACAGTGTTCCCATGCCTCTGCTGGATTGGAGTTGCTTCTCTCTCGCCTGTATGCCTTAGTTGGGCAGCGAACTGTGACCTCTGCCGCTACCGTGTTCAGATGGGAATTTTTTTAATAGTTCTGCAGCAAGGGCCTTCTGGTACTGCCCCATTTTTGTAGACCTCTCCACCTCAGGAATAAGAGAGTGAAAGTTCTCCTTGTAGAGGGGGTCTAAAAGTGTCATCAACCAGTAATGACTGTCACCCAACATTTTGACAATGCGAGGGTCACGGTTAAGGCAGCGTAACATAAAGTCAGCCATGGGTGCCAGACTGGTAACGGGCAAGACTTTCGTGTCCTCACCAAGATGACGACTGATAGTGTTGAGCGATCACTAAAATGCTCGGGTGCTCGATGCTCGGGCCGAGCTTACCGTGATACTCGGGTGCTCGACCCGAGCAACGAGCCCAATGTTAGTCTATGAGAGACCAGAGCATTTTTGCGGCAGCACCCCCGGCAGTCTGTAGAAAGCCTAAAAAGTGCCCAAAACGATAGTGACAGTGCTCAAAAGACATGGGGACAGCATGGGGATCGCCCCTGGAAGCATTTCTGACCCCCAGGTCACTGCTGTCAACAACGTGGTCAGAGGTATTAAGTCACTCTTGCGGACTCACAATAAAACATTCAAAAACGAAACTGAAACGGTTTTTCTGTGAAATATGTTAAGGAATTTCATTTCCAGGGTAAAAACTTGTGTATAAGGTAAAATAAATAACCAAAAACAAAAATACTCCTCCACACCTTGGGCTATGTTCACAAGTAGCATTTTTCATGCGTTTTTGCACTTTTGTATTGCTTTCAACCGTGACAAATGCGTTCACCGTGAAATGTCATTTTAACATTTTACAACTTTATCTGGCCATGTGCTGTGTGACACATGCATACAGTGCTGAAAAGACAAGGGATCAGCATGGGGAAGACCCCTGGAAGCATCTCTGACCCCCAGGTCACTGTCTAAAAGTGTGCCCATCAGAAGTGATCCTTGCCGCATCAGAAGATGCAGACTTGCAACTATCACCGTGCAAGTCCTTGTCCCAGGGCAGTGTTCAATTGTACCTCCCCCATTCCTTGCAATGCAAGCGAAAATATGCAGCCAACCACCCACCCACCCGCAGGCTGCAATACCATACTGCTAGCTTTCACTTGAAATGGGGCCTTTTAGTTTGGAGGAGGCCGAAGCTGGCCACTACCTCATGGCCGCTTCGGCAGCGAGGTATCCATACTCTGTCCCCAGCCGCCCGGCGGCCGGGTGTCCACGCTCGGTCCCCAGCCGCCAGGTGGCGCCCAGGTGTCCATACTCGGTCCCCAGCTGCCCTGATTTCTCCTGTCACCTTTCCCCACACTTTTCTTAGCCTGGCCTGCTTTAGGGCAGCATTGAACAAGCCCACCAGAGAACCAGACTCCTCAGGTGGGCCCTGGCTTCTCCATCAGGGGAGTTGAGAGTGCCTAGGTGAGGAGCATGATGATGATGATAGAAGTTAGCATCTGCTTTGTTTTCTTGGAATGCAAGCGCATGTATGTAGTAGCGGCTAGGCCTGAGGTGGTCCGCGTTTTTGCGCATATCCTACCTCCTCCGAGGATTGCTGGATGTTTTCCTGCTACTATCCCAGTTCTATGACTCCCGTTAAAACAAAGCTTCAGGTGATAAATGATGGATGAGGTGGTGGCAAAGGAGAAAGAGCAGGAGGAACAGGGACCATTCACATCAATATCAGGCCAGTCAACCAGATATGTCTTGTAGGATATGTTTCTGTAACAAAAGGAGCGGTTCGGCTACACAGTTATAGGGCATACAGTGAGTGCAATGCCTACCCAAAATTTCGAGCCACTCCAATGCCCCTTGGAAATGACATGGAGGTCAGAGGGCGTTAACTAAACCTTTTTTTTGATTTATAGCAACTGGGTCTCCCGTGCACTGTTGGCCTAAGCAGTGAATGGAAGGCTTTCCAAAAATTATGAGGAACTGCAATGCCCCTTACAAGAGCCATGTGTGGCACCCCAGGGGTCTGGTCACCACAGTAATAGAGATATTACGTCGGAGAGCAAGTGGGAGGTTTCCTGGTCAGGATCCCTTAAACATGCAACATCCTCCTGCCCCAGTCCTGGGAGGGGAGAATTCTGCCCTTATAAACTGGATCTAGGGCGGGGTTGAGTGAGTCAGAGAACAGTCAGAGTCAGAGTGAGAGCAAGAGAAAGTAACAGCAAGGAGCTCTGTAGGAGCTAGGAGCTAAAGACCAGGGGCTGGAAGCTGAGCAGAGCTCGCCCTGGCAGAAGACAATAGGAACCGGACACAGGAGTCCGAAGCTGTGAGGACTTATATATCCAGCAGCAGAAACCAGCCGGCAGGGGATTTCAGGTCCTCTGGCCATAGAAGCCCGGAGGCTCAGTCACAAGCAAGGGACCAGCACCGCCGTCGTGGAGCGGAGGCTAACAGAAGGCCCCAAGTCACCAGCCATACGGGTGAGCACTACACGGTACACTCAGGGACGTGGGCTACTTCTACCCGCTTACAGCAAGGTAGCCAGGAAGAGTGCAGACAGACGGGGAGGCCTACAACTCCACCTGGCCAGGGGAACTCCTGTTGCTCACAGACTGACCAGGCCTCTTATGCTAGCCAGTACTCCCGGGAGGGTCTACCTTATAATCATCAGTAATGACCCTGAACTGCACTGCAAAGACTCTGAGTCGTTCCTGCTGCGCTCGTGCACCATCACCCCCATCATCCACACTCACTGCCCTGAGGCTATACTCCTCCCGAGGGGAGATATCCCATTCTATGCTGCGCACACAACACCAGCCTCAGCGGTCTGCCTCGCAGCGGTGGTACTCCCTGACCGCAATCCACGGGTGGCGCAGTCGGACAATTAACCTCAAAACCTAAGAAAGAATGCCACTGGTTTGACCAGCCTGAGCCACGGGACCGGGTCATCGCCACGGAGACTACAGACCCCAGAGACCCGGCACCGGGTATCCCACACACGTGTACACACGGCCCAGGGGGCGCGTCACATGCAGTACAGCATATTGCAAATATAAGTCCCATTATTTGGGAGTGGGTCTCACATAGTATTTGCTTATGCTTTCCCAGCAAAAGCTGCCAAAAATTAGGACAGAGCAACTTGCAATGCCCCTTACAAGAGCCATGCAGTACAGCATATTACAAACATAAGTCCCATTATTGGGGAGTGGGTGTCCCATAGTATTTGCTTATGCCTTGCAAGCAAAAGCTGCCAAAAATTAGGACGGAGCAACTTGCAATGCCCCTTACAAGAGCCATGCAGTACAGCATATTACAAACATAAGTCCCATTATTGGGGAGTGGGTCTCCCATAGTATTTGCTTATGCCTTGTAAGCAAAAGCTGCCAAAAATTAGGACGGAGCAACTTGCAATGCCCCTTACAAGAGCCATGGAGTACAGCATATTACAAACATAAGTCCGATTATTGGGGAGTGGGTCTCCCATAGTATTTGCTTATGCTTTCCCAGCAAAAGCTGCCAAAATTAGGACGGAGCAACTTGCAATGCCCGTTACAAGAGCCATGCAGTACAGCATATTACAAACATAAGTCCCATTATTGGGGAGTGGGTGTCCCATGGTATTTGCTTATGCTTTCCCAGCAAAAGCTGCCAAAAATTAGGACGGAGGAACTTGCAATGCTGGCACCCTGGTGGTATAGTGGTGGAGGCTGAGGATAAGGAGAAGAAGATTAAACAGCCGAAACGAGGAAGCGTATACCCATGTGTGGGTGTGAAGCGGTGCATGTGAATACACCTCCCAAAATAACACAGTGGATTTGACTTTATGTTACTCTGCTGTCATTTGGTGGTGATGAGAAGTCTGGCCCAATCCAGCCCTTGTTCATTTTGATAAGGGTCAGCTTGTCAGCATTGTCAGATGACAGGCGAGTGCGCTTATCAGTTATAATTCCCCCAGCGGCACTAAAAACACGCTCCGATAACACGCTAGCGGCAGGGCAGGCCAGGACCTCCAAGGCGTACAGAGCGAGTTCATTCCAAGTGTCCAGCTTGGATACCCAATAATTAAAAGGCACAGAGGAATCACGGAGGATGCTGGTACGATCGGCAAGGTACTCCCTCACCATCTTTTGAAACTTTCCACTCCTTGTGAGAGTACCCCGCGCCTCAGGGCCTGTAAGCTGGGCGGGTGTCAGAAAACTGTCCCAAAACGTTGACAGTGTTCCCCTGCCTCTGCTGGATTGGAGTTGCATCTCTCTCGCCTGTACGCCTTGGTTGGGCAACGAACTGTGACCTCTGCCGCTAGCATGTTCAGATGGGAATTTTTTTAAGAGTTCTGCAGCAAGGGCCTTCTGGTATTGCCCCATTTTTGTAGACCTCTCCACCTCAGGAATAAGAGAGTGAAAGTTCTCCTTGTAGCGGGGGTCTACAAGTGTCACCAACCAGTAATGACTGTCACCCAACATTTTGACAACGCGAGGGTCACGGTTAAGGCAGCGTAACATAAAGTCAGCCATGGGTGCCAGACTGGTAACGGGCAAGATTTCCGTGTCCTCACCAAGATGACGACTGACCATGCTCTCCTCCTCCTCTTCCTCCTCCCCACTGTCCTCAGGCCACCCACGCTGAACCGACGGTATGACACTTGTACAGGTACTACCGTCTACAACGCATGATAGCAGCTCCTGTTCTTCCTCCTCCTCCTCCTCCTCTTCCTCATTGTCCCCCAATGCACGTTGGGATGAGATGAGGCTGGGCTGTGTGTAATCGCCCGCTACGGCTTCTTGATCCATCTCATCATACTCTGGCTGCAATGCCTCCTCTTTAATTCTCTGCAGAGAGCATTGCAAAACACAGACAAGTGGGATGCTGACACTAATGATGGCGTCATCGCCACTCACCATCTTGGTGGCCTCCTCAAAGTTTGTCAGGATGGTACATATGTCAGACATCCAGGTCCACTCCTGAGGTCTTATGTGTGGAGTCTGACGTGAATATCGATGGCCTTGTTGCAGCTGGTACTCCACAACTGCTCTCTTCTGCTCACAAATCCTTTGCAACATGTGGAGGGTAGAGTTCCAACATGTGGGGACATCACACACCAGTCGGTGTGCCGGAAGCTGCAAACGCTGCTGCAACACAGCAAGGGCGGCGGAAGCTGTAGCCGACTTGCGAAAATGAGCTGACAGGTGGCGTACTTTCACGAGCAGATCTGGCAACTCGGGGTACGATTTAAGAAACCTCTGAACCACGAGGTTAAGCACATGAGCCTGGCATGGTACGTGTGTGATCTCACCTCGCCTCAGAGCCGCCACCAGGTTACGGCCATTGTCACACATGACCATGCCGGGATGTAGGTTCAGCGGTCTCAGCCACAGATCTGCCTGCTCTTTCACAGCTGTCCACAACTCACAAGCAGTGTGAGGTTTATCACCTAAGCTTATGAGTTTCAGCACAGCCTGTTGCCGCTTGGCGGAGGCAGTACTGCAATGCTTCCAGCTTGTAACTGATGTGGTGATATCTGAGATGGAGGCTGAACATGAGGAGGAGGAGGAGGATGCGCAGGAGCTGTACACTGTGGGGGCAACTCTGACTGACATAGGGCCCGCAATCCTCGGTGTGGGGAGGATGTGTTCCGTCCCAAGGTCCGACTGGGTCCCGGCTTCCACTATGTTTACCCAGTGTGCCGTCAGAGAGATGTACCGTCCCTGGCCACAAGCACTTGTCCACGTGTCCGTTGTCAGGTGGACTCTCCCAGTAACTGCGTTGTTGAGGGCACGACAGATACTTTGGGACACGTGCTTGTGTAGTGCGGGGATGGCACACCGGGCAAAATAGTGTCGGCTGGGGACTGAGTACCGAGGGACGGCCACCGCCATAAGATTGCGGAAGGATTCCATCTCCACCAGCCTAAAAGGCAGCATTTCCAATGCAAGCAGTCGTGAAATGTGCGAATTTAGGACTGTGGCCTGTGGGGCGTTAGCTGCGAATTTCCGCTTTCGTTCAAAGGTCTGGGATATGGACAATTGATCGCTGCGGTGGGACGTGGACGTGGACGTTGATGCTGTTTCTTGAGAAACTGCCATAACAAGTGAAGACTGAGAGGAGGGGGCATCTTTACATGCAGTATGGACAGGGGATTGCCTTGCACACACAACAGGGGGTTCTATTGCACACACAACAGTGGAAGAAGCAGTGGTGACACCCACTGACACTGGTCGTGGACCCTGGGTTTCGCCCCACAAAGTCGGGTGCTTTGCTGCCATGTGCCTGATCATGCTGGTGGTGGTCAGGCTGGTAGTTTTGTCACCCCTGCTGATGCTGGCATGGCAGGTGGAACATATGGCCTTTTTGGGGTTATCAGCAGAGTCTTTAAAAAAATTCCAGACTCTGGAAGACCTACTGCTTGTACTGGCAACGTCCCTCGTGTTGGTGTTACGGGGAACGGTTGCCTGCCTTCTGTCTGCGGCCACCACACTGCTTCTTCCTGCCTGTTGGGGTACTCTGCCTCCCTCCCCCTGTGTGCTGCTGGCCTCACTCTGCATGTCCTCCTTCCACGTTGGGTCAGTTACTAGATCATCCACCACCTCCTCCTCTTCCACTTGCGCACCACGATCCTCCTCCTCACTTCCTGGCAATTGTGTCTCGTCATCGTCCACCTCTTGTGACAGATTGCCAACGTCGACTTCCTGTGGCCGTGGCTGTTCAAATATTTGGGCATCGCAACATGGGATCTCCTCTTCCACCACTTCAAGCGTATCAGGCGAGGGGCCCAAATATGGAAATGGACCAGTGAACAGCTCTTCAGAGTGTCCAAGTGTGGGATCACTTGCTGTCTGCCGACACTCGGCATGGTGGGAGGAAGGAGCATCAGGGTGAGGAGGAGTATGCGGTCGAGACTCACGGCTATTAAGAGTTGACCGTGTGGAAGACAGACCGGAGGTGGTGGTGCCCAGGTAACAGGAAGTATTGTCCGCTATCCAATTAATAACCTGTTCACACTGATCAGTTCTCAATACTGGTGTTGTTCTGTGCTTCCCTAGTAATTCGGTCAAGAAGTGGGAGCGAGAAGATGTGGCTGTTGGTTGTGGCACATTTTCACCTTGGCCACGGCCCCGTCCTCTGCACTAACCATCACCAGAACGTCCACTTCTACGTCCCTTGCCACGCGCCTTGCCCATTGTAAATGAAGTAAAATAGCTTACACTTGCACTATCAATGGAAAAAGGGTAATAAAGAGTAGATTAGAACAGTGGAAGAGGAAAACCACAGTTATTGTTTACTGGGTATACCACACTTTTTTAAATAGAGATATTTGCGGCTGAACAGTGAGCGACACACTCAAACTGCTTTTTTTTTAGATACTAAAGGCCCAAAACTGGATAGTACAGCGATTTGACCCGTGGAACTGCGAAACCACACTGGGATGTCGGGCCTACACAAGACTATTTTCAACAGATATATTTTTGTGTCACAACAGTCAGGAGACACTACTGTTTTTCTTTACGGAAAAAACTACCAAAACCTGAATAATAGAGATTTTTTACCGTGGGATGGCAAAACCACAGTTATTGTTTACTGGGGTATACCACACTTTTTTAAATAGAGATATTTGCGGCTGAACAGTGAGCGACACACTCAAACTGTTTTTTTTAGATACAAATGGCCCAAAAGTGGATAATACAGAGGTTTGAACCGTGAAACTGCAAAGCCACACTTGTATTTATCGGGCCTACACCAGACTATTTTCAACAGATATATTTGTGTCTGAACAATCAGGAGACACTATTTATTTTTTACGGCAAAAAATGCCAAAAGCAGGATAATAGAGATTTTTTACTGTGGAACAGCAAAACCACAGTTATAATTTACTGGTGCATACCAGGCTTTTTAAAATATATATATATTTGCGGCTGAACAGTGAGCGACACACTCAATCTGTTTTTTTTAGATACAAATGGCCCAAAAGTGGATAATACAGAGCTTTGTACCGTGGAACTGCAAAACCACACTTGTATTTCTCGGGCCTACACCAGACTATTTTCAACAGATATATTTGTGTCTGAAAAATCAGGGAGACACTATTATTTTTTTTTTTTACAGCAAAAAATGCAAAAAGCAGGATAATAGAGATTTTTTACCGTGGAACAGCAAAAGTACACTTCTGTCTCTCTGGCCTACACCAGACTATTTTCAACAGATATATTTGTGTCTGAAAAATCAGGGAGACACTATTATTATTTTTATACAGCAAAAAATGCCAAAAACAGGATAATAGAGATGTTTTACCGTGGAACATCAAAACCACAGTAATAATTTACTGGTGTATACCAGACTTTTTTAAATATATATATTTGCGGCTGAACAGTGAGCGACACACTCAAACTGTTTTTTTTAGATACAAATGACCCATAGAACTGCAAAACCACACTTCTATTTCTCTGGCCTACACCAGACTATTTTCAACAGATATATTTGTGTCTGAAAAATCAGAGGCACACTTTTTTTTTGGGGGGGGGGGGGACCCAAAAGGTTAATAAGATGGGTATTAGTACATTGTGAAGGAGGAAAAAAAAAAGAGGATTTAGATGAAAAAAAAGGATTTTTCCTGGCCCCCGGGACCTGGAGCTAAGTCCAGCAATTTCAGCAACAGGAGCAGCACACAGGACTGTAATGCAGCATTTGCTGGTATAACCACTGCGTCTCCTATACAGCCTGCCTGCCTGATATACCTGGGATGGATATTAGTCCTGAGAAGGACTGTTTGTTTGATCTGGCAGCCTTTACAGACCCTACACTAACTATTTTGCAGGATATATCTCTCCCTAAATCAGCAGCGCTGTCCCTACACTGTCTGATCCGGAGCGACTGTGTCCAAGATGGCGGCGCCCGGTTTTAAATACTCGAGGTGACGCTGTGCGGCCAGCCAATCACTGTAATGCCCACAAACAACATGGCTGCGGCATTACAGTGACTGGCTGGCAATCCCTGCATGTTCATTGGCTCTGTAAAGAGCGCCAAACATGCAGGGCGGAGACCCGAGCTTCCACCCGAGTAACCCGGAAATGCTCAGTGCTCGCCGAACATCCCGAGTAGCGTGATGCTCGGGCGAGTACCGAGCAGTGTCGAGCATGTTCGCTCAACACTACTGAGATTCGATGCCCTCTTGTGACAAATCAAGGGAGGTGACATAAATTCCAGAATATCTGGATAAGATCTACCAAGTAATGACCAATGATTCCGAATTATTTGATGAAATAGATGTATAAAGGGATGATATGTATTTACAAGAGCTACCCTGGGACCCAAACACTGTCTTGTCTGATGAAAAGGTCGTGGATATGACAATACATGATTTGGATATCCTCTATGTTTGAATTTTAGCCTCATTTCCTCCAACCTAGACTTCCGTGTATCGTCGTCGCTAACTATGCGACCCACTCTGCATAGCTGTGAAAATGGTAATGCCTCCTTAATATGGGCAAGGACATGTGACATACACAGCCAATGACACATGCCCTTGCTTGTGTGAAAAAAAAGCACTTCGCTCCGTGTGTGCGCTGCTGATAGGCTGACAGATTGCACCACCCCACTGTAAATGCGGGAAAGAGAAAAAAAATGGAGATCGGCATTATTTCTGCAGAGATCCATCCCCTGCCCCTCCCCCCGCCCCGCTGTGCACTCAAACTGCGTATTAACATTGATTAACAGTATTACTGAGAAAAAATCCAGTTACAATTTTGGTGTACGATCAGTTATCGAACATAACCTCAAACAGCCAAATTTTTTGCAAATCGTTCAGGTTCGTCAAACGGCTCGAACACCGCCCAAAACAGCTCGAATTTGAGATTGGCGAACAGTTCAAGTCGAACACCGCTCATCTCTAATTATCAACATGAACATAGGAAGATATAGCTGGAACAAGTCATCACAAACTATGCTCTAGCTATGGCAAAGAAAGCTCAGAACAAATAGTGCACAACAACTGTCACAAACTACTCTGAGCTACCTATATGGCTTTCTGCTAGTTGGGCCATACTGCTACAGCGCTCTAGCTACAGCAACCTACGCTAAACCCTAACAGTTGACGCTGATGAGTCACTCACGGTTGCGCAGATGATGCACAGGTGGCGGCCTGTCGCTTGTTCCTGGGGTGAAAGAGCCGGATGAATTCAGTTTAGTCCTTTTCTTGTATACGGGATCTCTTTCTTGCAGACGGCAGGCAAATCTTGTTTCACTCTCACAGAAATGGCTGACACGCTGTGTTATGTGTTATCTCAAATCCTCAATCTCCAGGGAAAATGTTCTTCAGGAAAAGGATAAATTTCACTTCTACTTGACAAAGTCCCAAACAACAAAACTTGCTATAGTCCGTAATCTTCTCTTTCCATAGAGTAACAGTGTCTTCTTTATAGTCTCTGTGATCAGAAATCTGCAGGAGTCTCTCCCTGTTACGTCTCACACACACACACACACACACACACACACACACACACACACACACACACACACACACACACACACACACACACACACACAAGTATCTACTTCCTGGTTCTTCTCTGCTCTCTGCACATACCAACCACAGCAGGAGGAGGTGACTAGTCATAACACAAGACTCAGAGGGGAGCATGATGCCTTAAAGTCACAGTGTAATCAATGTCCAATAAAAGAGCTGATCCCCTACACTTAGAAGAGATGATAAAAGTTGAAGAGTGTGCTGGCAGCTGAAGGAGAAGAAGCAAAACTGATAGACATTAGAGCTGGGTAGATTGATTCGAGGACGATAGCGTTCAAGTTGAATTTCCTGAAATTCATGGTTTTACACAAATTCAAATATTTTAGAGTTTTGGGGTTCGCAGAAAAAAACCTTCCTTGGCACCATTTCCCAAACTGCTGAAGCATCAAAAATCAGGCAAACGTCAATTGCGTTCATGGGTGGGACTCTCAATAATGCCCTGCAGCAGCTATGACATCAAGCGGATGATCGCACCTTGTACAGTGATGGGCAGTACTAAGGCCATCACGGAACAGCAGTACCCAGCGGAGTACAGTTTATACGTAATAGTCATTTTCCATCTCCAGAGTCACTGGGTAAGGCTCTCTCTCCGGTAGAGTGTAAGCTTTTATGGTGAGCGGGGTCCTCTCTCTCGCCTGTAGAGTGTAAGCTCTTATGGTCAGTGGGGTCCTCTCCCTCTCTCTTTTCCTCTTTCTCCTGTAAAGTGTAAGTTCTTATGATCAATGAGGTCTTCCCTCTCTTCTCTCATCTGTAGAGTGTAAGCTCTTATGGTCAGTGGGGTCCTCTCTCTCTCCTGTAGAGTGTAAGCTCTTATGTTCACCAGGATCCTCTCTCTCTCCTGTTTGTTGTAAGCTCTTAAGACCAGCGGGGTCCATTCTCTCTCTCCTGTAAAATGTAAGCTCTTATGGTCAGCGGGGTCCTCTCTCTCCTGTAGAGCATAAGCTCTTATTGGCAGCGGGGTTCTCTTTCTCTTGTAGGCTGTAAGCTCTTATGTTCAGCAGGGTCATCTCTCTTTCCTGTAGAGTGTAAGCTCTTATGGCCATTGGGGTCTTCTCTCTCTTATATAGTGTAAGCTCTTATGGCCAGCAGGGTCCTCTCTCTCTTGTAGAGTGTAAGCTCTTATGGTCAGCGGGGTCCTCTCTCTCCTGTAGAGTGTAGGCTTTTATGGTCAGTAGGGTCCTCTCTCTCCTGTAGAGTGTAAGCTCTTATGGTGGTGGGGTCCTCTCTCTCCTGTAGAGTGTAAGCTGTTATGATCAGCAGGGTCCTCTCTCTCCTGTAGAGTGTAAGCTCTTATGGTCAGCGGGGTGCTCTCTCTCCTGTAGAGTGTAAGCTCTTATGGTCGTGGGGTCCTCTCTCCTGTAGAGTGTAAGCTCTTATGGTCAGCAGGGTCCTCTCTCTCCTGTAGAGTGTAAGCTCTTATGGTCAGCGAGGTCTTCTCTCTCACCTGCAGAGTATATGTTCTTGTGGTCAGCAGGGACCTCTCTATCTCCTGGAAATGATGCTGGTGGACATTAGAAGTGAGAGTAGAGAAATGTACAAGAAGGGAATGCTGATGAAGAATGTAATGGACCCTGATGTTCCGGTTATACACCGCGTCCAGATTTATTAGGCAAATGCGTATTTTGATCACTTTGATACTTTTTATACATGTTGTCCTACTCCAAGCTGCATAGGCTTGAGAGCCAACTACCAATTAAGTAAATCTGGTGATGTGCATCTCTGTAATGAGGAGGGGTGTTGACTAATGACATCACCACCCTATATAAGGTGTGCTTAATTATTAGGCAACTTCCTTGCATTTGGCAAAATGGGTCAGAAGTGAGATTTGATGGGCTGTGAAAAGTCCAAAATTGTGAGATGTCTTGCAGAGGGATGCAGCAGTCTTGAAATTTCCAAACTTTTGAATCGTGATCACCGAACAATCAAGCGTTTCATGGTAAATAGCCAACAGGGTCGCAAGAAGCGTGTTGGCCAAAAAAGGCACAAAATAACTGTCCATGAATTGAGGAAAATCAAGCGAGAAGCTGCCAAGCTGCCATTCGCCACCAGTTTTGCCATATTTCAGAGATGCAACGTTACTGGAGTATCAAAAAGCACAAGGTGTGCGATACTCAGGGACATGGCCAAGGTAAGGAAGGCTGAAAAACCACCACCTATGAACAAGAAACATAAGATAAAACGTCAAGAATGGACCAAGAAATATCTTAAGACTGATTTTTCAAAGGTTTTATGGACTGATGAAATGAGCGTGACTCTTGAATGGCCAGATGGATGGGCCAGAGGCTGGATCAGTAAAGGGCAGAGAGCTCCACTCCGACTCAGAAGCCAGCAAGGTGGAGGTGGGGTACTGGTATGGGCTGGTATCATCAAAGATGAACTTGTGGGACCTTTTCGGGTTGAGGATGGAGTGAAGCTCAACTCCCAGACCAACTGCCAGTTTCTGGAAGACAACTTCTTCAAGCAGTGGTACAGGAAGAAGTCGGTATCGTTCAAGAAAAACATGATTTTCATGCAGGACAATGCTCCATCACATGCATCCAACTACTCCACAGCGTGGCTGGCCTGTAAATGTCTAAAAGAAGAAAAAATAATGACATGGCCCCTTTGTTTACCTGATCTGAACCCCATAGAGAACCTGTGGTCCATTATAAAATGTGAGATCTACAGGGAGGGAAAACAGTACACCTCTCGGAACAGTGTCTGGGAGGCTGTGGTGACTGCTGCATGCAATGTTGATCGAAAACAGATCAAGCAACTGACAGAATCTATGGATGGAGGCTGTTGAGTGTCATCATAAAGAAAGGTGGCTATATTCATCACTAATTTTTTTGGTTTTTGTTTTTGCATGTCAGAAATGTTTATTTCTAAATTTTGTGCACTGATATTGGTTTACCTGGTGAAAATAAACAAGTGAGATGGGATTATATTTGGTTTTTATTAAGTTGCCTAATAATTCTGCACAGTAATAGTTACCTGCACAAACAGGTATCCTCCTAAGATAGCCAAATCTAAAAAAAAAACACTCCAACTTGTTGATCAATAATAAAAATAATCCTCTAAAATACAACTTGCCTAATAATTCTGCACACTGGGGATCAACACATTTTCACATGTAGATAAAATGAGGCTTGTGTGGCACCCCTGAGGGTTCGGTCGCCACAGAGGTATTGCACCTCATCCAGAGGTGTAGTATCTCACTCTCAGGTAAGGAAGGAGTATGGCTCAGGACCCTAACACTACATCCACTACACCACATTTCCGGGGGACAGGGCGACAATGCTCCTGTGGGGAAGCACAACTGTTCCTGATCCCTGGCTGGAGTGGGGAGGAACCACCTAGAGAGGGGGAACTAGGTAGTGGATGGGTGGAGGATGTAGATCCTGGGCGCACTGGAGTAGGAGCATATAAAAGAGAGTAGCCATCTTAGATCAGAGTTAGTTAGTTAGTTAGTTAGTGAGTAGTGGTGAGGAGAAGTGTAGGAGCAGGGGCTCTGTACGAGCTCTGCTCCACAGGCAGGCCTAGTCAAGAGGCCTGAGCCTGAAGGAGAAAGGAGAGGAAAGAGGGAGCAGGAAGGCTCCAGGAGAGGAACCGAAGGGAACCCATGGGTACGGGCCGTGCAGCTGCCACGCATACGCCCGCCGCTGCCACGAGGTAGGGGGGTCAGGCCAGAAGAAGGGAACCGGATCCCTCAACCAGCAGAGACTCCAGGGCTCAACTGGGAACCGGAGGCTGCAGCACTTTAAGTCAGCTGGCCGCCCACACCAGCCATCAGGAAGGTAGCCACATAGGGCCAGGGGATGGAACACACGTCGCCCGCCAAGGCCCGAGGACACTGGACAGAGGTGCCGCTAGGTGTGAGGTACAAGGAGAGAGGCCAGAGAAAGGTACACAGAACGGGGTCCTGAAAAGTGCTCTGGAGATACCTGAGGGTGGACCGAGCCCCTCACTGAGTACGCACAGCACGACGTGGGAAGTTATGATCTGCAGTGTAACTTGGAAACTGATAACCGTGAGTAAAGACTCTGGGACTGCATCACCTTGTCTCCGTGTTTCTTACCGCGCCAGCACTACACTTGCTGCGCATATCACCAGCTTCAGTGGACTGCTCCGCAGCGGCGGTTCTCCATAACCGCAATCCACAGGTGGCGTAGTCGGACTAATAAACCTATACACATAGACTGCCACTGGTTTGACCACCCTGGGTCACGGATCGGGTCGCCGCCACAGTGACTACAACCCCCAGCATTTACTAGGCCCGGCTCCGGGTAATCCCAGGGGGCGCGTCAACTTTGGCGTAGTCGGCAGGATACGTAACCCACCCGCTACCATTGGGTATTGTGTGCCTAAGAGACTGTGTTTTCTACTGAATGTGGCGTCCACCCCTGAAGAATGGACGCCATTATGTGTCAGCCAAACAACTACCAAAAGTCACCTCCCATCATGGGCCAGGTCCCAGAATAGCGCCAAAAGCGGAGCCCGCCCCAACCAGCAGTGATCATGTATGTGGATGTGTCCATCGACGTGGGGGGGCTGCCCTTTGAGGTGACCAACAGCAGACTGCCCTGGAACCGCCCCCGAAAGGGGAGGGAAGGCAAGAAAACTGAGAGACGGGGTGTGGTCTGGACCAGTCCAGGCAGGCCGCACCCGGGAAAGGAGATGGACCGTGGCAGCTCCGGAGACCCTGCCAGCACCATGCTGCCAGCCGAAGCGCCTTACACCCTGGAGGAGCTGGTGGCCAAGCTCCCCCAGAAGGATACCGAGTTCCTCCACGCCGGCATGGAAGATCTGGGCCGGAGGATGGCCAGGGCGCAGCGAGATGCCATCGCGGACTGGAAGAAGGAGATGGAGCAGAGAATGGCGGCCCGGCAGCCAGCAGCGCTGCCCAGCACCGGCAACGCCCCAGCCTCCGGGGACCGGGATTGGGATCAGGAGACCGCGTCTGACGCAGGAGCGACCACAGGAGCAGGTAGGAGAAGTCCTCCTGTGCCGGACGCTGTAAGCGTCGACCTGCCCCTGGGCCCCCTGGTGGAGTTGCAGATCCCGGGCGTCACCGAAGCAGCCCCACTCCCGACGCCAGAGCCAGGCCCTTTAAATCAGGGCGAGACCGCCACGTGCCCACCATGCGCATAACAGGACGCGCAAGCTCCAAATACCCTCCAGACCCCGGAACCAGCTCCAGCCAGCGACGCCGGCCCGCTCCTATGTCTGTTGCAGGAGCCGCCCCCTCTGACACCCGAAGGGGTGTACGGGCGCTCCACCTGGGACTGGTCCGTGGAGGTGGAGGACCAGCGGCCTTCACTCCTGTCCGCTCTACAGCCCGCCGCCGCCGCTTCCCAGGTACCAGAGGAGGAGGCCCAATTTGAGTGGGAGCACTCAGGGGAAGATCTAATGGGGTTCTCCCAGGAGACCAGGGCAGCTGCAGCACACCACAAGGAATTCTGCCACCAACAGCTGCTCAAGTTTGAGAAGGAGCGGAAACAACGGCGTGAGCGATGGGCGCGACTTGAGGCCAGCAATCTGGAAGAGAAGGCCCGGACCCTCCATCACAAGCGAGCGGCTCGTGGTCCCAGAATTACCGGGACCGTGGTGAAGTTCGACTTGGACGCGGGATGGGGGTTCATCTGGGACCCGCCGTCAGACACGGACCTCTTCGTAAACAGAAGGGACGTGGAGTCCCGCCTGTCAGAGGGACACCCAGATCGAGACCTGTATCCCGGGGACACCGTGTCCTACACCAGGCACCGAGGAGTAAGAGGCTGGTATGCCCTCAATGTCCATCGGGTGGAGACAGAGTCCCACCATGCTGAAGACCCGGCTGGGTCAGCCCGTGATGAACCAGAGCCTCCCCACAGGGAGCACCACTACTGAGTGCAGTAGATGGGACTGAACTGAACTTTAACTGTAAATAAGTTACCCGTCAGGGTATTCAGAGACACTGCAAGTTAACGGTTTATCCAGTTGCCCGGAAGGGTGTAATCAAAAGTTGAAAGGTTTCAAAGTTTCATTTAAAGTTACCCGGAACGGGTCCAAAGACTAACCGGCTGAGGACTGGGAGCAGCCACTTCTTGTAGATAGTTGCGCCTCTTCAGGTGCCCCTTATTGGTTTTATAAGAACTACAACGTGTACCTCAGAACAAAAACCCGTTGGAGGTGGCCGAAGACGAGGTCCAGCATCTGGATCATCTAAGCCCTGCAGCCACCCCAGGGCCTACCGTTGAGGGTTTGGGACGGGTCCCTCATGTTACTGTTTGCAAGTTGGCACTTTATTGAGAAATGTACACCTGATTGCAGAGAGATGGAGGAAGGAATGAAGAAGTACACAGAAGGCAATGCGCTTAATGGTTACTATTTTTCTCCCATTAAGCAACAATTTGAACAGTGATAGACAGTTGTTATATGAAATGATGATGGGCTTGCACTTCTCTCCAACACAAACTTTGTTTCACTCTTATTACATCACTGCACATTCTCTCTTAATTCTTGATTCAGCCCCTCTCTCTGCAATGTGTATCGCAAAAATATGGTAAGAACAGGATAACACTCCCAAATCAAGCAACAAACTTTTATTTTTTAGAAAACGGTGCTTGACAAACAGGGGTTTTGCAGCACACACCAGGACAATGGTCGTTTTTCGATAATCCTTGCTTCTTCTTGCCCAAGGAGCTGCCCTTATATGACTGGCAATCTTACTCTTAGGCTGCGTGCACACAATGCGTTTTTCATGCGTTTATGCTGCGGAATTTCCGCAGTGGAAACGCATCAAAAACGCATGGTAATCCGCACCCCATGGTCCCCAATGGCATTCCGCAATGTCAATGCACATGCTGCGGATTTTTCCGCAGCGTTTCTGCAGCGCTCATAAATCCGCAGCCTGTTCATTAATTTTGCGGAAGCGCCGCCATAAACTTGCATTGAGACGCATAGAATCTGTGTCTGTACATTTGTACAAGCGGATAATATGCATTTCAATGTGCGGATGGTACCCAGTTCTGGAGGAGAGGAGACTCTCATCCAGACCTGGGTACCATTGTACCTGTAAAAAAAGAATAAAATAAAAAATAAAGTTTATATTCACCTGTCCGGCGGCCCCTGCAGCGCTTCTCCTTCCAGGACCTGAGATGACGTCGCGGTCATGTGACCACAGGCTGTCTCGCGAGATGCCGGCAAGCCAGGAAGGAACCAGTAAGGAGCACGACAGCACACGCGGCGGGGCATCGGGGGTGAGTATAGCTTTATTTTTTTTATTTTTACGGTCACACTATATAAATCCATGCTGTTTGCATGGATTTATACAGTGTGACCTAGTTGTCAAGCACTTTCCAAGTGATGCTATCGCCTGGAAAGTGCTTGTCAGTCCGCATGCAGAAACACATGCGTTAACGCATGTGGATACTCATGTGAATCCGCATGTATTCTGCAGGAAAAACGCATGCACAATCTGCATGCGTTTTTTCTGCCAGGGAGATGCAGAAATGCTGCAGAAATTTTCTGCTTCATTTCTGCATCGTGGGCACATAGCCTTACAGCCTAATACATCCATTATCCATTATCAGTCCCTTACACTCAGGCACTGGTCTCCTTGTGTCTCTTTACACTGGGCACAATTATTAGGAGATTTGTATTTTTGATAATTAATCTTATTATTGAACATCTCCAGTGCTGTCATCAATCCAAAAAATTAATAAACCTGAAACCACAATATTTAAGAAAGTTGCTGTGCAGTTTTGTCTTATTTAGGAGAATATCTCTGTGGGCAAAATATTGGGCAATTATTGGGAAACTAAAGGAAAAATGTAAATTTTCCATCTCAATTGTTTATTACCATCTGTTACAGTGAGAATAACAACTGAACATCAATGTACAAAATACATTTCATAAAAAATCACAGTGAAATTAAAGTAATACATATATTAATATGGCTGCCCTTCACCTCAGTGACAGCCATAAGCTCCATCCTTGAAGTTGTAATAGGATGCAGTAAAATCTCTGAAGAACCCTTGCAGGATGTGCCATTAGTGAGGAAACACTGCCGTCTGCTGGCCATTCGAAATCAAGCAGAACCAAGTTGTGCTAGAAGATTTGAAGGGGGAGTAAATTCAGATTCCGGACCTGATCAGGTGACCCACAGGAGGGATTTCCTGAATATAAAAGCCCTGAGTGCCAAACCGCAGGCAGATTTGGCGCCAAGTCAGAGAGCAGAACAGACATGTTCTAGAGGTGCTGCAGAGCCCAGTGTGACAGACCTCAGCAGGAGGCCCGCATCACCTAAGCGTCGGATACCGCCTGACATGTTCCGGACCCCTCACAGAAGTGCCCTGAGTTCTGAATATGATGGGCAGGGCCAGGACCTGCTCCCTTCGCTGTTTAAGCTTCCAGAATCTGACTTCGCCTGTCAAGAGACGAGGTCTGGACCCCCCTGCCCCAAACCTGAGAGACTACCATCAACAGTCAAGCCGAGAAGAGCTGAGAGAAGATGGCGACAGGAGAGGTGCACTAGTGATAGGACATGACAATTGGGATTAGGACTTCAGATTGGGAGGGGGCCGGCTGCTGCGTGGGAGGCTAAATGGGATCTGATTGACTATATCTGAAAGAGACTTGTGGCCTAGCGGGAAGAACTGGTGACCCCCGCTAGGGCCATTTAGAGATAAAGAGAACTTACGTGGTGACTCCCACGACTGGGTGTACCGCACTACAGAAAAGAACTTTACTGTTACTTACGGAAAGACTCCTTATTATTATTTCAAGTTACTGTTGATTTCCATTGTTTCTAACTCCTTTAAAATAATTGTTATACATAAAGTAGTTATATCAATCCCTGACTGTTTCTGCCTCGTGGTGCATTTCGGCACCTGTGTTACATTTGTCATAGTCGGCAGAATGCAACATTAAGACACAGAGATGGTGGAACAGTCCGTGACCGAGTCCAGTAAGGGACATATACCATTGGGGGCTATGCTCAGCAATCTTCCCAAGTTTATGGGGAGCAGCGTGTCAATGTGGGACTGGTTAGAGAGGCTGAGAAGTATGCTGCTCATGTATCCCCTGACCCCTTCTGCCCAGGCCGAGCTGGCCCTCCTGGCCCTTGATGGGGAGGCCCGGCAGACCTATGTACCGCCCACCTAGGGACCATGACACTGTGGACAAAGTGATAAAATTCTTGGAGGACATGCATGGTGATACCACAGACCTAGGGCACCTTTGTCCGTGGTTGTTCTAGCCGGTCCAAGAGGAAAATGATACCATAACTCAGTATGTTAATGCATTGCAGGAAGGGACAGACAATATCGTCAAGAAGACTCGAGACCGGCGCCGAGAACTAGAACCATTAGATGAAGGGCTTCGTGACCAATTAATTGCTGGCCTGAGGGATCCCTCCCTGAAACAGATCTTAAAGGAGCGAATGCGCTTGATCCCTGATCTAGGCTTCCTTGAGGTCGGGACTGAAGCTAGAGTCTTGGAGAAAGAGATCCCTGTTCTCACTGCCACAGTCTGGAGCCATGAAGTGGTCACTCCTGAATCAACCCGCAATGAGCCCGACTGGGTGCGAGAGATATGTCACGAGATCCGCGACATTCGAAGTGAGCTGTGCAGTATCAAGGGGACCCCGGCGGCCATCCCTCTGGCACTCCGTGGGCGTAACACTACTCAGACAACACAGGGTGTGGGTAAAACAGCGTGGCAATACTTTATTGAACCACAAAGCGGACAATAAACAGATAGAACAGTCCAAGCATATACCCAAGATGGTACAACATTACACAGTCACCTACAATGTGATCCATTATTGTTCTGTGAGATGTTAATGAGTTGGTGGAACAATTCTGAAGTACTCTCTTCTTTATAGTGCCCTTTTAAAATCATCTTCACCTGTTGCAAGGTCAATTAACTTTTCATTTCTTGCATACTATGGAGGTTCAGTCCTGGGCTGATTGTTTTCACCACCCCCTCAACGATCTCATCTGGCTGGTAGCCTTTCTGTAGTCCTGCATAGATCTGGTGCAACAAGTTCATATAAGACAGTTTCTCTTTCTGCTCACACTCTCCAATCTGTCCCAGGATCTTGAATTCTTTCTTTATGGTGATTTGTGGTACTAGAGAGGACTGTCTTCCTAATTTATCTAACCCGAGCTAAAGGTTCTGTCAGAGTCTGTCACTGATTCAGAGGTTTTGGTCAATTGCAGGGCTGTTGTTAAGGCTTTGAATTGTTCCTTCAATTCCTGTAGTTCTGTCTGCAGACGGAGATTCCCGCTCTTGGTAATTGGCGCCGCCCCTCTATCCTCCAACTTCAACCCGGTTAGAAACTGTGTTAGCTCCTGGAAGAATGTCCCCATGACGTCTTCAGCTTCCTTCTCCCCCAGCTAATCCATCTTTGCATTAATGGCGGCTAAAAGTGGTCTGCGGGTGCGCGCTTTAGAAATCTGTTCTTCTGACATCTTTATTAGTGATGAGTGAGCATTAAAATGCTTGTGTACTTGTTGTTCGAGTCTAGCATATTGGAATGCTTGAGTGCTTGGACCGAGTAATAAGCCCAATGTAAGTCTATGGGAAACTCAAGCATTTTTCTGGCGGCTCCCCCCGGCAGTCTGCAGAGGGCCTAAAAATTGCCCAAATCAATGGGAACAGTGCTCAAATGTCATGGGAACAGCATGGGGAAAACCCCTGGAAGCATTTCTGACTCCCAGGTCACTGCTGTCAACAATGTTGTCAGAGGTATTATGCCACTTTTACGGACTCACAATAAAACATACAAAAACAAAAACAAAATGGATTTTCCTGAAAATATGTTAAGGGACATCCTTTCCAGGGTAATGACTTGCATATAAGGCAAAATAAATAACCAAAAACAAAAATGCTCCTCCACACCTTGGGCTATGTTCACACGTAGCATTTTTGATGCATTTTTGCACTTTTGCATTTCTTTCAACCGTGACAAATGCATTCACTGAGAAATGACATTTTAACATTTTACAGTCTTATCTGACCATGCGGTGTGTGACACATCATCAGACACATCCTGTTTCATTTATGATGGAGGGACTTTGAAAGTCACAAAGACTATTTTTATAGGGCCATCAGGTGGCCCTTACTATTCTTAAAGGGCCCGCAGTCGGCTATGCTTTGTTGTTCCCATTATTAATGAGTGAGTTTCCTATACTGTTATTGCGTATGCAGTCACTGCAAGGGCCGCCAAAAATTTGGGCGCAACCCAATACCCCTTTGAAGAGACATAGAGGAGGGTCTCAGTAAAAAAAATGTTTCCTATTATAAAGGAGTGGGTCTCCTATAGTGGTAATGCCCATGCTGTGACTGCAAGGACTGCCAAAATTTGGGAAAAACCCCACTAACAATTTAAAGACACATACAGCTGGGCCACAGTAACAACATATTCCCATTAGAAAGGAGAGGGTCTGCTATTCAGTTATAGGGTATGCAGTGAGTCCAACGGCTGCAAAAAATGTAAGAAAAACACCACTAACAATTCGAAGACACATAGATGTGGGCCTCAGTAACGACATATTCCCATTAGAAAGGGGAAGGTCTCCCATACTGTTTGCATATGCAATGACTGCAATGGCTGCCAAAAATTTGGAGGCATTCCAATGCCCCTTGCAAGAGACGTAGAGGTCGGAGGGCCTCCTGAAAACAATGTTCCCATTATTAGGAAGTGTGTCTTTCATACTGTTTGCCTATGCAATGAAGCAACGGCTGCTAAAAATTTGGAGGAACTCCAATGCCCCTTGCAAGAGACGTAGATATGTTGATGTGGTACATATGGTGGTGATATGGTGGTGGAGGATGAGGATGCGGAGGAGGAGGACAAGAGCAAATAGACAAAATCAGAAAGTGTATACCCATGTCTGGATGTGAAGACAGAGGTGCATGGGAATAGATTTAGACCTCCCAAAAAAAGACACTGTATTTGAGTTTATGTTACGCTGCTATCATTCGGTGGTGTTGAGAAGTCTGGCCCAATCCAGCCCTTGATCATTTTTTATAAGAGTCAGCCTGTCAGCATTTACAGTTGACGGGCGGATGCGCCTATCAGTTATAATTCCACCAGCGGCACTGAAAACCCGCTCTGACAAAACGCTAGCGGCAGTGCAGGCCAGGACCTCCAAGGCATAGAGAGCCAGTTCATGCCACGTGTCCAGCTTGGATACCCAATAAATATGAGGCACAGAGGAATCATGGAGGAGGTTGGTACAGTCAGCAAGGTGCTCACTCACCATCTTCCGTAACTTCATTCCTTGAGAGAATACCCCGCGCCTCAGGGCCTGTGCGATGGGAGGGTCTAAGAAAACTGTACCAGAATTTGGACACTGTTCCCCTGCCTCTGCTGGATTGCATTTGTGTCTCTCTTGCCTGTACTCCTTGGTTGTCCAACGAACTGTGACCTCTGCCACCAGCGTTTTCAGATGGGAATTTTTTAAATAACTCCGTAACAAGGGCCTTCTCGTACTGCCCCATTTTATTAGGCCTGTCCTGCAAAGGAATAAGAGATAGAAAGTTCTCCTTGTAGCGTGGGTCTAGAAGTGTCACCAACCAGTAAGGACTGTCACCCAAAATTTGGACAACACGAGGGTCATGGGAAAGGCAGCGTAACATAAACTCAGCCATGTGTGCCAGACTGCAAAGAGGCAAGACTTCCGTGTCCTCACCAAGAGGACGACTGACCATGCTCTCCTCCTCATCCTCCTCCTCCCTGTCCTCAGGCCATCCACGCTGAACAGATGGTATGACAGTTGTGCAGGTAGTACCGTCTATAGCACAGGAAACTAGCTCCTGTTCTTCCTTCGCCTCTTCCTCATTGTCACCCAATCCACGTTGGGATGAGATGAAGCTGGGCTGTCCAATCTCTTGGACCTGTACAAGCACCACACAGGTGCGAAACGGACGTCGTCCACTTCCCCTCTCCCCGCACTGCTCACTTTTGCCTTGCAATGTACCACTTGATGGATCAGCAGTTTTTCTGGATTTAACGACTTTTAATTGAAACAGGATTGGTGAGTTGCTGCCTTTCTATTCTCTTATTATTTGCTACAATATTCAAAGACCCTCCCTTGCTATGCTACAGGCAACCTACAAATTTAAGAAAATCATGATCCGAAGTTCAATGCCCTCACATACACAAAGAGGAACATATCCTTGCAATGTGAAGAGCTGCAAAACCTGCACTCATGTAGAGACCAAAGACAGGATACAGATCCCAACACACCTCTGTAGCCTCTGTACGCTTTTATTTGCACTATGGTCTCATGTTTTTAATTTTTTCAAAATAAAGGCTATTTTTTAAGTCAATTTCACGAGTTGCCGGAAAACTACCCTTTCATCAGATCCCAACACACAGTAGGACATTCGCATGTTCCTCTTCCAATGTGGTGTACTTAATTCTGTGCACTATATGTCCTATTGGGGGTCTCTATGTGGGAGAAACAAGACAAAAACTGAGAGCAAGGATGAGGTCTCAATGCCACACGATTACAGACACAAAAATAAACATTTACCGGTGGCCAAAAATTTGTGTGCTCCAGGACACAACATCAACAACATGAAAGTAGTCATATTAAAAGGTAACTTCAAATCACAAAAACATTGAAGGGTTTGGGAATACAAACTGATTAGAGTCTTTGATTCCCTTCTCACAGGACTAAATCTGTCAGGATTTATAACTCACTACAAAATCTGAGGAATCTGCTCAAGAGACAGGAGGGCACCAGGTCTCTGATCTTACATGGATATTGGGAAAATAAAACTTCACACCACTAATCTAATCCAATTAAAGATTCATTCTCTGAGCTCAGTTTGTTTGTTTATTTAAATGTCCATTGATTATGCCATGCATCTAGGCTTCTTTTGTTTGTTTTTTGTGCATATATTTGTGTTTCTTAAGATATTTTGTTATATCATGCCTGAAGAAGGGACCTAAGAAGTCCCAGAAGCTTGCCTAGTAACATCATTTATTTTATTTTTGTTAGCCATTAAAAGGTATCATAACTACAAGCTTGTCTTATTTTTCCCACTGAGAGCAATCCCTTTTTTTCTTTTAACTAGACAGATTCATGAAATGCAATTTCTCTAAAAAGTGGCAAAATTTAACTCAACTTGACTCCAAGTCCTCTCTTAGAGTGATTTGAAGTACGCTAGATTTTTTTGACTCATTTTTTTGTGACATTTTTGCAAAACGTGAGACTTTTCCCGCTAGCAAGTCATAAAGCTAGTTAAAGGCAGAAAAAAAAGGTAATATTCTGCCGAAAAATTCATAAATCGCGTAAGTCATTTTGATGAATTTAGAGGAAAAAACATCAGCAAAAATCAAAAGTCAAGAAAGGCTGTCTAGCTATCTATTTATTTATCTACCTTCTGTGTTTATGCTGCAGATTTCCTCACCTATTCCATAAGGATATATCTAGGTTCAACAACTGTAAGGCTGAATTCTCTTGTGGGTTATTACTTCCATAATGTTCAGAGACAAAATTGCGTTGTGAAAACTAATCTATGACATTGCTCATCCTTTGGAATCCATCAGGGGCTGAGAAGCTGATATATAGCGCTCAGCCCCTCACTCCTCCCGTATCCTTCTCTCTATAAATACATTATGCAGCTTGTTGATGTAAATGGAAAGACTTATGTAATCCTCGTACAGTAAGTAGAAGAACCTGATAATGGGGTAGGTAGAATTGTTTTAGAACCATTACAGGAGGGCTTTAGACAGGGGCGTACCGTCCAGAGCACCAGACCACCACTCTCTATGGGGCCAGTGAGTCTGGGTGGCCAAGGAGCACCGAGTCCCCTCCACCCTGTCCGTTATCACAATTTCAGGAACACTTAAAGCAATAGGAAATCGGGAATAAGAGGAAAGTTCAACTGGCAATTTCTAATTGATTAAAGTTAAAGAAAAACAACTTTATGTCACCCAGACACTACACCAAAGGTTTAATTCTCATCCGTCCAATATTGTAAAAGGTTTCATGAAGCTTGGTTTATCCCGGCATTGAGTGCTGGTACACGGTAAGAATGCCACAGGCATCTCCATAACATCAATTAAATCAATTTCCCTTGAACTCCTAAACCCTATGGAAACCTTGAAGAGAAAAGAAATATATTGGCTATACAGGATCAGCACTCTTAAACCCTATGGACTTACTGAGATTTTTAATTATTTATTTTATTTAATTATTCTATTTATATACACACAATATTTTTATCTCTGTACAGTTACTCCATAGGGTCACAAATCTTCTTTCTTATGTATTTTATTACCCTTCTGATTGTTATTTTAATGTACATTTGTATTACTAGCCCCATTTTTAATTCTATATATCACAATATGTCTTATCACCATTCACTGCCCAAAACCCCATCTCAGGCCAATATTTATCGCACTCGAGTCCTATACAAGCTCTTCTCACTGCACCTTCATCTGAGTCCTTGTCTCATCTTCTCTCGAGTCTTTGTAACATTATCTCACTTGTAATTCTCCGCCTATTCCTTGTTTCACAACTTTCACCCCCTTTTTCTCTTTTCTAACCTACCACCATCTCTGCCGATTGCTCTTCCGATAAATGTTCTCTTCACTGGTAAATCCTGTTTCTCCTGTCCTCCAAGCTCCAATCATTCCACTCCATGCTCTTTAACACTTTTTATTCTTTTTCATCCATTGATATTATTTATACAACCCCTGGCAAAAATTATGGAATCACCGGGCTCGGAGGATGTTCATTCAGTTGTTTAATGTAGTTGAAAAAAGCAGATCACAGACATGGCACAAAACTAAAGTCATTTCAAATGGCAACTTTAGGGCTTTAAGAAACACTAAAAGAAATCAAGATAAAAAAATGTGGTACTCAGTAAGGGTAATTTTTTTCAGACCAAGCAGAGGGAAAAAATTATGGAATCACTCAATTCTGAGGAAAAAATTATGGAATCATGAAAAACTAACACACAAAAGAACACTCCAATACATCACTAGTATTTTATTGCACCACCTCTGGCTTTAACAACAGCTTGCAGCCTCTGAGGAAAGGACTTAATGAGTGACAAACAGTACTCTTCATCAATCTGGCTCCAACTTTCTCTGATTGCTGTTGCCAGATCAGCTTTGCAGGTTGGATCCTTGTCATGGACCATTTTCTTCAACTTCCACCAAAGATTTTCAATTGGATTGAGATCCGGACTATATTTGCAGGCCATGATATTGACCTTATGTGTCTTCCTTCAAGGAATGTTTTCACAGTTTTTGCTCTATGACAGGATGCATTATCATCTTGAAAAATGATGTCATCATCTCCAGACATCATTTCAATTGATGGGATAAGAAAACTGTCCAAAATATCAATGTAAACTTGGGCATTTATTGAAGATGTAATGACAGCCATCTCCCCAGTGCCTTTACCTGACATGTAGCCCCATATCATCAATGACTGTGGAAATTTGCATGTTCTCTTCATGCAGTCATCTTTAAAAATCTCATTGGAACGGCACCAAACAAAAGTTCCAGCATCATCACCTTGCCCAATGCAGATTCGTGATTCATCACTGAATATGACTTTCATCCAGTCATCCACAGTCCACGATTGCTTTTCCTTAGCCCATTGTAACCTTGTTTTTTCTGTTTAGGTGTTAATGATGGCTTATGTTTAGCTTTTCTGTATGTAAATCCCATTTCCTTCAGGCGGTTTCTCACAGTTCGATCACAGACATTGACTCCAGTTTCCTCCCATTCGTTCCTCATTTGTTTTGCTGTGCATTTCCTGTTTTGGAGACATATTGCTTTAAGTTTCCGGTCTTGACGCTTTGATGTCTTCCTTGGTCTACCAGTATGTTTGCCTTTAACAACCTTCCCATGTTGTTTGCATTTGGTCCAGATTTTAGACACAGCTGACTGTGAACAACCAACATCTTTTGCAACATTGCGTGATTATTTACCTTCTTTTAAGAGTTTGATAATCCTCTCCTTTGTTTCAATTGACATCTCTCCTGTTGGAGCCATGATTCATGTCAGTCCACTTGGTGCAACAGCTCTCCAAGGTGTGATCACTCCTTTTTAGATGCAGACTAACGAGCAGATCTAATTTGATACAGGTGTTAGTTTTGGAAATGAAAATTTACAGGATGATTCCATAATTTTTTCCTCAGAACGGAGTGATTCCATAATTTTTTCCCTCTGCTTGGTCTGAAAAAAATTACCCTTACTGAGTACCACATTTTTTATCTTGATTTCTTTTAGTGTTTCTTAAAGCCCTAAAGTTGCCATTTGAAATGACTTTACAGTAGTTTTGTGCCATGTCTGTGATCGGCTTTTTTTCAACAACATTAAACAACTGAATGAACATCCTCCGAGCCCGGTGATTCCATAATTTTTGCCAGGGGTTGTGTGTATGTGCATTTTGTTATTTTGTTGTTTGGTGCCTCTAGCTCCTTTTCCTAGGCGGCCCCTCTGTTTTTTGTTCTTTCTGGTTCTTATTCACTGACTCATCCTGGATTCTAATCCCATTTCTCCTGCACTCTTCTTTTTACTACTTTCTTTTCAACACTTTTTCCTTTATTCATTTATTTACATTTTATCATTTACAGTATCTGTTTAGTTCCCTTTTCTTTATCACCTCTCCCTCATCTACCTTGGTGGCTTCTTCGGTAAATGTCCTTTTTCTGGCTTCTATCGACTGGTCCATCCTGGATTCTGGTCCCATTTCTACTAAACTCCAATCATTTCTCCTCAAGAACTTGTCCTTTATTAATATGTTATCATTTATATATATAGTTCCCTTCTTTCCTCTTTCCCCTTTCCATCATCTGCCCAGGTGGTGCCTCGGTTAAATATTCCCTTTCTGGCTTCTATTCACTGGTCCATCCTGGGTTCTTTTCCCACTTCTCCTATGATAGGAATGTATTGATTTTATCATTAATAACTATGGTCCTTTTATTTTTTTTCTTTAACTTTAATAAATTTGAAATTGCCAGTTGATATTTCCCTCCCCCCCCAATTTCCCTATTGGTTTAAGTGTTCCTGTGGGTGTTCCCTATGTAATTGGCTTTCATTTTGGGCCTTTAAAAACTTATCTGTTGCCATGTTTTGCACATTTGGTTCTTTCACTTGATAAAGATGCGGGTACGACATTGAAACGCGTTGTGAATAAAAAGCCTTTTCTTCATCATCATCATCATCATCATCTCTGAAGAATTGATTTACTCCAGCAGCGCAGCCCACCTACGTGTTCACCCAACTGGATCCAATATCTCCTGGAGAACTCATCCACCAGCCACGGGGCAGCCGCCGTTGTTTTTCTTCATGCCTACATAGGAGTTGTGCCGGTCACAACTCTACCAGGTGAGCGTAACCAGCATTTACCCGTTCTCCTTCCGCAGGGTACCACCCTATCGTGTGCTCTGTTTCCCACTCATAGATTTATTCATCACAGTTTCAGGGGCTGTTCTCGCCACAGTGCATATCCTTTTGCTTGTGTATAAAAGTCTGGAGACATATGTAATATATATACATATTTTTAGGGGGGAGGTGGAAATTAGACCTTTTTTTTGGATGGGGCTCTGTGATTTTTAATGTACGTCTCCGGCTTTAGACAACTGTAATCCCCCAGATCCAAAACCTATATGGGGCGCAGAGGTAACAAAAGTACCAAGAACCACATTGCTGGGGAGGGGGAGACAAGTTCTATGAGTTATGATGACGCTTTATGAGTCTCACTTTATAATGTAATGGCTCTTTTACTTCTTGCATGGTAAATGGTGGTTGGGGACGTTGACTTGCAGCCAAAACTAAATTTTGGAGTTTTAACAGCTAAAATCTCCCTACAAATTCTGCTTTTTTGCCTGTTTTAAATGTAATCTCAGTTCTAGGAAGTGTCATCTTAAATGGGCATAGTGCAATTATCTGCCACTTGTATTTTAGTAAGGATTTGGGAGATAGTTGAGACATAGGTGGAGCGACCCTTTGCCAGCAATCTAACGTGTATACAAACTTTTAGTCAATGGAAGAAGCAGAATTCCTCACTAGGACTCAGATATCTCTAGGGTCCATTTCATTTGTTCACAAGTTGTCTTTCTCCCATTACTTTCAAAATTTCAACAAGAAAAGCAGTGTTGCATTCTTACCGCAACCTGAGGACCATCAAATTAAAGGTAACTATTGTCTAACTCTTACTTGTTCTTGTCATAACTGTCCTCTTTTTTAGCATGAGAATTTCAACCAGAAGGTTTTCCTGGACTATTCTCATGATGGTTAACTTCACTGAGGTCAGCAACATGACGGACATTCAAACCGCGGAGATCGTGAGGAGCACCCTGCTTACCTTAATGCTCCTGTCCTTCTGTGTCTACATCTACTTTGTGACAATCATCTTACACGTCTTCTTAACCACTCCTCATGTTCGAGAGAACTCTCGCTACATCCTGTTTATCCACATGCTCATAAATGATACCTTGCTACTTTCTGTGCTAATATTCCTTTTTTTTGTAGTTAGATACATTGTGTACATCCCCGTGCCCATATGTTATGCCCTCGTCATATTCGCTGCAAGTGCGTTTAGAGTTACACTCTACAACTTGGCCATCATGTCCTTGGAACGTCACTTTGCCATTTGTTATCCATTAAGACATGCACAAGTTTGCACCGTGCAGAGGTCTTTTTTGGTCATGGGACTCATGTGGCTTCTGAGTCTCATTCCGCTGTTGCTTGATTTTATCGCCATGTGTTACTCAATGCCAAAGAATTTCTTCTCCACCAGTTTGATATGTCAGTGGTCAACATTTGCAATGAACAGTTTTCAAGCTACCCTAAGGTCAGTTGTGGATATCTCCATCTTCATCTTGGTGGGATTGGTCATCTTTTATACCTATATCAGAATTATGATGGCAGCTCGGAAGATCAGATCTGGGAGGTCTTCGGCATTCAAGGCAGAGAAAACCGTCCTTCTTCACGCCCTCCAGCTCGGACTATGTATGATGTCTCTCTCATATTCTTTCACTAATGCTTATCTGCGGGATTATTTCTTTTTCATACAAATAACCAACTTTTTCTTCTTCATGTGCATCCCCAGATTTATCAGTCCTTTAATTTATGGTGTAAGGGATGAAGTGTTCCAAAAATATATAAAGAAGATGAACTTCTCTGTATAGTTGGATGGAAGTCACTAATTAATATTAGATAGATAGAAAGCAAGCGAGGATGAAAGAAAGGGAGAAATATGCAACATTTTCCAAAATGGGTGTAGTCTCCAAAGGATGGTTAGACCTTATAAAGTGGGGGAAATAAGTATTTGATCCCTTGCTGTTTTTGTAAGTTTGCCCACTGACAAAGACATGAACAGTCTATAATTTTAAGGGTAGGTTAATTTTAACATTGAGAGATAGAATATCCAAAAAAAGAATCAAGAAAATCACATTGTATAAATTAGATAATTTTTTTTACATTTTGCAGTGAGAAATAAGTATTTGATCTCCTACAAACCATTATCAGTTCTGGCTCCTACAGACGGTTAGATGCTCCTAATCAACTCGTTACCTGCATTAAAGACGGCTGTCTTACATAGTCACCTATATAAAAGACTCCTTCCCACAGACTCAATCAGTCAGACTCTAACCTCTACAACATGGGCAAGACCAAAGAGCTTTCTAAGGATTTCAGGGACAAGATCACGGACCCGCACAAAGCTGGAATGGGCTAAAAAAACATAAGTAAGACGCTGGGTGAGAAGGAGAGAACTGTTGGTGCAATAGTAAGAAAATGGAAGAAATACAAAATGACTGTCAATCAACATCGATCTGGAGCACCATGCAAAATCTCACCTCGTGGGGTATCCTTGATCATGAGGAAGGTGAGAGATCAGCCTAAAACTACATGGGAGGAACTTTTGAATGATCTCAAGGCAGCTGGGACCACAGTCACCAAGAAAACCATTGGTAACACATTACGCTTTAAAGGTTTAAAATCCTGCAGTGCCCGCAAGGTCCCCCTGCTCAAGAAGACACATGATGTGCAGGCCTGTCTGAAGTTTGCCAATGAAAACCTGGATGATTCTGTAAGTTATTGGGAGAAGGTGCTGTGGTCAGATGAGACAAAAATTGAGCTCTTTGGCATTAACTCAACTCACCGTGTTTGGAGGAAGATGAAAGATGAGTACAACCCTAAGAACATCGTCCCAACCGTGAAGCATGAGGGGGAGACATTATACTTTGGGGCTGCACCGTACTGAAGCAAAGATGCATGGGGTCATGTATCGCGAGATTTTGGCCAACAACCTCCTTCCCGCAGTAAGAGCATTGAAGATGGTATGTGGTTGGGTCTTCCAGCAAGACAATGACCCAAAACATACAGCCAAGGCAACAAAGGAGTGGCTCAAAAAGAAGCACAGTAAGGTCATGGAGTGGCCTAGCCAGTCTCCAGACCTTAATCCCATAGAAAACGTATGGAGGGAGTTGAAGCTCCAAGTTGCCAAGCGACAGCCTCAAAATCTGAATGGTTTAGAGATGATCTGCAAAGAGGAGTGGACCAAAACTCCTCCTGACATGTGCGCAACCCTCATCACCAACTACAAACAACGTCTGACTTCTGTGCTTGCCAACAAGGGTTTTGCCACCAAGTATTAAGTGTTGTTTGCCAGAGGGATCAAATACTTATTTCTCACTGCAAAATGTAAAAAATGTATCTAATTTATACAATGTGATTTTCTTGATTTTTTTGGATATTCTATCTCTCAATGTTAAAATTAACCTACCCTTAAAATTATAGACTGTTCATGTCTTTGTCAGTGGGCAAACTTACAAAAACAGCAGGGGATCAAATATTTATTTCCCCCACTGTATATCAGGCAGAATCAGAATGAAAGGACACAAATGTACAGTAGATACTTAAGTTTGTAACATTCCAATTTTTTAGAGTCTTGTATCTCGTAATAAATTTAAAGTCAGGAGTTCGGATCAGGAGACCTGCGGCAAGTCCATCCTCGGACCGTGTTTTACGGCCGTCTAAATGAAGCCTTAAACTGGTATAAAAACATGTGTTAGTAAAAGTTAACTAAGATCCATTTAATGTGTAGCCGGTTTTGGGTAAGATTGTGGTATGTATAGTATTGGACTTCTGGTTCTTCTTTAGATCAGCATTGATGGAAGCCTCCTTCTCCTGTATACAAGCAGTATTTAATGTGTAGAATATCTTTTTGTAAATGAGAAGATGTAAAGTAAATTTCACTTTGATCCAAATATGACTGCCGTAGAATACAGAACACATGACCGGTCCTGTTGTGTTAGAGCCCAAGCTCTCCGGATGATCCTCTGCTACTTTGATAGACCAGTTTGACCTTGGGATACCACAACCTTGGGGACTGATATTCTGTTGCCTGTATATTTTCATTCAAATAAAAGTGTAAAAAACTGTAAAATGAAATAAATAAAAAATCTGAAACATAAAAACAATTATAATAATGTAAAAAAAATGTTACATTTATTTAGGGAGTTGTGCAAAAAGATTTGTGATGCCCCAAACCGGCATCCAGTTCAGTTCTACATGACAGTCTAACCGGGACAATCTTCAATTCTGAGGCTGGCAACCTCGGCCAGCCGTTTACTAGGTTCCATGTTGTAATGTCACAGTGACGTTGCATGAAACCAAGTCAATAGACCCTACGCATCATGATATAATATGACATTGCAGGAATTAGTAAATGCCGGACTAGTAAATGCCCAGGATGCCAGCCGCTGAAGAATGCCCTGTTTCAGCAGATACAGAAGGCTGAACAGGACCAGGACAGCACAAATCCTTTTGATCAGCTCTTGATACAGATCATTGCAGTCTCCAGAAAGCAAAGAGAAACAGAGAACTATATACAGAACCATATCTGCATTTTAGTATATTTAGTATATAGCATATGACTCGCCCCCTGGGCCGTGGGGCACGCAGAACCGGGCAATAGGGAGACGCTGGGAGTAGTAGTGGCGGCCCGGTCCCGCGGCTCAGGGTGGTCAGGCCAATGGTAGTCTGCTACGTGTTTCAAATAATGTCCGACTACGCCTCCCGTGGATTGCGGTTATTAGGAACCGCCACTGCAAGGCAGTCCGCTGGGGCCGATGACGTGTGCAGCTGGGATGGTGTGACTCCCCACGGGAACAGTGCGGCCCCAGGGCAGAGTAGTGAATGGTGGGAGTGATGGCAGTGCTAGTGCGAGTCCCGGTGCTGATAGTGCTGGAGGCGCGAAGGAGCACACAGACAACAAGTTACAGTCCAGGGTCTTTACTCACAGTTCGTTTGTTCCGGGTCACTTCTGTCAGCAGTGACCGCCCGAGCCGTGTTGCGTCCACCAGGTGAGGGGCTCGGTCAACTCCCAGGCAGCTCAGGAGCATGGCACAGGACCCCCTTTTATCCTTTCTCTGGCCTGCCTCACCAGTGACCCACTTTTGTCCAGCTGCCGCGGACCTGTGCGGTTAAACGTGGGCCCCGTCCTCCGCTGTCCTATATGGTGCCTTCCTAGCAGGTTTGATGAGGTGTCGCACCAATAGATGATCACGACGACCGGTCTTTGGCTGAGGGTAGTTTCTCCTCCACCAACTTGGGATCCGGTACCCTTAATCTGCCTGACCCTGCACCCTGGATTCTCGTGGGTCCTTAGGGTCCCTTCCACCTTCTTGTTCCTGAGTAGTGTTGAGCCACCCCCGTAGTGTTCGAGTTCGGTTCGGTTCGTCGAACACCCGTGTGTTCGCCGAACTGTTCGTCGAACTGTTCGTCGAACACCTTCGAACACCGTTAAAACCAATGGCAGGCAAACAAAAACACATAGAAACACATAGAAAACACCTTCAAAGGTGTCCAAAAGCTGACAAACTGCTCAGAAGACACAACTAACACATGGAAAAGTGACAAGTACAAATAGTCATGCGAAAAGAAAAGAGGTGGAGGAGTAAAAGGAGGGGGAGACACAGATATAGGCATGTCATGCCCTTCTAAAATCCAAAAAGTGAGAAGCCGAGACGGCCAGTCCGCTCCTGCCCGTGCCACCTCCGTGTCGCCGGGTTTGTGCCAGAGCCGCGGTGAACCCTGACGGCCAGCCCCCCTCTCCCAATACTGGTGCCTGTCCGCTGGTGGGTCGAGAGAGCCCCTCTGTGGTGGAGGCAGCTCTAAGCTTTTTAATTTAAATTGTCCCTCTAATTTGAATGAATACACTTTAAATCCATTTACAAGGATCTATTGGAGGGCAAGTCTCATGCCAGCAGCCGCGCAATTCCAGCTCCAGTAGCGTCCACTAAAGCTGCTGCAGTTAAAAAGCTTTTATAAGGATCGAGCTCGGCTGTCCACCGCAAGGCATCCTAGTGCCAGTCCCAGCCCCTATGCCTTGGGGTGCCTCCTGATGCTCTTCACTAAGTATCCCGTGGTCCCGAAGCATTTCCTTTGAAAAAATTAAGTGTCCAAACTACAGGTGGTGTAGCTTGCTTAACAGCCGGGATAATCCGCTGACTAGCAGACACTGCTACTAGGCACAAAGTATTTCCTGGGCTAGATGCAGTTAAAAATTTGTAAGTAGATACTCTCGTTGGATGCTGAGAAAGCATTCCATAGAGTCTCCTGGCACGCCATATATGATTCTCTTAAAAAGCTTGGGGTAGGGGTCTAGGGGACCCTTTTATAGCCAAAATCACGGCCCTGTATCACAATACGTCACCTAGGCTAAAGATAAATGGAACTGTAGCACCGAGGGCTCGGTTGCTACAGACGTATTGCACCTCACCCAGAGGTGTGATATCTCACTCTCAGATAAGGATGGAGTGTGGATCAGGACCCGACACCTGCATGCATTACACCACATTGCCGTGGGGCAGGGCGACCAATATGCCCCTGAGATGGGCACGACAGTCCCTGTCCCTGGCTGGAGTGGGGGGAGGGAACACTGAGGAAGGGGAACCCTGCAGTGCAGGAGCAGGGAGGAAGCAGTTCCTGGGTGCATTGAGAAGGGAGTGTAAAAGGTGGGCACCATCTTAGTTCAGTGCAGAGAAGTCTGAGCAGAAGTGGCAGGGAGCAGGGGCTCTGCATGAGCTCTGCTCCGGAGGCGGGCCTAGTAACAGAGGCCCAGGCCTGCAAGAGGGAGAAGGAAGGAAGAGGAGCGGAGAAGGCTCCAGGAACGAGGAATGAAGGGATCCCAGGGGTGCGGACGGGCGAGTCGCCACCGCACGCCCGAATCCACCTGCGTGGAGGGGTCAGGCCAAAGGGGGAGACCGGTCCCCGAACTAGTGGAGGCAGGAAATGACCCTCAGCTAGAAACCGGAGGCTCTGACATTTTATGTGGCGCAGCCCCTTGCTCCACCCGCTAGGAAGGCACCACATAGGGTCAGGGAAACTGGCGCCAAGTTTACCAAGAGGAGGCCCGAGGCAGCCGGACAGAAGTGTTGGTAAGAAAGGCCAGACAAAGGACACACAAAGGGGGTCCTGTGAAGCGCTCCAAAGTTATCTGGGAGTTGTCTGAGCCCCTCACCTGGTGAGCACAGTACGACGTGGGCAGCCGTTACCTGCAGACGTGGTCTGGATAATAAGAACTGTGAGTAAAGGCCCTGAACTGCATCACTGACTCCGTGTCGTTACTGCTGCTGCCCTGCACCATCACCCCCATCCTCCGCATACACTGCCCTGAGGCTATACTCCTCCCGTGGGGAGTTATGCTACGCTCTGCTGCACCCACAACACCAGCCTTAGCGGTCTGCCCTGTAGCGGCGGTTCACTCTGACCGCAATCCACGGGTGGCGTAGTCGGACATTTAAACATCAAAACCACATAAATAGTTCCGCCACTGGTTTGACCGCCCTGAGCCACGGAACCGGATCGCCGCCACGAAGACTACAACCACCAGCATCCACCAAAAAGGGTCCGGCTCCGGGTGTCCCAAGGCCCAGGGGGTGCGTCAGAACATTTTCATCACCTTTCACAATCACCAATGGGACAAGGCAGGGATGTCCTCTGTCCCCTCTCTTATACATCCTAGTGACGGAGCACCTGCTCTCATCAATTCGCCATAACCCCAATATTAGGTGGATTGAGGTGGGAGGCACCGAGTACAAGTGCTCTCTATTTGCTGATGATGTCCTAGTATATATCACTCAATCACATATATCCATCCCTGCTGTTATGGCTGAAATAGATCACTTTGTTACATGGTCAAATTTTAAAATCAATGCAGCGAAGTCTGAGGCCCTCGATGTCTCCCTCCCTAAATCCATATAGGATTCCATCCAGTCCAACTTTCCCTTTGCCTGGCCCTCACAGGGTATCAAATACTTAGGAATTCCTATTCATAGAGACCTCTCCCATCTATGTTATCTTAATTTTGGGCCCTTTATTGAACAATTCCATACAGACCACGGTTGGCAAGTTGGAACTGTGAGATTCACTACGTGCACCACTGGTATTTTGTGGAAAAGCACATGTAAGATTCTGCAACAGTCTCTGCTGATACTCCTGCATGCGTGCATCCCTTTCTATGGCAGGAATAATTTCTGCAAATTTACTTTTGTACCGGGGATCTAACAGTGTGGCAACCCAGTAGTCAGGATTATTTCTAATTCTCACAATTCGAGGGTCATGTTGCAGGTAGTGCAGCAAGAAGGCACTCATGTGTGTTGCGCATCCAGGAGCACCAAGTCCCTGTTGTGTTGGTGGCGAGGTAACAATCATGCTTCCTTCCTCTGTCCTCTCCCCCCAACCTCGCACAACAGAAATGTGATCAAGGTCTCCCTCATCTGATGAGTCTTCCATCAGTTCGTCCTCCACTTCTTCCTGGGCTCCTGCACCTTCCTCACTAGTTTGGCTGCTACCATGCGCCCTGGTAAAATCATCTCCCCCACCCTCACATGCCTGCCGCCCTGGTGCTGCCGACCGTCTGGACCTTGCAGATGTTAGCCCTTCCGCATACAACTCCTCCTCCTCTACTTCCTCCACCTCCTCTTGTGCCACCACCTGACTCCGAATTCTGTTTAACATGTGCTCCAGCATGTAAATCACCGGAATAGTCATGCTGATAATGGCATCGTCAGCACTAAACATCTTCGTCGCCATTTCAAAACTGTGCAGAAGGGTGCATAGGTCCCTGATCTGAGACCACTCCTCCAGCGTGATTTGCCCCACCTCTGAATCTCGTTGGCCCAGGCTATACGTCAGAACGTATTGCACCAGGGCTTGTCGGTGCTGCCACAGTCGCTGCAACATGTGCAGAGTTGAATTCCACCGGGTAGGCACATCGCATTTTAGCCGGTGAAGTGGCAGGCCCAACGACTTCTGTAGAGATGTAAGTCGCTGAGCTGCGGGATGCGAACGGCGGAAGTGAGCACACAGCGACCGTGCCCTCTGCAGAAGGCCATCTAGTCTGGGATAGTGGGCTAAAAATTGCTGGACAACCAGGTTCAACACGTGAGCCATACAAGGCACGTGTGTGACATTGCCCCGGCGAAGGGCCGCACCCAGGTTTGCAGCATTGTCGCACACGGCCTTCCCTGGTTTCAGGTCCAGTGGAGACAACCATTCATGAAATTGGTTCTCCAGAGCTGACCACAACTCCTCAGCTGTGTGACTCACATTTCCCAGACATTTCAATGTAAAAACCGCCTGATGACGTTGAGCCCTACTGCCAGCATAGTAAGGAGGTGTGCAGGATCCCTTCTGCGCAGTTAGAAAGCTTGTGGCATGACCAGACAGGCTTTGGGTGCAGGTGGAAGACCGAGAGGAGGTTGAGGAGGCAGAAGCAGTGGAGGAAAAATGACATAAAGAGGATTGACGCACAACTCGTGGGGACGGCAAGACTTGGACAGCAGCCCCTTGTCCTGCTGTCACCATAGTTACCCAGTGCCCAGTCAGCGACATGTAACGCCCCTGTCCATGCCTACTCGTCCAAGTGTCTGTGGTGAAATGCACCCTGTCACACACAGAGTTTCTCAAAGAAGCGGTGATGTTGTGTGCGACATGCTGGTGGAGCGCAGGCACACCTTTCTTTGAGAAGTAGTGCCGACTGGGCATCTGGTACTGGGGCACTGCGACGGACATAAGGTCTCGAAAATCCTCTGTGTCCACCAGGCGGAAAGGCAGCATTTCTGTAGCCAAGAGCTTGCAGATGGTGAAATTCAACCTCTTAGCTTTCTCATGGCTAGGAGGAAATGGTCTTTTACTTGTCCACATCTGAGGGACCGAGGGCTGGCTATTGTGCTTAGACGGGGTTGATAAGGGTGTCCCCGGCAAACTGCCGGTCTGTGAGGAAGATGCAGGCGGACATGTTAGGTTGCCTTGATCCAAAGGTGGTGCTATCGATGTCGGACAGCGCTCAAGACCAGCTGGTGTTACCACCTCCAAAGAAAATGATGACCTGCCAATCACGCTGGCTGTTGCGGGTAAAGAGGTGGCAGGTCTGCGCCCCAAAACAGGTGTGACTGCTGTCCCCCCAGTCACAGAGGATGAAGAGGCCGTGGATGCACAAGATATGGCAGACGGTGGTTGGCCCGGCCGGCTAGACCGCATTGTAGCACACTGAGCTTCCCACTGCAACTTATGCTTCATGTCCATGTGCCGGTTCCTCCACCTCCTCTGCTGACCTCATCTCTTGGCTAACTGTGGGTTGACAGTAAGTGGGATCTCCGACCTCATCATCATCACCCTGTGCGTTATCACACCCGTCGTCCTCAGAGCCAACCTGTTCCTGCCCTGACAAAAAACTAAAGTTGTCGCTCCAATCAGGTATTTGAGTCTTATCATCGTCTTCCTCATTGTCTCCACCAACAGGAGTTACAGTTTGGGAATGAGGGTCTACATTATGGTCAGAACCTTCTGCGTCTGGTCCTGGATCCGACTCATAAAGATTCTGGGCATCAGTGCAGATCATTTCCTCGTCTGGATTCACAGAAGCGCTGGAGTCGACCTCTGATTCCCAGGCTATAGTATGAGTAAACAGCTCTGCAGACTCAACCATCTGTTCTACCTCATACTCAGACGGGCAGCTGGAGATTTGGGAGCTGTGAGGAAGCAAGTGCGATTTGGGTGACACCTTTGAGGACTGGAGTATTTGTGATGTTGAAGTTGATGTGGAGGAGAGCCCACTTAAAGGAGCACTTGATATCCGTTGAAGCACCTGCTGTTTTTGTGCCTCATCTGGAATTTGTAGCGATTGGCGTGGCCGTAAGAAAGGGATCTTATCACATTGTCCGCTAAAAGAAGTAGACATTTTAGTTTGGCTGGAAGATGGTCTTTCTTCTGCACCTACCCCACGGACACAACCTTTTTTCCCCTTCCCAACACGCCTATTCCCCTTTCCACCAGCAGCAGGCCTTTTTCCACTCATTTTGGTGGTTAACTAATTCACAACTCTGGAGTTGTTTGCACAAAAAAACAATGGATGGTAACCGAGCAGAGCTGAGTGGCCAAACTGTGGTATTAGGCCAAAACTATTGGCTGGGTTAGATGCAGAAAAAAATTATTTTTAATTTGCAACCTGATGGAGGTCAGTATAGATGGACTAATAGACCAAGTCCCACACACTGCTAGAAGCCCAAATATTTTTTCAGAGCTAAATGAAGAAAAAAATTATTTTTAATTTGCAACCTGATGGAGGTCAGTATAGATGGACTAATAGACCAAGTCCCACACACTGCTAGAAGCCCAAATATTTTTTCAGAGCTAGATGCAGAAAAAAATTATATTCAGTTTGCAACCTGATGGAGGTCAGTATAGATGGACTAATAGAATGATGCTATGCCCAAAAGATTTTACTTCACTAGGTGCAGTAAAAAAATTGGTATTCTATACACAGGTGGTATATCTTGCAACACAGATAGGCTACTCCACTGACTAACACACTCTGCAATAGGCCAAAAAGGATTAGCTTTGCTAGATTCAGCCAAATGCTGTGAAAAAAACTTGCACAGCACTGGCACAGACCTGCCTGGCAAAAACTGATAGGAACTGATGTAACCTAGTCCTGAAAAGGACTCCAATTACAATTAGTCTTTACTCCCACAATCTATCTATTTAAGAGCACAGACCTGCCTGATAAAAGTCGTAGGAAATGCTGTAACCTAGTCCTTAAAAGGACTGCAATCACAACTATTCCCTACTCCCAAGCTATCTGTATATTTGTGCGAAAATTGGCTTGAAATTAACAAGGTATAGCGCACACAGCAACAGCGGTGCCGTCTAACACGCAGCTGCAGCAGTGAGAAAATGGTGGCGACGGGGAAAATGGCTTGGTCTTATAGGGCAAGGACATGTGACATACACTGCCAATCACACATGCCCTTGCTTGTGTGAAAAAAAGCACTTCGCTCCGTGTGTGCGCTGCTGATAGGCTGACAGATTGCACCTCCCCACTGCAAATGCGGGAAAGAGAAAAAAAAATGGAGATCTTCATTGTTCCTGCAGAGATCCATCCCCTGCCCCTCCCCCCGCCCCGCTGTACACTCAAACTGCGTATTAACATTAATTTTCATCATTACTGAGAAAAAATCCAGTTATGATTTTGGTGCACGAACAGTTATCGAACATAACCTCGAACAGCCGAATTTTTCTCAAATTGTTCGTGTTCGCCGACCGGCTCGAACACCGCCCAAAACAGCTCGAATTTGAGATTGGCGAACAGTTCGAGTAGAACAACGCTCATCTCTATTCCTGAGCCCTTCTGTTTCTCTGTCTCTCCTTCTTTGCAGTTCCTGTTCTGTTCCTTTCTGTTCCTTTCTCTTGGAGCTGAGATGAGCCAGAATCTCAGCTCCCCTTCACCTCCTCCTCGGCCTCTCACTAGGCCCTCCTGGAGTAGAGCTCCTACAGAGCCTCTACTCCCTGTCTTCTCCTCTGGCTGAACGAACCTCGATCTAAGATGGTGCCCACCTTTTATACCTTCCTTTGACCATGAGCCCAGGTGACCAGCAACCAATGGGCTCCTACCTACGCTCAGGAACCAACCCCTATCTGCCCCTACAGCACTGGGTGTTCCACCCCTCCCTCCCCACTCCAGCAGGGACATGGTCGGTCGTGCCTGCACTTCTGTCTAGTGGGAGCACCGTTGAGCTGTCCCTCGGAAATGGGGTGTGTGTGCTGCATGCAGCTAACTGAGCCCTGGTCCATACTCCATCCTTACCTGGGAGTGGAATACCACACCTCTGGCAGAGGTGCAATACCCCTGTAGCGGCCGAACCCTCGGGGCGCTACACATATATACTTCTGCTCACCTCACTGTTTACCTCTCCAGTCGCTACCACTGCTCCCTGCCCGCTATCCGGTCCTCCAAGCCTCCATCGCATCTCTGGCCCGGTGTTTACTCTAAGCCAAGACTTCTTTTCACTAAAAGACCCAGAGCCTGCTCATAGCTGGAAATGCGATGCAACGACGGCTCAGAGGACCGGACAGTGGGCATCAGGGGGCATATAGAGAGGTGAGCAGTTAGGCGACTGAGTTTTTTTTTCTTTTTAATCTTTTCCCCTCTACAATGATTTTTGAAAGTATTCACCCCCCCCCCACCTTGGCTTTTTACCTATTTTGTTACATTACAACCTGCATTTAAATATTTTTATAATCTGATTTGTGTTTGATGTGTGGCGCCCCTGAGGGTTCGGTCGCCAAAGAGGTACTGATGCCTCCCTTCACTCAGGTAAGGAGGGAGTGCTGCACGGAACCCCAACTCCTACATCCAACACTACACTACTCCAGGCCGGCTGGAGGGGCAACATGCAGAGCGCAGCTGCTGAGCCCTGACCCTGTCTGGGGTGGGGGGAACCAAAGTTAGGGGGAACCAGTAGTGGGTGTGGGTGGAGGAAGTAGTTCATGGGAGCACTCATACAGTAGATATATAAAAGTTAGACATCTTAACAGGAGTTGAGCAGAGTTGGTGTAGGGACAGTTCAGAGGAACAGTCTGGGAGCAGAGTCTCTGTAGGAGCTCTGCTCCACTACAAGGGCCCAGGACTGAGGCCCAGGAGGGGAGCAGGGAGGAAGCTCCGTTCTACAGAAGGGATCCTAGGGGAGTACGGCGAGTGCAGGCGGCACCCGTACACCCCGAACCTGTCAAGTGTCAGGAGGATCTAGGCCGCAAGAAGGGGACCGACACCTGGCCCAGTCGTGCAGCTTCAGGCCTCAGCTGGAAAAACCGGAGTCTTCTGGCTTCTATAGCCATTAGTCAAACTCCCGCTACAATCCAAGTAAGGTCAAGCAGGTCTGTGCAACTCCGACGGACAGGGGGGACCTCGCAGCACCCGAACAGGATTCACAGTGGGAAGCGCAGGGCAGGAGGGAGTAAAGACCCAGCGTGAAGTCGGTCTAGAGAGGTACATAAGAAAGTGGGGTTCTGCCAAGCACGCCCAAGCTGCCTGAGGAAGGACTGAACCCTGCCTGGTGAACGCAGCGCGACGCGGGAGGCTTGCACCAGTACAGTGCGCCTGTGGATTGTCTAAGAACTGTGAGTAATTCTTGGATGACTGCACTGAACCGCCTCCGCTCCATTATTTCGCTGGTGCCATTCTCCTCCCTGCACTACAACGCCCAGCGCACCTCCATTTATTTGCATCCACTGCCCTGAGGCCCGCTCCACCTGTGGGGAGCCGTTCCATCTCAAGCTGCCCCATCATCTGCCTCAGAGGACAGTTGCAGAGCTGGTGATCCTCACCAGACACCACAGGTGGCGTCATGAATAATCCCAAAAACCCCATATAGTCATATTCCCCTTTTAAACTGACCGCCCTGGGTAACGGACCGGGCCAGCCACCTGTGATAACCCCTGCAAGCAGCCAGAGGCCCGGCTGCCGAGTACTCCAAGGCCCTGGGGGCACGTCAGATGCATCAGCACTAAATAGTCTAAGTTAGTGAGGTGAGAAGAAATAGGCATAAATTTATGGGATCAAATAACTAAAAATTGCATATGTATTCACCCCTTTTACTTGGAAGCCCCTAAAAATTTCTGGTGCAAGCAATTCCCTTCATAAGTCCCATGCTTAGAGAGAGGATGTCATCTGTGTGCAATCTAAGTGTCACATGTCTGTCAGTATATACACTTTACCTTTCCTGAAAGGCCACAGAGGCTGCAACACGATTAACGAGAGGCACCACTGACCAAACAACACCATGAAGACCAAGGAGATCTCCAAACACCACCATGAAGACCAAGGAGATCTCCAAACAACACCATGAAGACCAAGGAGATCTCCAAACAACGCCCTGAAGACCAAGGAGATCTCCAAACAACACCATGAAGACCAAGGAGATCTCCAAACACCACCATGAAGACCAAGGAGATCTCCAAACAACACCATGAAGACCAAGGAGATCTCCAAACAACACCATGAAGACCAAGGAGATCTCCAAACAAGTCAGGAACACAGTTATTGAGAAGTACAAGTCAGGGTTGGGTTATAAAGAAATATCCCAATCTCTGATGATCCCCCGTACCAACATCAAATCCATTATCATTAAATGGAAAGAACATGGTACCACAACAAACCTGCCAAGAGAGGGCGCCCACCAAAACTCTCATCCCAGGCAAGGAGGGCATTAATCAGAGAGGAAGCACAGGGGACCAAAGGTAACCCTGAGGGAGCTGCAGAGTAGTGTTGAGCCACCCCCGTAGTGTTCGAGTTCGGTTCGGTTCGTCGAACACCCGTGTGTTCGCCGAACTGTTCGTCGAACACCTTCAAACACCGTTAAAACCAATGGCAGGCAAACAAAAACACATAGAAACACATAGAAAACACCTTCAAAGGTGTCCAAAAGCTGACAAACTGCTCAGAAGACACAACTAACACATGGAAAAGTGACAAGTACATATAGTCATGCGAAAATAAAAGAGGTGGAGGAGTAAAAGGAGGGGGAGACACAGATATAGGCATGTCATGCCCTTCTAAAATCCAAAAAGTGAAAAGCCGACACAGCCAGTCCGCTCCTGCCCGTGCCACCTCCGTGTCGCCGGGTTTGTGCCAGAGCCGCGGTGAACCCTGATGGCCAGCCCCCCTCTCCCAATACTGGTGCCTGTCCGCTGGTGGGTCGAGCGAGCCCCCCTGTGGTGGAGGCAGCTCTAAGCTTTTTAATTTAAATTGTCTCTCTAATTTGAATGAATACACTTTAAATCCATTTACAAGGATCTATTGGAGGGCAAGTCTCATGCCAGCAGCCGCGTAATTCCAGCTCCAGTAGCGTCCACTAAAGCTGCTGCAGTTAAAAAGCTTTTATAAGGATCGAGCTCGGCTGTCCACCGCAAGGCATCCTACTGCCAGTCCCAGCCCCTATGCCTTGGGGTGCCTCCTGATGCTCTTCACTGAGTATCCCATGGTCCCGAAGCATTTCCTTTGAAAAAATTAAGTGTCTAAACTACAGGTGGTGTAGCTTGCTTAACAGCCGGGATAATCCGCTGACTAGCAGACACTGCTACTAGGCACAAAGTATTTCCTGGGTTAGATGCAGTTAAAAATTTGTAATTAGATACTCTCGTTGGATGCTGAGAAAGCATTCCATAGAGTCTCCTGGCACGCCATATATGATTCTCTTAAAAAGCTTGGGGTAGGGGTCTAGGGGACCCTTTTATAGCCAAAATCACGGCCCTGTATCGCAATACGTCACCTAGGCTGAAGATAAATGGAACTGTAGCACCCTGAGGGCTCGGTTGCTACAGACGTATTGCACCTCACCCAGAGGTGTGATATCTCACTCTCAGGTAAGGATGGAGTGTGGATCAGGACCCGACACCTGCATGCATTACACCACATTGCCGTGGGGCAGGGCGACCAATATGCCCCTGAGATGGGCACGACAGTCCCTGTCCCTGGCTGGAGTGGGGGGAGGGAACACTGAGGAAGGGGAACCCTGTAGTGCAGGAGCAGGGAGGAAGCAGTTCCTGGGTGCATTGAGAAGGGAGTATAAAAGGTGGGCACCATCTTAGTTCAGTGCAGAGAAGTCTGAGCAGAAGTGGCAGGGAGCAGGGGCTCTGCATGAGCTCTGCTCCGGAGGCGGGCCTAGTAACAGAGGCCCAGGCCTGGAAGAGGGAGAAGGAAGGAAGAGGAGCGGAGAAGGCTCCAGGAACGAGGAATGAAGGAATCCCAGGGGTGCGGACGGGCGAGTCGCCACCGCACGCCCGAATCCACCTGCGTGGAGGGGTCAGGCCAAAGGGGGAGACCGGTCCCCGAACTAGTGGAGGCAGGAAACGACCCTCAGCTAGAAACCGGAGGCTCTGACATTTTATGTGGCGCAGCCCCTCGCTACACCCGCTAGGAAGGCACCACATAGGGTCAGGGAAACTGGCGCCAAGTTTACCAAGAGGAGGCCCGAGGCAGCCGGACAGAAGTGTTGGTAAGAAAGGCCAGACAAAGGACACACAAAGGGGGTCCTGTGAAGTGCTCCAAAGTTATCTGGGAGTTGTCTGAGCCCCTCACCTGGTGAGCACAGTACGACGTGGGCAGCCGTTACCTGCAGACGTGGTCTGGATAATAAGAACTGTGAGTAAAGGCCCTGGACTGCATCACTGACTCCGTGTCGTTACTGCTGCTGCCCTGCACCATCACCCCCATCCTCCGCATACACTGCCCTGAGGCTATACTCCTCCCGTGGGGAGTTATGCTACGCTCTGCTGCACCCACAACACCAGCCTCAGCGGTCTGCCCTGTAGCGGCGGTTCACTCTGACCGCAATCCACGGGTGGCGTAGTCGGACATTTAAACATCAAAACCACATAAATAGTTCCGCCACTGGTTTGACCGCCCTGAGCCACGGAACCGGGTCGCCGCCACGAAGACTACAACCACCAGCATCCACCAAAAAGGGTCCGGCTCCGGGTGTCCCAAGGCCCAGGGGGCGCGTCAGAACATTTTCATCACCTTTCACAATCACCAATGGGACAAGGCAGGGATGTCCTCTGTCCCCTCTCTTATACATCCTAGTGACGGAGCACCTGCTCTCATCAATTCGCCATAACCCCAATATTAGGTGGATTGAGGTGGGAGGCACCGAGTACAAGTGCTCTCTATTTGCTGATGATGTCCTAGTATATATCACTCAATTACATATATCCATCCATGCTGTTATGGCTGAAATAGATCACTTTGTTACATGGTAAAATTTTAAAATCAATGCAGCGAAGTCTGAGGCCCTCGATGTCTCCCTCCCCAAATCCATATAGGATTCCATCCAGTCCAACTTTCCCTTTGCCTGGCCCTCACAGGGTATCAAATACTTAGGAATTCCTATTCATAGAGACCTCTCCCATCTATGTTATCTTAATTTTGGGCCCTTTATTGAACAATTCCATACAGACCACGGTTGGCAAATTAGAACTGTAAGATTCACTACGTGAACCGCTGGTGTTTTGTGGAAAAGCACATGTACACCGCGTTCCAAATTATTATGCAAAAAGTGTTTAGGAGTGATAAGGGAATAATTTGTTTGTTTGTCAGTTAAACTCATTGATGGTGATGTGTGTCAGGGCTCTTTATATCACTGTAAGCAATTGCAGACACCTGTGCTAATTAGTTTGGCAGGTGTGTCCAATGAAAGGCAAGACTACTTAAGAAGGCTCTCTCACATTATTAAGCAGCCTACATTTTCTGCCAAAATGGGAAAGAAAAAGGATATGTCGGCTGCTGAGAAGCAACAAATTGTGGAGTGTTTAGGTCAAGGCATGACTACAATCAACATTGTGCGATGATCAGGATGAAGTGTCTTGGCAATCAAGAAGTATGTAGCTGATTCACAGTACACACGTGTGCATGCTGATAAGGGCAAATTGAGGACTCTTTCCTACAGGCAATTACGTCAGGTTGAAAGAGCAGCGGCAAAAAAGCCTTGTCATAGCAGCAGACAAGTTTTTGAAGCTGCTTGTGCCTCCAACGTCCCCCGTACAACAAGATGCAGGGTCCTTCAGAGGTTTGCAGCTGTGCATACGCCATCCTGTCGACCTCCTCTATCCACTTCACACAAGCAGAAACGGCTCCAGTGGGCCAAACATTACATGAAGACTGATTTCAAAACTGTTTTGTTCACGGATGAGTGCCATGCAGCGCTCGATGGTCCAGATGGATGGAGTGGAGGATGGCTGGTTGATGGACACCCCACGCAAACACGGCTACAGCGCCAGCAAGGAGGAGGTGGAGTAATGTTTTGGGCTGGAATCATGGGGAGAGAGATTGTCGGCCCCTTTAGGATCCCTGAAGGCGCTAAAGATGAACTCCATAATGTATGTGGATTTTCTCAAACAGCACTTCCTGCCATGGTTCAAGAAGAAGAACCGTGTATTTCACAGCAAGATCATTTTTCTGCATGATAATGCACCATCTCATGCTGCACATAAAACATCTGCATCTCTGGCTGATATGGGCATAAAAGGGGACAAACTTATGGTGTGACCCCCATGCTCCCCTGACCTCTACCCCATTCAGAACCTTTGGAGCATCATTAAAAGGAGTGTCTATGATGGCGGGAGGCAGTTCACATCTAAGCAACAGCTCTGGGAGGGTATTCTGTCCTCATGCAAAACAATTGAAGCAGAAACCATCCAAAACCTGACAAATTCAATGGACGAGAGAGTTCAGAAGCTCCTTTCGAACAAGGGGTCCTATGTGAAAATGTAACATCACCTAGAATAAAGTTTTGAGTTGAAAACTGTTTGATTTCAGTTTCTAACAACCTGCTAATGCTTATAATTTCAAAAATGACCATTTTTTTGGTCTTTATTAAAATGAAAAGGTTGATCGAAAAGTTTGGGGGATCTAAGAGTGTGGCAACCCAGTAGTCATGATTACTTCGAATTCTGACAATATGAGGGTCATGCTGCAGGTAGTGCAGCAAGAAGGCACTTATGTGTCTTGCGCATCTCGGAGCCCCAAAATTATTTTCCGGGCTAGATGCAGCTAAAAATTATTTTTAATTTTAAATCTGGTGGAGCTTATTATAGATGGCCTAATAGGATCAGTGCTGCACACTGCTACAAAGCCCAAATTATTTTCCAGTCAAGATACAGATAAACATGATTAGTAATTTGAAAGCTTAAAACGTTTGGTAGGGTGATTTTAACCAATCATCAAGCTTTTACTCTCCCCAGGATGACACAGGGGTAGAAAAGTCGTTTCGGATCCATGATTTGTTCATCTTTATGAACGTGAGTCTGTCTACATTATCAGTGGAGAGCCGCGTGCGCTTATCTGTCAGCACACCACCAGCAGCGCTGAACATACATTCAGACAGAACGCTGGCTGCGGGGCATGACAAGATCTCCAAGGCGTAAGTGGCTAGCTCCGGCCATTTATCCAGATTGGAAGCCCAAAAAGAGCAAGGGTCCAGTGACACAGTCGTGGCTTCAATGTTTACTTGGAGATACTCCTGTACCATCGTCTCTAGGCGTTGACTATGTGTCAGACTTCTTGTCTCCTGTGGCCTTGCAAAGGATGGGCTAAAAAAGTGGTGAAATGATTCCGCAAAATTGATGTTACCAGCAGATACTGTGGTTCTGTTACGGTTTGAGTGCTGAACACTTGACGGTCCCACGGTTGGCAAGTTGGAACTGTGAGATTCACTACGTGCACCACTGGTATTTTGTGGAAAAGCACATGTAAGATTCTGCAACAGTCTCTGCTGATACTCCTGCATGCGTGCATCCCTTTCTATGGCAGGAATAATTTCTGCAAATTTACTTTTGTACCGGGGATCTAACAGTGTGGCAACCCAGTAGTCAGGATTATTTCTAATTCTCACAATTCGAGGGTCATGTTGCAGGTAGTGCAGCAAGAAGGCACTCATGTGTGTTGCGCATCCAGGAGCACCAAGTCCCTGTTGTGTTGGTGGCGAGGTAACAATCATGCTTCCTTCCTCTGTCCTCTCCCCCCAACCTCGCACAACAGAAATGTGATCAAGGTCTCCCTCATCTGATGAGTCTTCCATCAGTTCGTCCTCCACTTCTTCCTGGGCTCCTGCACCTTCCTCACTAGTTTGGCTGCTACCATGCGCCCTGGTAAAACCATCTCCCCCACCCTCACATGCCTGCCGCCTTGGTGCTGCCGACCTTCTGGACCTTGCAGATGTTAGCCCTTCCGCATACAACTCCTCCTCCTCTACTTCCTCCACCTCCTCTTGTGCCACCACCTGACTCCGAATTCTGTTTAACATGTGCTCCAGCATGTAAATCACCGGAATAGTCATGCTGATAATGGCATCGTCAGCACTAAACATCTTCGTCGCCATTTCAAAACTGTGCAGAAGGGTGCATAGGTCCCTGATCTGAGACCACTCCTCCAGCGTGATTTGCCCCACCTCTGAATCTCGTTGGCCCAGGCTATACGTCAGAACGTATTGCACCAGGGCTTGTCGGTGCTGCCACAGTCGCTGCAACATGTGCAGAGTTGAATTCCACCGGGTAGGCACATCGCATTTTAGCCGGTGAAGTGGCAGGCCCAACGACTTCTGTAGAGATGTAAGTCGCTGAGCTGCGGGATGCGAACGGCGGAAGTGAGCACACAGCGACCGTGCCCTCTGCAGAAGGCCATCTAGTCTGGGATAGTGGGCTAAAAATTGCTGGACAACCAGTTTCAACACGTGAGCCATACAAGGCACGTGTGTGACATTGCCCCGGCGAAGGGCGCACCCAGGTTTGCAGCATTGTCGCACACGGCCTTCCCTGGTTTCAGGTCCAGTGGAGACAACCATTCATGAAATTGGTTCTCCAGAGCTGACCACAACTCCTCAGCTGTGTGACTCACATTTCCCAGACATTTCAATGTAAAAACCGCCTGATGACGTTGAGCCCTACTGCCAGCATAGTAAGGAGGTGTGCAGGATCCCTTCTGCGCAGTTAGAAAGCTTGTGGCATGACCAGACAGGCTTTGGGTGCAGGTGGAAGACCGAGAGGAGGTTGAGGAGGCAGAAGCAGTGGAGGAACTTTGACGTAAAGAGGATTGACGCACAACTCGTGGGGACGGCAAGACTTGGACAGCAGCCCCTTGTCCTGCTGTCACCATAGTTACCCAGTGCCCAGTCAGCGACATGTAACGCCCCTGTCCATGCCTACTCGTCCAAATGTCTGTGGTGAAATGCACCCTGTCACACACAGAGTTTCTCAAAGAAGCGGTGATGTTGTGTGCGACATGCTGGTGGAGCGCAGGCACTCCTTTCTTTGAGAAGTAGTGCCAACTGGGCATCTGGTACTGGGGCACTGCGACGGACATAAGGTCTCGAAAATCCTCTGTGTCCACCAGGCGGAAAGGCAGCATTTCTGTAGCCAAGAGCTTGCAGATGGTGAAATTCAACCTCTTAGCTTTCTCATGGCTAGGAGGAAATGGTCTTTTACTTGTCCACATCTGAGGGACCGAGGGCTGGCTATTGTGCTTAGACGGGGTTGATAAGGGTGTCCCCGGCAAACTGCCGGTCTGTGAGGAAGATGCAGGCGGACATGTTAGGTTGCCTTCATCCAAAGGTGGTGCTATCGATGTCGGACAGCGCTCAACACCAGCTGGTGTTACCACCTCCAAAGAAAATGATGACCTGCCAATCACGCTGGCTGTTGCGGGTAAAGAGGTGGCAGGTCTGCGCCCCAAAACAGGTGTGACTGCTGTCCCCCCAGTCACAGAGGATGAAGAGGCCGCGGATGCACAAGATATGGCAGACGGTGGTTGGCCCGGCCGGCTAGGCCGCATTGTAGCACACTGAGCTTCCCACTGCAACTTATGCTTCATGTCCATGTGCCGGTTCATGCATGAAGTACTCAAACTATGTATTTTTTGGCCTCTACTTAGCTTTTGCTGACAAATGTTACAGATAACACGAGTTGGGTCATCTTTATCGATCTGAAAAAATGCCCAGGCTATGCAAGGCTTAGCACCCATGCGACCTGAAGAGCCACCACGACTTGTGGTGAGAGGCAGAGTTGTGTTTGAGGATGCAGTTGTTGACGTGCTTCCAGTACTACGTCTCTGTCCAGGAAGGCGCAACCTGACCTCGTCGTCACTAGCATCTTCCTCCACCTCCTCTGCTGACCTCATCTCTTGGCTGACTGTGGGTTGACAGTAAGTGGGATCTCCGACCTCATCATCATCACCCTGTGCGTTATCACACCCGTCGTCCTCAGAGCCAACCTGTTCCTGCCCTGACAAAAAACTAAAGTTGTCGCTCCAATCAGGTATTTGAGTCTTATCATCGTCTTCCTCATTGTCTCCACCAACAGGAGTTACAGTTTGGGAATGAGGGTCTACATTATGGTCAGAACCTTCTGCGTCTGGTCCTGGATCCGACTCATAAAGATTCTGGGCATCAGTGCAGATCATTTCCTCGTCTGGATTCACAGAAGCGCTGGAGTCGACCTCTGATTCCCAGGCTATAGTATGAGTAAACAGCTCTGCAGACTCAACCATCTGTTCTACCTCATACTCAGACGGGCAGCTGGAGATTTGGGAGCTGTGAGGAAGCAAGTGCGATTTGGGTGACACCTTTGAGGACTGGAGTATTTGTGATGTTGAAGTTGATGTGGAGGAGAGCCCACTTAAAGGAGCACTTGATATCCGTTGAAGCACCTGCTGTTTTTGTGCCTCATCTGGAATTTGTAGCGATTGGCGTGGCCGTAAGAAAGGGATCTTATCACATTGTCCGCTAAAAGAAGTAGACATTTTAGTTTGGCTGGAAGATGGTCTTTCTTCTGCAGATGTTACTGTTGCTTTAACACCTACCCCACGGACACAACCTTTTTTCCCCTTCCCAACACGCCTATTCCCCTTTCCACCAGCAGCAGGCCTTTTTCCACTCATTTTGGTGGTTAACTAATTCACAACTCTGGAGTTGTTTGCACAAAAAAACAATGGATGGTAACCGAGCAGAGCTGAGTGGCCAAACTGTGGTATTAGGCCAAAACTATTGGCTGGGTTAGATGCAGAAAAAAATTATTTTGAATTTGCAACCTGATGGAGGTCAGTATAGAAGGACTAATAGAGAAAGTCCGACACACTACTAGAAGGCCAAATATTTTTTCAGAGGTAGATGCAGAAAAAAATATATTCAGTTTGCAACCTGATGGAGGTCAGTATAGATGGATTAATAGAACAAGACCCACAAACAGCTAGAAGCCCAATATTTTTTCTGAGGTAGATGCAGAAAAAACTATATTCAGTTTGCAACCTGATGGAGGTCAGTATAGATGGACTAATAGAACAAGTCCCACACACTGCTAGAAGCCCAAATATTTTTTCAGAGGTACTGTAGATGCAGATAAAAATTAGTTTTAATTTGCAACCTGATGGAGGTCAGTATAGATGGACTAATAGAGAAAGTCCAACACACTACTAGAAGGCCAAATATTTTTTCAGAGCTAGATGCAGAAAAAAATATATTCAGTTTGCAACCTGATGGAGGTCAGTATAGATGGATTAATAGAACAAGACCCACACACAGCTAGAAGCCCAATATTTTTTCAGAGGTAGATGCAGAAAAAAATATATTCAGTTTGCAACCTGATGGAGGTCAGTATAGATGGACTAATAGAACAAGTCCCACACACTGCTAGAAGCCCAAATATTTTTTCAGAGGTACTGTAGATGCAGATAAAAATTAGTTTTAATTTGCAACCTGATGGAGGTCAGTATAGATGGACTAATAGAGAAAGTCCGACACACTACTAGAAGGCCAAATATTTTTTCAGAGGTAGATGCAGAAAAAAATATATTCAGTTTGCAACCTGATGGAGGTCAGTATAGATGGATTAATAGAACAAGACCCACACACAGCTAGAAGCCCAATATTTTTTCAGAGGTAGATGCAGAAAAAACTATATTCAGTTTGCAACCTGATGGAGGTCAGTATAGATGGACTAATAGAACAAGTCCCACACACTGCTAGAAGCCCAAATATTTTTTCAGAGGTACTGTAGATGCAGATAAAAATTATTTTTAATTTGCAACCTGATGGAGGTCAGTATAGATGGACTAATAGAGAAAGTCCGACACACTACTAGAAGGCCAAATATTTTTTCAGAGGTAGATGCAGAAAAAAATATATTCAGTTTGCAACCTGATGGAGGTCAGTATAGATGGACTAATACAACAAGTCCCACACACAGCTAGAAGCCCAAATATTTTTTCAGAGGTAGATGCAGAAAAAAATTATATTCAGTTTGCAACCTGATGGAGGTCAGTATAGATGGATTAATAGAACAAGTCCCACACACAGCTAGAAGCCCAAATATTTTTTCAGAGGTAGATGCAGAAAAAAATATATTCAGTTTGCAACCTGATGGAGGTCAGTATAGATGGACTAATAGAACAAGTCCCACACACAGCTAGAAGCCCAAATATTTTTTCAGAGGTACTGTAGATGCAGATAAAAATTAGTTTTAATTTGCAACCTGATGGAGGTCAGTATAGATGGACTAATAGAGAAAGTCCGACACACTACTAGAAGGCCAAATATTTTTTCAGAGCTAGATGCAGAAAAAAATTATATTCAGTTTGCAACCTGATGGAGGTCAGTATAGATGGACTAATAGAGAAAGTCCGACACACTACTAGAAGGCCAAATATTTTTTCAGAGGTAGATGCAGAAAAAAATATATTCAGTTTGCAACCTGATGGAGGTCAGTATAGATGGACTAATACAACAAGTCCCACACACAGCTAGAAGCCCAAATATTTTTTCAGAGGTACTGTAGATGCAGATAAAAATTAGTTTTAATTTGCAACCTGATGGAGGTCAGTATAGATGGACTAATAGAGAAAGTCCGACACACTACTAGAAGGCCAAATATTTTTTCAGAGGTAGATGCAGAAAAAAATATATTCAGTTTGCAACCTGATGGAGGTCAGTATAGATGGACTAATACAACAAGTCCCACACACAGCTAGAAGCCCAAATATTTTTTCAGAGGTACTGTAGATGCAGATAAAAATTAGTTTTAATTTGCAACCTGATGGAGGTCAGTATAGATGGACTAATAGAGAAAGTCCGACACCCTATTAGAAGGCCAAATATTTTTTCAGAGCTAGATGCAGAAAAAAATTATATTCAGTTTGCAACCTGATGGAGGTCAGTATAGATGGATTAATAGAACAAGTCCCACACACTGCTAGAAGCCCAAATATTTTTTCAGAGGTACTGTAGATGCAGATAAAAATTAGTTTTAATTTGCAACCTGATGGAGGTCAGTATAGATGGACTAATAGAGAAAGTCCGACACACTACTAGAAGGCCAAATATTTTTTCAGAGGTAGATGCAGAAAAAAATATATTCAGTTTGCAACCTGATGGAGGTCAGTATAGATGGATTAATAGAACAAGACCCACACACAGCTAGAAGCCCAATATTTTTTCAGAGGTAGATGCAGAAAAAAATATATTCAGTTTGCAACCTGATGGAGGTCAGTATAGATGGACTAATAGAACAAGTCCCACACACTGCTTGAAGCCCAAATATTTTTTCAGAGGTACTGTAGATGCAGATAAAAATTAGTTTTAATTTGCAACCTGATGGAGGTCAGTATAGATGGACTAATAGAGAAAGTCCGACACACTACTAGAAGGCCAAATATTTTTTCAGAGGTAGATGCAGAAAAAAATATATTCAGTTTGCAACCTGATGGAGGTCAGTATAGATGGATTAATAGAACAAGACCCACACACAGCTAGAAGCCCAATATTTTTTCAGAGGTAGATGCAGAAAAAAATATATTCAGTTTGCAACCTGATGGAGGTCAGTATAGATGGACTAATAGACCAAGTCCCACACACCGCTAGAAGCCCAAATATTTTTTCAGAGGTAGATGCAGATAAAAATTAGTTTTAATTTGCAACCTGATGGAGGTCAGTATAGATGGACTAATAGAATGATGCTATGCCCAAAAGATTTTACTTCACTAGGTGCAGTAAAAAAATTGGTATTCTATACACAGGTGGTATATCTTGCAACACAGATAGGCTACTCCACTGACTAACACACTCTGCAATAGGCCAAAAAGGATTAGCTTTGCTAGATTCAGCCACATGCTGTGAAAAAAACTTGCACAGCACTGGCACAGACCTGCCTGGCAAAAACTGATAGGAACTCATGTAACCTAGTCCTGAAAAGGACTCCAATTACAACTTGTCTTTACTCCCACAACTGTTCTATTTAAGAGCACAGACCTGCCTGATAAAAGTCGTAGGAAATGCTGTAACCTAGTCCTTAAAAGGACTGCAATCACAACTATTCCCTACTCCCAAGCTATCTGTAGATTTGTGCGAAAATTGGCTTGAAATTAACAAGGTATAGCTCACACAGCAACAGCGGTGCCGTCTAACACGCAGCTGCATCAGTGAGAAAATGGTGGCGACGGGGAAAATGGCTTGGTCTTATAGGGCAAGGACATGTGACATACACTGCCAATGACACATGCCCTTGCTTGTGTGAAAAAAAGCACTTCGCTCCATGTGTGCGCTGCTGATAGGCTGACAGATTGCACCACCCCACTGTAAATGCGGGAAAGAGAAAAAAAAATGGAGATCTTCATTGTTCCTGCAGAGATCCATCCCCTGCCCCTCCCCCCACCCCGCTGTACACTCAAACTGCGTATTAACATTAATTTTCATCATTACTGAGAAAAAATCCAGTTATGATTTTGGTGCACGAACAGTTATCGAACATAACCTCGAACAGCCGAATTTTTCTCAAATTGGTCGTGTTCGCCGAACGGCTCGAACACCGCCCAAAACAGCTCGAATTTGAGATTGGCGAACAGTTCGAGTAGAACAACGCTCATCTCTACTGCAGAGTTCACAAGCAGAGACTGGAGTATGTGTCCATACAACCATAATAAGCCATACACTCTATAGAGGTGCCCTTTATGGAACAGTGGCCAGAAAAATGCCTTTACTTACACACAAAAATTGTAAGGCTTATTTTGAATTTGCCAAAAGACATATGGGAGACTCCCCAAATGTATGGAGGAAGGTGCTGTGGTCAGATGAGACCAAAATTTTACTTCTTGGCATCAAACCAACACAGCTCATCACCCAAGAACACCATGCCCACAGTGAAACATGGTGGCAGCATCATGCTGTGGGGATGCTTTTCTGCAGCAGTGACAAGAAAAATAGTCCTAGTCCAGGGGAAAATAGATGGTGTGATATACAGGGATATTCTTGAGCAAAATCAGTTTCAGTCTGTCAGTGATTTGAGACTGGGACGGAGGTTCATCTTCCAACAAGACAATGACCCAAAGCATACTGCTAAAGCAACAATGAGTGGTTTAAGGGGAAATATTTAAATGTTTTGTAGTGGCTGAGTCAAAGCCCAGACCTTAATCCAAATGAGAATCTGTGGTCAGACTTGAAGATTCCTGTTCACTACAGGAAACCATCTAACCTGAAGGAGCTGGAGCAGTTTTATCTTGAAAATTGGGCAAAATGCCAGTGGCCAGATGTGGAAAGCTCATAAAGACTTATCCAAAGTGACTGCAGCTGTAATTGCTGCAAGAGGAGGCTCTACAGAGTACTGACTTTAGGGAGGTGTATAGTTATGCACACTGAAGTTATCATGATGTCAGCGCGGGGTCACGTGATGCCTGTGGTTAGCTACCGATAGTGCTGCTCACAGGCGTTATCTGCAAGGGAAGGTATTTACAAAAAGGCTTAGGGGAGGCGGGGGATATATTGGGGGATTAACATAAAGTAGTGCACAACTTCTTTAAGATTACTCTGAAGACTAAGAAGCTGCAATGTGAGTGGACTATTATATTACCGGTTGTGAAGTATTTTGTCAACTCAATTCTTTTATGCCATGCTCAAAGTTAAGTCAAAAGTTACTCAAAGTAAAAGATGTGCTTGAAAATTTGATAGAAATATGCTGAGAGTGACCATGCACCTTTGGGAGCAGACTATCAAAATTTCCAATAGATGGCCACTCCGATGCTGAAGCAAAGTCGGTGGATGAAGCATGGTGGCTCCAACTCTCTCCTGAGACAGGGAAGAAGCCTCAAACCTTAGAGAAGACAACACTTCAGTAATACAATATTCAAAGTAGCTCAAATTTTTCAGATTGCCTTCCAGTTTTGAAGATTATGTGAAGTTGCTGGGATGGCCATGTTCACACTGGGCCATTAAGGTGTAATGCATAGGGACAATGCTACAATCACAACATGTAGAGAGTCTTTCCCAGTATCTGTGCATCTTTGTGCACCAATATTCATAAACGCGGTATTTGTTGAGAAGCCAGCCGCCGAAGCATTTCTGGTCAGGACAGGAAGAGTTTAGGCAATGTGTTCCTCCTGCTGTAAACATCTACTGGAGATCAATGGCAGAGTGCTAGAAGAAAGGGTTGTCCTGCTAGTATCAGTGTGAGATGGCTGAATATCTGGGCAAGGTTATCTAGAGAGAGATATAGCTGTGGCAGGAGGAGCGTTGGCTGCACATTGTAGAATTCTTCTTTCCAGGGAGTCAAAGAAAGTCCAAGACTTGAAGAGAAAGATCACTGAGAGGGATGTCCCACCAGTCCTCTGTATAGTTAGGCATGGAAGTAGAGTTTAAGATAGTTAGCCACTTTATCAATCTGCCCTTGAAAAGGCCTGCTGCTCCACAATGCAGAGGTCTCTTGGTACTACATGTGGTCAGTATCACACCATTTTCTTGCCTCCTCATTCCTCGGTCTCTTATGCCCTCCTCTAGATTGCTCCCTTTCCACCCCCGTGGAGCAGCAGAGCGGGACATAGTCACTTGGATGTATCAGCACTTAGAGTATGTGTTTTACGATTGTTACCAAATCTAAAAAAAAGAATGTCAATAAAGAGCAAGTTAGAAGTTACACATTCTGTATTCTAAAGACTGAAATGTATCAGCAATAGTGATACCAAGAGTGTACTACAACCACCAAGCTGGCATGCCTTAAGAGTCCGTAACCATCAAGTTATGGTACCAAAATTATACTAATCTATCGATCTATATGTCTGTCTTTTTTTCTCTATCTTTCTTTTTGCAGCACTAATCACTTATCCCATAAGGACATATGTATATGCATGAACTGTACGGGTGTATTCTCTCGTGGGATGTAACTGCGCTAATGTAAAGAGAAGAAATACCGATGTCAAAACCAATCTGTGACTTTGCTCATCCTGTAAAATCCACCCGGGACTGAGAGCAGATATATAGCGCTCAGATCTCCGCTCCTCCCGCGTCCTGCTCTCTACATGTGCAGTATGAAGATCATTGCTGGAAATGGGAAAATTTATGTAATTGTTGTACGGTAAGTAAAAGAATCTGATCACAAGGTGATGAGCGGCCGCCAGCAACACCCAACTCTGGAGCAAAATATAGGGAGGTATCAGAAATGTTCCAGAAATGCTGCAAATGCAAGAGGCCAAGAAGCCGAAAAGAAACAAATATATTAGCCGAGATTATTACACAACACGGGATGATTGTGTGCTACATTGTATTATTAAAGACTATTAAACTTACTGCATTCTGCAGTCTTCATAGCATCACCTGCTTACACATAGTCTGCTGCAATGAATTGCATTCTGCGTCATGTCATCTTTATTACATGCTCTACGGTTATATGACTTATATACACAGTGACTGCAACAGCAGAATACTGAGTGCAGCTCTGGAGTATAGTACAGGAGGTAACTCAGGATCGGTAATGTAATGTATGTACACAGTGACTGCACCAGCAGAATAGTGAGTGCAGCTCTGGAGTATAATACAGAAGGTAACTCAGGATCGGTAATGTAATGTATGTACACAGTGACTGCACCAGCAGAATAGTGAGTGCAGCTCTGGACTATAATACAGGATGTAACTCAGGATCAGTAAAGTAATGTATGTACACAGTGACTGCACCAGCAGAATAGTGAGTGCAGCTCTGGAGTATAATACAGAAGGTAACTCAGGATCGGTAATGTAATGTATGTACACAGTGACTGCACCAGCAGAATAGTGAGTGCAGCTCTGGACTATAATACAGGATGTAACTCAGGATCGGTAATGTAATGTATGTACACAGTGACTGCACCAGCAGAATAGTGAGTGCAGCTCTGGAGTATAATACAGAAGGTAACTCAGGATCGGTAATGTAATGTATGTGCACAGTGACTGCACCAGCAGAATAGTGAGTGCAGCTCTGGAGTATAATACAGGATGTAACTCAGGATCAGTAATGTAATGTATGTACACAGTGACTGCACCAGCAGAATAGTGAGCGCAGTTCTGGAGTATAATACAGGATGTAACTCAGGATCAGTAATGTAATGTACGTACACAGTGACTGCACCAGCAGAATAGTGAGTGCAGCTCTGGAGTATAATACAGGATGTAACTCAGGATCAGTAATGTAATGTATGTACACAGTGACTGCACCAGCAGAATAGTGAGTGCAGCTCTGGAGTATAATACAGGATGTAACTCAGGATCAGTAATGTAATGTATGTACACAGTGACTTCACCAGCAGAATAGTGAGTGCAGCTCTGGAGTATAATACAGGATGTAACTCAGGATCAGTAATGTAATGTATGTACACAGTGACTGCACCAGCAGAATAGTGAGTGCAGCTCTGGAGTATAATACAGGATGTAACTCAGGATCAGTAATGTAATGTATATACACAGTGACTGCACCAGCAGAATAGTGAGTGCAGCTCTGGAGTATAATACAGGAGGTAACTCAGGATCAGTAATGTAATGTATGTACACAGTGACTGCACCAGCAGAATAGTGAGTGCAGCTCTGGAGTATAATACAGGATGTAACTCAGGATCAGTAATGTAATATATGTACACAGTGACTGCACCAGCAGAATAGTGAGTGCAGCTCTGGAGTATAATACAGGATGTAACTCAGGATCAGTAATGTAATGTATGTACACAGTGACTGCACCAGCAGAATAGTGAGTGCAGCTCTGGAGTATAATACAGGAGGTAACTCAGGATCAGTAATGTAATGTATGTACACAGTGACTGCACCAGCAGAATAGTGAGTGCAGCTCTGGAGTATAATACAAGAGGTAACTCAGGATCAGTAATGTAATGTATGTACACAGTGACTGCACCAGCAGAATAGTGAGTGCAGCTCTGGAGTATAATACAGGATGTAACTCAGGATCAGTAATGTAATGTATGTACACAGTGACTGCACCAGCAGAATAGTGAGTGCAGCTGTGGAGTATAATACAGGATGTAACTCAGGATCAGTAATGTAATGTATGTACACAGTGACAATGTAGCACCCCGAGGACTCGGCTGCTACAGGAGTATTGCACCTCGATCCAGAGGTGTGGTATTCCACTCCCGGGTAAGGATGGAGTGTGGAACGGAGCTCAGTTAGCTGCATGCACTACACTCACCCCATTTCCGGGGGACAGATCAACGGTACTCCCACCAGATAGATGTGCAGGTACGACAGCGTCTGTCCCTGGCTGGAGTGGGGAGGGGGGAGGAATATCCTAGTGGTGTAGGAGCAGACAGGGGAGGGACTCTGGGCATAGGTAGGAGCCCATTGGTTGCTGGTCACCTGGGCTCGGGTGTCAGAAGGAGGTATATAAGGTGGGCACCATCTTAGATCGTGGTTGAGTCCAGAGAGGAGGAGAAGAAGAGAGGAGCTCAGCCAGAGAGGGCTGACAGGGAGCTGTGGCTCAGTCTGGGCCCAGCTCCAGAGCCAGGCCTGGAGTGGAGGCCTGAAGCAGAGAGAGGGAGAGAGAGAAGTAAGAGGAGGAAGGAACAGAAACACCATGAAAGGCCCAGAGACGCAAGAAAAGAGGGAACCCTAAGATCCCACGGAATATCGGGTGAAGGGTTGGCAGAACAGGGTACCGGATCCCAAACTGGTGGAGGCAAATCATCCTTAGCCAGGAACCGGAGGTCGTGGTCAAGTTTTGGTGCGACCCCTCACCACATCCACCAGGAAGGCATACCATATAGGGTCAGGGAAACCGGGAAAGGTTTCACCACCAGAAGGCCCGAGGGAGCCGGACAAAGGTGGGTCCCTGGTGGGGACGGCCAGTAGGAAGGAAGAGAGGGGAGCTCAGGACCACGCTCTGGAACTGCCTGGTAGTTGGCCGAGTCCCGCACCTGGTGGACGCAGCACGGCTCGGGTGGTCCTAACTGTGCACAAGGGACCTGATAAAGAACTGTGAGTAAAGCTGTGAAAACTGCAATTGCACGTCTCAGTGATTCCTCGTCGCACCGGCACCATCAGTGCTGGGACATTCACGCCATCTCTCCCAACATCATTCTCATCCTCTGCCCTGAGGCCATACCCCTCCCGTTGGGGGTTATACCATCCACGCTGCATATCCATACCACCGGCCTCAGCGGACTGCCCTGCAGCGGCGGCTTCATAGCCGCATTCAACGGGTGGCGTAGTCGGACACTAATACCATCATACCAATAACGCCACTTAGTTTGACACCCTGGGCACGGACCGGGTCACCGCCACGAGGACTACTACCCCTATCGGATCCGGCTCCGGGTATTCCCCGCGTGCGCAACGCTACACAACATGGCCCAGGGGGCGCGTCAACTGCACCAGCAGAATAGTGAGTGCAGCTCTGGGGTATAATACAGGATGTAACTCAGGATCAGTAATGTAATGTATGTACAAAGTGACTGCACCAGCAGAATAGTGAGTGCAGCTCTGGGGTATAATACAGGATGTAACTCAGGATCAGTAATGTAATGTATGTACAAAGTGACTGCACCAGCAGAATAGTGAGTGCAGCTCTGGGGTATAAAACAGGAGGTAACTCAGGATCAGTAATGTAATGTATGTACACAGTGACTGCACCAGCAGAATAGTGAGTGCAGCTCTGGAGTATAATACAGGATGTAACTCAGGATCAGTAATGTAATGTATGTATATGTGACACCCCAGGGGTCTGGTTGCCACAGTGATAGAGATATTACGTCTGAGAGCAGGTGGGAGGTCCTTTGGTCAGGGATCTTGTGCATGCCACACCTCCTGCCCAGTCTTGGGAGGGGAAGGACTTCCCCTATATAAACCCGGGGCTGAGGCAGAGTGAGTGAGAAAGAAGACAGAACAAGAGTAGAGAAGAGAAGCAGCATAGCAAGAAACATCAGGAGCTCTGTGGGGAGCAGTGTTACAACGAGTCAGGGGCTGGCAGCTGCCGAGCTCGCCCTGACTGAGAAGATTTCTAACCGGACCCGGAGTCCGAGGCTGTGGGGACTAACTCCTACCCAGCAGCAGAAACCGTCCGGCAGAGGATTTCAGGTCCTCTGGCCCAGAAGCCCGAAGGCACGGTCACACGCGTGGGACCAGCACCGCCATCGTGGAGCGGAAGCCATTAGAAGGCCCCGAGTCACCGGCCATACGGGTGAGCACCACACGGTACACTCAGGGACGTGGGCTACTTATTCCCGCCTCTAGCAAGGTAGCCAGAAGAGTACAGTTAGTTGGGAAGGCCTACAACTCCGCCTGGCCAGGGGAAATCCCATCTGCTCAAGGACTGACCAGGCCCCTATCACTAGCAAGTACTCCGGGAGGGTCTTTCTTTGTCACCAGTAAAGACCCTGAACTACACCGCACCGTCTCTGAGTGGTTCCTGCTACCCCCATCATCCACGTCGGCTGCCCTGAGGCCATACCCCTCCCGTTGGGGTTTATACCATCCACGCTGCACCATCCTTCCACCGGCCTCAGCGGTCTGCCCTGCAGCAGCAGCTCCATAGCTGCATTCAACGGGTGGCGTAGTCACCAACCATCTACTGCTAGTACATCGCCGCTCAGTTTGACTCCCTGGGCACGGACCGGGTCGCCGCCACGAGACTACAACCCTCAAGAGATCCGGCTCCGGGTAAGCTCCCGCGTGCGCATCGCAGCGCGACACAGGCCCAGGGGCGCGTCATATACAGTGACTGCACCAGCAGAATAGTGAGTGCAGCTCTGGAGTATAATACAGGATGTAACCCAGGATCAGTACAGGATCAGTAATGTAATGTATGTACACAGTGACTGCACCAGCAGAATAGTGAGTGCAGCTCTGGAGTATAATACAGGATGTAACTCAGGATCAGTAATGTAATGTATGTACACCGTGACTGCACCAGCAGAAAAGTGAGTGCAGCTCTGGGGTATAATACAGGATGTAACTCAGGATCAGTAATGTAATGTATGTACACAGTGACTTCACCAGCAGAGTAGTGAGTGCAGCTCTGGGGTATAATACAGGATGTAACTCAGGATCAGTAAAGTAATGTATATACACAGTGACTGCACCAGCAGAATAGTGAGTGCAGCTCTGGAGTATAATACAGGATGTAACTCAGGATCAGTAATATAATGTATGTACACAGTGACTGCACCAGCAGAATAGTGAGTGCAGCTCTGGGGTATAATACAGGATGTAACTCAGGATCAGTAATGTATGTACACAGTGACTGCACAAGCAGAATAGTGAGTGCAGCTCTGGAGTATAATACAGGATGTAACTCAGGATCAGTAATGTAATGTATGTACACAGTGACTGCACCAGCAGAATAGTGAGTGCTGCTCTGGAGCATAATACAGGATGTAACTCAGGATCAGTAATGTAATGTATGTACACAGTGACTGCACCAGCAGAGTAGTGAGTGCAGCTCTGGAGTATAATACAGGATGTAACTCAGGATCAGTAATGTAATGTATGTACACAGTGACTCCACCAGCAGAATAGTGAGTGCTGCTCTGGAGTGTAATACAGGATGTAACTCAGGATCAGTAATGTAATGTATGTACACAGTGACTGCACCAGCAGAATAGTGAGTGCTGCTCTGGAGCATAATACAGGATGTAACTCAGGATCAGTAATGTAATGTATGTACACAGTGACTGCACTAGCAGAGTAGTGAGTGCAGCTCTGGGGTACAATACAGGATGTAACTGACGATTTCCTACACAGGAAAGATGGAATGATGGCGGCATAAATGGTTGTCATTTGTCTCAGGAAGGCAATAAGCTTGATGGTTAAACAGTCTTCCATGTAGGGTCACTATCTCAGTTGCTCAGTGAACAATTTCTGTTGGTCACCGTCTTTCTCACCCTCACCTGTCAATAACAGCAATATCCTGCAGACCTGGTCACGCTGCCCACCCAAACATTCACCCACTACTGGTAGTTCCTGAAACTTAGGCGTGTATCTCAAACTCTAACTCATAGTACAGTATAACATTATTGTGTTTATATTTTAGTTATTTTAGATGAACGTCAATGTTGCATATGATCTTGTATTGTCAGAGATCACTGACTTATAAATGGAGAATGCAAATGTAATTGGCCTCAGAAAGGGAGATTAGGGGCCAAAACAATAGTCATGGGCAAGGAAAACTGTGCAAGATGACGGCTGAAAATTGCATTGAAAACGGTGTTCTGAAGCGTGGTCTGCTAAAAGAAGATCTGTATGAAAAAATGTGATGGAGCCATTTTATCTGCCTAGAAAGTATGGACTAGGAAATATGATAAAGTCTGATGTCTCCAGGGGCCATTTGGTTGTCTGCAATTTCTGTTATTGCCATAAATTCTGTGCAACTTTAATGTTTATCTATAGGACAAAATGTTGCGCACCAATCACAAGATTTCCAGCCTCCCTGACTTGTATGTTGCCCATAAATTTTTTCACCATAAGACAAGGTACAGCAACAGTTTTGCCACTATCTGTGTAACATTCCTGGCGGTGTGCTTGCATGGCTTACAATCTCCCACCATGCAAGACCGCAATCTTACCTATCAGACCAGGCTGCACACTTTGCTCCAGTACCTGCTGTTTGTATGTCTCTTGTCTGCTGGCTTAGAGTGGCGGTGCTGTTGCTTCCTGATTCTTAAAGCTGCAGTGTGCACAGTCCTAATGCATCCCCAGCCTATTGCTGTGAGTCACTGGATGCTTAAACCCCCTCCACCCAGTAGGAGGTGCCTGAGCAACACTTCCATTCAGTGTGTTCTATGCAACTTAGTTGCCAGGTCCTGTCCTGTATCTTTTCTGTTCCGCCACCCTGGGGGCTGTATACCCATGCCTGTTGTCTGTATCTGTGACTTCTAGTCTATTTCCGCCACCCTGGGGGCTGAGTTCCCAGGCTCGTTCCTGTATCTTGTTCCTGGTTCAGTTCTTGTCTGAACAGTGTCCTAGCGCGTTACCTGTTTGTCTCTATGTCCAAACCTTCCCTTTTCCTGAAGTGTCTGAACATGCACCTAACTCCAACTCATTGTCTCTGTACTTCTGTTTGTGAGTTTTGTGTCCACTCACTACTTCATTGTAAGTCCCTTGTGTGTATCTGGTTCTGCTTGTCCCGTTTCCCTGCCTCCGTCTCTACCTCCTGTGTTCTAACTATCTTCCTGTATTTTCCAGTCTGTTCCATGTGAACAGAGCCCTGTCCTGTCTGCCTGCACCTTCTGTTCCACTCTGCTCTGCTTGTTCACCGCACCTGCGGTTCCGCTCTGCTCTGCTTGTTCACCACACCTGCGGTTCCACTTTGCTCTGCTTGTTCATCGCACCTGCGGTTCCGCTCTGCTCTGCTTGTTCACCGCACCTGCGGTTCCGCTCTGCTCTGCTTGTTCACCGCACCCGCGGTTCCGCTCTGCTCTGCTTGTTCACTGCATCTGCGGTTCCGCTCTGCTCTGCTTGTTCACCACACCTGCGGTTCCGCTCTGCTCTGCTAGTTCACCGCACCTGCGGTTTTTCTCCGCTCTGCTTGTTCACCACACCTGTGGTTTTGCTCCGCTCTGCTTGGTCACCGCACCTGTGGTTTTGCTCCGCTCTGCTTGTTCACCGCACCTGCGGTTTCGCTCTGTTCTGTTTGTTCATCGCACTGGCGGTTTCGCTATGCTCTGCTTGTTCACTGCATTGGTGGTTTCACCCTGCTCTGTTGTACACCGCATCTGTGGTTTCACTCTGCTCTGCTGTCCACCGCACCTGCGACACCGTTCCTATGTCCCAGTCTGTACTGGTCCCTATCCTGCCTGCTTTCCTACCTGCCAGTACCCGCCAGTCTGCATGCCAGCCGTGCCTGCCATTGCCCACCTGTCTGCATGCCTGCCGTGCCTGCCAGTGCTCACCTGTCTGCATACCAGCCGTGCCTGCCAATACTCACCCGTCTTCATACCAGCCGTGTCTGCCAGTACCCACCTGTCTGTATGCCAGCCTAACCTGCCTGTTCCTGCATTCCCCGGTGTGCGTCAACAGCTGTGACCGGGGTCTGACCTGGAGTAGCACCTGGTCCCTCTGCTCGGTTCCTCCCTGGTTCATGGAGTCGACTGAGCCACCGTGTGACCTTGGTTGGACCGAGTTGATATTTAGTTACACCCCTCCAGGCACTCCTCGGTTCATGGTCCAGTGGGATCACTAACCACGCTCACGCCAGTCAGTCCGGGCGTGTGCGTAACAATCTGTAGACAAGCAAATGTAGTCAGGAAGCCATTGCAGAACTTTTACTTGTTGATTAGTTCAAATCTGTGCTTTTTTTTCATTAGGGGAGCTTCAACCAAAAGGATTTCCTCCACTATTCTGATAATGGTCAACTTCACAGCAGACGGCAACAAGGTGATCAGTCTAGAGAGGCAGATCGTAAGGAACACCTTCCTTGCCATTTTGTTCTTGTCCTTCTGTGTCTTCATCTACTTTGTGACTGTCATCTTACACGCCTTCTTCACCAGCCCCCATGTTCGGGAGAACGCTCGCTACGTCCTCTTCATCCACATGCTCATAAATGATGCCTTGATGATATTTGTGCTAATATTCCTCTTTCCTATGACTATCTTTCTTGTATACATCCCCGTGCCCATTTGTTATGCTCTGGTCACATTCTCTGCAAGTGCATTTCTGGTTACGCCCTACAACTTGGCCATCATGTCCTTGGAACGATACCTTGCCATTTGCTATCCATTAAGACATGCACAAGTCTGCAATGTGCAAAGGTCACTTTTGGCCATAGGAATCATGTGGATTGTGAGTCTTGCTCCGCAGCTCCTTGACTTTATCGCCATGTGTTACTCAATGCCGAAAGGTTTCTTCTCTGCCAGCTTAGTATGTGTATGGCCAGCATTTGTAATGAATGATTTCCAAGTTAAGTTAAGGTCATTTAATGAGATTAGCGGTCTCTCCTTGGTAGGATTCGTTATCTTCTACACGTACATCAATGTTATGGTGGTGGCTCGGAAGATCGGTTCAGGGAAATCTTCGTCATTCAAGGCAGATAAAACCATCCTTCTTCACGCCCTCCAACTCGGACTTTGTATGATGTCTTATACATCCTCATTAACTGATACATATTTGACTAAATATTTCTTCTTCATACCCATAACCAACTTTTTCTTTTTCTTGTGCCTACCCAGATTTATCAATCCTTTAATTTATGGAATACGAGATGAAGTGTTCCAGAAACATATGAGGAAGGTGAACTTCTTCATTTCTTAGACGAAGCCAACTTTGTAGGCCGGATTCCTGAATTCATTCAGCTAGAAATATTTCAAAGAGAACCTGGAATTAGGGAAATGGCTGTTTAGTTCCTACCACAACATTAAAAATGGTACCTGTCCTGTAGTAATCCAATATGCCAGCATTGAGAAATTAAGCATTGAACCCACGTGCAAAATTGGAAGATCGTTGGGGACGTGTTGATGTACTCCAAGTCCATTTGTAATACCAGAACTGGAGATTACATTGGGGGGGGGGGATATTTGAAGATTTGGTCAAACGAATTGGCAGAGGAATGAGGAGCAACAATGGGAGAAGAAGATTAACAGGGAAACAGAGAGTTAATGTAGCCTATTAAAAATGTTAACTAAACCTACCTGATTAATAAAATGTCGGTGTGCAGCAGGAATAGAATAGACTTTACTCTTTGATCTATAGATAGTAAGGATGAGCAATTTGATTCTTAACTATAAAAAATTCATTTAGAATTTCCCAATATTCATGGATTCCAGTGAATGCGAATCTCTGGGAATCCAACATGTTAAAATCCAGCCAAAAATTTGTTTGTTTGTATTTTTGCAAAAAAAAAAAAAAAGAAAAATTAAAAAACAATAAAAATTGATGTTCATCACGCTTCCTTCACTGGCTTCCTAGACCCCCGCTCCGGCGTCAGTCTCCTCTTAACTGGTGCTTCCAGCCTGGGAAGCCAGAGGAGGGCCGGCAGGGAGCTGCAGCTGCTAGGACAGATAAGGGGCTTTGTGAGAGTGTTTAATGTTTTTCAACCCCTTCCAGGACAATACGTCTATTACGAAGTGGAGTTGAAAAACTTTTTTATAGTTTTGAGATTTGCCTTGAATTCATTCTCTGCCACTTTTTCTGAAATTTCACCAAAAACAGTGAATTTTAATTTTAAGCTGTTCGATCATCTTTATTATGTTGTTGATTTTTTGCTACCAGAGTCATAGAGAAAATCTATGAGTCTTGTATCCATGCATACTCACACAGAAAGCATGTGGGTTCTGCTTCCACATACACTAATAGAGAATGTCCACACTAAAAATAAAAGCTTAAAAATATTATTTTTTGGCATATTTTTTCTTTAAATATCCAAAAACCTCAGAAAAATTTGCTAAAAAACATTTAAGAAAAAGACTATGTTAGGGTGTACGAGTAAAGCCAAAAATTACTGCACACTACAATGGGTTAAAGAAACTAATTGTTGGGTTACGTTTTAAGTCTTCATTTCCATTATTCCTCACGTTTCACTTGATTCTTTGAGGATTTTACCGGTAGACAAACATTAATGGTTTAAGTTTTCCCAGGACAAAAGGTATAGAAAACTTTTATCCAGGGAAAACTTGGTCTGCGAGATTTTACAGATCATTCGAGACAAGTATTATGTAAAAGCTTCCAAAACTGCTAATTACTTTAAGGCTGATTTAGTTAGAAAAATGGAGCGGCTGAAAAAAGGTAAGAATAAAATGAGATTGTTAATTTTGATTGATACTGCATTACTTAAAGAGTAAGGCTGTGTGCCCACTATGCGTTTTTTAAGCATTTCCGCAGCGGCAATTCTGCTGCAAAAATGCTTAAAAAACACTTGGTAGAAGGTCTGCCATGTTCCCCAATGATAATCTGCATGAACTGTGCACATGCTGCGGAAATTTCCACTGCAGATTATCATTGCCGAAAAATCTGCAGCATGTCCATTAATTTTGCGGACACGCAGGGTAACTGCCGCCATTGACTTGCATTGAATCACTTAATATACGCATAACTACATGTGCACAAGCGGATATTAAGCGATTCGCTGTGCGGATGGTACCCGGGTCTGGAGAAGAGGAGACTCTCATCCAGACCCGGGTACCATAGTACCTGTAAAAAAAAAGGATTTAAAATTAAAAAAAAACATTATACTCACCTTCCGATGTCCTCCTGTCTCCTGTATAATGCGTCCTGGCTCCCCGGTGGCTTGCGATGGTATAAAAGGACCTTCCATGACGTCATTTAGTCATGTGACAGGTCACGCGACGGCTGACGTTGGCGGTCGCGTGACCTGTCACATAACTAAATGACGTCATGGAAGGTCCTTTTACACCAACGCGATCCACCGGGGAGACCGGAGAAGAGACCGGGGGCCATCGGAAGGTGAGTATAATGTTTTTTTTTTTTACCATTTTATTCTTTTTTTTTAACTATTAACTTGGTCACACTATATAAATCCATGCCGGTTGCCGGTTGCATGGATTTATATAGTGTGACCAAGTTGACAAGCACTTTCCTAGTGATGCTAAAATTGCTTGGAAAAGCGCTTGATAACATGCATGCGGAAACGCATGTGAAGAACGCTTCACTTCCGCATGTCCCTGGCAGGAAAAATGCATGTACAATCCAGGGAGATGCAGAAACGCTCAGGAAAAAATCCAGAGCATTTCTGCATCGTGGGCACATAGCCTAACTAAACTTTCATTTTTTAATAATTTTGTCCAGCAAAAGTTATGATACTTTGCAAATAACTTTAAAAGGTGATTGGTCTTCATTCCTGTTAAAGAAGTTCAAGTCCCCTAGGAGTAAAAAGGTAATAAAAAAAAGTTTGGATAATTATTACACATTTTTTAAAAAAGCATATAAGATTGAATTACATCCATATCCCAGTAGAAAAATAAATATATAAAAAAATATAGAAGTTTGGTAATATCTTATAAGAACTGATTTAAAGAATTATGTTGCCCGGTCGATTTTGCTGCCCACTGAATGCCATGAAACAAAACAATGTCTGCATTTTCATTTTTTCTTTATTTCCTCTCACTTTTGTTTTCCAGTTTTTAAATCTTTTATATGGGAAAGTGAATGGTGCCATTCAGAACTTCAACTCGACTCACAAAAAAGTCCTTGTACGGCCGTGGAAACACGAAAAAAAAAAAAATCTAAGAAGGGGAGAAAAAAATAGTTAAACTTTTTAGAGCGATTAATGGGGGAACACACATATAAAAAATGGTGTCAAGGGTTTACTGTAACACAACAAAGCCAGTGAATTTACATTGTTAGGTGTTACACTTTTTCTACATCGGGATATCTTTGGCAATTTAAGAATTGCGACATCTTCATTTTCGCTCCCCTTCTTCCCAAAGCCATAGCTCTTTTATTTTTCTGTCCACATAGACATATTAGGGTTTTTTACTTGTGGAACGAGTTTTACTTTTGAATGACACCATTGATTTTACCACTTAGAGTACTGGAAAATGGAAAAACAATTCCAATTGTGGTGAAATTTTAAAAAAAAGTGCAATTCCACGATTGTTTTTTTGTTTTTTTATTTACCATGTTCACTAAATGTTAAAACTGCCCTGCCATTATGATTCTCCAGGTCATTCCGAGTATTCAGATGCCACATATGTACAGGTTCTTTTTTATTTAAGTGGTGAAAAAAAAATCTGAAATTTGTAGGAAAAAAAGTTTTTTTGCATTTGTCGCCATTTTCCAAGACCCTTAGTGTCTCCATTTTTCGGGATCTGGGGCCGGGTGAGGGGATATTTTTGCGGCTAGATCTGACTTTTTATTGAAACCATTTTGGGGTAGACACGATGTTTTGATCGCCTTTAACTGTAATGTTGTCGCGACCAAAAAAAGTAATTTTGGCGTTTTGATTTTTTTCATGTTACGCTGTTTACCGATCAAATTAATTTACTATATATTTTGATAGCGATACCAAATATCCAAATATGTGTATTATAAAAAAGATGTAATTGTTTTATTTTGAATGGGGCAAATGGGGGGTCATTTGATCTTTTGTGTTTTTTTGTAATTTGTTATTTTTTTTTAAAACTTTTTTTTTCTTTTTACTGTGTTCAGTGGTCATCTTAGGACAGGGTGGGGAATTTTTTTCTGCCAAGCGCCATTTGGATACTTATACCATCCCTCGGGGGCCGTACAAATTGCACGGTAACTCTGCCTACAAAGTACGTCCTGACACTGATACTGGTGTAAGGACTAGTGATCAGCGAGCACTAAAATGCTCGGGTGCTTGTTGTTCGAGTCGAGCACATTGGACTACTCTGGTGCTCGACCCGAGCAACGAGCCCAATGTAAGTCTATGGGAAACTCGAGCATTGTTCCGGCGTCCCCCCGGCGGTCTTCAAAGGGCCTAAAAATTGCCCAAATCGATGGGAACATTGCTCAAATGACATAAGATCAGCATGGGGAAGACCCCTAGAAGCATTTCTGACTTCCAGGTCACTGCTGTCAACAACGTTGTCAGAGTGTTACGTCACTTTTACGGACTCACAATAAAACATGCAAAAACTAAACCAAAATGGATTTTTCTGGGAAATATGTTAAGGAACATCCTTTCCAGGGTAATGACTTGTATAGAAGGCAAAATAAATAACCAAAACCAAAAATACTCCTCCACACCAAAGATGAGCGGTGTTTGACTCGAACTGTTCGCCAATCTCAAATTCGAGCTGTTTTGGACGGTGTTCGAGCCTTTCGACGATCCCGAACCATTTGCAAAAAATCCAGCTGTTCGAGGTTATTTTCGATAACTGTCCGTGCACCAAAATCGTAACTGGATTTTTTCACAGAAATACTGTTAATCAATGTTAATAGACAGAATCAGTGTAGAGTGGGTGGGGGGAGGGGCAGGGGATGGATCTCTGCAGAAATAATGCCGATCTCCATTTTTTTTTTCTTTACCACATTTACAGTGAGGAGGTGCAATCTGTCAGCCTATCAGCAGCGCACACACGGAGCGAAGTGCTTTTTTTTCACACAAGCAAGGGCATGTGTCATTGGCTGTGTATGTCACATGTCCTTGCCCTATAAGACCCAGCCATTTTCCCCAGCGCCACCATTTTCTCACTGCTGCAGCTGAGTGTTAGACGGCACCGCTGCTGCTGCTGTGGGTGCTATACTTTGTAACTGTGTGAATTGCAAGCGAATTTGCTCTTAAATAGACAGATAGGATTAGGGAGTAGGGACTAGTTGTAATTGCAGCCCTTTTGAGGGCTAGGTTACAGCAGTTCTTAGCACTTTTTGCCATGCAGGTCTGTGCCAGTGCTGTGCAAGTGTTTTTCACAGCATTTGGCTAAATGTAGCTAAGCCAATCCTTTTGGGCCTCTAGCAGTGTGTGTTAGTCAGTGGAGTAGCCTATCTGTGTTGCAAGCTACACCACCTGTGTATCTAACACCAATTTTTTACTGCACCTAGCCAAGTAAAACCTTTTGGGCATAGTAGCAGTGTCTGTTACTCATTGGAGTAGCCCATCTGTGCCAAGCTACACCACCTTTGTATTTAATAACAATTTTTTACTGCATCTAGCCAAGTAAAACCTTTTGGGCATAGTAGCAGTGTCTGGTAGTCAGTGGAGGAGCCCATCTGTACCAAGCTACACCACCTTTGTATTTAATAACAATTTTTTACTGCATCTAGCCCAGTAAATCCTTTTGGGCCTGTAGCAGTGTCTGTTACTCATTGTAGTATCCCATCTGTACCAAGCTACACCACCTTTGTATTTAATAACATTTTTTTGCTGCATCTAGCCCAGCAAATACTTTTGGGTCTGTAGCAGTGTCTGTTACTCATTGGAGTAGCCCATCTGTACCAAGCTACACCACCTTTGTATTTAATAACAATTTTTTACTGCATCTAGCCAAGTAGAACCTTTTGGGCATAGTAGCAGTTTCTGGTAGTCAGTGGAGTAGCCCATCTGTACCAAGCTACACCACCTTTGTATTTAATAACAATTTTTTACTGCATCTAGCCCAGTAAATACTTTTGGGCCTGTAGCAGTGTCTATTACTCATTGTAGTAGCCCATCTGTACCAAGCTACACCACCTTTGTATTTAATAACAATTTTTTACAGCATCTAGCCAAGTAAAACCTTTTGGGCATAGTAGCAGTGTCTGTTACTCATTGTAGTAGCCCATCTGTACCAAGCTACACCACCTTTGTATTTAATAACAAATTTTTACTGCATCTAGCCAAGTAAAACCTTTTGGGCCTGTAGCAGTGTCTGTTACTCATTGGAGTAGCCCATCTGTACAGATATGCAGCGATACTAAATAACCAATGGTGCACAAGCTTATGGCCGTATTGGGCAGAACAAGTGTTAACAAAAGAATAGACACTTCTGGAACTCTTCCCAATAGTGGTAGCAATAGAAATATGGGGCGCGCGCCTGGCTAACAAAAATATACGCTTCATAACAAAAAACACCAGCCTAGCGCACTGCATTAATAAGATGGCATCATCGTCTCTCCCAGTGCTAGGCCTACTACGCCGGCTAGCAATCCTGTGCCTAAAGCACAATGTATGGGTCCACGTTAGCCACTATGCTGAGGGGTCTAATGCTGCTGCTAACGCTTTATCACAATTCAATTGGCAGATTTTCACAGAGCTCCTCCCCAACGCCCACCCATCGGGCAACAGTTGCCCACCCTCCCTATGGGATCTAGTGGCGAATAGTTGATGCCATTAATCAGAGCGACAGTTGCCCCGTCGACGTGGCAAGCATACGGTAAGGCATGGGAAGAGTGGACACGACTAGTAGCAGGCAGACGGGTTGACCAATGTGAACAAGCCAGATTACAAGTCACCATAGAATTTCTCCACCAGCTAATGATGAGGGGCATATCAGGGGCGTCAGCGCAGCGGTGTCTGACCGGAGTAGCATTTCACTTTCAACTACTGAATTGGGGAGATGTGACAAAGAGATTCATCATCAGACAATCCATAAAAGGGTGGAAAAGGGATTAGCCAAGTCAGGAGTGTAGACATCCCGTCCCGTGTCACTAAAACTGATTTCTCACATCATATCCCTAACACCATTAACATGACACTCACAATTTGAAGCAACACTACTGTCTACTGCATTTGCGATCGCCTTCTTCGGGGCGCTATGCATAAGCGAATTAGTCCCTCAATCCAAAATTATCACCAGTGGAGGCTTATTACACCAGGACGTAGTCATAGCCAATAATGCATTACGTCTACGCATACGCAAATCGAAAACGGTTCCAGCGGGCAGGGGCACTTGGGTACTTCTACAACCCACAAACGGTACACTGAGTCGGGTAACAATAGTAAAAACATATATAACCATCAGATCACAAAGTAATTTCTTCCTATCACACATTGATGGAATGCCATTATCAAGATACAAGTTCCAAGTTATATTTAATAAATGCCTAACATCAGCAGGGAACCACCCCAAAGATTACGGGACACACTCATTCCGCATTGGCGCGGCCACGGAAGCAGCAAGAGCAGGACTGTCAGAAACGGAAGTTCAGAGGATAGGGAGATGGCGATCCACGTGTTTGGCGAGATACATAAGACCGGACTTGTTATCCTAACGTGGTTTGTTTCTTTTACAGGTGATGCTAAGCCAACAGTGTGGGTGATAGGCCACTCGTATATATATTGGGCAGAAAAAAGGGCGAAAGTCCGCCCAGGCGGGAGGAAATTAGAGTTTCATAACACATATTTCAACTGGAGAGGTATTAGAGGCCTGCAATGGCCACAGGTACTAATAGAGGTAATCAAGGTAGGGAGAGAGGCAAGAGGTCCGGTCATCTTAGTTATACAGGCAGGGGGAAACGACCTAGGTCATCACAATAATAAAACTAGACACTGAGCGCTTCAGAGGATTTTTCACAAAACTAACTATAGTATGGTCAGAGATTGTGCCGATAGCGGTATGGCAAGGTGCGCGAGACATCACGGCCATCGAACGGACAAGGCGGGTAATAAATATTCGGATGGCAAAATTTAGAAGAGACAGAGGCGGTGTAGTGATACGACACCGACAACTGGAAGGAGATAAAGCAGGCCTCATACGGCCCGACGGTGTTCACTTAATGGATATTGGACTGGACAGGACTCCAGGATGGAGTGGAACAAACGTTAAGAGTAATGGATGGGGGTCAGAGTCCTGCATACGAGTAAGCAGGATCCTCCGTGGCCTGGAAATAGAAAGGACATGTTGGAGAGTTTCACTTGTTGGCCAACTTGCCGGTGTGGAGACACAGGGCATGCTGCAACAAGCTGAATTATTTTAGAAATAAAATGCCTTTCTAATGGAATGAGTATAAAGAGTTAATAAAGCTGTGACCGATCCTCACCCATCCAGTTGTAAGAGTTACATTATTGTATTGTCAAGGAAAGGGGGGCGGTAGGGGGGCTGAGCGTCTGGGTTTGGTTGGGGGTCCCCACAGTCTGCCTAGGCTAGATGCAGTTAAAAATTCTTATTAGATACACAGGCGGTGCAGCTTGATTCAGAGCTGGGCTACTACGCTGACTAGCAGACACTGAAGCTTTGGAGCAGACCTCTGAGTAAACAGCTCTTCAGACTCAACCATCTGTGTTACCCTAAGCCATAGTGTATGTAGTTTCTTACGGTTAAAAGGGGGGGGGAGCGACCCAACCCACCTGGAATTGACGATGCCAAAGTCACGTAAAACACAGCAAGGGGACTCCAAAAAGAGTCTCCATTTCTTCCAAAAATTGTGGCACAGACACCACTTAAGTGGCATCAATTGCCCCAGAGTTGCTTAAAATGGTTGATGAGGTGATTTTACCAAATCCTCAAGCTTTTAGTCTCCCCAGGATGACACAGGGGTAGAAAAGTCCTTGCGGATCCATGATTTGTTCATCTTCATGAACGTGAGTCTGTCTAGATTCTCAGTGGACAGCCGCGTGCGCTTATCTGTCAGCACACCACCAGCAGCGCTGAACACACGTTCAGAGAGAGCGCTGGCTGCAGGGCATGACAAGATCTCCAAGGCGTGAGTGGCGAGCTCTGGACATTTTTCCAGATTGGAAGCCCAAAATGAGCAAGGGTCCAGTGACACAGTCATGGCTTCGATGTTCACTTGGAGATACTCCTGTACCATCCTCTCTAGGCGTTGACTATGTGTCAGACTTCTTGTCTCCTGTGGCCTTGCAAAGGATGGTCTAAAAAAGTGGTGAAGCGATTCCACAAAATTGCTGTTACCAGCAGATACTGTGTTACTGTTATGGTTTGAGTGATGAAGACTAGAGATGAGCGGTGTTCGACTAGAACTGTTCGCCAATCTCAAATTCGAGCTGTTTTGGGCGGTGTTCGAGTCGTTCGACGAACGCGAACGATTTGCAAAAAATTCGGCTGTTCGAGGTTATTTTCGATAACTGCTCGTGCACCAAAAGCGTGTCCTGCATGTCTGGCGCTATTTAGAGCACCAATCATGCAGAGATTGTCTGCCACTCACTGTAATGCCACAGCCATGGTGGTTGTGGCATTACATTGGTTGCCCAAATCGATGGGAACAGTGCTCACAGTGAAACATGAAAAGCCGGCAATTCAGCAGCGGCATACACCGGTACCCGACAATTTAGAACCGAAAGAACTGAGCATCACACATAGATTAGATAGATAGAAACATGTCAGTCACATATATAAGAAGTACAGTGACAGTGTTGCTTACTGTACTTGTCATTTAGTGCTAAAGGATTTATTAAAAAAAATATTAGTGTTTTCATGCACCGTCTCTTTTAAAAAGCCGGCCTGCAATTCAGCAGCGGTACCCGACAATTTATAACAGACAGAATAGAGAATCACACATAGATTAGATAGCTAGAAACATGTCAGTCACATATACAAGAAGTACAGTGACAGTGTTGATTACTGTACTTGTCATTTAGTGTTAAAATAAAGGATTTATTAAAAAAAAAATTGTCGTGCGGTTCCCCGTAATTTTAGTCTCTAGCGGAGGTTAAGCAGACGGCTGGGGCAGATGTTTGAAGCCTGGGAAGGGGGTAATACCCACGGAGCTTCCCAAGCTACTAATATCAGCCCCCAGCTGAATACCTAGCCTTTACTAGCTATTAAAATGCGGGACCCCCAAAAAAATGACGTGGGGTCCCCACTATTTTAATAGCTAGCAAAGGCTAGGCAGACAGCTGGGGGCTGATATTAATAGCCCAGGAAGGGTGCCATGAATATTGGCCCCCTCCCAGGCTAGAAACACCAGCCGTCAGCCGCCCCAGAAATGGCGCATCCATAGGATGTGCCAATTCTGGCACTTAGCCTTGCTCTTCCCACTGCCCTGTAGCGGTGGCAGTGGGGTAATAGGGCTGGGGTTGATGTCAGCTTATAATGCCAGCTGACACCAAGCCCAGGTTAGTAATGGAGAGGCGTCTATAAGACACCCCCATTACTAACCCCATAGTCAAAGTTAAAAAAAAACACAAACACCCAGAATAAAGTCCTTTAATTGAAATAAAGACACAATTCTTTATTGTTCTAAATTAAACCATACTTACCCTCACCCCCATTCCAGCTGAAGCCAACGATCTCCTGCAATAAAAGTAAAATAATAAAGCAACATCATCCTTACCTTTCCGTGGTTCCCAGGACAGCTTCAGCTCTGCTACATTCACATTACAGGCTGGATCGCAGCAGAACGCTGCCATCCAGCTTGCCATGCCGCAGAGACTGAGAAGCGCAGGCATGCTTGCGCTCTGCAGTGTCTGGCTGTGACGGCATAAAGATGAGCCGAGGTCATGTCCAATGAACTCAGCTCACCTCATGCACGTCACTGACAGCGTGGGAAAATTCTCAGCGCTCAGCGCTTGAGCAGGAGAATTCTCCCACGTTGGGATGGCATTGAGATGACAGGCTGGATCACAGCTGAGCGCTGCCATCCAGCATGCCATCCTTCATAGACACTGAGAAGCGCATGCATGCTTGCGCTCTGCAGTGTCTCTGAAGCATGACAAGCTGGATGGCAGCGCTCAGCTGCAATCCAGCCTGTCATCTCAATGCCATCCCAGCGTGGGAGAATTCTCCTGCTCAAGCGCTGAGCGCTGAGAATTTTCCCACACTGTCAGTGACATGCTTGAGGTGAGCCGAGTTCATTGGACATGAGCTCACCTCATGCACGTCACTGACAGCGTGGGAAAATTATCCTGCACTCACCGCATGCGCAGGAGAATTTTCCCACGGTGTCAGTGACGTGCATGAGGTGAGCTAAGTTCATTGGACATGACCTCGGCTCATCTTTATGCCGTCACAGCCAGACACTGAGGAGCGCAAGCATGCCTGCGCTTCTCAGTGTCTGCCGCATGGCAAGCTGGATGGCAGCGTTCGGCTACGATCCAGCCTGTCATGTGAATGTAGCAGAGCTGAAGCTGTCGTGGGAACCACGGAAAGGTAAGGATGATGTTGCTTTATTATTTTACTTTTATTGCAGGAGATCGTTGGCTTCAGCCGGAATGGGCGTGATGGTAGGTATGGTTTAATTTAGAACAATAAAGAATTGTGTGTTTATTTCAATTAAAGGACTTTATTCTGGGTGTTTGTGTTTTTTAGCAACTTTGACTAAGGGGTTAGTAATGGGGGTGTCTTATAGACACCTCTCCATTACTAACCTGGGCTTGATGTCAGCTGGCATTATAAGCTGACATCAACCCCAACCCTATTACCCCACTGCCACCGCTACAGGGCAGTGGGAAGAGCGAGGCTAAGTGCCAGAATTGGCACATCCTATGGATGCGCCATTTCTGGGGCGGCTGACGGCTGGTGTTTCTAGCCTGGGAGGGGGCCAATATTCATGGCACCCTTCCTGGGCTATTAATATCAGCCCCCAGCTGTCTGCCTAGCCTTTGCTAGCTATTAAAATAGGGGGGACCCCACGTCATTTTTTGGGGGGTCCCCCATTTTAATAGCTAGTAAAGGCTAGGTATTCAGCTGGGGGCTGATATTAGTAGCTTGGGAAGCTCCGTGGGTATTACCCCCTTCCCAGGCTTCAAACATCGGCCCCAGCCGTCTGCTTAACCTCCGCTAGAGACTAAAATTACGGGGAACCCCACGCCAATTTTTTTTTTAATAAATCCTTTATTTTAACACTAAATGACAAGTACAGTAATCAGCACTATCACTGTACTTCTTATATATGTGACTGACATGTTTCTATCTATCTAATCTATGTGTGATGCTCTATTCTTTCTTGTCTAAATTGTCGGGTACCGGTGTATGCCGCTGCTGAATAGCCGACCGGCTTTTTTAAAGAGAGTGTCTTCTGAGCAGTTTGTCAGCTTTTGGACACATTTGAAGGTGTTTTCTATGTGTTTCTATGTGTTTTTGTTTGCCTGCCATTGGTTTTAACGGTGTTCGACAGTGTTCGACGAACAGTTCCACGAACATCCCGGTGTTCGACGAACCGAACCGAACCCGAACGCTACGGGGGTGGCTCAACACTAATGAAGACTCGACAGTCCCACGGTTGGCAAGTTAGAACTGTGAGATTCACTACATGCACCACTGGTGATTTGTGGAAAAGCACATGTAAGATTCTGCAACAGCCTCTGCTGATACTTCTGCACGCTTGAATCCCTTTCTATGGCAGAAATTATTTTGGCAAATTTACTTTTGTACCGGGGATCTAAGAGTGTGGCATCCCAGTAGTCGGGATTACTTCGAATTCTGACAATCTGAGGGTCATGTTGCAGGTAGTGCAGCAAGAAGGCACTCATGTGTCTTGCGCATCCAGGAGGACCAAGTCCTTGTTGTGTTGGTAGCGAGGTAAGAATCATGCTTCCTTCCTCTGCCCTCTCCCCCCAACCTCGCACAACAGAAATGTGATCAAGGTCTCCCTTATCTGATGAGTCTTCCATGCCCATCGCCAGTTCGTCCTCCACTTCTTCCTCGGCTCCTGCACCTTCCTCAACAGTTTGGCTGCTAACATGCACGCTGGTTAATCCCTCTCCCCCACCCTCACATGCCTGCCGCCTTGGTGCTGCCGACCGTCTGGACCTTGGAGATGTTATCCCTTCCGCATACGACTCCTCCTCTACTTCCTCCACCTCCTCTTGTCCCACCACCTGACTCCGAATTCTTTTTAACGTGTGCTCCAGCATGTAAATCACAAGAATAGTCATGCTGATAATGGCATCGTCAGCACTAAACATCTTCGTCGCCATTTCAAAACTGTGCCGAATGGTGCATAGGTCCCTGATCTGAGACCACTCCTGCAGCGTTATTTGCCCCACCTCTGGATCTCATTGACCCAGGCTATACGTCAGAACGTATAGCACCAGGGCTTGTCGGTGCTGCCACAGTTGCTGCAACATGTGCAGAGTTGAATTCCACCGTGTCGGCACATCGCATTTCAGCCGGTGAACTGGCAGGCTCAACGACTTCTGTAGAGATGTAAGTCGTTGAGCTGCGGGATGCGAATGGCGGAAGTGAGCACAGAGCGACCGTGCCCTCTGCAGAAGGCCATCTAGTCCGGGATAGTGGGCTAAAAATTGCTGGACAACCAGGTTCAACACGTGAGCCATACAAGGCACGTGTGTGACATTGCCCCGGCGAAGGGCCGCACCCAGGTTTGCAGCCTTGTCGCACACGGCCTTCCCTGGTTGCAGGTCCAGTGGAGACAACCATTCATGAAACTGGGTCTCCAGAGCTGACCACAACTCCTCAGCTGTGTGACTCACATTTCCCAGACATTTCAAAGTAAACACCGCCTAATGCCGTTGAGCCCTACTGCCAGCATAGTAAGGAGGTGTGCAGAATTCCTTCTGCGCAGTTAGAAAGCGGGTGGCATTACCAGACAGGCTTTGGGTGCAGGTGCAGGACCGAGAGGAGGTTGAGGAGGCAGAAGCAGTGGAGGAACTTCTAGATAAAGAGGATTGACGCACAACTCGTGGGGACGGCAAGAATTGGACAGCAGCCCCTTGTCCTGCTGTCACCATAGTTACCCAGTGCCCAGTCAGCGACTTGTAACGCCCCTGTCCATGCCTACTCGTCCAAGTGTCTGTGGTGAAATGCACCCTGTCACACACAGAGTTTCTCAAAGAAGCGGTGATGTTGTGTGCGACATGCTGGTGGAGCGCAGGCACACCTTTCTTTGAGAAGTAGTGCCGACTGGGCATCTGGTACTTGGGCACTGCGACGGACATAAGGTCTCGAAAATCCTCTGTGTCCACCAGGCGGAAAGGCAGCATTTCTGTAGCCAACAGCTTGCAGATGGTGAAATTCAACCTCTTAGCTTTGTCATGGCTAGGAGGAAATGGTCTTTTACTTGTCCACATCTGAGGGACCGAGGGCTGGCTGTTGTGCTTAGACAGGGTTGAGTAGGGTGTCCCCGGCAAACTGCCGGTCTGTGAGGAAGATACAGGCGGAAAAGTTAGGTTGCCATGATCCAAAGGTGGTGCTCTCGATGTCGGAGAGCGCTCAACACCAGCTGGTGTTTCCACTTCCAAATGAAATGATGACCTGCCAATCACACTGGCTGTTGCGGGTAAAGAGGTGGCAGGTCTGTGTCCAAAAACATATGTGACTGCTGTCCCCCCAGTCACAGAGGATGAAGAGGCCGCAGATGCACAAGATGGGGCAGACGGTGGTTGGCCCGGCCCGCTAGGCCGCATTGTAGCACAGTGAGCTTCCCACTGCAACTTATGCTTCATATCCATGTGACAGTTCATGCATGAAGTACTCAAACTATGGATTTTTTGGCCTCTACTTAGCGTTTGGTGACAAATGTTACAGATAACACGAGTTGGGTCATCCTTATCGATCTGAAAAAATGCCCAGGCTATGCAAGGCTTAGAGCCCATGCGACCTGAAGAGCCACCACGACTTGTGGTCAGAGGCAGAGTTGTGTTTGAGGATGCAGTTGTTGATGTGCTTCCAGTACTACGTCTCTGTCCAGGAAGGCTCAACCTAACCTCTTCGTCAATAGCATCCTCCTCCACCTCCTCTGCTGACCTCATTGACTGGCTGACTGTGGGTTGACAGTAAGTGGGATCTCCAACCTCGTCATCATCACCCTGTGCGTTCTCACACCCGTCAGCCTCAGAGCCAACCTCTTCCTGCCCTGACCGAAAAGTCAAGTTGTCGCTCCAATCAGGTATTTGAGTCTCATCATCGTCTTCATCATTGTCTCCACCAACAGGAGTTACAGTTTGGGAACGAGGGTCTACATTATGCTCAGAACCTTCTTCATCTGGTCCTGGATCCGACTCATAAAGATTCTGGGTATCAGTGCAGATCATTTCCTCGTCTGGATTAACAGAAGCTCTGGAGCCGACCTCTGATTCCCAGGCTATAGTATGAGTAAACAGCTGTGCAGACTCAACCATCTGTGTTACCCCATACTCAGATGGGCAGATGGAGACTTGGAGCTGTGAGGAAGCAAGTGCGATTGGGGTGACACCTCTGAGGACTGGAGTATTTGTGATGTTGAAGTTGAGGTGGAGGAGAGCCCTCTTGAAGGAGCACTTGATATCCATTGAAGCACCTGCTGTTTTTGTGCATCTGAAATTTGTAGCGATGGGTGTGTTCGTAAGAAAGGGATCGTATCACATTGTCCACTAAAAGAAGTAGGCATCTTAGTTTGGCTGGAAGATGGTCTTTCTTCTGCAGATGTTACTCCCCCCCACCGTGGTGGGGCTCGACCCACCAGAGGACAGGCACCAGTATTGGGAGAGGGGGGCTGGCTGTCAGGGTCCACCGCGGCTCTAGCACAAACCCGGCGACACGGAGGTCGCACGGGCAGGAACAGACTGGCCATGTCGGCTTCGCACTCCAGTGTAGTCCCTCTGCCCTCTTGTGCCCGTAACCTCAAAGGGATGCGCAAGCGGCTTTTCTTCCCAGGGCTGTTCCCCACCCAGCAGGAACGTGGGGGAGCTCAGGTCGGCCTTCCACTGTACTCCCTTACCTCCCTCGCCCTCTTTCCTTCTTCCGTTCTCCATCTAACCCCTCGGCTCTGTGGTGTCCGCTCTCCCTCCAGCTCTCTCCTTCTCACACGTGGATTACCGCGTGTATTCACACTGTGGCGAATCTTTTGGGCCCAGGCATAAGAAGTTGTCGAGGTAATGGATAATATGTGCCCCCTTATAAATGTTCATTACAACCCATTCGAGGAAGCAACTAAACGCCTCAAATAGTGAGCAGGATCTGGAACACCCCATGGGCAAACAGCGATCTATATAGTATGCTCCTTCCCAGAAGCAGCCCAATAGGTGGACACTATTCGGTGGCACAGGTAGTAAGTAACTGGAACGCCGCATCAATGTCTGTTTTGGCCATTAGGGTGCCCCTTCCCAACTTCTTGACCCGCCTGTTTGTCTTGTCAAAGGATGTACAGTATATACTACTGTACTTGGTTCCGCGTCGATGTTGTCGTTTACTGACCTGCCACTTGGATATGACAAATGGTGGATTAGTCCGAATGTATTGGGTTCCGTTTTTGGCACAACTCACAACGGGGATACCACTACGTCTTGTATGGAAAGTGTTCTGAATGGAACCGCCATTCTACCTAAAGATATTTCTTTTTTTAATTTTCTTGTCACGACGTCTGGGTGTTGGTAGGCTGATTTTAGATTTTTACTCCAGCCTTTCTTGATTTTAGAAGGGCATGACATGCCTATATCTGTGTCTCCCCCTCCTTTTACTTCTCCACCTCTTTTCTTTTCGCATGACTATATGTACTTGTCACTTTTCCATGTGTTAGTTGTGTCTTCTGACCAGTTTGTCAGCTTTTGGACACCTTTGAAGGTGTTTTCTATGTGTTTCTATGTGTTTTTGTTTGCCTGCCATTGGTTTTAACGGTGTTCGACGGTGTTCAACGAACAGTTCGAAGAACAGTTCGGCGAACACACCGGTGTTCGACGAACCGTACCGAACCCGAACACTACGGGGGTGGCTCAACTCTACTCCACACCTTGGGCTATGTTCACACGTAGCGTTTTTGATGCGTTTTTGCACTTTTGCATTGCTTTCAACCAAGACAGATGCATTCACTGGGAAATGTCAATTTAACATTTTACAACCTTTTCTGGCCATGTAGTGTGTGACACATCATCAGACATATGCATACAGTGCTGAAAAGACATGGGAACAGCATGGGGAAGTGCATCTAAGACTCCCAGGTCACTGCCTAAAAGTGTGCCCATCATAAGTGATCCTTGGCGCATGCGAAGATGCCTCCCGCCATGCACCTGTAGCTGCAGACTTGCAAAAATCACCGTCCACGTCCTTGTCCCAGTGCAGCGTTCAGTTGTCCCTACCCCATTCCTTGGAATGCAAGCGCAAGTATGCAGCCAGCCAGCCACCCACCCCCAGGCCGCAATAGTAAACTGACAGATTTCTGGGCAGCTGCTTCCACTTGAAATGTGGCCTTTTAGGCTCGTGGAGGCTGAAGCTTTTCACAACCTCATGGCGGCGGCAGCCAGATGTCCATACTCGGTCCCCAGCCGCCACTATTTTTCCTGGTATTGTCTCCGCCACCCATAAGCGCGGGTCCCAGAACATTACCCGTGCCCTCCCCAGTGTACTTACTGGCAAGGACCGCCTAAACACAAGCACATGAATGTGGCCAGGTATGGTACGGAGCCAGTCCACATTAAAAATGCAGACATAAAGTGTCCGGGAACCTTCCCACATATTTTTATTAGCCAGGGCTGTTTCTCGTCAGGGTTGGAAGGGCCCACCAGAGAATCTCTGGGTGGGCCCTGGCTTCTCTTTCAGGAGAGTTCATGATAGCGCAAACTTTGAAGCTGCTATGGGGCTCTTGAGTGGGGGAGATATGTGGGCCCTCTGAATCAAATCCTCTGGTGGGCCCAATGTTTTTCAGTCTGACACTGCTTCTCAGTGGGAGTTGTATTTCACCACAGCCATATTCTTTAGCTCAGTGAAAGGACTGGCATAGACGGAAACTGTATCTACTCTGGGTGTCATTTCTCCCAGGAACTCCTCTAATGCAGCTTGTTGCAGAAGAAATGGCAGCCAGTCCAACATCAGCTCACACTTGTCGGTGGTGCTTCGACACACAAACATCTTTCTTTGAGCCTTTAAATTTATGACTACAGAGTTGGGCAATGGCCTGATCTGCAATGCGGTTTGAGAAATAACATGAATAAGCACGTCCAATCCACATTAAAAAAGCAGCCATAGAGTGTCCGGGAACCTTCCCACACACTTTTCTTAGCCAGGGCTGCTTCTCGGTATGGTTGGACGAGCCCACCAGAGAACCGGAGACTCCTCCGGTGGGCCCAGGCTTCTCCTTCAGGAGAGTTCATACTGCTGAGGTGAGGCCATGATGATGGTAGAGGCCACCATCTGCTTAATTTTCTGTTACTTGGAATGGAAGCGCAAGTATGTAGCCAGCCACCCACTCACAGGCCACAATAGTCTATTCTCATCAGATCTATATCCACAGATGTGCACCACCAAAATAATCATGTAAGATAGGGGAAGGGGAAAGTAGGAGTACTTTCCCCTTCCCCTATCTTACACTTCTCCATTAGGAGAATCCATGATAGCGCAAACTTTGCAGCTGCTATGGGGCTCTTGAGCGGGGGAGAGAGGTGAGCCCTCGGAATCAAATCTTCTGGTGGGCCCAATGTTTTTCAGTCTGAAACTGCTTCTCAGTGGGAGTTGTATTTCACCACAGCCATGTTCTTTAGCTCGGTGAAAGGACTGGCATAGAGGGAAACCATATCTACTCTGGCTGTCATTTCTCCGTCACCAGGTTCCGCCCTTTGTTACACACAACCATGCCTGGCTGTATGTTCAGCGGTTAAAGCCACAGATCAGGCTGTTGTGTTACAGCTTTCAACAACTCTGAAGCGGTGGGTGGTTTGTCACATAAGCATTAAGCATGTTATCTTCAGCACAGCCTGTTGCCACTTGGCCAAGGAAGTGCTGCAGTGCTTTCAGCTTGTGACTGATGTTGTCATTTTGGAGATGGAAGCCGAACTGGATGAGGAGGTGCAGGAGCTGAACAATGTGATTACTTTGAGGTTACATTGGCGACTCTGGTTTTTATACTAAAGAAAGATCTTACTATGTTTTTATTTTTTTTTATTTATTTTTTACGTTATTTTTTAAGACAAATGCATTCACTGGGAAATGTAATTTTAACATTTTATAACCTTATCTGGCCATATGGTGTGTGACAAATCATCAGATACATCCTGTTTCATTTATGATGGAGGGACTCTGAAAGTCACAAAGCCTATTCTTATAGGGCCATCGGGCATCCCTTACTATTCTTATAGGGCCAGCAGTCGACCATCGCTATTGTTAGAGAGCCATCAGCCAGCTATGCTTTGTTGTTCTCATTATTAACGAGTGGGTCTCCTAAACTGTTATTGCGTATGCAGTGACTGCAAGGGCTGCCAAAATTTGGGAAAAACACCAGTAACAATTTAAAGACACATAGAGCTGGGCCACAGTAAAAATCTGTTTCCATTAGAAAGTAGAGGGTCTGCTATGCAGTTATAGTGTATGCAGCGAGTCCAACGGCTGACAAAATTTAGGAAAAACCCCACTAACAATTTAAAGTCACATAGATCTGGGCCACAGTAACGAGTACATGTTCCCATTTTTAGAAAGGAGAGGGTCTGCTATTCAGTTAAAGGGTATGCAGTGAGTCCAACGACTGCCAAAATTTAGGAAAAACCTCTATAACAATTTAAAGACACATAGAACTTGGCCACAGTAACGAGTATGACATATTCCCATTAGAAAGGAGAGGGTCTCCTATACTGTTTGCATATGCAGTGACTGCAATTGCTGTGAAAAATTGGAGGCACTCCAATGCCCCTTGCAAGAGACGTAGAGGTCGGAGGGCCTCCTGAAAACAATGTTCCCATTATTAGGAAGTGGGTCTCCCATACTGTTTGCCTATGCAGTGAATGCAACGGCTGCCAAAAATTTGGAGGAACTCCAATGCCCCTTGCAAGAGACATAGATATGTTGATATGGTACATATGGTGGTGATATGGTGGTGGAGAATGAGGATGCGGAGAAGGAGGAGGACAAGAGCAAATAGACAAAATCAGGAAGCGTATACCCATGTCTGGGTGTGAAGACAGAGGTGCATGGGAATAGAGTTAGACCTTCCCAAAAAAAAGACACTGTATTTGAGTTTATGTTTCGCTGCTATCATTCGGTGGTGTTGAGAAGTCTGGCCCAATCCAGCCCTTGTTCATTTTTATAAGAGTCCGCCTGTCAGCATTTTCAGATGACAGGCGGATGCGCGTATCAACTGTAATTCCACCAGCGGCACTAAAAATGCACTCTGATAAAACGCTAGCGGCAGGGCAGGCCAGGACTTCCAAGCCATAGAGAGCCAGTTCATGCCACGTGTCCAGCTTGGATACCCAATAATTATAAGGCACAGAGGAATCACGGAGGATGTTAGTAGGGTTGGCAAGGTACTTCCTCATCATCTTCCGAAATTTTTCCCTCCTTGTGAGAGTACCCCATGCCTTAGGGCTTGTGCTATGGGAGGGTCTGAGAAAACTGTCCTATAACTTTGACAGTGTTCCCCTGCCGCTGCTGGATTGCATTTGTGTCTCTCTCGCCTGTGCTCCTTGGTTGTCCAACGAACTGTAACCTCTGACGCCAGCGTTTTCAGATGGGAATTTTTTTAATAATTTCGCAACAAGGGCCTTCTGGTACTGCCCCATTTTATTAGGCCTGTCCTGCAAAGGAATAAGAGATAGAAAGTTCTCCTTGTAGCGTGGGCCTACAAGTGTCACCAACCAATAATGACTGTCACCCAAAATTTGGAAAACACGAGGGTCACAGGAAAGGCAGTGTAGCATAAATTCAACCATGTGTGCCAGACTGATAAGAGGCAAGACTTCCATGTCCTCACCAAGAGGACGAATTACCATGCTCTCCCCCTCATCCTCCTCCTCTTCCTCCTCCTCACTGTCCTCTGGCCATCCATGCTGAACAGACGGTATGACAGATGTGCAGGTAGTACCGTCTATAACGCAGGAAGCTAGCTCCTGTTCTTCCTCCTCCTCCTCTTCCTCATTGTCACCCAATCCACATTGGGATGAGATGAGGCTGGGCTGTGTGGAATCACCCTGTATGGCTCCTTGCTCCATCTCATCGTGCTCCACCTGCAATGCAATGTATCATCCGCAAGTTTTGGAGGATGGTACATATGTCTGACATCCATGTCCACTCCTGAGGTCTTATGTGTGGAGTCTGAACTGAATACCGATGACCTTGTTGATGCTGGTAGTCAACAACTGCCCTCTTCTGCTCACAAATCCTTCCCAACATCTACAATGTAGAGTTCCAACGCGTGGGGACATCACAGATCAGTCTGTGAGCTGGAAGCTGCAAACGCTGCTGCAAATGCTGCTGAAGCATGGCAAGGGTGGCGGAAGCTGTAGCTGACTAAAATGGGCACACAGGCGGCGTACTTTGACAAGCATATCCAGCAGATCCGGGTAGGTTTTGAGAAACCGCTGAACCACGAGGTTAAGCATATGGTCCAGGAATGGTACGTGTGTGAGCTCGCCTCACAGCCACCACCAGGTTCAGGCCATTGTCACACACAACCATGCCTGGCTGAAGGGTCAGCGGTGTCAGTCACAGATCTGCCTGCTCTTTCCGTGCTTTCCACAACTCTTCAGCGTTGTGTGGTTTGTCACCTAAGCATATTAGCTTCAGCACAGCCTGTTGCCATTTTGCCAAGGCAGTGCTGCAGTGCTTCCAGCTTACGACTGATGTGGTCATTTTGGAGACGGATGCTGAAGAGAAGGAGGAGGTGTAGGAGCTGTAGAATGTGGGGGCAAACCTGATTGACCCAGGGCCTGCAATCCTAGGCATGGGAAGGACGTGTTCCATCCCAAGGTCCAACTGGGTCCAGGCTTCCACTATATTAACCCAGTGTGCCGTCAGCGAGATGTACTGTCCTTGCCCACAAGCACTTGTCCACGTGTGCGTGGTTAGGTGGACTTTCCCGGTAACTGCGTTTTTGAGGGCACGACTAATATTGTGGGACACGTGCTCGTGTAATGCTGCAATGGCACATCGGGAGAAATAGTGGCGGCTGGGGACCGAGTACCAAGGGACGGCCACCGCTATCAGGTTGCGGAAAGCTTTCGTCTTGACGAGCCTAAAAGGCAACATTTCGAGCGTAAGCATTCGCGAAATGTGTGAATTTAGTAGTGTGGCCTGTGGGGCATTGACTGCGTATTTGCTCTTGTGCTGGCAACTTCCGTTGTGTTGGCGTTACGAGAAACACTTTCCCGCCTTTCCACACTGCTTCTTCCTGCCTGTTGTGGTGCTACGCCTCCCTCACCCTGTGTGCTGCTGTACTAGCTCTGTATGTCTCCTTGCCAGGTTGGATCAGCTACTTTATCATCCACCACCTCGTCTTCCACTTCCGCACCCTAGTCCTCCCCCTGACTTTCTGGCAATGGTGTCTCATCATCATCATCTACCTTTTGTGACAGTAATTGCACTTTACCACTGTGGCCTTCATGTGACCGTGGCTACTCCAATATTTGGGCATTGCTGCACGCATTCTCCTCTTGACTCGCTTGAAGCTGGCCGGACGAAAGGCCCAAATCTACAAATGGAAAAGTGAACAGCTCTTCTGAGTGTCCAAGTGTGGGATCAGTTGTCTCCGGACACTTGGCATGGTGGGAGGAAGGAGGATCAGGGGGAGGACTATGCTGTCCAAACTCACGGCTACTGAGATTTGACCGTGTGGAAGACAGGGTGGAGGTGGTGGTGGCTAAGTGACTGGAAGCATTATCTGCTATCCAACCAACAACATTTTGACACTGCTCTGTGTTCAATATTTGTGTTCTGTGGTCCCCTAGGAATTGGGACAGGAAGGTCGAGCAACAAGACGTGGGTGTTTGTTGTGGCACAATTTCACCTTGCCCACGTCCACGTCCTCGGCCTCTGCATGCAAGATCACGTTTACTTCCCCGTCCTTTGCCACGCACCTTGCCCATTTTAAATGGAGGACAATATATTCCATGTTCACGAGAAAGGACTGATTTTGGAACACAGTTATATGTGATATGTCTCACAGAAAACCATGGTTTTAAATAGCAGGCCTGTAATTTACTAATATTATTCTACACAGAGACTTAGTGTGAATAGCTTCACCGACACACTGCAACGGAATGAAAATAGAAGAAATGTAAGATTTTTGAACAGTCTTATGGGTGATATGTCTGACAGAGAACCACTTTTTTAATAGCAGGCCTGTAATTTACTAATATTATTCTACACAGAGACCTAGTGTGAATAGCTTCACCGACACACTGCAACAGAATGGAAAAGGAGGCCAATATTTTCCACGTTCAGTTCAAATTTCTGGATTTTTATCACTGAAATAAGGAACAGATAGGGCTTTTTTTCTGCAGTGAGAACAAGCAAATGGAGCAGAAAAATGGTGTACTCTGGATTGCTTTTTAAGCAAATAACCAGGATTAAGATAAAAAAAAATTTGCCCTGACCCCTGATACCTGTGTCTATGTCTACAAATATCTGTAATTATTACAGCAGCAGCAGACAGGACGTTCAATGGACCCTCTTGTGCTGGATTAGTCCTCAGAAGGACTGCTAGTTCAGATGGATATATATATATTTATAGTGAAATACCTATACTAACAGGACGTTCAATGGACCCTCATGCAGTCTGCCACATACCCTGCCTGCCTGCCTGCCTAACTCCTGCTATCTCCTTCATCGCTGAAAATATGCAGCTGGATTAGTCCTCAGAAGGACTGTTCATTTTGATGGATATGGATATAGATATATGTTGTGGAATACCTATACTAACTATAAACAAGCAAATCTTTCCCTGATGCAGCAGCAGATCTCCCTACTCTGCTTGATACTGGGGTAGACTGTGACGAGCATGGTGGTGCCAGGTCTGATATAGACCTGATGACGCTGTGCGGCCATCCAGTCACTGTAATGCCCACAACCAACATGGCTATGGCATTACAGTGCATGGCAGGCAATCCCTGCATGTTCATTAGCGCTCTAAAGAGCACCAAACATGCAGGGAGGGGACCCAAGTTCCCGCCCGAGCAATCCGGAAATACTCACCGAGAGCCGAGCTTACCTAGTGGTGCTTGGGCGAGTACCGAGCAGTGGCGAGCACATTCGCCCATCACTAGTAAGGACCTAATCTTTCATTGCATGCGCCTCAGCATTCAGTAGTGAACACTGCTTGTGCGTGCTCACAGAGCAATACGAAATTAATGGGCCGGTGGCAATCAAAATACAGTTGTCGGCCCAAGCACTGCAGTCCCCAGGAATCTGGCTTGGGGCCAGATAAAAGGTCATCTAGGGTCGTAATGTGATGCCTCGAAGCCCTACCCTGGGAGATGGTGGACTCGGAGTCGGATCCTAAGTTGGAGAGATGGGGTGCAGCCGTGGCCCGGACCTGCTCCGTGCCGTCACAATTAAAAGGATGGTATGGGCTTATCTGGGTTGAGTGGCTAATTACGACTACACCACCTGTGGCACCAGGTGAAGGCCACCAGCGCCGCTGCAGTCCGCTGAGGCATGGTGGTATGGCGGCCATCGTTGTTACTACTCCCCACAGGCGGAGCAAGGCCTCAGGGCAGAGGGACACGAAGACGGGGGTAGTAGTCCAGAAAGTCTGCATAGTGTGGTGTGACGCAGAATAAAGAGTCCGGAGGCCATAGGGGTGAACTTCCAAGGCTTTACTCACATAAGAGATGGCAGAAGGAAGGCTACTCAATGCTCCCCGCGGAGTTCTGCGGTCACCAAGGACGAGTGTCCGACAACCTCCGAGTAAGTCCAGCGTTCGATCAGGATCCCGCACCAGAGTGTTCCTAAAACTACAGACCGAGTACTGTCCTGTCTGTGTGTGCATAGGCCGGGTCTCCCTCTAAACTCCTCTCAGAAAAAGGGCACGGGTGGCAGCTCTGCTCTTTCCGTTAACCTGGTGGGATCTTCAGGGCCTACCGGGCTTCCCCGACCAGGACATAGAGTAGCAAGGTCGGGCGTCGGGGGCTGGTACCCCTCTCGCAGCCGGACTCCCTCTGAATATATCAGGTTGGCGAGAACAGGTGGCGTACACCGCTCCGTCTGCATCCTCCCCGGGATCCATTTGCGGTGGAGCTACACTCTTAAGCTCCAGGCCTTCTTGGTCATGGTCCTTGACCGGGCTGAGACATTCCTTGTCTGCAACCTACCCCTCGTCCCAAGGCCGGGGTAAGAGGGCTGTGCCTCCATCCGCTGCAGGTCCACACAGGATCCACTTTCAGGGTGGGAGATCACAGTAGATGACAGCCAATAGACTTGACTAACAAGGACCAAAAACCAAGATGGCTTTTTATTAAATATGAATTTTACAGTGTCACTAAAATGTGAATCCTCCACCCTCACCCACTAAATGGTTCCCTTAACTCTTGGTTCCCCAGTCTCCCTGTAACCAGGAGGGCAGCACCTAGGCATTCTAGCCCCCTCTGGTGGATAAATGTGGTTTTGAATGTGGAGGTTGGGTCCTGACCATCACACTGTTCTTACCTCAGAGGAGGAACACTACACTCCATTAGAGAAGTGCAACATCCCTGTGGCGGTCGAACCCCCAGGGGCGCCACAGTAAACGGCCTGCAGGCCTGAGGTTCCCCACCCCTGTCTTGGGAGATTTGAAACTGCGATCTTCTGATCGCCTGTGCTATGCATAGGGCTTCAGCATTGCTATGTACAGTCATATGAAAAAGTTTGGGCACCCCTATTAATCTTAAGCTTAATGTTTTAGAAAAATTGGTGTTTTTGCAACAGCTATTTCAGTTTGATATATGTAATAACTGTTGGACACAGTAATGTTTCTGCCTTGAAATGAGGTTTATTGTGCTAACAGAAAATGTGCAATCTGCATTCAAACAAAATTTGACCTGTGCATAAGTATGGGCACCCTTATCATTTTCTTGTTTTAAATACTCCTGCCTACTTTTTACTGACTTACTAAAGCACTTTTTTTGGTTTTGTAACCTCATTGAGCTTTGAACTTTATAGCCAGGTGTATGCAATCATGAGAAAAGCTACTTAAAGTGGCCACTTGCAAGTTGTTCTCCTGTTTGAATCTCCTCTGAAGAGTGGCATCATGGGCTCCTCAAAACAACTGTCAAATGATCTGAAAACAAAGATTATTCAACATAGTTGTTCAGGGGAAGGATACAAAAAGCTGTCTCAGAGATTTAACCTGTCAGTTTCCACTGTGAGGAACATAGTAAGGAAATGGAAGAACATAGGTACAGTTCTTGTTAAGGCCAGAAGTGTCAGGACAAGAAAAACATCAGAAAGGCAGAGAAGAAGAATGGTGAGATCAGTCAAGGACAATCCTCAGACCACCTCCAGAGAGCTGCAGCATCAACTTGCTGCAGATGGTGTCACTGTGCATCGGTCAACTATACAACGCACTTTGCACAAGGAGAAGCTGTATGGGAGAGTGATGCGAAAGAAGCCGTTTCTGCAAGTACAGAGTCGGCTGAGGTATGCAAAAGCACATTGGAAGAAGCCTATTTCTTTTTGGAAGAAGGTCCTGTGGACTGATGAAACCAAGATTGAGTTGTTTGGTCATACAAAAAGGCGTTATGCATGGTGGCAAAAAAACACAGCATTCCAAGAAAAACACTTGCTACCCACAGTAAAATTTGGTGGAGGTTCCATCATGCTTTGGGGCTGTGTGGTCAATGCCGGCACTGGGAATCTTGTTAAAGTTGAGGGACGCATGGATTCCACTCAGTATCAGCAGATTCTTGGCAATAGTGTTCAAGAATCAGTGATAAAGTTGAAGTTGCGCAGTGGATGGATCTTTCAGCAAGACAATGATCCAAAACACCGCTCCAAATCTACTCAGGCATTCATGCAGAGGAACAATTACAATGTTCTGGAATGGCCATCCCAGTCCCCAGACCTGAATATCATTGAACATCTGTGGGATCATTTGAAGAGGCTGTCCATGCTCGGCGACCATCAAACTTAACTGAACTGGAATTGTTTTGTAAAGAGGAATGGTCAAAAATACCTTCATCCAGGATCCAGGAACTCATTAAAAGCTACAGGAAGCGACTAGAGGCTGTTATTTTTGCAAAAGGAGGATCTACTAAATATTAATGTCACTTTTCTGGTGAGGTGCCCATACTTATGCACCTGTCAAATTTTGTTTGAATGCAGATTGCACATTTTCTGTTAGTACAATAAACCTCATTTCAAGGCAGAAACATTACTGTATCCAACAGTTATTACATATATCAAACTGAAATAGCTGTTGCAAAAACACCAATTTTTATAAAACATTAAGCTTAAGATTAATAGGGGTGCCCAAACTTTTTCATATGACTGTATAGCAAAAATCACAATCTCCAACATTCACAAGAGGATTGTGATGACAGGCACGGGGGTCTTCTGCAGACCCTCAGCTGTCATGACAACCCATTGGCACTCCGCGATCACATGACAGGGCCTCTTTTTGGCGGGACTTGTGACGTGCTTCTGTGCCGCCCCGGCCAGCTGCTGCAGTCATGGTACTGGTGCACAGTAGTCCAAGCGCTGGTCAAAGTCTTTATCAATTGTGGGGTTAATAATAGAATAATTAAAAGGTTTGTGGCGCCAGTTAGGATGTTCGGCCTGGTATGGCCGGCACTGATGAAGGTCCCTGAGAGTTAGCCGGTGATGAGCAGTGCCAGATGATTAACCCTTCCCAACCAGGGCTGGCTCCGAGGAGGAGTTGGAACAGGAATTGTGCAGCAGAGAATAATCAGCGTTAGATGGGGTAATAATCAGTTTGTTCCTTTTATTGAAGTTCTGCAAACAGTTCCAGAAGATTCTATACAATTCACATACAGGGTTTTGGTCAGACCTGCACAGTGAGAGCTCAGTTTCTCTGTTGTGATGTAATGTAGCCTTCCTGCTGCTAATCATATCTCTGGTAAACAATTCCGTGGATCCCCAGGGGTCCAAGGTGAACAGTTATTGGATCTGTGATCCCTTTCAGCGAGCAAGCAGCTCGAATCATGCGGAAAATATTTACTTTCTCTTGCAGCAGTGTCCCTCATTCTATGCGTTGCTGAGCTCCTGGGCAAAGCACTTTACTGCTTGTTATATGAAGAACGAGCAATCTCTCAGTTTTGCCACAGACTCTGTAAATTTCTGTGGTTCTAAAGACTGATACCCTGCCTCATGCAGCTTGTCCTTGAAGAGAGTACGCTGCTCCTCTTCACCTGGACCTCCATGTTGCTACTTCACCTCACATCTTCACTGCTCTACTGAAGCACCTTCTCCCCCCCTTCAGGGATCATGCACACTTTTGGTTTAGTCAAAAGTGCACAATCCTCCAGTAAGGGATCAGGTACAATGTGTGGATGTAATTAGAACTGCAGAGAAACCAGTCCTCACCATAGCTGGCAATACATATAAAACTATATCACACATGCAGGCATTTTATTGTGCTGCAGACACGGGCGCCACACTTCCAGCCGGCGCGAGTTAAATGCCGCCATTAGCTATTGACATTTAACTGGTTAACAACCACATCTGGATCTCGGCAGCCATCAAGTGCAGGGAAAGAGCCGGAGCCTGCATCAAAGGCTGGGACACGTCTGGTGACATAATATACGTCATCGGTCGTGAAGGGGTTAAAAAAAAGGAATGAAAAAATTTGGATATAATAAAATAAGATTATACAACAATTTTAAAAAAATAATAAATAATAAATTTAGCATAAAAATATGTACCAAAAATGAATAAAAAAAAACTAATTTAAAATACTAATAAAAATAAATAAATAAAGAAATAAAGCTCTGCATGTTTTTTTTTGCAATGCTAAGATTACATTTCTATTATTTACTTTATGACTAATTACAAAAAGGATATTTTTGCAAATCAGGTGGAAAATCTATATTTGGGTATTGAAGTCATCCAAATCCTCATATGAAGCGAGAGATGATGAAAAAAAAATCAGACCTGATCTGACCGAGGACTGAGAATTCTGTTGGGAGATAGAAACCTATAAATGTTGGACTCTGCAGATGATGAAGACATGCGAGGCTTCAGCCAGGTGCGACTGGGTAAGACTTCTATGAAGTGTTTTATTTTTCCATTTATTAAAAGTCCAATTTTAAATATTTAATTCATGTTTTTCTCAGTATTTTTTTTAAGTAACCTATTTTTTTTTATTGAACATAAAGAATCAGGACCAAACAAAATGTCCAACTTGCTATTTATATTACATCGCACTATTATTTGTGTTTGGTCATATTGTGTTGTGTAATATTATATCTATTTTTTTTTACAAAGCTTTTAACAATCTTTTATTTTTTTGCATCAAACATTGGAGAAAAAATTCACAATTAGCAATCATTCACATAGCAATATTGTATCCAGGGTTAACTGGTAAATCCAGATGTAAAAAATTACTACACAATGAATGTTCTAAAAAGAAAATCTAGAAAAACAGCGGCAGAATTGTGTTTTTTTTTCCCCATTTTAGTCCACTTAGAATTTTTTTCCTGTTTTTTCAGCACATTATATGGTTAAATGAATGGTGTCATTCAAAACTATAGAAAAAGAAATCACTCATATGACCTTATTGACATAAAAAAATAATAAAGCTGTGGCTCTTAGAAGAAGGGCCAGGAAAAGACAAAAGATAAAAAAAACAATACAATGGTCACTTCATGAAGGGGTTAATAAACGTTCTTTTATTGTACTGAAAACTTTTACTGATTTTTTAGACAGATAGAGAAACAATTTTATTTTTCTATTTACGGAATTTTTATGAAATGGGAATTTGTCAACATTGAAGGTTTGAGTTTCTTAGACTTTTTTACTTTTGCACTTTTCCTGTTTGCAAAGCATTTAACAATTTTTATTTCTGGATATATATCGTGTTCGCCTCCTTCCTGATTTCTTATTCCTTTGCATATTTGTCACACTTAAATATTTCAGATCATGAAACAAATTTAAGTATCAGACAAAGAAGATAAGACAAGAAACACAAAAATGCACTTTTTTAAATGAAGATTTTTATTATTAAGGGAAAAATAAATCCAAACCTACAGGGCCCTGTGTGAAAAAGTGATTGCCCCCCCCTTCCTTCCTTAAAACATAAATTAACAGAGGTTTATCATATCTTTGGGAAGCTGAGTTCAATTTGAAGAATAAGAAATCTGTAAGGGGGGAAAACAAAACTTCACACCACTGTATACAGTGCCTTGTGAAAGTATTGGCCCCCTTGAACTTTTCTACCTTTTTCCACATTTCTGGCTTCAAACATAAAGATATAAAATTCAAATTTTGGGGGAAGAATCAACAAGTGGGACACAATCGTGAAGTGGAACAAAATGTATTGGATATTTTTAACTTTTTTAACAAATTAAAAACTGAAAAGTGGGGCGTGCAATATTATTCAGCCCCCTTGAGTTAATACTTTGTAGCGCCACCTTTTGCTGTGATTACAGCTGCAAGTCGCTTGGGGTATGTCTCTATCAGTTTTGCACATCGAGAGGCTGAAATTCTTGCCCATTCTTCCTTGCAAAACAGCTGGAGCTCATTGAGGTTGGATGGAGGGCGTTTGTGAACAGCAGTTTTCAGCTCTTTCCACAGATTCTCGATTGGATTCAGGTCTGGACTTTGACTTGGCCATTCTGACACCTGGATACGTTTATTTTTGAACCATTCCATTGTAGATTTTGCTTTATGTTTGGGATCAGTGTCTTATTGGAAGATAAATCTCCGACCCAGTCTCAGGTCTTTTGCAGACTCCAACAGGTTTTCTTCCAGAATGGTTCTGTATTTGGCTCCGTCCATCTTCCTATCAATTTTAACCATCTTCCCTGTCCCTGCTAAAGAAAAGCAGGCCCAAACCATGATGCTGCCACCCACCATGTTTGACAGTGGGGATGGTGTTTCGAGGGTGATGAGCTGTGTTGCTTTTACGCCAAACATCATTTTGCATTGTGGCCAAAAAGTTTGATTTTGATTTCATCTGACCAGAGCACCTTATTCCACATGTTTGGTGTGTCTCCCAGGTGGATTGTGGCAAACTTCAAACGAGACTTTTTATGGATATCTTTGAGAAATGGCTTTCTACTTGCCACTCTTCCATAAAGGCCAGATTTGTGTAGTGTACGACTGATTGTTGTGCTATGGACAGACTCTCCCACCTCAGCTGTAGATCTCTGCAGCTCATCCAGAGTGATCATGGGCCTTTTGGCTGCATCTCTGATCAGTCTTCTCCTTGTTCGAGATGAAAGTTTAGAGGGACGGCCGGGTCTTGGTAGATTTGCAGTGGTCTGATACTCCTTCCATTTCAATATGATCGCTGCACTGAAAGTAAAGGGGCCGAATAATATTGCACGCCCCACTTTTCTGTTTTTAATTTGTGAAAAAGATGTAAAATATCCCAGAAATTTCGTTCTACTTCACAATTGTGTCCCACTTGTTGATTCTTCCCAAAAAAATAGAATTTTATATCTTTATGTTTGAAGCCAGAAAAGTGGCAAAAGGTAGAAAAGTTCAAGGGGGCCAAATACTTTCACAAGGCACTGTATACTATATATATATATATATATACAGTACAGACCAAAAGTTTGGACACACCTTCTCATTTAAAGATTTTTCTGTATTTTCATGACTATGAAAATTGTACATTCACACTGAAGGCATCAAAACTATGAATTACCACATGTGGAATTATATACTTAACAAAAAAGTGTGAAACAACTGAAAATATGTCTTATATTCTAGGTTCTTCAAAGTAGCCACCTTTTGCTTTGATGACTGCTTTGCACACTCTTGGCATTCTCTTGATGAGCTTCAAGAGGTAGTCACCCGAAATGGTTTTCCAACAATCTTGAAGGAGTTCCCAGAGATGCTTAGCACTTGTTGGCCCTTTTGCCTTCACTCTGCGGTCCAGCTCACCCCAAACCTTCTCGATTGGGTTCAGGTCTGGTGACTGTGGAGGCCAGGTCATCTGGCGTAGCACCCCATAACTCTCCTTCTTGGTCAAATAGCCCTTACACAGCCTGGAGGTGTGTTTGGGGTCATTGTCCTGTTGAAAAATAAATGATGGTCCAATTAAACGCAAACCAGATGGAATAGCATGCCGCTGCAAGATGCTGTGGTGGCCATGCTGGTTCAGTATGCCTTCAATTTTTAATAAATCCCCAACAGTGTCACCAGCAAAGCACCCTCACACCATCACACCTCCTCCTCCATGCTTCACGGTGGGAACCAGGCATGTAGAGTCCATCCGTTCACTTTTTCTGCGTCGCACAAAGACACGGTGGTTGGAACTAAAGATCTCAAATTTGGACTCATCAGACCAAAGCACAGATTTCCATTGGTCTAATGTCCATTCCTTGTGTTCTTTAGCCCATACAAGTCTCTTCTGCTTGCTGCCTGTCCTTAGCAGTGGTTTCCTAGCAGCTATTTTACCATGAAGGCCTGCTGCACAAAGTCTCCTCTTAACAGTGGTTGAAGAGATGTGTCTGCTGCTAGAACTCTGTGTGGCATTGACCTGGTCTCTAATCTGAGCTGCTGTTAACCTGCGATTTCTGAGGCTGGTGACTCGGATAAACTTATCCTCAGAAGCAGAGGTGACTCTTGGTCTTCCTTTCCTGGGGCGGTCCTCATGCGAGCCAGTTTCTTTGTAGCGCTTGATGGTTTTTGCAACTGCACTTGGGGACACTTTCAAAGTTTTCCCAATTTTTCGCACTGACTGACCTTCATTTCTTAAAGTAATGATGGCCACTCGTTTTTCTTTACTTAGCTGCTTTTTTCTTGCCATAATACAAATTCTAACAGTCTATTCAGTAGGACTATCAGCTGTTTATTCACCAGACTTCTGCACAACACAACTGATGGTCCCAACCCCATTTATAAGGCAAGAAATCCCACTTATTAAACCTGACAGGGCACACCTGTGAAGTGAAAACCATTTCCGGTGACGACCTCTTGAAGCTCATCAAGAGAATACCAAGAGTGTGCAAAGCAGTCATCAAAGCAAAAGGTGGCTACTGTAAAGAACCTAGAATATAAGACATATTTTCAGTTGTTTCACACTTTTTTGTTAAGTATATAATTCCACATGTGGTAATTCATAGTTTTGATGCCTTCAGTGTGAATGTACAATTTTCAGAGTCATAAAAATACAGAAAAATCTTTAAATGAGAAGGTGTGTCCAAACTTTTGGTCTGTACTGTATATATATATATACTGTACATACATATGTATGTGTATTTTTTGCAACTATTTGCAATCAAGATCAACTGGTTTCTAGGATTATAAAAGACTGTACATACCGTATTTTTCGGACCATAAGACGCATCCAGGTTTTAGAGGTGGAAAAAAAACTTTTGCAGCAAAAAATGTGGTAAAATATATTATAACTCCTAGAATGTCCTTCAGCTCCTATGGCATGCTGGGAGTTATAGTTCACCCTACATTTATTTCATGTGGTTTCCCTGAGACCTATAACTCCCAGCATGTCTTGCAGCTTCTATGGCATGCTAGGAGTTATAGTTCACCACAGTGGTAGTGTTTTGCTGTATGTGCTTTAACTAGGGTAATTCTTGCCTCACTGTTTGTTGTTTGGTGGGAGCGGGGTCGCACTGCAGGGAGAGGATCATCAGGGATCAACGGCGCTGTTATGAATTCACTATGGCAGTGTTAGACAGGAGTTAGTGGGCGGTCCCGGGCCAGATCACATGCTGCAGTGATGATACAAAAGAGGCAGGGCCGGGGGGACTGCACGCTGTGCTGTTCTGAGTTGTCCATACCTCTTTTGTATCGTCACTGTAGCATGTGATCTGGCCCGGGACCGCCCACTAACTCCTGCGTAACGCAGCGTAGTGCATTAATGACAGAGCCGCTGATTTTGCTGTGTGTAATACCTCTCCCTGCCCTGCCACCCGCTACCTGCAGTACGACCACACTCAATCACCGCCACTGCCCGACACCACCACAGTAAGCACCATAATATCTATATTTTGACTACATTCAGAACATAAGACGCACACCTTTTTCCCCAAAAAAATTTTTGGGAAAAAAGTGCGTCTTATGGTCCGAAAAATACGGTAATTCCAAATCTGTGCATCCACGTGTTCCCATGACAGTTCCTTCATATTTCCATCAGCATGGACTCATAACGACAATGGCCTTGATTATTCAAAGTTATACACCCAAAAAGGAGTGTAAATGTTTTGAAGTCACCAAATTTAGGTGCAACTCAGAGTCTCTCCAAACTCTGATGAAATGTGTGGAGCTTGGACGTGAAGAAGCATGGTGGAGGCATGACTGCACAGGTTGTCTAAGTCGCGACGAGCTGTTGGATGCCCTATGGCAGAAATCTCACTCCAATCCCATACTGGAGTGAGATTTCTAGGATCGCACACTGTGACGCAGACCACTCGTCAGACGTTCCAGATTAATGACGAGTCATGCACCCCTTCATAAATCAGAAGTGTTTGATTGCACCATGCCCGCTCATTAAGACTGTCGAGAAAATCACCGGCCTGGAGAAATTGAATCTTTTCGAGGTGAGCAAATCAAAATGATGCAAATTGCATTTGTCTTGAATTTTTAGATATTTGTTCAGACTGGGAAACTTGAACAATATGTGATTCACTTTGTGCAAACCCATTAATATGGCAATCACAAGTTTATATTCTGCAGAAGATTCGAAAGACTAATTGAGTACATTCTAGTGACTTCATGTGGATTTGTGCAATTGGTTTTTCCAAGGGTTTTCAAGAATTAGTAATTGGGGCTACAGTATTCAGAAGAAACAACAATGACCTATTACTGCAAATATGCTGTGATGGAATTGCAGACCCACATCATTCAAATGGCCAAGTGCAGTAAAACATTGCAAAGTTGTCCATACTGAAAGTGCAGCTACTGGGAGGAAATGAATTTAACTCCTTGTGGGAGCCGCCGGCTTTCAGTCATACAGACGCACTCAGAGCTGCTACAGTCACCGCTCACAATATCGTGAGCACGCCTGCCACTTTTATTGACACCTCATTCTGCTCCAATGCTCTGCAGAATAATCTGTCAATCAAAGTGCAGAGGTCTCACTGAAGTGCCCTTCACTGAGTACTAAGCGGACACTGAAGGGGTCGCCTCTATAACTGAAAACCAGCGGCTCCTGGAGGAATAAAGTTAATTTCTTCCCAGTAGCTGCACTTTCAGTAAGTTGACGGACATCTCTGCAATGATATTAACCTGCAGATTTACACTATCTGCTCGATTCATCAATGCTTTCACCCAAAAATTGTAACAAAAAATCTTTGTAAAGTCTCAAATTTAAGGTGCAATGTTCTATAGAAGGGTCAGCACTCCGTACTAATCTGTGGTGCACGTGGAGGGCTTGCAGTCCATAGAAATAATGAAGTCCCAGCGTTCACATCAGTTTCAATGCTTTTTTAATGAATATCCACATGGAAAGACGTTTCAGCCCATCCCGAGCTTTTGTCAATTCACAATTCACAATTGACAAAAGCTCGGGATGGGCTGAAACGTCTTTCCATGTGGATATTCATTAAAGAAGCATTGAAACTGATGTGAGTGCTGGGACTTCAAATTTAAGGTGCAACTCAAAGTTGTGCCAAAATGTTGAGACTTGATCTGTGCCGTTCCGTATGAGAGAAATTCCCAATCCAGTACCTAACAGGAGTTAGACTTCTGGCGTTGTGCTGGGAATCTAATGCCATTCGTCAGATGCTCCAGATTCACGAAGAGGCTTGCACCCCTTGATAAATCAGGAGTGTCTGAATCTAGCGCACGCCCCATCATGGCCTGCGTAAACATTTCCGGTCTTGATGTATCGAGCACTACATCTGCAGGTTTGGGATATGACAGATTCCCTCTAAATGAAATTTAACAGATGGTAAATCAAGATTGGTTCTGTCCGTTGGTGGCACCCCGAAAGATGAGGAACTTGGTCAACTGCCCAGTCTGCAACACCTTGAGACTGAATATATGTGCCGGTCATAAAAACCTCTGGAGTATTTGATGCCGTGATGTTTTAAAGTTTTGTTCTATGATATAATTTTTGAGTTTTTGGTTCAACATTTTTTAGATAAATTCTTAAACTTGAAGCCACCAAAGAAGACAATGAAGGACCCAATGACTCTCTACAGCAACAAGACTCAACTGTCATATTTTGGACTCCTTGAATTGCCTGAAAATGTAATAATTTTATATGTGGCCCTGATCTCATCAACCTTCTGCTTGTACATCCCATCTACTATAGTCATATTATCCGTGATCTTCACCACCACTCACATTCGAGAGAACGTCCGATATGTGTTGTTCAGTCACATGCTCATCAGCAACTCTTTACAGCTTACTATTGCTTTCATTCTTTTTATAGTGGCTTTATACACTGTCCTTATGCCCATGAAATGGTGTTGTGCAATAGCTGGAATTGCAGCCTCCACAGCTTTTATTACTCCATACAATTTGGCCCTTATGTCCTTGGAACGCTACATCGCTGTTTGCTTCCCACTGAGACACAGCGAGATATGCACAGTATGGCGATGTAAGGTGGCCATCATGGCGATGTGGGTGACTGGAGCACTTCCTGTACTCATTGAACTCTCTATTTTGTGTTACTTTGTAGACAGAAATTTTTTTTCCTTTCATTTGTTGTGTATTTGGAAATATCTGCAAATATACAATGTTCAAATCACAATCAGCTTCCTGACCTTTTCCCTCAGCTTCAGCTCGGTGTTGCTCACCATAGTTTTCACTTACATTCGAGTTATGTTGGTTGCTCAAAAGATTAAGTCAAAGAAATCTTCTGCCTCCAAAGCGGCAAAAACACTCCTGCTCCACGCGTTTCAGCTCCTCTTATGCCTGTGCTCCTACAGCAGCACGTTCACCGAGACTCTCTTCAAGAATCAATATATGAACATGGCCCCCATCAACTTCTTTGTATTTATGTGCTTGCCGCAATATATCAGCCCTTTTATTTATGGGATAAGAGATGAAGTCATCTGCAAAAGTATAAGGAAATTCATCTGCTTCACTTAGAAATCAAAAATTTGACTAAGTTCAAAACTGTAGCTGAAAAAAAATAAATGATTAATAATTAAAGCGTCAATGTCTCTTTCCATTCAGATTTGTGTTAAGAAATTTTACATTTTGAATTAAAAATTATTTAGATTTGAGAGTCCTCAGTGGTTGATACCTTTTAATGACTAACTGAAAAGATGGTAACAGGTTGCAAGCTTTCGAGACTACTCAGGTCTCTTCATCAGGCTAGTATAACCCAAATTCTGAAGAGTCACATATTTATACACACTAAGGCACAGAAATAATGCAATAGATGAGACAGGTGATGAAAAGCAGAGCTATTACTATGGGAGAGATAAACATTTCTGGCTGTAAATATTTTAGCAGTTCATAGATAAGGACTGTGAAAGTTTTATTGTTTGTTGCAATGTTGTGATGAGCACATTCCTTAGTTGATGTAGAATGACATAAATCCATGCGACACATTCATTCCTGCTCTGAAAGTGTTAAAGGTCACCATTAGTTTATATTCTGAGACTCTCCTTTCTCTCTGAGATTTGAAGTTACCTTTTAATACCAGTAATTTCATGTCTGTGATGCTGTGATCAGGGGAACAAAAATGCTTGGCTACAGGTAGATCTATTCTGTTTTTCTTTTATTGTGTGGTGATGATGATTCATCCTTGTCCTAAATTTTTGCCCTGTCTCCCCTACATACAGACCCCCAGCTGGACATTTGGTATATATAACTAAGCACACTACATTAGATGTGATACAGCTGAAAGTCCTGATGTGAGTTGGGTGGTCATTATAAACGGACAGGTTTTACATTTTTTCTATTATAGAAATAGGGATCATATCTCATTAGACTGCCATTCACTGGTGTACACCACCATCATTACATCAAGTATAAAATGGGAAGGGAAAAGAGGAAAAGATGTGAATGGAAAATAAAATATAACGTTTATTGAAAATTGCTCTTAAAATGAATAAATTTATGCAAAACGTGCATTAATAAATGCAATACAGGGTCACCATCTATCAAATAGTGACCCACGAAACCCGGTCCGTAGTAAGGTGGAAAGAAGTATTAGTGGGAATGCCTAACCCAGTCCCTAATTTATTGGGATATGGCTGTGTATTATATACCTGAATTAGCCCAATGAAAATTCATTGCCAGTTTTCTATTAAACAACGGACATAGATTGCTCATATAAATATGAGCTGTGTTCTACACCGGATATCCAATCCGTATAGTCTGACAATGCCTGTTGCCAGGGTCATCTTTTTGGCTAATCGTTATTCGGATGCCTCTGCTCTGTGCCAGTCATTGCACTGGCTGCCCATGAATAGGATCCAATTTAAAGTGCTTGTTCTCACCCACAGAGCCCTCCACGGCACTGCACCCCCCTGCGTCTCTTCCCTCAGTTCTGTTTATCGGCCTACCCATTCTCTACGCTCCGCAGGCGACTTTTGACTAACATCCGCACTGATCCGTGCCTCCCACTCCCGGCTTCAAGACTTCTCTCGAGCTGCACCTATTCTTTGGAATGCTCTACCCCAAGAAATTAGGACGAACCACAACTTACACAGTTTTAGGCACTCCCTAAAGACACACCTGTTTAGGGTGGCCTATCATCTTCCCTAATTTAAGTCCTTTTATATTCTTATAGCCCATCCCTCATTTCTCCAAACATAAGTCTCCACCGAACCCAAAAGAACTACAGATACTGGCTGGTGACGAGCTCATGCAACATTTATCTATCCCCCATCCCCTCAAGATGGCCGGACCATCATGGTAAATAAGCCCCTGTACTGGGCAATCTGCCAACTCAAACTGGATGTTAGGGGTGGTGATCCTGACCCCATACTTTTAAAGAAGGAGAGAGAGTGGATTTTTAGGTGCAATTCGGTAAATCCACATGGGATGAATGAAAACTTCAATTTTGGTTGTTTTCTGTGAAATCCCATAACACCCGAATAAGAACAATTACACTAAAAATCCTTTACCCTTGTGGACGTCATTTCTTTCTTGAATCCCTGGAGGAATCAGGTGATGGATTTTCCACCCCTCCTGGTAATTTAATACGCTAATAGTGGGTTAAAAGGATAAATGATGTTCACATTGGAGAGGATGGACTAATTCTTTTTCTAATATGATCTATCAAACCCTCTTCCTATGGATGAAATGGAATAGAATGATAGGTAGATGATAAAATATGGCATAACAGTGGGTCCATTTTTAGGGTATAATTATGACCTTATAGGAAATCCATACAGGAGAAGCTGGTTCAAGCTATTCGTAACATTCCCTCTCTCTTGATGAATTTTTCCATCTATCTATATTGAGTAGGGATTAGTTTTGGAATAAATTTCATATCTGACAATTGTCTATATTTGGGATATGACCATTGTAGACAAGTTGATCAATATAAAATCCCTTTCTCCCTCTATATGACATGTCAGAATAAAACATACAGTATGATGTGGAGTGATTATGATGTGGCCATGATTGATATTGTATATATTCAATTGATTATGGACTGTCGGCATATAATTAATTTATGGATAAATAACATTGGTGATATATGCCTGATATGTAGTATCTTTGATCTGATGCTGAAATTAATCATAAATGTGGTATATAATTAATTGTTGGCATTAATGTTGGCATACAATCAATTTATAGATACAGTATATAAGACTTAGTAATATATGTCTGATACGTAGTATCTCTGATCTAATGCTGAAACTCATCAGAAATTGGATCTATCTTATGGTTATAATTTGATTGGTTGACCCACTTGTCAATCCTGATGGACTGTATAAATATCCGGGACAAGGGGCCAACCTTGCCCTTAGAAAAAGCCGGTATACCGGTGAAACGCGCGTCAGGGACTGAGTCCCGTGTTCTGATAGTATAGGTGGATAGGGAATTTTTGATAATACCAATGAATTAACACTGAATCACATCCTAAGAAACTTTGATTTAAGATCTTCTGGCTAGCTTGTGATCCATACAGCACCCGTGCAGTGATGAGGTGCTCTGCGGATCAGTGCGGATGTTAGTCTAAAGTCGCCTGTGGAGCGTAGAGAACGGGTAGGCCGATAAAGAGAAATGAGGGAAGAGATGCAGGGGGGTGCCGTGCCGTGGAGGGCTCTGTGGGTGAGAACAAGCAATCTAAATTGGATCCTATAATTCATGGGCAGCCAGTGCAATGACTGGCACAGAGCGGAGGACTCTGAGTAACGATTAGCCAAATAGATGACCCTGGCAACAGGCATTGTCAGACTATACGGATTGGATATCCAGGGTAGAACACAGCTCATATTTATATGAGCAATCTACGTCCGTTGTTTAATAGAAAACTGGCAATGAATTTTCATTGGGCTAATTTAGGTGAATAATATACAGCCATATCCCAATAAATAAGGGACTGGGTTAGGTATTCCCACTGATACTTCTTTCCACCTTACTACGGACCGGGTTTTGTGGGTCACTATTTGATAGATGGTGACCCTGTATGCATTTATTAATGCACGTTTTGTATAAATTTATTCATTTTAAGAGCAATTTTCAATAAACTTTATATTTTATTTTCCATTCACATCTTTTCCTCTTTTCCCTTCCCATTTTATACTTACATTTTTTCTGGTTGCAAGGAAAGGTACCTGAAGCTGGTGGAGATGACAGGGAGCTTCTGACAATGATGCTTCTTAGATTTGGGGCTGCCTGAAACATAGAAGTTGAGGGTTCTGGAAATATGGATTGTAATCGGGCATCTTTTTGTAGTAAGGGTTGTAGTTTCCGTGTAGCTCTCCTTAGCGCCTCCAGGTTTGGATTGTAGGTGACTACTAGAGGCACCCGGTTGCTTTCTTGTTTGGTTTTGTAATGTAGGAGACGATTCCTTGATATTCTGGTGGCTCTTGTAATCTGGTTCTCAATTGTTCTTGGATGGTAGCCCTGATTCAAAAAGGTCTTTCTAAGGCCATCAAGGTGTTTGTCTCTATCCATAGGGTTGGAACATATCTGATTGTTTCTGATGGCTTGGCTGTAGACAATAGAGTTCTTTATGTTTTTGGATGGAAACTGTCCCATTTAAGGTATGTAGGACTGTCGATTGGCTTCCATTACAGGGATGTCTCTATTTCATTGTTCTGTAGCTTGATGATGGTGTCCAAAAAGTTAATTTCAGTACAGGAGTAGTTGAGTGTTAGGTTGATGGTGGGATGAAATCGATTAAAGTGTTCATGGAACGCCTTCAGCTGTTGCTCAGACCCCGTCCAGATGATTAAAATATTATCAATGAAACGATAGTAGGCCAAAGGCCTGATGGGACCTGAGGACAAAAAGTCACTTTCAAGCTTGGCCATGAAAAGATTTGCGTACTGTGGAGCCATTTTACTTCCCATCGTTGTACCAGTCTCCTGTAGATATATGTTGTTATCAAATTCAAAGTAATTGTGGGTGAGGATGAATTTTGTAAGTCTCACCACGGAATCAGCATCAATTCCTGTATTTTCCATGAAGATTTTGCAGGCATTTAATCCATCCTGGTGTGTGATATTTGTGCACAACGATTCCACATTCATGGTGGCCATGATGATTCCTTCTGGTAGAGGACCTATTACTGCTAGCTTATCCAGTAGGTCCATCGTGTCCTGAATGTAGCTGGGTGTATTTGACTCGCCCCCTGGGCCGTGGGGAACGATGGGGGTAGTAGTGGCTACCCGGTTCTGTGGCTCAGGGTGGTCAGACCAGTGGTAGTCTGCCATGCGCTGTTGGTAATGTTCGACTACGCCAGCCGTGGATTGCGGTCAGTGCGAACAGCCGCTGCAAGGCAGACCGCTGGGGCTGATGGTGTATGCAGCTGGGGTAGTGTGACTCCCCACGGGAAGAGTGCGGCCCCAGGGCAGTATAGTAGAAGATGGGGGTGATGGTGTAGGGCGTCCCAGCGCCGTTAGTGCTGGAGGAGCAAGGAGCACACAGACAACAGGTTGCAGTCCAGGGTCTTTACTAGAACAGGTGAACTGACCCACAAACAGGCCCGGCTAGGAGGGGGGGGCCTGGACGTCTGAGAGCAAACGGGAAATTGGCCCTGGTCAGGGTGAGGGTGTAGGCCTGCCGTGCTCTCTGCGCTCCTTCTGGCTATTTCCTCCTTATAGGGTTACAGCCCATGGTCCCAAGCTCACCGTGTCTTCTCGCCCGTATGGCCTGCAACTTGGGTCCCTTTCTATTCCCGGCCTGGTACGGCTTTGCTGGTCCCTTCTGGTGTGGCGGAACCTCCAGGCTTCTTAGGCCAAGGAGCATACAGTCCCCTGCGGACTGGTTATCTGCTGTAGGATGTGGAATCCTCACAGCCTCAGATGCCAAAGTCTGGTAAATTGGGTTCTTTGCCAGGACAGGCGCACTTCACCTCTTTTCCCTGGCCTGTGGCTCTCCTACCGCCACACGTCCTCTTAGGGTGCAATACAACTGTCCCTCACTGCTCTGGGACACCTCTCAATCCAGAGACAGGTCGTCCAGTTCTCCCTAACCCTGCCCCCAGTTCCAGCTTTTATAGGGGCAGCCTGCTCCCCCTACTGACCTGAGACAGGAGGTATTGCATGCTAATGTCCCCCTGACCAGAGAACCTCCCCCTTGCTCTCAGACACAGCTTTATTATATTTGTGGCATCCAGGCCAGGGTGACATATTCCCCCATAGTAGAATTTAGTACTCCGGGACTAAACAGTAAACAAAGATAATATACATGACTATAAAACATTAGCAGACAAACGACGCACAGATTGAGTTCTTAAGGTCACAGTGTGGTCTGTGACCGGGTGTCCATATCACCAATACAACGGGGAGCCTTAACCAGGTGGGGGTCTGTCCTACCCCAAGTCCTTCACAGTCTTAGTTCATTCCTTGGTTAGGCTCCGAGCACAGTCTATACAAAGTCCCGGTTATTAAAAGTCCATAACCTTTGAGTCCGTACGGTAACTGTAAGAAACTGAAACACAGAATTACCAATCATGCATGTAACTTTGCAAACATTTCAACACTTGGCAACAGGGTTATTTACAATTTTAGTGCACCCTATATTCTCCAGCGAGCGGGTATCTGCCCCTTTGTGCTCCTGGTTGACCTCCTTAACCCACTGTCTGGTGGTGGACCGACCTGGCTTTCCCCACTAGCGTTAGGGGTACAGCTACCAGCTGGGTGTACAGGTAGGGCAGGCAGCTGTCTGCGGGTCCTTTGGCTTACCGCAGGCATGGCAGGCTCACTGTCAGCAGAGGGTTGATTCTCCTGGGCTGTTGGTACCGGCTCTTCTGCCTCTGTAACTGCTTGCTCTTCTTCACCTTCCAGCTCTGGTGTAGGTTGTTGCTGAGCCGGTTACAGGAAATGCAGGACGGGTACTACTATGGCATCGTTTATTCGAGTCCAGGACTGAGGGAACTCTCCGAGAACGGTGCTGATCATTTCTTCCTTGTCCTCTGCGGGTTCAAGGTCACTTTGATCCTCTTCTGCACTACGAAGTTGCTCGGGGCACCTTTTTAGGTGGTCTCTGGAGACGGTACTAGTGGTTTCTCCTCCGTCCTTGGTGATCACGCACACCTTCGGGTTGTCGTGATCAGACTGCAGTACGGTGTAGGGTTCACTTTCCCACTGGTCGTCCAACTTATGTAGCCTTCTCTTGCGCTTCAGGACCTGCTCACCAGGTTCTAGGGGACCAGCAGGGGCTTGTTGGTTGAAGAGTTTCTCTTGCCTCCCTCTCACCTGGGCCAGGCTCTTCTCCACACTCTCCTGTACCTTCTTGTACTGCAGTTGCCTTTCCGCATCCCAGTCCGCATCCGGGGAGGTGTCCTCAGGTGTTAGGACTCCCATCTCCAGGTCTACAGGCAGCTTACCTGGTCTGGCTCGCATCAGGTAAGCCGGGGTGCATATTGTAGCATTCGCCGGGATATGGTTGTATAAGTCTATTAGGTCCGGCAGTTTTTCTGGCCACAGGCTGCGTTCCTCCAGGGGCAACGTCTTCAGGAGATCAATGACTATATTGTTCATTTTCTCACACATCCCGTTGGTTTGTGGGTGGTAAGGCGTTGTCAGAATCTTCTTACAGCCATAGAGGTTGCAGAACTCTTGGAAGATTTCAGCCTCGAACGCTGGACCCTGGTCCGTCAGAACTTGGTCTGGATACCCGTGTGGACAGCAGAAGTATTGCTGGAAGGCTCTGGCCGCCGTTTGGGCTGCCAAGTCTTTTACCGGGACCACCACTAGAAAACGGGAATAGTGGTCCATGATTGTCAGGGCGTAGATGTATCCTGATCGGCTTAGAGCCAATTTGATGTGGTCCAGAGCTACCAGCTCAAGAGGCTGCTGGGTGACGATGGGCTTCAAGGGTGTCTTCTGGCTGGTGCGGTCTTTCCTCCTTAAGTTACAAGGGCCACAGTCCCTGCACCACTTCTCTACAGCCCCTCTCATGCCGACCCAAAAGAACCATCCTCTTAGCAGGAACTCCAGTTTCTTCCAACCGAAGTGCCCCGCTCTGTCATGGTAAGCCCCCAGGACCATAGCTGCATCCCGCCTTGGGACCACGACTTGCCAGGTCAGCTCGTGTGTCCGGTGATTGACAAGTCTTCTGCACAGCTTGCCTTCATAGAGGAACAGCTTGCTCTTCTCTTTCCATAGCTGCTTAGCTTTCTCGGGAGCATCCGGACCTAAGCGGGCGTCTTCCTGGGTCAGCAGATCTTTCACCAGGCGGATTGCAGGGTCACTATCTTGGGTCTCGGCCCAGCTGTGGTGAGGTAGGGGATTGATCATAACAGTTGTTAAATCTTCCTCTTTCACGCGGTGGGAGTATTGAGCGGCCCCACACCGGTGAAGCGCGGGGAGTTCTACCTCCTCCAGCTCTTCTGGGTCTTCGTCACCTTCAGATAAGTGAGGCATTCTCGATAGGGCGTCAGCGTTGGCATTGGTTTTGCCTGCCCGGTACTTGATCACGAAGTCATAATTGGAGAGACGGGCCATCCACCGCTGTTCCAGGGCACCAAGTCTTGCACTGTCTAGGTGTGTTAACGGGTTGTTGTCCGTGTACACAGTGAACTTTGCGGAGGCCAGGTAATGCTTGAAATGTTCCGTTACGGCCCACACCACCGCCAAGAATTCTAGCTTGAAGGAGCTGTAATTCTCCGGGTTCTTCTCGGTGGGCCTCAGCTTCCGGCTGGCGTACGCGATCACCCTTTCTCTGCCCTGTTGGTTTTGTGACAGCACGGCTCCCAGTCCCACATTACTGGCGTCTGTGTGGAGAATAAAAGGCTGGCCATAATCAGGGTAGGCCAGGATCTCATCCCCTGTGAGGGCCATCTTCAACTGGTGGAAGGACTCCTCTTCCGGTTTATCCCACTTGAAGGGTGGCTTTTGGCTTCTGGACTTAGACTGTCCTATCAGGAGGTCCTGCATAGGAGCTGCCATCTTAGTGAACCCGGGGATGAACCTTCGGTAGTAGCCTACCAACCCGATGAATTGCCTCACTTCCTTGATGTTCGAAGGGCTTGGCCAGCTCTTGATTGCCGTGACCTTGTCAGGGTCGGGGGCTGCTCCTTCCGCACTTACCACGTGCCCTAGATACTGGACCTTCGGTTTCAACAGGTGACACTTTGATGGTTTCACCTTCAGGCCATAGCCTGCCAGGGCTTCGAACACCTCGGCCAGGTGCTTTAGATGGTCCTCGTAAGTCTTCGAATAGACGATCACATCGTCCAGGTAAAGGAGGACCGTCTCGAAGTTTCATGCCCTAGACAGCATTCCATCAGCCTCTGGAAGGTCCCTGGTGCGTTGCAGAGTCCGAAAGGCATACAGTTGAATTCGCTCAGTCCCATCGGGGTGGTGAAGGCGGTCTTCTCCTTGTCAGCCTCTGCCACAGGAACCTGCCAGTACCCGCTAGTAAGGTCCAAAGTAGAAAAGAAGTTAGCTGATTTTAGTGCGGCTAAAGACTCCTCTATTCTAGGCAGCGGATATGCGTCTTTGTGGGTGATACGGTTGATTTGTCTATAGTCCACGCACATTCTCATGGTGCCGTCTTTCTTTTTTACCAGAACCAGGGGGGCTGCCCAGGGGCTACAGCTGTCTCTAATGACCCCAGCTTCTTTCATTTCCCTCAGCATACCCTTGGCATTCTGATAATGTGCAGGGGGTACAGGCCTGTGTCTCTCTTTTATTGGTGAGTGGCTCCCTGTGGGGATGTGGTGTTCTATCCCTTTTACTCTGCCGAAGTCCAGCGGGTGCTTACTAAAGACTCTCTCGTACTCCTGTACCACCCGGTAGACTCCTTGTTTTTGGTGCAGGGGAGTGGAGTCAGCACCCACATGGAGTTTCTGGCACCAGTTCTCCTTTTGTTTCTGGGAGCCATTACCCTCCACCTGTGGAGATGGAGGCAAAGGCTCCACGGCCCTGATAGCTTTGTGTTCGACAGCAAACAGTTTGGCAAGTGTAGCGTACCTGGGTAAGTGTACCTCTCTCTCCCCAATGTTGAGAATGCGAACGGGCACCCTCCCATGACGGACATCAACCACCCCCCGGGCTGTCAAATTGGTGGGCCTGCTGTCCGAGTACACGGGTTCTACCATGGCTTGGTAGTCTCTACCTCTCAACCCGATTGCAGTCCGACACCAGATCATCATTTCACTTTTGGGAAGCATGGAAATGGGGAATGGGTCACTCAGTCTTACACTTCCGATCTCACCACCAGACAGTTCTACCTGCTGCCGTCTCATCAGGTCTTTTATCTCTTTGTTGAGGACTCTCTGTTGGCTGGAACTAGCATTCACCGCCACCTGTTGTAGAATTACAATTACCTCTGAAAGACCATTTTCAATCACGTTAGTACCCACAGTTATTTTAGGGTGACTTTCACGACGGTCAATGTCCACAATAATCACTCCCTGTGCCGGTAGTTCAACTTTACCAATTTTAATGGTCATCTCCTTGAACCCCATCTGCGGCACGGGCAAGCCATTACTGGCGATGATGCTCAAGTTACTGTCTGGATACCGCGTTATATCAGCATCAGTCCAATACTGCTTAAAAAGTACATAAGGGATAATGGTTACTTGCGACCCAGTATCCAGCAAGGCGCTCATGGGGATACCGTCCAGCACCACGGGTAAAACCGGGCGCCCCCCAAAGTACTTATCACGCCAATTATAAGGGCCTCGTGACCTTATGCCTGGGGGTTGGCCCTCTGCCCCAGGTTGGACCCGTTTAAATTACAGTACCTGGAAATGTGTCCGGGCTGGTTGCATCGACGGCAAATGGGCTGTCCATCCTCTGCGTAGCGGTCTGTGTGCCTCCCTCGGAATGACGGGATCCTCCTCTGTCGACGCCACGGGACATCCTCCGGACTTGAAGCCAGCTCGATGGGTCTTGACGGGTCCACTTGTAACGCCTGGACGGTCCTGGTCAACGCCGCGACGCTCCTGGTCAGCTCCTGGACTTGGTGATGCAGATCTTTCAACAGGGCTTGGTTCAGGGCCTGTGCATCGGCCCCCACAGAGTCCATAAAGTAGGGCGCCACCTCCTGGTGGTAGGGGAGAGCAGGGCGCCAGGGGTTTATAGCGACACTTGTTGCGGGTTCACGGAGCACCCTTATGGCCCTGTCCTTGAATTGGGCAAAGGTCAGATCAGGGTTCTGAAAGAACATGAGGCGCAGCTGGGTCCTGTGGGCGCTAGACAGCAGACCTTCTATAAACTGTTCTGTTAGTAGCTTATCCGTTTCCTGCACGCTGCCAGGGTCAGCTTGTTTGATGGCTCTCAAGGCTTCCTGCAAATTTAGGGCATAGTCTCTGATGCTGTCCTGTGCCCGCTGCTTACATCCATAGAACCGCATTTTAATTTCAGCGGAGGTACGTGTATCAAAGGTACCCCGCAGCCGGGCCAGAATACCCTTCACAGTTCTTTTCTCCTCAGCGGGCCATGACTTTACCTCCCGCTGGGCTGCGCCAGTTAACTGCCCTGTCAGTATGCTAACCTTCTGTTCCTCTGTCAGGGGGTAAACTAGGAATAAACTGTACAGCCTTTCCTTAAAGTCAGTTAGGACATGGGGCTCCCCTGAATACTTAGACAGCCAGGCCGCTCCAGGGATGTAAGGCAGGAAAATTGGCATCACCGCTGCTGCAGCTGCGCTGGTGGTAGTGGGCGCCTCCGTGTCTGACATTTTCCTCCCCCCTAGTTAAGCGTGGCCTACCTTCCAACGATCCTCCGCTGGTGCTGCTCCGAACGAGGACCTTGCGTCGCGTCCTGGTGACGTCAGCGTCGCTCTCTCTCCCTTCCAGGACCTTGCGCAGCGTCGGTGCGTGGGGCGGAGCTTCGGGTCTCGCGCGGTTTGGACGTCCACGCCCCTCTTCTTCCCGCACGGTGTCCTGAAGATGGCGTCTGTTGGCTGGAAAACGGCAGAAGATGGCGGGAACCGACGGAAGATGGCGGGAGACGGCTCCGGATGGCGGGAAACCTCTTTTCAGGTGCGTGTATAGTCTTTTTCAGGCACGCAATACCCGTTTGTGGCGGGTTGGTAACTATCCTGCCGACTACGCCAAAGCTGACTCGCCCCCTGGGCCGTGGGGCACTCGGATCCGGCAATAGGCGAACGATGGGGGTAGTACTGGCTACCCGGTTCCGTGGCTCAGGGTGGTCAGACCAGTGGTAGTCTGCCATGCGCTGTTGGTAATGTTCGACTACGCCACCCGTGGATTGCGGTCAGTGCGAACCGCCGCTGCAAGGCAGACCGCTGGGGCTGATGGTGTATGCAGCTGGGGTAGTGTGACTCCCCACGGGAAGAGTGCGGCCTCAGGGCAGTATAGTAGAAGATGGGGGTGATGGTGTAGGGCGTCCCAGCGCCGTTAGTGCTGGAGGAGCAAGGAGCACACAGACAACAGGTTGCAGTCCAGGGTCTTTACTAGAACAGGTGAACTGACCCACAAACAGGCCCAGCTAGGAGGGGGGGGCCTGGACGTCTGAGAGCAAACGGGAAATTGGCCCTGGTCAGGGTGAGGGTGTAGGCCTACCGTGCTCTGCGCTCCTTCTGGCTATTTCCTCCTTATAGGGTAACAGCCCACGGTCCCGAGCTCACCGTGTCTTCTCGCCCGTATGGCCTGCAACTTGGGTCCCTTTCTATTCCCGGCCTGGTGCGGCTTTGCTGGTCCCTTCTGGTGTGGCGGAACCTCCGGGCTTCTTAGGCCAAGGAACATACAGTCCCCTGCGGACTGGTTATCTGCTGTAGGACGTGGAATCCTCACAGCCTCAGATGCCAAAGTCTGGTAAATTGGGTTCTTTGTCTGCCAGGACAGGCGCACTTCCCCTCTTTTCCCTGGCTTGTGACTCTCCTACCGCCACACGTCCTCTTAGGGTGCAATACAACTGTCCCTCACTGCTCTGGGACACCTCTCAATCCAGAGACAGGTCGTCCAGTTCTCCCTAACCCTGCCCCCAGTTCCAGCTTTTATAGGGGCAGCCTGCTCCCCCTACTGGCCTGAGACAGGAGGTATTGCATGCTAATGTTCCCCTGACCAGAGAACCTCCCCCTTGCTCTCAGACACAGCTTTATTATATTTGTGGCATCCAGGCCTGGGTGACACATATTCTTTACCAGGTGTTTAAGAACACCCTCTACGCATCCAGAAACTTGCTCAGTAAGGGTGCCCACACATGAAATAATTGGTCTTCCTGGATTACCAGATTTGTGGATTTTGGGAAGCCCTAGAATGTCCCTATTCTTGGATTCATCAGGCAGACAAGATACCAACTTGTTTAGTTCCTTGTAATAGTCCTGTGTAGGGTCAGACTTCAGTTTTTTGTATGCGTAGCGCATACCAGAGCGATACTGATCACCTGAGCTGACGCGCCTTTTTTCCGGGGGTTCCGCAACAGCTGCATTCTGTTCTGATGAAGGTCTGATAAGGACCGAAAACGTTCAAACTACTAATCAAATGCACAATAAAAACGGAACTTTTTTGGCATTGTCTTGAGTGCCAAGTCATTTTTCTTCTGCATTATGGATGGGCTGGATGCCCTGCTTGTGCACCAGGAGCATTAACTGCATGAGTGCCGTGTATTACCTGATGTGTTGACCTTCTTCTTTGTTAGTGTGTTGTCTCATCTAGAAAATTCATGTCCATATCTCAGCATACAGATCTCAAAAAGTTGGTCGCCATCTTGGGACTCGCCTCTATCTGGTAGGGTAAAAAAACAGTAAGTGAGAATAGCTCTTGGTTTTTCAGCCAATCCCATCCATGTATTGGTCTGACAGTCATTTGCAAGGTCCATTATTTAACGTACATTCAACAACTACTTTAATTTATTGTACCTCCATTAGCTAGGACGACTTTTGTCATGAACAAATATAACTGTTAGCAGACTAGATGTGAAATCTGACAACTATGAAAAGGGCTGCCACAAACAATCTCAATACTAGCCATTCCACTTAACTGTTCGCATTGACCACTTTGTTGATCATTCCTGTACAGAGCACCTTGCCTCTGCAAAGTCCTCTGGGCTACATTCAAGTAGTAGCTGATTACCGGTGGAGGAGGCCGACAGAAGGCTAGTGAAAAAAAGGGTTCAAAACCAGACTGACGATACCAAAGACAGTAACAGCTGACTTAAATGAGATCAAGAGGATAGTCAAGCTCAAAACCAGAGTGTCTGCACCAGGGTCAGAAACAACATAAAGGACGAGAGGAGAAGGAAAGCCAGGGTCAATATCAGAGGGAGAGAATCAATGTTAAACATTGTGTTATGTGTGGCGCCCATGCCGGTCCAGTTGCCACAGAGGTACTGCATCTCAGCCAGAGGTGTGGTACGCCACTATCAGGTAAGGAGGGAGCACTACCCGGGACCCAACCTCTCACATCCAGCACTACACCACTTCATAAGGGAAGGTCCAGATAGCTCCTAAGGGAGAGCACAGGCCTGGTCCCTGTCAGGAGGGTGGAACTAAGTAGAGGAGGTGGGTGGAGGAAGTAGCTCAGGGTAGCACCGAAAGAGGAGTATATAAGCAAGGGTAGAAACATCTAGAAGGGGCTCTGAGGAGTGAGTTCAGTGAATGAGGACTATGAGGAGTAAGGTCCTGATGGTGAGAGGGCCCAGTCAAAGGGGCCCAGGAGGAGAGTGAGGAGAGAACATCGCAGCAATGGGAAAGGCTCCAGAGATAGAAGGGATCCTATGGGGCACGTCAATGCCACCATGACTACCCCAATAGAAAAGGACCGGCCTGGCTACCGAGTACCTCATCATTAGGCACCTGTCCCGGATCTTTGCATCCCTCACCCCAGTTTGCTAAAATCTGTTTTGCTCCATGTCCAGCTTTGAAGATGGCCTGGCATGATCCCATGCAGTCATCTACATAAGCCTGTATAAGGTTCCCCAAGACACTCACCTGTCTTAGTATTAAGACTAGTGTTGAGCCACCCCCGTAGTGTTCGAGTTCGGTTCGGTTCGTCGAACACCCGTGTGTTCGCCGAACTGTTCGTCGAACTGTTCGTCGAACACCTTCGAACACCGTTAAAACCAATGGCAGGCAAACAAAAACACATAGAAACACATAGAAAACACCTTCAAAGGTGTCCAAAAGCTGACAAACTGCTCAGAAGACACAACTAACACATGGAAAAGTGACAAGTACATATAGTCATGCGAAAAGAAAAGAGGTGGAGGAGTAAAAGGAGGGGGAGACACAGATATAGGCATGTCATGCCCTTCTAAAATCCAAAAAGTGAGAAGCCGAGACGGCCAGTCCGCTCCTGCCCGTGCCACCTCCGTGTCGCCGGGTTTGTGCCAGAGCCGCGGTGAACCCTGATGGCCAGCCCCCCTCTCCCAATACTGGTGCCTGTCCGCTGGTGGGTCGAGAGAGCCCCCCTGTGGTGGAGGCAGCTCTAAGCTTTTTAATTTAAATTGTCCCTCTAATTTGAATGAATACACTTTAAATCCATTTACAAGGATCTATTGGAGGGCAAGTCTCATGCCAGCAGCCGCGTAATTCCAGCTCCAGTAGCGTCCACTAAAGCTGCTGCAGTTAAAAAGCTTTTATAAGGATCGAGCTCGGCTGTCCACCGCAAGGCATCCTAGTGCCAGTCCCAGCCCCTATGCCTTGGGGTGCCTCCTGATGCTCTTCACTAAGTATCCCGTGGTCCCGAAGCATTTCCTTTGAAAAAATTAAGTGTCCAAACTACAGGTGGTGTAGCTTGCTTAACAGCCGGGATAATCCGCTGACTAGCAGACACTGCTACTAGGCACAAAGTATTTCCTGGGCTAGATGCAGTTAAAAATTTGTAAGTAGATACTCTCGTTGGATGCTGAGAAAGCATTCCATAGAGTCTCCTGGCACGCCATATATGATTCTCTTAAAAAGCTTGGGGTAGGGGTCTAGGGGACCCTTTTATAGCCAAAATCACGGCCCTGTATCACAATACGTCACCTAGGCTGAAGATAAATGGAACTGTATTACCCTGAGGGCTCGGTTGCTACAGACGTATTGCACCTCACCCAGAGGTGTGATATCTCACTCTCAGATAAGGATGGAGTGTGGATCAGGACCCGACACCTGCATGCATTACACCACATTGCCGTGGGGCAGGGCGACCAATATGCCCCTGAGATGGGCACGACAGTCCCTGTCCCTGGCTGGAGTGGGGGGAGGGAACACTGAGGAAGGGGAACCCTGCAGTGCAGGAGCAGGGAGGAAGCAGTTCCTGGGTGCATTGAGAAGGGAGTATAAAAGGTGGGCACCATCTTAGTTCAGTGCAGAGAAGTCTGAGCAGAAGTGGCAGGGAGCAGGGGCTCTGCATGAGCTCTGCTCCGGAGGCGGGCCTAGTAACAGAGGCCCAGGCCTGCAAGAGGGAGAAGGAAGGAAGAGGAGCGGAGAAGGCTCCAGGAACGAGGAATGAAGGGATCCCAGGGGTGCGGACGGGCGAGTCGCCACCGCACGCCCGAATCCACCTGCGTGGAGGGGTCAGGCCAAAGGGGGAGACCGGTCCCCGAACTAGTGGAGGCAGGAAACGACCCTCAGCTAGAAACCGGAGGCTCTGACATTTTATGTGGCGCAGCCCCTTGCTCCACCCGCTAGGAAGGCACCACATAGGGTCAGGGAAACTGGTGCCAAGTTTACCAAGAGGAGGCCCGAGGCAGCCGGACAGAAGTGTTGGTAAGAAAGGCCAGACAAAGGACACACAAAGGGGGTCCTGTGAAGCGCTCCAAAGTTATCTGGGAGTTGTCTGAGCCCCTCACCTGGTGAGCACAGTACGACGTGGGCAGCCGTTACCTGCAGACGTGGTCTGGATAATAAGAACTGTGAGTAAAGGCCCTGAACTGCATCACTGACTCCGTGTCGTTACTGCTGCTGCCCTGCACCATCACCCCCATCCTCCGCATACACTGCCCTGAGGCTATACTCCTCCCGTGGGGAGTTATGCTACGCTCTGCTGCACCCACAACACCAGCCTTAGCGGTCTGCCCTGTAGCGGCGGTTCACTCTGACCGCAATCCACGGGTGGCGTAGTCGGACATTTAAACATCAAAACCACATAAATAGTTCCGCCACTGGTTTGACCGCCCTGAGCCACGGAACCGGATCGCCGCCACGAAGACTACAACCACCAGCATCCACCAAAAAGGGTCCGGCTCCGGGTGTCCCAAGGCCCAGGGGGTGCGTCAGAACATTTTCATCACCTTTCACAATCACCAATGGGACAAGGCAGGGATGTCCTCTGTCCCCTCTCTTATACATCCTAGTGACGGAGCACCTGCTCTCATCAATTCGCCATAACCCCAATATTAGGTGGATTGAGGTGGGAGGCACCGAGTACAAGTGCTCTCTATTTGCTGATGATGTCCTAGTATATATCACTCAATCACATATATCCATCCCTGCTGTTATGGCTGAAATAGATCACTTTGTTACATGGTAAAATTTTAAAATCAATGCAGTGAAGTCTGAGGCCCTCGATGTCTCCCTCCCTAAATCCATATAGGATTCCATCCAGTCCAACTTTCCCTTTGCCTGGCCCTCACAGGGTATCAAATACTTAGGAATTCCTATTCATAGAGACCTCTCCCATCTATGTTATCTTAATTTTGGGCCCTTTATTGAACAATTCCATACAGACCACGGTTGGCAAGTTGGAACTGTGAGATTCACTACGTGCACCACTGGTATTTTGTGGAAAAGCACATGTAAGATTCTGCAACAGTCTCTGCTGATACTCCTGCATGCGTGCATCCCTTTCTATGGCAGGAATAATTTCTGCAAATTTACTTTTGTACCGGGGATCTAACAGTGTGGCAACCCAGTAGTCAGGATTATTTCTAATTCTCACAATTCGAGGGTCATGTTGCAGGTAGTGCAGCAAGAAGGCACTCATGTGTGTTGCGCATCCAGGAGCACCAAGTCCCTGTTGTGTTGGTGGCGAGGTAACAATCATGCTTCCTTCCTCTGTCCTCTCCCCCCAACCTCGCACAACAGAAATGTGATCAAGGTCTCCCTCATCTGATGAGTCTTCCATCAGTTCGTCCTCCACTTCTTCCTGGGCTCCTGCACCTTCCTCACTAGTTTGGCTGCTACCATGCGCCCTGGTAAAACCATCTCCCCCACCCTCACATGCCTGCCGCCTTGGTGCTGCCGACCGTCTGGACCTTGCAGATGTTAGCCCTTCCGCATACAACTCCTCCTCCTCTACTTCCTCCACCTCCTCTTGTGCCACCACCTGACTCCGAATTCTGTTTAACATGTGCTCCAGCATGTAAATCACCGGAATAGTCATGCTGATAATGGCATCGTCAGCACTAAACATCTTCGTCGCCATTTCAAAACTGTGCAGAAGGGTGCATAGGTCCCTGATCTGAGACCACTCCTCCAGCGTGATTTGCCCCACCTCTGAATCTCGTTGGCCCAGGCTATACGTCAGAACGTATTGCACCAGGGCTTGTCGGTGCTGCCACAGTCGCTGCAACATGTGCAGAGTTGAATTCCACCGGGTAGGCACATCGCATTTTAGCCGGTGAAGTGGCAGGCCCAACGACTTCTGTAGAGATGTAAGTCGCTGAGCTGCGGGATGCGAACGGCGGAAGTGAGCACACAGCGACCGTGCCCTCTGCAGAAGGCCATCTAGTCTGGGATAGTGGGCTAAAAATTGCTGGACAACCAGGTTCAACACGTGAGCCATACAAGGCACGTGTGTGACATTGCCCCGGCGAAGGGCCGCACCCAGGTTTGCAGCATTGTCGCACACGGCCTTCCCTGGTTTCAGGTCCAGTGGAGACAACCATTCATGAAATTGGTTCTCCAGAGCTGACCACAACTCCTCAGCTGTGTGACTCACATTTCCCAGACATTTCAATGTAAAAACCGCCTGATGACGTTGAGCCCTACTGCCAGCATAGTAAGGAGGTGTGCAGGATCCCTTCTGCGCAGTTAGAAAGCTTGTGGCATGACCAGACAGGCTTTGGGTGCAGGTGGAAGACCGAGAGGAGGTTGAGGAGGCAGAAGCAGTGGAGGAAAAATGACATAAAGAGGATTGACGCACAACTCGTGGGGACGGCAAGACTTGGACAGCAGCCCCTTGTCCTGCTGTCACCATAGTTACCCAGTGCCCAGTCAGCGACATGTAACGCCCCTGTCCATGCCTACTCGTCCAAGTGTCTGTGGTGAAATGCACCCTGTCACACACAGAGTTTCTCAAAGAAGCGGTGATGTTGTGTGCGACATGCTGGTGGAGCGCAGGCACACCTTTCTTTGAGAAGTAGTGCCGACTGGGCATCTGGTACTGGGGCACTGCGACGGACATAAGGTCTCGAAAATCCTCTGTGTCCACCAGGCGGAAAGGCAGCATTTCTGTAGCCAAGAGCTTGCAGATGGTGAAATTCAACCTCTTAGCTTTCTCATGGCTAGGAGGAAATGGTCTTTTACTTGTCCACATCTGAGGGACCGAGGGCTGGCTATTGTGCTTAGACGGGGTTGATAAGGGTGTCCCCGGCAAACTGCCGGTCTGTGAGGAAGATGCAGGCGGACATGTTAGGTTGCCTTGATCCAAAGGTGGTGCTATCGATGTCGGACAGCGCTCAAGACCAGCTGGTGTTACCACCTCCAAAGAAAATGATGACCTGCCAATCACGCTGGCTGTTGCGGGTAAAGAGGTGGCAGGTCTGCGCCCCAAAACAGGTGTGACTGCTGTCCCCCCAGTCACAGAGGATGAAGAGGCCGCGGATGCACAAGATATGGCAGACGGTGGTTGGCCCGGCCGGCTAGACCGCATTGTAGCACACTGAGCTTCCCACTGCAACTTATGCTTCATGTCCATGTGCCGGTTCATGCATGAAGTACTCAAACTATGTATTTTTTGGCCTCTACTTAGCTTTTGCTGACAAATGTTACAGATAACACGAGTTGGGTCATCTTTATCGATCTGAAAAAATGCCCAGGCTATGCAAGGCTTAGCACCCATGCGACCTGAAGAGCCACCACGACTTGTGGTGAGAGGCAGAGTTGTGTTTGAGGATGCAGTTGTTGACGTGCTTCCAGTACTACGTCTCTGTCCAGGAAGGCGCAACCTGACCTCGTCGTCACTAGCATCTTCCTCCACCTCCTCTGCTGACCTCATCTCTTGGCTGACTGTGGGTTGACAGTAAGTGGGATCTCCGACCTCATCATCATCACCCTGTGCGTTATCACACCCGTCGTCCTCAGAGCCAACCTGTTCCTGCCCTGACAAAAAACTAAAGTTGTCGCTCCAATCAGGTATTTGAGTCTTATCATCGTCTTCCTCATTGTCTCCACCAACAGGAGTTACAGTTTGGGAATGAGGGTCTACATTATGGTCAGAACCTTCTGCGTCTGGTCCTGGATCCGACTCATAAAGATTCTGGGCATCAGTGCAGATCATTTCCTCGTCTGGATTCACAGAAGCGCTGGAGTCGACCTCTGATTCCCAGGCTATAGTATGAGTAAACAGCTCTGCAGACTCAACCATCTGTTCTACCTCATACTCAGACGGGCAGCTGGAGATTTGGGAGCTGTGAGGAAGCAAGTGCGATTTGGGTGACACCTTTGAGGACTGGAGTATTTGTGATGTTGAAGTTGATGTGGAGGAGAGCCCACTTAAAGGAGCACTTGATATCCGTTGAAGCACCTGCTGTTTTTGTGCCTCATCTGGAATTTGTAGCGATTGGCGTGGCCGTAAGAAAGGGATCTTATCACATTGTCCGCTAAAAGAAGTAGACATTTTAGTTTGGCTGGAAGATGGTCTTTCTTCTGCACCTACCCCACGGACACAACCTTTTTTCCCCTTCCCAACACGCCTATTCCCCTTTCCACCAGCAGCAGGCCTTTTTCCACTCATTTTGGTGGTTAACTAATTCACAACTCTGGAGTTGTTTGCACAAAAAAACAATGGATGGTAACCGAGCAGAGCTGAGTGGCCAAACTGTGGTATTAGGCCAAAACTATTGGCTGGGTTAGATGCAGAAAAAAATTATTTTTAATTTGCAACCTGATGGAGGTCAGTATAGATGGACTAATAGACCAAGTCCCACACACCGCTAGAAGCCCAAATATTTTTTCAGAGCTAGATGCAGAAAATTTTTTTATTCAATTTGCAACCTGATGGAGGTCAGTATAGATGGACTAATAGACCAAGTCCCACACACTGCTAGAAGCCCAAATATTTTTTCAGAGCTAGATGCAGAAAAAAATTATTTTTAATTTGCAACCTGATGGAGGTCAGTATAGATGGACTAATAGACCAAGTCCCACACACTGCTAGAAGCCCAAATATTTTTTCAGAGCTAGATGCAGAAAAAAATTATTTTTAATTTGCAACCTGATGGAGGTCAGTATAGATGGACTAATAGACCAAGTCCCACACACCGCTAGAAGCCCAAATATTTTTTCAGAGCTAGATGCAGAAATTTTTTTTATTCAATTTGCAACCTGATGGAGGTCAGTATAGATGGACTAATAGACCAAGTCCCACACACTGCTAGAAGCCCAAATATTTTTTCAGAGCTAGATGCAGAAAAAAATTATTTTTAATTTGCAACCTGATGGAGGTCAGTATAGATGGACTAATAGACCAAGTCCCACACACTGCTAGAAGCCCAAATATTTTTTCAGAGCTAGATGCAGAAAAAAATTATTTTTAATTTGCAACCTGATGGAGGTCAGTATAGATGGACTAATAGAACAAGTCCCACACGCTGCTAGAAGCCCAAATATTTTTTCAGAGATAAATGAAGAAAAAAATTATTTTTAATTTGCAACCTGATGGAGGTCAGTATAGATGGACTAATAGACCAAGTCCCACACACTGCTAGAAGCCCAAATATTTTTTCAGAGCTAGATGCAGAAAAAAATTATTTTTAATTTGCAACCTGATGGAGGTCAGTATAGATGGACTAATAGACCAAGTCCCACACACCGCTAGAAGCCCAAATATTTTTTCAGAGCTAGATGCAGAAAAAAATTATATTCAGTTTGCAACCTGGTGGAGGTCAGTATAGATGGACTAATAGAATGATGCTATGCCCAAAAGATTTTACTTCACTAGGTGCAGTAAAAAAATTGGTATTCTATACACAGGTGGTATATCTTGCAACACAGATAGGCTACTCCACTGACTAACACACTCTGCAATAGGCCAAAAAGGATTAGCTTTGCTAGATTCAGCCAAATGCTGTGAAAAAAACTTGCACAGCACTGGCACAGACCTGCCTGGCAAAAACTGATAGGAACTGATGTAACCTAGTCCTGAAAAGGACTCCAATTACAATTAGTCTTTACTCCCACAATCTATCTATTTAAGAGCACAGACCTGCCTGATAAAAGTCGTAGGAAATGCTGTAACCTAGTCCTTAAAAGGACTGCAATCACAACTATTCCCTACTCCCAAGCTATCTGTATATTTGTGCGAAAATTGGCTTGAAATTAACAAGGTATAGCGCACACAGCAACAGCGGTGCCGTCTAACACGCAGCTGCAGCAGTGAGAAAATGGTGGCGACGGGGAAAATGGCTTGGTCTTATAGGGCAAGGACATGTGACATACACTGCCAATCACACATGCCCTTGCTTGTGTGAAAAAAAGCACTTCGCTCCGTGTGTGCGCTGCTGATAGGCTGACAGATTGCACCTCCCCACTGCAAATGCGGGAAAGAGAAAAAAAAATGGAGATCTTCATTGTTCCTGCAGAGATCCATCCCCTGCCCCTCCCCCCGCCCCGCTGTACACTCAAACTGCGTATTAACATTAATTTTCATCATTACTGAGAAAAAATCCAGTTATGATTTTGGTGCACGAACAGTTATCGAACATAACCTCGAACAGCCGAATTTTTCTCAAATTGTTCGTGTTCGCCGACCGGCTCGAACACCGCCCAAAACAGCTCGAATTTGAGATTGGCGAACAGTTCGAGTAGAACAACGCTCATCTCTAATTAAGACTTTCTAGTATGACTTTCTTGTTGCTCCGGAGTTCTGTCTGCTACCTGTCTGTGGTCTCTCTGACGTCTCCGTCTTGCCTGTAGCTTACAGTATCTCTGCTACTTGTCTATGGTCTCCCAGATGTCTCCAGCCTGCCTTCAGCTTCCAGTATCTCTCCTACCTGTCTGCAGTCTCCCAGACATCTCTGGCCCGCCTGTAGCTTCCAGCATCTCTGCTACCTTTCTGTGGTCACCAGGACATCTCCTGTCTGTGACGCGCCCCCTGGGCCGTGGGGTACTCGGTGCCGGGCCTGTTGTTGTTTGGGGAAGATGTCACAGTGGCGGTGACCCGGTCCGTGACCCAATGCGGTCAATCCGAGGGGCTTATTTACAAGGGATTAATAAAGTTCTAGGTATATATAGTTCGTGGCGCCACCTGTGGTATGTGGCTATGTGGAGCCACCGCAGCTGTTCTGGACCTCTGGAGCGGGTGTTAGTGCAGCAGGGTTGGTTCAGCTCTCCACAGGTAGAGCATAGCTTCAGGGCAGTGTAGATGTTATAGGTGATGCTGGGTGTTGTAGTGCAGGGTTTGATGGCGCAGCAATAATCACTGAGACAATGGGATGCAGTCCTCAGGGTCTTTACTCACGGTTATTGCAGTCCAAGTTACAGGTACCAGTGTAACTTCCCTCGTCGTGCTGCGCTTACTCAGGGTGGGGTTCGGGCAACCCTCAGATAGCTCCGGAGTACTTGACGGGACCCCCTTCTGTGTCCTCTCTCTGGCCGTCTCCCTGCACCTCATACCAAGTGTCCCAATCTGGTACCTGCAGGCCTTGTCGGGCGATGTCTGTTCCGTCCCCTGGGTCCTCTATAGCTACCTTCATGGTGAGACTGATATGGACTGTTGGCTGCAGGACTTGAAATACTGCAGCCTCCGGTTTCTAGTTGAGACATAAAGTGCTCTGCTAGTTGAGGGACCGGTCCCCTTTGTGTGGCCTGACCCCTCCACATCCTGGTGGATTCGGGTGTACAGGTGGCCTCCAGCACTGCCCGTACCCCTGGGGTCCCTTCCTTTGTTCCTGGAGCCCTTCCTGCTCCTCTCTCCTTCTCCTTCAGTACTGGGCCTCTCCTCAGGCCCTCTGCCTGAGCAGAGCTCCTGCAGAGCCCTGCTCCACTCCTCTCCTGTAGACTGTTCTGACTGGACTGAACTGAACTTAACAAGATGGCTTCTCTATATATACCTTCCTCTCATGTGCTCCCCTAACTACGTCCTCCACCCACACCCACTACATGGCTCCTCCCCTCAGCTAGGGACCAGGGACTGTGCACTCCCTTACGAGCAATCTCGTCCTACCCCCACTGCGTGCATGTGTTGGATGCAGGTGTTATGGTCCTGAGCTGTACTCCTTCCTTACCTGAGAGTGAGATACCACACCTCTGGGTGAGATGCAGTACCTCTGTGGCAACCGAACCCTCAGGGGCGCCACATCTATCTGCGGCGTCCAGTATCTCATATGACTCACCTTTCTGCTGCCCCAAAGCCCATTGCCCATGTGCCCACCCAAACCTTGGGTTTGGAGGATCCACCTCATTAGGTGAGCCCAACACAACGCAGGGTCAAAGACAAGACAGGTGTGGAATCAGAAGCGCTAACAGGATAAACACGACAGGAGCAATATCCAATCCAATAAATCCCCACATACCACATGCCATTTATAATACTGGTGCCCCGGTGTTATGCAGTGAGAGGAAGAATAGTTAGGGTCTTTTAATTTAATTGACTGCCATGAATACCCACATTAAAGATGGAGGGTGATGCCAAACCATCCTCTGATTGGCTGTCTGACTAGTTCCCATCATTGAATAGTGTAACATCCCTGGCGGCGTGCTTGCATAGTGCACCACCTCCCACCATGCAAGACCGCAATCTTACCCATCAGTCCAGCCTGCAAACCTTGCTCCAGTTCATGCTATGTGCATTTCTCTTGTCTGACTGCTTAGGGCGGCAGCCTGGTTACTTTTTGATTCTTATAGCTGCTAATGCGTCTCCAGCCTATTGCTGTGAGTCACTGGATATTTAAACCCCCTTCACCCAGAAGGAGGTGCCTGAGCAACACTAACTATCAGTGTGCTCCTTGCCTCTGAGTTGCCAGGTCTTGTCCTGTATCTTGTCTGTTTCTGCCAGCCTGGGGGCTGCATACCCAGGCCTGTTATCTCTGACTTCTTGTCTGTTTCTGCCACCCTGGGGGCTGCATACCCAGGCCTGTTATTTCTGACTTCTAGTCTGTTTCTGCCACCCTGGGGGCTGCATACCCAGGCCTGTTATCTGTGACTTCTAGTCCATTTCCGCCACCCTGGGGGCTGTATACCCAGGCTCGTTCCTGTATCTCGTTGCAGTATCAGTTCCTGTCTGAACTGTGTCCTAGCCTGTTACCTGTTTGTCTCTATGTCCGTACCCTCCCTTTTCCTTCAGTGTCTGAACCTGCACCTAACTCCAACTCGTTGTCTCTGTACTTCTGTTTGTGAGTTTTGTGTCCACTCGCTACTTCATTGTAAGTACCTTGTGTGTATCTGGTTCTGCTTGTCCCTTTTCCCTTCCTCCGTATCTACATCTTGTGTTCTAGCCATCTTCCTGTATCTTCCTATCTGTTCCATGTGAACAGAGCCCTGTCCTCTCTGCCTGTACCGTCAGCCCTGTTCTGCTCTGCTTGCTCACCGCTCCGGCGGTTTTGCTCTGCTTTGCCTAGCCCACCGCTCCGGCGGTTCCTCTCTGCTCTGTCTTGTCCACCACTCCAGCGGTTCCTCTCTGCTCTGCCTTGTCCACTGCTCCGGCGGTTTCGCTCTGCTCTGCCTTGTCCACCGCACCTGCAGTTTTGTTCAGCTCTGCTTGCTCACCGCGCCAGCGGTTTCTCTCTGCTCTACCTTGCCCACCGCTCCGGTGGTTCCTCTCTGCTCTGCCTTGTCCACCGCACCTGCGGTTTCGCTCTGCTCTGCTTTGTCCATCGCTCCGGCGGTTCCACTCTGCTCTGCCTTGTCCACCACTCCGGCGGTTTTGCTCTGCTCTGCCTTGTCCACCGCACCTGCGGTTTCGCTCCATTCTGCTTGCTCACCGCTCCGGCGGTTTTGCTCTGCTCTGCCTTGTCTACCGCTCTGGCGGTTTTGCTCTACTCTGCCTTGTCCACCGCACCTGTGGTTCCGCTCTGCTCTGCTTCGTCCTCTGCTCCGGCGGTTTCGCTTTACTCTGCTTGTCTACCGACTGCGGCTCTGTTCCTGTCTCCCAGTCTGTACTGGACCCTATCCAGCCTGCGCTCCAACCTGCTAGTACGTACCTGTCTGCACTCTAGCCGTGCTTGCCAGTATCTCCCTGTCTGCACTCTAGCCATGCTTGTCAGTACCCACCTGTCTGCATACCAGCCGTGCTTACCAGTACCCACCTGTCTGCATATCAGCCGTGCCTGCCAATACCCACCTGTCTGTATGCTGGTCTAACCTGCCTGTTCCTGCATTCCCCGGTGTGGGTCCACAGCTGTGACCGGGGTCTGACCTGGAGTAGCACCTGGTCCCTCTGCTCGGTTCCTCCTTGGTGCACGGAGTCGACTGAGCCGCCGTGCGACCTTGGTCGGATCGGGTTGACACTTAGTTACGCCCCTCCAGGCACTCCTCGGTTCATGGTACAGTGGGATCACTAATCACGCTCTCGCCAGTCAGTCCGGGCGCGAGCGTAACAAATAGTAAGTGTACCTGTAAGCCTTGATCATCCAGAACAACTGCCATTCCATTTGGGTGGATAGCCATCTGCATTGCCTCATCTCTGTCCTTATCCACATGTAGACCCAACTGCCAGCGACTGGAAGAGAGCGACAACTCAGATGCCCGGCGGGGTAAGTTTACCACAGGTACCATCTCCTAATGGGACCTCTCACTACAACAATACAATGGTAACAAAAAGAGCTTGATTATTTAATACAAAGCACAGTAAAACATTTAGAACACAGGAGGAGAAATATCTCATAGGGTTCATATTGTCTCTCTTGCCCCATCGCTTTGCATTTTGTTAATTTATAGAAATAAACTATTAACACTCTTAATTGTTAAAGCATTGTCTCTTTGCAGCATTTTTTCTACACGTCTCTAAAACTTTTTTCTTACAGTACTGTATGTGTCAAAGAGTGAGTTAGGGTAAGTAGAGAATGCTCAGGCGCTGTGTTACATAGCCGGCATCTGCCTCTCAAAAAATGGACCTCACTCTGACCAATGAATTTAATGGGGCAGTGTAGACGGACAATTTTTTCACGGACCGAATCTGCATGTGAATCGTATAAATTGGATGAGTCTCGCATATTCAAGTCTATGGTTGTGCAAATAAACAGGATTCCATGCACATTGCATCCATACTGCTGTAAAAAACAGATTGTCAGAGGTAAAAAAAATTGTCAGAGATTTTGAAATTCTGACAATTTTTTGTGAACATGGCCCGATATAAACTATCGACGCTAGTTCTGATCGCTGCTGTTACTCCCCTTTAATGCTGCTGTCAATCATTGACAGCAACATTTAAGCACTGCCCATTTGTTGGGGTAGCTATTGACCCCGCCATAATCCGATGAATTGCAGTGGTAGCTAAATATCCCTATGGATGCTATATTCATTCTTCTATGAAGTTTAGCCACAGGCTTCATGGAAGACCATGATTTTTACCATATGCTCCAATATTAAAAGCGAGCAAACAATCACTAGTTCAAGTCCTTGTATGTGGACTTGAATTTTTTTTTTCAAAATATAAAAAAATAAAAAAAATAAAAATTTCAAGAAAATCCTGCAGCTCTTTTAATGTTGCTATCAGCCTTTTGGCAGCCTCCTAGACCACTTTTCTTCTTGTATTTTCATCAGTTTTTGAGGGACATCCATTTCTGGGTGATGTCACTGTTGTGCCAAATGTAAGCAACTTCTTGATGACGTGTTCACAGTGTCTACGTTAAATCTAATGCCTTGGAAATGTTTTTCCACTCTTCTACTGATTGATAACGTTTAACAATAAGATCCCTTTGCTGTGTTGTCAGCTATTTATGGCTTTTGCTGTAAAATGCAACTAATAAAATGGCAGGAAAATCCTCCTAGAACAGCAAAACTTTCTTTGAGGTTTATCAGAATCTCTTTAAATGATGTCATAAGCTTATCACAGCCTTCCTCAATGTCCCACCAGAAAGCGAACAGCTAGGACACAGAGATTTCAGCGTTGCTTGCAGAGGAATCTTATTCTAGTGCTGCTGGTAAATTGTAAAGCGCTGCGGAATATGTTAGCGCTATAAAAATAAAAAATTATTATTATTATTATTATGACAGAGTGAGACCAGTTGACGACAAATGAAAAAGGTGTATCGGCAGTCATTGAGGGGTTAATAAGTAGCAAAATACTAAATGCACAAAAAAATATTAAAATATATGCTGTGAATTTGAGCAAAAAAATGTAAAAATTAATCAATCATTAAAGCATAAAAATAATGCATAAATTAGCAATACAATATTTTATGTAAACCTCACTTTGGAGTTGCATAACTATTAGTTACTTACACTTCATGACCTAAATTCATAAAGGATATTCTTGTTAATCATGTGGGACACTTGTATTTGGGGCATGAAGTCATCCAAACCTCTTGTGCAGAGAGATGATGCAAATCAAGAACTCCAGCCCCGACCTGACCTCAGACTGAGATCTCTGCTGGGAGCAAGAATCCTATAAATGTCGTCCTCTGTGCATCTCCATGAAGACATGGGAAGTTTTATCAAGATGTGACTAATCTCCGGTTGGAAGAGGCTTTGAATATCTAAGTAAGTTTTCTTTTATTTCATTTTTAACACAATTCTAATTGCAATTCTGTTTTTCAGAAATTTTAAGCAGCCTAAAATTATTTTAGAAATTTAAATAATCGGTGAAATTTAAACACCAACCAGAAACTTATTTTGGAAGGGCAAGCTCTGATATTTGCACTTATACTGTACCTGTGCCTTTTTTATTTCCTGAAATGTCACATTTTATAATCTGATTTTTCATTAACGATTCATACAATGTAAGAAAACGAACATTTTCTATAATAATTTTACATTTTCTGCATTTCCTCAGAAAGCGACCTTTGAGTGCTATTACCATGTTGTGCTTTCCTTTACTGTTGCGATGCAGTTTAATACAGATGATTTTTTTGTAATTTGTTTCATGCCAGTTGAATTTTGTTTAACTTTATGCATTTTTTTATATATACTTCTCACCATGCATCTCTCACACATATACTTCTCACCATGCATCTGATCCTCACATATGCTGCTCATATACTGCTCACCTGAAGACTTAAGAACCAAAATTGTGAAAAATATCAACAATCTGGTTACAAGTCCATCTCCAGAGATCTTGATGTTCCTTTGTCCACGGTGCGCAACATATTCAAGAAGTTTACAACCCATGGCACTGTAGCTAATCTCCCTGGACGTGGACGGCAGAGAAAAATTGATGAAAGGTTGTAACACAGGAGAGTCCAGATGGTGGATAGCAGCCCCAATCAAGGTCCAAAGAAATTCAATCTGTCCTGCAGGCTAAGGGTGTGTTACACACATACCCGGACTGACTGGCGTGAGCGTGGTTAGTGATCCCACTGGACCATGAACCGAGGAGTGCCTGGAGGGGCGTAACTAAGCATCAACTTGGTCCGACCTAGGTCGCACGGCAGCTCAGTCGACTCCGTGAACCAGGGAGGAACCGAGCAGAGGGACCAGGTGCTACTCCAGGTCAGACCCTGGTCACAGCTGTTGACCCACACTGGGGAATGCAGGAACGGGCAGGCACGGCTGGTATGCAGACGGGTGGGTACTGGCAGGCACGACTGGTATGCAGATAGGTGGGTACTGGCAGGCACAGCTGGTATGCAGACTGGCAGATACAGGCAGGTAGGAACGCAGGCTGTATAGGGACCAGTACAGACTGGGATACAGTAACAGAGCCGCGGGTGCGATGGACTAGCAGTGCAGAACCACAGGCATGGAAGACAAGCAGAGCAGAGCGAAACCGCAAGTGCGGTGGACAAGCAGAGCGAAACTGCAGGTGTAGTGGAGAAGCAGAGCAGAGCGAAACCGCAGGTGCGGTGAACAAACAGAGCAGAGCGAAACCGCAGGTGTGGTGGACAAGTAGAGCAGAGCAAAACCGCAGGTGCGGTGGACAAGCAGAGCAGAGCGAAACCGCAGGTGCGGTGAAAAAGCAGAGCAGAGCTAAACCGCAGGTGCGGTGAACAAGCAGAGCAGAGCAAAACCGCAGATGCGATGGACAGAACAGAGCAGAAGGTGCAGGCAGACAGGACAGGGCTCTGTTCACATGGAACAGACTGGAAAATACAGGAAGATAGTTAGAACACAGGAGGTAGATACGGAGGCAGGGAAAAGGGACAAGCAGAACCAGATACACACAAGGTACTTACAATGAAGTAGCGAGTGGACACAAACCTCACAAACAGAAGTACAGAGACAACGAGTTGGAGTTAGGTACAGGTTCAACTTCAGACACTGCAGGAAAAGGGCAGGTACGGACATAGAGACAAACAGGTAACGGGCTAGGACACAGTTCAGACAGGAACTGAACCCGGAACAAGATACAGGAGCGAGTCTGGGAACTCAGCCCCCATGGTGGCGTAAACAAATTAGAAGTCACAGATACAGACAACGGGCCTGGGTATACAGCCCCCAGGGTGGCGGAAACAGACTAGAAGTCACAGATACAGATAACGGGCCTGGGTATACAGCCCCCAGGGTGGCGGAACAGACTAGAAGTCACAGATACAGATAACGGGCCTCCACTGTCACCAGACCTGAACGCAATTGAGATGGTTTGGAGTGAGCTGGACTGCAGAGTGAAGGCAAAAGGGCTACCAAGTGCTAAGCATCTCTGGGAACTCCTTCAAGATTGTTGGAAGAAAATTTCTGGTGACTACCTCTTGAAGCTCATCAAGAGAATGCCAAGAGTGTGCAAAGCAGTCATCAAAGCAAAAGGTGGCTACTTTGAAGAACCTAGAATATAAGACATATTTTCAGTTGTTTCACACTTTTTTGTTAAGTATATAATTCCACATGTGTTAATTCACAGTTTTGATGCCTTCAGTGTGAATGTACAATTTTCATAGTCATGAATATACAGAAAAATCTTTGAATGAGAAGATGTGTCCAAACTTTTGGTCTGTACTGTATGTGAATAAGCCCAAATTCTTCTGGGAAAGTGTCTTGTGGACAGATAATACCAAGATAGAGCTTTTTGGTAAAGCACTTCATTCTACTGTTTACCGAAAACGGACTGAGGCCTACAAATAGACGAACACTGTTCCTACAGTCAAATATGGTGGAGGTTCAAAGATGTTTCGGGGTTGTTTTGCTTCCTCTGGCACTTGACAGGATGGACACTGGTGCTGGTTCATGCTTGATGGGTTCTGTAACGCTTAACAAGATGGGTAACAGGTCTAGGTGCTGCTTCAGACTTGATGAGTTCTGGTTCAGGTATTCAGGTTCAGTAACAGACAGGATGGGTTCAGGTTCAGGTACCAACAGAGAGGTTTCAGGTTCAGGGACAGACAGAGAGGTTCCAAGTTCAGGTATTGTGTACTTGTTACTTGTATTGTGTATTTTATATATCTTTGTGTTTTTTTATGTCTGTATTGTGTATTTGTTGTGTGTATTTATGTGGATCAGTAATGTTGAAAGCCATGCTGTTGGCAATGTATTTTGCCATCAGGGACACCCAGGCAGGTAGGTTTTAACTGAGGTACCAAACTAAGCATACTGTCCAGTGCCAGCATCAGCAGCAGGATGTTGTTGGAAGATGCACCCCTAGGTTGGAAGTCACTCAACAAACTACTGGGGAAGAGCCGATGGTTGATCTGAGTTTGAGCAATGCTCATGACGGGCCAGGTCAAAGCCGCAAGGACATCTTGGTGCTGATATCGCCTGGTCAAAAGGAAATATCAAAAGTTGCAGAGAAATCATAAAGTTCAGAACTTGGAATGTATGAACCATAAAACAAAGGCAAACTGGACATTGTCAAAGCCAAAATGGACAGAGCAGGACTCAAATACCATGACTAAGGCTATATGCCTTGACGTGTTGATTTTTGTAGATCCAATGTGAATTGGTCTGTTTGCTATATGAAATTTTTAATTTTCTCCTAATAAACTGAAGATCCATCGCTGGAGACTTTCTTTTTCGCTTACTGCTGTCTGCAGCCATGACCTGGGCGTATCCCTGCGTTGCTCCTTCCACGGTACAGGAATTAATTACTTGGAGAGCTAACTCCTTTTTCCCTTCTCCCTTGTTTCCATTAAAAGACTAAAGAGAGCCATTCAAGCAGACAAAGAACTTTATCACCAAAATATATGTACAGAGATAGAAAATGAACATTTGAATGGCAAGACCAGGAAGGCATACCAAAAAATCAAAGAGATATTACGAAAGTTTCAACCAAGAGTGGGAATGTTGAAAGACGCCAATGGTAACGAACTAACTGACCAGGGCCGATCAAGGAAAGATGAAAAGAATACACATAGCACGACTACAAGAACGACTCAGTGATACGGGAAGACACCGAGACTGGAAATGATATCGAACCGAACATCTTGAAAGACGAAGTTGTTGCTGCGATAAAGCTTCTGTCAAAAAACAAAGCCCCGGGATGTGACAATATTCCAATAGAGCTAATAAAGTCTTCTGAAGCAGCAGTTGATGTCATCACACGCCTGTGTCAACAGTTATGGACAACTGGTAAATGGCCCGAGGACAGGACAAGATCCATGTTTATTCCTATTCCAAAGAAGGGAGATGCTACCAACTGTGGAAACTATCAGACTATTTCGATTATACCTAATGCCAACAAAATACTACTAAAGATCCTACAAAGACAGCTACAGCCTTACTTTGACGAAGAGCTGCCAAAGGAACAAGCAGGATTCAGAAAAGGAAGAGGTACAAGAGATGCAATTGATAACATTACATGGATAATGGAAAAGGCCAAAGAATACAACAAGGGGATCTATTTTTGCTTCATCAACTACAGCAAAACCTTCAACTGTGTTAATCACCAGAAACTTTGTAACACCATGAAGGTTATGGGTTTGCCAAACCATTTCCATCAGGCTCATTAGGAACCTTTACATTGACCAAGAAACAACAGTCTGAACGTAACACGGCAACACGGCAAGGTTCAAAGTAGAGCGAAGCATCAGATAAGGCAGCATGGTGGCTCAGTGGTTATAATTGTTGATTGTCCAAATCCCCAAAGGACAACATTTACAAGGAGTTCGTATGTTCTCCCCGTGCTTGCGTGGATTTCATGCGGTTTCCTCCCACACTCCAAAGACTGTGAACATTAATGGAGCTATATAAGCGAGTAAAATAAATAGTGTTAAAGGTCAGGATTCAGTGTATGGCAGAATTTTTCTGTGCCTAAACTAGATATGGTTAATAAGAGTCCATCAACGTCTTCATATAGTGTCCATCACCATCTTCAAATAAATCACCATTCATATGTATAGAAAATAAAGAGGTTGTCCACTACATTGATCACCTATCCTTAGAATAGGTCATCAATGTCTGAACGGTCGAGGTCTGACACCAGCACCCCCGCCGATCAGCTGTTCTTGGTATTGGCTGCGTTGGCTCCCTGCCGGAAATGCTCCATTGCAGAGCTGCTCCGTCTTCTTATTTTAATAGGAGGCAGATGTGCAGTACCCAGCCATGGCCACTATCAAGAGACAGAGCAGCTCCGCAAATGAGTATTTCCAGCCAGTGGCCACCGCCTCCGAGAACAGCTGATTGGCAGAGGTGCCGGGTGTTGGACCCTGACCGATCAGACATTGATGGCCTATCCTTTCATAGACTATCACGGTCTATTGACCCTTTAAGGTGATTTTAGGGGTTGGAAAAATGGACCGAATTCTTACCCAGAAAAAGTGCTACTCTCTGAACAAGGAAAGTTATTAAAAAAATTTAAAAAATTTGACTTTTTTCAAAAGCTTTTCAGAATAACTGTGTTTTTTCAGTAGTAAAAGGTTGATGATTAATTTCTTGGTGGGCTTAAGTCCGCTTGTAAATGTAATGGCAAAATAAGACCATCTCTTGACAGTGGACGTGTCATCCACATTGAGGATTGAAGAACAGCTTCATTATAAATTGAAATGTAAAAAAGAGCTGACACTCATTGTATTTAGAAAAAAAAAGCTGTGACCCTTTTTTGTTCTATGACTCCCCGCTGTGGACAGGTAATTGAAGTGGGTTATCTGATGGTGGGCAGACATAAAGTCTTTACAAGATGCTGGGAGGTGAGACTTTTCTCCCCTGTGGGGATAACTCTTTCTGTCTTCAAAAGCAACACAGGGCAATGATATCAGATGCCCTGGCACTGGTTACAACTTACTAGTTATGAATATTGTTTTTTTGTAACAGGCATAGGTCCTACAGTAATGGGAGTCATATTTTCGGCATTGTAGTACAATCTGCCGATCAGCCCAGAATTAATATCAGCCAGATGGATAACATTATACAGGTGCATCTCACTACATTAGAATATCATCAAAAAGTTAATTTATTTCAGTTCTTCAATACAAAAAGTGACACTCCTATATTATATAGAGTCATTTCACACAGAGGGATCTATTATATAGAGTCACTACACACAGAGGGATCTATTATATAGTCATTACACACAGAGGGATCTATTATATAGAGTCATTACACACAGAGGGATCTATTATATAGAGTCATTACACACAGAGGGATCTATTATATAGAGTCATTACACACAGAGGGATATATTATATAGAGTCATTACACACAGAGGGATCTATTATATAGAGTCATTACACACAGAGGGATCTATTATATAGAGTCACTACACACAGAGGGATCTACTCTATAAAGTCATTACACACAGAGGGATCTATTATATAGAGTCATTACACACAGAGGGATCTATTATATAGAGTCATTACAGACAGAGGGATCTATTATATAGAGTCATTACACACAGAGGGATCTATTATATAGAGTCATTACACACAGAGGGATCTATTATATAGAGTCATTACACACAGAGGGATCTATTATATAGAGTCATTACACACAGAGGGATCTATTATATAGAGTCATTACGCACAGAGGGATCTATTATATAGAGTCATTACACACAGAGGGATCTATTATATAGAGTCATTACACACAGAGGGATCTATTATATAGAGTCATTACACACAGAGCGATCTATTATATAGAGTCATTACACACAGAGGGATCTATTATATAGAGTCATTACACACAGAGGGATCTATTATATAGAGTCGTTACACACAGAGGCATCTATTATATAGAGTCATTACACACAGAGCGATCTATTATATAGAGTCATTACACACAGAGGGATCTATTATATAGAGTCATTACACACAGAGGGATCTATTTCACGTGTTTATTTCTGTTAATGTTGATGATTATGGCTTACAGCCAATGGAAACACAAACGTCATTATCTCAGTAAATTAGAATACTTTATAACAACAGCTTGAAAAATGTTTTTAAAATCTGAAATGTCTGATCAGTAAATGCCTCAATACTTGGTCGGGCTCCTTGTGGATCAATTACTGCATCAATGCGGCAATGTGGCATGGAGGGATCAGCCTGTGGCCCTGCTGAGGTGTTATGGAAGCCCAGGTGGCTTTGATAGCAGCCTTCAGCTCATCTGCATTGTTGAGTCTGGGGTAGAGATGAGCGTTGTTCTACTCGAACTGTTCGCCAATCTCAAATTCGAGCTGCTTTGGGCGGTGTTCGAGCCGTTCGGCGAACACGAACGATTTGAGAAAAATTTGGCTGTTTGAGGTTATGTTCGATAACTGTTCGTGCACCAAAATCATAACTGGATTTTTTCTCAGTAATGATGAAAATTAATGTTAATACGCAGTTTGAGTGTACAGCGGGGTGGGGGAGGGGCAGGGGATGGATCTCTGCAGGAATAATGAAGATCTCCATTTTTTTTTCTCTTTCCCGCATTTACAGTGGGGAGGTGCAGTCTGTCAGCCTATCAGCAGCGCACACACGGAGCGAAGTGCTGTTTTTCACACAAGCAAGGGCATGTGTCATTGGCAGTGTATGTCACATGTCCTTGCCCTATAAGACCAAGCCATTTTCCCCGTCGCCACCATTTTCTCACTGCTGCAGCTGCGTGTTAGATGGCACCGCTGTTGCTGTGTGCGCTATACCTTGTTAATTTCAAGCCAATTTTCGCACAAATCTACAGATTGGGAGTAGGGAATAGTTGTGATTGCAGTCCTTTTAAGGACTAGGTTACAGCATTTCCTACGACTTTTATCAGGCAGGTCTGTGCTCTTAAATAGATAGATTGTGGGAGTAAAGACTAATTGTAATTGCAGTCCTTTTCAGGACTAGGTTACATCAGTTCCTATCAGTTTTTGCCAGGCAGGTCTGTGCCAGTGCTGTGCAAGTTTTTTTCACAGCATTTGGCTGAATCTAGCAAAGCTAATCCTTTTTGGCCTATTGCAGAGTGTGTTAGTCAGTGGAGTAGCCTATCTGTGTTGCAAGATATACCACCTGTGTATAGAATACCAATTTTTTTATTGCACCTAGTGAAGTAAAATCTTTTGGGCATAGCATCATTCTATTAGTCCATCTATACTGACCTCCATCAGGTTGCAAATTGAATATAATTTTTTTCTGCATCTAGCTCTGAAAAAATATTTGGGCTTCTAGCAGTGTGTGGGAATTGTTCTATTAGTCCATCTATACTGACCTCCATCAGGTTGCAAACTGAATATAATTTTTTTCTGCATCTAGCTCTGAAAAAATATTTGGCCTTCTAGCTGTGTGTGGGACTTGTTCTATTAGTCCATCTATACTGACCTCCATCAGGCTGCAAATTAAAAATAATTTTTATCTGCATCTAGATCTGAAAAAATATTTGGCCTTCTAGCAGTGTGTGGGACTTTCTCTATTAGTCCATCTATACTGACCTCCATCAGGTTGCAAATTAAAAATAATTTTTATCTGCATCTAGATCTGAAAAAATATTTGGCCTTCTAGCAGTGTGTGGGAATTTCTCTATTAGTCCATCTATACTGACCTCCATCAGGTTGCAAATTAAAAATAATTTTTATCTGCATCTAGATCTGAAAAAATATTTGGCCTTCTAGCAGTGTGTGGGACTTGTTCTATTAGTCCATCTATACTGACCTCCATCAGGTTGCAAATTAAAAATAATTTTTATCTGCATCTACCTCTGAAAAAATATTTGGGCTTCTAGCTGTGTGTGGGACTTGTTCTATTAGTCCATCTATACTGACCTCCATCAGGTTGCAAACTGAATATAATTTTTTTCTGCATCTAGCTCTGAAAAAATATTTGGCCTTCTAGCAGTGTGTGGGACTTTCTCTATTAGTCCATCTATACTGACCTCCATCAGGTTGCAAACTGAATATATTTTTTTTCTGCATCTACCTCTGAAAAAATATTGGGCTTCTAGATGTGTGTGGGACTTGTTCTATTAATCCATCTATACAGACCTCCATCAGGTTGAAAACTGAATATATTTTTTTTCTGCATCTACCTCTGAAAAAATATTGGGCTTCTAGCTGTGTGTGGGACTTGTTCTATTAGTCCATCTATACAGACCTCCATCAGGTTGCAAATTGAATATAATTTTTTTCTGCATCTACCTCTGAAAAAATATTTGGGCTTCTAGCTGTGTGTGGGACTTGTTCTATTAGTCCATCTATACTGACCTCCATCAGGTTGCAAACTGAATATAAATTTTTTCTGCATCTAGCTCTGAAAAAATATTTGGCCTTCTAGTAGTGTGTGGGACTTTCTCTATTAGTCCATCTATACTGACCTCCATCAGGTTGCAAATTAAAAATAATTTTTATCTGCATCTAGCTCTGAAAAAATATTTGGCCTTCTAGCAGTGTGTGGGACTTTCTCTATTAGTCCATCTATACTGACCTCCATCAGGTTGCAAATTAAAAATAATTTTTATCTGCATCTACCTCTGAAAAAATATTTGGGCTTCTAGCTGTGTGTGGGACTTGTTCTATTAGTCCATCTATACTGACCTCCATCAGGTTGCAAACTGAATATAATTTTTTTCTGCATCTTGCTCTGAAAAAATATTTGGCCTTCTAGCAGTGTGTGGGACTTTCTCTATTAGTCCATCTATACTGACCTCCATCAGGTTGCAAATTAAAAATAATTTTTTTCTGCATCTAGCTCTGAAAAAATATTTGGCCTTCTAGCAGTGTGTGGGACTTTCTCTATTAGTCCATCTATACTGACCTCCATCAGGTTGCAAATTAAAAATAATTTTTATCTGCATCTACCTCTGAAAAAATATTTGGGCTTCTAGCTGTGTGTGGGACTTGTTCTATTAGTCCATCTATACTGACCTCCATCAGGTTGCAAACTGAATATAATTTTTTTCTGCATCTTGCTCTGAAAAAATATTTGGCCTTCTAGCACTGTGTGGGACTTTCTCTATTAGTCCATCTATACTGACCTCCATCAGGTTGCAAATTAAAAATAATTTTTTTCTGCATCTAGCTCTGAAAAAATATTTGGCCTTCTAGCAGTGTGTGGGACTTTCTCTATTAGTCCATCTATACTGACCTCCATCAGGTTGCAAGTTAAAAATAATTTTTATCTGCATCTACCTCTGAAAAAATATTTGGGCTTCTAGCTGTGTGTGGGACTTGTTCTATTAGTCCATCTATACTGACCTCCATCAGGTTGCAAACTGAATATAATTTTTTTCTGCATCTAGCTCTGAAAAAATATTTGGCCTTCTAGCAGTGTGTGGGACTTTCTCTATTAGTCCATCTATACTGACCTCCATCAGGTTGCAAATTAAAAATAATTTTTTTTCTGCATCTACCTCTGAAAAAATATTGGGCTTCTAGCTGTGTGTGGGACTTGTTCTATTAGTCCATCTATACTGACCTCCATCAGGTTGCAAACTGAATATAATTTTTTTCTGCATCTACCTCTGAAAAAATATTTGGGCTTCTAGCTGTGTGTGGGACTTGTTCTATTAGTCCATCTATACTGACCTCCATCAGGTTGCAAATTGAATATAATTTTTTTCTGCATCTAGCTCTGAAAAAATATTTGGCCTTCTAGCAGTGTGTGGGACTTGTTCTATTAGTCCACCTATACTGACCTCCATCAGGTTGCAAACTGAATATATTTTTTTTCTGCATCTACCTCTGAAAAAATATTTGGGCTTCTAGCTGTGTGTGGGACTTGTTCTATTAGTCCATCTATACTGACCTCCATCAGGTTGCAAATTGAATATAATTTTTTTCTGCATCTAACCCAGCCAATAGTTTTGGCCTAATACCACAGTTTGGCCACTCAGCTCTGCTCGGTTCCCATCCATTGTTTTTTTGTGCAAACAACTCCAGAGTTGTGAATTAGTTAACCACCAAAATGAGTGGAAAAAGGCCTGCTGCTGGTGGAAAGGGGAAATGTCGTGTTGGGAAGGGGAAAAAAGGTTGTGTCCGTGGGGTAGGTGTTAAAGCAACAGTAACATCTGCAGAAGATAGACCATCTTCCAGCCAAACTAAAATGTCTACTTCTTTTAGCGGACAATGTGATAAGATCCCTTTCTTACGGCCACGCCAATCGCTACAAATTCTAGATGAGGCACAAAAACAGCAGGTGCTTCAACGGATATCAAGTGCTCCTTTAAGTGGGCTCTCCTCCACATCAACTTCAACATCACAAATACTCCAGTCCTCAAAGGTGTCACCCCAATCGCACTTGCTTCCTCACAGCTCCCAAATCTCCAGCTGCCTGTCTGAGTATGAGGTAGAACAGATGGTTGAGTCTGCAGAGCTGTTTACTCATACTATAGCCTGGGAATCAGAGGTCGACTCCAGCGCTTCTGTGAATCCAGACGAGGAAATGATCTGCACTGATGCCCAGAATCTTTATGAGTCGGATCCAGGACCAGACGCAGAAGGTTCTGACCATAATGTAGACCCTCATTCCCAAACTGTAACTCCTGTTGGTGGAGACAATGAGGAAGACGATGATGAGACTCAAATACCTGATTGGAGCGACAACTTTAGTTTTTTGTCAGGGCAGGAACAGGTTGGCTCTGAGGACGACGGGTGTGATAACGCACAGGGTGATGATGATGAGGTTGGAGATCCCACTTACTGTCAACCCACAGTCAGCCAAGAGATGAGGTCAGCAGAGGAGGTGGAGGAAGATGCTAGTGACGACGAGGTCAGGTTGCGCCTTCCTGGACAGAGACGTAGTACTGGAAGCACGTCAACAACTGCATCCTCAAACACAACTCTGCCTCTCACCACAAGTCGTGGTGGCTCTTCAGGTCGCATGGGTGCTAAGCCTTGCATAGCCTGGGCATTTTTTCAGATCGATAAAGATGACCCAACTCGTGTTATCTGTAACATTTGTCAGCAAAAGCTAAGTAGAGGCCAAAAAATACATAGTTTGAGTACTTCATGCATGAACCGGCACATGGACATGAAGCATAAGTTGCAGTGGGAAGCTCAGTGTGCTACAATGCGGCCTACCCGGCCGGGCCAACCACCGTCTGCCATATCTTGTGCATCCGCGGCCTCTTCATCCTCTGTGACTGGGGGGACAGCAGTCACACCTGTTTTGGGGCACAGACCTGCCACCTCTTTACCCGCAACAGCCAGCGTGATTGGCAGGTCATCATTTTCTTTGGAGGTGGTAACACCAGCTGGTGTTGAGCGCTGTCCGACATCGATAGCACCACCTTTGGATCAAGGCAACCTAACATGTCCCCCTGCATCTTCCTCACAGACCGGCAGTTTGCCGGGGATACCCTTATCAACCCTGTCTAAGCACAATAGCCAGCCCTCGGTCCCTCAGATGTGGACAAGTAAAAGACCATTTCCTCCTAGCCATGAGAAAGCTAAGAGGTTGAATTTCACCATCTGCAAGCTCTTGGCTACAGAAATGCTGCCTTTCCGCCTGGTGGACACAGAGGATTTTCGAGACCTTATGTCCGTCGCAGTGCCCCAGTACCAGATGCCCAGTCGGCACTACTTCTCAAAGAAAGGTGTGCCTGCGCTCCACCAGCATGTCGCACACAACATCACCGCTTCTTTGAGAAACTCTGTGTGTGACAGGGTGCATTTCACCACAGACACTTGGACGAGTAGGCATGGACAGGGGCGTTACATGTCGCTGACTGGGCACTGGGTAACTATGGTGACAGCAGGACAAGGGGCTGCTGTCCAAGTCTTGCCGTCCCCACGAGTTGTGCGTCAATCCTCTTTATGTCAAAGTTCCTCCACTGCTTCTGCCTCCTCAACCTCCTCTCGGTCTTCCACCTGCACCCAAAGCCTGTCTGGTCATGCCACAAGCTTTCTAACTGCGCAGAAGGAATCCTGCACACATCCTTACTATGCTGGCAGTAGGGCTCAACGTCATCAGGCGGTTTTTACATTGAAATGTCTGGGAAATGTGAGTCACACAGCTGAGGAGTTGTGGTCAGCTCTGGAGAACCAATTTCATGAATGGTTGTCTCCACTGGACCTGAAACCAGGGAAGGCCGTGTGCGACAATGCTGCAAACCTGGGTGCGGCCCTTCGCCGGGGCAATGTCACACACGTGCCTTGTATGGCTCACGTGTTGAACCTGGTTGTCCAGCAATTTTTAGCCCACTATCCGAGACTAGATGGCCTTCTGCAGAGGGCACGGTCGCTGTGTGCTCACTTTCGCCGTTCGCATCCCGCAGCTCAGCGACTTACATCTCTACAGAAGTCGTTGGGCCTGCCACTTCACCGGCTAAAATGCGATGTGCCTACCCGGTGGAATTCAACTCTGCACATGTTGCAGCGACTGTGGCAGCACCGACAAGCCCTGGTGCAATACGTTCTGACGTATAGCCTGGGCCAACGAGATCCAGAGGTGGGGCAAATCACGCTGGAGGAGTGGTCTCAGATCAGGGACCTATGCACCCTTCTGCACAGTTTTGAAATGGCGACGAAGATGTTTAGTGCTGACGATGCCATTATCAGCATGACTGTTCCGGTGATTTACATGCTGGAGCACATGTTAAACAGAATTCGGAGTCAGGTGGTGGCACAAGAGGAGGTGGAGGAAGTAGAGGAGGAGGAGTTGTATGCGGAAGGGCTAACATCTGCAAGGTCCAGACGGTCGGCAGCACCAAGGCGGCAGGCACGTGAGGGTGGGGGAGATGGTTTTACCAGGGCGCATGGTAGCAGCCAAACTAGTGAGGAAGGTGCAGGAGCCCAGGAAGAAGTGGAGGACGAACTGATGGAAGACTCATCAGATGAGGGAGACCTTGATCACATTTCTGTTGTGCGAGGTTGGGGGGAGAGGACAGAGGAAGGAAGCATGATTGTTACCTCGCCACCAACACAACAGGGACTTGGTGCTCCTGGATGCGCAACACACATGAGTGCCTTCTTGCTGCACTACCTGCAACATGACCCTCGAATTGTGAGAATTAGAAATAATCCTGACTACTGGGTTGCCACACTGTTAGATCCCCGGTACAAAAGTAAATTTGCCGAAATTATTCCTGCCATAGAAAGGGATGCACGCATGCAGGAGTATCAGCAGAGACTGTTGCAGAATCTTACATGTGCTTTTCCACAAAACACCAGTGGTGCACGTAGTGAATCTCACAGTTCCAACTTGCCAACCGTGGGACCGTCAAGTGTTCAGCACTCAAACCGTAACAGAACCACAGTATCTGCTGGTAACATCAATTTTGCGGAATCATTTCACCACTTTTTTAGCCCATCCTTTGCAAGGCCACAGGAGACAAGAAGTCTGACACATAGTCAACGCCTAGAGACGATGGTACAGGAGTATCTCCAAGTAAACATTGAAGCCATGACTGTGTCACTGGACCCTTGCTCTTTTTGGGCTTCCAATCTGGATAAATGGCCGGAGCTAGCCACTTACGCCTTGGAGATCTTGTCATGCCCCGCAGCCAGCGTTCTGTCTGAACGTGTGTTCAGCGCTGCTGGTGGTGTGCTGACAGATAAGCGCACGCGGCTCTCCACTGATAATGTAGACAGACTCACGTTCATAAAGATGAACAAATCATGGATCCGAAACGACTTTTCTACCCCTGTGTCATCCTGGGGAGAGTAAAAGCTTGATGATTGGTTAAAATCACCCTACCAACCGTTTTAAGCTTTCAAATTACTAATCATGTTTATCTGTATCTTGGCTGGAAAATAATTTGGGCTTTGTAGCAGTGTGCAGCACTGATTCTATTAGGCCATCTATAATAAGCTCCACCAGATTTAAAATTACTAATCATGTTTATCTGTATCTTGGCTGGAAAATACTTTGGGCTTTGTAGCAGTGTGCAGCACTGATCCTATTAGGCCATCTATACTAAGCTCCACCAGATTTAAAATTAATAATAATTTTTAGCTGCATCTAGCCCGGAAAATAATTTTGGGGCTCCGAGATGCGCAAGACACATAAGTGCCTTCTTGCTGCACTACCTGCAACATGACCCTCATATTGTCAGAATTCGAAGTAATCATGACTACTGGGTTGCCACACTCTTAGATCCCCCAAACTTTTCGATCAACCTTTTCATTTTAATAAAGACCAAAAAAATGGTCATTTTTGAAATTATAAGCATTAGCAGGTTATTAGAAACTGAAATCAAACAGTTTTCAACTCAAAACTTTATTCTAGGTGATGTTACATTTTCACATAGGACCCCTTGTTCGAAAGGAGCTTCTGAACTCTCTCGTCCATTGAATTTGTCAGGTTTTGGATGGTTTCTGCTTCAATTGTTTTGCATGAGGACAGAATACCCTCCCAGAGGTGTTGCTTAGATGTGAACTGCCTCCCGCCATCATAGACACTCCTTTTGATGATGCTCCAGAGGTTCTGAATGGGGTAGAGGTCAGGGGAGCATGGGGGTCACACCATAAGTTTGTCCCCTTTTATGCCCATATCAGCCAGAGATGCAGATGTTTTATGTGCAGCATGAGATGGTGCATTATCATGCAAAAAAATGATCTTGCTGTGAAATACACGGTTCTTCTTCTTGAACCATGGCAGGAAGTGCTGTTTGAGAAAATCCACATACATTATGGAGTTCATCTTTAGCGCCTTCAGGGATCCTAAAGGGGCCGACAATCTCTCTCCCCATGATTCCAGCCCAAAACATTACTCCACCTCCTCCTTGTTGGCGCTGTAGCCGTGTTTGCGTGGGGTGTCCATCAACCAGCCATCCTCCACTTCATCCATCTGGACCATAGAGCGCTGCACGGCACTCATCCGTGAACAAAACAGTTTTGAAATCAGTCTTCATGTAATGTTTAGCCCACTGGAGCCATTTCTGCTTGTGTGAAGTGGATAGAGGAGGTCGACAGGATGGCGTATGCACAGCTGCAAACCTCTGAAGGACCCTGCATCTTGTTGTTAGGGGGACGTTGGAGGCACCAGCAGCTTCAAAAACTTGTCTGCTGCTATGACAAGGCTTTTTTGCCGCTGCTCTTTAAACCTGACGTAATTGCCTGTAGGAAAGAGTCCTCAATTTGCCCTTATCAGCACGCACACGTGTGTACTGTGAATCAGCTACATACTTCTTGATTGCCAAGACACTTCATCCTGATCATCGCACAATGTTGATTGTAGTCATGCCTTGACCTAAACACTCCACAATTTGTTGCTTCTCAGCAGCCGACACATCCTTTTTCTTTCCCATTTTGGCAGAAAATGTAGGCTGCTTAATAATGTGAGACAGCCTTCTTAAGTAGTCTTGCCTTTCATTGGACACACCTGCCAAACTAATTAGCACAGGTGTCTGCAATTGCTTACAGTGATATAGAGAGCCCTGACACACATCACCATCAATGAGTTTAACTGACAAACAAACAAATTCTTCCCTTATCACTCCTAAACACTTTTTGCATAATAATTTGGAACACAGTGTACATGTGCTTTTCCACAAAACACCAGTGGTTCACGTAGTGAATCTTACAGTTCTAACTTGCCAACCGTGGTCTGTATGGAGTTGTTCAATAAAGGGCCCAAAATTAAGATAACATAGATGGGAGAGGTCTCTATGAATAGGAATTCCTAAGTATTTGATACCCTGTGAGGGCCAGGCAAAGGGAAAGTTGGACTGGATGGAATCCTATATGGATTTGGGGAGGGAGACATCGAGGGCCTCAGACTTCGCTGCATTGATTTTAAAATTTAACCATGTAACAAAGTGATCTATTTCAGCAATAACAGCATGGATGGATATATGTGATTGAGTGATATATACTAGGACATCATCAGCAAATAGAGAGCACTTGTACTCGGTGCCTCCCACCTCAATCCACCTAATATTGGGGTTATGGCGAATTGATGAGAGCAGGTGCTCTGTCACTAGGATGTATAAGAGAGGGGACAGAGGACATCCCTGCCTTGTCCCATTGGTGATTGTGAAAGGTGATGAAAATGTTCTGATGCACCCCCTGGGCCTTGGGACACCCGGAGCCGGACCCTTTTTGGTGGATGCTGGTGGTTGTAGTCTTCGTGGCGGCGACCCGGTTCCGTGGCTCAGGGTGGTCAAACCAGTGGTGGAACTATTTATGTGGTTTTGATGTTTAAATGTCCGACTACGCCACACGTGGATTGCGGTCAGAGTGAACCGCCGCTACAGGGCAGACCGCTGAGGCTGGTGTTGTGGGTGCAGCAGAGCGTAACATAACTCCCCACGGGAGGAGTATAGCCTCAGGGCAGTGTATGCGGAGGATGGGGGTGATGGTGCAGGGCAGCAGCAGTAATGACACGGAGTCAGTGATGCAGTCCAGGGCCTTTACTCACAGCTCTTATTATCCAGACCACGTCTGCAGGTAACGGCTGCCCACGTCGTACTGTGCTCACCAGGTGAGGGGCTCAGACAACTCCCAGATAACTTTGGAGCGCTTCACAGGACCCCCTTTGTGTGTCCTTTGTCTGGCCTTTCTTACCAACCCTTCTGTCCGGCTGCCTCGGGCCTCCTCTTGGTAAACTTGGCGCCAGTTTCCCTGACCCTATGTGGTGCCTTCCTAGCGGGTGTAGCGAGGGGCTGCGCCACATAAAATGTCAGAGCCTCCGGTTTCTAGCTGAGGGTCGTTTCCTGCCTCCACTAGTTTCGGGGACCGGTCTCCCCCTTTGGCCTGACCCCTCCACGCAGGTGGATTCGGGCGTGCGGTGGCGACTCGCCCGTCCGCACCCCTGGGATCCCTTCCTTCCTCGTTCCTGGAGCCTTCTCCGCTCCTCTTCCTTCCTTCTCCCTCTTCCAGGCCTGGGCCTCTGTTACTAGGCCCGACTCCGGAGCAGAGCTCATGCAGAGCCCCTGCTCCCTGCCACTTCTGCTCAGACTTCTCTGCACTGAACTAAGATGGTGCCCACCTTTTATACTCCCTTCTCAATGCACCCAGGAACTGCTTCCTCCCTGCTCCTGCACTACAGGGTTCCCCTTCCTCAGTGTTCCCTCCCCCCACTCCAGCCAGGGACAGGGACTGTCGTGCTCATCTCAGAGGCATATTGGTCGCCCTGCCCCACGGCAATGTGGTGTAATGCATGCAGGTGTCGGGTCCTGATCCACACTCCATCCTTACCTGAGAGTGAGATATCACACCTCTGGGTGAGGTGCAATACCTCTGTAGCAACCGAGCCCTCAGGGTGCTACCATCTATTTATCTTCAGCCTAGGTGACGTATTGTGATACAGGGCCGTGATTTTGGCTATAAAAGGGTCCCCTAGACCCCTACCCCAAGCTTTTTAAGAGAATCATATATGGCGTGCCAGGAGACTCTATGGAATGCTTTCTCAGCATCCAACGAGAGTATCTAATTACAAATTTTTAACTGCATCTAGCCCAGGAAATACTTTGTGCCTAGTAGCAGTGTCTGCTAGTCAGCGGATTATCCCGGCTGTTAAGCAAGCTACACCACCTGTAGTTTGGACACTTAATTTTTTCAAAGGAAATGCTTCGGGACCACGGGATACTCAGTGAAGAGCATCAGGAGGCACCCCAAGGCATAGGGGCTGGGACTGGCAGTAGGATGCCTTGCGGTGGACAGCCGAGCTCGATCCTTATAAAAGCTTTTTAACTGCAGCAGCTTTAGTGGACGCTACTGGAGCTGGAATTACGCGGCTGCTTGCATGAGACTTGCCTTCCAATAGATCCTTGTAAATGGATTTAAAGTGTATTCATTCAAATTAGAGAGACAATTTAAATTAAAAAGCTTAGAGCTGCCTCCACCACAGGGGGGCTCGCTCGACCCACCAGCGGACAGGCACCAGTATTGGGAGAGGGGGGCTGGCCGTCAGGGTTCACCGCGGCTCTGGCACAAACCTGGCGACACGGAGGTGGCACGGGCAGAAGCGGACTGAACGTGTCGGCTTCTCACTTTTTGGATTTTAGAAGGGCATGACATGCCTATATTTGTGTCTCCCCCTCCTTTTACTCCTCCACCTCTTTTATTTTCGCATGACTATATGTACTTGTCACTTTTCCATGTGTTAGTTGTGTCTTCTGAGCAGTTTGTCAGCTTTTGGACACCTTTGAAGGTGTTTTCTATGTGTTTCTATGTGTTTTTGTTTGCCTGCCATTGGTTTTAACGGTGTTCGAAGGTGTTCGACGAACAGTTCGACGAACAGTTCGGCGAACACACGGGTGTTCGATGATACCGAACCGAACTCGAACACTACGGGGGTGGCTCAACACTAGTCTGGGGTCTCTCATCACCACATTGATGCAGTAATTGATGCAAAAGGAGCCCGACCAAGTATTGAGGCATTTACTGAACAGACATTACAGTAGGACAACATTTCGGATTTTAAAATCATTTTTCAAGCTGATGTTATAAAGTGTTCTAATTTACTGAGATAATGACTTTTGTGTTTTCATTGGCTGTAAGCCATAATCATCAACATTAACAGAAATAAACACGTGAAATAGATCACTCTGTTTCTAATGACTCTATATAATATAGGAGTTTTACTTTTTGTATTGAAGAACTTTTTGATGATATTCTAATTTAGTGAGATGCACTTGCATATACCTATCTGTTGATATTGGATGTGTATACACTATACGTTCACTGGGAAGCACACAATAACCGGCCTAGTAGCGAAAGTAGCTGTTGCTTCGTCCATCAATCGTCAGTCAATTGTGTGATGGTCCTCACAGTTGTTGACAGCAGAGTGGTGTTCGTGACAAACTGGTTACAGCTGTGGGATATCAGCATGATTCCCTGGCTGTTCCCTGATACCCCTATACACATCAAATTAAATTTAGCCGAAATACACAGGTTCAGGTGACAGTCTAATGTGCATTAGGGGCGATGGCCAACCAATGGTCGGGGGAGATGTCAATTATGTATGTCCAATTTCAGATGGCCATTCGCATTGTTCTTACAGGGCCAAGCCACAGGCCAATGTATCCATTGCTGGCCTGTGTATGGAAGAGTCAGCTGAAATGGCTGTTGCCGGAACGGTTGGCTGAAACATCGTTTGGCTGACAGCCATCTAATGTGTATGGCGGGCATAACATACCGAATGGACACCTTTACCGCCATGGGAGTCCTAATGCAGTTAATGGCAAATTAACACAGCCTCTGAAGGTCCATTGAGATTGGGATGCCCTGGGAAATTACCAAGTTGGCCAGCGTGTATCACCAAGTGTGTATCAGACAAGTGTGTTGAAATGAATAAGACCTGAATTTAATACTATATATACAGACTGCATCTTCACATCTATAACCATCACACTCTAATCAGCTCTAATCAGCATGTCCATTTATCTATTCTTACAGGTATGTCATCACCCACCTTTCCAACTGTGTGAAAAATCTTACCTCCTCTATCCACTAACTTGGTATGTTTGAAAGCGGACCTTGTATGACCCCTGTTCACCACTTTTCTTTATGACCAGCCTGTTTTTATTTTGCTTGTGTTTTATACCCTGCATCTGGTTCAATTTGTAATTATCTGATTAAGATGGGTCCCCTCTGCTCCATCTGAATGAATTTGTTAGCATATATATTGTGAGTAGTTAGTCTGCTGACGTAGACTGCCAGTGTGTATCACCAAGTGTGTATCAGACATGTGTGTTGAAATGAATTAGACCTGAACTGCATCTGAAGGGACCTGAAGGAAACTGGAAACTCAGGCAAAGTAAACAATCTTTCTGTTTGTTTTCACTCTCTCCCCTGTAATCCTCCACTTTCTACTAACCCCCCTAATCCCTACACCAAGTAATGAACTCTTCATCTCTCGCTCCATCCTCCCCATCCATCTCACCTCCTCCTCAGAACTGTTCCTCGACATTCAATCCTGTGTCTCCAAATACAGACAGCCACCTCATGCCCTCTACTGCTCCCACCTACTAACACTTTCTCTGCTCCACCTCACGGCCAGCGATATCTCTCCAAATGCTGGTCCTCCTCACCACATCCCCACAGTTACATATCCACGATCTCTCACAAACTCTCGCAACCATTCTAACCTTACACCCATACGCCCAGCCCCCGACTCCCCAGTCCCACAAATAGGAACTCTCTGGAACGCTCGCTTCGTCTGACTAAATTTTCCTACATCCATGCTCTTTTCATTACTAACAAACTTTCCTTCCTCGGCATCACTGAAACCTGGCTCACCCCCTCTGACTCGATCTTTCTTGCTGCACTCTCCTACAGTGGATTCCACCCCCCCCCCCGCCCAAGCGGCAAGCATGGTGTAGGGGTAGGTTTTCTCCTGTCAGATAGCCGCTCCTTCACCCAAATCCCACTGCCGCCCTCCGTTACACTACCCTCTTTTCAGGTGCACTGTGTGCGTATCTACTCCCCCTCCAACCTCCAGCTGGCTGTCATTTACTGCTCCCCAGGGTCAGCCACCACCTTCTTTGACCATTTCACCACCTGGCTACTTCACTTCCTCTCCGCTGACATCTCAACTATCATCATGGGCGACTTCAAGTTACCCATTGACACTTTCCACTCATCTGTCTCTAAGCGTCTATCCCTCACTTCCTCCTTCGTCCTTGCTCAATGGTCTTCTGCAGCCACTCACAAAGATGGCCATACACTGGACCTCATCTTCACCTGCTTCTGTTCCCTACCCAACCCTGCTAATTCACCTCTCCATTTTTCTGACAACAACCGCGCAGAAATTTGAAACACCTTGACCTACACTGACTCTCTGAATACTTTCTCCCTCTTACAGACATTAGTTCCTTACATGATGCAGATTTTGCTGTCACTTTATATAACCCCACAACAGCTTCAGCTCTTAATTTGGTTGCTTGACCTGACTAAAGAACTGAGGCGGGCTTCCAGGGTTGCTGAGCGGAGATGGAAAAGGTCCCACTCCAATGAGCACTTCATCGCATTCAAACAGTCCCTTACTACTTTCAAGTCCACTCTCACTGCAGCAAAACAAACATACTTCTCATCTCTCATATCCTCCCTGTCTCACAACCTAAAACAGCTATTCAACACTTTTAATTCTCTCCTCTGTCCCCCCCCTCTTCATCCAAAGATTTTGTATCATTCTTCAAACAGAAGATTGACATCATCATAAAAAGCTTTTGTCTAAAGTCCCCACTGCCCCTCCTCATATTTACTCAACCCTCCTCCTTCAAAACCAGTTTCTCCACCATTACAGATCAACTTTCCTCTTTACTCTCCAAATCACATCTCACCACGTGTAAACTTGACCCACTCCCATCCCACCTCATCCTTAATCTTACCACAGTCTTCATCCCAACCCTAACCCTCCTCTTCAACCTGTCACTAACAACTGGTGTCTTCACCTCATGCTTCAAACATGTCTCGATCACACCCATCCTCAAAAAGCCCTCCATTGACCAATCCTCTATGTCTAGTTATCGTGCCATATCATTTCTCCCCTATTCCTCAAAACTATTGGAACAAACGTCCATTTTGAACTGTCCTCCCACCTCTCCTCCTGCTCCCTCTTTGACGGCTTACAATCTGGCTTCAGACCGCACCTTTCTACTGAAACTGCACTGACTAAAGTCACCAATGACCTACTAACTGCCAAATCCAAGCAGCAGTACTCGGTCCTCCTCCTCCTCCTGGACCTGTTATCTGCCTACGACACAGTGGACCATTACCTCTTACTACAGACTCTAATCTTGGCATCACAGTCTTGGCCCTATCTTGGATCTCCTCATACCTAATAGACAGGACATTCAGTATCTCCCACTCACACAGCACCTTTTCATCTCTCCCCCTATCTGTCGGTGTCCCCCAAGGTTCAGTCCCAGGGCCCCTGCTCTTCTCCATTAACACCTTCGGCCTGGGACAGCTCATAGAGTCTCACGGCTTTCAGTATCACCTCTATGCTGATGACACACACCTCTGGACCTGATATCTCCTCCTTACTAACAAGAATCCCACAATGTCTGTCCGCTATTTCATCCTTCTCTGCTAGATTTCTAAAACTTAACATGAATAAAACAGAATTCATCATCTTTCCACCATCTCACTCAACCCCCCCATCTGACCTATCTATCAAAGTAAATGGCTGCCCAATCTCCCCAGTCCCCCAAGCTCGCTGCCTCGGGGTAACCATGGACTCTAATCTCTCCTTCAAACCACATATCCAAGCCCTTTCCACTTCCTGCCGAATCCAACTCAAAAATATCTCCACACATTCCTCAACCACGAATCTGCAAAAACACGCCCTCATCATCTCCAGCCTCGACTACTGCAACCTCCTGCTCTGTGACCTCCCCTGTAACACTCTCGTACCCCTCCAATCTATCCTAAACTCTGCTGCCCGACTAATCCTCCTGTCCCCCCGCTATTCCCCGGGCTCTCCTCTCTGTCAATCTCTTCACTGGCTCCCCATTTCCTAGAGGCTCCAGTTCAAAACCCTAACCATGGCATACAAAGCCATCCATAACTTGTATACTCCATACATCTGTGACCTAGTCTCCTGGTACTTACCTGCATGCAACTTCCGATCCTCGCAAGATCTCCTTCTCTACTTCCCTCTTATCTCCTGTTCCCACAATCACATACACGATTTCTCCCATGCTTCCCCCCTACTCTGGAACTCTCTACCCCCAACACATCAGACTCTCGCCTACCATGGAAACCTTCAAAAGGAACCTGAAGACCTACCTCTTCCGACAACTTGTAGTAACCCTCGCTCCACCACACCACTGCACAACCAGCTCTACCCTCACCTACTGTATCCTCACCCATCCCTTGTAGATTGGGAGCCCTCGTGGACAGGGTCCTCTCTCCTCCTGTACCAGTCGCCGTCGCGTTTTTGTTCAAGATTATTGTAATTGCTTTTGCTATGTATGCCACCTTTTTCACATGTAAAGCGCCATAGAATACATGGGCTATAATAAATAATAATAATCATAGTCCTGTGTGGTTTAATGTGGAAAAATGCAAACCATTCTTGTTAAACTCAGAGGACCAAAACTATTCCAAACGTATGATTTAATATTGTATTTTATAGTTTTTTTTTATAATATGATTTCTCTTATCCTTTTTGTTGGCATTCTTTAGGTCAATCACAAATTTTAAAGCTACCAAAAGAGAAGAAGACCATGATAAACGTAACGTCAATCTACAGCAACAAGACTGAAGTATCCAATGATGGATTGACAAGTCAAAATATGAGAATTTTATTCCTGACAGTGATCTTTCCATCCTTCTGCTTGTACCTCTTATCTGTTATAGCCATATTATCCGTGTTCTTCACCACCACTCACATTCGCGAGAACGTCCGATATCTGCTATTCAGTCACATGCTCATTAGTGACTCTATTAAACTTTCTCTGTGCTTCGTTCTTCTCATATTGGCTATATACCTTGTCTTTATGCCAGTGAAATATTGTAGCATCATTACTGCATTTTCAGCCACCACAACTTTAATTACTCCTTACAATTTGGCCCTTATGTCCTTGGAACGCTACATCGCTGTTTGCTTCCCATTGAGACATGGTGAGATATGCACAGTATGGCGTTGTAATATGGCCATCATAGTGATATGGGTGATTGGAGCATTTCCTGTACTCACTGAGTTTGTTTTTTTATGTTATTTTGTAGACAGCAGTTTTTTTTCTTTTAAGTTAGTGTGTATATGGAAATATCTGCAAATATACAACTTTCAAATCACCATCAGGTTCCTCACTGTTTCCCTTAGTTTCAGCCTGGTGTTGCTTACCATATTTTACACCTACGTCCGAGTTATGTTAGTTGCTCGAAAGATCGGGTCAAGGAAATCTTCTGCTTCCAAAGCAGCAAAAACAGTGTCGCTCCACGCGTTTCAGCTCCTCTTATGCCTGTGCTCCTACAGCAGCACGTTCACTGAGACTCTCTTCAATAAACAATATGTCTACATGGCTGTCATCAACTTCTTTCTGTTCACCTGCTTGCCGCTGTATATCAGTCCATTCATTTACGGGATAAGAGATGAAGTCATCCGTCAATGTATAAGGAAATTTATCTGCTCAACATAGAAGTAAAAAAATTGTAATTAGTTAAAAAATGTACAGTACCTGAAGAAAAATTTCAAAAAGAATGAAAACATTATGTGCAAAAACAAAATAAAAATAATTCACAATTGGTAAACAATTTGTTAAATTGTTAATCTCTTTAAGCAGAGGCGGATCTAGGTTTTCCTGCACTCGGGGCAAAAAATCTGTTTGGCGGCCCTCCTATACACAGCTTAGGTGGTTTGAGTAGTCGTCAAGTGACCGCTCATATGCAATTTGCACACTTACATTCTCTCAATATTCAGTGAAAACTATAGCCCCTGCTTCATTGAGTGAAGCAGGAAGAGGGGTATTTCGACATGTGAAGATAAGTATGGAAATTGCATTTGAGTGGTCACACGATGACAGCTGGAACTGGCAAGCTGAGCCGAATCCTGACAGCGAGTACATTAAATGCTGCTGGGATTGGGCATGCTACAGTGCTTCATTTTATAATTAAAAGGGCTGCCCGGGTTTGTGATGAAAGTCTGCTGTCACTCTATGTGACTTCTGAATCGTCACAGAGTGCACACTGCCTGCTGTCAGGATTGTCTGGTACTGGCAGCGACTAGACGTGCTGGGCCTCACTCAATATAAGTCAATTGAGTGAGGCAATGCATGTCTAGTCGGCATGTGACCGCATGTATGCAGACACTTGACCTCCTGCTCTTGCTGCCGACACCAGAGAATCCTTACAGTGTGCAGTGCACAAGCTGTGAGGATTCACAGTCAAATAGAGTGACATCACAAACCTGGACAACCTTTTCAATGCTCCTAACATAAATACAAATTGTCAGATGGCACGATTCTTTATTAACAAAGCCATGTATTGCATTTTCTGACAAGTTAGGGATTGCTACATGTGTACAGGATCAGAAACAATAACAGCACAGGAATACATCACTAGAACCACCATCAGTACATGAATACATCCCCATAACCTTCAACCATACAAAAATATAGCATCCCAACTCCCATCAGTTCAGAAATACATAACCAGAACCACTATCAATACATGGCTACATCCCCAGAACCTCCAACCATACAGAAATACAATATCATAATCACCATTAGTACAGACATACATCACCAGAACCACAATCAGTACATGCATACATCATCAAAACTACCATCAGTACAGAAATATATCACCACAACCACCATCCCTACAAAAATACATTACCAGAACCACAATCAGTACAGGAATACATCTCCAGAACCACTATCAGCACATGAAAATATCAACAGTACCAACATCGGTACAGCAATACATCACCAGAACCAATATCAGTACAGGAATCCATCACCAGAATCACCATCAATACATGAATACATCACCAGAACCACTATCAGTACATGAATACATTGCCAGAACCACCATCAATACATGAATACAGCAACAAGCTTAGTACAATGATCAATTGTAATGTCAGGTCAGAGCCATATAAAATTGCTTTTCTCCCCCTCCTCTCACTTTTCTCCCTCCATAATGTCCTCATACACATTTCTTCACCCAGACTGACCCCCTAAGCTGCCCCCTCTATATACTGTCCCCCACACTACCCTGTCTCTGTACAGTGCACCCTTAAACTTTTCTCCTCCCCTACACCATCACTTTACAGATTTCTCCTCCCATACATTTCTCCTCCACACTGTCCCCTCACGCTTCACCCACTGTCCTTTCTTACATTCCTTCATACCCTCTCCCTACTGTCTCCTCACACATTCCCTCGTGTATACTGTCTCCCCCTCCCCATACTTTCTCCTGTAAAAATTATCCATGACAATAAAACTCCGACTACTTCAGCTCCATTGAAACTCTTACCATACCTACATTCACCAGTTCTGCAGCACAAGAGAGTAATGTTAGCAGCAAGATCAGCTGACGTTTTCACATGCTGGCTGACATCACCCTGACCTTGAAGTGCCAGTGGTCAGGGCTTCAATTCTACTTACATCAGAAAGAGTTCAGGGAGCCGCATTTTACACCTTCTGTAAGCTGACTGTCAGGTTGAGAGCAGCCAAATCCCTCTCTAGGGGATGGCAAAATTCTGCTGCCTGGGGAACACTTTGGACTTCCGCATCAGGTTGCCGAACAGCACCCCCCCTGACAGCTGCGTCTGGGACAAATAACCCACCTGGCCACTACTTTAAGATGTTAAAAGGCGTTGCAAACCTATGGAAATTCGGGTTTGGCGGGTTTGGCCGAACTTGAGTCAAACAGTTGGTTAGGGCACTCGAACTTGACCCTGGACTCGAACCCCTTATAAGACAATAGGGACCCGAACTTTGGGCTGTAAAATGGCTGTAAAATGGTCGTAGTAAGGGCTAGGGGGGCTGAAAAATGAAGCAAAATGGGGGAAGAGCAGGACAACTGCCTTGCAAACAAATTTGGATAGGAAAATGACTTAAAATAACATAGAATTTAAAAAAATAATAATCAGGAGACGGAGATCCAAGTGGAGGAAAGGAGCAGTGCCTTCTGTGTGTAGTTTACTGTACTTGTTAAATAAATAAATAAATTAAAAAAAACAGGTAGGGTCCCCCCTATTTTTAATAACCAGCCAAAGAAAAGCAGATAGTTGTGAGCTGGCCTTATTAGGCTGGGAAGGGGCCAATATCCATTTAGCTTCCCAGACTGTTAATATCAGCTCCCAGCTGTCTACTTTGCCTTAGCCGGTTATTAAAAATGGGGGACCCTAAAAAATGGACACGGGGTCCCCCTATTTTTTAATAAGCAGTTAAGGTAAAACAGATAGCTGCAGGCTGATATTAAAAGGCTAGGAAGCACCATGGATATTGGCCCCTTCTCAACATAATAACACCAGCCCTCAGCCACCCCAGAAATGACACATCCATTAGATGATACAATTCTGGCACTTAGCCTGTGGTTTTCCCAATTGCCCTGGTGCATTGGCAATTGGGGTAATGGAATTGGGGTTGACGTCAGCTGTGTAATGTCCGCTAACATCAAGCCCAGGGGTTAGTAATGGAGAGGCGTCTATCAGACACTCCCATTACTAACTAGTGTTGAGCGAGCATGCTCGACACTGCTCGATACTCGCCCAAGCATCTCACTACTCGGGATGTTCAGCGAGCACCGAGCATTTCCGGGTTACTCGGGCGGGAGCTCGGGTCTCCGTCCTGCATGTTTGGCGCTCTTTACAGAGCCAATGAAAATGCAGGGATTGCCAGCCAGTCACTGTAATGCCGCAGCTTTGTTGATTCTGGGCATTACAGTGATTGGCTGGCCGCACAGCGTCACCTTGAGTATTTAAAACCGGGTGCCGCCATCTTGGACACAGTCGCTCCGGATCAGACAGTGTAGGGTCAATGCTGCTGAGCTAGGGAGAGATTTATACTGCAAAATAGTTAGTGTAGGGTCTGCAAAGCCTGCCAAATCAAACAAACAGTCCTTCTCAGGACTAATATCCATACCAGATATCAGGCAGGCAGGCAGGAGACGCAGTGGTTATACCAACAAACACTGCATTACAGTCCTGTGTGGTCCTGCTGGTCAAATTGCTAGACTTATCCCCAGGTCTCAGAGGCCAGGAAAAAATCCTTTTTTTTTCATCTAAATCCTGTTTTGTTTTTTTTTCCCTCAGTCAGACTGTACAAATACCCGTCTTATTAACCTTTTGGTATTCCCCCCCCCCCCTCCAAAAAAAAGAGTTTGTTTGTGAGCGTTCAGACACAAATATATCTGTTTAAAAGATTCTCGTGTAGGCCAGAGAAACAGAACTGTGGTTTTCCTCTTCAACGGTTCAAATCTGAGTTTTATCAACCTGCTTGCCTTTTTTCCATAAAAAAAAAACAGTTTGAGTGTGTCGCTGACTGCTCAGACACCAATATATCTATTTTAACAAGTCGGGTATACACCAGGAAATTATAACTGTGGTTTTGCAGTTCCACGGTTCAAATCTCTGTATTATCCACTTTTTTGTCTTTTTTCCATAAAAAAAACATTTTCAGTGTCTCGCTGACTGTTCAGACACCAATATATCTGTTTAAAAGAGTCTGGTGTAGGCCAGAGAGCTAGAACTGTGGTTTTCCTCTTCCACGGTTCAAATCTCCTTTTTAATTCCCTTTTGCCATTGATAGTGCGAGTGTAAGATATTTTACTTCATTTACAATGGGCAAGGGGCGTGGCAAGGGACGTGGAACTGGACGTTCTGGTGATGGTTCGTGCAGAGGACGGGGCCGTGGCCAAGGTGAAAATGTGCCACAACCAACAGCCACATCTTCTCGCTCCCAGTTCTTGACCGAATTTACTAGGGAAGCACACAACAGCACCACTATTGCGAGCTGACCAGTGTGAACAGGTTATTAATTGGATAGCAGATAATACTTCCAGTCACCTGGGCACCACCACCTCCGGTCTGTCTTCCACACTGTCAAGTGTTAGTAGCCGTGAGTCTCGACTGCAAACTCCTCCTCACCCTGATACTCCTTCCTCCCACCATGCCGAGTGTCGTTAGACAGGAACTGATCCCCCACTTGGACACTCTGAAGAGCTTTTCACTGGTCCATTTCCATATTTGTGCCCCTCGCCTGCTCCGCTTGAAGTCGTGGAAGAGGAGATCCCATGTAGCGATGGCCAAATATTTGAACAGCCACGGCCACAGGAAGGCAACGCTGGCAATTTGTCACAAGAGATGGACGATGACGAGACACAATTGCCACGAAGTGAGGAGGACCGTGGTGCGGAAGTGGAAGAGAAGGAGGTGGTGGATGATCTAGTAACTGACCCAACGTGGCAGGAGGACACACAGAGCGAGGCCAGCAGCACACAGGGGGAGGGAGGCAGAGTACCCAAACAGGCAGGAAGTAGCAGTGTGGTGGCCGCACACAGAAGGCGGGCAACGATTCCCCATAACACCAACACGAGGGACGTTGCCAGTACAACCAGTAGGTCTTCCAGAGTCTGGAATTCTTTTAAAGACTCTGCTGATAACCCCAAAAAGGCCATTTGTACCACCTGCCAGGCCAGCATCAGCAGGGGTGACAAAACTACCAGCCTGACCACCACCAGCATGATCAGGCACATGTCAGCAAAGCACCCGACTTTGTGGGGCAAACCCCAGGGTCCACGACAAGTGTCAGCGGGTGTCACCACTGCTTCTTCCGCTGTTTTGCGTGTAAGAGAACCCCCTGTTGTGCGTGAAAGGCAATCCCCTGTCCATACTGCATGCAAAGATGCCCCCTCCTCTCAGTCTTCACTTGTTATGGCAGTTTCTCAAGAAACAGCATCAACGTCCACATCCACGTCCCACCGCAGCATTCAATTGTCCATATACCAGACCTTTGAACGAAAGCGCAAATTCGCAGCCAATGCCCCACAGGCCACAGTCCTAAATTCGCACATTTCACAACTGCTTGCGTTGGAAATGCTGCCTTTTAGACTGGTGCAGATGGAATCCTTCCACAACCTTATGGTGGTGGCCGTCCCTCTGTGCTCGGTCCCCAGCCGCCACTATTTTGCCCGGTGTGCCATCCCCGCACTACACAAGCGCGCGTCCCAAAACATCTGCCGTGCCCTCAACAACGCAGTTACTGGGAGAGTGTTAGAACCTTGCTCTTAGGGTTTTTTTTCCTTTGCTGGTCACATGACCTTGTTGGCCTATTTAATCCTGCTCCGCCCTTCTGGCTTTGCTGGACTTCATTGTATATCTACTTTCTAGCTAGCCTGTGCTCTGTGTCTTGCTCTGTTAGTTTGCTTGGTCTACTGACCTCTATGTTCTATATATTTTGTTTGTTCGTCTGTCTGCTACTATTTCTGTTAGGAGGTGTCCCATATTCCTCCCAGTCCTTAGTACTTGTAGGGATTCCTTCCCCACATCTATAGGTCTCCGTACAGACTAGCTTAGGACTTTAGCAGGTCTGATCGCAGGATCAGGTTCCCTGTTACATCGTAGGGATTAAGCTGAGTTCTATCGTAGGGACAGATCTCCTCTCTTTCCTTAGCTCTGGTAGCAGAACATAACAGTAAGTCCAGCCAAGCCAGAAGGGCGGAGCAGGATTAAATAGGCCAACAAGGTCATGTGACCAGCAAAGGAAAAAAAAACCTAAGAGCAAGGTTCTAACAGTAATAGTGAGAGGAAATTCACAGACCTTGAGAGTAATATTCTTCAAAGGGGAACCATCCACAGAAAATCTAAAGACTACTTTGATAGGAAACGACAGGAGGTTTTGTTCGCTGTTGGTGACATGGTTTGGTTGTCCTCAAGGAATCTGCGGTTGAGGATTCCTTCAAAGAAATTGGGTCCCAAGTTTGTAGGGCCCTTTAAGGTGCTTCAGGTTGTCAACCAATCTGCTGTTAGGTTGGAGGTTCCTACCTCCTGGAGAATTAATCCGGTATTTCATGTCTCTCTGTTGAAAAAAGCTGTTGTGTCGGATGGTGACGCCTCTGCCTCTGTTCCTCCGGTGGTGGAGGACGGGGAATATGAAATTTCTCGCATCCTTAACTCTAGACGGTATAGAGGTAGTTTGCAGTATCTTGTGGCCTGGAAAGGTTTCGGTCCCGAGGATAACTCTTGGGTGAGGTCGGATGATGTTTCCGCGTCCAGACTTATCAGAGCGTTTCACAGGAGATTTCCTGATAAGCCTGGTCCTAGGGGATCCGGAGGATCCTCTTAGAAGGGGGGGTACTGTTAGAACCTTGCTCTTAGGTTTTTTTTTCCTTTGCTGGTCACATGACCTTGTTGGCCTATTTAATCCTGCTCCGCCCTTCTGGCTTTGCTGGACTTCATTGTATATCTACTTTCTAGCTAGCCTGTGCTCTGTGTCTTGCTCTGTTAGTTTGCTTGGTCTACTGACCTCTATGTTCTATATATTTTGTTTGTTCGTCTGTCTGCTACTATTTCTGTTAGGAGGTGTCCCATATTCCTCCCAGTCCTTAGTACTTGTAGGGATTCCTTCCCCACATCTATAGGTCTCCGTACAGACTAGCTTAGGACTTTAGCAGGTCTGATCGCAGGATCAGGTTCCCTGTTACATCGTAGGGATTAAGCTGAGTTCTATCGTAGGTACAGATCTCCTCTCTTTCCTTAGCTCTGGTAGCAGAACATATCAGAGAGTCCACCTGACAACGGACACGTGGACAAGTGCTTGTGGCCAGGGACGGTACATCTCCCTGACGGCACACTGGGTATACATAGTGGAAGCCGAGACCCAGTCGGACCTTGGGACGGAACACATCCTCCCCACACCGAGTATTGCGGGCCCTATGTCTGTCAGAGTTGCCCCCACAGTGTACACCTCCTGCGCATCATCCTCCTCCTCCTCCTCATGTTCAGCCCCGATCTAAGATATCACCACATCAGTTACAAGCTGGAAGCCCTGCAGTACTGCCTCAGCCAAGCGGCAACAGGCGGTGTTCAAACTCATAAGCTTAGGTGATAAACCTCACACTGCTTGTGAGTTGTGGACAGCTGTGAAAGAGCAGGCAGATCTGTGGCTGAGACCACTGAACCTACATCCAGGCATGGTCGTGTGTGACAATGGCCGCAACCTGGTGGCGGCTCTGAGGCGAGGCGAGATCACACACGTACCATGCCTGGCTCATGTGCTTAACCTCGTGGTTCAGCGGTTTCTTAAATCATACCCCGAGTTGCCAGATCTGCTCGTCAAAGTACGCCGCCTGTCAGCTCATTTTCGGAAGTCGGCTACAGCTTCCGCCGCCCTTGCTGTGTTGCAGCAGCGTTTGCTGCTTCCGGCACACCGACTGGTGTGTGATGTCCCCACACGTTGGAACTCTACCCTCCACATGTTGCAAAGGATTTGTGAGCAGAAGAGAGCAGTTGTTTGAGTACCAGCTGCAACAAGGCCGTCAATATTCAGGTCAGACTCCACACATAAGACCTCAGGAGTGGACCTGGATGTCTGACATATGTACCATCCTGACAAATTTTGAGGAGTCCACCAATATGGTGAGTAGCGATGACGCCATCATTAGCGTCAGCATCCCACTTGTCTGTCTTTTGCAACGCTCTCTGCAGAGAATTAAAGAGGAGGCATTGCAGCCAGAGTATGATGAGATGGATCAAGAAGCCATAGCGGGCGATTACACACAGCCCAGCCTCATCTCATCCCAATGTGCATTGGGGGACAATGAGGGAGAGGAGGAGGAGGAATAAGAACAGGAGCTGGTATCATGCGCTGCAGATGGTAGTACCTGTACAACTGTCATATCGTCGGTTCAGCGTGGGTGGCCTGAGGACAGGGGGGAGGATGAGGAGGAGAGCATGGTCAGTCGTCATCTTGGTGAGTCTTGCCCATTACCAGTCTGGCACGCATGGCTGACTTTATGTTACGCTGCCTTAACCGTGACTCTCGCGTTATCAAAATGTTGGGTGACAGTCATTACTGGTTGGTGACACTTTTAGACCCCCGCTACAAGGAGAACTTTCACTCTCTTATTCCTGAGGTGGAGAGGTCTTCAAAAATGGGGCAGTATCAAAAGGCCCTTGCTGCAGAACTGTTAAAAAAATTCCCATCTGAACACGCTAGCGGCAGAGGTCACAGTTCGATGACCAACCAAGAAGTACAGGCGAGGGAGACGCAACTCCAATCCAGCGGAGGCAGGGGAACACTGTCAACATTCTGGCACAGTTTTCTGAGACCGGCCCAGCTGAGTCGCAGGGTACTCTCACAAGGAGTGGAAAGTTTCAAAAGATGGTGAGGGAGTACCTTGCTGACCGTACCACCGTACGACCGTACCAGTGTCCTCCGTGATTCCTCTGTGCCTTTTAATTATTGGGTATCCAAGCTGGACACTTGGAATGAACTCACTCTGTACGCCTTGGAGGTCCTGGCCTGCCCTGCCACTAGCGTGTTATCGGAGCGTGTTTTTAGTGCCGCTAGGGGAATTATAACTGATAAGCGCACTTGCCTGCCAACTGACAATGTTGACAAGCTGACCTTTATCAAAATGAACAAGGGCTGGATTGGGCCAGACTTCTCATCACCACCAAATAACAGCAGAGTAACATAAGGTCAAATCCACTGTGCTGTTTTTGGAGGTGTATTCCCACACATGGGTATAGGCTTACTCATTTCGGCTCTTCTCCTTATCCTCAGCCTCCACCACCACTAGGGTGACCGTGGTCCGTGTTGCCAGCATTGCAAGTTCCTCCGTTCTAATTTTTGGCAGCTTTTGCTTGGAAGGCATAGGCAAAGACTATGGGAGACCCACTCTCCCATAATGGGAAAAATGCTTTTAACATGCTGTACTGCATGGCTCTTGTACGGGGCATTAAAACCGTCTTGTTAAACCACTCTGACCTCCACGTCTCTTCCAAGGGGCATTAAAACCATCTTGTTAAGCCACTCTGACCTCCACGTCTCTTCCAAGGGGCATTAAAACCGTCTTGTTAAACCACTCTGTACTCCACGTCTCTTCCAAGGCGTATTAAAACCGTCTTGTTAAGCTACTGTGACCTCCACGTCTCATCCAAGGGGCATTAAAACCATCTTGTTAAACAATTCTGACCTCCACCACTCTTCCAAGGGGCATTAAAACCGTTTTGTTAAGCTACTCTGACCTCCACATTTCTTCCAAGGGGCATTAAGAACATCTTGTTAAACCACTCTGACCTCCACGTTTCTTCCAACGGGCATTAAAACCATCTTCTTAAGCTACTGTGACCTCCACGTCTCATTCAAGGGGCATTAAAACTGTCTTGTTAAACCACTCTGAACTCCACGTCTCTTCCAAGGGGCATTAAAACCGTCTTGTTAAGCTACTGTGACCTCCACGTCTCATCCAAGGGGCATTAAAACCGTCTTGTTAAACCACTCTGACCTCCACGTCTCTTCCAATGGGCATTAAAACCATCTTGTTAAACCACTCTGACCTCCACCACTCTTCCAAGGGGCATTAAAACCATCTTGTTAAGCTACTGTGACCTCCACGTTTCTTCCACGAGGCATATATATTGTCTTTTTATTCCACTGCGACCTCCACCACTCTTCCAAGGGGCATTGATATTGTCTTTTTATTCCACTGCGACCTCCACCACTCTTCCAAGGGGCATTGAAATTGTCTTTTTATTCCACTGGGACCTCCACCAATCTTCCAAGCGGCATAGGATATTGTCTTTTTATTCCACTGTGACCTCCACCACTCTTCCAAGGGGCATTGATATTGTCTTTGTATTCCACTGCGACCTCCACCACTCTTCCAAGGGGCATTGATATTGTCTTTTTATTCCACTGCGACCTCCACCACTCTTCCAAGGGGCATTAAAACTGTCTTGTTAAGCTACTGTGACCTCCAAGTCTCTTCCAAGGGGCATTAAAACCATCTTGTTAAGCTACTCTGACCTCCACGTCTCTTCCAAGGAGCATTAAAACCATCTTGTTAAGCTACTGTGACCTCCACGTCTCATTCGAGGGGCATTAAAACCATCTTGTTAAACCACTCTGACCTCACCACTGTTCCAAGGGGCATTAAAACCATCTTGTTAAACCACTCTGACCTCCACCACTCTTCCAAGGGGCATTAAAACCATCTTGTTAAGCTACTGTGACCTCCACATCTCTTCCACGGGGCATTGATATTGTCTTTTTATTCCACTGCGACCTCCAGCACTCTGCCACGGGGCATTGATATTGTCTTTTTATTCCACTGCGACCTCCACCACTCTTCCAAGGGGCATTGATATTGTCTTTTTATTCCACTGCGACCTCCACCACTATTCCAAGGGGCATTGATATTGTCTTTTTATTCCACTGTGATCTCCACCACTCGTCCAAGGGGCATTAAAACCATCTTGTTAAGCTACTGTGACCTCCACGTCTCTTTCAAGGGGCATTAAAACCATCTTGCTAAACCACTCTGACCTCCACCACTCTTCCAAGGGGCATTAAAACTGTCTTGCTAAGCTACTCTGACCTCCACGTCTCTTCCAAGGAACATTAAAACCATCTTGTTAAACCACTCTGAACTCCACGTCTCATTCAAGGGGCATTAAAACTGTCTTGTTAAACCACTCTGAACTCCACGTCTCTTCCAAGGGGCATTAAAACCGTCTTGTTACGCTACTGTGACCTCCACGTCTCATCCAAGGGGCATTAAAACCGTCTTGTTAAACCACTCTCACCTCCACCACTCTTCCAATGGGCATTAAAACCATCTTGTTAAACCACTTTGACCTCCACCACTCTTCCAAAGGGCATTAAAACCATCTTGTTAAGCTACTGTGACCTCCACGTTTCTTCCACGGGGCATATATATTGTCTTTTTATTCCACTGCGACCTCCACCACTCTTCCAAGGGCATTGATATTGTCTTTTTATTCCACTGCGACCTCCACCACTCTTCCAAGGGGAATTGAAATTGTCTTTTTATTCCACTGCGACCTCCACCAATCTTCCAAGGGGCATTGATATTGTCTTTTTATTCCACTGTGACCTCCACCACTCTTCCAAGGGGCATTGATATTGTCTTTGTATTCCACTGCGACCTCAACCACTCTTTCAAGGGGCATTAAAACCATCTTGTTAAGCTACTGTGACATCCACGTCTCTTCCAAGGGGCATTAAAACCATCTTGCTAAACCACTCTGACCTCCACCACTGTTCCAAGGGGCATTAAAACCGTCTTGTTAAGCTACTGTGACCTCCACGTCTCATTCGAGGGGCATTAAAACCATCTTGTTAAACCACTCTGACCTCCACCACTGTTCCAAGGGGCATTAAAACCATCTTGTTAAACTACTCTGACCTCCACCACTCTTTCAAGGGGCATTAAAACCATCTTGTTAAGCTACTGTGACCTCCACATCTCTTCCACGGGGCATTGATATTGTCTTTTTAATCCACTGCGACCTCCACCACTCTGCCACGGGGCATTGATATTGTCTTTTTATTCCACTGCGACCTCCACCACTCTTCCAAGGGGCATTGAAATTGTCTTTTTATTCCACTGCGACCTCCACCAATCTTCCAAGGGGCATTGATATTGTCTTTTTATTCCACTGTGACCTCCACCACTCTTCCAAGGGGCATTGATATTGTCTTTGTAGTCCACTGCGACCTCCACCACTCTTTCAAGGGGCATTAAAACCATCTTTTTAAGCTACTGTGACATCCACGTCTCTTCCAAGGGGCATTAAAACCATCTTGCTAAACCACTCTGACCTCCACCACTCTTCCAAGGGGCATTAAAACCATCTTGTTAAGCTACTCTGACCTCCACGTCTCTTCCAAGGAGCATTAAAACCATCTTGTTAAGCTACTGTGACCTCCACGTCTCATTCGAGGGGCATTAAAACCATCTTGTTAAACCACTCTGACCTCCACCACTGTTCCAAGGGGCATTAAAACCATCTTGTTAAACCACTCTGACCTCCACCACTCTTCCAAGGGGCATTAAAACCATCTTGTTAAGCTACTGTGACCTCCACATCTCTTCCACGGGGCATTGATATTGTCTTTTTATTCCACTGCGACCTCCAGCACTCTGCCACGGGGCATTGATATTGTCCTTTTATTCCACTGCGACCTCCACCACTCTTCCAAGGGGCATTGATATTGTCTTTTTATTCCACTGCGACCTCCACCACTATTCCAAGGGGCATTGATATTGTCTTTTTATTCCACTGTGATCTCCACCACTCGTCCAAGGGGCATTAAAACCATCTTGTTAAGCTACTGTGACCTCCACGTCTCTTTCAAGGGGCATTAAAACCATCTTGCTAAACCACTCTGACCTCCACCACTCTTCCAAGGGGCATTAAAACCGTCTTGCTAAGCTACTCTGACCTCCACGTCTCTTCCAAGGAACATTAAAACCATCTTGTTAAACCACTCTGAACTCCACGTCTCATTCAAGGGGCATTAAAACTGTCTTGTTAAACCACTCTGAACTCCACGTCTCTTCCAAGGGGCATTAAAACCGTCTTGTTACGCTACTGTGACCTCCACGTCTCATCCAAGGGGCATTAAAACCGTCTTGTTAAACCACTCTCACCTCCACCACTCTTCCAATGGGCATTAAAACCATCTTGTTAAACCACTTTGACCTCCACCACTCTTCCAAAGGGCATTAAAACCATCTTGTTAAGCTACTGTGACCTCCACGTTTCTTCCACGGGGCATATATATTGTCTTTTTATTCCACTGCGACCTCCACCACTCTTCCAAGGGGCATTGATATTGTCTTTTTATTCCACTGCGACCTCCACCACTCATCCAAGGGGAATTGAAATTGTCTTTTTATTCCACTGCGACCTCCACCAATCTTCCAAGGGGCATTGATATTGTCTTTTTATTCCACTGTGACCTCCACCACTCTTCCAAGGGGCATTGATATTGTCTTTGTATTCCACTGCGACCTCCACCACTCTTTCAAGGGGCATTAAAACCATCTTGTTAAGCTACTGTGACATCCACGTCTCTTCCAAGGGGCATTAAAACCATCTTGCTAAACCACTCTGACCTCCACCACTGTTCCAAGGGGCATTAAAACCGTCTTGTTAAGCTACTGTGACCTCCACGTCTCATTCGAGGGGCATTAAAACCGTCTTGTTAAACCACTCTGACCTCCACCACTGTTCCAAGGGGCATTAAAACCATCTTGTTAAACTACTCTGACCTCCACCACTCTTTCAAGGGGCATTAAAACCATCTTGTTAAGCTACTGTGACCTCCACATCTCTTCCACGGGGCATTGATATTGTCTTTTTAATCCACTGCGACCTCCACCACTCTGCCACGGGGCATTGATATTGTCTTTTTATTCCACTGCGACCTCCACCACTCTTCCAAGGGGCATTGAAATTGTCTTTTTATTCCACTGCGACCTCCACCAATCTTCCAAGGGGCATTGATATTGTCTTTTTATTCCACTGTGACCTCCACCACTCTTCCAAGGGGCATTGATATTGTCTTTGTAGTCCACTGCGACCTCCACCACTCTTTCAAGGGGCATTAAAACCATCTTTTTAAGCTACTGTGACATCCACGTCTCTTCCAAGGGGCATTAAAACCATCTTGCTTAACCACTCTGACCTCCACCACTGTTCCAAGGGGCATTAAAACCGTCTTGTTAAGCTACTGTGACCTCCACGTCTCATTCGAGGGGCATTAAAACCATCTTGTTAAACCACTCTGACCTCCACCACTGTTCCAAGGGGCATTAAAACCATCTTGTTAAACCACTCTGACCTCCACCACTCTTCCAAGGGGCATTAAAACCATCTTGTTAAGCTACTGTGACCTCCACATCTCTTCCACGGGGCATTGATATTGTCTTTTTAATCCACTGCGACCTCCACCACTCTGCCACGGGGCACTGATATTGTCTTTTTATTCCACTGCGACCTCCACCACTCTTCCAAGGAGCATTGATATTGTCTCTTTATTCCACTGCGACCTCCACCACTCTTCCAAGGGGCATTGATATTGTCTTTTTATTCCACTGCGATCTCCACCACTCTTCCAAGGGGCATTAAAACCGTCTTGTTAAGCTACTGTGACCTCCACGTCTCTTCCAAGGGGCATGAAAACCATGTTGTTAAACCACTCTGACCTCCACCACTCTTCCAAGGGGCATTAAAACCGTCTTGTTAAGCTACTCTGACCTCCACGTCTCTTCCAAGGGGCATTAAAACCGTCTTGTTAAGCTACTGTGACCTCCACGTCTCATTTGAGGGGCATTAAAACCATCTTGTTAAACCACTCTGACCTCCACCACTGTTCCAAGGGGCATTAAAATCATCTTGTTAAACCACTCTGACCTCCACCACTCTTCCAAGGGGCATTAAAACCATCTTGTTAAGCTACTGTGACCTCCACATCTCTTCCACGGGGCATTGATATTGTCTTTTTATTCCACAGCGACCTCCACCACTCTGCCACGGGGCATTGATATTGTCCTTTTATTCCACTGTGACCTCCACCACTCTTCCAAGGGGCATTGATATTGTCTTTTTATTCCACTGCAACCTCCACCTCTTTTCCAAGGGGCATTGATATTGTCTTTTTATTCCACTGCGACCTCCACCACTCTTCCAAGGGGCATTAAAACCGTCTTGTTAAGCTACTGTGACCTCCACGTCTCTTCCAAGGGGCATTAAAACCATCTTGCTAAACCACTCTGACCTCCACCACTCTTCCAAGGGGCATTAAAACCGTCTTGTTAAGCTACTCTGACCTCCACGTCTCTTCCAAGGGGCATTAAAACCATCTTGTTAAACCACTCTGAAGTCCACGTCTCATTCAAGGGGCATTAAAACTGTCTTGTTAAACCACTCTGAACTCCACGTCTCTTCCAAGGGGCATTAAAACCGTCTTGTTAAGCTACTGTGACCTCCACGTCTCATCCAAGGGGCATTAAAACCGTCTTGTTAAACCACTCTGACCTCCACCACTCTTCCAATGGGCATTAAAACCATCTTGTTAAACCACTCTGACCTCCACCACTCTTCCAAGGGGCATTAAAACCATCTTGTTAAGCTACTGTGACCTCCACGTTTCTTCCACGGGGCATATATATTGTCTTTTTATTCCACTGCGACCTCCACCACTCTTCCAAGGGGCATTGATATTGTCTTTTTATTCCACTGCGACCTCCACCACTCTTCCAAGGAGAATTGAAATTGTCCTTTTATTCCACTGCGACCTCCACCAATCTTCCAAGGGGCATTGATATTGTCTTTTTATTCCACTGTGACCTCCACCAATCTTCCAAGGGGCATTGATATTGTCTTTGTATTCCACTGCGACCTCCACCACTCTTCCAAGGGGCATTAAAACCGTCTTGTTAAGCTACTGTCACATCCACGTCTTTTCCAAGGGGCATTAAAACCATCTTGCTAAACCACTCTGACCTTCACCACTGTTCCAATGGGCATTAAAACCATCTTGTTAAACCACTCTGACCTCCACCACTCTTCCAAGGGGCATTAAAACTGTCTTGTTAAGCTACTGTGACCTCCACGTCTCATTCGAGGGGCATTAAAACCATCTTGTTAAACCACTCTGACCTCTACCACTGCTCCAAGGGGCATTAAAACCATCTTGCTAAAAAACTCTGACCTCCACCACTCTTCCAAGGGGCATTAAAACCATCTTGTTAAGCTACTGTGACCTCCACATCTTTTCCACGGGGCATTGATATTGTCTTTTTATTCCACTGCGACCTCCACCACTCTGCCACGGGGTATTGATATTGTCTTTTTATTCCACTGTGACCTCCACCACTCTTCCAAGGGGCATTGATATTGTCTTTTTATTCCACTGCGACCTCCACCACTCTTCCAAGGGGCATTGATATTGTCTTTTTATTCCACTGCGACCTCCACCACTCTTCCAAGGGGCATTAAAACCGTCTTGTTAAGCTACTGTGACCTCCACGTCTCTTCCAAGGGGCATTAAAACCATCTTGCTAAACCACTCTGACCTCCACGTCTCTTCCAAGGGGCATTAAAACCATCTTGTTAAACCACTCTGAACTCCACGTCTCATTCAAGGGGCATTAAAACTGTCTTGTTAAACCACTCTGAACTCCACGTCTCTTACAACGGGCATTAAAACCGTCTTGTTAAGCTACTGTGACCTCCACGTCTCATCCAAGGGGCATTAAAACCGTCTTGTTAAACCACTCTGACCTCCACCACTCTTCCAATGGGCATTAAAACCATCTTGTTAAACCACTCTGACCTCCACCACTCTTCCAAGGGGCATTAAAACCATCTTGTTAAGCTACTGTGACCTCCACGTTTCTTCCACGGGGCATATATATTGTCCTTTTATTCCACTGCGACCTCCACCACTCTTCCAAGGGGCATTGATATTGTCTTTTTATTCCACTGCGACCTCCACCACTCTTCCAAGGGGAATTGAAATTGTCCTTTTATTCCACTGCGACCTCCACCAATCTTCCAAGGGGCATTGATATTGTCTTTTTATTCCACTGTGACCTCGACCACTCTTCCAAGGGGCATTGATATTGTCTTTGTATTACACTGCGACCTCCACCACTCTTCCAAGGGGCATTAAAACCGTCTTTTTAAGCTACTGTGACATCCACGTCTTTTCCAAGGGGCATTAAAACCATCTTGCTAAACCACTCTGACCTTCACCACTGTTCCAAGGGGCATTAAAACCATCTTGTTAAACCACTCTGACCTCCACCACTCTTCCAAGGGGCATTAGAACTGTCTTGTTAAGCTACTGTGACCTCCACGTCTCATTCGAGGGGCATTAAAACCATCTTGTTAAACCACTCTGACCTCCACCACTGTTCCAAGGGGCATTAAACCCATCTTGCTAAACCACTCTGACCTCCACCACTCTTCCAAGGGGCATTAAAACCATCTTGTTAAGCTACTGTGACCTCCACATCTCTTCCACGGGGTATTGATATTGTCTTTTTATTCCACTGTGACCTCCACCACTCTTCCAAGGGGCATTGATATTGTCTTTTTATTCCACTGCGACCTCCACCACTCTTCCAAGGGGCATTGATATTGTCTTTTTATTCCACTGCGACCTCCACCACTCTTCCAAGGGGCATTAAAACCGTCTTGTTAAGCTACTGTGACCTCCACGTCTCTTCCAAGGGGCATTAAAACCATCTTGCTAAACCACTCTGACCTCCACCACTCTTCCAAGGGGCATTAAAACCGTCTTGTTAAGCTACTCTGACCTCCACGTCTCTTCCAAGGGGCATTAAAACCATCTTGTTAAACCACTCTGAACTCCACGTCTCATTCAAGGGGCATTAAAACTGTCTTGTTAAACCACTCTGAACTCCACGTCTCTTCCAAGGGGCATTAAACCGTCTTGTTAAGCTACTGTGACCTCCACGTCTCATCCAACGGGCATTAAAACCGTCTTGTTAAACCACTCTGACCTCCACCACTCTTCCAATCGGCATTAAAACCATCTTGTTAAACCACTCTGACCTCCACCACTCTTCCAAGGGGCATTAAAACCATCTTGTTAAGCTAGTGTGACCTCCACGTTTCTTCCACGGGGCATATATTTTGTCTTTTTATTCCACTGCGACCTCCACCACTCTTCCAAGGGGCATTGATATTGTCTTTTTATTCCACTGTGACCTCCACCACTCTTCCAAGGGGCATTGATATTGTCTTTGTATTCCACTGCGACCTCCACCACTCTTCCAAGGGGCATTAAAACCGTCTTGTTAAGCTACTGTGACATCCACGTCTCTTCCAAGGGGCATTAAAACCATCTTGCTAAACCACTCTGACCTCCACCACTGTTCCAAGGGGCATTAAAACCGTCTTGTTAAACCACTCTGACCTCCACCACTCTTCCAAGGGGCATTAAAACCGTCTTGTTAAGCTACTGTGACCTCCACGTCTCATTCGATGGGCATTTAAACCATCTTGTTAAACCACTCTGACCTCCACCACTGTTCCAAGGGGCATTAAAACCATCTTGTTAAACCACTCTGACCTTAACCACTCTTCCAAGGGGCATTAAAACCATCTTGTTAAGCTACTGTGACCTCCACATCTCTTCCACGGGGCATTGATATTGTCTTTTTATTCCACTGCGACCTGCACCACTCTTCCACGGGGCATTGATATTGTCTTTTTATTCCACTGCGACCTCCACCACTCTTCCAAGGGGCATTGATATTGTCTTTTTATTCCACTGCGACCTCCACCACTCTTCTAAGGGGCATTGATATTGTCTTTTTATTCCACTGCGACCTCCACCACTCTTCCAAGGGGCATTAAAACCGTCTTGTTAAGCTACTGTGACTTCCACGTCTCTTCCAAGGGGCATTAAAACCATCTTGTTAAACCACTCTGACCTCCACCACTCTTCCAAGGGGCATTAAAACCATCTTTTTAAGCTACTCTGACCTCCACGTCTCTTCCAAGGAGCATTAAAACCATCTTGTTAAACCACTCTGACCTCCATGTATCATCCAAGGGGCATTAAAACCATCTTGTTAGACCACTCTGAACTCCACGTCTCTTCCAAAGGTCATTAAAACCATCTTGTTAAACCACTCAGACCTCCACGTCTCTTCCAAGGGGCATTAAAACCATCTTGTTAAGCTACTGTGACCTCCACGTCTCTTCCAAGGGGCATTAAAACCATCTTGTTAAACCACTGTGACCTCCACTTCTCTTCCAAGTGGCATTAAAACTATCTTCTTAAACCACTCTGACCTCCACGTCTCTTCCAAGGGGCATTAAAACCATCTTATTAAACCACTCTGACCTCCACCACTCTTCCAAGGGGCATTAAAACCGTCTTGTTAAGCTACTGTGACCTCCACATCTCTTCCAAGGGGCATTAAAACCGTCTTTTGAAACCACTCTGAACTCCACAGCTCTTCCAAGGGGCATTGAAATGTTGTTTTTAATTACCTCTAACCTCCACGACTCTTCCAACGGGCATTGCATTTCCTCCTAATTTTAGTCAACTTTTTCTTTTCAATGCATAGGCGAACACTAAAGGAGACCCACTCCCCAATAATGGGTAGAAGGTTTTTAGTACGCTGTAGTCCACGTCTGTTTCAAGGGGCATTGCATTTCCTCATAATTTTTGGAAAGCCTTCCATTCACTGCTTAGGCCAACAGTGTACAGGAGACCCAGTTGCTATAAATGGAAAAAACGACGGTTTAGTTAAGGCCCTCTGACCTCCATGTCACTTCCAAGGGGCATTGGAGTGCTTTGAAATTTTTGGTAGGCATTGCACTCACTGTATGCCCTATAACTGTGTAGCCGAACCGCTCCTTTTGGTACAGAAACATATCCTACAAGACATGTGTGGTTGACTGGCCTGATATTGATGTGAATGGTCCCTGTTCCTCCTGCTCTTTCTCCTTTGCCACCACCTCATCCATCATTCATCACCAGAAGCTTTGTTTTAACGGAGTCATAGAACTGGGATAGTAGCAGGAAAATATCCAGCAATCCTTGAAGGAGGTAGGATATGTGCCAAAACGCTGACCACCTCAGGCCCAGCCACTATTACATACATGCGCTTGCATTCCAAGGAACAGAAAGCTAAGGAAATCGATGGCCTCATGATCATGAATAATTTACTCATTGTGTAGGAGGCCGACTACTGCTGCTGTCTACTGTAACGGGTCTGGGAGGCGGAACCTCTGAGCTACTATACAAGGGGGCGGTCCTTGTAAGGGAGCGGGTGGCGACCAGGCAGGCAGTCACAGCAGGTGACCGGGACAGTCTCTGGGTGTACGGGCAGGAGGTCACGGCAAGTGACCGGGACAGTCTCTGGATGAACGGGCTGGAGGTCACGGCAAGTGACCGGGGCAGTCTCTGGGTGAACGGGCTGGAGGTCACGGCAAGTGACCGGGGCAGTCTCTAGGTAAAGGGTAGGTACGACCTGTGATGGCTGAACCTCCAGGTAGGCTAGCAAGGCAGATGGAGGATGTGTGCTCCCAGGTGAGCAAGCGAGAGTCTCTGGAATAGCAGGTGGTCACAGCACGTGACGGCGAAGCCTCCAGGTAGACAAGCAGGCAGGTAGCGGAGAAGCGCTCCCAGGTGAGCGGGCAAGAGTCTCTGGAATAGCTGGTGGTCACAGCACGTGACGGCGGAACCTCCGGGCAGGCAAGCAGGCAGGTAGCGGAGGAGCGCTCCCAGGTGAGCGGGCAAGCTGGTCCATAGACAGACTGACAGGAGTAGAAAGGCAGACCGTCGGACCTCAGGCTAGCAAGCAGGCAGGTAGCTGATGTGCGCTCCCAGGTGAGCGGGCAAGCTGGTCCTTAGACAGACTGACAGGAGTTGTAAGGCAGACCGTCGGACCTCAGGCTAGCAAGCAGGTAGCAGGAATAACAGGCAGGAAACAGACAGCAAACTGGCAGGACTCTGGCAGGAATCAGGCAGGTAACTGGCAGGTAACTGGCAACGGGACCTGAGGGCTGAAGCAGAGTAGAACAGTGCAACAACATTGCTCGGGCACCTCCATTTTGGAGGAGGTGCCTTATATATGGTGAAGTCCTCCGGCCATTGGCCGGGGACTCCTTAGGACGGCGCGCGCGGCCCCTTTAAGAGGAAGGGAGAGCGCGCGCGCGCGCCCTAAGCACAGTGGCCGGGAAGGAGCGCGCGCTGCCAGCAGAGCGGGAGGAGGACTCCGGGCACGGAGCAGGGAGGTGAGGGGAACAGCGTCCCTGCCTAGCAGAGGGCAGGGACGCCGGCGCTACAGTACCCCCCCCTTTAGGCCCCCCCTTTTTTAGGCCAGACAGAAATTTAGCAAGGATAAGAGGGGCATGGATGTTCTCCCGGGGCTCCCACGTTCTCTCCTCAGGACCAAACCCCTTCCAATCTACTAGAAAAAAGGTCTTTCCTCTTACCCTTTTGGTGGCAAGAATGTTCTCTACCTCAAACTCGTCCTCAGCAGAAACCGGAGCAGGAGGCGTACCTGTAGACTTGGAAAAAGAGTTAAGTACCACAGGTTTGAGGAGAGATACATGGAAGGAGTTAGGGATCCGTAAGTTGGCCGGGAGTTTCAATTTATAGGCCACCGGGTTGATCTGACTGATGACCTCCAGGGGGCCGATGAACCGAGGCCCTAACTTGTAAGAAGATATCTTGAGTCGGACATATTTAGATGAGAGCCAGACTTTATCTCCGGGACGAAATTGTGGAGGATCCAGGCGTTTTTTGTCTGCGTGTCTTTTCATCCGTTCGGACGACTGAAGGAGTGCGGATCGGGTACTCTCCCAAATGGAGGAAAATTTGCCAACGAGAGATTCCGCAGCCGGGTTGTCCACAGAGGTGGAGACAGGAAAAGGAATCCGAGGATGCTGACCGAAGACTACAAAAAACGGGGATTTGGAGGAGGATTCGCTCTCGTGATTGTTATAAGAGAACTCGGCCCATGGTAGGAGATCCACCCAGTCTGAATGATGGGCATTAACGAAGTGCCGGAGGTAACTGGTCAGGTTCTGATTGATCCGCTCCACTTGACCATTGGACTGTGGGTGGTAAGCGGAAGAGAAGTCCAGGGTGACGTCTAGCAGTTTACAAGTGGCTCTCCAGAAGCGTGAGGTGAACTGTACTCCACGATCCGACACGATGTGGAGGGGCAGGCCATGAAGACAGAAGATGTGACGAATAAAGTCTTTAGCTAGCTCGGGTGCAGACGGGAGGCCTGGCAGGGGAACGAAATGAGCCATCTTGGAGAAGCGGTCAGCGACCACCCAAATGACCGTACAACCGGCAGAGACTGGGAGGTCTGTTATAAAGTCCATTGCTATATGCTGCCAGGGGGCAGCAGGTACTGGGAGCGGAAGGAGGCGACCGGCTGGCAGATGTCTCGGAACCTTGTTGCGGGCGCAGGACACACAGGCAGAAACAAAGTCTATTACGTCCTTGTGCAGGGTAGGCCACCAGTAGTGCCGGGTAATAAGCTGGAGGGTCTTTTTCTGACCGGCATGGCCAGCCAGTTTAGACGAGTGACCCCAGTGAAGGATCTTCTCCCGATCAGGTACTGATACGAACGTCTTTCCGGGAGGGAGACGATTTAGACTCACGGGAGCCACCTGCATTACTCTGGCGGGATCAATGATGTGTTTCGGATCTTCCTCGAGATCAGACACCAGAAAGGATCGAGACAAGGCGTCCGCCTTGACGTTTTTGTCAGCCGGGCGAAAATGAAGAACAAAATCAAAGCGAGCAAAAAACAAGGACCACCGGGCTTGGCGCGGGTTAAGTCTCTGGGCATGCTGGAGATAAGCCAAGTTCTTGTGGTCAGTGTAAATTATTACCGGGTGAAGAGCCCCCTCGAGCAGGTAACGCCACTCCTCCAATGCCAGTTTGATGGCCAATAACTCTCGGTCTCCTATGGAATAATTGCGCTCTGAGGAGGAGAAGAGTTTAGAGAAGAAGCCGCAAGTTACCATCCTCCCGGAAGATGATTTTTGAGTAAGTACCGCTCCGGCTCCAGAGGAGGAGGCGTCAACTTCCAGGAAGAACTGTTTGTTGCCGTCCGGGCGATGCAGCACCGGGGCGGAAGAGAAGGCCTGTTTTAAGGAAAGAAAGGCCTCCTCTGCTTCGGGCGGCCACTCTTTGGGATTAGTACCCTTACTGGTGAGCGCGGAAATTGGGGCAGTCCGGGAAGAGAAGTGTGGTATGAAGAGGCGGTAGTAGTTGGCGAAGCCCAGGAACCGCTGAATGGCCTTCAACCCCTCCGGTCGAGGCCATTTCTCGATGGCAGACAGTTTCTCTGGATCCATTCGTAGGCCGGTCTGAGAAATAATGTAGCCCAAAAACGGAAGCGAGGTCTGCTCAAAGAGGCACTTCTCGTATTTAGCGAAGAGGTGATTCTGCCTGAGCCTGAGCAGGACCTGACGAACGTCCCTCCGGTGAGTCTGGAGATCCGGAGAGAAGACCAAGATGTCGTCCAGGTACACCACTACGCAGGAGTAGAGAAGGTCCCGGAAGATGTCATTGACCAACTCTTGAAAGACGGCAGGAGCGTTACAGAGACGAAAGGGCATTACCAGATATTCATAGTGGCCGTCCCGGGTGTTGAATGCCGTCTTCCATTCATCCCCCTGACGGATACGAACCAGGTTGTACGCCCCACGGAGGTCCAGTTTGGTGAAGATTCTAGCCCCTCTCAGACGATCAAATAACTCCGGAATGAGCGGAAGGGGGTACTTATTCTTCACCGTGATTTGGTTAAGGCCTCTATAGTCTATACAGGGACGGAGAGAGCCGTCCTTCTTTTTTACGAAGAAGAAGCCTGCTCCCGCCGGGGAGGTAGATTTCCGGATGAATCCCCTGGCCAGATTCTCCTCAATATATTCGGACATCGACCGGGTCTCAGCAGCGGATAATGGATAAATACGCCCACGGGGAGGAGTAGTACCGGGTAACAGGTCGATAGGGCAGTCGTATGGTCTATGAGGGGGTAGTGTCTCTGCTTCCTTTTTATTAAAGACATCAGCATAAGACCAATAAGGAATCGGAAGTCCAGGTAGATTAGCTGGGGTAGGAGAAGGACGGACGGGATGGACGGGAACCAGACAGGTCTTATGGCAGTCCTGTCCCCAGCGAAGGACTTCTCCGGTCTGCCAGTCAAGCACGGGTGCATGTCTCTGGAGCCAAGGTAGACCTAGCAAGAGGGCGTGAGAGAGTCCAGGCAGAACATGAAAAGAGATACTCTCAGAATGCAGCATTCCCACCTGTAGAGTAATGGATTCGGTGATGAGTTGGATGGGGCGTGGTAAGAGACCCCCATCCACGGCAACAACAGACAAGGGTACAGCCAGAGGTTTGGTGGGGATGCGGAATTTCTCTACCAGGGACTGTGAAATAAGATTCCCGGCTGCTCCAGAGTCCAGTTGGGCTAGTTTGAAATAACGGTTCTCCCCGCAGACGATTGAAACTGACAGCAGCAGAGATGGAGAGGATTTATTCTTGTCTAGGTCGACCTCTCTGAGCGAACCTAGACACAGGCGTTTCCCGACCTCTCTGGGCAGGCACGGATCCGGTGCTCCTTACTGCCACAGTAGAAGCAGCTCCCCTCGGCACGGCGTAAGTCCTGACGGGTTTTGACCATCTTGGTCTGGTCGACCTGCATAGACTCAGGAGAGTGTACCTGGGGAGAGACGGAGGGAGTGACGGGTTTCTGAAAGGTAGGAGCTAGACGTGGAAACCTCCTCTCACGGGTGACCTCTTTGGCACGCTCCTGGAACCGTAGGTCAATCCGGGTGGCAAGAGTTATTAGGTCATCGAGAGTGGTAGGAATGTCCCGACCGGCAAGTTCATCTTTAATACGGCCGGACAGACCCTCCCAGAAGACGGATACCAGAGCGTCGTTATCCCAGGCCAGCTCCGAGGCAAGGGTACGGAACCGTATGGCATATTGGCCCACAGTGAGACTTCCCTGACGGAGGCGTAGCAGAGATGATGCGGATGAGGTCTTCCGTCCGGGTTCGTCGAAGACTTTCCGGAAAGCCGTGAGGAAGGCAGGCAAGTCGGACACCAGGGGGTCTCCTCTCTCCCATAGAGGATTTAGCCAGGCCAGGGCCTCCCCGGTGAGATGGGACATGATGAAGGCAATTTTGGCACGGTCGGAGTTAAACTGGTGGGACAATAGTTCAAAGTGCAGGGTGCACTGATTTATGAAGCCCCGAGCCTGGGCGGAGTCGCCTCCGAAGCGAGGAGGTGCAGAAAGCCGGGGTCCGGGGTAGGATACCATGGTATTGGTGGGCAGCGGAGCTGCCGGATTGCAAGATATATCACTGGCGGAGGTTGCTGGTGGAGCAGTCAGAGTGTTCAGGCGAGTATTGACATTCCGCAGGTGACCCAGGATGGACTCCTGTTGGGACCTTTGACGGGACAGTTCATGACACAGGTCCGAGAGCGAGGGAGCTTGGGTGCCACCGGGTTCCATGGCCCGAGCAAACTGTAACGGGTCTGGGAGGCGGAACCTCTGAGCTACTATACAAGGGGGCGGTCCTTGTAAGGGAGCGGGTGGCGACCAGGCAGGCAGTCACAGCAGGTGACCGGGACAGTCTCTGGGTGTACGGGCAGGAGGTCACGGCAAGTGACCGGGACAGTCTCTGGATGAACGGGCTGGAGGTCACGGCAAGTGACCGGGGCAGTCTCTGGGTGAACGGGCTGGAGGTCACGGCAAGTGACCGGGGCAGTCTCTAGGTAAAGGGTAGGTACGACCTGTGATGGCTGAACCTCCAGGTAGGCTCGCAAGGCAGATGGAGGATGTGTGCTCCCAGGTGAGCAAGCGAGAGTCTCTGGAATAGCAGGTGGTCACAGCACGTGACGGCGAAGCCTCCAGGTAGACAAGCAGGCAGGTAGCGGAGAAGCGCTCCCAGGTGAGCGGGCAAGAGTCTCTGGAATAGCTGGTGGTCACAGCACGTGACGGCGGAGCCTCCGGGCAGGCAAGCAGGCAGGTAGCGGAGAAGCGCTCCCAGGTGAGCGGGCAAGAGTCTCTGGAATAGCTGGTGGTCACAGCACGTGACGGCGGAACCTCCGGGCAGGCAAGCAGGCAGGTAGCGGAGGAGCGCTCCCAGGTGAGCGGGCAAGCTGGTCCATAGACAGACTGACAGGAGTAGAAAGGCAGACCGTCGGACCTCAGGCTAGCAAGCAGGCAGGTAGCTGATGTGCGCTCCCAGGTGAGCGGGCAAGCTGGTCCTTAGACAGACTGACAGGAGTTGTAAGGCAGACCGTTGGACCTCAGGCTAGCAAGCAGGTAGCAGGAATAACAGGCAGGAAACAGACAGCAAACTGGCAGGACTCTGGCAGGAATCAGGCAGGTAACTGGCAGGTAACTGGCAACGGGACCTGAGGGCTGAAGCAGAGTAGAACAGTGCAACAACATTGCTCGGGCACCTCCATTTTGGAGGAGGTGCCTTATATATGGTGAAGTCCTCCGGCCATTGGCCGGGGACTCCTTAGGACGGCGCGCGCGGCCCCTTTAAGAGGAAGGGAGAGCGCGCGCGCGCGCCCTAAGCACAGTGGCCGGGAAGGAGCGCGCGCTGCCAGCAGAGCGGGAGGAGGACGCCGGGCACGGAGCAGGGAGGTGAGGGGAACAGCGTCCCTGCCTAGCAGAGGGCAGGGACGCCGGCGCTACATCTACCTTCTGAACTTTGTGTTGAAGCCTGATTGACCCAGGACCCGCAATCCTCTATGTCTGGAGGACGTGTTGCATCCCAGTGTCCAACTGTGTCCCGGCTTCCACAATATTAACCCAGTGTGAAGGCATCAGTGAGATGGACCATCTCTGGCCACATTCACTTGTCCACGTGTTTGTGGTTAGGCTGTCCTTCCCACTAAATGCACTGGGGAGGGCACAGGTAATGTTTTGTTATGCGCGCTTGTGTATAAGGCGCACCGGGACAAATAGGGGCGGCTGGGGGGCGTGTATGGGCACCAGGCCGCGGTGCGGCTGGGGACCGAGTATGGACACTCGGCCGCCGGGCAGCTGGGGACTGAGTATGGATATCAGGTTGCCGACGCAGCCATGACATGGTGGCTGGCGTCTGCCTCCACAAGCCTAAAAGGCCTCATTTCAAGTGCAAGCAAGCTAGCAGTATGGTATTGCAGCCTGGGGGTGGGTGGGTGGCAGGCTGCACACTTACGCTTGCATTCCAAGAAAACAAAGCAGATGCTAACTTCTATCATCATCATCATGCTCCTCACCTTGGCACTTTCAACTCCCCTGATGGAGAAGCCAGGGCCCACCAGAGGAGTCTGGCTGTCTGGTGGGCTCGGCCAATGCTGCCCTAAAGCAGGCGAGGCTAAGAAAAGTGTGGGGAAGGTTACCAGGACAAATAGGGGTGGCTGGGGACCGAGTATGGACACCCGGCTGCCCCCTGGCGGCTGGGGACCAAGCATGGACACCAGGCCGCCGACGCAGCCATGACGTGGTGGCCAGATTCCGCCTCCACATGCCTAAAAGACCCAATTTCAAGTGCAAGCAAGCAGTATGGTATTGCAGCCTGGGGGTGGGTGGGTGGCAGGCTGCATACTTGCGCTTGCATTGCAAGGAATGGGGGAGGTACAACTGAACACTGCCCTGGGACAAGGACTTGCACGGGGATAGTTGCAAGTCTGCATCTTCGGATGCGGCAAGGATCACTTGTGATGGGCACACTTTTAGGCAGTGACCTGGGTGTCAGAGATGCTTCCAGGGGTCTTTCCCATGCTTTTCCCATGTCTTTTCAGCACTGTATGCCTGTGTCACACAGCACATGGCTAGATAAGGTTGTAAAATGTTAAAATTACATTTCCCAGTGAATGCATTTGTCACAGTTGAAAGCAATACAAAAGTGCAAAAAACGCATAAAAAATGCTACTTGTGAACATAACCCAAGGTGTGGAGGAGTAGTTTTGTTTTTGGTTATTTATTTTACCTTATACACAAGTCTTTACCCTGGAAAGAATGTTCCTTAATATATTTCACAGGAAAGCAGTTTCAGTTTCGCTTTTGAACGTTTTATTGTGAGCCCGTAAAAGTGGCTTACTACCTCTGACCACGTTGTTGACAGCAGTGACCTGGGGGTTAGAAATGCTTCCTGGGGCGATCCCCATGCTATCCCCATGTCATTTGAGCACTGTCACTATCGTTTTGGGCACTTTTTAGGCTTTCTACAGACTGCCGAGGGGTGCTGCCGCAAAAATGCTCGGCTCTCCCATAGACTAACATTGGGCTCGTTGCTCGGGTCGAGCACCCGAGTATCACGGTGAGCTCGGCCCGAGCTTCTAGCACCCGAGCATTTTAGTGCTCGCTCAACACTATTACTAACCCATTAGTCAAAAGAAAGAGAAATGCACACACAAAAGTCCTTTATTTGTAAAAGCACTTCTCAACAAATTTCCTCTATCCCCCATTTATTTAAAAAAAATAATCCAGCGCAATCCAAATGGAAGTCCCACAATGATTCCAGTCTAATTCTTCCATTCTATGGAGCCCTGTTCAAAGAATGTAGCTCCATAGACAGGAGCTGCAGCCACTGCCGAGTCTTACGCTATACTACGCGAGACCCTGCCGCTGTGAACTGCGTTGACGTCAATAAGGTCACCTCAGTTCACAGTGGCTGTTTCTTACACTGTGCAGTGCCAGTGCCGGACTGATAAGGGGTTGTTCTTCAGTCTGGCACTGGTGCTGCCCAATGTGAGAACCAGCCACTGTGAACTGAGGTGACCTTACTGACGTAACCTCAGTTCACAACGACCGTATCTTGCAGAATACAGGGCCAGTACCGGATTGATGAGCGGTGAATCTGGATAGTTGAGAGGATGTCAGAGCTCACAGCTCAGCCATAGAGATAAGGAAAACCATGTTCATAAAACACTGATTAACCATTACAGTTAGTGTGTGTGTGGCAGCACAGTAGGGAGGAAATTACTGTGTGAGGAAAAAGGAATAATGTCATATGCATTTTTCAGGGTAATTGGAGATTGTGCAGTATTTTTAATTCATGGTAAATTGATTTGCAGAGAATCAAATTTTAGGGAAAATTTTGGTGAATCTGAAATTCAAATTTCAAAATATTTACTAATGACTAATGACCTGTGACTACTGACACTCGTATATGCAAAAAATTGTGAACATTTTGCATATGTTTGGTTCTGCCGTATATGAAAAATAATATTTCCATTTCCATAACAAGAGGACAAAAATAAATCTATCTAAAAATTTCAAATTTGCTGCATTAGCTAAAAAAAAAATGAAGCTATTGTATACTAAAAGTGATACTCTAAACTGTAAGTGGTTAAACAGAGTACAATTCCTGGGGATTATTTTGTGCTTGAATTATCAGGTTACTTCTAATGATGAATTTCTTCACATTTCATTGGATTCTTCAAGGATTTTCAAGTTCAGACAAGATAATGATTCAAGTTTCCCCAGGACAAAAGTTTTCTATCTGGCCAGGGAAATTTCACAGATCACTGGAGAGACAACTATTGTGACAGAACTTTCAAATTTAGTAATTTACAAATGGCCAAAATGTTATGTTAGAACTTAGAATGTCTAAAGTCCATTTGGTTAAACCTTTGATTTTTGCTATCTATGACCCGGCTTTTATATATTTTTTTTTAATATCTACCCAACTAGTTTCATTTCCTAATTTCATAGTTTTAAGGTTGATAGAAGATGCCAGTAGTGATGATCGAGCATGTTCTATTAACCCCTTCGGCGAGCGCGTTCGGGTGCTCGCCGAGTATTTTGGCGTGTTCGGCATTTCTTTTAATGTCGCCGCGCCTGCAAATGTCACGCTGTTTGACAGTTGTGACACATGCAGAGATTGAATTCTCAGACACGCTATCTCTGCATGTGTCACAGCTGTCAAACAGCCGTGACATTTGCAGGCGCGGCAACATTAAAAGAAATGCCGAGCATGCCAAAATACTCGGCAATCACCCAAGGATGCTCGCAGAAGGGGTTAATAGAACACACTCGATCATCACTAGATACCAGTCCATTGAGTTCAACCTATAACCTAACATGTCGTTCAAGAAGAAGATAAAAGCTCCATGATCCAACTGCTAATTGCCTCTTATTAGAAAAATAAAAAATATTCCGTGACTTAGTATATGCCAATAAGACTCCTTTTAAAAATATCCCATTTCCAAAATTTAGTTTTAATACCCTGTATCTTATATTTATTGTCCAGACCCTCATGCGGAACCAGAACAGTGGGCTCAAGAGAATTATATAATGGGATGTTGTGGAGTCAGGAAGGAATTTTCCCCTAACATGGAGTGTTTACCCCATGGGGTTTTTAATAACTAAGCAAAGGCCAAAGAGGAAAACAGACCAGCAAGATAGGAGGAACGTAGCCTGCAAAACAATCTGTTCTCCATTGACCCTAATGCATTAACAATTCAGCCAAGATGCGAGAAACCGGGAGAGAGGGTCTATGAGACAGAGAAAAAGCGAAGGAGGGTCTTTAAAAGGATTTAAGTTTCCAAATGACAGTCATTAGTGAGACATTCCCATAAGTTTAAAGGAACATATGCAAAGACAGAAAACCCGACGCCTATACAATATCATCACTAAGGTCAAGTTTTTCAGAAGATAGTATGGATAAAACCAACACTAATAAAAAGCAAATTCCTCAGTGATGGCAAAACGGAAAATAAAAGAAGGAAAACAAAAAGGTTCACACCCGATCATTACCTTCTTCCAGCTCCACAAACTTGTATTCTAATATATACAGTACAGACCAAAAGTTTGGACACACCTTCTCATTTAAAGATTTTTCTGTATTTTCATGACTTTGAAAATTGTACATTCACACTGAAGGCATCAAAACTATGAATTAACACATGTGGAATTATATACTTACCAAAAAAGTGTGAAACAAGTGAAAATATGTCTTATATTCTAGGTTCTTCAAAGTAGCCACCTTTTGCTTTGATGACTGCTTTGCGCACTCTTGGCATTCTCTTGATGAGCTTCAAAAGGTAGTCACCGGAAATGGTTTTCACTTCACAGGTGTGCCCTGTCAGGTTTAATAAGTGGGATTTCTTGCCTTATAAATGGGGTTGGGACCATCAGTTGTGTTGTGCAGAAGTCTGGTGGATACACAGCTGATAGTCCTACTGAATAGACTGTTAGAATTTGTATTATGGCAAGAAAAAAGCAGCTAAGTAAAGAAAAACGAGTGGCCATCATTACTTTAAGAAATGAAGGTCAGTCAGTCCGAAAAATTGGGCAAACTTTGAAAGTGTCCCCAAGTGCAGTTGCAAAAACCATCAAGCGCTACAAAGAAACTGGCTCACATGAGGACCGCCCCAGGAAAGGAAGACCAAGAGTCACCTCTGCTTCTGAGGATAAGTTTATCCGAGTCACCAGCCTCAGAAATCACAGGTTAACAGCAGCTCAGATTAGAGACCAGGTCAATGCCACACAGAGTTCTAGCAGCAGACACATCTCTACAACAACTATTAAGAGGAGACTTTGTGCAGCAGGCCTTCATGGTAAAATAGCTGCTAGGAAACCACTGCTAAGGACAGGCAACAAGCAGAAGATACTTGTTTGGGCTAAAGAACACAAGGAATGGACATTAGACCAGTGGAAATCTGTGCTTTGGTCTGATGAGTCCAAATTTGAGATCTTTGTTTCCAACCACCGTGCCTTTGTGCGACGCAGAAAAGGTGAACGGATGGACTCTACATGCCTGGTTCCCACCGTGAAGCATGGAGGAGGAGGTGTGATGGTGCGGGGGTGCTTTGCTGGTGACACTGTTGGGGATTTATTCAAAATTGAAGGCATACTGAACCAGCATGGCTACCACAGCATCTTGCAGCGGCATGCTATTCCATCCGGTTTGCGTTTAGTTGGACCACCATTTATTTTTCAACAGGACAATGACCCCAAACACACCTCCAGGCTGTGTAAGGGCTATTTCATCAAGAAGGAGAGTGATGGGGTGCTACGCCAGATGACCTGGCCTCCACAGTCACCAGACCTGAACACAATCGAGATGATTTGGGGTGAGCTGGACCGCAGAGTGAAGGCAAAAGGGCCAACAAGTGCTAAGCATCTCTGGGAACTCCTTCAAGATTGTTGGAAGACCATTTCCGGTGACTACCTCTTGAAGCTCATCAAGAGAATGCCAAGAGTGTGCAAAGCAGCCATCAAAGCAAAAGGTGGCTACTTTGAAGAACCTAGAATACAAGACATATTTTCAGTTGTTTCACACTTTTTTGTTAAGTATATAATTCCACATATGTTAATTCATAGTTTTGATGCCTTCAGTGTGAATGTACAATTTTCATAGTCATGAAAATACAGAAAAATCTTTAAATGAGAAGGTGTGTCCAAACTTTTGGTCTGTACTGTATATTAGAAAATAGGTTAGAAATAGGACAATAGAACCATAGAAATAAATAAAAACGGATAAATACTTTTGAGCATCAAGACCTGAAACTTCTTTTTTGAGCATTTAAAGTGGCGAACAATGCACAGGTGACCCTAACTTCATCCTTAAAGAAGCCAATAAAGAGTGCACTATGGCTAAGAGTATCCAAAGAGGAATAGTACTATATTACTTCCAGATCCACTTGATGGTAAAGTGGCCACTGAAAGCAAGAAAGAAAGAACGTGAACTGTAGAGTTCAGAATCTCAATATGTGCATAGCTCTAAAATGGGGCAACATTGAAACTAGGGGTTAAGATGATGAATGCACCACATCCAACTTTTCTGAGCAAAAGACCAATGTGTTTGGACATATTTTCTATCAAGAGTGCGTTCACGTATGTCTTCCATCCTTCCACAGATGTGCCCCATTTAGCAGCTTCATGCACAGTGACTACACAATGTTCAGAATTGTGTAAGGGAAATAAAGAAGGCGATGCAGGACTCATCAAAGTACTAAGGCTAATTTGTGGATTTATCATAATACCGGATGTTGGACCCCCAACAATCTTATATTGATGCACTAATGTTACACGCACGCCGCTAGGTTCAGATAGGGCTAGACGGGTTTCATTAATTCTTTGGAATCCTGGGGGGAACCGTTACTCATGGCGACCATAGGCTGCAGCTTCTCTCAGGCACACGATAGATTCAATTGCTGACCAGACACATCTGACAAGAGTGTTTTTCAACAGTTTAACAGTGGAATTTAATCTGAAGCACGGGCAGTGCAATTCAGGGATATTACAGCAACAATCTTCATTACAGTACAGTCTGAGTTTCTTGAGCAACCGGCTCCAGTGACAATACAGTAGTTTCTTCACAAGGCACAGTATTACAGTCTCTTCAGTAGCATAATTCAGCATAGATTAGATCATAGATTAGACACAATAGTACACAGCATTCTTTATCCTGCATGGAGATGGAGGGGGACAGGTTTTGATGAGAGAGATGATCCCTGTGATGCAATTCATTCCAGTCCTTATCTTCCTGCCCGATAATACTCTGCCTGTTAGTTCAGGGAGTTTATCTCACTTGTGTTTAGTTTCTCTCCTGATCTGAATCCTGTTCAGTTGCTTTCTGTCAGATCCAGATAGCACACTACCTTTCTCTTTGGCATCAGCCAGACTACAATAACAAGTTCCCCACAATCCCCCTGGGGCTCTGCTAAAACACTCCCTGTCTCCTGTGACTGTGTAAACCCCTCTAGTTGCTGGATGCTTCTGAAGCAAAACATTTCCTGTCTCCTGTGCTTGTGTTATTTGTAACAGTTGCTGGATGCTTTGGAAGCAACAACACTACTTCTGCATGTCACAGTTACTTTAGTAATTTAGTCAACTAAAATAAGACACCACAAGAAGACTGTGCATAAACAACTCAACGTTATAGGTCCCAAGGGAACTCTGGTAGTTACTCTTTCACCCTTGTACAGGGATTTTGCTTTGCCTGAGAGGGTCTCAGGTTGGGTATATAGAGTAGCTGTTGTGAGTTGAAGGAATAGGTTTGAGGTGTCAGTCAGCCAGGAACTAAGGATATGGAGGAAATTACAGAATTGAAGATCAAAAATATAGTCAGGGGAAATAGCTTGGTCTCAGTTCAGACTGAGATGTAAGGAAGAATAATAATCAGACAGTTAAAGAGCTCAAATCCTTAAAGGCAAGCAAGAGTGAAAAAGCAGTGTATACGCGGAGCAGAAGCCAATTAAATCCAATGCAGGTGCAAGGAACTGGCAAGGAACAAGTGTAAAATGGGGATCTAAATAAGGTGCATATTGGCCATTGACTCATCCCTGTCATTGACCTGCCCACCAGTCCCAGCTACTGAGCAGTAAGAAAGACATTTGCTTACATGGGATGTATGCATATTGTCTCTTTAGAGAAGAAGAGGACTAGAACTCTAGTGTCACTTATAGGAAGTAGCAATCTTCAAAGTCAATACTCCGAAAACACAATGTCTGCAAATTGAGATTTTGGTTTTGGCTATTATCCTAAGTCATGTGACAAGGCTCGTTAGAGAGTAGATTTTTAATTTTATGATTGCTACTTTCTATAGGTGGCACTAGAGTCCTAGTCCCCTTCCTCTCTAAAGAGACAATTTGCATATTTCCCAGAGGAGCATTGCGGCTTAAAAGTCTCCTCACCTCGGCATGTCAGGCTTGACATGTCACTCTCCACAAGGAGAAACGTTACCCCTTGGATACCATTTACGTGGGGTGAAAGATAAATAATCATGGCTCAGCAGTAGAGATGAGCGTTGTTCTACTCGAACTGTTCGCCAATCTCAAATTCGAGCTGTTTTGGGCGGTGTTCGAGCCGGTCGGCGAACACGAACAATTTGAGAAAAATTCGGCTGTTCGAGGTTATGTTCGATAACTGTTCGTGCACCAAAATCATAACTGGATTTTTTCTCAGTAATGATGAAAATTAATGTTAATACGCAGTTTGAGTGTACAGCGGGGCGGGGGGAGGGGCAGGGGATGGATCTCTGCAGGAACAATGAAGATCTCCATTTTTTTTTCTCTTTCCCGCATTTGCAGTGGGGAGGTGCAATCTGTCAGCCTATCAGCAGCGCACACACGGAGCGAAGTGCTTTTTTTCACACAAGCAAGGGCATGTGTGATTGGCAGTGTATGTCACATGTCCTTGCCCTATAAGACCAAGCCATTTTCCCCGTCGCCACCATTTTCTCACTGCTGCAGCTGCGTGTTAGACGGCACCGCTGTTGCTGTGTGCGCTATACCTTGTTAATTTCAAGCCAATTTTCGCACAAATATACAGATAGCTTGGGAGTAGGGAATAGTTGTGATTGCAGTCCTTTTAAGGACTAGGTTACAGCATTTCCTACGACTTTTATCAGGCAGGTCTGTGCTCTTAAATAGATAGATTGTGGGAGTAAAGACTAATTGTAATTGGAGTCCTTTTCAGGACTAGGTTACATCAGTTCCTATCAGTTTTTGCCAGGCAGGTCTGTGCCAGTGCTGTGCAAGTTTTTTTCACAGCATTTGGCTGAATCTAGCAAAGCTAATCCTTTTTGGCCTATTGCAGAGTGTGTTAGTCAGTGGAGTAGCCTATCTGTGTTGCAAGATATACCACCTGTGTATAGAATACCAATTTTTTTACTGCACCTAGTGAAGTAAAATCTTTTGGGCATAGCATCATTCTTTTAGTCCATCTATACTGACCTCCATCAGGTTGCAAATTAAAAATAATTTTTTTCTGCATCTAGCTCTGAAAAAATATTTGGGCTTCTAGCAGTGTGTGGGACTTTCTCTATTAGTCCATCTATACTGACCTCCATCAGGTTGCAAATTAAAAATAATTTTTTTCTTCATTTAGCTCTGAAAAAATATTTGGGCTTCTAGCAGTGTGTGGGACTTGCTCTATTAGTCCTTCTATACTGACCTCCAGCAGGTTGCAAATTGAATATAATTTTTTTCTGCATCTAGCTCTGAAAAAATATTTGGGCTTCTAGCTGTGTGTGGGACTTGTTCTATTAGTCCATCTATACTGACCTCCATCAGGTTGCAAATTAAAAATAATTTTTTTCTGCATCTAGCTCTGAAAAAATATTTGGGCTTCTAGCAGTGTGTGGGACTTGGTCTATTAGTCCATCTATACTGACCTCCATCAGGTTGCAAATTAAAAATAATTTTTTTCTTCATTTATCTCTGAAAAAATATTTGGGCTTCTAGCAGCGTGTGGGACTTGTTCTATTAGTCCATCTATACTGACCTCCATCAGGTTGCAAATTAAAAATAATTTTTTTCTGCATCTAGCTCTGAAAAAATATTTGGGCTTCTAGCAGTGTGTGGGACTTGGTCTATTAGTCCATCTATACTGACCTCCATCAGGTTGCAAATTGAATAAAAAATTTTCTGCATCTAGCTCTGAAAAAATATTTGGGCTTCTAGCGGTGTGTGGGACTTGGTCTATTAGTCCATCTATACTGACCTCCATCAGGTTGCAAATTAAAAATAATTTGTTTCTGCATCTAGCTCTGAAAAAATATTTGGGCTTCTAGCAGTGTGTGGGACTTGGTCTATTAGTCTATCTATACTGACCTCCATCAGGTTGCAAATTAAAAATAATTTTTTTCTTCATTTAGCTCTGAAAAAATATTTGGGCTTCTAGCAGTGTGTGGGACTTGTTCTATTAGTCCTTCTATACTGACCTCCAGCAGGTTGCAAATTGAATATAATTTTTTTCTGCATCTAGCTCTGAAAAAATATTTGGGCTTCTAGCGGTGTGTGGGACTTGGTCTATTAGTCCATCTATACTGACCTCCATCAGGTTGCAAATTAAAAATAATTTTTTTCTGCATCTAGCTCTGAAAAGATATTTGGGCTTCTAGCGGTGTGTGGGACTTGGTCTATTAGTCCATCTATACTGACCTCCATCAGGTTGCAAATTAAAAATAATTTTTTTCTGCATCTAGCTCTGAAAAAATATTTGGGCTTCTAGCAGTGTGTGGGACTTGGTCTATTAGTCCATCTATACTGACCTCCATCAGGTTGCAAATTGAATAAAAAAAATTTCTGCATCTAGCTCTGAAAAAATATTTGGGCTTCTAGCGGTGTGTGGGACTTGGTCTATTAGTCCATCTATACTGACCTCCATCAGGTTGCAAATTAAAAATAATTTTTTTCTGCATCTAACCCAGCCAATAGTTTTGGCCTAATACCACAGTTTGGCCACTCAGCTCTGCTCGGTTACCATCCATTGTTTTTTTGTGCAAACAACTCCAGAGTTGTGAATTAGTTAACCACCAAAATGAGTGGAAAAAGGCCTGCTGCTGGTGGAAAGGGGAATAGGCGTGTTGGGAAGGGGAAAAAAGGTTGTGTCCGTGGGGTAGGTGCAGAAGAAAGACCATCTTCCAGCCAAACTAAAATGTCTACTTCTTTTAGCGGACAATGTGATAAGATCCCTTTCTTACGGCCACGCCAATCGCTACAAATTCCAGATGAGGCACAAAAACAGCAGGTGCTTCAACGGATATCAAGTGCTCCTTTAAGTGGGCTCTCCTCCACATCAACTTCAACATCACAAATACTCCAGTCCTCAAAGGTGTCACCCAAATCGCACTTGCTTCCTCACAGCTCCCAAATCTCCAGCTGCCCATCTGAGTATGAGGTAGAACAGATGGTTGAGTCTGCAGAGCTGTTTACTCATACTATAGCCTGGGAATCAGAGGTCGACTCCAGCGCTTCTGTGAATCCAGACGAGGAAATGATCTGCACTGATGCCCAGAATCTTTATGAGTCGGATCCAGGACCAGACGCAGAAGGTTCTGACCATAATGTAGACCCTCATTCCCAAACTGTAACTCCTGTTGGTGGAGACAATGAGGAAGACGATGATAAGACTCAAATACCTGATTGGAGCGACAACTTTAGTTTTTTGTCAGGGCAGGAACAGGTTGGCTCTGAGGACGACGGGTGTGATAACGCACAGGGTGATGATGATGAGGTCGGAGATCCCACTTACTGTCAACCCACAGTCAGCCAAGAGATGAGGTCAGCAGAGGAGGTGGAGGAAGATGCTAGTGACGACGAGGTCAGGTTGCGCCTTCCTGGACAGAGACGTAGTACTGGAAGCACGTCAACAACTGCATCCTCAAACACAACTCTGCCTCTCACCACAAGTCGTGGTGGCTCTTCAGGTCGCATGGGTGCTAAGCCTTGCATAGCCTGGGCATTTTTTCAGATCGATAAAGATGACCCAACTCGTGTTATCTGTAACATTTGTCAGCAAAAGCTAAGTAGAGGCCAAAAAATACATAGTTTGAGTACTTCATGCATGAACCGGCACATGGACATGAAGCATAAGTTGCAGTGGGAAGCTCAGTGTGCTACAATGCGGTCTAGCCGGCCGGGCCAACCACCGTCTGCCATATCTTGTGCATCCGCGGCCTCTTCATCCTCTGTGACTGGGGGGACAGCAGTCACACCTGTTTTGGGGCGCAGACCTGCCACCTCTTTACCCGCAACAGCCAGCGTGATTGGCAGGTCATCATTTTCTTTGGAGGTGGTAACACCAGCTGGTCTTGAGCGCTGTCCGACATCGATAGCACCACCTTTGGATCAAGGCAACCTAACATGTCCGCCTGCATCTTCCTCACAGACCGGCAGTTTGCCGGGGACACCCTTATCAACCCCGTCTAAGCACAATAGCCAGCCCTCGGTCCCTCAGATGTGGACAAGTAAAAGACCATTTCCTCCTAGCCATGAGAAAGCTAAGAGGTTGAATTTCACCATCTGCAAGCTCTTGGCTACAGAAATGCTGCCTTTCCGCCTGGTGGACACAGAGGATTTTCGAGACCTTATGTCCGTCGCAGTGCCCCAGTACCAGATGCCCAGTCGGCACTACTTCTCAAAGAAAGGTGTGCCTGCGCTCCACCAGCATGTCGCACACAACATCACCGCTTCTTTGAGAAACTCTGTGTGTGACAGGGTGCATTTCACCACAGACACTTGGACGAGTAGGCATGGACAGGGGCGTTACATGTCGCTGACTGGGCACTGGGTAACTATGGTGACAGCAGGACAAGGGGCTGCTGTCCAAGTCTTGCCGTCCCCACGAGTTGTGCGTCAATCCTCTTTATGTCAATTTTCCTCCACTGCTTCTGCCTCCTCAACCTCCTCTCGGTCTTCCACCTGCACCCAAAGCCTGTCTGGTCATGCCACAAGCTTTCTAACTGCGCAGAAGGGATCCTGCACACCTCCTTACTATGCTGGCAGTAGGGCTCAACGTCATCAGGCGGTTTTTACATTGAAATGTCTGGGAAATGTGAGTCACACAGCTGAGGAGTTGTGGTCAGCTCTGGAGAACCAATTTCATGAATGGTTGTCTCCACTGGACCTGAAACCAGGGAAGGCCGTGTGCGACAATGCTGCAAACCTGGGTGCGGCCCTTCGCCGGGGCAATGTCACACACGTGCCTTGTATGGCTCACGTGTTGAACCTGGTTGTCCAGCAATTTTTAGCCCACTATCCCAGACTAGATGGCCTTCTGCAGAGGGCACGGTCGCTGTGTGCTCACTTCCGCCGTTCGCATCCCGCAGCTCAGCGACTTACATCTCTACAGAAGTCGTTGGGCCTGCCACTTCACCGGCTAAAATGCGATGTGCCTACCCGGTGGAATTCAACTCTGCACATGTTGCAGCGACTGTGGCAGCACCGACAAGCCCTGGTGCAATACGTTCTGACGTATAGCCTGGGCCAACGAGATTCAGAGGTGGGGCAAATCACGCTGGAGGAGTGGTCTCAGATCAGGGACCTATGCACCCTTCTGCACAGTTTTGAAATGGCGACTAAGATGTTTAGTGCTGACGATGCCATTATCAGCATGACTATTCCGGTGATTTACATGCTGGAGCACATGTTAAACAGAATTCGGAGTCAGGTGGTGGCACAAGAGGAGGTGGAGGAAGTAGAAGAGGAGGAGTTGTATGCGGAAGGGCTAACATCTGCAAGGTCCAGACGGTCGGCAGCACCAGGGCGGCAGGCATGTGAGGGTGGGGGAGATGATTTTACCAGGGCGCATGGTAGCAGCCAAACTAGTGAGGAAGGTGCAGGAGCCCAGGAAGAAGTGGAGGACGAACTGATGGAAGACTCATCAGATGAGGGAGACCTTGATCACATTTCTGTTGTGCGAGGTTGGGTGGAGAGGACAGAGGAAGGAAGCATGATTGTTACCTCGCCACCAACACAACAGGGACTTGGTGCTCCTGGATGCGCAACACACATGAGTGCCTTCTTGCTGCACTACCTGCAACATGACCCTCGAATTGTGAGAATTAGAAATAATCCTGACTACTGGGTTGCCACACTGTTAGATCCCCGGTACAAAAGTAAATTTGCAGAAATTATTCCTGCCATAGAAAGGGATGCACGCATGCAGGAGTATCAGCAGAGACTGTTGCAGAATCTTACATGTGCTTTTCCACAAAATACCAGTGGTGCACGTAGTGAATCTCACAGTTCCAACTTGCCAACCGTGGTCTGTATGGAATTGTTCAATAAAGGGCCCAAAATTAAGATAACATAGATGGGAGAGGTCTCTATGAATAGGAATTCCTAAGTATTTGATACCCTGTGAGGGCCAGGCAAAGGGAAAGTTGGACTGGATGGAATCCTATATGGATTTGGGGAGGGAGACATCGAGGGCCTCAGACTTCGCTGCATTGATTTTAAAATTTTACCATGTAACAAAGTGATCTATTTCAGCCATAACAGCAGGGATGGATATATGTGATTGAGTGATATATACTAGGACATCATCAGCAAATAGAGAGCACTTGTACTCGGTGCCTCCCACCTCAATCCACCTAATATTGGGGTTATGGCGAATTGATGAGAGCAGGTGCTCCGTCACTAGGATGTATAAGAGAGGGGACAGAGGACATCCCTGCCTTGTCCCATTGGTGATTGTGAAAGGTGATGAAAATGTTCTGACGCACCCCCTGGGCCTTGGGACACCCGGAGCCGGACCCTTTTTGGTGGATGCTGGTGGTTGTAGTCTTCGTGGCGGCGATCCGGTTCCGTGGCTCAGGGCGGTCAAACCAGTGGCGGAACTATTTATGTGGTTTTGATGTTTAAATGTCCGACTACGCCACCCGTGGATTGCGGTCAGAGTGAACCGCCGCTACAGGGCAGACCGCTAAGGCTGGTGTTGTGGGTGCAGCAGAGCGTAGCATAACTCCCCACGGGAGGAGTATAGCCTCAGGGCAGTGTATGCGGAGGATGGGGGTGATGGTGCAGGGCAGCAGCAGTAACGACACGGAGTCAGTGATGCAGTTCAGGGCCTTTACTCACAGTTCTTATTATCCAGACCACGTCTGCAGGTAACGGCTGCCCACGTCGTACTGTGCTCACCAGGTGAGGGGCTCAGACAACTCCCAGATAACTTTGGAGCGCTTCACAGGACCCCCTTTGTGTGTCCTTTGTCTGGCCTTTCTTACCAACACTTCTGTCCGGCTGCCTCGGGCCTCCTCTTGGTAAACTTGGCGCCAGTTTCCCTGACCCTATGTGGTGCCTTCCTAGCGGGTGGAGCAAGGGGCTGCGCCACATAAAATGTCAGAGCCTCCGGTTTCTAGCTGAGGGTCGTTTCCTGCCTCCACTAGTTCGGGGACCGGTCTCCCCCTTTGGCCTGACCCCTCCACGCAGGTGGATTCGGGCGTGCGGTGGCGACTCGCCCGTCCGCACCCCTGGGATCCCTTCATTCCTCGTTCCTGGAGCCTTCTCCGCTCCTCTTCCTTCCTTCTCCCTCTTGCAGGCCTGGGCCTCTGTTACTAGGCCCGCCTCCGGAGCAGAGCTCATGCAGAGCCCCTGCTCCCTGCCACTTCTGCTCAGACTTCTCTGCACTGAACTAAGATGGTGCCCACCTTTTATACTCCCTTCTCAATGCACCCAGGAACTGCTTCCTCCCTGCTCCTGCACTGCAGGGTTCCCCTTCCTCAGTGTTCCCTCCCCCCACTCCAGCCAGGGACAGGGACTGTCGTGCCCATCTCAGGGGCATATTGGTCGCCCTGCCCCACGGCAATGTGGTGTAATGCATGCAGGTGTCGGGTCCTGATCCACACTCCATCCTTATCTGAGAGTGAGATATCACACCTCTGGGTGAGGTGCAATACGTCTGTAGCAACCGAGCCCTCGGTGCTACAGTTCCATTTATCTTCAGCCTAGGTGACGTATTGTGATACAGGGCCGTGATTTTGGCTATAAAAGGGTCCCCTAGACCCCTACCCCAAGCTTTTTAAGAGAATCATATATGGCGTGCCAGGAGACTCTATGGAATGCTTTCTCAGCATCCAACGAGAGTATCTACTTACAAATTTTTAACTGCATCTAGCCCAAGAAATACTTTGTGCCTAGTAGCAGTGTCTGCTAGTCAGCGGATTATCCCGGCTGTTAAGCAAGCTACACCACCTGTAGTTTGGACACTTAATTTTTTCAAAGGAAATGCTTCGGGACCACGGGATACTTAGTGAAGAGCATCAGGAGGCACCCCAAGGCATAGGGGCTGGGACTGGCACTAGGATGCCTTGCGGTGGACAGCCGAGCTCGATCCTTATAAAAGCTTTTTAACTGCAGCAGCTTTAGTGGACGCTACTGGAGCTGGAATTACGCGGCTGCTGGCATGAGACTTGCCCTCCAATAGATCCTTGTAAATGGATTTAAAGTGTATTCATTCAAATTAGAGGGACAATTTAAATTAAAAAGCTTAGAGCTGCCTCCACCACAGGGGGGCTCTCTCGACCCACCAGCGGACAGGCACCAGTATTGGGAGAGGGGGGCTGGCCGTCAGGGTTCACCGCGGCTCTGGCACAAACCCGGCGACACGGAGGTGGCACGGGCAGGAGCGGACTGGCCGTCTCGGCTTCTCACTTTTTGGATTTTAGAAGGGCATGACATGCCTATATCTGTGTCTCCCCCTCCTTTTACTCCTCCACCTCTTTTCTTTTCGCATGACTATATGTACTTGTCACTTTTCCATGTGTTAGTTGTGTCTTCTGAGCAGTTTGTCAGCTTTTGGACACCTTTGAAGGTGTTTTCTATGTGTTTCTATGTGTTTTTGTTTGCCTGCCATTGGTTTTAACGGTGTTCGAAGGTGTTCGACGAACAGTTCGACGAACAGTTCGGCGAACACACGGGTGTTCGACGAACCGAACCGAACTCGAACACTACGGGGGTGGCTCAACACTACTCAGCAGTATTCACTCCACTCAGAAGACCTGAAGAGCTCTCCCCATGCAGTGGAGATTTTACTACAGTTTCCTGGGTAGTGAGTGAAGTAAAGCATAACGTCTAAAAATAATCCACACAAAATAAAGAAACGAACTGTAACCAAATAAATAATAAGATATGCCCACTGACCTTTTACACAATACAAAAGTTTACACTAGCCAGAAAAGGCTTGCACAGCCTCGGGAGTGGCCTGGCGGGCTTCCCCATAACGTCTTGCAGCTATCACATCACATGGTATAACACAGCCAATCAGGAGGAACTATCATAGCCTGTATTCAAGCCAAAGTAGGAGATGCAGTAACTATTTTATAGTAATATTTGTACTGAAAAAAATAATAAAGAAAATTCAGAAAAATCCAGACTGTTATTTGCAACTATCTGCCACTCAAAGAGTGTGCCTCGTAAAATTTATTTTTGATTTTTTACACATCTACTTTAGAATTCAAACTTGACATTTGTACATGCCACACCTATTGCGGCTGCTTGATTATTTGTTTTTAGACTTGTACCTAGCGTTTCTTGTTCATTCCTTTTTGGGAAGGGTGAAATAATTGTGTTAAAAGAATTATAAATCAATTAAAAATATGAACAAAAGTTCAGACTTCTGTATAGGCCACATCAGTATTGAGACTAGTTTATGTTATTGGCTTTTTTGACATGTATATAGCATTTATTATGGAGTCTTTTTTATTTTGAGAAAAAGGGAATAATTGAGGTTGAAAACAGTCCAAAAGTTAATTGTAATATAGTGAAAAAATGGATGGTAAAAGATAAAGTGGAATTGGCAACAGATGAACTAATGTAAAAGAAAAAAACTAAACCAAAGCATCTGGCAGTAAGAATATGGGAGCCATAAGCAGCAGCACCATCACTACTGGCACCGGCCATCTTTTGCCTCCAGTAAGTGTATTAGTCGGGGGTGGGAGCATATATATGACACATCACTGGTTTTAGTTGCAGCCAGATGATGTTACCTCTGACAGTGACACTGTCTGTTTGAGTCAATGTTCTGTACACTCCTCCTCGTTTGCCTCCATAACAGTTAATCTTTTACATTACAGACTTTCAATTGCATCAATGACACCTCTATCTCTTCTGCCATGTAGTCCCCTAGAACATCGTTTCAGGGGCTAAAGAAGATATTACAGAACATTTGGTTATACTGGCGGGAATCAGGAAGGGAGGGTGGCAAGGAGATCAGCACATTTTCCACACTGTCAGCCAAGTCAGGAACGATGAATGATTATTGTGCGGTGCACAGGACCTGAGGACCAGATTGGGTAATGAGGATGTGATGCATTCAGAGTAAGAGGTTGTTCGTGTGGACGATAAAGAACAAAGCCAATGTCTGGCCAAAACATCTTCCAGGGCAAAATTGCTTTTTTTTGCAGTCAGCTCAGAATCATGTGATGACCAACTGCTGTTGGTGAAGGAGGCTCAACAGCGCCAAAAATCTTTAGTCATGGTCAAGGCAAATCTTACAAGCGGGGATTTCGGGTATGAGAATTGTTTTATTTTCCACAATGCCACCTGACTTGCTGTTGCTACTGGAGCTACTAGTACTGGCCACCCACTTCTGGAAATCTCCTTGCCTGTCTCATCCTATTCTATACTGTGCATTTGCAGCTGATGCCACTAAGTTTTGGACCACTATTTGTCAAAAAGGTTTCTTCCATGTATACTGCCTGTGTATAAACTGTTATGATCTGCTACAAGAACTAAGGAAAGATAGGAAAACTGTCCCTACAATAGGACTAAGCTGATTCCCTACGATGCAGCGGGCAACCTGTTCCTTGTGAACAGACCCGCCTTCGTCCTCAGCTAGTCTGAACGCAGACCTATAGATATAAGGGAGGGGTCCCTAAAAGTACTAAGGACTGGGACAAAATTGGACACCTCCTAGCAGAAGTTGTAGCGGAGCAAAAAGACAAACAGACAAAAATACTTAGAGGTCCAAGACCAAGCAAACTATAGAGATAGGTAAAAAGCACCTGGCTAGATTAAGAGTCAAAGTAACACTGAAGTCCAGCAAAGCCAGAAGGGCGGAGCTGGAATAAATAGGCAGAAGGTCACGAGACCACAAAATAGAAAAAAACTAACAGGAGGGTTCTAACAGTACCCCCTCTTCTATGAGGATCCTCCGGATCCTCCAGGCCCAGGCCTATCAGGAAACCTCCTGTGAAACGCTCTGATAAGTCTAGGAGCAGAGACATCATCTGCCCTTACCCAGGAGTTATCCTCAGGACCGAAACCTTTCCAAGCGACAAGATACCGCAATCTCCCTCTATGCCTTCTGGAATTCAGGATACGAGAAATTTTATATTCACCGTCTTCCACCACCGGAGGAACAGTGACAGTGGCATCCCTATCCGATACATCAGCTTTTGACAGTGGCATCCCTATCCGATACATCAGCTTTTTTCAACAAGGAAACAACCTAACAGCAGACTAGTTAACCACCTGAAGCACCTTAAATGGTCCCACAAACTTCGGACCCAATTTCTTAGAAGGAATCCTCAACCGCAGATTCTTTGAGGACAACCAAACCATGACACCAACAGTAAACAAAACCTCTTGAAGTTTCCTGTTAAAATACTTCTTAGACTTTTTGTTAGCCTCTTGAAGGTTACAACGTACATCAGTCCAAACTCTCTCCAAATCACCGGAAAAATTCTCCTCCTCCGGCACCGCCGACACCAATTTGGAGAACGAACCAAACGACGGATGTCTCCCAGTACAGCAAAAAACGGAGAACACCCAGCAGAAGAGGATGTATGGTTGTTAAGAGCAAATTCAGCAAGTAGCAGAAACTCAGACCACCCCTCTTGATTGTCTGCCACAAAACAACGCAAAAACTGCTCAACATCCTGGTTCTTTCTTTCTGTCTGTCCATTAGACTCAGGATGATGCCCAGATGAAAATGACAAATTGACTCCCAACCTGTCACAAAAGGCACGCCAAAAACGAGCCACAAACTGAGGTCCCCTATCAGAAACAATGTCGGTGGGAACGCCATGGAGTCTGACAATTTCCTTGACAAAAGCCTTAGCGAGTGTCTTAGCGCAGGGTAGTTTAATGAAAGGAGCGAAGTGACACATCTTGCTACGACCACCCAGATGACAGTGAAACCCTCGGACACAGGAAGGTCAGTAATAAAATCCATTGCAAGATGTGTCCAAGGTGCACTAGGAACCTCCAGAGGGCAAAGCAACCCCGCAGCAGAAGCATGTGAAGCCTTTGATCTAGCACACACCGTACATTGACGCACCCATTTAATGATTTCCTTCTGCCACCCAGGCCACCAAAAACTGCGACCTACCAGTCTCTTAGTCTCAGAAATTCCTGGATGACCTGCCAACCGAGACTCATGATACTCCACAAACAACTCTCTCCTAAAGGTTCTAGGTACAAACAACCTCCCATGGGGAGTGTTAGATGGGGCATTCTCCTGGACTTTCAGAATCCCATCTTCCACAACGGAGTCCAATGCTGCTATCACAACTCCTTCCTGTAAAATGCTCTCCTCCTCCTCGGTACCAACCATGGGAGAAAAGCTGCGAGATAAAGCATCAACCTCGACCAAAAAAGGCTTGGTCTCATCAGGCTGCATAAGGATAGGAGCAGAACTGAACCTCTCCTTGAGATACACAAAAGCTTCAATGACCTCAGTAGTCCACTGGACCGTATTCGCACCTTTCCTGGTGAGATCGGTCAGCGGCTTAACAATTACAGAAAAATTCTTAATGAATTTTCTGCAATAATTGGCGAAACCCAAAAATCTCTGTATAGATTTTAAACCAATAGGCCTAGGCCATTCCTGCACAGCCTGAACCTTCACCGGGTCCATCTCAAAGCCCTCGCTGGAGATAATGTAGCCCAAAAAACTAATTCTCTGCACAGCGAACTCACATTTCTCCAGCTTAGCAAAAAGTGAATTGTCACTTAATAACTGCAATACCTCACGTACGCTCCGCCAATGAGACTCCAGATCAGGTGAATAAATCAGAATGTCATCCAAATACACCACCACATTCTTACCAATCAAAGGTCTCAGGATGTCATTAATAAGGTTCTGAAAAAATGCTGGAGCATTGGTAAGACCAAAAGGCATCACCAGATTCTCAAAATGACCCACCGGAGTGTTAAAAGCAGTCTTCCGTTCATCACCCTCCTTCATTCGCAACAAATTGTATGCCCCCCGGAGATCAATTTTAGAGAACCACTTGGCCCCCACTAACTGGTTAAACAAGTCAGGAATTAACGGCAGTGGGTAGGAATTGCGTACGGTAATTTTATTAATTTCGCGAAAGTCCAGACATGGACGTAAACCGCTGTCTTTTTTTTTTACAAAAAAAAATCCAACAGCCACAGGTGACTTAGAAGGTCTAATGTGACCAGCAGCCAAGCTCGTCTGTATGTATTCCTCCAAGGCCTTTCTTTCAGGGATAGTAAGATTAAATAAGCAACTCTTGGGAAGAGTAGCTCCAGGAACAAACTCAATGGTGCAATCATAATCCCTATGAGGAGGTAGAATTTGCGACTCCTCCTCTGAAAAAACCTTCCAAAAATCCTGAATAGGTACAGGTAATTCCCCTCTTTCCACAGCAGCAATGCGACCGTTACAACATTTATCATAACACTTAGGACTCCAAGACTTAATCTCATTAGTAGACCAGTCCAGTAAAGGATTGTGCAGTTTTAACCAAGGCAAACCTAACACTACTGGAGAAGGTAAATTATTTAATACTACTAAATCCAAATTCTCTTGGTGAATGCCATTGATAGTGAGGGGAAATGCAGCAACCTTGTGAGTAACACATTTCAAAGGAGTGTTGTCAATAGTAGAGATGAGCGGTGTTCGACTCGAACTGTTCGCCTATCTCAAATTCGAGCTGTTTTGGGCGGTGTTCGAGCCGTTCGGCGAACACGAACGATTTGAGAAAAATTCGGCTGTTCGAGGTTATGTTCGATAACTGTTCGTGCACCAAAATCATAACTGGATTTTTTCTCAGTAATGATGAAAATTAATGTTAATACGCAGTTTGAGTGTACAGCGGGGCGGGGGGAGGGGCAGGGGATGGATCTCTGCAGGAACAATGAAGATCTCCATTTTTTTTTCTCTTTCCCGCATTTACAGTGGGGAGGTGCAGTCTGTCAGCCTATCAGCAGCGCACACACGGAGCGAAGTGCTTTTTTCACACAAGCAAGGGCATGTGTCATTGGCAGTGTATGTCACATGTCCTTGCCCTATAAGACCAAGCCATTTTCCCCGTCGCCACCATTTTCTCACTGCTGCAGCTGCGTGTTAGACGGCACCGCTGTTGCTGTGTGCGCTATACCTTGTTAATTTCAAGCCAATTTTCGCACAAATCTACAGATAGCTTGGGAGTAGGGAATAGTTGTGATTGCAGTCCTTTTAAGGACTAGGTTACAGCATTTCCTACGACTTTTATCAGGCAGGTCTGTGCTCTTAAATAGATAGATTGTGGTAGTAAAGACTAATTGTAATTACAGTCCTTTTCAGGACTAGGTTACATCAGTTCCTATCAGTTTTTGCCAGGCAGGTCTGTGCCAGTGCTGTGCAAGTTTTTTTCACAGCATTTGGCTGAATCTAGCAAAGCTAATCCTTTTTGGCCTATTGCAGAGTGTGTTAGTCAGTGGAGTAGCCTATCTGTGTTGCAAGATATACCACCTGTGTATAGAATACCAATTTTTTTACTGCACCTAGTGAAGTAAAATCTTTTGGGCATAGCATCATTCTATTAGTCCATCTATACTGACCTCCATCAGGTTGCAAATTGAATATAATTTTTTTCTGCATCTAGCTCTGAAAAAATATTTGGCCTTCTAGCAGTGTGTGGGACTTTCTCTATTAGTCCATCTATACTGACCTCCATCAGGTTGCAAATTAAAAATAATTTTTTGTCTGCATCTAGCTCTGAAAAAATATTTGGCCTTCTAGCAGTGTGTGGGACTTTCTCTATTAGTCCATCTATACTGACCTCCATCAGGCTGCAAATTAAAAATAATTTTTATCTGCATCTACCTCTGAAAAAATATTTGGCCTTCTAGCTGTGTGTGGGACTTGTTCTATTAGTCCATCTATACTGACCTCCATCAGGTTGCAAATTAAAAATAATTTTTTGTCTGCATCTAGCTCTGAAAAAATATTTGGCCTTCTAGCAGTGTGTGGGACTTTCTCTTTTAGTCCATCTATACTGACCTCCATCAGGTTGCAAACTGAATATATTTTTTTTCTGCATCTACCTCTGAAAAAATATTGGGCTTCTAGCTGTGTGTGGGACTTGTTCTATTAATCCATCTATACAGACCTCCATCAGGTTGCAAACTGAATATAATTTTTTTCTGCATCTACCTCTGAAAAAATATTTGGGCTTCTAGCTGTGTGTGGGACTTGTTCTATTAATCCATCTATACTGACCTCCATCAGGTTGCAAACTGAATATAATTTTTTTCTGCATCTAGCTCTGAAAAAATATTTGGCCTTCTAGCAGTGTGTGGGACTTTCTCTATTAGTCCATCTATACTGACCTCTATCAGGTTGCAAACTGAATACAATTTTTTTCTGCATCTACCTCTGAAAAAATATTTGGGCTTCTAGCAGTGTGTGGGACTTGTTCTATTAGTCCATCTATACTGACCTCCATCAGGTTGCAAATTGAACATAATTTTTTTCTGCATCTAACCCAGCCAATAGTTTTGGCCTAATACCACAGTTTGGCCACTCAGCTCTGCTCGGTTCCCATCCATTGTTTTTTTGTGCAAACAACTCCAGAGTTGTGAATTAGTTAACCACCAAAATGAGTGGAAAAAGGCCTGCTGCTGGGGGAAAGGGGAATAGGCAAGTTGGGAAGGGGAAAACAGGTTGTGTCCGTGGGGTAGGTGCAGAAGAAAGACCATCTTCCAGCCAAACTAAAATGTCTGCTTCTTTTAGCGGACAATGTGATAAGATCCCTTTCTTACGGCCACGCCAATCGCTACAAATTCCAGATGAGGCACAAAAACAGCAGGTGCTTCAACGGATATCAAGTGCTCCTTTAAGTGGGCTCTCCTCCACATCAACTTCAACATCACAAATACTCCAGTCCTCAAAGGTGTCACCCCAATCGCACTTGCTTCCTCACAGCTCCCAAATCTCCAGCTGCCCGTCTGAGTATGAGGTAGAACAGATGGTTGAGTCTGCAGAGCTGTTTACTCATACTATAGCCTGGGAATCAGAGGTCGACTCCAGCGCTTCTGTGAATCCAGACGAGGAAATGATCTGCACTGATGCCCAGAATCTTTATGAGTCGGATCCAGGACCAGACGCAGAAGGTTCTGACCATAATGTAGACCCTCATTCCCAAACTGTAACTCCTGTTGGTGGAGACAATGAGGAAGACGATGATGAGACTCAAATACCTGATTGGAGCGACAACTTTAGTTTTTCGTCAGGGCAGGAACAGGTTGGCTCTGAGGACGACGGGTGTGATAACGCACAGGGTGATGATGATGAGGTTGGAGATCCCACTTACTGTCAACCCACAGTCAGCCAAGAGATGAGGTCAGCAGAGGAGGTGGAGGAAGATGCTAGTGACGACGAGGTCAGGTTGCGCCTTCCTGGACAGAGACGTAGTACTGGAAGCACGTCAACAACTGCATCCTCAAACACAACTCTGCCTCTCACCACAAGTCGTGGTGGCTCTTCAGGTCGCATGGGTGCTAAGCCTTGTGACGCGCCCCCTGGGCCATGTTTGGCAGCGCTGCGCATGCGGGGAATACCCGGAGCCGGATCTGATAGGGGTAGTAGTCCTCGTGGCGGTGACCCGGTCCGTGCCCAGGGTGTCAAACCAAGTGGCAGAACTTAGAATAAGATGTTATAGAGTTCGACTACGCCACCCGTTGAATGCGGTTATGAAACCGCCGCTGCAGGGCAGACCGCTGAGGCCGGTGGTACGGTTGTGCAGCGTGGATAGTATAACCCTCAACGGGAGGGGTATGGCCTCAGGGCAGCGGACGTGGATGATGGGGATAGCAGAATTGCACGCGGGCACCAGGAACCACTCAGAGACGGTGCGGTGTAATTCAGGGTCTTTACTGGTGGCAAAGGTAGACCCTCCCGGGAGTACTGGCTAGCGATCGGGGCCTGGTCAGTCTGTGAGCAGATAGGATCTCCCCTGGCCAGGCGGAGTTGTAGGACTCCCCAACTATTGTACTCTTCCTGGCTACCTTGCTAGAAGCGGGTAGAAGTAGCCCACGTCCCTGAGTGTACCGTGTGGTGCTCACCCGTATGGCCGGTGACTCGGGGCCTTCTGGTAGCCTCCGCTCCACGCCGGCGGTGCTGGTCCCCTTGCGTGTGACCGTGCCTTCGGGATTCTTGGCCAGAGGACCTGAAATCCCCTGCCGGTCGGTTTCTGCTGCTGGGTATGGATCAGTCCCCACAGCCTCGGACTCCGTGTCCGGTGAGATCTCTTCAGTCAGGATGAGCTCTACAGCTTCCAGTCTCTGACCCCTTTTATCACTGCTCCCACAGAGCTCCTGATCTTGCTCTCCCTGTATCTGCTCCACTCCAGACCAGACTGTGTCTCTGTCTGGGACTCCTCTTCTTCTCCTCTAACCCTGCCTCAGCCCCCAGTTTTTATAGGGGAAGTTCTTCCCCTCCCAGGAATGGGCAGGAGGTGTGGCATGCTTAGGGCACCTGACCAGGAGACCTCCCACCTGCTCTCAGACGTAATATTGCTATTATTGTGGTAACCAGACCCCTGGGGTTCCACATTCCCCCCTAGTAAAATTTAGTACTCCGGGACTAAACATATTTTTGAAAACATAACAGGGTATAAACAGGAACAATACAATAAGGGAAAACATGTTAGGGTGGTCACGGCGTGTCCGCAACCGGGTGCAGTTTTTGAAGCAATAAGGGTGTCCATTTCACCAAAGAACAGGGAGCCATAACCAGGTGGGGGTCTGTCCTACCCCGAGTCTTTAGCAGTCTTAGTCCATTCCTGGGTTACGCTCCAAACATATATACAAAGAATTCCGGTTAATCCACAAAAGACACCTATAAAATAACTGGAAAACATAATTATTTACAAGCAACAGTAAACAGGTAAATACCAATAAAACAGTCTGAACACTTTAGATCCTCCAACGTACTGGCAACTGGCCTCTAGTGACCCTAGTAGACCTACGGAGCTTACTGACCGGTCCTAAGGTAAGCTGGGCAGCTGTCTACGGGTTCTTTGGCTCACTAGGGGCACGGCAGGCTCACTATAAGCAGAGGGTCGATTCTCCTGGTCTGCTTGTGTGGGGTCTTCTGCCTCCTGGACCGGCTGCTCTTCCAGCTCTACCTGTTTTTCCGTAGGTACTTGGGATGCTGGTTGGAGGAAGGTGAGGACGGGTACCACAACAGCGCCATTTACTTGTTTCCAAGACCGAGGGAAGTCTCCGAGTACAGTACTGACCATTTCTTCCCTTTCCTCTGCGGGTCGAGGGTTTTCTTGATCTTCTTCAGGGTTTCGTAGCTGCTCGGGACACTTCTTCAGGTGATCTCGGGAGACAATGGCTGTGGTTTCTCCTCCATCCTTACTGATTGTGCAGATTTTGGGGTTTTCATGGCTTGATGGCAGTACGGTGTATGGGTCCTTCTCCCACTGGTCGTCCAACTTGTGGAGCCGTCTCTTCCTTTTCAAGACCTGCTCTCCAGGTACCAGGGGAACAGCGGGAGCATACTGGTTGTAAGTCTTCTCCTGTCTTTCTCTTGCTTGACAGAGACTTCGCTCAACGCTCTCCTGTACTTTCCGGTACTGCTGCTGCCTCTCTGTGTCCCAGTCTGCTTCTGGTGAAGTGTCCTCGGGTGTCAGGACTCCCATATCCAGATCAACAGGCAGCTTACCAGGTCTTGCTCTCATTAGGTAAGCCGGGGTACAGTTGGTAGAACCTACAGGGATGTGGTTGTATAGGTCCACCAGATCAGGCAGTTTCTCAGGCCACAGACTGCGTTCTTCCAGGGGCAACGTTTTCAGAAGGTCTATCACCACCTGGTTCATCTTCTCGCAGAGTCCATTGGTTTGCGGATGATAGGGTGTTGTTCTTATCTTCCGGCAGCCATACAGAGTGCAGAACTCCTGGAAGACTTCCGCTTCAAAGGCAGGTCCCTGGTCCGTCAGCACCTGCTCTGGGTATCCGTGTGGACGGCAGAAGTGCTGCTGAAAGGCTCTAGCTGCTGTTTGAGCCGTTAAGTCCTTGACGGGGACTACAACCAAGAACCGGGAGTAGTGATCCACGATGGTTAACGCATAGACGTAGCCACTTCTGCTGGGGGTCAGTTTTACATGATCCAAGGCTACCAGTTCCAACGGCTGCCTGGTGACGATGGACTTCAGGGGAGTCTTCTGACTGGCACGGTCCTTCCTTCTTAGGTTGCATGGTCCACAGTCTCTGCACCACCTCTCGATGGTTCCTCTCATGCCTACCCAGTGGAACCGCCCGCGCAGCAGGAACTCCAGCTTCTTCCATCCGAAGTGCCCAGCTCCGTCGTGGTATGCCTCCAGTACCATAGCCGCGTCTCTTTTTGGCACCACTACTTGCCAGATCAGTTCATGCGTCCGGGAGTTAACCATTCTACGGCACAACTTCCCCTTGTAAAGGAACAGTCGACTCTTCTCAGCCCACAGTTGCTTGGTTTCCTCCGGAGCGTCTGGGTCAAGGCGTGCATCTGGCTGAGTCAGCATCTCCTTCACCAGTCGGACGGCGGGGTCACTGTCTTGCGTTTCCGCCCAGTTGTAATGAGGTAAGGGGTTGAACGTAGCGGATTGCTTACCCCTTACACGGTGGGAATACTGGGTAGTCCCATGACAGTGGAACGCGGGCAGTTCAACTTCTTCCAGTTCCTCTGGATCTTCCCCTACGTCCGGTAGGTTCGGCATTCTGGACAAGGCATCCGCGTTGGTATTGGAGCGTCCTGCCCGGTATTTGATTGTGAACTCATAGTTGGACAGGCGGGCCATCCATCTCTGCTCCAGGGCACCGAGTCTTGCAGTGTCCAGATGTGTCAACGGGTTGTTATTCGTGTACACGGTGAACCGGGAAGAGGCGAGGTAGTGCCTAAAGCGTTCGGTGACTGCCCACACCACTGCCAGGAACTCTAGCTTGAATGAGCTGTAATTCTCAGGGTTTCTTTCGGTGGGTCGCAGTTTTCGGCTGGCGTAAGCAATTACCCGTTCTCTTCCCTGCTGGATCTGGGACAGTACGGCTCCTAGCCCGATGTTACTTGCGTCGGTGTAGAGGATAAAGGGCTGGCTGTAATCAGGGTACGCCAGGATTTCATCCCCCGTGAGGGCCATCTTCAGCTGGCGGAAGGACTCTTCCTCCAGCTTCTCCCATCTGAAGGGCGGCTTCTGGTTCTTGGCCTTCCTGGACTGGCCTATCAGGAAGTCCTGCATAGGAGCTGCCTTTTTGGTGAAACCGGGAATGAACCTTCGGTAGTAGCCTACCAACCCGAGGAACTGCCGCACTTCCTTTACGCTGGAGGGTCTTGGCCATTCCTTAATCACGGTGATCTTATCAGGGTCGGGAGCCACTCCGTCAGCACTCACCACGTGTCCCAGGTACTGCACTTTTGGTTTTAGCAGGTGACACTTCGACGGTTTCACCTTCAGACCGTAGTTTGCCAGGGCTTCAAACACTTCCGCCAGGTGTTTCAGGTGGTCCTCGTAGGTTTTGGAATAAACTATAACATCATCCAGGTACAGCAGGACCGTCTCAAAGTTCCGGTGTCCCAGACAGCATTCCATCAATCGTTGGAAGGTTCCTGGTGCGTTGCAGAGTCCGAACGGCATGCAGGTAAACTCGCTAAGTCCCATCGGGGTGGTGAATGCGGTCTTCTCCCGGTCCGCCTCTGCTACAGGAACCTGCCAGTACCCGCTAGTGAGATCCAAAGTGGAGAAGAAGTTAGCAGATTTTAAAGCAGCCAAAGACTCCTCTATCCTTGGTAAGGGGTACGCATCTTTGTGTGTGATACGGTTAATTTTCCGGTAATCTACACACATTCTCATGGTGTTGTCTTTTTTTTTAACCAAGACTAGTGGAGCTGCCCAGGGGCTACAGCTATCCCTGATTACCCCAGCCTCCTTCATATCTCTAAGCATCCCCTTGGCGTGTTGGTAGTGTGCAGGGGGTATTGGTCGGTATCTCTCCTTTATGGGAGGATGGTCTCCCGTGGGGATGTGGTGTTCTACCCCCTTTACTCGCCCGAAGTCTAACGGGTGTTTACTAAACACTCTCTCGTACTCTTGAACCACCCGATAGACTCCCTGTTTCTGGTGTGAGGGAGTGGAGTCAGTACCCAAATGTAGTTGCTGACACCAGTCCTCCATTTGTTGCTTAGAGCCGTTACCTTCCTCTGGTTGAGATGGAGGCAAGGGTTCCACGGCCTGTACAGAATTCTGGTTTATGGTGAACAATTTGGCTAGCGTGGCATACCGGGGCAGGTGTACTTCTCTCTCCCCGATATTTATGATGCGAACGGGCACCCTCCCATGGCGTACATCGACCACCCCCCGTGCTGTCAAAATGGTGGGCCTACTGTCTGAGTAGACTGGTTCCACCATTGCCTGGTAATCTCTACCTCTCAGACCAATAGCTGCCCGGCACCAAATCATCATTTCACTTTTCGGGGGCATGGCAATAGGGAAAGGGTCACACATTCTCACGCTACCAATCTCACCACCGGAGAGTTCCACCTGTTGCCGTCGCATCAGTGCCCGGATCTCTTTTTGGAGCACTCGCTGCTGGCCGGAACTGGCGTTCTTGGCAACCTGCTGTAAAATGAGAATCACCTCTGCAAGACAATTTTCAATCACATTAGTTCCTAGAGTTATCTTTGGGTGACTCTCGCGCTTGTCAATGTCCACAATGATCAGTCCCTGTGCTGCCAGTTCGACTTTACCGATTTTAATGGTAATCTCTTTAAATCCGATCTGTGGCACGGGCTGACCATTGCTGGCGATGATACTCAAGTCGTCGTCAGGGTAGCGGGTTATATCCGAGTCATTCCAGTACTGCTTGAAGAGCACGTACGGGATGGTGGTGACCTGTGACCCGGTGTCCAGTAGGGCACTCATAGGAATGCCATCCAGTACCACAGGCAAGACTGGACGTTCTCCCACGTATTTGTCACGCCAGTTCGATGGGCCTGGTGATCTTATTCCTGGGGGTTGGCCCTCTACCCCAGGTTGTGCCAGTTTAAAGGACAGTACCTTGCCATATGTCCGGGTTGATTGCAGCGGCGGCAGATGGGTTGTCCGTCCTCGTTGTATCGGTCGCCGGGTCTTCCTCTGGCCGGTGGGGCCCTCCTTGGTCGTCGCCACGGGATATCCTCCGGTCCGGATGCCAGCTGAATCTTCCCTGGAGTAGAAACCTGTAAAGACTGCACAGTTCGGGTTAGCGCAGCAACGCTTTTAGTTAGCTCTTGGACCTGATGGTGCAGGTCTGTATCTGGGTCATTGTTTAAAGCCTGCGCATCAGCTCCCACAGGCCCTGCCGACAAGGGCGCCGTCTCCTGGTGGTAAGTGGTAGTAGGGCGTCTGTGGGTCACAGCGCCACCTGGTGCCGGTTCTCGGAGCACCCGGATGGCTCTGTCCTTGAACTGTGCAAAGTCCAGATGAGGGTCCTGTAAGGCCATTGCCCGCAACTGGGTTCGGTAGGCATTGCAATGTAGACCCTCTATAAATTGTTCAGTCAACAGCTTGTCTTCGTTTCCCACGCCGTCAGGGTCGGCCTGCTTAATGGCTCTCAGGGCCTCTTGTAGGTTTAGTGCATAGTCCCTTATATTCTCATGTGCTCGCTGCTTGCACCCGTAGAATCTAAGCTTGATCTCGGCAGAGGTACGGGTATCAAAGGTGTCCTTCAGCCGGGCTAGTATCTCTGCGACAGTCCTCCTCCTCCCGAGTGGCCAGGACTTTACCTCCCTTTGGGCTGCCCCTGTTAATTGAGCCACCAGGATGCTCACTTTTTGCTCCTCTGTGAGGGGGTACACCTGGAAGAGGCTATCCAGCCTTTCTCTGAAGTCATTTAGGGTATGTGACTCCCCTGAGTACTGGGGTAGCCAGGCTGCCCCCGGGATATAGGGCATAGTGAAAGGCATGACCGCAGCAGCGGTGGCGCTGGCGGTGGCTGTGGCAGTGAAGCTCTCCTCTGTATCCGACATCCTCCTCCCCCCTAGTGGACCGTGGCCTACCTTGCGATGATCCTCTTCCGTAGGCCACGGCTCCGCAGTGGATCATCAGGGTTGAGGACCTTCCGTCGCGCTCCTGTGACGTCGGCGTCTGCTGGGCTCCTTCCAGGACCTTACGCAACGTCCGGACGTGAGGCGGAGCTTCAGTTCTCGCGCGCTTTCGGAGTCCACGCCCCTCTTCTTCCCGCGCGGCGTCCTCAAGATGGCGTCCAATGGCGGGAAAACTCCACGGATGGTGGGAAGAAGGCAGGAGATGGCGTCGGATGGCGGGAAAACTCCACGGATGGCGGGAAGAAGGCAGAAGATGGCGTCGAATGGCGGGAAACTTCACCACAGGTAAGTATAAAAGTCTCTTTTTCAGGCACGCAGTACCCGGTGGTTGCGGGCACGAGATCCTGCCGACTACGCCAAAGTTGACGCGCCCCCTGGGCCATGTTGGGCAGCGTTGCGCATGCGGGGAATACCCGGAGCCGGATCTGATAGGGGTAGTAGTCCTCGTGGCGGTGACCCGGTCCGTGCCCAGGGTGTCAAACCAAGTGGCAGAACTTAGAATAAGATGTTATAGAGTTCGACTACGCCACCCGTTGAATGCGGTTATGAAACCGCCGCTGCAGGGCAGACCGCTGAGGCCGGTGGTACGGTTGTGCAGCGTGGATAGTATAACCCCAACGGGAGGGGTATGGCCTCAGGGCAGCGGACGTGGATGATGGGGATAGCAGAATTGCACGCGGGCACCAGGAACCACTCAGAGACGGTGCGGTGTAATTCAGGGTCTTTACTGGTGGCAAAGGTAGACCCTCCCGGGAGTACTGGCTAGCGATCGGGGCCTGGTCAGTCTGTGAGCAGATAGGATCTCCCCTGGCCAGGCGGAGTTGTAGGACTCCCCAACTATTGTACTCTTCCTGGCTACCTTGCTAGAAGCGGGTAGAAGTAGCCCACGTCCCTGAGTGTACCGTGTGGTGCTCACCCGTATGGCCGGTGACTCGGGGCCTTCTGGTAGCCTCCGCTCCACGCCGGCGGTGCTGGTCCCCTTGCGTGTGACCGTGCCTTCGGGTTTCTTGGCCAGAGGACCTGAAATCCCCTGCTGGTCGGTTTCTGCTGCTGGGTATGGATCAGTCCCCACAGCCTCGGACTCCGTGTCCGGTGAGATCTCTTCAGTCAGGATGAGCTCTACAGCTTCCAGTCTCTGACCCCTTTTATCACTGCTCCCACAGAGCTCCTGATCTTGCTCTCCCTGTATCTGCTCCACTCCAGACCAGACTGTGTCTCTGTCTGGGACTCCTCTTCTTCTCCTCTAACCCTGCCTCAGCCCCCAGTTTTTATAGGGGAAGTTCTTCCCCTCCCAGGACTGGGCAGGAGGTGTGGCATGCTTAGGGCACCTGACCAGGAGACCTCCCACCTGCTCTCAGACGTAATATTGCTATTACTGTGGTAACCAGACCCCTGGGGTTCCACACTTGCATAGCCTGGGCATTTTTTCAGATCGATAAAGATGACCCAACTCGTGTTATCTGTAACATTTGTCAGCAAAAGCTAAGTAGAGGCCAAAAAATACATAGTTTGAGTACTTCATGCATGAACCGGCACATGGACATGAAGCATAAGTTGCAGTGGGAAGCTCAGTGTGCTACAATGCGGCCTAGCCGGCCGGGCCAACCACCGTCTGCCATATCTTGTGCATCCGCGGCCTCTTCATCCTCTGTGACTGGGGGGACAACAGTCACACCTGTTTTGGGGCGCAGACCTGCCACCTCTTTATCCGCAACAGCCAGCGTGATTGGCAGGTCATCATTTTCTTTGGAGGTGGTAACACCAGCTGGTGTTGAGCGCTGTCCGACATCGATAGCACCACCTTTGGATCAAGGCAACCTAACATGTCCGCCTGCATCTTCCTCACAGACCGGCAGTTTGCCGGGGACACCCTTATCAACCCCGTCTAAGCACAATAGCCAGCCCTCGGTCCCTCAGATGTGGACAAGTAAAAGACCATTTCCTCCTAGCCATGAGAAAGCTAAGAGGTTGAATTTCACCATCTGCAAGCTCTTGGCTACAGAAATGCTGCCTTTCCGCCTGGTGGACACAGAGGATTTTCGAGACCTTATGTCCGTCGCAGTGCCCCAGTACCAGATGCCCAGTCGGCACTACTTCTCAAAGAAAGGTGTGCCTGCGCTCCACCAGCATGTCGCACACAACATCACCGCTTCTTTGAGAAAGTCTGTGTGTGACAGGGTGCATTTCACCACAGACACTTGGACGAGTAGGCATGGACAGGGGTGTTACATGTCGCTGACTGGGCACTGGGTAACTATGGTGACAGCAGGACAAGGGGCTGCTGTCCAAGTCTTGCCGTCCCCACGAGTTGTGCGTCAATCCTCTTTATGTCAAAGTTCCTCCACTGCTTCTGCCTCCTCAACCTCCTCTCGGTCTTCCACCTGCACCCAAAGCCTGTCTGGTCATGCCACAAGCTTTCTAACTGCGCAGAAGGGATCCTGCACACCTCCTTACTATGCTGGCAGTAGGGCTCAACGTCATCAGGCGGTTTTTACTTTGAAATGTCTGAGAAATGTGAGTCACACAGCTGAGGAGTTGTGGTCAGCTCTGGAGAACCAATTTCATGAATGGTTGTCTCCACTGGACCTGAAACCAGGGAAGGCCGTGTGCGACAATGCTGCAAACCTGGGTGCGGCCCTTCGCCGGGGCAATGTCACACACGTGCCTTGTATGGCTCACGTGTTGAACCTGGTTGTCCAGCAATTTTTAGCCCACTATCCCAGACTAGATGGCCTTCTGCAGATGGCACGGTCGCTGTGTGCTCACTTCCGCCGTTCGCATCCCACAACTCAGCGACTTACATCTCTACAGAAGTCGTTGGGACTGCCACTTCACCGGCTAAAATGCGATGTGCCTACCCGGTGAAATTCAACTCTGCACATGTTGCAGCGACTGTGGCAGCACCGACAAGCCCTGGTGCAATACGTTCTGACGTATAGCCTGGGCCAACGAGATCCAGAGGTGGGGCAAATCACGCTGGAGGAGTGGTCTCAGATCAGGGACCTATGCACCCTTCTGCACAGTTTTGAAATGGCGACGAAGATGTTTAGTGCTGACGATGCCATTATCAGCATGACTATTCCGGTGATTTACATGCTGGAGCACATGTTAAACAGAATTTGGAGTCAGGTGGTGGCACAAGAGGAGGTGGAGGAAGTAGAGGAGGAGGAGTTGTATGCGGAAGGGCTAACATCTGCAAGGTCCAGACGGTCGGCAGCACCAAGGCGGCAGGCATGTGAGGGTGGGGGAGATGGTTTTACCAGGGCGCATGGTAGCAGCCAAACTAGTGAGGAAGGTGCAGGAGCCCAGGAAGAAGTGGAGGACGAACTGATGGAAGACTCATCAGATGAGGGAGACCTTGATCACATTTCTGTTGTGCGAGGTTGGGGGTAGAGGACAGAGGAAGGAAGCATGATTGTTACCTCGCCACCAACACAACAGGGACTTGGTGCTCCTGGATGCGCAACACACATGAGTGCCTTCTTGCTGCACTACCTGCAACATGACCCTTGAATTGTGAGAATTAGAAATAATCCTGTCTACTGGGTTGCCACACTGTTAGATCCCCAGTACAAAAGTAAATTTGCAGAAATTATTCCTGCCATAGAAAGGGATGCACGCATGCAGGAGTATCAGCAGAGACTGTTGCAGAATCTTACATGTGCTTTTCCACAAAACACCAGTGGTGCACGTAGTGAATCTCACAGTTCCAACTTGCCAACCGTGGGACCGTCGAGTGTTCAGCACTCAAACCGTAACAGAACCACAGTATCTGCTGGTAACATCAATTTTGCGGAATCATTTCACCACTTTTTTAGCCCATCCTTTGCAAGGCCACAGGAGACAAGAAGTCTGACACATAGTCAACGCCTAGAGACGATGGTACAGGAGTATCTCCAAGTAAACATTGAAGCCATGACTGTGTCACTGGACCCTTGCTCTTTTTGGGCTTCCAATCTGGATAAATGGCCGGAGCTAGCCACTTACGCCTTGGAGATCTTGTCATGCCCCGCAGCCAGCGTTCTGTCTGAACGTGTGTTCAGCGCTGCTGGTGGTGTGCTGACAGATAAGCGCACACGGCTCTCCACTGATAATGTAGACAGACTCACGTTCATAAAGATGAACAAATCATGGATCCGAAACGACTTTTCTACCCCTGTGTCATCCTGGGGAGAGTAAAAGCTTGATGATTGGTTAAAATCACCCTACCAACTGTTTTAAGCTTTCAAATTACTAATCATGTTTATCTGTATCTTGGCTGGAAAATAATTTGGGCTTTGTAGCAGTGTGCAGCACTGATTCTATTAGGCCATCTATAATAAGCTCCACCAGATTTAAAATTACTAATCATGTTTATCTGTATCTTGACTGGAAAATAATTTGGGCTTTGTAGCAGTGTGCAGCACTGATCCTATTAGGCCATCTATACTAAGCTCCACCAGATTTAAAATTAATAATAATTTTTAGCTGCATCTAGCCCGGAAAATAATTTTGGGGCTCCGAGATGCGCAAGACACATAAGTGCCTTCTTGCTGCACTACCTGCAACATGACCCTTATATTGTCAGAATTCGAAGTAATCATGACTACTGGGTTGCCACACTCTTAGATCCCCCAAACTTTTCGATCAACCTTTTCATTTTAATAAAGACCAAAAAAATGGTCATTTTTGAAATTATAAGCATTAGCAGGTTATTAGAAACTGAAATCGAACAGTTTTCAACTCAAAACTTTATTCTAGATGATGTTACATTTTCACATAGGACCCCTTGTTCGAAAGGAGCTTCTGAACTCTCTCGTCCATTGAATTTGTCAGGTTTTGGATGGTTTCTGCTTCAATTGTTTTGCATGAGGACAGAATACCCTCCCAGAGCTGTTGCTTAGATGTGAACTGCCTCCCGCCATCATAGACACTCCTTTTGATGATGCTCCAGACTTTCTGAATGGGGTAGAGGTCAGGGGAGCATGGGGGTCACACCATAAGTTTGTCCCCTTTTATGCCCATATCAGCCAGAGATGCAGATGTTTTATGTGCAGCATGAGATGGTGCATTATCATGCAAAAAAATGATCTTGCTGTGAAATACACGGTTCTTCTTCTTGAACCATGGCAGGAAGTGCTGTTTGAGAAAATCCACATACATTATGGAGTTCATCTTTAGCGCCTTCAGGGATCCTAAAGGGACCGACAATCTCTCTCCCCATGATTCCAGCCCAAAACATTACTCCACCTCCTCCTTGTTGGCGCTGTAGCCGTGTTTGCGTGGGGTGTCCATCAACCAGCCATCCTCCACTCCATCCATCTGGACCATCGAGCGCTGCACGGCACTCATCCGTGAACAAAACAGTTTTGAAATCAGTCTTCATGTAATGTTTGGCCCACTGGAGCCGTTTCTGCTTGTGTGAAGTGGATAGAGGAGGTCGACAGGATGGCATATGCACAGCTGCAAACCTCTGAAGGACCCTGCATCTTGTTGTTCGGGGGATGTTGGAGGCACCAGCAGCTTCAAAAACTTGTCTGCTGCTATGACAAGGCTTTTTTGCCGCTGCTCTTTTAACCTCACGTAATTGCCTGTAGGAAAGAGTCCTCAATTTGCCCTTATCAGCACGCACACGTGTGTACTGTGAATCAGCTACATACTTCTTGATTGCCAAGACACTTCATCCTGATCATCGCACAATGTTGATTGTAGTCATGCCTTGACCTAAACACTCCACAATTTGTTGCTTCTCAGCAGCCGACACATCCTTTTTCTTTCCCATTTTGGCAGAAAATGTAGGCTGCTTAATAATGTGAGACAGCCTTCTTAAGTAGTCTTGCCTTTCATTGGACACACCTGCCAAACTAATTAGCACAGGTGTCTGCAATTGCTTACAGTGATATAAAGAGCCCTGACACACATCACCATCAATGAGTTTAACTGACAAACAAACAAATTCTTCCCTTATCACTCCTAAACACTTTTTGCATAATAATGTGGAACACAGTATACATGTGCTTTTCCACAAAACACCAGTGGTTCACGTAGTGAATCTTACAGTTCTAACTTGCCAACCGTGGTCTGTATGGAGTTGTTCAATAAAGGGCCCAAAATTAAGATAACATAGATGGGAGAGGTCTCTATGAATAGGAATTCCTAAGTATTTGATACCCTGTGAGGGCCAGGCAAAGGGAAAGTTGGACTGGATGGAATCCTATATGGATTTGGGGAGGGAGACATCGAGGGCCTCAGACTTCGCTGCATTGATTTTAAAATTTGACCATGTAACAAAGTGATCTATTTCAGCCATAACAGCAGGGATGGATATATGTGATTGAGTGATATATACTAGGACATCATCAGCAAATAGAGAGCACTTGTACTCGGTGCCTCCCACCTCAATCCACCTAATATTAGGGTTATGGCGAATTGATGAGAGCAGGTGCTCCGTCACTAGGATGTATAAGAGAGGGGACAGAGGACATCCCTGCCTTGTCCCATTGGTGATTGTGAAAGGTGATGAAAATGTTCTGATGCGCCCCCTGGGCCTTGGGACACCGGGAGCCGGACCCTTTTTGGTGGATGCTGGTGGTTGTAGTCTCCGTGGCGGCAACCCGGTTCCGTGGCTCAGGGCGGTCAAACCAGTGGCGGAACTATTTATGTGGTTTTGATGTTTAAATGTCCGACTACGCCACCCGTGGATTGCGGTCAGAGTGAACCGCCGCTCCAGGGCAGACCGCTGAGGCTGGTGTTGTGGGTGCAGCAGAGCGTAGCATAACTCCCCACGGGAGGAGTATAGCCTCAGGGCAGTGTATGCGGAGGATGGGGGTGATGGTGCAGGGCAGCAGCAGTAACGACACGGAGTCAGTGATGCAGTCCAGGGCCTTTACTCACAGTTCTTATTATCCAGACCACGTCTGCAGGTAACGGCTGCCCACGTCGTACTGTGCTCACCAGGTGAGGGGCTCAGACAACTCCCAGATAACTTTGGAGCACTTCACAGGACCCCCTTTGTGTGTCCTTTGTCTGGCCTTTCTTACCAACGCTTCTGTCCGGCTGCCTCGGGCCTCCTCTTGGTAAACTTGGCACCAGTTTCCCTGACCCTATGTGGTGCCTTCCTAGCGGGTGTAGCGAGGGGCTGCGCCACATAAAATGTCACAGCCTCCGGTTTCTAGCTGAGGGTCGTTTCCCGCTTCCACTAGTTTCAGGGACCGGTCTCCCCCTTTGGCCTGACCCCTCTACGCAGGTGGATTCGGGCGTGCGGTGGAGACTCGCCCGTCCGCAACCCTGGGATCCCTTCGTTCCTCGTTACTGGAGCCTTCTCCGCTCCTCTTCCTTCCTTCTCCCTCTTCCAGGCCTGGGCCTGTGTTACTAGGCCCGCCTCCGGAGCAGAGCTCATGCAGAGTCCCTGCTCCCTGCCACTTCTGCTCAGACTTCTCTGCACTGAACTAATATGGTGCCCACCTTTTATACTCCCTTATCAATGCACCCAGGAACTGCTTCCTCCCTGCTCCTGCACTACAGGGTTCCCCTTCCTCAGTGTTCCCTCCCCCCACTCCAGCCAGGGACAGGGACTGTCGTGCCCATCTCAGAGGCATATTGGTCGCCCTGCCCCACGGCAATGTGGTGTAATGCATGCAGGTGTCGGGTCCTGATCCACACTCCATCCTTACCTGAGAGTGAGATATCACACCTCTGGGTGAGGTGCAATACCTCTGTAGCAACCGAGCCCTCAGGGTGCTACAGTTCCATTTATCTTCAGCCTAGGTGACGTATTGTGATACAGGGCTGTGATTTTGGCTATAAAAGGGTCCCCTAGACCCCTACCCCAAGCTTTTTAAGAGAATCATATATGGCGTGCCAGGAGACTCTATGGAATGCTTTCTCAGCATCCAACGAGAGTATCTAATTACAAATTTTTAGCTGCATCTAGCCCAGGAAATACTTTGTGCCTAGTAGCAGTATCTGCTAGTCAGCGGATTATCCCGGCTGTTAAGCAAGCTACACCACCTGTAGTTTGGACACTTAATTTTTTCAAAGGAAATGCTTCGGGACCACGGGATACTCAGTGAAGAGCATCAGGAGGCACCCCAAGGCATAGGGGCTGGGACTGGCAGTAGGATGCCTTGCGGTGGACAGCAGAGCTCGATCCTTATAAAAGCTTTTTAACTGCAGCAGCTTTAGTGGACGCTACTGGAGCTGGAATTATGCGGCTGCTGGCATGAGACTTGCCCTCCAATAGATCCTTGTAAATGGATTTAAAGTGTATTCATTCAAATTAGAGAGACAATTTAAATTAAAAAGCTTAGAGCTGCCTCCACCACAGGGGGGCTCGCTCGACCCACCAGCGGACAGGCACCAGTATTGGGAGAGGGGGGCTGGCCGTCAGGGTTCACCGCGGCTCTGGCACAAACCCGGCGACACGGAGGTGGCACGGGCAGGAGCGGACTGAACGTGTCGGCTTCTCACTTTTTGGATTTTAGAAGGGCATGACATGCCTATATCTGTGTCTCCCCCTCCTTTTACTCCTCCACCTCTTTTCTTTTCGCATGACTATATGTACTTGTCACTTTTCCATGTGTTAGTTGTGTCTTCTGAGCAGTTTGTCAGCTTTTGGACACCTTTGAAGGTGTTTTCTATGTGTTTCTATGTGTTTTTGTTTGCCTGCCATTGGTTTTAACGGTGTTCGACGAACAGTTCGACGAACAGTTCGGCGAACACACGGGTGTTCGACGAACCGAACCGAACTCGAACACTACGGGGGTGGCTCAACACTAGTCAATAGCAATCACAGAAATAGGAGATGACAAAGGTTTAGGTTCCAATTTAAGTTTTTCCAAAAATCCCTTATCAATCACATTCAGTGTTGAACCACAATCCACAAATACCTGAAATTCAATCAACTCCTCCTGCAATGAGGTACTCCCGGAAAGAAATACTCCCTTAGTGTTTAAGCAAGCAATACGGGCGTAACTGACCTTTTTTTTCTTTGTTTAACAGAAGCTCACAGTTCTTAACAAAATGGTCAGATTTACCACAATAAAAACACAATCCCTTGGAAAACCTGCGGTCTTTTTCCTGAGAGCGGAGTGACATCGCCCCAATCTCCATCGGTTCTCCGTCATCCGAGCAGACCCTCTGATGACTAGGAGCTGCCATAGCAGGAGTTTTCTCCTCATTAACCCTGGCACACAGTCTCCTGTCCACCCGTATAGCTAATTGCATAGCCTCTTGCAAGTTTCCAGGTGCAGGGAAAGCAATCAGCAGATCCTTAACCCTTTCACTTAGACCAGCAAGAAACAAACATTTTAACGCCGAATCATTCCATCTCACTTCAGCAGACCACCTTCTGAAGTGTGTACAATAATTTTCAACATCACCTGACCCCTGCTTTAAACGTCTCAGTTGTGTCTCAGCAGAAGAGACTCGATCAGGATCATCATACAACAACCCCATAGCAGAAAAAAAATCTTCCATTGATCTAAAACACGGATCATTAGGTTGGAGAGAAAAGGCCCATCCCTGTGGTTCCTTGCGCAAAAGTGACATGATAAACCCAATGCGCTGTGAGGACCTGGGTCTCAAACGAAAATATAATAAACAAGCATTTTTAAAGGAAAAAAAATCTTGTTGTTTACCATAAAAAAAATCAGGCAGTCCTACCTTCGGTTCAACAAAATGAGCTCCAGGACAGCTACTCACGTGTTGCTGGAGCTCGGCCACCTCAAGAGACAATCCCTGCAGGCGTTGAGCCAATTCCTGAACAGACACCATGCTGATCTCCGGATCTCGTTCCCCAGGATTTTTCCTTTTTCCTTTGATTTTGGGCTGGACTTACTGTTATGATCTGCTACAAGAACTAAAGAAAGATAGGAAAACTGTCCCTACAATAGGACTAAGCTGATTCCCTACGATGCAGCTGGCAACCTGTTCCTTGTGAACAGACCCACCTTCGTCCTCAGCTAGTCTGAACGCAGACCTATAGATATAAGGGAGGGGTCCCTAAAAGTACTAAGGACTGGGACAAAATTGGACACCTCCTAGCAGAAGTTGTAGCGGAGCAAAAAGACAAACAGACAAAATTACTTAGAGGTCCAAGGACAAAGCAAACTATAGAGATAGGTACAGAGCACCTGGCTAGATTAAGAGTCAAAGTAACACTGAAGTCCAGCAAAGCCAGAAGGGCGGAGCTGGAATAAATAGGCAGAAGGTCACGAGACCACAAAATAGAAAAAAACTAACAGGAGGGTTCTAACATAAACATCGGCACGGCAGGTATCTGCTCTCAAAAAGGGATAATTTTTGGAACATTTTTGCATTTTTAAAAGCATAAAAAGTCTGTCAGTGCAATGTGATATTAAACAGGCTGGTGGTTAACACCAATTACCGTCACTTTACGAGAAGCCATACTGTATGTGTTGAAGTCACTTTGACATTACTAAGGCTTTGTTTGCATTAAAGCATTTGAAAGGGGTTGGATTCAGTCCTAGGAGACACACCTTTTCTGGGCAATTGGAGGCTTTGCCGTACTTGAGATTAGCATTGAATAGATTCACCACAAAACTAATTTTTTTTTAAAAATTGACGAAGATGGTGAATTCCAATTCCAAAAGATTTGCTCATCTCTACTATCTGTATATATAAGTTTGGTAATTCTGCATACTCTTTGCAATGCAACCTGAAACACGAGTCCCGGATTGCATAACTATTATTTACTTACACTTTATTTCATAAAGGATATTCTTGTTAATCATGTGGGACACTTGTATTTGGGGCATGAAGTCATCCAAACCTCTTGTGCAGAGAGATGATGCAAATCAAGAACTCCAGCCCCGACCTGACCTCAGACTGAGATCTCTGCTGGGAGCAAGAATCCTATAAATGTCGTCCTCTGTAGATATTCATGAAGACATGGGAAGCTTCAGCAAGATGTGACTGATTTATGACCAGGTAATACTTTATTACATTTTTTAACAATTAACAGTATTTTTTATCCTAATTGTAATATTTAAGTTTTACGTTAAGACCTAAATAATATGTTTAATGATTTAAATAGTAACTAAACCTTTAACTTCTGAACACTCCATGATGTATTATTACATTATGGAGTGTGTCAGCATGTCTGGTGCGGGCTCAGGAGCTGAGCACGCTCCACATAGAGCAGATACCGGCTAAATTACCTACTTGCCATTACTTCCCCTCACTAATGCTAACCTCATAAATGCCACTGTGAATCACTAACAGCAGCATTTAAGAACCGCATTCCCATTGGCCCCCTACAGCATGATCGCAGGGATCTGATATACTGCCATAATAGCCGGCTCTGTTATGTTAATTTGTGAGACCGTGAGTTTTACTGTTCATAGCAATACTGAAGTATTTCTGTATGTAGTACAAGTGATTAAAGGATACAGGTTCAAGTCCCCTAAAGGGACCGAAAAAAAGGGAAAAGTAAAAAAAAAAAAAAAAAAGTTTATAAAAATATTAAAAAAACATACATTTGGAATCACCCACCTTCCCTTTTTCAAAGTTAAAATAGTGTAAGGTAATGTATTTAGTATGGCAGCGTCCATACAATTCTAATCTATCAAAATATGAAATTGTTTAATCCGTACAGTAAATGTTGTTAAAGAAAAAAAAAAAAAATCAAAACTCCGAAGTTTTGATGCTGCAGATCCAATTAAAAAATGCAAGAAAAATCAATCAAAACATAGTGTGTGTTCCAAAACGGTATAAACATAAACATAAACACCAATTCCTACGCAAAAAAAGGCCTTTTACAGCCCTATTGACAGAAAAATAAAAAAAGGTTATGGGTATTGGCGGCCCGAACTATTTTTTTTATACAATTTTTTTTATGCTACAAGTTTGGTATCATTGTAATCACGCTGACCTGAAGAATCATGTTGTTAGGTTATTTTTACTGGACAATTAACACTGTAAAAAAAAACACCAAAAAACAATGAGAAAAAAAAGTGGTGTAGGAAAAAGCAGGTATGACCACTTATAAAATGTAAAAGTATTTCTTTATTCGGTATCCAATAAGGTATACATCTCAAAAATCAATTGCAGAATTGCCTTTTATTTTTTGCTATTTTAACTTCATTTAATATGGTGCCATTCAAAACTACAACTCGTCCCACAAAAGTAGAGTCCTCGTATGTCTTTGTCGGCGAAATAAAACAGGCAAGGCTACAAATTGTATTCATTCTTTTGGAAGAGAATGCAAAAAAAAAAATTGCAATTGTGCTATTGTGCTTGATGTTTGTGTTGTTGTGCACTTTGCAACAAAAATAACATTTTAACACTGGTTGGTACGTAAGAAGCAATTGTCAATATGTAATGTGTATTCACTTTTAGTATTTTGAAAGCCATAACTTTTTTTTTCCTATTATTGCACCAATATGGAGGTTTGTTTTCTGAGAAATAAGTTGAAATTTAAAAAGAAACAAACAATAACGAACAACTTCCAAGTTGCACTATGTAGAATAATATCCTAACTTTAGTTTTTTTTTATTATGTAGGGGCAGAGACCCTGATTCCAGCGCTGTATCACTTAACTTACTGGGTGCAGCAGTTGTGATAGAATCACAAGTTTTCTCTGATGCAGATGTAGCAGAGCTCGGAATGCTGAGCTGTGTATAGCCCCGCCCACACCCCCGATTGGCAGTTTTCTGTGTACAATATATATCAGTGGTGGTGTTGTGGTTGGACTAGTAGGCACGAGACACCTAGTCCTGTAATGAGAATCTCCTTCAGATGAAACCCTGATTTTATTGAAATAGCAAAACACATCCCAGTAAGTGACACATCATTGGAATAAGTATTTTTTCCAGAGCATTATGCTGCTTTCGGATTTCATAGCAAAAGCCTGCTGACGGTTTCCCTTTTACACTTACATTTAAATAAAAATATCTTTAAATATATATATGAAAAAGTTGAATTAAATATTTTTCTTTGTTAACTTTATTTATTTATTTATTTTATTATGATTTTAGGACTTCTTGATGCCTGGTGAGTACTACGTTTTTAATGCCACCATTTATTTTAACATATATTTTCGTTAAAACAAAGATAACAAATTTTTTTTATAGAGTAGACAGGAAAAAAAAAAAGCAGCAAATTATTTTTACTCTGTATTACTATTCAATTTACATTTTCACTTTGTTTTGTTTTCTTGAAAACACTAGAAATATTAAAAAATATTTGCTGCTTTTGTTTCTTTTATATTCTTCAAAAAAAATTAAGGAAAAAAAACAGCAATTTCACTGGTTTTTTTTTAAGGTTTTATTTTACTGCATGATAAAAATGACGTTAACTTTATTCTGCGGGTCAGTACAATTACAGCAACATAAAATGTATTTTGTATATTTTATAGAGTAGTCTAATTTTGGAAGAATATGAAAAATATTTTTTTTACATTTGGGACCAATTCTGAAAGATCCATTATTGAAAAAGTAAAAGATAATCCCATACAAACAAAATGTGATTGTGTAAAAAATACAATTTTTGTTAATATATATTTACTTTGCATTTTTTTTTATTAACTTATATTTTCTTTTCTTACACATTTTTTAGACTTGGAATTTTTTTTACTCTAGATTTAAAATATTTTTTTGTGAAATGGGATTTGTACAGACTGAAGAAGTTCTAGGATTTTTGGATTTTATGGTGACTATTTTCCATGCTGAGATTAGTGCAGTAACTAATATATCCCTAATTGTTAAAAGGGTTCTACAAAAACTGAAGGTCACACGCAAGGTTTGTTGATGCAGAAAAAAGAGTCCCATAGTGGGTTCACACGTGCAATCACACACAAAACACATTTTTCCTTTTTCGAACTGGTCTTTGCCATCGTAAAACAAAGCTCAATAAAAAAAAAAATCATCATCTACAGTGGCTCTATGTTAATGGCAGATACAAGTCACCATTACAGAATATAGAAATGTCCTCATGACAGTGCCATTCTCATGTTCCTACTATCTCCTGTACTACCCAATAAAGGTACGGGAGGAAAATGGCAATGGAGCTGTCTGGGCACTGCCAAGGAGGAACGATGGACCAGGTGTAGACGATCAGATTTATTTTAAAAACTATAAAACAACGCGTTTCGGAGTTGCATCAACTCCTTCTTCAGTTATAAAGAGGTGTACCTGAACAAGGAGTTGATCCAACTCGGAAAGGCTTTGTTTTATAACTTTTTAAAATAAATCCAATACTCTACACCTCATCCAGCGTTTCGCTTAGAGAGAACCTGGACATCACTGCCACAATTTTTCTCCAGACCATTGATTCTCCTCCACCCGCAGGGTGTAAGTGCAGCCGCCTTCTATCATTTGGTTTTATACCTGCATCGGAGTTGTCCAGGTGAGCGACATACAGCCTGCCATCCTGTCAATCACTCGGTGGTATTATACAGGGAGCGCCCCCTCTTTCTCTCTTGTTTCTTTGTACTACCGAAAAGTCACATAACAATTTAATCCACCCTCATAATAGTACCATCTATATGTAAGTGTACGTTCCATTCCAAGAGGTTTCCTCAAGTTGCATCTTCAGGGGCTCCCGACCTTCTGCTTCCAGCTTTGCCAAGGAAGGTCGGTGCACTCCTGAAGATTGACAGTTGGGACCTGCAGCATGATCAGGCTGCTCATCTGAACTGTGGTCTTTGCTAGTCTACTAGCACAGGCAACTTCAGCACATGGGAACTGAAGTTAGCTGGAGCTAGCGGTCCGGACAACTTCAGTGTGGCACAAGCAGACTGTAATGCACAAAGTCAGGTTGAGCCACACGCGCCTTCCCTAGGTAACTGGCCAGACTGGGACTGCAGAAGTGGCCAATAACCTGGGCAATGAGCTGTACACTATAAAATTAGAATGTCTCTCTGTTCTTGAGAACGGAGAGGATTTTAATTACGGGGACAAATTGCAAAGTTGATTGTTTTTGCAAGCATTTTGCAATTTTACCAATCTATGAACATGAAATAAACAATTTCCCTGAATTTATGTCCCTATGCTGCCCTACTTATGCTGCGCAATAGTTAGCCCTCTTTCTGGTTAAGGGTTCTCGGCTGTTGACCACACGAGTATCTCCAGACCTTGCCGATATAACAATGCACCAGAAAATGCAAAGTTCAATCCTGCTGTACTGGCAAGTGGTGTGACGCTGAGCACTTTGCAGATGTCTGAGAGGTTGGAGGCAGAGGAGGTGTTATAAAGCAGCATGGCAACAATGGAGGGAGCCAAGTATGGGTAAGTAGAGACTGTGAGGCCAACTGAGGAAGTGATGAACAGGTAGGCCAATTTCAACAGTCAAGAGAAGCACTGGGCTTGTAACAAAGGCTTAGAGATCTGTAAAGCATCGGTCTTGTTTTTCAGCAGAGATAAGTAAGGCATCTGCCTTGAGACCAGTTATTGAGCCGGTGAGAGATTGAGACACTTTGGTTGCCATCACTGGGTTAATGTTGGCTGTGGATATATCAGAGTTGAATTGACCAAATATTAAAGTGAAATTGATTGAACTGAAGCTTACTGTTGCGCCTAATCACCCAGTGATAGCAGAGTGAATAGACTGGTGAGGTTAAAGAGGATTTGTTACCGCGTCAAAAGTGTCCAGTTTTTGCTCTCATTTTATTCCAGCATCTTCCCTGGAATTTTTTGTTCTAAATCCTCCATACGGTTCCAGAGATAAGGACCATTACATTTAGTGCTTTTATGGTCTTTACAAAGGGTTGGTTCTCACAGGGTAAGAATGCAGAAGAGCCTAAAGACACGCCCTAGAGGATCCAGTGAGCATCGCCCCCTTGTAAAGACCAGTATAATTAGCGCTAAATATAAAGGCCTATATTTCTGAACTTGTATATCAGATAATAAAAATAGAATATTCAGGGGGGCAGCGGGAACAAAATACGAGCTAAAACTGGACACTTTGACCTGTTGACAGGTCCTCTTTAAGAGGAATGGCAATAAACCCAAACCCACTGGGCTCAATGGCTATAGAGAAAAAATAATAATTCTCATATTTTGATGGTGGTCTTATCTTCTAGGAGCTTCATGTGAGCTTGGTATTATGCTGTTGGATCTTTCTCATCTGTATAATTTAAATAAATGAAAATGAGAGAAGAAGTTCAATTTTTTTCAAAAACTTTCAATGGTCATATGGATTAGTAAAAATATTCATTGCAAACTCTCTGGTTTTCATAAGGTGGTAGATGGGTTTATTTACAGTCCCTGGTGGTGTAGACCAGTGAATCGATTATTATTGGCCAAATCAGATTACTGCTGGTCAGTTTTGTTCATTGAGGGCACGTCAGAAAATTTGGGGCAATTGGCACATTTTTTCACTCCTTGAGGCTTATCACTAAACATAACTAACCCATGGAGAACTGAAGCCTTGTATGTTGAAAAAAGGTGACTTTTTTTCTAATCTCATAGAACCTCAACTCTTATAGTTTTTTTATTATGTGATTTTTTTATAACATTTTTTGTTTGCAATTCTTTTAGGTCAACTCTTAAAATTGAAGCCATCTTAAAAAAAAAAAAAGACAATGGTGGATGTAGCTCTTCCTTACGACAACAAGACACATGCCCAGTTCTATACTGGATTGCAAACATTGGCTGAGAATTTCAGAATTCTACATGTGGCCCTGATCTCCTCCACCTTCTGCCTGTACCTGCCGTCTGTTATAGTCATATTATGCGTTATCTTCACCACCGCTCACATTCGAGAGAACGTCCGATATCTGCTGTTCAGTCACATGCTCATCAGCGACTCGTTACAACTTTCTATGTGCTTCATTCTTTTTTTAGCGGCTTTATACATTGTCTTTATTCCGGTGAAATATTGTCTCATCATTACTGTTATGACGGCCACCACAACTTTAATTACTCCGTACAATTTGGCCCTTATGTCCTTGGAACGCTACATTGCTGTCTGCTTCCCATTGAGGCATGGAGAGATATGTACAATTACACGGTGTAAGATAGCCATCATGGGGATATGGGTGATTGGCGCATTTCCTGTACTCATTGAGTTTATTAGTTTTTGTTACTTTATTGACAGCAGGTTTTTTTCTTTTCAGATGTTGTGCATATGGAAATATCTGCAAATTTACAAATACCAAACCACAATCAGGTTCCTGACCTTTGCCCTCAGCTTCAGCTCAGTGTTGCTCACCATATTGTACACCTACATCCGAGTTATGTTAGTTGCTCGAAAGATCGGGTCAAGGAAATCTTCTGCCTCCAAAGCGGCAAAAACAGTCCTGCTCCACGCGTTTCAGCTCCTCTTATGCCTGTGCTCCTACAGCAGCATGTTCACCGAGAATCTCTTCAATAACGACTATATGAACATGGCCCCCATCAACTTCTTTGTGTTTATGTGCTTGCCCCTGTATATCAGTCCATTCATTTATGGAATAAAAGATGAAGTCATCCGCAAAAGTTTAAGGAAACTGATCTGCTCCACTTAGAAAGCAAAACTGTAAATGAAACAAATCACAAATGATGATAATGTCAATAATGAAACAAGTTAACATTTTTCATAACAGATAAAATAAAATGTTTTGCTCCGATGTCCTTCTCTCTTGATCTCTAGAGTTCAAAAGGTGTCCCATCTTGGACTTCCATCCATGAAGGGAAGCCATTCTGGCCGAGCCAACTTGGTGACCATTGGTTTGTTGACTCTTCTATTTCACCGCTGATTATACTAACTTCTACAACTTTTTACATGTGCAGTACTTTCGTAGTAGTGTTTCATGGTTTACCTTAGTATTCCCAGAATATTTCTGGCTTAGTTGTTATTACTTGAGATGGCTGGATCAGGCAAAATTTGAATTCGCCTGTTCTCATGTCTTTTCCTAGAAAATTTGATTTGCAGAGAAGTTATTCTCGAATCTTGACGAATATAATGTCACTTATTATGATCCAGAGTGTCTCCAGACCCCAGAAAATAATAAACATAACAAGTCAAAAATAAAAAAAATACATATAGTCACCTTACTGGTCACCTTTCAGACCCCTTTGCTCCTCACCGTCACCTATCTCGTTCTCAACGCATCTTATTATCACTACCATGAGTGCTGAATCCTCAGACATCCTAACACTAGTCTGGAACTTCCAGCTCTGATGAGGCCTGGGATGCTTCTGCACAAGCAGGAGTAAGGTCCCGATGTCATGGCGTCACAATCCAGAGCTCCCGGCGGTGATAAGCAGATACGCTAAGGACCAAATGAGTGATGGTGAGGAGCAGAGGGGTGAGCGTTAAGGTGAGTAATTTTTTTTAACCCTTTAATGGCCATTTAAGCTTCAGAAAAATTGTCATTCCATGGGTAAGTGAATTACATTTTCGAGTAGAGTTGAATTCCACTTGAATATATTCTCTCGTCTCTAGTTAATACCTAGTCATCATAGTATGCTAGAAAGACAATAAAGGTAACACACAGTTGTCAACTCTTCTGGAATGTCTGGGAGGCTCCTGCAAGAAGTGGAAACCTCACAGCCCTCTAGCAATTGGTAAATCTCATGTACACCACTGAATCCTCCCCAAACCTTCAGAAAGTATCTTCCAAATGTACATTGAGCCGATGTAAAGGAGGCATGGGGGGAAATTAGACTGGTAAAGGGAGCAAGGCTACATGAAAACAATCTCAAAATCACCACTAGTCTAAGGTTATAAAAGGTCATTTACAAATTCCATTTCTTGATAGGGCAATAAATCAAATGATTCACAATCATTGTGGTGCTTGTAGCATCGGCGTCTCTGCTTCCCGCCCGACAGAGACGCCGATCTCCTCACTGCCGTGGCTCCGGTCCAGCGTTCCCCGCTCCTCCTCCTGCCTCCCTGGCACGCAGATCCCCGGGCACTGTACTTAGGTACTCCCTATCTCTTAAAGGGGCCGCGTGCCGTCCTAAAATGTTGCAATGGCCGGAGGACTGCTCCTATATAGGGCACCGCCTCCAAAATGGAGGTGCCTGTGCAATGTTGAAGTTTGTTTGCATTAAACAGCCTCCCCAGTCCTCAGGTCCCCCTGCTGCCCGCCAGCCTGTCTATCAGCTGTGCCCGCCACCATGTCTATCAGCCGGGCCCGCTAGCCTGTCTATCAGCCGTGCTCGCCAGCCTGTCTACCAGCCGTGCCCGCCAGCCTGTCTACCTGCCGTGCCCGCCTGCCTAACAACCAGCCGTGACTGCCTGTCTGTCTTCCAGCGCTGCCAGCTCACCCGCCGTGCCTGTCTGCTTCGGCTGTCAGTTCCGTGGGAGTTGACTGCTCTCGCACGAGGTCGGTCCCAGAGTGGCACCTGGTCCACCTTCCTGGTCCCACCTTGATTCACGACTAAACCGCATTGTATCCAGGGTCGGTCCGGGTTGGCACTTAGTTACGCCCCTCTTCTGGGCCCTCCTTATACCATGGCATAGTGGTTCCACCATCTGGACCTGTAACAGTTTGCACAGGCAATGGAATCTAGTGGCTCTCAGGCTCCCTCACTGTCTGAACTGTACCAAGAGGTCTCCCGCCAGAGGTCTCAACAGGATACGATCCTGTCCTATCTGTGGACTGTTAACTCCCGCTTGGACATGCTTTCCACCCTGGCTTTGTCTGCCTCTAACCAAGTGGCATCCGCGTCAGCGGCACCTCAAATCAGTGGTGCCATGACACCCAGATTAGGACCTTGACTATCTGCTCCACCACGCTTTGGCGGTGAACCCGCTCTACTGTATGTCGGGGCTTCATCAACCAGTGCACACTGCACTTTGAGCTCCTAGCTTATCAGTTCGCTTCAGACCGGGCTAAAGTGGCGTTTATCATGTCTCATCACACCAGAGAGGCATTGGCATGGCTCAACCCCCTCTGGGATAGAGGGGACCCTCTGGTATCCAATCTCCAGGCTTTTTTCGCAGCCTTCCGGATGGTTTTCGATGAACCCGGCCACACATCCTCGACTGCCTCTTCTCTTCTTCATCTGCGCTAAGGGAGCCTCACAGTAGGCCAGTACATAGTGCGTTTCCATACCTTCGCGTCTGAACTGGCCTGTAACAACGAGGCCCTGGTGACTAACTTTTGGGGGGGCTTTCTGGACAGATTAAGAATGAACTAGCCGGTCGTGACATACCCACCTCTCTGGACGACCTGGTGTCTTTGGCCACTCGGATCAACATCCGGTTCCAGGAGCGTTCCAAGGAGGTGATCCGAGAGAGAAAATCTCTGCACCTTGCACCAACCTTCCAGAGATAGTCTCTCTGCAGGCCTCTACCTCGGCTTCCACCCCTGAAGCTAAGCAGGTAGACCAGGTTAAGATGGGCAAGTCTCACCAGGAGGAGCGCCACGCTGAGGGAAGATGTTTTTACTGTGGCAGCTCAGAACATCTAATCCGCTCTTGTCCAGAGAGACTGGGAAACTCCAGTGCCTAGAATCGCTTGGAGAGGTCGTCCTGGGCAAAAAATTTTCTTCTCCATCTCTGACTCTGTCTGTATCGATAACCTGCGATGAGATAAATTACTTAGAGACTGCCTATCTGGATTCCGTTGCTGCTGGGAATCTCATCCAACAGGCCATTGTGGAGCAGTATCAGATCCCTATTCAACGTCTTTCAGATCTGTTAGCAGTTTCCTCTGTGGATGGGAGGGCCCTTTAAGAGTCCATCTTGTTCGCCACCGAGCCTGTAGTTCTTCAGGTAGGAATGCTACACTTGGTAAAAATCTCCTTCTACGTGCTGTCCGGCCTCTCCCACTCTTTACTGCTTGGCCTGCCCTGGCTTCAAACTCATGAGCCGGTTTTGAATTGGAGTTGGGGAGAGGTGCTCTGCTGGGGTGAAGAGTGTCACAAGACCTGCTTGGTTCCTGTCCGTCCTGCTCGACCTCCGTTCACTCCAGCTAATTTGCCCTAATTAATCCTCCCAAAAATTTGTCCTTGGAACCTATTTATTAGTCCATTCATTTATGGTCTAAGAGGTGATATAATCTACAAGGACGAATTAGGAATTAGGGACGAGTGGACCCAAGGAATTTGAGTCCAAAGTTTGGTTCGGGTATCAGAACCTGACCTGAACTTGGCCCCCGGACCTGAATCCAATAGAATTCAATGGGAACCCGAACTTTGGTACTATAAAATGGCTGTAAAATTGTCGTATTAAGGGCTAGGGGGCTGCAAAATGGGGGTAAGAGCAGGAAAATTGCCCTGCAAACAAATGTGGTTAGGAAAATGACATAAAATAACATATAATAAAAAAAATAATATTAATTTTGACCGGGAGGTGGAGGTCCCAGTGAAGCAGTGCCTTACGTGTGTAGTTTACTGTACTTGTTAATTTATAAATAAATAAATGAAAAAAACAACATGGGGTCCCCCTGTATTTTTATTAACCAGCGAAGGTAAAGCAGCTTTGAGCTGGTCTTATTATGCTGGGAAGGGGCCAATATCCATGGACCTTCCCAGCCTATTAATATCAGCCTCCAGCTGTCTGCTTTGCCTTTACTAATTATTAAAAAGGGGGGGACCCTAAAAAAATGACGTGGGATGCCCCCTAATTTTAAACACCAACTAAGGCAAAGCAAACAGCTGTGGGCTGATATTAATAGACTGGGCATATCCATTAGACGCACCAATTCTGACGCTTAGTCTCGGCTCTTCCCGATTGCCCTGTTGCGGTGGCATTCGGGGTAATGGGATTGTGGGGTTGATGTCAGCAGCTTGTTCTGACATAAATTCCATGGGTTGGTAATGGAGAGGCTTCTGTCAGATACCCCCATTACTAACCCAGTACTCAAAAGAAGTAAATACACACATAAAAAAGAATCTTCACCCACATGAGTCCGCTATAGTCCAAATGAAGGTCCCACGACGACCCCAGTCTCTGTCTTCCAGTGTACGGATCCCCGTTCGGCGAATGAGGCTCCATAGACTGGAGTAACATCCACTGCCGGGCCTTACGCTGTACTCCACCAGGTCTCGCGGAGTACAGTGTAAGAGCTGGAATGATGAGTGGTGACATGATCGCGAGTGACTTATGCAGCCTCGTTCTCACGGTCATGTCTCACAGATGATGATGCAAACAAAGTGTCGTTCCACAATAGTTCTTTGAATTTTTTATTTATCATGTTCACTATATTGTAAAATTATCTGTCAATACGATTCTCCAGGTCAGTACGAGTATGCAGATACCAATCATGCATATTTGTTTTTATTTAAATGGTGGAAAAAAAGAAAAAAAAGTTTAATTTTGCAGCCATTTTCTGAGACCCATAACGTTTCCACTTTTCAAGATCTGGGGTTGAGTAATTTCTTATTTTTTGCGACCTGAGCTGACATCTTTAGTAGAGATGAGCGTTGTTCTACTCGAACTGTTCGCCAATCTCAAATTCGAGCTGTTTTGGGCGGTGTTCGAGCCGGTCGGCGAACACGAACAATTTGAGAAAAATTCGGCTGTTCGAGGTTATGTTCGATAACTGTTCGTGCACCAAAATCATAACTGGATTTTTTCTCAGTAATGATGAAAATTAATGTTAATACGCAGTTTGAGTGTACAGCGGGGCGGGGGGAGGGGCAGGGGATGGATCTCTGCAGGAACAATGAAGATCTCCATTTTTTTTTCTCTTTCCCGCATTTGCAGTGGGGAGGTGCAATCTGTCAGCCTATCAGCAGCACACACACGGAGCGAAGTGCTTTTTTTCACACAAGCAAGGGCATGTGTCATTGGCAGTGTATGTCACATGTCCTTGCCCTATAAGACCAAGCCATTTTCCCCGTCGCCACCATTTTCTCACTGCTGCAGCTGCGTGTTAGACGGCACCGCTGTTGCTGTGTGCGCTATACCTTGTTAATTTCAAGCCAATTTTCGCACAAATATACAGATAGCTTGGGAGTAGGGAATAGTTGTGATTGCAGTCCTTTTAAGGACTAGGTTACAGCATTTCCTACGACTTTTATCAGGCAGGTCTGTGCTCTTAAATAGATAGATTGTGGGAGTAAAGACTAATTGTAATTGGAGTCCTTTTCAGGACTAGGTTACATCAGTTCCTATCAGTTTTTGCCAGGCAGGTCTGTGCCAGTGCTGTGCAAGTTTTTTTCACAGCATTTGGCTGAATCTAGCAAAGCTAATCCTTTTTGGCCTATTGCAGAGTGTGTTAGTCAGTGGAGTAGCCTATCTGTGTTGCAAGATATACCACCTGTGTATAGAATACCAATTTTTTTACTGCACCTAGTGAAGTAAAATCTTTTGGGCATAGCATCATTCTATTAGTCCATCTATACTGACCTCCATCAGGTTGCAAACTGAATATAATTTTTTTCTGCATCTAGCTCTGAAAAAATATTTGGGCTTCTAGCGGTGTGTGGGACTTCGTCTATTAGTCCATCTATACTGACCTCCATCAGGTTGCAAATTAAAAATAATTTTTTTCTGCATCTAGCTCTGAAAAAATATTTGGGCTTCTAGCAGTGTGTGGGACTTGGTCTATTAGTCCATCTATACTGACCTCCATCAGGTTGCAAATTAAAAATAATTTTTTTCTTCATTTATCTCTGAAAAAATATTTGGGCTTCTAGCAGCGTGTGGGACTTGTTCTATTAGTCCATCTATACTGACCTCCATCAGGTTGCAAATTAAAAATAATTTTTTTCTGCATCTAGCTCTGAAAAAATATTTGGGCTTCTAGCAGTGTGTGGGACTTGGTCTATTAGTCCATCTATACTGACCTCCATCAGGTTGCAAATTAAAAATAATTTTTTTCTGCATCTAGCTCTGAAAAAATATTTGGGCTTCTAGCAGTGTGTGGGACTTGGTCTATTAGTCCATCTATACTGACCTCCATCAGGTTGCAAATTAAAAATAATTTTTTTCTTCATTTATCTCTGAAAAAATATTTGGGCTTCTAGCAACGTGTGGGACTTGTTCTATTAGTCCATCTATACTGACCTCCATCAGGTTGCAAATTAAAAATAATTTTTTTCTGCATCTAGCTCTGAAAAAATATTTGGGCTTCTAGCAGTGTGTGGGACTTGGTCTATTAGTCCATCTATACTGACCTCCATCAGGTTGCAAATTAAAAATAATTTTTTTCTGCATCTAGCTCTGAAAAAATATTTGGGCTTCTAGCAGTGTGTGGGACTTGGTCTATTAGTCCATCTATACTGACCTCCATCAGGTTGCAAATTAAAAATAATTTTTTTCTTCATTTATCTCTGAAAAAATATTTGGGCTTCTAGCAGCGTGTGGGACTTGTTCTATTAGTCCATCTATACTGACCTCCATCAGGTTGCAAATTAAAAATAATTTTTTTCTGCATGTAGCTCTGAAAAAATATTTGGGCTTCTAGCAGTGTGTGGGACTTGGTCTATTAGTCCATCTATACTGACCTCCATCAGGTTGCAAATTAAAAATAATTTTTTTCTGCATCTAGCTCTGAAAAAATATTTGGGCTTCTAGCAGTGTGGGGGACTTGGTCTATTAGTCCATCTATACTGACCTCCATCAGGTTGCAAATTGAATAAAAAAATTTTCTGCATCTAGCTCTGAAAAAATATTTGGGCTTCTAGCAGTGTGTGGGACTTGGTCTATTAGTCCATCTATACTGACCTCCATCAGGTTGCAAATTGAATAAAAAAATTTTCTGCATCTAGCTCTGAAAAAATATTTGGGCTTCTAGCGGTGTGTGGGACTTGTTCTATTAGTCCATCTATACTGACCTCCATCAGGTTGCAAATTAAAAATAATTTTTTTCTGCATCTAGCTCTGAAAAAATATTTGGGCTTCTAGCAGTGTGTGGGACTTGGTCTATTAGTCCATCTATACTGACCTCCATCAGGTTGCAAATTGAATAAAAAAATTTTCTGCATCTAGCTCTGAAAAAATATTTGGGCTTCTAGCAGTGTGTGGGACTTGGTCTATTAGTCCATCTATACTGACCTCCATCAGGTTGCAAATTAAAAATAATTTTTTTCTGCATCTAGCTCTGAAAAAATATTTGGGCTTCTAGCAGTGTGTGGGACTTGGTCTATTAGTCCATCTATACTGACCTCCATCAGGTTGCAAATTAAAAATAATTTTTTTCTTCATTTATCTCTGAAAAAATATTTGGGCTTCTAGCAGCGTGTGGGACTTGTTCTATTAGTCCATCTATACTGACCTCCATCAGGTTGCAAATTAAAAATAATTTTTTTCTGCATCTAGCCCAGCCAATAGTTTTGGCCTAATACCACAGTTTGGCCACTCAGCTCTGCTCGGTTACCATCCATTGTTTTTTTGTGCAAACAACTCCAGAGTTGTGAATTAGTTAACCACCAAAATGAGTGGAAAAAGGCCTGCTGCTGGTGGAAAGGGGAATAGGCGTGTTGGGAAGGGGAAAAAAGGTTGTGTCCGTGGGGTAGGTGCAGAAGAAAGACCATCTTCCAGCCAAACTAAAATGTCTACTTCTTTTAGCGGACAATGTGATAAGATCCCTTTCTTACGGCCACGCCAATCGCTACAAATTCCAGATGAGGCACAAAAACAGCAGGTGCTTCAACGGATATCAAGTGCTCCTTTAAGTGGGCTCTCCTCCACATCAACTTCAACATCACAAATACTCCAGTCCTCAAAGGTGTCACCCAAATCGCACTTGCTTCCTCACAGCTCCCAAATCTCCAGCTGCCCGTCTGAGTATGAGGTAGAACAGATGGTTGAGTCTGCAGAGCTGTTTACTCATACTATAGCCTGGGAATCAGAGGTCGACTCCAGCGCTTCTGTGAATCCAGACGAGGAAATGATCTGCACTGATGCCCAGAATCTTTATGAGTCGGATCCAGGACCAGACGCAGAAGGTTCTGACCATAATGTAGACCCTCATTCCCAAACTGTAACTCCTGTTGGTGGAGACAATGAGGAAGACGATGATAAGACTCAAATACCTGATTGGAGCGACAACTTTAGTTTTTTGTCAGGGCAGGAACAGGTTGGCTCTGAGGACGACGGGTGTGATAACGCACAGGGTGATGATGATGAGGTCGGAGATCCCACTTACTGTCAACCCACAGTCAGCCAAGAGATGAGGTCAGCAGAGGAGGTGGAGGAAGATGCTAGTGACGACGAGGTCAGGTTGCGCCTTCCTGGACAGAGACGTAGTACTGGAAGCACGTCAACAACTGCATCCTCAAACACAACTCTGCCTCTCACCACAAGTCGTGGTGGCTCTTCAGGTCGCATGGGTGCTAAGCCTTGCATAGCCTGGGCATTTTTTCAGATCGATAAAGATGACCCAACTCGTGTTATCTGTAACATTTGTCAGCAAAAGCTAAGTAGAGGCCAAAAAATACATAGTTTGAGTACTTCATGCATGAACCGGCACATGGACATGAAGCATAAGTTGCAGTGGGAAGCTCAGTGTGCTACAATGCGGCCTAGCCGGCCGGGCCAATCACCGTCTGCCATATCTTGTGCATCCGCGGCCTCTTCATCCTCTGTGACTGGGGGGACAGCAGTCACACCTGTTTTGGGGCGCAGACCTGCCACCTCTTTACCCGCAACAGCCAGCGTGATTGGCAGGTCATCATTTTCTTTGGAGGTGGTAACACCAGCTGGTGTTGAGCGCTGTCCGACATCGATAGCACCACCTTTGGATCAAGGCAACCTAACATGTCCGCCTGCATCTTCCTCACAGACCGGCAGTTTGCCGGGGACACCCTTATCAACCCCGTCTAAGCACAATAGCCAGCCCTCGGTCCCTCAGATGTGGACAAGTAAAAGACCATTTCCTCCTAGCCATGAGAAAGCTAAGAGGTTGAATTTCACCATCTGCAAGCTCTTGACTACAGAAATGCTGCCTTTCCGCCTGGTGGACACAGAGGATTTTCGAGACCTTATGTCCGTCGCAGTGCCCCAGTACCAGATGCCCAGTCGGCACTACTTCTCAAAGAAAGGTGTGCCTGCGCTCCACCAGCATGTCGCACACAACATCACCGCTTCTTTGAGAAACTCTGTGTGTGACAGGGTGCATTTCACCACAGACACTTGGACGAGTAGGCATGGACAGGGGCGTTACATGTCGCTGACTGGGCACTGGGTAACTATGGTGACAGCAGGACAAGGGGCTGCTGTCCAAGTCTTGCCGTCCCCACGAGTTGTGCGTCAATCCTCTTTATGTCAAAGTTCCTCCACTGCTTCTGCCTCCTCAACCTCCTCTCGGTCTTCCACCTGCACCCAAAGCCTGTCTGGTCATGCCACAAGCTTTCTAACTGCGCAGAAGGGATCCTGCACACCTCCTTACTATGCTGGCAGTAGGGCTCAACGTCATCAGGCGGTTTTTACATTGAAATGTCTGGGAAATGTGAGTCACACAGCTGAGGAGTTGTGGTCAGCTCTGGAGAACCAATTTCATGAATGGTTGTCTCCACTGGACCTGAAACCAGGGAAGGCCGTGTGCGACAATGCTGCAAACCTGGGTGCGGCCCTTCGCCGGGGCAATGTCACACACGTGCCTTGTATGGCTCACGTGTTGAACCTGGTTGTCCAGCAATTTTTAGCCCACTATCCCAGACTAGATGGCCTTCTGCAGAGGGCACGGTCGCTGTGTGCTCACTTCCGCCGTTCGCATCCCGCAGCTCAGCGACTTACATCTCTACAGAAGTCGTTGGGCCTGCCACTTCACCGGCTAAAATGCGATGTGCCTACCCGGTGGAATTCAACTCTGCACATGTTGCAGCGACTGTGGCAGCACTGACAAGCCCTGGTGCAATACGTTCTGACGTATAGCCTGGGCCAACGAGATTCAGAGGTGGGGCAAATCACGCTGGAGGAGTGGTCTCAGATCAGGAACCTATGCACCCTTCTGCACAGTTTTGAAATGGCGACGAAGATGTTTAGTGCTGACGATGCCATTATCAGCATGACTATTCCGGTGATTTACATGCTGGAGCACATGTTAAACAGAATTCGGAGTCAGGTGGTGGCACAAGAGGAGGTGGAGGAAGTAGAGGAGGAGGAGTTGTATGCGGAAGGGCTAACATCTGCAAGGTCCAGACGGTCGGCAGCACCAAGGCGGCAGGCATGTGAGGGTGGGGGAGATGGTTTTACCAGGGCGCATGGTAGCAGCCAAACTAGTGAGGAAGGTGCAGGAGCCCAGGAAGAAGTGGAGGACGAACTGATGGAAGACTCATCAGATGAGGGAGACCTTGATCACATTTCTGTTGTGCGAGGTTGGGGGGAGAGGACAGAGGAAGGAAGCATGATTGTTACCTCGCCACCAACACAACAGGGACTTGGTGCTCCTGGATGCGCAACACACATGAGTTCCTTCTTGCTGCACTACCTGCAACATGACCCTCGAATTGTGAGAATTAGAAATAATCCTGACTACTGGGTTGCCACACTGTTAGATCCCCGGTACAAAAGTAAATTTGCAGAAATTATTCCTGCCATAGAAAGGGATGCACGCATGCAGGAGTATCAGCAGAGACTGTTGCAGAATCTTACATGTGCTTTTCCACAAAATACCAGTGGTGCACGTAGTGAATCTCACAGTTCCAACTTGCCAACCGTGGGACCGTCAAGTGTTCAGCACTCAAACCGTAACAGAACCACAGTATCTGCTGGTAACATCAATTTTGCGGAATCATTTCACCACTTTTTTAGCCCATCCTTTGCAAGGCCACAGGAGACAAGAAGTCTGACACATAGTCAACGCCTAGAGACGATGGTACAGGAGTATCTCCAAGTAAACATTGAAGCCACGACTGTGTCACTGGACCCTTGCTCTTTTTGGGCTTCCAATCTGGATAAATGGCCGGAGCTAGCCACTTACGCCTTGGAGATCTTGTCATGCCCCGCAGCCAGCGTTCTGTCTGAACGTGTGTTCAGCGCTGCTGGTGGTGTGCTGACAGATAAGCGCACGCGGCTCTCCACTGATAATGCAGACAGACTCACGTTCATAAAGATGAACAAATCATGGATCCGAAACGACTTTTCTACCCCTGTGTCATCCTGGGGAGAGTAAAAGCTTGATGATTGGTTAAAATCACCCTACCAACCGTTTTAAGCTTTCAAATTACTAATCATGTTTATCTGTATCTTGACTGGAAAATAATTTGGGCTTTGTAGCAGTGTGCAGCACTGATCCTATTAGGCCATCTATAATAAGCTTCACCAGATTTAAAATTAAAAATAATTTTTAGCTGCATCTAGCCCGGAAAATAATTTTGGGGCTCCGAGATGCGCAAGACACATAAGTGCCTTCTTGCTGCACTACCTGCAGCATGACCCTCGTATTGTCAGAATTCGAAGTAATCATGACTACTGGGTTGCCACACTCTTAGATCCCCCAAACTTTTCGATCAACCTTTTCATTTTAATAAAGACCAAAAAAATGGTCATTTTTGAAATTATAAGCATTAGCAGGTTGTTAGAAACTGAAATCAAACAGTTTTCAACTCAAAACTTTATTCTAGGTGATGTTACATTTTCACATAGGACCCCTTGTTCGAAAGGAGCTTCTGAACTCTCTCGTCCATTGAATTTGTCAGGTTTTGGATGGTTTCTGCTTCAATTGTTTTGCATGAGGACAGAATACCCTCCCAGAGCTGTTGCTTAGATGTGAACTGCCTCCCGCCATCATAGACACTCCTTTTAATGATGCTCCAAAGGTTCTGAATGGGGTAGAGGTCAGGGGAGCATGGGGGTCACACCATAAGTTTGTCCCCTTTTATGCCCATATCAGCCAGAGATGCAGATGTTTTATGTGCAGCATGAGATGGTGCATTATCATGCAGAAAAATGATCTTGCTGTGAAATACACGGTTCTTCTTCTTGAACCATGGCAGGAAGTGCTGTTTGAGAAAATCCACATACATTATGGAGTTCATCTTTAGCGCCTTCAGGGATCCTAAAGGGGCCGACAATCTCTCTCCCCATGATTCCAGCCCAAAACATTACTCCACCTCCTCCTTGTTGGCGCTGTAGCCGTGTTTGCGTGGGGTGTCCATCAACCAGCCATCCTCCACTCCATCCATCTGGACCATCGAGCGCTGCACGGCACTCATCCGTGAACAAAACTGTTTTGAAATCAGTCTTCATGTAATGTTTGGCCCACTGGAGCCGTTTCTGCTTGTGTGAAGTGGACAGAGGAGGTCGACAGGATGGCGTATGCACAGCTGCAAACCTCTGAAGGACCCTGCATCTTGTTGTTCGGGGGACGTTGGAGGCACAAGCAGCTTCAAAAACTTGTCTGCTGCTATGACAAGGCTTTTTTGCCGCTGCTGTTTCAACCTGACGTAATTGCCTGTAGGAAAGAGTCCTCAATTTGCCCTTATCAGCACGCACACGTGTGTACTGTGAATCAGCTACATACTTCTTGATTGCCAAGACACTTCATCCTGATCATCGCACAATGTTGATTGTAGTCATGCCTTGACCTAAACACTCCACAATTTGTTGCTTCTCAGCAACCGACACATCCTTTTTCTTTCCCATTTTGGCAGAAAATGTAGGCTGCTTAATAATGTGAGAGAGCCTTCTTAAGTAGTCTTGCCTTTCATTGGACACACCTGCCAAACTAATTAGCACAGGTGTCTGCAATTGCTTACAGTGATATAAAGAGCCCTGACACACATCACCATCAATGAGTTTAACTGACAAACAAACAAATTCTTCCCTTATCACTCCTAAACACTTTTTGCATAATAATTTGGAACGCGGTGTACATGTGCTTTTCCACAAAACACCAGCGGTTCACGTAGTGAATCTTACAGTTCTAACTTGCCAACCGTGGTCTGTATGGAATTGTTCAATAAAGGGCCCAAAATTAAGATAACATAGATGGGAGAGGTCTCTATGAATAGGAATTCCTAAGTATTTGATACCCTGTGAGGGCCAGGCAAAGGGAAAGTTGGACTGGATGGAATCCTATATGGATTTAGGGAGGGAGACATCGAGGGCCTCAGACTTCGCTGCATTGATTTTAAAATTTTACCATGTAACAAAGTGATCTATTTCAGCCATAACAGCAGGGATGGATATATGTGATTGAGTGATATATACTAGGACATCATCAGCAAATAGAGAGCACTTGTACTCGGTGCCTCCCACCTCAATCCACCTAATATTGGGGTTATGGCGAATTGATGAGAGCAGGTGCTCCGTCACTAGGATGTATAAGAGAGGGGACAGAGGACATCCCTGCCTTGTCCCATTGGTGATTGTGAAAGGTGATGAAAATGTTCTGACGCACCCCCTGGGCCTTGGGACACCCGGAGCCGGACACTTTTTGGTGGATGCTGGTGGTTGTAGTCTTCGTGGCGGCGATGCGGTTCCGTGGCTCAGGGCGGTCAAACTAGTGGCGGAACTATTTATGTGGTTTTGATGTTTAAATGTCCGACTACGCCACCCGTGGATTGCGGTCAGAGTGAACCGCCGCTACAGGGCAGACCGCTAAGGCTGGTGTTGTGGGTGCAGCAGAGCGTAGCATAACTCCCCACGGGAGGAGTATAGCCTCAGGGCAGTGTATGCGGAGGATGGGGGTGATGGTGCAGGGCAGCAGCAGTAACGACACGGAGTCAGTGATGCAGTTCAGGGCCTTTACTCACAGTTCTTATTATCCAGACCACGTCTGCAGGTAACGGCTGCCCACGTCGTACTGTGCTCACCAGGTGAGGGGCTCAGACAACTCCCAGATAACTTTGGAGCGCTTCACAGGACCCCCTTTGTGTGTCCTTTGTCTGGCCTTTCTTACCAACACTTCTGTCCGGCTGCCTCGGGCCTCCTCTTGGTAAACTTGGCGCCAGTTTCCCTGACCCTATGTGGTGCCTTCCTAGCGGGTGGAGCAAGGGGCTGCGCCACATAAAATGTCAGAGCCTCCGGTTTCTAGCTGAGGGTCGTTTCCTGCCTCCACTAGTTCGGGGACCGGTCTCCCCCTTTGGCCTGACCCCTCCACGCAGGTGGATTCGGGCGTGCGGTGGCGACTCGCCCGTCCGCACCCCTGGGATCCCTTCATTCCTCGTTCCTGGAGCCTTCTCCGCTCCTCTTCCTTCCTTCTCCCTCTTGCAGGCCTGGGCCTCTGTTACTAGGCCCGCCTCCGGAGCAGAGCTCATGCAGAGCCCCTGCTCCCTGCCACTTCTGCTCAGACTTCTCTGCACTGAACTAAGATGGTGCCCACCTTTTATACTCCCTTCTCAATGCACCCAGGAACTGCTTCCTCCCTGCTCCTGCACTGCAGGGTTCCCCTTCCTCAGTGTTCCCTCCCCCCACTCCAGCCAGGGACAGGGACTGTCGTGCCCATCTCAGGGGCATATTGGTCGCCCTGCCCCACGGCAATGTGGTGTAATGCATGCAGGTGTCGGGTCCTGATCCACACTCCATCCTTATCTGAGAGTGAGATATCACACCTCTGGGTGAGGTGCAATACGTCTGTAGCAACCGAGCCCTCGGTGCTACAGTTCCATTTATCTTCAGCCTAGGTGACGTATTGTGATACAGGGCCGTGATTTTGGCTATAAAAGGGTCCCCTAGACCCCTACCCCAAGCTTTTTAAGAGAATCATATATGGCGTGCCAGGAGACTCTATGGAATGCTTTCTCAGCATCCAACGAGAGTATCTACTTACAAATTTTTAACTGCATCTAGCCCAGGAAATACTTTGTGCCTAGTAGCAGTGTCTGCTAGTCAGCGGATTATCCCAGCTGTTAAGCAAGCTACACCACCTGTAGTTTGGACACTTAATTTTTTCAAAGGAAATGCTTCGGGACCACGGGATACTTAGTGAAGAGCATCAGGAGGCACCCCAAGGCATAGGGGCTGGGACTGGCACTAGGATGCCTTGCGGTGGACAGCCGAGCTCGATCCTTATAAAAGCTTTTTAACTGCAGCAGCTTTAGTGGACGCTACTGGAGCTGGAATTACGCGGCTGCTGGCATGAGACTTGCCCTCCAATAGATCCTTGTAAATGGATTTAAAGTGTATTCATTCAAATTAGAGGGACAATTTAAATTAAAAAGCTTAGAGCTGCCTCCACCACAGGGGGGCTCTCTCGACCCACCAGCGGACAGGCACCAGTATTGGGAGAGGGGGGCTGGCCGTCAGGGTTCACCGCGGCTCTGGCACAAACCCGGCGACACGGAGGTGGCACGGGCAGGAGCGGACTGGCCGTCTCGGCTTCTCACTTTTTGGATTTTAGAAGGGCATGACATGCCTATATCTGTGTCTCCCCCTCCTTTTACTCCTCCACCTCTTTTCTTTTCGCATGACTATATGTACTTGTCACTTTTCCATGTGTTAGTTGTGTCTTCTGAGCAGTTTGTCAGCTTTTGGACACCTTTGAAGGTGTTTTCTATGTGTTTCTATGTGTTTTTGTTTGCCTGCCATTGGTTTTAACGGTGTTCGAAGGTGTTCGACGAACAGTTCGACGAACAGTTCGGCGAACACACGGGTGTTCGACGAACCGAACCGAACTCGAACACTACGGGGGTGGCTCAACACTAATCTTTAGTGATACCATTTTGGGGTAGACACAATGTTTTATTCGCCTCTTATTGCATTTTATTGCAACGTTGTGGCGGCCAAAAAAAATGTAATTCTGGCATTTTGATTTTTTTTGTTACAAACTTGCGATTTTTACCGACTGGATTCATTTATTTTATATTTTAGTACATCGGACTTTTTTTACGAATGCAGCTATGCCATATATGTGTATACAGATGTTTTTCACAAAATTAGAGTATCATCAAAAAGTTAATTTATTTCTGTTCTTCAATACAAAAAGTGAAGCTCCTATATTATATAGAGTCATTACACACAGAGGGATCTATTATATAGAGTCATTACACACAGAGGGATCTATTATATAGAGTCATTACACACAGAGCGATCTATTATATAGAGTCATTACACGCACAGGGATCTATTATATAGAGTCATTACACGCAGAGGGATCTATTATATAGAGTCATTACACGCAGAGGGATCTATTATATAGAGTCATTACACACAGGGGGATCTATTTCAAGTGTTTATTTCTGTTAATGTTGATGATTATGGCTTACAGCCAATGAAAACACAAAAGTCATTATCTCAGTAAATTAGAATACTTTATAACTGTGGCACCCCAGGGGTCTGGTTTCCACAGTGATAGCAATATTACGTCTGAGAGCAGGTGGGAGGTCTCTTGGCCAGGAATCCTATGCATGCCACACCTCCTGCCCAGTCCTGGGAGGGGAAGAACTTCCCCTATATAAGACTGGGGCTGAGGCAGGGTTAGGAGAGAAAGAGAAGAAGAGTCCCAGACAGAGACATAGTCTGGTCTGGAGAGGAGCAGCTATAGGAAAGAAAGATCAGGAGCTCAGTGGGAGCAGTGCTAAAAGGAGTCAGGGGCTGGAAGCTGTAGAGCTCGCCCTGATTGAAGAGTTCTCACCGGACCCGGAGTCCGAGGCTGTGGGGACTAATCCTTACCCAGCAGCAGAAACCGACCGGCAGGGGATTTCAGGTCCTCTGGCCAAGAAACCCGAAGGCACGGTCACACGCAAGGGACCAGCACCGCCGTCGTGGAGCGGAAGCTACCAGAAGGCCCCGAGTCACTGGCCATACGGGTGAGCACCACACGGTACACTCAGGGACGTGGGCTACTTTTACCCGCCTCTAGCAAGGTAGCCAGAAGAGTACAATTAGTTGGGGAGGCCTACAACTCCGCCTGGCCAGGGGAGATCCCATCTGCTCACGGACTGACCAGGCCCCGATCGCTAGCCAGTACTCCGGGAGGGTCTACCTTTGTCATCAGTAAAGACCCTGAACTACACCGCACCGTCTCTGAGTGGTTCCTGCTACCTGCATGCTATTCTGCTACCCCCTTCAAACACGTCGGCTGCCCTGAGGCCATACCCCTCCCGTTGGGGGTTATACCATCTACGCTGCACAATCGTACCACCGGCCTCAGCGGTCTGCCCTGCAGCGGCGGCCTCATAGCCGCTTTCAACGGGTGGCGTAGTCGAACACCGTACCATCTTCTGCTAAACTCTGCCACTCAGCTTGACTCCCTGGGCACGGACCGGGTCACCGACACGAGACTACTACCCCTATCAGATCCGGCTCCGGGTAGGCTCCCGCGTGCGCAACGCTGCGCGACTCAGGCCCAGGGGCGCGTCAACTTTGGCGTCGTCGGCAGGATTCCGTGCCCGCAACCACCGGGTACTGCGTGCCTGAAAGAAGACTGTTAAACTTACCTGTGGTGAAGATTCCCGCCATCCGGCGCCATCTTCTGCCTTCTTCCCGCCATCCGTGAAGTTTTCCCGCCATCCGGCGCCATCTTCTGCCTTCTTCCCGCCATCCGTGGAGTTTTCCCACCGTTGGGCGCCATCTTGAGGACGCCGCGCGGGAAGAAGAGGGGCGTGGACTCCGAAAGCGCGCGAGAACTGAAGCCCCGCCTCACGTCAGGACGTTGCGTAAGGTCCTGGAAGGAGCCCAGCAGACGCCGACGTCACAGGAGCGCGACGGACGGTCCTCAACCCTGACGATCCACTGCGGAGCCGCGGCCTACGGAAGATGATCATCGCAAGGTAGGCCACGGTCCACTAGGGGGGAGGAGGATGTCGGATACGGAGGAGAGCTTCACTGCCACAGCCACCGCCAGCGCCAGCGCTGCCGCGGTCATGCCTTTCACCATGCCCTATATCCCGGGGGCAGCCTGGCTACCCCAGTACTCAGGGGAGTCACATACCCTGAATGACTTTAGAGAAAAGCTGGATAGCCTCTTCCAGGTGTACCCCCTCACAGAAGAGCAAAAAGTGAGCATCCTGGTGGCCCAACTAACCGGGGCAGCCCAAAGGGAGGTAAAGTCCTGGCCACCTGGGAGGAGGACTGTCGCAGGGATATTAACCCGGCTGAAGGACACCTTTGATACCCGCACCTCAGCCGAGATTAAGCTTAGATTCTACGGGTGCAAACAGCGAGCACATGAGAATATAAGGGACTATGCACTAAACCTACAAGAGGCCCTGAGAGCCATTAAGCAGACTGACCCTGACGGCGTGGGAAACGAGGACAGGCTGTTGACCGAACAATTTATAGAGGGACTATATTGCAATGCCCACCGAACCCAGTTGCGGGCAATGGCCTTACAGGATCCTCATCTGGACTTTGCACAGTTCAAGGACAGAGCCATCCGGGTGCTCCGAGAACCGGCACCGGGTGGCGTGGTGACCCACAGGCGCCCTACTACCGCTTACCACCAGGAGGCGGCGCCCTTGTCGGCAGGGCCTGTGGGAGCTGACGCGCAGGCTTTGAACAATGACCCGGCTCCAGACCTGCACCATCAGGTCCAAGAGCTAGCTAAAAGCGTTGCTGCGCTAACCCGAACTGTGCAGTCTTTACAGGTTTCTGCTCCAGGGAAGATCCAGCTGGCATCCGGACTGGAGGACATCCCGTGGCGTCGACCAAGGAGGACCCCACCGGCCAGAGGAAGACCCAGCGACCGATACAACGAGGACGGACAACCCATCTGCCGCCGCTGCAATCAACCCGGACATATGGCAAGGTACTGTCCTTTAAACTGGCACAACCTGGGGTAGAGGGCCAACCCCCAGGAATAAGATCACCAGGCCCATCTAACTGGCGTGACAAATATGTGGGAGGACGTCCAGTCTTGCCTGTGGTACTGGATGGCATTCCTATGAGTGCCCTACTGGACACCGGGTCACAGGTCACCACCATCCCGTACGTGCTCTTCAAGCAGTACTAGAATGACTCAGATATAACCCGCTACCCTGACGACGACTTGAGTATCATCGCCAGCAATGGTCAGCCCGTGCCACAGATCGGATTTAAAGAGGTGACCATTAAAATCGGTAAAGTCGAACTGGCAGCACAGGGACTGATCATTGTAGACATTGACAAGCGCGAGAGTCACCCAAAGATAACTCTAGGAACTAATGTGATTGAAAATTGTCTTGCAGAGGTGATTTTCATTTTACAGCAGGTTGCCAAGAACGCCAGCTCCGGCGAGCAGCGAGTGCTCCAAAAAGAGATCCGGGCACTGATGCGACGGCAACAGGTGGAACTCTCCGGTGGTGAGATTGGTAGCGTGAGAATGTGTGACCCTTTCCCTATTGCCATGCCCCCGAAAAGTGAAATGATTATTTGGTGCCGGGCAGCTATTGGTCTGAGAGGTAGAGATTACCAGGCAATGGTAGAACCAGTCTACTCAGACAGTAGGCCCACCATTTTGACGGCACGGGGGGTGGTTGATGTACGCCATGGGAGGGTGCCCGTTCGCATAATAAATATCGGGAAGAGGGAAGTATACCTGCCCCGGTATGCCACGCTAGCCAAATTGTATACCATCGACCAAAATTCTGTACAGTCAGTGGAACCCTTGCCTCCATCTCACCTAGAGGAAGGTAACGGCTCTAAGAAACCAATGGAGGACTGGTGTCAGCAACTACATTTGGGAACTGACTCCACTCCCTCACACCAGAAACAGGGAGTCTATCGGGTGGTTCAAGAGTACGAGAGAGTGTTTAGTAAACACCCGTTAGACTTCGGGCGAGTAAAGGGGGTAGAACACCACATCCCCACGGGAGACCATCCTCCCATAAAGGAGAGATACCGACCCGTACCCCCTGCACACTACCAACACGCCAAGGGGATGCTTAGAGACATGAAGGAGGCTGGAGTAATCAGGGATAGCTGTAGCCCCTGGGCAGCTCCACTAGTCTTGGTTAAAAAGAAGGACAACACCATGAGAATGTGTGTAGATTACCGGAAAATCAACCGTATCACACACAAAGATGTGTACCCCTTACCAAGGATAGAGGAGTCTTTGGCTGCTTTAAAATCTGCTAACTTCTTCTCCACTTTGGATCTCACTAGCGGGTACTGGCAGGTTCCTGTAGCAGAGGCGGACCGGGAGAAGACCGCATTCACCACCCCGATGGGACTTAGCGAGTTTACCTGCATGCCGTTCGGACTCTGCAACGCACCAGGAACCTTCCAACGATTGATGGAATGCTGTCTGGGACACCGAAACTTCAAGACGGTCCTGTTATACCTGGACGATGTCATCGTCTACTCCAAGACCTACGAGGACCACCTGAAACACCTGGCAGAAGTGTTCGAAGCCCTGGCAAACTACGGCCTAAAGGTGAAACCTTCCAAGTGTCATCTCCTGAAACCAAAGGTGCAGTACCTGGGACATGTGGTGAGTGCTGACGGAGTGGCTCCCGACCCTGATAAGATCACCGCAATTAAGGAATGGCCAAGCCCCTCCAGCGTAAAGGAAGTGCGGCAGTTCCTCGGGTTGGTAGGCTACTACCGAAGATTCATTCTCGGTTTCACCAAAAAGGCAGCTCCTATGCAGGACCTCCTGATAGGCCAGTCCAGGAAGGCCAAGAACCAGAAGCCACCCTTCAGATGGGAGAAGCCGGAAGAAGAGTCCTTCCGCCAGCTGAAGATGGCCCTCACGGGGGATGAAATCCTGGCGTACCGTGATTACAGCCAGCCCTTTATCCTCTACACCGACGCAAGTAACATCGGGCTAGGAGCCGTACTGTCCCAGATCCAGCAGGGGAAAGAACGGGTAATTGCTTACGCCAGCCGAAAACTACGACCCACCGAAAGAAACCCTGAGAATTACAGCTCATTCAAGCTAGAGTTCCTGGCAGTGGTGTGGGCAGTCACCGAACGCTTTAAGCACTACCTCGCCTCTTCCCGGTTCACCGTGTACACGGATAATAACCCGTTGACACATCTGGACACTGCAAGACTCGGTGCCCTGGAGCAGAGATGGATGGCCCGCCTGTCCAACTATGAGTTCACGATCAAATACCGGGCAGGACGCTCCAATACCAACGCGGATGCCTTGTCCAGAATGCCAAACCTACCGGACGTAGGGGAAGATCCAGAGGAACTGGAAGAAGTTGAACTCCCCGCGTTCCACCGTCATGGGACTATCCAGTATTCCCACCGTGTAAGGGGTAAGCAATCTGCTACGTTCAACCCCTTACCTCATTACAACTGGGCGGAAACGCAAGACAGTGACCCCGCCGTCCGACTGGTGAAGGAGATGCTGACTCAGCCAGATGCCCGCCTTGACCCAGACGCTCCGGAGGAGGCCAAGCAACTGTGGGTTGAGAAGAGTCGACTGTTCCTTTACAAGGGGAAGTTGTGCCGCAGAATGGTTAACTCCCGGACGCATGAACTGATCTGGCAAGTAGTGGTGCCAAGAAGAGACGCGGCTATGGTACTGGAGGCATACCACAACGGAGCTGGGCACTTCGGATGGAAGAAGCTGGAGTTCCTGCTGCGCGGGCGGTTCCATTGGGTAGGCATGAGAGGAACCATCAAGAGGTGGTACAGAGACTGTGGCCCATGCGACCTAAGAAGGAAGGACCGTGCTAGCCAGAAGACTCCCCTGCAGTCCATCATCACCAAGCAGCCGTTGGAACTGGTAGCCTTGGATCATGCAAAACTGACCCCCAGCAGAAGTGGCTACGTCTATGCGTTAACCATCGTGGATCACTACTCCCGGTTCTTGGTTGTCGTCCCCGTCAAGGACTTAACGGCTCAAACAGCAGCTAGAGCCTTCCAGCAGCACTTCTGCCGTCCACACGGATACCCGGAGCAGGTGCTGACGGACCAGGGACCTGCCTTTGAAGCGGAGGTCTTCCAGGAGTTCTGCACTCTGTATGGCTGCCGGAAGATAAGAACAACACCCTATCATCCACAAACCAATGGACTCTGCGAGAAAATGAACCAGGTGGTGATAGACCTTTTGAAAACATTGCCCCTGGAAGAACGCAGTCTGTGGCCTGAGAAACTGCCTGATCTGGTGGACCTATACAACCACATCCCTGTAGGTTCTACCAACTGTACCCCGGCTTACCTAATGAGAGCAAGACCTGGTAAGCTGCCTGTTGACCTGGATATGGGAGTCCTGACACCCGAGGACACTTCACCAGAAGCAGACTGGGACACAGAGAGGCAGCAGCAGTACCGGAAAGTACAGGAGAGCGTGGAGCGAAGTCTCTGTCAAGCTAGAGAAAGACAGGAGAAGACTTACAACCAGTATGCTCCCGCTGTTCCCCTGGTACCTGGAGAGCAGGTCTTGAAGAGGAAGAGACGGCTCCACAAGTTGGACGACCAGTGGGAGAAGGACCCGAAAGTCTGCACAATTAGTAAGGATGGAGGAGAAACCACAGCCATTGTATCCCGAGATCACCTGAAGAAGTGTCCCGAACAGCTACGGAACCCTGAAGAAGAACAGGAAGACCCTCGACCCGCAGAGGAAAGGGAAGATATGGTCAGTACTGTGCTCGGAGACTTCCCTCGGTCTTGGACTCAAGTCAATGGCGCTGTTATGGTACCCTTCCTCACCTTCCTCCAACCAGCATCTCAAGTACCTACGGAGAAACAGGTAGAGCTGGAAGAGCAGCCGGTCCAGGAGGCAGAAGACCCCACACAAGCAGACCAGGAGGATCAACCCTCTGCTTATAGTGAGCCTGCCGTGCCCCTAGTGAGCCAAAGAGCTCGTAGACAGCTGCCCAGTTTACCTTTGACAGCCCCTACACCCTGTAACTCAGGACCAGTCAGTCAGCTCCGTAGGTCTACTAGGGTCACTAGAGGCCAGTTGCCCGTACGTTGGAGGATTTAAAGTGCTCAAACTGTTTTATTTGTATTTACTTGTTTATTGTTGCTTGTGAATAATTGTGTATTTCTAGTTATTTTATAGGTGTCGTTTATGGATTATCCGGAATCCTTTGTACATATGTTTGGAGCGTAACCCAGGAACGGACTAAAGACTGTTAAAGACTCGGGGCAGGACAGACCCCTACCTGGTTACGGCTCCCTGTTCTTTGGTGGAATGGACACCCTTGTTTTCTTCAAAAACTGCACCCGGTTGCGGACACGCCGTGACCATCCTAATGTGTTTTTTCTTTATTATACTGTTTCTGTTTATAACTTGTTATGTTTACAAAAGTATGTTTAGTCCCGGAGTACTAAATTTCACTAGGGGGGAATGTGGCACCCCAGGGGTCTGGTTTCCACAGTGATAGCAATATTACGTCTGAGAGCAGGTGGGAGGTCTCTTGGCCAGGAATCCTATGCATGCCACACCTCCTGCCCAGTCCTGGGAGGGGAAGAACTTCCCCTATATAAGACTGGGGCTGAGGCAGGGTTAGGAGAGAAAGAGAAGAAGAAGAGTCCCAGACAGAGACATAGTCTGGTCTGGAGAGGAGCAGCTATAGGAAAGAAAGATCAGGAGCTCAGTGGGAGCAGTGCTAAAAGGAGTCAGGGGCTGGAAGCTGTAGAGCTCGCCCTGATTGAAGAGTTCTCACCGGACCCGGAGTCCGAGGCTGTGGGGACTAATCCTTACCCAGCAGCAGAAACCGACCGGCAGGGGATTTCAGGTCCTCTGGCCAAGAAACCCGAAGGCACGGTCACACGCAAGGGACCAGCACCGCCGTCGTGGAGCGGAAGCTACCAGAAGGCCCCGAGTCACCGGCCATACGGGTGAGCACCACACGGTACACTCAGGGACGTGGGCTACTTTTACCCGCCTCTAGCAAGGTAGCCAGAAGAGTACAATTAGTTGGGGAGGCCTACAACTCCGCCTGGCCAGGGGAGATCCCATCTGCTCACGGACTGACCAGGCCCCGATCGCTAGCCAGTACTCCGGGAGGGTCTACCTTTGTCATCAGTAAAGACCCTGAACTACACCGCACCGTCTCTGAGTGGTTCCTGCTACCTGCATGCTATTCTGCTACCCCCTTCAAACACGTCGGCTGCCCTGAGGCCATACCCCTCCCGTTGGGGGTTATACCATCTACGCTGCACAATCGTACCACCGGCCTCAGCGGTCTGCCCTGCAGCGGCGGCCTCATAGCCGCATTCAACGGGTGGCGTAGTCGAACACCGTACCATCTTCTGCTAAACTCTGCCACTCAGCTTGACTCCCTGGGCACGGACCGGGTCACCGACACGAGACTACTACCCCTATCAGATCCGGCTCCGGGTAGGCTCCCACGTGCGCAACGCTGCGCGACTCAGGCCCAGGGGCGCGTCATAACTAGAGATGAGCGTTGTTCTACTCGAACTGTTCGCCAATCTCAAATTCGAGCTGTTTTGGGCGGTGTTCGAGCCGTTCGGCGAACACGAACAATTTGAGAAAAATTCGGCTGTTCGAGGTTATGTTCGATAACTGTTCGTGCACCAAAATCATAACTGGATTTTTTCTCAGTAATGATGAAAATTAATGTTAATACGCAGTTTGATTGTACAGCGGGGTGGGGGGAGGGGCAGGGGATGGATCTCTGCAGGAACAATGAAGATCTCCATTTTTTTTTCTCTTTCCCGCATTTGCAGTGGGGAGGTGCAATCTGTCAGCCTATCAGCAGCGCACACACGGAGCGAAGTGCTTTTTTTCACACAAGCAAGGGCATGTGTGATTGGCAGTGTATGTCACATGTCCTTGCCCTATAAGACCAAGCCATTTTCCCCGTCGCCACCATTTTCTCACTGCTGCAGCTGCGTGTTAGACGGCACCGCTGTTGCTGTGTGCACTATACCTTGTTAATTTCAAGCCAATTTTCGCACAAATATACAGATAGCTTGGGAGTAGGGAATAGTTGTGATTGCAGTCCTTTTAAGGACTAGGTTACAGCATTTCCTACGACTTTTATCAGGGAGGTCTGTGCTCTTAAATAGATAGGTTGTGGGAGTAAAGACTAATTGTAATTGGAGTCCTTTTCAGGACTAGGTTACATCAGTTCCTATCAGTTTTTGCCAGGCAGGTCTGTGCCAGTGCTGTGCAAGTTTTTTTCACAGCATTTGGCTGAATCTAGCAAAGCTAATCCTTTTTGGCCTATTGCAGAGTGTGTTAGTCAGTGGAGTAGCCTATCTGTGTTGCAAGATATACCACCTGTGTATAGAATACCAATTTTTTTACTGCACCTAGTGAAGTAAAATCTTTTGGGCATAGCATCATTCTATTAGTCCATCTATACTGACCTCCATCAGGTTGCAAATTAAAACTAATTTTTATCTGCATCTACAGTACCTCTGAAAAAATATTTGGGCTTCTAGCTGTGTGTGGGACTTGTTCTATTAATCCATCTATACTGACCTCCATCAGGTTGCAAACTGAATATAATATTTTTCTGCATCTAGCTCTGAAAAAATATTTGGCCTTCTAGTAGTGTGTCGGACTTTCTCTATTAGTCAATCTATACTGACCTCCATCAGGTTGCAAATTAAAACTAATTTTTATCTGCATCTACAGTACCTCTGAAAAAATATTTGGGCTTCTAGCTGTGTGTGGGACTTGTTGTATTAGTCCATCTATACTGACCTCCATCAGGTTGCAAACTGAATATATTTTTTTCTGCATCTACCTCTGAAAAAATATTGCGCTTCTAGCTGTGTGTGGGACTTGTTGTATTAGTCCATCTATACTGACCTCCATCAGGTTGCAAACTGAATATATTTTTTTCTGCATCTACCTCTGAAAAAATATTGGGCTTCTAGCTGTGTGTGGGACTAGTTGTATTAGTCCATCTATACTGACCTCCATCAGGTAGCAAACTGAATATATTTTTTTCTGCATCTACCTCTGAAAAAATATTGGGCTTCTAGCTGTGTGTGGGTCTTGTTCTATTAATCCATCTATACTGACCTCCATCAGGTTGCAAACTGAATATAATTTTTTTCTGCATCTAGCTCTGAAAAAATATTTGGCCTTCTAGTAGTGTGTCGGACTTTCTCTATTAGTCAATCTATACTGACCTCCATCAGGTTGCAAATTAAAACTAATTTTTATCTGCATCTACAGTACCTCTGAAAAAATATTTGGGCTTCTAGCTGTGTGTGGGACTTGTTCTATTAATCCATCTATACTGACCTCCATCAGGTTGCAAACTGAATATAATATTTTTCTGCATCTAGCTCTGAAAAAATATTTGGCCTTCTAGTAGTGTGTCGGACTTTCTCTATTAGTCAATCTATACTGACCTCCATCAGGTTGCAAATTAAAACTAATTTTTATCTGCATCTACAGTACCTCTGAAAAAATATTTGGGCTTCTAGCTGTGTGTGGGACTTGTTGTATTAGTCCATCTATACTGACCTCCATCAGGTTGCAAACTGAATATATTTTTTTCTGCATCTACCTCTGAAAAAATATTGCGCTTCTAGCTGTGTGTGGGACTTGTTGTATTAGTCCATCTATACTGACCTCCATCAGGTTGCAAACTGAATATATTTTTTTCTGCATCTACCTCTGAAAAAATATTGGGCTTCTAGCTGTGTGTGGGACTAGTTGTATTAGTCCATCTATACTGACCTCCATCAGGTAGCAAACTGAATATATTTTTTTCTGCATCTACCTCTGAAAAAATATTGGGCTTCTAGCTGTGTGTGGGTCTTGTTCTATTAATCCATCTATACTGACCTCCATCAGGTTGCAAACTGAATATAATTTTTTTCTGCATCTAGCTCTGAAAAAATATTTGGCCTTCTAGTAGTGTGTCGGACTTTCTCTATTAGTCCATCTATACTGACCTCCATCAGGTTGCAAATTAAAACTAATTTTTATCTGCATCTACAGTACCTCTGAAAAAATATTTGGGCTTCTAGCTGTGTGTGGAACTTGTTGTATTAGTCCATCTATACTGACCTCCATCAGGTTGCAAACTGAATATATTTTTTTCTGCATCTACCTCTGAAAAAATATTGGGCTTCTAGCTGTGTGTGGGTCTTGTTCTATTAATCAATCTATACTGACCTCCATCAGGTTGCAAACTGAATATAATTTTTTTCTGCATCTAGCTCTGAAAAAATATTTGGCCTTCTAGTAGTGTGTCGGACTTTCTCTATTAGTCCATCTATACTGACCTCCATCAGGTTGCAAATTAAAACTAATTTTTATCTGCATCTACAGTACCTCTGAAAAAATATTTGGGCTTCTAGCTGTGTGTGGGACTTGTTGTATTAGTCCATCTATACTGACCTCCATCAGGTTGCAAACTGAATATATTTTTTTCCTGCATCTACCTCTGAAAAAATATTGGGCTTCTAGCAGTGTGTGGGTCTTGTTCTATTAATCCATCTATACTGACCTCCATCAGGTTGCAAATTCAAAATAATTTTTTTCTGCATCTAACCCAGCCAATAGTTTTGGCCTAATACCACAGTTTGGCCACTCAGCTCTGCTCGGTTACCATCCATTGTTTTTTTGTGCAAACAACTCCAGAGTTGTGAATTAGTTAACCACCAAAATGAGTGGAAAGAGGCCTGCTGCTGGTGGAAAGGGGAATAGGCGTGTTGGGAAGGGGAAAAAAGGTTGTGTCCGTGGGGTAGGTGTTAAAGCAACAGTAACATCTGCAGAAGAAAGACCATCTTCCAGCCAAACTAAAATGTCTACTTCTTTTAGCGGACAATGTGATAAGATCCCTTTCTTACGGCCACGCCAATCGCTACAAATTCCAGATGAGGCACAAAAACAGCAGGTGCTTCAACGGATATCAAGTGCTCCTTTAAGTGGGCTCTCCTCCACATCAACTTCAACATCACAAATACTCCAGTCCTCAAAGGTGTCACCCAAATCGCACTTGCTTCCTCACAGCTCCCAAATCTCCAGCTGCCCGTCTGAGTATGAGGTAGAACAGATGGTTGAGTCTGCAGAGCTGTTTACTCATACTATAGCCTGGGAATCAGAGGTCAACTCCAGCGCTTCTGTGAATCCAGACGAGGAAATGATCTGCACTGATGCCCAGAATCTTTATGAGTCGGATCCAGGACCAGACGCAGAAGGTTCTGACCATAATGTAGACCCTCATTCCCAAACTGTAACTCCTGTTGGTGGAGACAATGAGGAAGACGATGATAAGACTCAAATACCTGATTGGAGCGACAACTTTAGTTTTTTGTCAGGGCAGGAACAGGTTGGCTCTGAGGACGACGGGTGTGATAACGCACAGGGTGATGATGATGAGGTCGGAGATCCCACTTAGTGTCAACCCACAGTCAGCCAAGAGATGAGGTCAGCAGAGGAGGTGGAGGAAGATGCTAGTGACGACGAGGTCAGGTTGCGCCTTCCTGGACAGAGACGTAGTACTGGAAGCACGTCAACAACTGCATCCTCAAACACAACTCTGCCTCTCACCACAAGTCGTGGTGGCTCTTCAGGTCGCATGGGTGCTAAGCCTTGCATAGCCTGGGCATTTTTTCAGATCGATAAAGATGACCCAACTCGTGTTATCTGTAACATTTGTCAGCAAAAGCTAAGTAGAGGCCAAAAACTACATAGTTTGAGTACTTCATGCATGAACCGGCACATGGACATGAAGCATAAGTTGCAGTGGGAAGCTCAGTGTGCTACAATGCGGCCTAGCCGGCCGGGCCAACCACCGTCTGCCATATCTTGTGCATCCGCGGCCTCTTCATCCTCTGTGACTGGGGGGACAGCAGTCACACCTGTTTTGGGGCGCAGACCTGCCACCTCTTTACCCGCAACAGCCAGCGTGATTGGCAGGTCATCATTTTCTTTGGAGGTGGTAACACCAGCTGGTGTTGAACGCTGTCCGACATAGATAGCACCACCTTTGGATCAAGGCAACCTAACATGTCCGCCTGCATCTTCCTCACAGACCGGCAGTTTGTCGGGGACACCCTTATCAACCCCGTCTAAGCACAATAGCCAGCCCTCGGTCCCTCAGATGTGGACAAGTAAAAGACCATTTCCTCCTAGCCATGAGAAAGCTAAGAGGTTGAATTTCACCATCTGCAAGCTCTTGGCTACAGAAATGCTGCCTTTCCGCCTGGTGGACACAGAGGATTTTCGAAACCTTATGTCCATCGCAGTGCCCCAGTACCAGATGCCCAGTCGGCACTACTTCTCAAAGAAAGGTGTGCCTGCGCTCCACCAGCATGTCGCACATAACATCACCGCTTCTTTGAGAAACTCTGTGTGTGACAGGGTGCATTTCACCACAGACACTTGGACGAGTAGGCATGGACAGGGGCGTTACATGTCGCTGACTGGGCACTGGGTAACTATGGTGACAGCAGGACAAGGGGCTGCTGTCCAAGTCTTGCCGTCCCCACGAGTTGTGCGTCAATCCTCTTTATGTCAAAGTTCCTCCACTGCTTCTGCCTCCTCAACCTCCTCTCGGTCTTCCACCTGCACCCAAAGCCTGTCTGGTCATGCCACAAGCTTTCTAACTGCGCAGAAGGGATCCTGCACACCTCCTTACTATGCTGGCAGTAGGGCTCAACGTCATCAGGCGGTTTTTACATTGAAATGTCTGGGAAATGTGAGTCACACAGCTGAGGAGTTGTGGTCAGCTCTGGAGAACCAATTTCATGAATGGTTGTCTCCACTGGACCTGAAACCAGGGAAGGCCGTGTGCGACAATGCTGCAAACCTGGGTGCGGCCCTTCGCCGGGGCAATGTCACACACGTGCCTTGTATGGCTCACGTGTTGAACCTGGTTGTCCAGCAATTTTTAGCCCACTATCCCAGACTAGATGGCCTTCTGCAGAGGGCACGGTCGCTGTGTGCTCACTTCCGCCGTTCGCATCCCGCAGCTCAGCGACTTACATCTCTACAGAAGTCGTTGGGCCTGCCACTTCACCGGCTAAAATGCGATGTGCCTACCCGGTGGAATTCAACTCTGCACATGTTGCAGCGACTGTGGCAGCACCGACAAGCCCTGGTGCAATACGTTCTGACGTATAGCCTGGGCCAACGAGATTCAGAGGTGGGGCAAATCACGCTGGAGGAGTGGTCTCAGATCAGGGACCTATGCACCCTTCTGCACAGTTTTGAAATGGCGACGAAGATGTTTAGTGCTGACGATGCCATTATCAGCATGACTATTCCGGTGATTTACATGCTGGAGCACATGTTAAACAGAATTCGGAGTCAGGTGGTGGCACAAGAGGAGGTGGAGGAAGTAGAGGAGGAGGAGTTGTATGCGGAAGGGCTAACATCTGCAAGGTCCAGACGGTCGGCAGCACCAAGGCGGCAGGCATGTGAGGGTGGGGGAGATGGTTTTACCAGGGCGCATGGTAGCAGCCAAACTAGTGAGGAAGGTGCAGGAGCCCAGGAAGAAGTGGAGGACGAACTGATGGAAGACTCATCAGATGAGGGAGACCTTGATCACATTTCTGTTGTGCGAGGTTGGGGGGAGAGGACAGAGGAAGGAAGCATGATTGTTACCTCGCCACCAACACAACAGGGACTTGGTGCTCCTGGATGCGCAACACACATGAGTGCCTTCTTGCTGCACTACCTGCAACATGACCCTCGAATTGTGAGAATTAGAAATAATCCTGACTACTGGGTTGCCACACTGTTAGATCCCCGGTACAAAAGTAAATTTTCAGAAATTATTCCTGCCATAGAAAGGGATGCACGCATGCAGGAGTATCAGCAGAGACTGTTGCAGAATCTTACATGTGCTTTTCCACAAAATACCAGTGGTGCACGTAGTGAATCTCACAGTTCCAACTTGCCAACCGTGGGACCGTCAAGTGTTCAGCACTCAAACCGTAACAGAACCACAGTATCTGCTGGTAACATCAATTTTGCGGAATCATTTCACCACTTTTTTAGCCCATCCTTTGCAAGGCCACAGGAGACAAGAAGTCTGACACATAGTCAACGCCTAGAGACGATGGTACAGGAGTATCTCCAAGTAAACATTGAAGCCACGACTGTGTCACTGGACCCTTGCTCTTTTTGGGCTTCCAATCTGGATAAATGGCCGGAGCTAGCCACTTACGCCTTGGAGATCTTGTCATGCCCCGCAGCCAGCGTTCTGTCTGAACGTGTGTTCAGCGCTGCTGGTGGTGTGCTGACAGATAAGCGCACGCGGCTCTCCACTGATAATGTAGACAGACTCACGTTCATAAAGATGAACAAATCATGGATCCGAAACGACTTTTCTACCCCTGTGTCATCCTGGGGAGAGTAAAAGCTTGATGATTGGTTAAAATCACCCTACCAACCGTTTTAAGCTTTCAAATTACTAATCATGTTTATCTGTATCTTGGCTGGAAAATAATTTGGGCTTTGTAGCAGTGTGCAGCACTGATCCTATTAGGCCATCTATACTAAAGCTTCACCAGATTTAAAATTTAAAATAATTTTTAGCTGCATCTAGCCCGGAAAATAATTTTGGGGCTCCGAGATGCGCAAGACACATAATTGCCTTCTTGCTGCACTACCTGCAGCATGACCCTCATATTGTCAGAATTCGAAGTAATCATGACTACTGGGTTGCCACACTCTTAGATCCCCCAAACTTTTCGATCAACCTTTTCATTTTAATAAAGACCAAAAAAATGGTCATTTTTGAAATTATAAGCATTAGCAGGTTGTTAGAAACTGAAATCAAACAGTTTTCAACTCAAAACTTTATTCTAGGTGATGTTACATTTTCACATAGGACCCCTTGTTCGAAAGGAGCTTCTGAACTCTCTCGTCCATTGAATTTGTCAGGTTTTGGATGGTTTCTGCTTCAATTGTTTTGCATGAGGACAGAATACCCTCCCAGAGCTGTTGCTTAGATGTGAACTGCCTCCCGCCATCATAGACACTCCTTTTAATGATGCTCCAAAGGTTCTGAATGGGGTAGAGGTCAGGGGAGCATGGGGGTCACACCATAAGTTTGTCCCCTTTTATGCCCATATCAGCCAGAGATGCAGATGTTTTATGTGCAGCATGAGATGGTGCATTATCATGCAGAAAAATGATCTTGCTGTGAAATACACGGTTCTTCTTCTTGAACCATGGCAGGAAGTGCTGTTTGAGAAAATCCACATACATTATGGAGTTCATCTTTAGCGCCTTCAGGGATCCTAAAGGGGCCGACAATCTCTCTCCCCATGATTCCAGCCCAAAACATTACTCCACCTCCTCCTTGTTGGCGCTGTAGCCGTGTTTGCGTGGGGTGTCCATCAACCAGCCATCCTCCACTCCATCCATCTGGACCATCGAGCGCTGCACGGCACTCATCCGTGAACAAAACTGTTTTGAAATCAGTCTTCATGTAATGTTTGGCCCACTGGAGCCGTTTCTGCTTGTGTGAAGTGGATAGAGGAGGTCGACAGGATGGCGTATGCACAGCTGCAAACCTCTGAAGGACCCTGCATCTTGTTGTTCGGGGGACGTTGGAGGCACAAGCAGCTTCAAAAACTTGTCTGCTGCTATGACAAGGCTTTTTGGCCGCTGCTCTTTCAACCTGACGTAATTGCCTGTAGGAAAGAGTCCTCAATTTGCCCTTATCAGCACGCACACGTGTGTACTGTGAATCAGCTACATACTTCTTGATTGCCAAGACACTTCATCCTGATCATCGCACAATGTTGATTGTAGTCATGCCTTGACCTAAACACTCCACAATTTGTTGCTTCTCAGCAGCCGACACATCCTTTTTCTTTCCCATTTTGGCAGAAAATGTAGGCTGCTTAATAATGTGAGACAGCCTTCTTAAGTAGTCTTGCCTTTCATTGGACACACCTGCCAAACTAATTAGCACAGGTGTCTGCAATTGCTTACAGTGATATAAAGAGCCCTGACACACATCACCATCAATGAGTTTAACTGACAAACAAACAAATTCTTCCCTTATCACTCCTAAACACTTTTTGCATAATAATTTGGAACGCGGTGTACATGTGCTTTTCCACAAAACACCAGCGGTTCACGTAGTGAATCTTACAGTTCTAACTTGCCAACCGTGGTCTGTATGGAATTGTTCAATAAAGGGCCCAAAATTAAGATAACATAGATGGGAGAGGTCTCTATGAATAGGAATTCCTAAGTATTTGATACCCTGTGAGGGCCAGGCAAAGGGAAAGTTGGACTGGATGGAATCCTATATGGATTTGGGGAGGGAGACATCGAGGGCCTCAGACTTCGCTGCATTGATTTTAAAATTTTACCATGTAACAAAGTGATCTATTTCAGCCATAACAGCAGGGATGGATATATGTGATTGAGTGATATATACTAGGACATCATCAGCAAATAGAGAGCACTTGTACTCGGTGCCTCCCACCTCAATCCACCTAATATTGGGGTTATGGCGAATTGATGAGAGCAGGTGCTCCGTCACTAGGATGTATAAGAGAGGGGACAGAGGACATCCCTGCCTTGTCCCATTGGTGATTGTGAAAGGTGATGAAAATGTTCTGACGCGCCCCCTGGGCCTTGGGACACCCGGAGCCGGACCCTTTTTGGTGGATGCTGGTGGTTGTAGTCTTCGTGGCGGCGACCCGGTTCCGTGGCTCAGGGCGGTCAAACCAGTGGCGGAACTATTTATGTGGTTTTGATGTTTAAATGTCCGACTACGCCACCCGTGGATTGCGGTCAGAGTGAACCGCCGCTACAGGGCAGACCGCTGAGGCTGGTGTTGTGGGTGCAGCAGAGCGTAGCATAACTCCCCACGGGAGGAGTATAGCCTCAGGGCAGTGTATGCGGAGGATGGGGGTGATGGTGCAGGGCAGCAGCAGTAACGACACGGAGTCAGTGATGCAGTCCAGGGCCTTTACTCACAGTTCTTATTATCCAGACCACGTCTGCAGGTAACGGCTGCCCACGTCGTACTGTGCTCACCAGGTGAGGGGCTCAGACAAATCCCAGATAACTTTGGAGCACTTCACAGGACCCCCTTTGTGTGTCCTTTGTCTGGCCTTTCTTACCAACACTTCTGTCCGGCTGCCTCGGGCCTCCTCTTGGTAAACTTGGCGCCAGTTTCCCTGACCCTATGTGGTGCCTTCCTAGCGGGTGTAGCGAGGGGCTGCGCCACATAAAATGTCAGAGCCTCCGGTTTCTAGCTGAGGGTCATTTCCTGCCTCCACTAGTTCGGGGACCGGTCTCCCCCTTTGGCCTGACCCCTCCACGCAGGTGGATTCGGGCGTGCGGTGGCGACTCGCCCGTCCGCACCCCTGGGATCCCTTCATTCCTCGTTCCTGGAGCCTTCTCCGCTCCTCTTCCTTCCTTCTCCCTCTTCCAGGCCTGGGCCTCTGTTACTAGGCCCGCCTCCGGAGCAGAGCTCATGCAGAGCCCCTGCTCCCTGCCACTTCTGCTCAGACTTCTCTGCACTGAACTAAGATGGTGCCCACCTTTTATACTCCCTTCTCAATGCACCCAGGAACTGCTTCCTCCCTGCTCCTGCACTACAGGGTTCCCCTTCCTCAGTGTTCCCTCCCCCCACTCCAGCCAGGGACAGGGACTGTCGTGCCCATCTCAGGGGCATATTGGTCTCCCTGCCCCACGGCAATGTGGTGTAATGCATGCAGGTGTCGGGTCCTGATCCACACTCCATCCTTACCTGAGAGTGAGATATCACACCTCTGGGTGAGGTGCAATACGTCTGTAGCAACCGAGCCCTCAGGGTGCTACAGTTCCATTTATCTTCAGCCTAGGTGACGTATTGCGATACAGGGCCGTGATTTTGGCTATAAAAGGGTCCCCTAGACCCCTACCCCAAGCTTTTTAAGAGAATCATATATGGCGTGCCAGGAGACTCTATGGAATGCTTTCTCAGCATCCAACGAGAGTATCTAATTACAAATTTTTAACTGCATCTAGCCCAGGAAATACTTTGTGCCTAGTAGCAGTGTCTGCTAGTCAGCGGATTATCCCGGCTGTTAAGCAAGCTGCACCACCTGTAGTTTAGACACTTAATTTTTTCAAAGGAAATGCTTCGGGATCATGGGATACTTAGTGAAGAGCATCAGGAGGCACCCCAAGGCATAGGGGCTGGGACTGGCAGTAGGATGCCTTGCGGTGGACAGCCGAGCTCGATCTTTATAAAAGCTTTTTAACTGCAGCAGCTTTAGTGGACGCTACTGGAGCTGGAATTACCGCGGCTGCTGGCATGAGACTTGCCCTCCAATAGATCCTTGTAAATGGATTTAAAGTGTATTCATTCAAATTAGAGAGACAATTTAAATTAAAAAGCTTAGAGCTGCCTCCACCACAGGGGGGCTCGCTCGACCCACCAGCGGACAGGCACCAGTATTGGGAGAGGGGGGCTGGCCGTCAGGGTTCACCGCGGCTCTGGCACAAACCCGGCGACACGGAGGTGGCACGGGCAGGAGCGGACTGGCCGTCTCGTCTTCTCACTTTTTGGATTTTAGAAGGGCATGACATGCCTATATCTGTGTCTCCCCCTCCTTTTACTCCTCCACCTCTTTTATTTTCGCATGACTATATGTACTTGTCACTTTTCCATGTGTTAGTTATGTCTTCTGAGCAGTTTGTCAGCTTTTGGACACCTTTGAAGGTGTTTTCTATGTGTTTCTATGTGTTTTTGTTTGCCTGCCATTGGTTTTAACGGTGTTCGAAGGTGTTCGACGAACAGTTCGACGAACAGTTCGGCGAACACACGGGTGTTCGACGAACCGAACCGAACTCGAACACTACGGGGGTGGCTCAACACTAGTCATAACAACAGCTTGAAAAATTATTTTAAAATCTGAAATGTTGTCCTACTGAAATGTATGTTCAGTAAATGCCCTGAATACTTGGTCGGGCTCCTTGAGCATCAATTACTGCATCAAAGCGGCAATGTGGTATGGAGGCGATCAGCCTGTGGCCCTGCTGAGGGGTTATGGAAGCCCAGGTTGCTTTGATAGCCGCCTTCAGCTCGTCTGCATTGTTGGGTCTGGGGTCTCTCATCTTCCTCTTGACAATACCCCATAGATTCTCTATAATAGATTCTCTATGGGGTTAAGGTCAGGCGAGTTTGCTGCCAATCAAGCACAGTGATACTGTTGTTTTTAAACCAGGTATTGGTACTTTTGGCCGTGTGGACAGGGGCCAAGTCCTGCTGGAGAATGACATTTCCATCTGTGTCACCCAGGCCTGGATGCCACAAGTGTAATTAAAGCTGTGTCTGAGAGCAAGGGGGAGGTTCTCTGGTCAGGGGAACATTAGCATGCAATGCCTCCTGTCTCAGGCCAGTAGGGGGAGCAGGCTGCCCCTATAAAAGCTGGTGCTGGGGGCAGGGTTGGGGAGAACTGGATTGCCTGTCTCAGCTTTGAGACGTGTCCCAGAGTGGAGCAGGGACAGAAAGTTGATTGCACCTAAGAGGAAGTGTGGCAGTAGGAGAGAGCCACAAGCCAGAGACAAGAGGCGAAGAGAGCCTGTCTTGGCAGATAAAGACTTACTTTACCAGACTTTGGTGTCTGAGGCTGGAAGGATTCTACATCCCCCAGCAGAGAACCAGTCCGCAAGGGACTATACATTCCTTGGCCTAAGAAGTCTGGAGGCCCTACCACAACCGAAGGGACCAGTGAAGCCGTACAAGGCTGGGAGCAGAAAGGAACCCACGTCGCAGGCCATACAGGCGAGAAAGCACGGAAAGCTCGGAAACGTGGGCTGTTACCCTATAAAGAGGAGATAGCCAGAAGGAGCGCAGAAAGCATGGTAGGCCTACACCCTCACCCTGACCAGGGCCAATTTCCCCGTTGCTCTCAGACATCCAGGTCCCCTCCTAGCTGGGACTGTTTGTGGGTCAGTTTACCTGTTCAAGTAAAGACCCTGGACTGCAACCTGTTGTCTGTGTGCTCCTTGCTCCTCCAGCAATATCATCACTGGGACTCTCACTACCATCACTCCCACCATCCACTATACTGCCCTGGGGCCGCACTCTTCCCGTGGGGAGTCACACTACCATAGCTGCACATCTCATCAGCCCCAGCGGTCTGCATGCAGCGGCGGTTCCTAATAACCGCAAATCCACGGGTGGCGTAGTCGGACATAATCAATATAACGGACTACCACTGGCCTGACCACCCTGAGCCACGGAACTGGGTTGCCACTACTACTCCCATCGTTCCCTATTGCCCGGATCCGAGTGCCCCACGGCCCAGGGGGCGAGTCAGCTTTGGCGTAGTCGGCAGGATTTCGTGCCCGCAACCACCGGGTACTGCGTGCCTGAAAAAGACTTTTGTAACTTACCTGTGGCGAAGTTTCCCGCCGTCCGGAGTCGTTTCCCGCCATCCGGAGCCGATTCCCGCCATCAGACGCCATCTTGGACCGTTTCCCGCCGTCCTCTGCCGTCTTCCCGCCATCGGACGCCATCTTCAGGACGCCGCGCGGGAAGAAGAGGGGCGTGGACGTCAAAACCGCGCGAGATCCGAAGCTCCGCCCCACGCACCGACGCTGCGCAAGGTCCTGGAAGGGAGAGAGAGTGACGCTGACGTCATCGGAGTGCGACGCCAGGTCCTCGTCCAGAGCAGCAGCGGAGCCGCGGCCTACAGAAGAGGATCGTCGGAAGGTAGGCCGCACTTCACTAGGGGGGGAGGAAGATGTCGGACACAGAGGCGCCCACTACCACCAACGCAGCTGCAGCAGCGGTGATGCCCTTTTCCTTGCCCTACATCCCTGGAGCGGCCTGGCTGCCAAAATACTCAGGGGAGCCCCATGCCCTAACTGACTTCAAGGAAAGACTGTATAGTTTGTTCCAAGTTTACCCCCTGACAGAGTAACAGAAGGTCAGCATATTGACAGGGCAGTTAACTGGCGCAGCCCAAAGGGAGGTAAAATCATGGCCCATTGAGGAGAAAGGGACTGTGAAGGGTATTCTGGCCCGGCTGCGGGGTACCTTTGATACACGCACCTCCCCTGAAATTAAAATGAGGTTCTATGGATGTAAGCAGTGGGCACAGGACAGCATCAGAGACTATGCCCTAAATTTGCAGGAAGCCTTGAGGGCTATTCAACAAACTGACCCTGGCAGTGTGCAGGAAACCGATAAGCTGCTAACAGAACAATTCATAGAGGGTCTGCTATCCAGCGCCCACAGGGCCCAGCTGCGCCTCATGTTCTTCCAGAACCCCGACCTGACCTTTGCCCAATTTAAGGACAGGGCCATAAGGGTGCTCCGTGAATCTGCAACCAGTGGCGCTATAAACCCCCGGCGCCCTGCTATCACCCACCACCAGGAGGCGGCGCCCTCTTCTATGGACTCCGTGGAGGCTGATGCACAGGCCCTGAACCAAGCCCCGTCGAAAGGCCTGCACCACCAAGTCCAGGAGCTGACCAGGAGCGTCGCGGCGTTGACCAGGACCGTCCAGGCGTTGCAAGTGGACCCGTCAAGACCCATCGAGCTGGCTTCAAGTCCGGAGGATGTCCCGTGGCGTCGACAGAGGAGGATCCCGTCGTTCCGAGGAAGGCCCACAGACCGCTACGCAGAGGATGGACAGCCCATTTGCCGTCGATGCAACCAGCCCGGACACATTTCCAGGTACTGTAATTTAAACGGGTCCAACCTGGGACAGAGGGCCGACCCCCAGGCATAAGATCACCAGGCCCTTATAATTGGCGTGATAAGTACGTTGGGGGGCGCCCGGTTTTACCCGTGGTGCTGGACGGTATCCCCATGAGCGCCTTGCTGGATACTGGGTCGCAAGTAACCACAATCCCTTATGTACTTTTTAAGCAGTATTGGACTGATGCTGATATCACACGGTATCCAGACAGTAACTTGAGCATCATCGCCAGTAATGGCTTACCCGTGCCGCAGATGGGGTTCAAGGAGATGACCATTAAAATTGGTAAAGTTGAACTGCCGGCACAGGGAGTGATTATTGTGGACATTGACCGTCGTGAAAGTCACCCTAAAATAACTGTGGGTACTAACATAATTGAAAATTGTCTTTCAGAGGTAATTGTAATTCTACAACAGGTGGCGGTGAATGCTAGTTCCAGCCAACAGAGAGTCCTCAACAAGGAGATAAAAGCCCTGATGAGACGGCAGCAGGTAGAACTGTCTGGTGGTGAGATCGGTAGCGTAAGACTCAGTGATCCATTCCCCATTTCCATGCCTCCCAAAAGTGAAATGATGATCTGGTGTCGGACTGCAATCGGGTTGAGAGGTAGAGACTACCAAGCCATGGTAGAACCCGTGTACTCAGACAGCAGGCCCACCATTTTGACAGCCCGGGGGGTGGTTGATGTCCGTCATGGGAGGGTGCCCGTCCGCATCCTCAACATTTGGGAGAGGGAAGTACACTTACCCAGGTACGCTACACTCGCCAAACTGTTTGTCGTCGAACACCAAGCTATCAGGGCCGTGGAACCCTTGCCTCCATCTCCACAGGCGGAGGGTAATGGCTCCCAGAAACAAAAGGAGGACTGGTGCCAGAAACTCCACGTGGGTGCTGACTCCACTCCCCTGCACCAAAAACAAGGAGTCTACCGGGTGGTACAGGAGTACGAGAGAGTCTTTAGTAAGCACCTGCTAGACTTCGGCAGAGTAAAAGGGATAGAACACCACATCCCCACAGGGAGCCACCCACCAATAAAAGAGAGGCACAGACCTGTACCCCCTGCACATTATCAGAACGCCAAGGGTATGCTAAGGGAGATGAAAGAAGCTGGGGTCATTAGAGACAGCTGTAGCCCCTGGGCAGCCCCCTTGGTTCTGGTCAAAAAGAAAGACGGCACCATGAGAATGTGCGTGGACTATAGACAAATCAACCGTATCACCCACAAAGACGCATATCCGCTGCCTAGAATAGAAGAGTCTTTAGCCGCACTAAAATCTGCTAACTTCTTTTCTACTTTGGACCTTACTAGCGGGTACTGGCAGGTTCCTGTGGCAGAGGCTGACAAGGCGAAGACCGCCTTCACCACCCCGATGGGACTGAGCGAATTCAACTGTATGCCTTTCGGGCTCTGCAACGCACCAGGGACCTTCCAGCGGCTGATGGAATGCTGTCTAGGGCACCGAAACTTCGAGACGGTCCTCCTTTACCTGGACGACGTGATCGTCTATTCGAAGACCTACGAGGACCATCTCAAGCACCTGGCTGAGGTGTTCGAAGCCCTGGCAGGCTATGGCCTGAAGGTGAAACCATCGAAGTGCCACCTGCTGAAACCAAAGGTCCAGTACCTAGGGCACGTGGTAAGCGCGGAAGGAGTGGCCCCCGACCCTGACAAGGTCACGGCAATCAAGAGCTGGCCAAGCCCCTCGAACATCAAAGAGGTGAGACAGTTTCTCGGGTTGGTAGGCTACTACCGAAGGTTCATCCCCGGGTTCACTAAGATGGCAGCTCCTATGCAGGACCTCCTGATCGGACAGTCCAAGTCCAGAAGTCAAAAGCCACCCTTCAAGTGGGATAAACCAGAAGAGGAGTCCTTCCGCCAGCTAAAGTTGGCCCTCACTGGGGATGAGATCCTGGCCTACCCTGATTATGGCCAGCCTTTCATTCTCCACACAGATGCCAGTAATGTGGGACTGGGAGCCGTACTGTCCCAAAACCAACAGGGCAGAGAACAGGTGATCGCATACGCCAGCCGGAAGCTGAGGCCCACCGAAAGGAACCCGGAGAATTACAGCTCCTTCAAGCTAGAATTCTTGGCGGTGGTGTGGGCCGTGACGGAACGCTTCAAGCATTACCTGGCCTCCGCAAAGTTCACCGTGTACACGGACAACAACCCGTTGACACACCTGGACAATGCAAGACTGGGTGCCCTGGAACAGCGGTGGATGGCCCGTCTCTCCAACTATGACTTCGTGATCAAGTACCGGGCAGGCAAAACCAACGCCAACGCGGACGCCCTATCAAGAATGCCTCACTTACCTGAAGGTGACGAAGACCCAGGAGAGCTGGAGGAGGTAGAACTCCCCGCGTTTCACCGGTATGGAGCCGCTCAACACTCTCACCGCGTGAAGGAGGAGGATCTAACAACTGTGATGATGAATCCCCTACCTCACCACAGCTGGGCCGAGACCCAAGATAGTGACCCTGCAGTCCGCCTGGTGAAAGATCTGCTGACCCGGGAAGACGCCCGCCTAGATCCAGATGCCCCAGAGGAAGCCAAGCAGCTATGGAAGGAGAAGAGCAAGCTGTTCCTCTACGAAGGCAAGTTGTGCAGAAGGATTGTCAACCACCGGACGCACGAGCTGACCTGGCAAGTCGTGGTCCCAAGGCGAGATGCAGCTATGGTCCTGGGAGCTTACCATGACAGAGCGGGACACTTCGGTTGGAAGAAACTGGAGTTCCTACTAAGAGGAAGGTTCTTTTGGGTCGGCATGAGAGGAGCAGTAGAAAAGTGGTGCAGAGACTGTGGCCCTTGTCACCTGAGGAGGAAGGACCGCACCAGCCAGAAGACACCCTTGAGGCCCATCGTCACCACGCAGCCTCTTGAGCTGGTAGCTCTGGACCACGTCAAATTGGCTCCAAGCCGGTCCGGATACATCTACGCCCTGACAATCGTGGACCACTATTCCCGTTTTCTAGTGGTGGTCCCGGTAAAGGACTTGACAGCCCAAACAGCGGCCCGAGCCTTCCAGCAATACTTCTGCCGTCCACACGGGTATCCGGAACAGGTCCTGACAGACCAGGGTCCAGCGTTCGAAGCTGAAATCTTCCAGGAGTTCTGCAACCTCTATGGCTGTAAGAAGATTCGGACAACGCCTTACCACCCCCAAACCAACGGGATGTGTGAGAAGATGAACAATATAGTCATTGATCTCCTGAAGACGTTGCCCCTGGAGGAACGCAGCCTGTGGCCAGAAAAATTGCCGGACCTGGTAGACATGTACAACAACATCCCGGTGAACGCTACAAACTGCACCCCGGCTTACCTGATGCGAGCCAGACCGGGTAAGCTGCCCGTAGACCTGGAGATGGGAGTCCTAATACCTGAGGACACCTCCCCGGATGAGGACTGGGATACGGAAAGGCAACTGCAGTACAAGAAGGTACAGGAGAGTGTGGAGAAGAGCCTGGCCCAGGTGAGAGAGAGGCAAGAAAAACTCTTCAATCAACACGCCCCTGCTGGTCCCCTAGAACCTGGTGAGCAAGTCCTGAAGCGAAAAAGAAGGCTACATAAGTTGGACGACCAGTGGGAAAGGGAACCCTACACCGTACTGCAGTCTGACCACGACAACCCAAAGGTGTGCGTAATCACCAAGGACGGAGAAGAAACCACTAGTGTCGTCTCCAGAGACCACCTCAAAAGGTGCCCCGAGCAACTCCGTAGTGCAGAAGAGGATCAGAGTGACCTTGAACCCGCAGAGGACAAGGAAGAAATGATCAGCACCGTTCTCGGAGAGTTCCCTCAGTCCTGGACTCGCATAAATGATGCCATAGTGGTACCTGTCCTGCATTTCCTGCAACCGGCCCAGCAACAACCAACACCAGAGCCGGAAGGTGAAGAGGAGCAAGCGGTTCCAGAGGCAGAAGAGCCTGTACCAGCAGCCCAGGAGAGTCAACCCTCTGCTGACAGTGAGCCTGCCATGCCTGCGGTAAGCCAAAGAACCCGCAGACAGCTGCCTGCCCTACCTGTACACCCAGCTGGTAGCTGTACCCCTAACGCTAGTGGGGAAAACCAGGTTGGTCCACCACCAGACAGTGAGCTACGTAGGTCAACCAGGAGCACAAAGGGACAGATACCCGCTTGCTGGAGAATATAGAGTGTACTAAGATTGTAAATAACCCTGTTGCAAAATGTTGAATTGTTTGCCAAAGTTACCTGCATGTTTATTGATAGTGTGTTTCAGTTTCTTGCAGTTACCGTAAGGATTCACAGGTTATGGACTTTTTATAACCGGGACCTTGTATGGACTGCGTTCGGAGCCTAACCCAGGAATGAACTAAGACTGTGAAGGACTTGGGGTAGGACAGATCCCCACCTGGTTAAGGCTCCCGTTGTTCTGGTGATATGGACACCCGGTCACAGGCCACACTGTGACCTAAAGAACTCAATTTGTGCGTCGTCTGTCTATTAATGTTTTATTGTTATGCATATTGTCTTTGTTTGCTGTTTAGTCCCGGAGTACTAAATTTCACTAGGGGGGAATGTGTCACCCAGGCCTGGATGCCACAAGTGTAATTAAAGCTGTGTCTGAGAGCAAGGGGGAGGTTCTCTGGTCAGGGGAACATTAGCATGCAATGCCTCCTGTCTCAGGCCAGTAGGGGGAGCAGGCTGCCCCTATAAAAGCTGGTGCTGGGGGCAGGGTTGGGGAGAACTGGATTGCCTGTCTCAGCTTTGAGACGTGTCCCAGAGTGGAGCAGGGACAGAAAGTTGATTGCACCTAAGAGGAAGTGTGGCAGTAGGAGAGAGCCACAAGCCAGAGACAAGAGGCGAAGAGAGCCTGTCTTGGCAGATAAAGACTTACTTTACCAGACTTTGGTGTCTGAGGCTGGAAGGATTCTACATCCCCCAGCAGAGAACCAGTCCGCAAGGGACTATACATTCCTTGGCCTAAGAAGTCTGGAGGCCCTGCCACAACCGAAGGGACCAGTGAAGCCGTACAAGGCTGGGAGCAGAAAGGAACCCACGTCGCAGGCCATACAGGCGAGAAAGCACGGAAAGCTCGGAAACGTGGGCTGTTACCCTATAAAGAGGAGATAGCCAGAAGGAGCGCAGAAAGCACGGTAGGCCTACACCCTCACCCTGACCAGGGCCAATTTCCCCGTTGCTCTCAGACATCCAGGTCCCCTCCTAGCTGGGACTGTTTGTGGGTCAGTTTACCTGTTCAAGTAAAGACCCTGGACTGCAACCTGTTGTCTGTGTGCTTCTTGCTTCTCCAGCAATATCATCACTGGGACTCTCACTACCATCACTCCCACCATCCACCACACTGCCCTGGGGCCGCACTCTTCCCGTGGGGAGTCACACCATCCCTAGCTGCACACCTCATCAGCCCCAGCGGTTTGCATGCAGCGGCGGTTCCTAATAACCGCAATCCACGGGTGGCGTAGTCAGACATTATCAACCAGTACATAGCAGACTACCATTGGCCTGACCACCCTGAGCCGCAGGACCGGGCCGCCACTACTACCCTCATCGTTTCCCTATTGCCCGGATCTGCGTGCCCCACGGCCCAGGGGGCGAGTCACATCTCCAATAAGCTTGTCGGCAGAGGGAAGCATGAAGTGCTGTAAAATGTCCTGGTAGACGGCTGCGCTGACTTTGGTCTTGATAAAACACAGTGGACCTCCACCAGCAGATGACATGGCTCCCCAAACCATCACTGATTGTGGAGACTTCACACTAGACCTCCAGCAGCTTGGATTGTGGCCTCTCCACTCTTCCTCCAGACTCTGGGACCTTGATTTCCAAATGAAACGCAAAATTTACTTTCATCTGAAAACAACACATTGGACCACTGAACAACAGTCCAGGTCTTTTTCTCCTTGGCCCAGGTAAGACGCTTCTGGTGTTGTCTTTTGGTCATGAGTGGATTGACACAAGGAATGTGACACTTGTAGCCCATGTCCTGGATACGTCTGTGTGTGGTGGCTCTTGAAGCAATGACTCCAGCAGCAGTCCACTCCTTGTGAATCTCCCCAAAATTTTTGATTCGCCTTTCTTAACAATCCTTTCAAGGCAGCGGTTATCCCAGTGCCTTGTGCACCTTTTTCTACCACACTTTTTCCTTCCACTCAACCTTCCATTAATATGCTTGGATACAGCACTCTGAACAGCCTGCATCTTTAGCAATGACCTTTTGTGGCTTACCTTGTGGAGTGTGTCATTGACTGCCTTCTGGACATCTGTCAAGTCAGCAGTCTTCCTCATGATTGTGGAGCCTACTGAAACAGACTAAGCGGCCTTTTTAAATGTATAGGAAGCCTTTGTGTAGCGTCGACGTTTCTGCATCCTGCCAGGCAGAGACGCCGATCCCCTCACCCCCACGGTCCCGGTCCGGCATCCTCCGGCTCCCCTTCTGCATCTGCCCGGGGTGCGCGCACCACGCGCAGTTCCTCGGGCATTGTAATTAGGGTGCTCGCGTGCGCTCCCTCCCTCTCAAAGGGACCATGCGCACCTTCCTAAAGAGTCCCCGGCCAATGGCCGGAGGACTGCCCTTATATAAGGCACCTCCTCCAAAATGGAGGTGCCTGTGCAAGGTTGTTGTTTGTGTGCTAACACCCTCGCCAGCCCTCAGGTTCCCGTGCCCGCCTGCCTATCAGCCGTGCCCGCCTGACTGTCTACCAGCCGTGCCCGCCTACCTGTCTATCAGCCGTGTCCACCTGCCTGTCTAGAAGCCGTGCCCCCCTGCCTGTCTACCAGCCGTGCCCACTGCCTGTCTATCTGCCGTGCCCTCCTGCTTGTCTACCCACATCTCCTGCCTGTCTACCTTCCATGCTCATCTGCTGTGCCTGTTGGCTTCGGCCATCAGTCCCGTGGGAGACGCCTGCTCTCACACAAAGTCGGTCCCAGAGTGGCACCTGGTTCACCTTTCCGGAGCCTCCTTGGTTCACAGAGTCGACTAAGCCACCATGTGGCCAGGGTCGGTCCGGGTAGGCACTTAGTTACGCCCCTCTGGTCCCTCCTTGTATCACAGCACAGAGATTCCACCACCCGGATCCGTAACAGTTTGCACAGGCCATGGAATCTGGTGGCTTCCAGGCTCCTTCACTCTCAGACCTGTACCAAGAGGTCTCTCGCCAGAGATCCCAACAGGATACTATCCTGTCCTATCTGCAGACAGTCAACTCTCGCTTGAACGCGCTGTCCACCCCGACTGTGTCCGCCTCTAACCAAGCAGCACCCTCTTCGGCGGCACCTCAACCCAGTGGTGCTGTGGCATCCGGCTTAGGACCGCGGCTATCTGCTCCTCCACATTTTGGTAGTGACCCTGCCCTAAGTTGAGGCTTCATTAATCAGTGCATTCTGCACTTTGAACTCCTGGCACACCAGTTTGCCTCCGACCGGGCCAAGGTGGCATTTATCATATCTCATTTCACAAGAGAGGCATTGGTGTGGCTTAACCATCTGTGGGAGAGAGGGGATCCTCTGGTGTCCGACCTCCCTGTTTTCCAGAAGGTGTTCGATGAGCCTGGTTGAAAATCTTCGACTGCCTCCTCTCTTCTCCGACTCCGCCAAGGGAGACTTTCTGTGGGACAGTATGCCATGCACTTCCACACCCGCGCATCCGAACTTGCCTGGAACATAAATTATCCTTTGATAAAAAGGAGGCAGAGACACTGCCACCTCACAGGCCATATGATTGTCTCATCGACCTAATACCTGGTGCTTCACCTCCTCGCGGGCGAATGTACCCCTTGTCGCTGGCCAAGACCAGTGCTATGTCTGAGTACATAGAAGAGAATCTTGCTAGGGGATTTATCCAGAAATCCACCTCTCCGGCTAGAGCAAGATTCTTCTTCGTCCAAAAGAAAGACGGCTCTCTTCATCCATGTATCGACTATAGGGGCCTAAACCAGATTACCATCAAAAATAAGTACCCCCAGCCTCTCATCTTGGAGCTGTTTGATCACCTAAAAGGCTCGAAAATCTTCACTAAGCTCGATCTTTGTTGGGCGCACAATCTGGTCCGGATTCGCCATGGAGACGAGTGGAAGACGGCATTCAACACTCGGGATGGTCACTACGTAACTGCGTGATGCCCTTCGGTCTCTGTAATGCTCCAGCAGTCTTTCAGGAGTTAGTGAATGACATCTTCCGAGATCTCCTGTATTCCTGCGTGGTGGTGTACCTGGACGATATCTTGGTGTTCTCCCCTGATCTGCCCTCTCATCGGAGGGATGTTCGTCAGGTATTGCTGAGGCTCCGGAAGAATCACCTGTATGCAAAGTACGAGAAATGCCTCTTTGAGCAGACCTCCCTACCATTTTTGGGGTATATCATCTCTAAGACTGGACTGCGGATGGATCCCGAGAAGGTGTCTGCCATCTTAAAGTGGCCCCGACCTGAGGGGTTGAAGGCTATTCAGTGGTTTCTGGGATTCGCTAACTATTACCGCCTCTTCATTCCTCATTTCTCCTCCCGGACTGCTCCCATCTCTGCTCTCACCCATAAAGGGACAAATTCCAGGGTATGGACTTCTGAGGCGCAAAGTGCCTTTGTCTCTCTTAAGCAAGCCTTCTCCTCCACTCCAGTGCTACATCATCCAGATTGCAATAAACAATTCTTCCTGGAGGTTGATTCCTCTTCCTCCAGGGCCGGAGCAGTGCTCATCCAGAAATCCTCGTCCGGGCGAATGATGACCTGCGGCTTCTTCTCCAAACTCTTTTCTCCGTCTGAGCGCAATTACTCCATAGGAGATCGAGAACTGCTGGCCATCAAATTAGTGCTGGAGGAGAGGCACTACTTGATTGAGGGGGCTCTGCACTCGGTGGTCATCTAAACTGACCATAAAAACCTCGCTTACTTGCAGACCGCCCAAAGACTAAATCCGCGTCAGGCCAGATGGTCTTTCTTCTTTGCTTGTTTCAACTTTACTCTCCATTACCGTCTGGCAGACAAGAATATTAAAGCTGAAGCTCTATCCCGCTCATTCCTGTCTACCGACCAAGAGGAGGAGCCTCTACACATCATTGACCCCTCCAGAATAATGACTGTTGCTCCACTTGACGTGTCTCATCTTCCTCCTGGTATGACCTTTGTAGCGGCTCAGGATCGGAAGAGGGTCTTACTCTGGGGTCATTCGTCCTAATTGGTTGGTCATGCTGGCCAGAGGAAGACGCTTCTGCTCATTGCCCGACATTATTAGTGGCCCACCCTGTGCAAGGATGTTGCTGATTTTGTCGCAGCTTGTTCCTCTTGTGCCCGTAACAAGATACCTAGTCACCTCCCAGCTGGTGATCTTCTTCCTCTCTCCGTGCCTTCTGCTCCTTGGCAACACATTGCTATGGACTTCATCACTGATCTTCCAGTATATGCCGGTTCTACCGTCATATGGGTGGCCGCTGACCACTTCTCCAAGATGGCTCACTTCATTCCTTTGCCTGATCTTCCATCCTCACCTGTGCTGGCTAAGGACTTCATCCATTACATCTTTCGTCTCTATGGCTTACCCCTCCACATTGTCTCGGACAGACGAGTTCAGTTCACTTCTCGCTTCTGGAGAGCCACATGCAAGCTGCTGGATGTCACTTTGGACTTTTCTTCGGCCTATCATCCTCAGTCCAATGATCAAGTGGAACGTATTAATCAGATCCTTACCAGTTTTCTTCGGCACTTTGTCAACGCTCACCATAGCAATTGGGTAGAACTTTTGCCTTGTGAGTGAGTCCTCTGCTAAGTCTCCGTTTTTGTGGTTTACGGTCAACACCCCTGAATTCTGTTTCCCGTCTCTTCTTCAGTGGACAATCCTTCTGCGGAGTCTCTCGTCAGTGACTTTTCGGTGGTTTGGGAAGACACTAGATCTGAGCTTCTTCAGTCCTCCGAGCGGATGAAGAAGCATGCTGGTAAAAGACGTCTGGATCCGCCCCTATTTCGTCCGGGAGACAAGGTCTGGCTTTCCTCCAAATATGTCCATCTCAAGATACCATCATACAAGTTGGGCCTGTGGTTCATCGGTCCTTTCGAGATTCTGAACCAAATAAATCCAGTGGCGTACAAACTGAAACTCACAGATTCCCAATTCCTTTCATGTGTCTCTCCTCAAGCCTGTTGTCCTTAATCCTTTCTCTGACGATCCAGGTACTACTCCAGCTCCAGTCTCCGCTGAGGACATCTTTGAGGTAGAGAACATTTTGGCCATCAAGAGGGTAAGAGGAAAGACTTTCTTTCTTGTGGATTGGAAGGGGTTTAGTCCTGAGGAGAGGTCTTGGGAGCCCAGGGAGAACATTCATGCACCTCATCTTCTAGAAAAATTTCTTGCGGGCTTAAACAAGAGGGGGCGTAAAGGGAGGGGTGCTGTAGTGTCGGCACCTCTGCCTCCTGTCGGGCAGAGATGCCGATCCCCTCACCGCCGTGATCCCGGTCCGGCATCCTCCGGCTCCCCTGCTGCATCTGCCCGGGGTGCACGCACCATGCACAGTTCCCCGGGCGCTGTACTTAGGGCATGCGAGCATGTGCTCCCTCCCTGTTAAAGAGGCCGCACACATCATCCTAAAGAGTCCCCGGCCAATGGCCGGAGGACTGCCCTTATATAAGGCACCTCCTGCAAAATGGAGATGCCTGTTCAAGGTTGTTGTTTGTGTGCTAACACTCTCTCCAGCCCTCAGGTTCCCATGCCTGACTGTCCATTAGCTGTGCCAGCCTGCCTGTCTATCAGCCGTGTCCACCTGCCTGTCTAGCAGTCGTGCCCGCCTGACTGTCTATCAGCCGTGTCCACCTGCCTGTCTATCAGCCGTGCCCACCTGCCTGTCTATCTGCCATGCCCGCCTGCTTGTCTACCCGCATCTCCTGCCTGTCTACCAGCCGTGCTCATCTGCTGTGCCTGTCGGCTTCGGCCATCAGTCCCATGGGAGTCGCCTGCTCTCACACAAGGTCGGTCCCAGAGTGGCACCTGGTTCACCTTCCCGGTCCCTCCTTATTTCACGGAGTCGACTAAGCCGCCATGTGGCCAGGGTCGGTCCAGGTAGGCACTTAGTTACGCCCCTCTGGTCCCTCCTTTTAACACAGCACAGAGGTTCCACCACCCGGATCATAACACTTTACATTTGTTTTTTGTTAATTATTCTAATTTACTGAGATAATGACTTGTGTTTTTATTGGCTGTAAGCCATAATCATCAACATTAACAGAAAAAAACACGTGAAGTAGATCACTCTGTTTGTAATGACTATATACACTGCTCAAAAAAATAAAGGGAACACTGAAATAACACATCCTAGATCTGAATGAATGAAATATTCGCATTGAATAATTTGTTCTGTACAAAGTTGAATGTGCTGACAACAAAATCACACAAAAATCATCAATGGAAATCACATTTATTAACCAATGGAGGCCTGGATTTGGAGTCACCCCCAAAATTAAAGTGGAAAAACACACTACAGGCTGATCCAACTTTGATGTAATGTCCTTAAAACAAGTCAAAATGAGTCTCAGTATTGTGTGTGGCCTCCACGTGCCTGTATGACCTCCCTACAACGCCTGGGCATGCTCCTGATGAGGCTGAGTATTGTGTGTGGCCTCCACGTGCCTGTATGACCTCCCTACAACGCCTGGGCATGCTCCTGATGAGGCTGAGTATTGTGTGTGGCCTCCACGTGCCTGTATGACCTCCCTACAATGCCTGGGCATGCTCCTGATGAGGCTCAGTATTGTGTGTGGCCTCCACGTGCCTGTATGACCTCCCTACAACGCCTGGGCATGCTCCTGATGAGGTTGTGTGTGGCCTCCACGTGCCTGTATGACCTCCCTACAATGCCTGGGCATGCTCCTGATGAGGTTGCGGATGGTCTCCTGTGGGATTTCCTCCCAGACCTGGACTAAAGCATCCGCCAACTCCTGGACAGTCTGTGGTGCAACGTGACGTTGGTGAATAGAGCGAGACATGATGTCCCAGATGTGCTCAATCGGATTCAGGTCTGGGGAACGGGCGGCCAGTCCATAGCTTCAATGCCATCATCTTACAGGAACTGCTGACACACTCCAGCCACATGAGGTCTGGCATTGTCCTGCATTAGGAGGAACCCAGGGCCAACCGCACCAGCATATGGTCTCACAGGGGGTCTGAGGATCTCATCTCGGTACCTAATGGCAGTCAGGCTACCTCTGGCGAGCTCATGGAGGGCTGTGTGGCCCTCCAAAAAAATGCCACCACACACCATTACTGACCCACTGCCAAACCGGTCATGCTGAAGGATGTTGCAGGCAGCAGATCGCTTTCCACGTCTGTCACATGTGCTCAGTGTGAACCTGCTTTCATCTGTGAAGAGCACAGGGCGCCAGTGGCGATTTTGCCAATCCTGGTGTTTTGTGGCAAATGCAAAGCGTCCTGCATGGTGTTGGGCTGTGAGCACAACCCCCATCTGTGGACGTCGGGCACTCATACCACCCTCATGGAGTCGGTTTCTAACCGCTTGTGCAGACACATGCACATTTGTGGCCTGCTGGAGGTCATTTTGCAGGGCTCTGGCAGTGCTCCTCCTGTTCCTTCTTGCACAAAGGAGGAGGTAACGGTCCTGCTGCTGGGTTGTTGCCCTCCTATGGCTCCCTCCACATCTCCTGGTATCTGCTCCATGCTCTGGACACTGTGCTGACAGACACATCTACCCTTCTTACCACAGCTCGCAGTGATGTGCCATCCTGGATGAGGTGCACTACCTGAGCAACTTCTGTGGGTTGTATTGTAGACACCCCCTCATGCTACTGTACCTCTAGGGGTGAGAGCAATGGCAAAATGAAAAAAGTGACCAAAACAACAGCCAAAAAGGATGAGAACAGAGAAATGGTCTGTGGTCACGACCTGCAGAACCGCTCCTTTATAGGGGCTGTCCTGCTAATTGCCGATCATTTCTACCTGTCATCTGTTCCATTTGCTCAACAGCAGGAGGAATGGATTCACAATCAGTGTCGCTTCATAACTGGACACATAGATTTCACAGAAGTGTGATTGACGTGGAGTTACATTGTGTTGTTTAAGTGTTCCCTTTATTTTTTTTGAGCAGTGTATAATATAGGAGTTTCACTTTTTGTATTGAAGAACTGAAATAAATTTTAAAACCTTTTTTTCACTTTTTATTGTATTTAATAATCCCTTTAGGGGACTTTAACCAGAGATCATACATAGAGCATCAGCAGCACTGCTATGTATAGTGACAATCATGATCTCCTATGAACGTCGGCCATGGGCTGGCTTTCACAGGAGAGTCGTTATTACAAGCACGGGGATCATCAGCAGACCCCCAGCGGTCATGGCAGAATGACTAATGCTAGCTTTGGAGTATCACACAATAATCATTTTATTTTTTTTTTATCAAAAAAAGTAATAGCTCACAAGAATTATATCTGGTTTTCAAAACTTAGATTTGTGTAAAATGTATATTGTTGAATCGCAGTTTGCCCTTTCGAGTGGATGTCTCTTGTCTCATTGGCTCCTTATAATTCCTGGTTATTATTTTGCGCTCGAGTCGTCAGGTTATTTCTAGACAGTAAATATCTATGGAATCTGATAGTTTACCAGTTTCTTTAAGGATTTTCAAGTATAGAAAAGTTTCCCCATGACCAAAAATTTACATCTTGTGTACATTTCTCAGATCACTGGAGATGGTGATTGTGAACAAGATTACAAATTAACTTATTACTTTAATAAAGTTTTTCCAGCAACTTCAAATCTATAAAAAACTGGCAAAATTTTAGATAAGAATTTAAAGTAAGTTGCAGAATATATTAGGAGCCAATAGAATAGTAATCCTTTATGTTCTCTCTGTGATTTTGTGGGTTAGCTCTGGGTTCTCCAGCTTCCCAGCTTCTCCCACACTCCAAAGACATGGGGAAATTAGATTGTGAGCCCCAATGGGGGCAATGATGATGATGTATGTAAATTCCTGTGCAAATTAATGGTGCTATATAAGTGAGTAAAATAAATAATCATATTAAATTAGTGTGAAATGTTTAGGAATTTAAGGAAACAAGGAGATTTGGGCAAATAGCCTAAATTGACTGTCACTATTTTACATTTGGCAGAAGATTGCATCAGTCAGAGATGGACCACATGACTTTGGGCCTTTCACGTCACATGATATAGCATGGCCAATCAGTAAGAATTATCTGAGCCTATATAAAAGCCAGGGCAGGGAATGCAGCAGCCATTTTGTTGTGAATATTGATAATGAGGGCACGTCATAGCTCACAGTTTAGACATAGAGATAGGAAGAGAAAGTCATAAAACACTGAAAAAACTGTACAGATGAAGAAAATTAGTGTGTGAAGAAAAGAGTAATGCAGATTTATTTCATAAGGAGAAGGAGATAGGAGAGTTGAATTACAGATGAATTACACCCCAGAGTACTGAAGGAGATCGTAGAAGAAATTTTAGAACCACTCTCCATAATCTTTGAAAATTCTTGGAGAACAGGAGAAGTCCCAGAAGACTGGAGAAGAGCAAATATTGTTCCTATCTTCAAAAAGGGGAAGAAGGTGGACCCAGGGAACTATAGGCCGGTGAGTCTGACTTCTATACCAGGAAAGATCTTTGAACAAATTATTAAACAACATGTAGGTAAGTACATGGATAAGAATGAAGTGATTAACCAGAGTCAGCATGGGTTTGTAACTAACAAGTCATGTCAGACTAACTTAATTTCCTTCTATGACAGAATCACTGACTGGGTGGATCAGGGAAATGCTGTAGATATAGTATATCTTGACTTCAGCAAAGCATTTGACAAAGTATCTCACACCATCCTTATTGAAAAAATGACCAAGTATGCAATGGACCAGGCAACTGTTAGGTGGATTCATAACTGGCTTAGTGATCGGACTCAAAGGGTGGTTGTAAATGGCTTCACATCCAGCTGGATGAATGTCTCAAGTGGGGTACCACAGGGCTCCGTCCTGGGACCTGTATTGTTCAACATCTTTATCAATGATTTAGATGAAGGAATTGAGGGTAAACTGATTAAATTTGCTGATGACACAAAGCTAGGAGGGATAGCTAATACTAGAGAAGAGAGAGAGAGGATTCAAAAAGACCTAAATAAACTGGAGCAGTGGGCAGCAACCAACAGAATGGTTTTTAACAGGGAAAAATGCAAAGTACTACATCTGGGCAATAAAAATGAAAAAAGCATATACAGAATGGGAGGAATAGAGCTAAGCAACAGTACATGTGAAAAAGACTTAGGTATACTAATAGATCATAGACTGAACATGAGTCAACAGTGTGATGCAGCAGCAAAAAAGGCAAATACAATTCTGGGATGTATTAACAGAAGCATACAGTCTAGATCACGTGAAGTCATTATCGGACTTTACTCCTCTTTGGTCAGACCTCATCTGGAATACTGTGTACAGTTTTGGGCACCACATTTTAAAAAAGACATAGACAAACTGGAGCAAGTTCAGAGAAGAGCGACCAGAATGGTGACTGGTCTGCAAACCATGTCCTATGAGGAACGGTTGCAGGATTTGGGAATGTTTAGCTTGCAAAAAAGAAGACTGAGAGGAGACTTAATAGCTGTCTACAAATATGTCAAGGGCTGTCACATTGTAGAAGGATCATCTTTATTCTCATTTGCACAAGGAAAGACTAGAAGCAATGGGATGAAACTAAATGGGAGGAGACACAGATTAGATATTAGAAAAAACTTTTTGACAGTGAGGGTGATCAATGAGTGGAACAGGCTGCCACGAGAGGTGGTGAGTTCCCCTTCAATGGACGTCTTCAAACAGAGGCTGGACAGACATCTGTCAGAGATGATCTAGTGAATCCTGCTTTGAGCAGGGGGTTGGACCAGATGACCCAGGAGGTCCCTTCCAACTCTACATTCTATGATTCTATGATTCTATGAGTCACTGTGTCTGTGAGGCAGGAGAGTCACTGTATCTGATATACTGCAGGGTCAGGAAGGGACACGTAGCTGCTGTTTGCTTGATCAGTGATCAGTATGGTTACAGAGCTGCTGCTGCAATATATTCACATATTTTCTGTGCATTTATGCAGATGCAAGCCACCAATATTGTGGAAAGCAAAAAAAAGCATTAAAAAACAGCTTGGAAAGAGTTGGATTCAGTCCTAGAAGACCTCAGAGTGTTGTAGGTGTTTTTTCAGGACAGTTGGAGGCTTTGGAGTCCTTTCCATTTGGGGTGAATCGATTCAGTAATTGATTTTCCCTCAATTAAATACTTTGAAATTTCAGAAGATTTTCAGATTAGTAGTTGCTTTCCAGAACTTTTATATCAATCTTGACATAAGAAAAAGTAATTGTCTTCTTGACTTCATATGCCCATCCCCTCACCCTATACAGGGTAAAAGAACCTAAATAAAATTCAGACTAAATGTGACTTGGTTCTAATGTCCACAGCAACCAAGTTTAAAAAAAAATTGGCATAACATTTTTCAAGAATGACTTCAATTAGGGCCTGGATGCTGGATGGAGAGTGATGACAACTAGTCTCTTCACAACTCCCCATAGGGATCCGGTTGGGTCAGATCAGGAGACACTTGGCCACTGAGTCACTGCCAACCTGTTCTTTAGAAAATCAGCAGCAGATGTGAGTTTTGGATACATGAGTATATGAATACTGACACTACAGGAACATTTACACAGGTTTAGGTGGGAAAAAGTTAATGGGAGGATCCTTAAGTGGACTGTTTTGCCTATTTTGAAATGGGTATTGCAATTTCCAAGCCACACACTTTTTTTCCTAACACTTTCCAAGTATCTGTGCAGTATTGTTTCTTCAGTTACAGGATCAATAACTAGTAAATTTGGTTCTTGGCTTTGTTAGTGTATTCATGTATTGAGCTTGGATCTGTTACTGCATCTTTGTATTAAATGGGTTTTCCGGGCTCTAGACAAATTTCTACAGTCCCTCTATGTCACTGCAGATTGCTGAATCGTTATAGTGTGCTGTGCACACACTGTCAAGGTCCCCCTCTATTCCCAGCGTAGTGACCGTTAGTGTGCGATTTGCATAGCTGTGGTCACATGCCAACTAGAGTCTCAGAAGAACATTGAAAGAAGCGGATGAGAATCTAGTCGGCATTTGACTACAACTATGCAAATCACACGTTTGTGTTCATTTAACCACCCACTCTTACTGGGACTAGAGGAGAATTATGACAGTGTATAAACCATTGGCAGTGTGCAAAAACTGTTTTAAGGGTATGTGTATGCGACATCTGCTTCGCCAAGTTTTTCTAGGCGAAGCCTCTTAAAAGAAGTAATAAAATACTAAATATGGGCACTATGTTGTTTTTACAGTGCTCTACATTGTGTTACATTTTTGCAGCGCTTTTTCAGGCGGAATCCACCTGAAAAATATGTTGTGTACACATACCCTAAGCATGTTTCTGGTACCATGTTTTTGTAACCAGCTTGGTTCTTTTACTGCATCTATGTTCTTAGCTTGGTGCTAGTACCATATCTGTGCAATGAGTGTCAAATCTTTGGTGTGGATGTTTCTGCATATAGTCTGATGTATCAAGTCCATTCAATGGATAATTTCACTCTGTAAACACAATAAACATGGGCCACTGTTGTTTATTTGCACCCCAGGCTAAAATTAGTTAGCAAGCCTCGGAACCGTCTAGAATGATCAATCTAGGAGGAGAAATAAGCAGATTTCCCAGATAAGATATACAAATGTATCTCACTAAATTAGAATATCATCAAAAGTTAATTTATTTTAGTGCTTGAATACAAAAAGTGAAACTCCTATATTATATAGAGTCATTACAGACAGAGTGATCTATTTCAATTATTTATTTCTGTTAATGCTGATGATTATGGCTTACAGCCAGTGAAAACACAAAAGTCATTATCTCAGTAAATTTGAATAATTAACAAAAAACACCTGCAAAGGCTTCCTAAGCATTTAAAAAGGTCCCTTAGTCTGTTTCAGTAGGCTCCACAATTATGGGGAAGACTGCTGACTTGACAGATGTCCAGAAGGCAGTCACTGACACACTCCACAAGGTCCCAGAGTCTGGAGGAAGAGTGGAGAGGCCACAATCCAAGCTGCTGGAGATCTAGTGTGAAGTCTCCACAATCAGTGATGGTTTGGGGGGCCATGTCATCTGCTGGTGGAGGTCCACTGTGTTTTATCAAGACCAAAGTCAGCGCAGCTGTCTTCCAGGACATTTTACAGCACTTCATGCTTCCCTCTGCCGACAAGCTTTATGGAGATGGAAATGTCATTCTCCAGCAGGACTTGGCCCCTGTCCACACTGCCAAAAGTACCAATACCTGGTTTACACACAACAGGATCACTGTGCTTGATTGGCAGCAAACTCGCCTGACCTTAACCCCATAGAGAATCTATTATAGAGAATCTATGGGGTATTGTCAAGAGGAAGATGAGAGACCCCAGACCCCACAATGCAGACGAGCTGAAGGCGGCTATCAAAGCCACCTGGGCTTCCATAACACCTCAGCAGCCATAGGCTGATCCCTCCATGCCACAGGCTGATCCCTCCATGCCACATTGCCGCATTGATGCAGTAATTGATCCACAAGGAGCCGACCAAGTATTGAGGCATTTACTGAACAGACATTTCAGATTTTAAAATAATTTTTCAAGCTGTTGTTATAAAGTATTCTAATTTACTGAGATAATACCTTTTGTGTTTTCATTGGCTGTAAGCCATAATCATCAACATTAACAGAAATAAACACGTGAAATAGATCACTCTGTGTGTAATGACTCTATATAATAGATCCCTCTGTGTGTAATGACTCTATGTAATAGATCCCTCTGTGTGTAATGACTCTATATAATAGATCCCTCTGTGTGTAATGACTCTATATAATAGATCCCTCTGTGTGTAATGACTCTATATAATAAGACCCTCTGTGTGTAATGACTCTATATAATAGATCCCTCTGTGTGTAATGACTCTATATAATAGATCCCTCTGTGTGTAATGACTCTATATAATAGATCCCTCTGTGTGTAATGACTCTATATAATAGATCCCTCTGTGTGTAATGACTCTATATAATAGACCCCTCTGCGTGTAATGACTATATAATAGATCACTGTGTGTAATGACTCTATATAATAGATAACTCTGTGTGTAATGACTCTATATAATAGATCCCTGTGTGTAATGACTCTATATAATAGATCACTCTGTGTGTAATGACTCTATATAATAGATCCCTCTGTGTGTAATGACTCTATATAATAGATCACTCTGTGTGTAATGACTCTATAGAATATAGGAGCTTCACTTTTTGTATTGAAGAACTGAAATAAATTAACTTTTTGATGATATTCTAATTTAGTGAGAAGCACCTGTATTACAAAGTTTCTTATTTTTATGAGTACTATTGATTTATAAAATTAAAATTAAAATGACTCTTTAAGTTTCACTTAGTTTGATGTTCTACTAGGTTATAATTAAGAACCATTGGAGTTCAAAACGTGGCAAACGGTAATGCTTTCCTTGGGCTCTATGATTCTATTGGATGGAATGCACGTAACATTTTACAACATGTTTTTTAATGGATTTTTATTATAAGACAAGAAATGTTATTACGTGTTGAACCCAGCTGTTTTGGATCTTGCATCCTGCATTGTGGATTGAAGATCGCATGCCCTAGCGGCACAGGTGAATGGATTATACATATATAATTTTAGAAAAAGCAATACTGGAAAACGTGGGTTAACTGCACTGCTGATGAATACCAATTGAAGATTCCAGATGACCGATCAACGCGTTTTGAAGTCATCCGACTTCTTCATCAGGACAAACCACAAATACCTGAAGAAGTTGAATGACTTCAAAATGCGTTGATCGGTCATCTGGAATCTTCAATTGGTATTCATATCAGCAGCGCAGTTAACCCACTTTTTCCAGTATTGTTTTTCCTCGGATTCCACTTTTGGACTTGCAGCAGCTGACATTTTGAGTCATTACAGTAGTTGTGTTTCACCCCATCTCATCAGGTGAGCATCCTCCAGTACCCTGATAACCTCCATCATTGAATAAAATCCTATTGCACTTCATTGTTCTTCCAGTTTCCTTCACTAATACTTATATAATTTTGAAAAAAACCTTACCAACAGATGACAAACACAAGTTTTCCTTTTACAATAAATTCAAAATTTTATTAAATACATTTTCTTTATATATTTACGAAAAACTTCATCTCTTAGACCATAGATGACCGGACTGAGGAGTCTCGGCAAACACGTGAGCATAATGTAGTTTGTGAGGAGTAAGTAATTTATGTAATTTATTAAGAGGGTCTCGGTTATAGTGGAGATGAAGGAGACCATACATAATATGAGCTGGAAGGCATGGAGCATCACCGTTTTACCAGCTTTAAGGGCGGATGACCCTCCAGAACCGATTTTCCTGGCGACCAGCATAACTTCAATGTAAGTAAATACAATGATCAAGGCGACCGCGGCGAAGCTGAGGATATTAATGAAGGACAAGATCACATTCTGTATGGGACTTACAAACAACATTAAATGATCACAAAACCCATGTAAGGAAAAAAAACTTCCTTCAATCGAGTAGATTATGAAGTCGGCAATACTCGGACAGACTCCTATGAGCCAGATCACCAGAATTGCAGATCGAGCTCTTTTTACTGTGCAAAGCTTTAGATGCCTTAATGGGAAACATATGGCTACGTAACGTTCTAGAGACATGACGGCCAGGTTGTATGGGGTCACTCGAAAGCAGCAAGAGGCCAAGGTGTGAAGCACGAAACAAACCGGCGCGGAGAAGTGGACAGAATACATGGCAGTCACGAAAATGAAATTTCCCAAGGCGAGATACAATGCATCATTGATGAGCATGTGGACAAAGAGGATGTAACGAGACTTCTCCCAGATGTGAGGATTGGAGAAGAAGATCTTCAGAAGAATGGAGATGATGTACAGGAAGAAGGTGAAGAATAGAAAAGTGAAAACAGCAAGAACAGATCGGGTGACAGTATCAACCATTTGAAAATAAGAGGACATCAGCGTATCATTCCCAGAGATAGATGTGAAATTCACCATAGAAAACTGGATGACAGCACTTCTTTTTTGGTATCTCACCCTTAAAGGAAACAAGAAGACGACAGTGTTGAGCTTGCAGATATGTAGAATACATAGATGTCTGTATATCTCGCATATCTCAGACTTTTCTTTCATTGGAGCATGTTCATATGAAATCCAATGAAAAAAACATCCATAAAATTTTTGTATGGTTGCCAGATTACAGCTTCATACAACTCAGAGGTTCTACGAAGCCGTATTATGACATGTTAATGGATAGTTTGCTGTGAGTTCATCTCCCAGCACCATAAACAGCTAACTTTGCCTGGAGAATTTACAGAAAGTGAGACATTTCCGCTCTCGGGACAGATGGCTCAAGTTTGCCATGGCAGCTGTTCCTGACTAGGGTACCCCTCTATCTGAGAAACCTATATGACCTAAATTAAGCACATCGTAGACCTTGGAAGGATTTTGATATGGACCCCTGACCTATGCTGGGACTAAGGGGCTCCAGAAGATTATCTGAGCACTGTGCCTTCTGACTTTGCTTTTGGAGAAGCTCATAGACATAATGGAGATGGTCCATTCTAACCATTGATAGAGTCAATCCTTATGGTGGCCAAATATCTACAATATTCGTCTCCAACCTGTAGTTCTCAAGTTGTGGTGAAACTACAACTATCAAAAAGTCATTACAGCCACACACTGGCCATTACTCTAAGACAGGGATGTGTAAAACTCAAACACGCAGAGGGCCAAAATAAAAAACTTGGACAAAGTCGCTTGCCAACCAGTGTACAGTATAATGGGCCTCACACAGTCCTCCAAAGAGAATAATGAGCCCCACATAGTCCTCCATACAGAATAATGTTCCCACATAGCTTTCCATACAGTATTATGGCCCCATATAGTCCTCCATACAGAATAATGGCCCCACATAGTCCTCCATACAGTATAATGGGCCCCACATAGTCCTCCTTACAGTATAATGGCCCCACATAGTCCTCCATACAGAATAATGGCCCCACATAGTCCTCCATACAGAATAATGGGCCCCACATAGTCCTCCATACAGTATAATGGCCCCATATAGTCCTCCATACAGAATAATGGCCACACATAGACCTCCATACATAATAATGGCCCCACACAGTCCTCCATACAGAATAATGTGCCCCACATAGTCCTCCATACAGTATAATGGCCCCACATAGTCCTCCATACAGTATAATATCCCCACATAGTCCTCCATACAGTATAATGGGCCGCACATAGTCGTCCATACAGTATAATGGCCCCACATAGTCCTCCATACAGAATAATGGCCCCACATAGTCCTCTATACAGTATAATGTCCCCACATAGTCCTCCATACAGTATAATGGGCCCCACATAGTCCGCCATACAGTATAATGGCCCCACATAGTCCTCCATACAGAATAATGGGCCCCACATAGTCATTTATGCAGTATAATGGGTCCCACATAGTCCTCCATACAGTATAATGGGCCCCACATAGTCCTCCATACAGAATAATGGCCGCACATAGTCCTCCATACAGAATAATGGCCCTACATAGTCCTCCATACAGTATAATAGCACCACATAGTTCTCCATACAGTATACTGGCACCACATAGTCCTCCATACAGTATAATGGTACCACATAGTCCTCCATACAGTATAATGGCCCCATATAGTCCTCCATACAGAATAATGGCCACACATAGACCTCCATACATAATAATGGCCCCACACAGTCCTCCATACAGAATAATGTGCCCCACATAGTCCTCCATACAGTATAATGGCCCCACATAGTCCTCCATACAGTATAATGTCCCCACATAGTCCTCCATACAGTATAATGGGCCGCACATAGTCCTCCATGCAGTATAATGGCCCCACATAGTGCCCCATACAGAATAATGGCCCCACATAGTCCTCTATACAGTATAATGTCCCCACTTAGTCCTCCATACAGTATAATGGGCCCCACATAGTCCGCCATACAGTATAATGGCCCCACATAGTCCTCCATACAGAATAATGGGCCCCATATAGTCATTTATGCAGTATAATGGGTCCCACATAGTCCTCCATACAGTATAATGGGCCCCACATAGTCCTCCATACAGAATAATGGCCGCACATAGTCCTCCATACAGAATAATGGCCCTACATAGTCCTCCATACAACCAGACAATGTGAACTGAGGTCTAAGATGGCAGCCATACAAGAAACAGAGGCATGTTCACACTAGCAAAAAAGAAGCAAGACAAAAATATATCTCATACCCTACCATAATTATATATAAATGTAAAGCAAAGTTGCATAATAAATATAGGGTACTTAGTGAACTATTTTTGATCAAAAAAAGTATACAAGCCGTCCCACCAGCGGCAAGGTGACCCTAAATTGGGATGGTACCTATACTGCCTATATTAAAAACCTTACTGTATATCAAAGTTGAAATAATGCATATAAAAGGGTAGACAAATAGGACCGGGTCCCAACTCCAGACCACCTAGGCCCGTGGTAAGCTACATATATACCAATCAGCTCAACAAAAGGGCATGCCACACCCTTAAATTGCACAGAATGCAAACAAGTCAAAAAACCAGACAATGTGAACTGAGGTCTAAGATGGCAGACATACAAGAAACAGAGGCATGTTCACACTAGCAAAAAAGAAGCAAGACAAAAATATATCTCATACCCTACCATAATTATATATAAATGTAAAGCAAAGTTGCATAATAAATATAGGGTACTTAGTGAACTATTTTTGATCAAAAAAAGTATACAAGCCGTCCCACCAGCGGCAAGGTGACCCTAAATTGGGACGGTACCTATACTGCCTATATTAAAAACCTTACTGTATATCAAAGTTGAAATAATGCATATAAAAGGGTAGACAAATAGGACCGGGTCCCAACTCCAGACCACCTAGGCCCGTGGTAAGCTACATATATACCAATCAGCTCAACAAAAGGGCATGCCACACCCTTAAATTGCACAGAATGCAAACAAGTCAAAAAAACAGACAATGTGAACTGAGGTCTAAGATGGCAGACATACAAGAAACAGAGGCATGTTCACACTAGCAAAAAAGAAGCAAGACAAAAATATATCTCATACCCTACCATAATTATATATAAATGTAAAGCAAAGTTGCATAATAAATATAGGGTACTTAGTGAACTATTTTTGATCAAAAAAAGTATACAAGCCGTCCCACCAGCGGCAAGGTGACCCTAAATTGGGACGGTACCTATACTGCCTATATTAAAAACCTTACTGTATATCAAAGTTGAAATAATGCATATAAAAGGGTAGACAAATAGGACCGGGTCCCTTTTATATGCATTATTTCAACTTTGATATACAGTAAGGTTTTTAATATAGGCAGTATAGGTACCGTCCCAATTTAGGGTCACCTTGCCGCTGGTGGGACGGCTTGTATACTTTTTTTGATCAAAAATAGTTCACTAAGTACCCTATATTTATTATGCAACTTTGCTTTACATTTATATATAATTATGGTAGGGTATGAGATATATTTTTGTCTTGCTTCTTTTTTGCTAGTGTGAACATGCCTCTGTTTCTTGTATGTCTGCCATCTTAGACCTCAGTTCACATTGTCTGGTTTTTTGACTTGTTTGCATTCTGTGCAATTTAAGGGTGTGGCATGCCCTTTTGTTGAGCTGATTGGTATATATGTAGCTTACCACGGGCCTAGGTGGTCTGGAGTTGGGACCCGGTCCTATTTGTCTACCCTTTTATATGCATTATTTCAACTTTGATATACAGTAAGGTTTTTAATATAGGCAGTATAGGTACCGTCCCAATTTAGGGTCACCTTGCCGCTGGTGGGACGGCTTGTATACTTTTCTTGATCAAAAATAGTTCACTAAGTACCCTATATTTATTATGCAACTTTGCTTTACATTTATATATAATTATGGTAGGGTATGAGATATATTTTTGTCTTGCTTCTTTTTTGCTAGTGTGAACATGCCTCTGTTTCTTGTATGTCTGCCATCTTAGACCTCAGTTCACATTGTCTGGTTTTTTGACTTGTTTGCATTCTGTGCAATTTAAGGGTGTGGCATGCCCTTTTGTTGAGCTGATTGGTATATATGTAGCTTACCACGGGCCTAGGTGGTCTGGAGTTGGGACCCGGTCCTATTTGTCTACCCTTTTATATGCATTATTTCAACTTTGATATACAGTAAGGTTTTTAATATAGGCAGTATAGGTACCGTCCCAATTTAGGGTCACCTTGCCGCTGGTGGGACGGCTTGTATACTTTTTTTGATCAAAAATAGTTCACTAAGTACCCTATATTTATTATGCAACTTTGCTTTACATTTATATATAATTATGGTAGGGTATGAGATATATTTTTGTCTTGCTTCTTTTTTGCTAGTGTGAACATGCCTCTGTTTCTTGTATGTCTGCCATCTTAGACCTCAGTTCACATTGTCTGGTTTTTTGACTTGTTTGCATTCTGTGCAATTTAAGGGCGTGGCATGCCCTTTGTTGAGCTGATTGGTATATATGTAGCTTACCACGGGCCTAGGTGGTCTGGAGTTGGGACCCGGTCCTATTTGTCTACCCTTTTATATGCATTATTTCAACTTTGATATACAGTAAGGTTTTTAATATAGGCAGTATAGGTACCGTCCCAATTTAGGGTCACCTTGCCGCTGGTGGGACGGCTTGTATACTTTTTTTGATCAAAAATAGTTCACTAAGTACCCTATATTTATTATGCAACTTTGCTTTACATTTATATATAATTATGGTAGGGTATGAGATATATTTTTGTCTTGCTTCTTTTTTGATAGTCCTCCATACAGTATAATAGCACCACATAGTTCTCCATACAGTATAATTGCACCACATAGTCCTCCATACAGTATAATGGCACCACATAGTTCTCCATACAGTATAATGGCACCACATAGTCCTCTATACAGTATAATGGCCACACATAGTCATTTATGCAGTATAATGGGCCCCACATAGTCCTCTATACAGTATAATGGGCCCCACATAGTCCTCCATACAGAATAATGGCCCCTGTGCTCTAAGATATTGCAAAAGAAATGCAAAACCAGAAAGGGGGAGGGGGAGTCAGTAACTTTTACCATCCTTTACCTATCTACATACAAGGTAATGGATACTCACCTTTGCATACTCAGCATAGCTAAATAGACATCTGAGGGGTTTGACTTCTCTTCAATGTGGCTTCTACAGGGTGCACATATTTATAGTTGTCGGTTAAATCTCCCTGTAGGATTTATCATCTTTTTAGTATTTTCATATTAAGGCAATAAATGAGACTCTAGAGAAGGTGGCACAGAAATGGAAGATTTAATCAATATAGCAGCAAGCAAAAGCAACGCACAAGCAGATGTAGCAGATGTTACCTAGTATTCCTGGGAATATAATGGGTTATGGGGCTATGACAATGCAGAACGCTTAAACTGCAGTCACGATTAACCATTGGGACAAAGTCGATTCTACAACATCCGAATTGTAAATTTTATACAATAGAAAAAGGCCCATACCGATAATGGATGCCAAGAATGCACACCAAAATAATGGGGGATTCTAGTAAGGGAAGCATTTTAGGACAAGTATGAAAAGCAGGAGAAGGGATAAAGCTAGTTATTTTTTTGGGGTGATCAGCACAAAAGTAGCAAGTAGGGACAGCATGAAGTATATGAATACTTTTCAATTCTCTTGTAACATTTGGTAGCCCTTTGGGAAAAGGAGAGAATTTGGCAAGTCTACAAGTCACCCACAAGGAAGTGCTCCACTAGGCTCTTCTTTGCTTTGAGGCTGAGCAATGACATCCAGATTCTAGATAGTATGGGGGTCAGGAATTAAAAAGGGGATGGTCTGTGAAAAGGGATATTGTATGTATGCAAAAAAAAAATGTTCGGCAAACTATGTTCTCCTGGAAAACAGTTTAGAAAAGGTGACAAGTAGGGGCATGTGTCCCATTGAAAATAGTATTTAGAGATTTCATTGGATTATGCTCCATGTTCTTGGCACCAGATCTGTCTAGTTTGGGATCAGGGCATAACAGTAAATGTTGGGTGAAGATTTGTTACAATACTGTGGAACACGGCTGGAATCCAATGGCCGGAGGAGCAAGGAACAGCAGGCGGTAGAAGAAGTCATTGGATGTAGGAATGGGAGTTGAACAAACAATCCAGAGATGAGTGGGAACAATCTGGGTAAGACAGTTCTCAGGAGCTGGAGACTGGAACTAGACAACAGTTAGACACAATACTCAAGCAAATTAGTGAGAGATCCATGTGGCTTTAATTAAGTCCAAACAGGAAACAAGATGGCTTCCACAGGGCGACTGCAGAACATAATAACAGCCTCCAATGGTAAGTAGTGTAATTGCAGCACAATTTAGCAAAGTGAATCTTAGCAGCCAGGGCCTGGACAAAGTATTTTGGTCCCCTTGGCAGATGGTGACCCCCTCACTCCAAAACAAAGGAATGGCTCAGAGACTAAGGTGACAGGACTCGTAATGCACCTCCTACCTTCCCCTCCGATGGGTTAGGTAGCAAACTCTGATGACCACTTCCACTAGAATTGGCACCTTTTTCACAAAAAAAAGTCATCAAAAGTAAAAAAAAAGTGGTGTACTTTAGGAATGTGACTTAACAGGTGTTACGGGTCCGGGAGGTGGAACCTCTGTGCTACAGTGCAAGGAGGGACCCAGAGGGGCGTAACTAAGTATCAACTCGGACTGACCCTGGTCGTACGGCGGCTAACGACTCCGTGACCAGGGAGGGACCGAGCAGAGGGACCAGGTGCTACTCTGGGGACGACCTTGTAAGGGAGCAGGTGACTCCCACGGTACAGATGGCAGGGAGTGACCGGAATAGCAGGTAGGCACAGCAGGCAGGCTGGCGAGCAGAAGCCTCAAGGTAGGCTATCAGGTAGACACGGCAAGTGACGGCAGGAGTCTCTAGGTGGGCTGGCAGGTGGTCACGGCAAGTGACGGCAGGAGTCTCTAGGTGGGCTGGCAGGTGGTCACGGCAAGTGACGGCAGGAGCCTCCAGGTAGACACGGCAGGTAACAAGCGGGTAACAGGCAGGTCACAGGCGAGTGCTCCCAGGTGAGCGGGCTGGCTGGCACGGCAGGTAACAGGCAGGCAACAGGCAAGTGCTCTCAGGTGATCGTGCTGGCAGGCACGGCAGGTAACAGGCAGGCAACAAGCAAGTGCTCCCAGGTGAGCGGGCTGGCAGGCACGGCAGGTAACAGGCAGGCAACAGGCAGGTGCTCCCAGGTGAGCAGGCTGGCAGGCACGGCAGGTAACAGGCAGGTAACAGGCAGGTAACAGGCTGGCGAGCAGGACTTGTAGTCAGGCTAGCAGCGGGACCTGAGGGCTGAAGCAGAGGTAAGAAACACTGTGCAACAACTTTTGCTCGGGCACCTCCATTTTGGAGGAGGTGCCTTATATATGGGAGGACCCTCGGCTATTGGCCGGGGACGCCTTAGGACTGCACGCGCGGCCCCTTTAAGAGGGAGGGAACGCGCGCACCCTAAGCACAGTGCCCGGGGAGCTGTGCGCGCCGGCAGCAGGAAGAGGAGCGCTTGAGAACGCAGAGCGGGGAACGCGGGGAGCGAGGAGGTGAGTGGGACGGCGTCTCTGCCTGGCAGGGGGCAGAGATGCCGGTGCCACAGTACCCCCCCCCTTTACGCCCCCTCTTTTTTAGGCCAGAAAGGAATTTTTCAAGGAGAAGCGGGGCATGAATGTTCTCGCTGGGTTCCCAAGTTCTCTCCTCTGGGCCAAACCCCTTCCAATCTACTAGAAAAAGGGTCTTTCCTCTTACCCTCTTAGTGGCCAGAATGTTCTCTACCTCAAAAACGTCCTCAGTGGAAATCGGAGCAGGGGGAGCACCTGGATTGTTGGAAAAAGAGTTAAACACAACTGGCTTGAGGAGAGATACATGGAAGGAGTTGGGAATCAGTAAGGTGGCCGGGAGTTTCAACTTGTAGGCCACTGGGTTGATTTGTTTGAGAACTTCAAATGGACCGATGAACCGAGGACCCAACTTATAGGAGGGTATTTTGAGTCGGACATGTTTGGAAGAGAGCCAGACTTTATCTCCCAGGCGGAATTGAGGTGGATCCAGACGTCTCTGTCAGCATGTTTCTTCATCCGCTCGGAGGACTGAAGAAGTGCGGACCTAGTATTTTCCCAAATGGTGGAGAATTCGCTGACAAGAGCCTCCGCGGCAGGAATGTCCACCGAGGCGGAGATGGGAAACGGAATCCGAGGAAGTTGACCGTAGACCACGAAGAATGGGGATTTAGAAGTAGATTCGCTCTCATGGTTGCTGTAGGAGAATTCGGCCCATGGTAGGAGCTCCACCTAATCGTTATGGTGAGCGTTAACAAAGTGCCGGAGGTAGCTGGTAAGGATTTGGTTGATACGCTCCACTTGGCCATTGGACTGTGGATGGTAGGCGGAGGAGAAATCCAGGGTGACATCCAGTAGCTTACAGGTAGCTCTCCAGAAACGTGAGGTGAACTGAACCCCTCGATCTGACACAATGTGGAGGGGTAGGCCATGGAGATGGAAGATATGACGGAAGAAATCCTTGGCCAGCTCCGATGCAGACGGGAGACCAGGCAGAGCGATGAAGTGGGCCATCTTAGAGAAGCGGTCGGCGACCACCCAAATGAGTGTACAACCGGCAGAAACAGGGAGATCAGTAACAAAGTCCATGGCAATGTGCTGCCACGGGGCAGCAGGCACAGGAAGAGGCAGGAGGCGACCGGCTGGAAGATGTCTGGGAACTTTGTTGCGGGCACAGGATGAACAGGCCGAGACGAAGTCTACCACATCCATGTGCAGGGTAGTGTTAGAACCTTGCTCTTAGGTTTTTTTTCCTTTGCTGGTCACATGACCTTGTTGGCCTATTTAATCCTGCTCCGCCCTTCTGGCTTTGCTGGACTTCATTGTATAACTACTTTCTAGCTAGCCTGTGCTCTGTATCTAACTCTGTTAGTTTGCTTGGTCTACGGACCTCTATGTTCTATATATTTTGTTTGTTCGTCTGTCTGCTACTATTTCTGTTAGGAGGTGTCCCATTTTCCTCCCAGTCCTTAGTACTTGTAGGGATTCCTTCCCCACATCTATAGGTCTCCGTACAGACTAGCTTAGGACTTTAGCAGGTCTGATCGCAGGATCAGGTTCCCTGTTACATCGTAGGGATTCAGCTGAGTTCTATCGTAGGGACAGATCTCCTCTCTTTCCTTAGCTCTGGTAGCAGAACATAACAGTAAGTCCAGCCTGCAAATTCTCTAAGGAAAGATTTTTCTGTTCCATCATGGTGTCGGTTCAGGATTTGGCTCATCGCCTGCAGGGACTCTCTCTGGAGGTGGCCGAGCTCCGTCAGCACGTGAGTAACTGTCCTGGAGCACATTTCTTGGAGCCTAAGGTATGTTTGCCGGATTTATTTTTTGGTGAACACCGAGAATTTTTTTCATTTAAAAATGCTTGCTTATTGTATTTTCGTTTGAGACCCAAGTCCTCTGGGGATGAATCCCAGCGCATAGGGTTCATAATGTCACTTTTGCGCAAAGAGCCTCAGGAGTGGGCCTTTTCTTTGCAACCTAGTGATACATGCTTCAGATCAGTGGATAGTTTTTTTTCTGCTTTGGGACTATTATATGATGATCCTGACCGTGTTGCATCAGCTGAGACTGAGTTAAGACGTTTGAGACAGGGATCAGGTAATGTGGAAAAATATTGTACTCATTTCCGTCGTTGGTCTACTCAAACAGGGTGGAACGATTCTGCTCTGAAAAGTCTATTTCTTGCTGGGCTCAATGAAAGGGTTAAAGACCTGCTAATTGCTTATCCTACACCTGAAGATTTGCAACAGGCTATGCAATTAGCTATACGGGTGGATAGGAGACTGCGTGCAAGGGTTAATGAGAGTTTCTGGTTATGAGAATGTGTGTACTAACAGTGGTGAATCGATGGAGATTGAATCGGTGGCACCTCGCTCTCAAGAAAAAGACCGTCGATTTTCTGAAGGCTTGTGTTTCTATTGCGGAAAATCTGGTCATTTGATTAAAGGCTGTGAGCTTCGTATGAAGAAAGAAAAAAAAAAGGTCAGTCATGCCCGTATTGCCTGTTTAAATTCCAAGGGTGTATTTTTAGCTGCTTCCACGATTGCTCAGGAAAAAATAATGGAATTTCGGGTGTTTGTTGATTGTGGATCTACTCTGAATGTAATTGATGGGGGATTCTTGGAAAGACTCAATTTAAAACCCGAACCTTTATCATCCCCCATTGCTGTGGTTTCTGTGGATGGTTCCCCTTTGAAGAATATTACTCTCAAGGTCTGTGAATTTCCTCTCACTATTAATGGTGTTCACCATGAGAAATTGGATTTGGTAGTTTTGAATAACTTGCCTTCTCCAGTAATATTGGGATTGCCCTGGTTAAAATTTCACAATCCTGTACTGGATTGGTCTACCAATGAAATTAAATCCTGGAGCCATAAATGTTATGACAAGTGTTGTAACGGGCGTATTGCAGCTTTGGATAGGGGAGAATTGCCTGTTCCTATTCAGGATTTTTGGAGAGTTTTTTCTGAGAAGGAATCGCAGGTTTTGCCTCCCCATAGAGACTATGATTGTTCTATTGAATTTGTCCCTGGAGCGACTCTTCCTAAAAGTCGTTTATTTAACCTTACTATTCCTGAGAGGAAGGCTTTGGATGAATACATACAGACAAGTTTGGCCGCCGGTCACATTAGGCCCTCTAAGTCTCCTGTGGCGGTTGGATTTTTTTTTGTAAAAAAAAAGGACGGCGGTTTACGTCCTTGTCTGGATTTTCGTGAGATTAACAAAATTACTGTACGCAATCCTTACCCACTGCCATTGATTCCTGATCTGTTTAACCAGTTAATGGGGGCCAAGTGGTTCTCTAAAATTGACCTTAAGGGGGCATACAATCTGTTGCGCATGAAGGAGGGTGACGAATGGAAGACTGCTTTTAACACTCCTGTGGGTCATTTTGAGAATCTGGTTATGCCTTTTGGTCTTACTAATGCTCCTGCATTTTTTCAGAATCTTATTAATGACATCCTTAGACCTTTGATCGGCAAAAATGTGGTTGTGTATTTGGATGACATTTTGATTTATTCGCCGGATCTGGAGTCTCATTGGCGGAGCGTACGTGAGGTATTACAATTGTTAATGGACAATTCGCTTTTTGCTAAGCTGGAGAAATGTGAGTTCGCTGTACAGAGAATTAGTTTTTTGGGTTACATTATCTCCAGCGAAGGTTTTGAGATGGACCCGGTTAAAGTTCAAGCTGTACAGGAATGGCCTAGGCCTATTGGTTTGAAATCGATACAGAGGTTTTTAGGTTTCGCCAATTATTACAGAAAATTCATAAAAATTTTTTCTAGTATTGTCAAACCTCTGACCGATCTCACCAGGAAAGGTGCTGATGCGGTTCAGTGGTCTTCTGAGGCCATTGAAGCTTTTGTGTATCTCAAGGAGAGGTTCACCTCTGCTCCCATCCTTATGCAGCCTGATGTGACTAAGCCGTTTTTGGTTGAGGTTGATGCTTCTTCGGTGGGGGTTGGCGCAGTATTGTCTCAGGATAACGGGGATGGATTACATCCCTGTGCCTTTTTTTCAAAAAAATTTTCGGAGACTGAACTGAATTACGATATTGGTAATCGGGAATTATTGGCTATTAAACTCGCATTTGAACACTGGCGCCACTTCTTGGAAGGTGCGGAATTTCCCGTTCAGGTTCTTACGGATCATAAAAATCTGATATATCTTGATGCTGCCAAGCGCCTGAATGCCCGTCAGGCTAGGTGGGCACTGTTTTTCTCGCGGTTTAATTTCTCCGTTACTTACATCCCTGGTACTAAGAATGTTAAGGCGGATGCCTTGTCTCGCAGTTTTTCTCCCATAGTCGGTGCTGAGAAAGAGGAGAACATTTTACAAGAAGGTGTTGTGATAGCTGCTTTGGACTCCGTTTTGGAAGATGAGATTCTTAAAGCACAGGAGAATGCCCCATCTAACACTCCTCATGGGAGGTTGTTTGTGCCTGGGACCTTTAGGAGAGATATGTTTATTGAGTGTCACGAATCTCGGTTGGCAGGTCATCCCGGAATCTATGAGACCAAGAGACTGGTGGGTCGCAGTTTTTGGTGGCCTGGATGGCAGAAGGAAGTCATTAAGTGGGTGCGTCAATGTACTATATGTGCTAGATCTAAGTCCTCACATACTCCTGCTGCGGGGTTGCTTTGTCCTTTGGAGGTTCCTAGTGCTCCTTGGACACATTTGGCTATGGACTTTATAACTGACCTTCCCCCCTCTGAGGGTTTTACTGTCATCTGGGTGGTCGTGGACCGTTTTAGCAAGATGTGTCACTTGGTTCCCTTCGTCAAACTGCCCTGCGCTAAAACTCTCGCTAAGGCCTTTGTCAAGGAAATTGTCAGACTTCATGGCGTTCCTACTGACATTGTTTCTGATAGGGGTCCTCAGTTCGTGGCTCGTTTTTGGCGTGCCTTTTGTGACAGGTTGGGAGTTCATCTGTCGTTCTCGTCCGGATATCATCCTGAATCTAATGGCCAGACAGAAAGGAAAAACCAGGATGTTGAGCAGTTCTTGCATTGTTTTGTGGCAGACAATCAAGGGTGGTCTGAGTTTCTGCCACTTGCTGAATTTGCTCTGAACAATCATACATCTTCTTCTGCTGGTTGTTCGCCTTTTTTTTGTTGTTCTGGGAGACATCCGTCGTTTGGGTCGTTCTCCAAGTTGGGATCTGCCGTGCCTGAGGAGGAGAATTTTTCCGGTGATTTGGAGAGAGTTTGGACGGATGTGCGTGGTAATCTTCAGGAGGCCAACAGAAAATCTAAAGACTACTTTGATAGGAAACGACAGGAGGTTTTGTTCGCTGTTGGTGACATGGTTTGGTTGTCCTCTAGGAATCTGCGGTTGAGGATTCCTTCTAAGAAATTGGGTCCCAAGTTTGTAGGGCCCTTTAAGGTGCTTCAGGTTGTCAACCAATCTGCTGTTAGGTTGGAGGTTCCTACCTCCTGGAGAATTAATCCGGTATTTCATGTCTCTCTGTTAAAAAAAGCTGTTGTGTCGGATGGTGACGCCTCTGCCTCTGTTCCTCCGGTGGTGGAGGACGGGGAATATGAAATTTCTCGCATCCTTAACTCTAGACGGTATAGAGGTAGTTTGCAGTATCTTGTGGCCTGGAAAGGTTTCGGACCCGAGGATAACTCTTGGGTGAGGTCAGATGATGTTTCCGCGTCCAGACTTATCAGAGTGTTTCACAGGAGATTTCCTGATAAGCCTGGTCCTAGGGGATCCGGAGGATCCTCTTAGAAGGGGGGGTACTGTTAGAACCTTGCTCTTAGGTTTTTTTTCCTTTGCTGGTCACATGACCTTGTTGGCCTATTTAATCCTGCTCCGCCCTTCTGGCTTTGCTGGACTTCATTGTATAACTACTTTCTAGCTAGCCTGTGCTCTGTATCTAACTCTGTTAGTTTGCTTGGTCTACGGACCTCTATGTTCTATATATTTTGTTTGTTCGTCTGTCTGCTACTATTTCTGTTAGGAGGTGTCCCATTTTCCTCCCAGTCCTTAGTACTTGTAGGGATTCCTTCCCCACATCTATAGGTCTCCGTACAGACTAGCTTAGGACTTTAGCAGGTCTGATCGCAGGATCAGGTTCCCTGTTACATCGTAGGGATTCAGCTGAGTTCTATCGTAGGGACAGATCTCCTCTCTTTCCTTAGCTCTGGTAGCAGAACATAACAGGTAGGCCACCAGTTATGCCGGGTAATGAGTAGGAAGGTCTTCTTTTGGCCAGCATGGTCGGCTAATTTAGATGAATGACCCCAGTGAAGAACCCTCTCACGATCTGGTACCGCTACAAATGTCTTACTGGGTGGAAGACGAGTCAGATCCAAGGGGGCCACATTCATCACTTTGGAGGGGTCGATGATGTGCATAGGCTCCTCCTCTTGATCGGAGGACAGGAAGGATCGGGACAAGGCGTCGACTTTGACATTCTTGTCTGCCGGACGGAAATGTAGGATGAAGTCGAAGCGGGCGAAGAACAAAGACCACCGGGCCTGACGCGGATTGAGTCTTTGGGCATTCTGGAGATATGCCAGGTTTTTGTGATCCGTATAGATGATCACCGGGTATAGAGCCCCCTTCAAGCAGGTAACGCCACTCCTTCAGCGCCAATTTAACGGCTAACAGTTCTTGGTCTCCTATGGAGTAGTTGCGCTCAGACGAGGAGAAGAGTTTGGAGAAGAAGCTGCAGGTTACCATTCTCCCGGATGAAGACTTTTGGGTGAGCACTGCTCCGGCTCCAGAGGAGGAAGCATCAACCTCCAGGTAGAACTGTTTGCTGCAGTCCGGACGGTGCAGCACTGAGGCAGAGGAGAAGGCTTGCATTAAGGAAAGGAAGGCCTCCTCAGCTTCGGGCGACCATTCCTTGGGATTTGCTCCCTTACGGGTGAGCGCCGATATGGGAGCAGTCAGGGAAGAGAAGTGCGGGATGAAGAGACGATAGTAGTTGGCGAAGCCCAGGAATCGCTGAATCGCCTTCAACCCCACCGGATGGGGCCACTTTAGGACAGCAGAGAGCTTCTCGGGATCCATTCGTAGGCCTGTCTGGGAGATAACAGGAAGAGAGGTCTGCTCGAAGAGGCCCTTCTCGAATTTTGCATAGAGGTGATTCTGCCTGAGCCTAAGCAGGACCTGACGAACATCCCTCCGGTGTGTGGGAAGATCCGGAGAGAAGACCAAGATATCGTCCAGGTACACCACCACGCAAGAGTAAAGAAGATCACGGAAGATGTCGTTGACCAATTCTTGGAAGACGGCAGGAGCATTGCAGAGACCGAAGGGTATCACACGGTATTCATAGTGACCGTCCCGGGTATTGAATGCCGTCTTCCACTCGTCTCCTTGACGGATTCGGACCAGGTTATACGCCCCACGTAGATCTAGCTTGGTAAAGATCCTAGCTCCCTTAAGACGGTCAAACAACTCGGAGATGAGCGGCAGGGGGCATTTGTTTTTTACCGTGATTTTGTTGAGTCCTCTATAGTCAATACAGGGGCGTAATGAACCATCTCTCTTCTTGACGAAGAAGAATCCGGCTCCAGCCAGGGAGGTAGATTTCCGGATGAATCCCCTGGCCAGATTCTCCTCGATGTACTCCGACATGGCAAGGGTTTCGACCGACGACAACGGGTAAATACGCCCACGGGGTGGAGTAGCGCCGGGTACCAGTTCGATCGGGCAATCATATGGCCTATGAGGTGGCAGTGTCTCTGCTTCCTTTTTACCAAAGACATCTGCATAGAACCAGTAAGGTGCCGGTAGACCGGGTAAATTAGCCGTTGTAGGTGGAGGACGAGCCGGGTGAACCGGAACCAGGCAGGTCCTATGGCAATCCTGCCCCCACCGGAGTACTTCACCGGATTGCCAGTTCAGCACGGGTTCATGTGTCTGGAGCCAGGGTAGACCTAGCAATAGGGAGTGAGAGAGTCCGGACAGCACATGGAAGGATATCTTCTCAGAGTGCAGCATTCCCACCTGCAGGGTTATGGGTTCAGTGACGAGCAGGATGGTCACCGGAAGGAGTCTTCCATCCATGGAGACGACTGACAATGGTTCAGCCAGAGGTTTGGTGGGAATCCGGTATCTCTCTACCAGGGACTGGGAAATGAGGTTTCCAGCAGCTCCAGAATCCAGGTGAGCCATTTCAAAGTAAAGGCTCTCTCCCAAGGAGATAGAGATAGACAAGATCAGGGACGGAGAGGGTTTACTTTTGCCCAAGATGACCTCTCCGAGCGGTCCTAGACACTGGAGTTTCACGGCATCTCCGGGCAGGAACTGATGAAGTGCTCCTTACTGCCACAATAGAAACAGCTTCCCTCGGCTCGGCGTGATTCTTGGCGAGATTTGAACTCGGCTCACCTCATGTACGTCACTGACAGCGTGGGAGAATTCTCACGCTGAAGCGCAGAGTGCAGGAGAATTTTCCCACGCTGTCAGTGACGTACATGAGGTGAGCCGAGTTCATTGGACATGAACTCGACTCATCTGGATGCCGTCACAGCGAGACACTGAGGAGCACAAGCATGCCTGCGCTTCTCAGTGTCTGCGGGATGACAGGCTGGATGGCAGCGTTCTGCTGCGGTCCAGCCTGTCATATCGATGTAGCAGAGCTGAAGCTGTCCTGGGAACCATGGAAAGGTAAGGATGATGTTGCTTTATTATTTTTCTTTTATTGCAGGAGATCGTTGGCTTCAGCTGGAATGGGCGTGATGGTAAGTATGGTTTAATTTAGAACAATAAAGAATTGTGTGTTTATTTCAATTAAAGGTCTTTATTCGGGGTGTTGTGTTTTTTTTTAAATTCTTTACTAGAAATTCATGGCGGTTATGTCTAATATTGGCGTGACCCCATGAATTTCGGGCTTAGGGCCAGCTGATAATACCAAGGTGGCCCTAACCCCTTTATTACCCAGTAAGCCACCGCACCAGGGCCCTGGATGAGTTGGGTACAGCGCCAGAAGATGGCGCTTCTATGAACGCGCCATTTTCCGGGGTGGCTGCGGACTGCAATTTGCAGCGGGGGGGACCCAGAAAGCTTGGGCCTCCCTGCGCTGCAGATTCCAGCCCCCAGCTGCCTAGTTGTATCTGGCTGGACACAAAAATAGGGCGAAGCCCCACGTATTTTTTTTTAAATTATTTCATGAAATTCATGAAATAATTAAGAAAAAAAGGCCTTCCCTATATTGTTGTGTCCGGCCAGGTACAAATAGTCAGCTGGTGGTTGGGGGCAGCCCGTTCCTGCCTGCTGTACCTGGCTGGACACAAATATAGTGCGAAGCCCCACGTCAATTTTTTTAAATTATTTCAGGAAATTCATGAAATAATTAAAAAAAAATTGACGTGGGGCTTCGCACTATATTTGTGTCCAGCCAGGTACAGCAGGCAGGAATGGGCTGCCCCCAACCACCAGCTGCCTATTTGTACGTGGCCGGACACAACAATATAAGGAAGGCCTTTTTTTCTTAATTATTTCATGAATTTCATGAAATAATGAAAAAAAAAATACGTGGGGCTTCGCCCTATTTTTGTGTCCAGCCAGGTACAACTAGGCAGCTGGGGGCTGGAATCCGCAGCGCAGGGAGGCCCAAGCTTTCTGCCCCCCCCCCCCCTGCTGCAAATTGCAGTCCGCAGCCACCCCGGAAAATGGCGCATTCATAGAAGCGCCATCTTCTGGCGCTGTACCCAACTTATTTAGGGCCCTGGTGCGGTGGCTCACTGGGTAATAAAGGGGCTAGGGCCAGCTTGGTATTATCAGCTGGCCCTAAGCCCGAAATTCATGGGGTCACGCCAATATTAGACATGACCGCCATGAATTTCTAGTAAAGTATTTTAAAAAAACACAACACCCAGAATAAAGTCCTTTAATTGAAATAAACACACAATTCTTTATTGTTCTAAATTAAACCATACTTACCATCACGCCCATTCCAGCTGAAGCCAACGATCTCCTGCAATAAAAGAAAAATAATAAACCAACTCATCCTTACCTTCCCATGGTTCCCAGGACAGCTTCAGCTCTGCTACATCGAGATGACAGGCTGGACCGCAGCAGAACGCTGCCATCCAGCCTGTCATCCCGCAGACACTGAGAAGAGCAGGCATGCTTGCGCTCCTCAGTGTCTCGCTGTGACGGCATCCAGAAGAGCCGAGTTCATGTCCAATGAACTCAGCTCACCTCATGTACGTCACTGACAGCGTGGGAAAATTCTCCTGCACTCAGCGCTTCTGCGTCAGAATTTTCCCACACTGTCAGTGACGTGCATGAGGTGAGTTCATGTCCAATGATCTCAGCTCACCTCATGCACGTCACTGACAGCGTGGGAGAATTCTCTCGCTGAAGCGCTGAGTGCAGAATTTTCCCACGCTGTCAGTGACGTGCCAGAGGTGAGCCGAGTTCACTGGACATGAACTCGGCTCATCTTTATGCCGTCACAGCGAGACACTGAGGAGCGCAAGCATGCCTGCGCTTCTCAGTGTGTGCGGCATGGCAAGCTGGATGGCAGCATTCTGCTGCGATCCAACCTGTTATGTGAATGCAGCAGAGCTGAAGCCGTCATGTGAACCATGGAAAGGTAAGGATGATGTTGCTTTATTATTTTTCTTTTATTGCAGGAGATCGTTGGCTTCAGCTGGAATGGGCGTGGTGATAAGTATGGTTTAATTTAGAACAATAAAGAATTGTGTCTTTATTTCAATTAAAGGACTTTATTCTGGGTGTTTGTGTTTTTTTTTAACTTTGACTATGGGGTTAGTAATGGGGGTGTCTTATAGACGCCTCTCCATTACTAACCTGGGCTTGATGTCAGCTGGCATTATAAGCTGACATCAACCCCAGCCCTATTACCCCACTGCCACCGCTACAGGGCAGTGGGAAGAGCGAGGCTAAGTGCCAGAATTGGCGCATCCTACGGATGCGCCATTTCTGGTGCGGCTGACGGCTGGTGTTTCTAGCCTGGGAGGGGGCCAATATTCATGGCACCCTTCCTGGGCTATTAATATCAGCCCCCAGCTGTCTGCCTAGCCTTTGCTAGCTATTAAAATAGGGGGGACCCCACGTCATTTTTTTGAGGGGTCCCCCATTTTAATAGCTAGTAAAGGCTAGGTATTCAGCTGGGGGCTGATATTAGTAGCCTGGGAAGCTCCGTGGGTATTACCCCCTTCCCAGGCTTCAAACATCTGCCCCAGCCATCTGCTTAACCTCCGCTAGAGCCTAAAATTATGGGGAACCCCACGCCAATTTTTTTTTAAATAAATCCTTTATTTTAACACTAAATGACAAATACAGTAATCAACACTGTCACTGTACTTCTTATATATGTGACTGACATGTTTCTATGTATCTAATCTATGTGTGATTCTCTATTCCTCCTATTCTAAATTGTCGGGTATAGATGCTGAATTGCTGGCCGGCTTTTTTAAAGAGACGGTGCATGAAAACACTATTATTTTTTTTAATAAATCCTTTAACACTAAATGACAAGTACAGTAAGCAACATTGTCCCTGTACTTCATATATATGTGACTGACATGTTTCTATCTATCTAATCTATGTGTGATTCTCTATTCTTTCTGTTCTAAATTGTCGGGTACCGGTGTATGCCGCTGCTGAATTGCCGGCTTTTCATGTTTCACTGTGAACACTGTTCCCATCGATTTGGGCAATCACTGTAATGCCACAACCACCATGGCTGTGGCATTACAGTGAGTGGCGGACAATCCATGCATGATTGGTGCTCTAAATAGCGCCAGACATGCAGGACACGCTTTTGGTGCACGAACAGTTATCGAACATAACCTCGAACAGCCGAATTTTTGCAAATCGTTCGGGTTCGTCGAACAACTCGAACACCGCCCAAAACAGCTCAAATTTGAGATTGGCGAACAGTTCTAGTCGAACACCGCTCATCTCTAGTAGACACCAGGGCCTCGTTGCCCCAGGTCAGCTCAGAAGCAAGGGTACAGAAGCGTATGGAATACTGGGCCACGGTGAGTCTCCCTTGGCGGAGACGGCGCAATGAGGAGGCAGTAGAAATTCTTCTTCCAGGCTTGTCGAAGACCTTCCAGAAGGCAGAGAGGAAAGCCAGAAGATCAGACACTAGGGAATCCCCTCTCTCCCATAGGGGGTTGAGCCATGCCAGTGCTTCCCCGGTGAGGTGAGACATGATGAACGCTACCTTGGCCCGGTCGGAGGGAAACTGATGTGCCAAAAGTTCAAAGTGCAGCGTGCACTGGTTCAGAAAGCCCCGACATGAGACGGGGTCACCTCCAAAACGAGGAGGCACAGACGGGGACCTGGGCTGGATGCCGTGGTATTGGTGGGCAGCGGTGCTGCCGGAGAGGAAGTCACACGACTCAAGGTGGATACAGGTGGGACAGACAGCGTGTCCAGTCAGGAGTTGACATTCCGCAGGTAGTTCAGAATGGTTTCCTGTTGGGATCTCTGATGAGAAACCTCCTGGTACAGGTCCGTAAGCAAGGGGGCTTGGGGGCCACCGGGTTCCATGGCCCGAGCAAATTGTTACGGGTCTGGGAGGTGGAACCTCTGTGCTACGGTGCAAGGAGGGACCCAGAGGGGCGTAACTAAGTATCAACTCGGACTGACCCTGGTCGTACGGCAGCTAACGACTCGATGACCAGGGAGGGACCGAGCAGAGGGACCAGGTGCTACTCTGGGGACGACCTTGTAAGGGAGCAGGTGACTCCCACGGTACAGATGGCAGGGACTGACCGGAATAGCAGGTAGGCACAGCAGGCAGGCTGGCGAGCAGAAGCCTCCAGGTAGGCTATCTGGTATACATGGCAAGTGACGGCAGTAGTCTCTAGGTGGGCTGGCAGGTGGTCACAGCAAGTGACGGCAGGAGTCTCTAGGTGGGCTGGCAGGTGGTCACGGCAAGTGACGGCAGGAGCCTCCGGGTAGGCACGGCAGGTAACAAGCGGGTAACAGGCAGGTCACAGGCGAGTGCTCCCAGGTGAGCGGGCTGGCAGGCTCGGCAGGTAACAGGCAGGTCACAGGCAAGTGCTCTCAGGTGAGCGGGCTGGCAGGCATGGCAGGTAACCGGCAGGCAACAGGCAAGTGCTCCCAGGTGAGCAGGCTGGCAGGCACGGCAGGTAACAGGCAGGCAACAGGCAAGTGCTCCCAGGTGAGCGGGCTGGCAGGCAAGGCAGGTAACAGGCAGGTAACAGGCAGGTAACAGGCAGGTAACAGGCAGGTAACAGACTGGCGGGCAGGACTGGTAGTCAGGCTAGCGGGATCTGAGGGCTGAAGCAGAGGTAAGAAACACTGTGCAACAACTTTTGCTCGAGCACCTCCATTTTGGAGGAGGTGCCTTATATAAGGGAGGACCCTCGGCTATTGGCCGAGGACTCCTTAGGATGGCGCGCGGGGCCCCTTTAAGAGGGAGGGAGCGCGCGCCCTAAGCACAGTGCCCGGGGAGCTGCGGGCGCCGACAGGAGGAAGAGGAGTGCTGGAGAACGCAGAGCGGGGAGCGAGGAGGTGAGTGGGACGGCGTCTCTGCCTGGCAGGGGGCAGAGACGCCGGTGCTACAACAGGGAATGCAATTTCAAAATTAGATACAGAATCAATAATTTTTTGTGGACCATTTACACAATACAGGGGGAAAAATAGTGATGTTCATCCCTAAAGTGCTATATTTTAAATGTAGAACACAAGGTTAGTTATGGAAACTAATGAAGCACAACTATAATCGGGGCCATTTGGTTTCAATTAAGGTGTCCAGCATTTAGCATATACCCTAATGGAAAATAAACAGATCCCCATAAAAAATAAAGGGATATGTCTGACGGTTTTTGCATCCATCTTGTGACAAATACAACTTGCACAAAACTGATGGTGGTTCTGGTGATGTATTCCGGGTCTGGTGACATATTCATGTAGTGATGTTTGTTCTGGTGCTGTATTCATGTCATGATGATGATTCTGGTGACATATTCATGTAGTGATGTTTGTTCTAGTGCTGTATTCATGTCATGATGATGATTCTGGTGACATATTCATGTAGTGATGTTTGTTCTGGTGCTGTATTCATGTTATGATGATGATTCTGGTGACATATTCATGTAGTGATGTTTGTTCTAGTGCTGTATTCATGTTATGATGATGATTCTGGTGACATATTCATGTAGTGATGTTTGTTCTAGTGCTGTATTCATGTTATGATGATGATTCTGGTGACATATTCATGTAGTGATGTTTGTTCTGGTGCTGTATTCATGTCATGATGATGATTCTGGTGACATATTCATGTAGTGATGTTTGTTTTGGTGCTGTATTCATGTTATGATGATGATTCTCGCGATATATTCATCACCGGAACCATCATCAGTACATGCATACAAAGCCAAAATCATCATTAGTACATAACCAGAGCATCAGGGCCATCAATGGTACATGAATATTGCAGTATCACCGACTAAAGCACGATGTCACAAATAATTTGTAGAAAACATAACATTTATTAAAAATATATTAAAAATTCTTCATACAATATCAACAAATAGATATGGCCAAACATTAGTTGTTTGTCTGAAAAACATTACAGGGAGCATAGATTCAGCCTATTAGGCTATGTGCCCACGATGCAGAAATGAAGCAGAAAATTTCTGCAGCATTTCTGCATCTCCCTGGCAGAAAAAAACGCATGCAGATTGTGCATGCGTTTTTCCAGCAGAATACATGCGGATTCACATGCGGGTTCACATGCGTTTCCGCATGCAGATTGACAAGCACTTTCCAGGCGATAGCATCACTTGGAAAGTGCTTGACAACTAGGTCACACTGTATAAATCCATGCAAACAGCAAACAGCATGAATTTATACAGTGTGAACCGTAAAAATTAAAACAAATAAAGCTATACTCACCCCCGAGGCCTCGGTGTGTGCAGCAGCGCTCGTTCCTGTCTGGTTCCCGGCTGCCGGCATATCGCGAGACAGAGCGGTGAAGGGCCTGCGGTCACATGACTGTGACGTCACCGAAGGTCCTTCAGCGCTGCTGGCATTCAGAGAGAAGCCGCCGGACAGGTGAATATAAACTTTATTTGTTATTTTATTCTTTTTTTACAGGTACAATGGTACCCAGGTCTGGATGAGAGTCTCCTCTCCTCCAGACCTGGGTACCATCCGCACATAGAGACGCATAGAAGCCGCTTGTACAAATGTACAGTCGCGGTTTCTGTGCGTCTCAATGCAAGTCAATGGCGGGAGTTCCACTGCACTTCCGCAAAATTAAATGACATGCTGCGGATTTTTGTACGCAGCATAAACGCTGCGGAAAAATGCGCAGCATGTGCATAGAACATGCGGAATCCCCTTGGGGACCATGGGGTGCGGATTACCTAGCGTTTCACAAGCGTTTCCGCTGCGGAAATTCCGCAGCATAAACGCTTGAAAAACGCTACGTGGGCACACAGCCTTAATCATCTGGTGTCACCACACCTTGCTGCAGAGGTTGGCTCCCTACACCTGCGCAATGGAGCCCCCGCTCGGACGTCGACTCTCCCTATCTGACCCTAAATGGCCCAAAAAAGAGGGAGAAGAGGTCAGAAAAGCAGACAGCAACAAAAAGTACAAAAAAAGAGATATTCTGTTGCTTTATCCTATATTAGAACAAGACCAAGTCCCCATTAAAAAGAAAGCATCAAATGAGATGCCAGGTAAGTGTCCAAAAATAGCCTTTGTTTAGAGGTCAGTGCCCCTAGATATAGAATTGTAACCTATAGAGTTAAATAACTCCTTAAATAAAACAAACAATTGCACTTTGCCCCAACAAAAATAGTGATTACAAGAACACACTTCAATGACTCAATGTACTTGCACCTTATCCCAGCTTAACTCATACACACGTATCTATAATATAACCAGGGATGAGTGCTTCTGTCCGAAGCCTCTAGAGACTGAGCATGCTCAGTGCGGGGCCTGACGACAATATGTCCAGGACAAGAGAGAGAGACAAATTCATCAGTACACCCCATATTATTAGTACACTGCATATACAGCGTTCAGCATAAGTGAGTACACCCCCCTGTATTCTCAGTAGGTTATATATACAGCGTTCAGCATAAGTGAGTACACCCCCCTGTATTCTCAGTACGTTATATATACAACATTCAGCATAAGTGAGTACACCCCCCTGTATTCTCAGTACATTATACATACAGCGCTCAGCGTAAGTGAGTACACCCCCTGTATTCTCAGTACGTTATACATACAGTGCTCAGCATAAGTGAGTACACCCCCCTGTATTCTCAGTACATTATACATACAGTGCTCAGCGTAAGTGAGTACACCCCCTGTATTCTCAGTACGTTATACATACAGCGCTCAGCGTAACTGAGTACACCCCCTTTATTCTCAGTATGTTATACATACAGTGCTCAGCGTAAGTGAGTACACCCCCTGTATTCTCGGTACGTTATATATACAGCGTTCAGCATAAGTCAGTACACCCCCTGTATTCTCAGTACGTTATACATACAGCGCTCAGCATAAGTGAGTACACCCCCTGTATTATTAGTACGTTATATATACAGCGCTCAGTATAAATGAGTACACTCCCTGTATTCTCAGTACGTTATATATACAGCGCTCAGCGTAAAGTGAGTACACCCCCTGTATTCTCAGTACATTACACTGTGTGCAGAGTTATTAGGCAAGTTGTATTTTAGAGGATTATTTTTATTATTGATCAACAACTATGTTCTCAATCAACCCAAAAGACTCATAAATATCCAAGCTTAATATTTTTGGAAGTTGGAGTGGGGTTTTTTTAGATTTGGCTATCTTAGGAGGATATCTGTTTGTGCAGGTAACTATTACTGTCCCGAATTATTAGGCAACTTAATAAAAAACAAATATAATCCCATCTCACGTGTTTATTTTCACCAGGTAAACCAATATCAGTGCACAAAATTTAGAAATAAACATTTCTGACATGCAAAAACCAAAACCAAAAAAATGAGTGATCAGTATAGCCACCTTTCTTTATGATGACACTCAGCAGCCTCCATCCATAGATTCTGTCAGTTGCTTGATCTGTTTTCGATCAACATTGCGTGCAGCAGCCACCACAGCCTCCCAGACACTGCTCCGAGAGGTGTACTGTTTTCCCTCCCTGTAGATCTCACATTTTATAATGGACCACAGGTTCTCTATGGGATTCAGATCAGGTGAACAAGGGGGCCAGGTCATTATTTTTTCTTCTTTTAGACCTTTACTGGCCAGCCATGCTGTGGAGTAGTTGGATGCATGTGATGGAGCATTGTCCTGCATGAAAATCATGTTTTTCTTAAACGATACCGACTTCTTCCTGTACCACTGCTTGAAGAAGTTGTCTTCCAGAAACTGGCAGTAGGTCTGGGAGTTGAACTTCACTCCATCCTCAACCCGAAAAGGTCCTACTAGTTCATCTTTGATGATACCAGCCCATACCAGTACCCCACCTCCACCTTGCTGGCGTCTGAGTTGGAGTGGAGCTCTCTGCCCTTTATCCCTTTATTGATCCAGCCTCTGGCCCATCTGTGGCGCCCCTGAGGGTTCGACCGCCACAGGGATGCTGCACTTCTTTAATGGAGTGTGGTGTTCCTCCTCTGAGGTAAGAACAGTGCGATGGTCAGGACCCTTCCTTCACATCCAACACCACACTTCTCCCACCAAAGGGGGTTAGAATGCACTAGGTTCTGCCCCTCCTGGTTATTGGGAGACTGGGGAACGAAGAGATAGGGGAACCATTTAGTGGGTGAGGGTGGAGGACTCACATTTTTGTGACACTTTAAATTTCATATTTAATACACAGCCATCTTGGTTCATGGTCTGTCCTTTTCTGTCGGTCCTTTCTGTCCGTCAGCCCGTCAGGCTGTCCTTCAGTCTGACCCATGATGGTTCTCTGACTGTTCTACTGTGACCTCCTACCCTGAACGTGGATCCTGTGTGGGCCTGCATCGGATGGAGACACAGCCCTCGTACCTTGGCCTTGGGTCGAGGGGCAGGTTGCAGATAATGGATGTCTCAACCCGGTCAGGGACCATGACCAAGAAGGCCCGGAGCTCAGGAGTGTAGCTCCACAGCAAATGGGTCCCAGGGAGGATGCAGATGGAGCGGTGTACGCCACCTGTCCTTGTCAACCTGATATATTCAGAGGGATTCCGGCTGCAAGAGGGGTACCGGCCCCCCGACACCCGACCTTGCTACTCCATGTCCTGTTCAGGAAAGTCTGGGAGGCACTGAGGATCCCACCGGGTAACGGAAGGAGCGGAGCTGCCACCCGTACCCTTTTTCTGAGAGGAGTTCAGAGGGAGACCCGGCCTATCTACACACACACAGACAGGAAAGAGGACCCGGTCTGTAGTCTAGGAACACTATGGTGCGGGGTCCTGATTGAACACTGGACTTACTCGGAGGTTGTCGGACCCCCCCGTCTCTGGTGACCGCAGAACTCCGCGAGGAGCAGGGAGAATTGCAGCTGTACTCTACAACGTGAGTAAAAACCCTGGAAGTTAACCCCTATGGCCTCCGGACTCTTTATTCTGCATTACACCACATTACGCGGCACCAGACCTCCCGGACTACTACCCCCTCCATCCTGTCTCTCTGCCCTGAGGCCCTGCTCCGCCTGTGGGGAGTAGTAACAACGACGGCTGCAATATCACCATGCCTCAGCGGACTGCAGCAGCGCTGGTGGCCTTCACCAGGTGCCACAGGTGGCGTAGTCAAGATCAGCCACTCAACATGGACAAGCCCATACCATCCCTTTTTTTAGTGTGACAGCCCTGGGCACGGAGCGGGTCCGGGCCACGGCTGCACCCCCCATCAACAACTTAGGACCCGTCTCCGAGTCCCCATCTCCCAGGGTAGGGCTTCCAGTAGTGTCGCACACATCCATCTGGGCCATCAAGACTCACTCTCATTTCATCAGTCCATAAAACTTTTGAAAAATCAGTCTTAAGATATTTCTTGGCCCATTCTTGACGTTTTATCTTATGTTTCTTGCTCATAGGTGGTGGTTTTTCAGCCTTCCTTACCTTGGCCATGTCCCTGAGTATCGCACACCTTGTGCTTTTTGATACTCCAGTAACGTTGCAGCTCTGAAATATGGCAAAACTGGTGGCGAATGGCATCTTGGCAGCTTCACGCTTGATTTTCCTCAATTCATGGGCAGTTATTTTGCGCCTTTTTTGGCCAACACGCTTCTTGCGACCCTGTTGGCTATTTGCCATGAAACGCTTGATTGTTCGGTGATCACGCTTCAAAAGTTTGAAAATTTCAAGACTGCTGCCTCCCTCTGCAAGACATCTCACAATTTTGGACTTTTCAGAGCCGTCAAATCTCTCTTCTGACCCATTTTGCCAAAGGAAAGGAAGTTGCCTAATAATTAAGCCCACCTTATATAGGGTGTTGATGTCATTAGTCAACACCCCTCCTCATTACAGAGAAGCACATCACCAGATTTACTTCATTGGTAGTTGGCTCTCGAGCCTATGCAGCTTGGAGTAGGACAACATGTATAAAAAGTATCATGTGATCAAAATACTCATTTGCCTAATAATTCTGCACACAGTGTATATATACAGAGCTCAGAATAAGTGAGTACACCCCCTGTATTATCAGTACATTATATCTACAGCGCTCAGCGTAAGTGAGTACACCCCCTTTATTCTCAGTACATTATATATACAGCATTCAGTATAAGTGAGTACACCCCCTGTATTCTCAGTATGCTATATATAGAGTGCTCAGCGTAAGTGAGTACACCCCCTGTATTTTCAGTATGCTATATATAGAGTGCTCAGCGTAATTGAGTACACCCCCTGCATTCTCAGTACGCTATACATATAGCGCTCAGCGTAAGTGAGTACACCCCCTGTAGTCTCCGTACATTATATACACAGTGCTCAGAGTAAGTGAGTACACCCCCTTTATTCTCAGTACGTTATACATACAGCGCTCAGCGTAAGTGAGTACACCCCCTGTATTCTCAGTACGTTAAACACACAGCGCTCAGTGTAAGTGAGTACACCCCCTGTATTCTCAGTACGTTATACATACAGCGCTCAGCATGAGTACACCCCCTGTATTCTCAGTAAATTACATCTACAGCGCTCAGCATAAGTGAGTACACCCCTTGTATTCTCAGTACGTTATATATACAGTTCTCAGCATAAGTGAGTACACCCCTTGTATTCTCAGTAAGTTATATATACAGTGCTCAGCGTGAGTGAGTACACCCCTTGTATTCTCAGTACATTATATATACAGCGCTCAGTATAAGTGAGTACACCCCTGTATTCTCAGTACGTTATATATACAGTGCTCAGCGTGAGTGAGTACACCCCCCTGTATTATCGGTACATTATATATACAGTGCTCAGCATAAGTGAGTACACCCTGTATTCTCAGTACGTTATATATACAGTGCTCAGCGTGAGTGAGTTCACCCCCCTGTATTCTCAGTACATTATATACACAGTGCTCAGCGTAAGTCAGTACACCCCCTGTATTCTCAGTACGTTATATATACAGTGCTCAGCATAAGTGAGTACACCCCCCTGTATTCTCAGTACGTTATATATACAGCGCTCAGCGTAAGTGAGTACACCCCCCTGTATTCTCAGTACGTTATATATACAGCACTCGAACCAGAGGTGTGGTATTCCACTCCCGGGTAAGGATGGAGTGTGGAACTGAGCTCAGTAGGCTGCATACACCACACTCACCCCATTTCCGGGGGACAGAACAACGGTACTCCCACCAGATAGTTGTGCAGGTACGACAGCGTCTGTCCCTGGCTGGAGTGGGAGGGGGGAGGAATATCTCAGTGGTGTAGGAGCAGACAGGGGAGGGACTCTGGGCATAGGTAGGAGCCCATTGGTTGCATTGTCACCAGGGCTCGGGTGTCAGAGGGAGTATAAAGGTGGGCACCATCTTGGAACAGGGAGTTGAGTTCAGTCTGAGGAGAAGCTGAGAGAGAGTTCAGCCAGAGAGGGCTGACAGGGAGCTGTGGCTCCGTCTGGGCCCAGTTCCAGAGCTAGGCCTGAAGCAGAGAGGAGAGAGGAGGAAGAGGAGAAACACAAAGAAAGGCCCAGAGACGCAAGCATAGAGGGAACCCTGAGATCCCACAAGAGAACGAAAACGGGTGAAGGGTTGGCAGAGAAGGGTGCCGGATCCCAAACTGGTGGAGGCCAATTATCCTTAGCCAGGAACCGGAGGTCGTGGACAAGTTTTGGCGCGACCCCTCGCCATATCCACCAGGAAGGCAAACCACGTATAGGGTCAGGGAAGCCAGGAAAGGTTTTACCACCAGAAGGCCCGAGGGAGCCGGACAGAGGTGGATCCCTGGTGGGGACGGCCAGTAGGAAGGAAGAGAGGGGAGCTCTGGACCACGCTCTGGAATTGCCTGGGAGTTGGCCGAGTCCCTGACCTGGTGAACGCAGCATGACTCGGGTGGTCCTACTGTGCACAAGCGACCTGATAAAGAACCGTGAGTAAAGCTTTTGAAACTGCACTACCAGACTCCGTGTTTCATCGTCGTACCTGCACCACCAGTACTGGGACATCCGCACCATCACCCCCATCATCAACCCTACAATAGCTGCCCTGAGGCAATACTCCTCCCGTGGGGAGTCGTTCCATTCTCGGCTGCACCAACAACACCAGCCTCGGCGGTCTGCCCTGCAGCGGCGGTCTCATGACCGCAATCCACGGGTGGCGTAGTCGAACATTCTAACATCTACTGCTAAATACTGCCACTCAGTTTGATTCCCTGGGCACGGACCGGGTCACCGCCACGAGACTACTACCCCTATCTGATCCGGCTCCGGGTAAGCCCCCCCCGTGCGCGCGATGCCGCACGACTCAGGCCCAGGGGCGCGTCAAGTACACCCCCTGTATTCTCAGTACGTTATATATACAGTGCTCAGCGTAAGTGAGTACACCCCCTGTATTCTCAGCACGTTATATATACAGCGCTCAGCGTAAGTGAGTACACCCCCTGTATTATCAGTACGCTATACATATAGCGCTCAGCGTAAGTGAGTACACCCCCTGTATCCTCAGTACGTTATATATACAGCGCTCAGTATAAGTGAGTACATCCCTGTATTATCGGTACATTATATATACAGTGCTCAGCATAAGTGAGTACACCCCTTGTATTCTCAGTACGTTATACATACAGTGCTCAGCGTGAGTGAGTACACCCCCTGTATTCTCAGTACGTTATATATGCAGTGCTCAGCATAAGTGAGTACACCCCTTGTATTCTCAGTACGTTATACATACAGTGCTCAGCGTGAGTGAGTACACCCCCTGTATTCTCAGTACGTTATACATACAGTGCTCAGTATAAGTGAGTACACCCCCTGTATCCTCAGTACGTTATATATACAGCGCTCAGTATAAGTGAGTACATCCCTGTATTATCGGTACATTATATATACAGTGCTCAGCATAAGTGAGTACACCCCCTGTATTCTCAGTACGTTATATGTACAGCGCTCAGCGTAAGTGAGTACACCCTCTTTATTCTCAGTATTTTATACATACAGCACTCAGCGTGAGTACACCCCCTGTATTATCAGTACATTATATATACAGGGCTCAGTATAAGTGAGTACACCCCTGTATTCTCAGTACATTATATATACAGGGCTCAGTATAAGTGAGTACACCCCTGTATTCTCAGTAAATTACATCTACAGCGCTCAGCATAAGTGAGTACACCCCCCTTGTATTCTCAGTACGTTACATATACAGCGCTCAGCATAAGTGAGTACACCCCATTTATTCTCAGTACTTTAAACATACAGAACTCAGCATAAGTGAGTACACCCCCTGTATTCTCAGTACGTTATTGTAGCGCCCCGAGGGCTCGGTTGCTACAGAGGTATTGCATCTCAACCAGATGTGCGATATCTCACTTCCAGGTAAGGATGGAGTGTGGATCAGGACCCTGACACCTGCATGCATTACACCACATTTCCGGGGGGCAGGGCGACCGATATGCTCCAAGTAGAGCACGAGAGTCCCTGTCCCTGGCTGGAGTGGGGGGAGGGAACACCGAGGAAGGGGGGACCCTGTAGTGCATAGGAGGGAGAGGACAGTTCCTGGGTTCACTGAGACGGAGGTATAAAAGGTGGGAGCCATCTTAGAGACAGGGTTCAGTCAGAGAGAGGAGGAGACAGAGTAAGGGCCTCTGCATGGGGCTCTGATCCGCAGGCAGGCCTGAGAGAGCGGCCGGAGCCTGGAGGAAGGAGAAGGAAGGAAGAGGAGCGGAGGAGGCTCCAGGAACAAGGAACGAAGGGACCCCAGGGGTGCGGACTGGCGAGTCGCCACCGCACACCCGAATCTACCTGCGTAGGGGGGTCAGGCCAAAGGGGGAGACCGGTCCCCGAAACTAGTGGAGGCGGGGAACTACCCTCAGCTAGAAAACGGAGGCTGTGACATTTTAAGTGGCGCAGCCCCTCGCTACACCCGCTAGGAAGGCTCCACATTGGGTCAGGGAAACTGGCGCCAAGTTTACCAAGAGGAGGCCCGAGGCAGCCGGACAGAAGCGAGGTCACTGGCGGGGTACGACAGGCCAGAGAAAGGACACACAAAGGGGGTCCTGTGAAACGCTCCAAAGTTATCTGGGAGTAGGCCGAGCCCCTCACCTGGTGAGCACAGTACGACGTGGGACGTTATGACCAGCTGGAGTAACGTGGATAAAGAACTGTGAGTAAATACTCTGGACTGCATTACAGGACTCTGTGTCGTTACTGCTGCTCCCACGCGCCATCACCCCCAACATCCACACTTGCTGCCCTGAGGCTATACTCCTCCCGTGGGGAGTTATACTACCCTCTGCTGCACCCACAACACCTGCCTCAGCGGTCTGCCCTGCAGCGGCGGTTCACTCTGACCGGTGGGTGGCGTAGTTGGACATTCAGCATATAGACTGTCATTTGGTTTGACCGCCCTGGGCACGGACCGGGTCGCCGCCATGGAGACTACAACCCCCAGCATCCACAAAAGGTCCGGTTCCGGGTATACCCACACACACGGCCCAGGGGGCGCGTCATTATGCATATAGCGCTCAGTGTAAGTGAGTACACCCCCTGTATTCTCAGTATGTTATGCATACAACGCTCAGTGTAAGTGAGTACACCCCCTGTATTCTCAGTACGTTATGCATATGTGTCACCCTACCTGGATGCCACAAGTGTAATTAAAGCTGTGTCTGAGAGCAAGGGGGAGGTTCTCTGGTTAGGGGAACATTAGCATGCAATGCCTCCTGTCTCAGGCCAGTAGGGGGAGCAGGCTGCCCCTATAAAAGCTGGTACTGGGGACAGGGTTAGGGAAAACTGGATTGCCTGTCTCAGCTTTGAGACGTGTCCCAGAGTGGAGCAGGGACAGACAGTTGCACTGCACCTAAGAGGAAGTGTGGCAGCAGGAGAGAGCCACCAGCCAGAGACAAGAGGCGAAGAGAGTCTGTCTTGGCAGATAAAGACTTACTTTACCAGACTTTGGTGTCTGAGGCTGGAAGGATTCCACATCCCCCAGCAGAGAACCAGTCCGCAAGGGACTGTACATTCCTTGGCCTAAGAAGCCTGGAGGCCCTGCCACAACCGAAGGGACCAGTAAAGCCATACAAGGCTGGAAGCAGAAAGGAACCCACGTCGCAGGCCATACAGGCGAGAAAGCACGGAAAGCTCGGAAACGTGGGCTGTTATCCAATGAGGAGAAGATAGTGTGACACCCCAGGGGTCTGGTTGCCACAGTGATAGAGATATTACGTCTGAGAGCAGGTGGGAGGTCTCTTGGTCAGGGATCCTATGCATGCCACACCTCCTGCCCAGTCCTGGGAGGGGAAGAACTTCCCCTATATAAACCTAGGGCTGAGGCAGGGTTAGTGAGTAGAGAAGAAGTAGAGACAGAGAAGCAGATATAGGAAAAGAACATCAGGAGCTCTGTGGGAACAGTGCTACAAGGAGTCAGGGGCTGGCAGCTGCAGAGCTCGCCCTGACTGAGAAGTATCACCGGACCCGGAGTCCGAGGCTGTGGGGACTAATCTCTACCCAGCAGCAGAAACCGACCGGCAGGGGATTGCAGGTCCTCTGGCCCAGAAACCCGAAGGCACGGTCACACGCGTGGGACCAGCACCGCCATCGTGGAGCGGAAGCCATTAGAAGGCCCCGAGTCACCGGCCATACGGGTGAGCACCACACGGTACACTCAGGGACGTGGGCTACTTTTACCCGCCTCTAGCAAGGTAGCCAGAAGAGTACAGTTAGTTGGGAAGGCCTACAACTCCGCCTGGCCAGGGGAGATCCCATCTGCTCAAGGACTGACCAGGCCCCGATTGCTAGCAAGTACTCCGGGAGGGTCTATCTTTGTCACCAGTAAAGACCCTGAACTACACCGCATCGTCTCTGAGTGGTTCCTGCTACCCCCATCATCCACGTCGGCCATACCCCTCCCGTTGGGGGTTATACCATCCACGCTGCACCATCCTTCCACCGGCCTCAGCGGTCTGCCCTGCAGCGACAGCTCCATAGCTGCATTCAACGGGTGGCGTAGTCATCCACCATCCACTGCTAATAGACTGCCACTTAGTCTGACTCCCTGGGCACGGACCGGGTCACCGCCACGAGACTACTACCCCCCATCTGATCCGGCTCCGGGTAGGCTCCCGCGTGCGCAACGCTGCGCGACTCAGGCCCAGGGGCGCGTCAATAGCCAGAAGGAGCGCAGAAAGCACGGTAGGCCTACACCCTGACCCTGACCAGGGCCAATTTCCCCGTTGCTCTCAGACATCCAGGTCCCCTCCTAGCTGGGACTGTTTATGGGTCAGTTTGCCTGTTTCAGTAAAGACCCTGGACTGCAACCTGTTGTCTGTGTGCTCCTTGCTCCTCCAGCACTATCATCACTGGGACTCTCACTACCATCACTCCCACCATCCACTATACTGCCCTGGGGCCGCACTCTTCCCGTGGGGAGTCACACTACCCTAGCTGCACACCTCATCAGCCCCAGCGGTCTGCAAGCAGCGGCGGTTCCTAATAACTGCAATCCACGGGTGGCGTAGTCGGACATAATCAATATAACGAACTACCACTGGCCTGACCACCCTGAGCCACGGAACCGGGTTGCCACTACTACTCCCATCGTTCCCTAATTGCCCGGATCCGAGTGCCCCACGGCCCAGGGGGCGAGTCACATACAACGCTCAGTGTAAGTGAGTACACCCCCTGTATTCTCAGTATGTTATGCATACAGCGCTCAGTGTAAGTGAGTACACCCCCTGTAAAAATGTACCAATAAAAATGCTCGACAGCCGCGCATAGAACGGGTTCAATAGCTAATTGCATATAACCATACAGACAGCGTAATAATTAATGTTTTGTGCAGATAATCATCTGGGTATGCATTTACTAAAAGAGGGGATATTCAGTGATTATATCCTATATTAGGGCAAGACCAAATCAACAATACGAAAGCATCTAATTAGTTGCCAGGTACAATGCCCCTAGATATATGAATTGCAACATGTGGAATTAAATGACTCCATGAACCAAACAAAAAACGTGAATATTGCACTTTGCCCCGACATCAGTAATAAGTGCCTATTCAAATGTCTCAGTGTGTATATAATTGCACCAACATGTCATACACCTGTGATATATATGATCACACAGACAGCCTATTGTTATCTTGTGCACATAACATTCAAGTATGCATTTAATTCGACGCGTTTCCCCTCCAGTGGGTTCATCAGGAGAACATACTTTGGTTATTTTCATTGCATAAAAAGATATGCAAAGGTGTAATAGACTTAGCTTATACCATTGTTCAGTCATTGAGAAGGTCCAACCACAATATATATACCATACCATATTCCATATATACCAGGAAGACAGTGTCTGCCAAGGTATATAGTATATGACCTGCACACTGTCTAACATTATCAACTATAACTGCCACATGAACCGCCCTTATGAACCGTGGCGTATACCATGGCTGTCCCCTCTCTAATTTTCCATTAAACTTTCTATACGTCCACACTGTACCCCCACCATGCTAACCCCTCTCCATATTGTGCCTCCATTTCACGCTGTTCCCTTTCCATATCCATTCTTGGCCCTTTTTCACACTATGCCCTCATACTGCCCACCACGCTGCCCTCTTCAAACTGTAACCACTCCTCACACCCCCCTACACAGTATGATGGTCACCACAGCTGCCCATATGGTATGATATCCACAACAAACCCCAATATATAGTATGGTCACGACTACAGTCCCCCATAAATAGTATGATGTCCAAGACAGCCCCCATGTATATTGTGATGGCACTCAAAGTACCCCATACAGTATTATGGCCCACAATCAACACCTCAAACAAAGCTCCCTATCTATGGTCACCACAGCCCCCAGTATAATGACCTCCACAGCCCTATATACAGTATGGTCACCACAGCTCCTCATATACTTTGCTGTCCCTCCTTTACAACCCTTCATTTCATGGCCCCGGCACAACCCCTCATTTCATGCCCCCCCCACACTGCCTCTCATTTCGTGCCCCCCTGCACAGCCCCTCCTTTTATTCCCCCCTGCAAAGACCCTCATTTTACTCCACCCCTCTGCACAGCCCCTCAGATTATTCCTCCCCATCTTCACATCCCCTCTGTTTATTCCCCCATCTGCAAAGTGTGGCGCCCCTGAGGGTTCGACCGCCACAGGGATGCTGCACTTCTTTAATGGAGTGTGGTGTTTCTCCTTTGAGGTAAGAACGGCGTGATGGTCGGGACCCTACCTTTACATCCAACACCACATTTCTCCACCAGAGGGGGGTTAGAATGCACTAGGTGCTGCCCTCCTGGTTACAGGGAGACTGGGCAACCAAGAGACAGGGGAACCAGTTAGTGGGTGAGGGTGGAGGACTCACAATCTAGTGACACTGTAAATTTCATATTTAATAAAGAGCCATCTTGGTTCTGGGTCCTTTTTAGTTCTTTTAGTCCAAGGAAGCTTAGACCTTGAAGGTCAAGTCTCTTGGCGGTCAAGTACTGTGATCTCCTACCCTGATAGTGGATCCTGTGTGGGCCTACAGAGGATGGAGGCACAGCCCTCATACCCTGGCCTTGGTTTGAGGGGCAGGTTGTAGACCAGGAATGTCTCAACCCGGTAGAGGACCAGGACCAAGAAGGCCCGGAGCTTAAGAGTGTGGCTCCACAGCAAATGGATCCCAGGGAGGATGCAGACGGAGCGGTATACGCCACCTGTCCTCGCCAACCTGATATATTCAGAGGGAGTCCAGCTGCAAGAGGGGTACCGGCCCCCGACACCCGACCTTGCCACTCCATGTCCTGGTCGGGAAAGCCCGGTAGGCCCAGAGGATCCCACCGGGTATCGGAAGGAGCGGAGCTGCCACCCGTACCCTTGTTCTGAGAGGAGCTCAGAGGGAGACCCGGCCTATTTACACACACACGGACAGGAAAGGATTCGGTCTGTAGTTCAGGAACACTCTGGTGTAGGGTCCCGATTGAATACTGGACTTGCTCGGAGGTTGTCGGACCCCCCGTTTCTGGTGACCGCAGGACTCCGCGGGGAGCAGGGAGTCGCCTTCCTTTTGCCACCCCTATGGCCTCCGGACTGTTTATTCTGCGCTACACCGAACAACGCGGCGCCCGTTCTCCTCTACTACTACCCCCTCCATCCTGTCCCTCTGCCCTGAGGCCCTGCTCCGCCTGTGGGGAGTAGCAATAACTTTGGCCGCCATAACACCATGCCTCAGCGGACTGCAGCGGCGCTGGTGGCCTTCACCAGGTGCCACAGGTGGCGCAGTCGTAAATCAGCCACTCAACCCGGATAAGCCCACACCATCCTTTTTAATGTGACGGCCCTGAGCACGGGTCGGGTCCGGGCCACGGCTGCACCCCATCTCTCCATCATAGGACCCGACTCCGAGTCCTCCATCTCCCAGGGTAAAACAAGGGCTTCTGAGAAGAGGCGTCACACACAGCATCTGTTTATTGTCCCCATCTCGACAGCCTCTCATTTTATCCCCCCTCTGCACAGCCCATAAGCTTATTCCCCCCATCTGCACAACCCCTCAGTTTATTCCCCCACTGCACAGCTCCTTAATTTATTCCTCCATATGCACAGACCCTCAGTTTATTCCCCCATCTGTACAGCCCCTCACTTTATCCCCCCTCATCTGAATAGCCTCTCATTTTATCCCCCTCTGCACAGTCCCTCAGTTTATTACCCCCATCTGCACAGACCCTCATTTTATTTCTACGTCAGCACAGCCACTCATTTTCTTCTCCCCCTCTGCACAACCCCTCCGTTTATTCCCCCATCTGCACAGCCCCTCATTTTATGCCCCCCCTGCACAGCCCCTTAGTTTATTCCCCCATCTGTACAGCCCCTCTGTTTATTCCCCCATCTGCACAGCATCTCAGTTTATTGTCCCCATCTCGACAGCCTCTCATTTTATCCCCCCTCTGCACAGCCCATAAGCTTATTCCCCCCATCTGCACAACCCCTCAGTTTATTCCCCCACTGCACAGCTCCTCAATTTATTCCCCCATATGCACAGACCCTCAGTTTATTCCCCCATCTCTACAGCCCCTCACTTTATCCCCCCCATCTGCACAGCCCCTCAGTTTATTACCCCCATCTGCACAGACCTTCATTTTATTCCAACCTCTGCACAGCCACTCATTTTCTTCCTCCTCTGCACAACCCCTCAGTTTATTTGCCCCATCTGCACAGCCCCTAATTTTATTTCCCCCATCTGCACAGCCCCTCAGTTTATTCCCCCTATCTGCACAACCCCTCATTTTATCCCCCCTCATCTGCGTAGCATCTCATTTTATTCCTCCCATCTGAACAGCCTCTCATTTTATCCCCCCTCTGCACAACCCCTCAGTTTATTCCCCTCGCTGCACAGATTCTCATTTTTTTTCCACCTCTGCACAGCCCCAAAGTTTATTCCCCCACCTGCACAGCCCCTCAGTTTGTTCCCCCCATCTGCATAGCCCCTCATTTTATTCCCCCAATCTGCACAGCCCCTCATTTTATTCCCCCAGTCCACAGCCCCTCAGTTTATTCCCTCTAGCAGCACAGTCCCTCAGTTTGTTCCCCCCATCTGCATAGCCCCTCATTTTATTCCCCCAATCTGCACAGCCCCTCATTTTATTCCTCCAGTCCATAGCCCCTCAGTTTATTCCCCCATCTGCATAGCCCCTCATTTACCCCACCCCTCTGTACAGACCCTCTGTTTATTCCTCCCCATCTGTACAGACCCTCTGTTTATTCCCCCATCTGCACAGCATCTGTTTATTGTCCCGATCTCGACAGCCTCTCATTTTATCCCCCCTCTGCACAACCCCTCAGTTTATTCCCCTCACTGCACAGATTCTCATTTTTTTCTCTCCCTCTGCACAACCCCAAAGTTTATTCCCCCATCTGCACAGCCCCTCAGTTTGTTCCCCCATCTGCACAACCCCTCATTTTATTCCCCCAGTCCATAGCCCCTCAGTTTATTCCCCCTCAGTTTGTTCCCCCCATCTGCACAGCCCCTCATTTTATTCCCCCCATCAGCACAGCCCCTCATTTTATTCCCCCCATCAGCACAGCCCCTCATTTTATTCTCCCCATCAGCACAGCCCCTCATTTTATTCCCCCCATCAGCACAGCCCCTCATTTTATTCCCCCAGTCCATAGCCCCTCAGTTTATTCCCCCTATCAGTACAGCCCCTCAGTTTGTTCCCCCCATCTGCATAGCCCCTCATTTTATTCCCCCCATCAGCACAACCCCTCCCCTTATTTTATTCCTCCCATCTGCACAGCCCCTCATTTTATTCCCCCTGTGATGAACCTGTAGCCGCCATCTTGGTAATGATAAATCATATCCAGGGATGGCCACACTTCAGCAGCCCCCACCCTTGGGACCTTCTGTTAAAACGTCAACTAGATAGTTTCCCCCCATCCAGGCTCCTGTAAGATAAGAAGCCTACTTAACACTTGAATGCTAGGAGCTTCAAAGACTTCGAGAGGAAACACAGCCAGCAGGGGGGGGTGCTTCGTCTATCTGTACCTGACCATTTGTCCCATAGGACTAGTTTCTTTGTCTGTCACAAGCATGGAGGCATAAGATATAGAAACATGAATAGTACACGCATGTTGCGTGGGATGGGCCAATAAAAAAATATCACGGCGTCCCGGAGCCATTGCGCACACAAGCCTCCGCGGTAGACGTTTGTACGTGCTCTGGAAGCCAAGATATAGCGCGGAGCCATTCCTGAGGACCGTATGGTATCATAATTGATATCAAAAGGTCGGTTACGGCGGCCCGAATCCATGGGAACCCCTGGGGGTATCATGAGACCATCCCAGAAGAAGTTATTGGGTTCCATAGAATTTGGGCTTCTGATCGAAGTTAGACCTGAGGGTGGAGACTGAGCCAGCTGACCTCACCAGCAGTGGGCGGGACGGGGCAGGTAAGATAGCAGGACAGACAAGAGACAAGTCAGTCTTGACCCAAGAGTGGTGTGCTGAACATCTGAGCACCAGCTGAGGCCACCAAGGGGAGGAGCAGTTTGACCATGCGGTGGTAGGCCTCAGCCTGTAACAAAGAACCGTGCCTGCGATCGCAGAATCCTCTCCCTGCGTCACAAGAAAATCAAGAAACCGGTAACTGATATGCTGTGGTGATTCTGTGTGTTGTATTCCATTGTTGTATAGTTTAGCCTGACCTTATACCTGTGTATATTTAGTTGTATATCGTGTATCTAGTGTATTATTATAATCAATTACCTCAAGTAATTGTGGGCCTGCCTTTTATTCTGCATAACGAACGCACGTCCGTGTGAGCTCGGCTCAAGCCAAAAACGCTACCCAGGGTTGGTTCCTGACCCGATATAGGCCCATTCACGGACTGGGCGTATATCTAAAATAGGGACTGGTGGCAGCATACCAACTGGGGATTGGGGAAGGCTGGTAGTGACGGTCGGAGGTTCAGATATATATATTCCTGGCGCGGCCAAGGAAGATATATATACCGCCCTCACTACAGAGGGCCCCGATACCCAGTAGGTTACAGGGCAGTCTCCCTGGCGACCGCTTATCCTAGGTGCAGTTCCTTGACTGACCTGAGGCTAAGAGGGCGCTAGCGAGTTGTGCTGTGTAGTGACGTTACGGTTTAGTGACGTTGAAGGGATAACACACTACCGTGTTCCCTGCGCTGGTTGCAGCTTCCTGGCACTACTTTCTCTAGGTGCAGTACCTTGACTGACCTGAGAGGTAAGGGGGCGCCAGAGAGCTGCACCCACCGGCCGGCTTTCATCACATTGGTGGCAGAGCGGTGGGATTGCAGAATAATAGTGTTGTGGGACCCCTACTCCCAGGCACTAAAGACTGCCAGTGGTAACTTCCACTGCTGGAGTCTTAAGGTCAGCCCAACATTAGACGGTCAGGCTAAAAGTATAACAAGGTGTGTGCAAACTCAGGGTTGCAGCGGTGTCGGTTACCAAGATGGCAGACGGCACCAGGAGCAAGACCCTGCAGGAGGCTAATGCTACGGTCCGTGTGGCAGGAGGGGAGGACATTGTTACTCATGGCGAGGAGGAGTCCAGCCCGGGCACCTCAGGGAGCCAGTCCCCAGTATACGGTCCCGCAGTGGGCTGCCCACCACCTACCCAGCCCAGCCTGTCCAGATCACAAGCCCTTTTACAAGCGGCTATGGCAAGTCTCCAGTCTCATGGCGATGCCGTCTACAAAACCCTCCTGGCAGCATCAGAGAAGGCAGCGGAGGAGGAGCGCGAAGCTGCGGAGCGCCGGGAGGCTGCGGAGCGTGCAGAGCGGGCTGCAGAGCGCCGGGAGGCTGCGGAGCGTGAAGCTGCAGAGCGTGCAGAGCGAGCTGCGGAGCGCCAGCACCAACTGGACCTGGCCCAGCGGGGGCTTCCGCTAGAGCAACCAACCCATCAGGAGACCAAGTCGTCCAAAGTCCGAGCTGAGGACTTCCCTCTACTGGAGAAGGATGGGGACCTGGACTCCTTTCTGGTGGCATTTGAACGGACCTGTCTTCAGCACCATCTGGCCCGGGATCAGTGGGCCAGATACCTGACCCCCCGTTTGAGGGGTAAGTCCCTGGATGCCTTGGGGGACTTACCTGCCGGGGAGGTACAGAACTACGACTGCATCAAGCGGGCCCTGATCCGGCAGTACAACCTCACTCCCGAGTCGTACCGCCAGAAGTTCCGGAGCCTGCTGCGTGGCCCCAAGGACACCTGGACCGATCATATGCGGGCGCTGTTGAGAGCCGCAGAGCACTGGACCTCGGGTCTAGCGCTTACTACCCGCCAGGAGGTCCAGGAACTGTTCGTCACGGAGCAGTTCTTGTGGAACTGCCCAGAGGACCTCCGACAGTTCCTCCGTGACCGAAAACCAACAGGGGCTTCTGCTACAGCCGCCCTGGCAGACGAGTATGCCAATAACAGGGCGCCTGAGCTGAAGAAGTCTGCCAGCAGCACCTGGAGAGGGGGTAAGCCCAGTCATGCCCCTGTTTCCCCGGCCCCTAGAACACAAGGGGTGTATCCCCCTGTTGCCCTCTCCAGGCAAGGACCAGACGTAAGACGTTGTCATCTATGCAACAAACCAGGACACTTTAGGGCTGAGTGTCCCCAGCGCCAAAAGACCCCATCCCATTCCCAGAGAGCGCCCAATGTTTTGTGTGTGGGAGGGGGTGGTGGTAGGTCCCTGGACAACATCCAACCCGTCACCATAGGCCGTTCTGCGGTCATGGGACTGCGGGACACGGGCGCTGAACGAACACTGGTACGGCCTGAGGTGGTGTCCCCCCAGGACTTGGTACCAGGAAAGACTCTTTCCGTCTCCGGGGTTGGAGGCGTGGAGCCGGCACTTCCCGTTGCCATGGTGTATTTGGACTGGGGTGCCGGAAGGGGGATGCGGGAGGTGGGAGTAACGCCAAATATTCCCGCAAATGTTTTATTAGGGACCGACTTGGGGCGTCTAGTATCGCAGTATGTACCCTCTGAACCCCCAAGTTCGGCCCCCCAAGAGTGTATTGATTTGTCTGCTGCTAATGCCAACCATGTTGTATGTAGTGTGTGTCCTGCTGAGGAGGAGGGAGTGAAACCTGAGGGTAACACCTGCACAGACACAACACAAACAGGGTTAGTGAAAGCAGGTGGGGAGTGTGGGGATGCCCGCAGAGGTGCTCAGCCGGCGTGCCGTGACCTCTTGTCCTCCGGTGAGGGAGGGGGCGGGCAGGATTCTGTAGAGGGAAGCTCAGGGATGGAGAGGGGGGCAGCTACCGGCAGTGTAGGGCTCCCAGGGGTATCCAGGCTGCTGAGTATAGGCCCACTGCAGGGGGAGGAACAGGCCATGGGAGGTGGGGGTGTCCCAAGAGAGGAGCCGCCAGGTAAGACCCCAGGGCAGGAGTTCCCCACATCCGAGATGTCCAAAGGCCTAGGAAGCCTGCCTGATCGGGCGGCTTGGTCAGAAACAGAGGGGAAGCAGGCACTACCCACGGTCACAGCGGTCATAGCCGCTGTCACCAGGAGTGGGAGCGTCGGAGCCCAAGGAGCCTTGCAGAGGTCCGACGGCTTCCCCACTTCTGACCAAGTGTCTGCCGGGTCAGACAGCGGCCAGGTGACATGCTCGGAGGGGCTGACGGAGGATGTGGCAGTTTCGTCGATTCTGGCCACATCAAGTCAGGAATTTCAGGCTGCGTTGGAAGCAGACGACAGCCTGAAAGCTCTCAAGGAACAGGCGGCACAGCCTCCCATGGAGTCAGACTGCGAGCGTGTGGTCTGGGACCAGGGACGGCTGTACCGGGTAACGGTCCAGCAGGGTTCACCGGAGGCGTGGCCCAGGGACCGACAGTTAGTGGTACCCTATCCGTTCAGGGCGGAATTGTTGCGGATCGCACACGAGATTCCGATGGCCGGACACCTAGGGATCGCTAAAACCAAGGCCAGGATAGCTCAGCATTTCTACTGGCCTGGGATGGGAGCCGCGGTGGGTGCCTACTGCCGTTCGTGTGACACCTGTCAGAGGGTGGGGAAGGCGGGGCCGCGCCCCAAAGCCCCACTGGTAACTCTGCCAATCATCGAAGAGCCTTTCTCGAGGGTCGCTGTGGATCTTATTGGACCTCTGTCCACTCCCAGCCACTCCGGGAAATGCTTCATACTCACGGTAGTGGACTATGCCACCCGGTACCCGGAAGCGGTAGCTTTGTCGTCCATTCGGGCCGACAAGGTGGCTACCGCCTTACTGGAGATCTTCTCCAGAGTGGGTTTCCCCCAAGAAATGCTCACCGACCGAGGGACCCAGTTCATGTCGCGGCTGATGGAGTCCCTCTGTAAGCAAATGCAGGTGCAACATCTGGTGGCCAGCCCGTATCACCCACAGACTAATGGCCTGTGTGAGCAGTTCAATGGCACCTTAAAGCAGATGCTTAAGATGTTGGTCGACTCCCACGGGAGAGACTGGGAGCGTTACCTCCCACACCTCCTATTTGCTTACCGGGAGGTTCCGCAGGCCTCAACGGGGTTCTCCCCCTTTGAGCTCCTGTACGGGCGACGGGTACGGGGCCCCCTGGCTCTGGTGAAGGAAGCATGGGAAGGGGATTTGGCCACCCCCGAGGTGTCGGTCATCGAGTATGTCGTGCGCCACCGGGACAGGATGATGGCCTTGGCAAAGCTGGTGCAGGACAATATGGCCCAGGCCCAGGCCGACCAGAAGCGGTGGTACGACCAGAATGCTTGTGAGAGGACCTACCAGGTGGGTCAAAAGGTGTGGGTACTGGTCCCCGTACCACAGAACAAGCTTCAGGCAGCCTGGGAAGGTCCCTACTTTGTGCACCAGAAACTCAATGCCGTCACCTATCTGGTCACCCTGGATCACGCCCGTGGAAGGAGGAAGGCCTTCCACGTGAACATGATGAAGGCTCATCATGAGCGGGAAGCGACTGCCCACCCAGTGTGCAACCTTCCCGAGGAAGGAGAGGTAGAAACCCTCCTGGATCTGCTCACCCAAGCCAAGGCGGGTGGGTCCATCGAGGATGTGGGGGTTGGCCACCAGCTCACGGAGGACCAACGGTCCCAGCTGGGGACCACCCTGCACCCCTTCCGGGGGCTGTTCAGCAGCCTGCCCGGAAGGACTGAGATGGCTGTCCACGACGTGGACACTGGCGATCACCCGCCGATCCGGCGTTCAGCATATCGGGTCTCTTTCGAGGTGCAGGGAAACATGCGCCAAGAGATAGACGAGATGCTGAAGCTGGGGGTGATCCAGGCATCCAGCAGCGCGTGGGCCTCGCCTGTAGTCCTCGTACCAAAGAAGGACCGAACTACACGGTTCTGCGTGGACTACCGGGGGCTCAACGCTGTAACGGCCACCGATGCGTTCCCCATACCACGCATCGATGACCTGCTCGATCGGATGGCCGGGGCTAAGTACCTGACCATCATGGATCTGAGCCGGGGGTACTGGCAGATTCCTCTGACCCCCGCGGCAAGGGAACGCTCTGCCTTTATCACCCCTTTTGGACTGTACGAGTCCACAGTGATGCCATTCGGCATGAAGAATGCCCCTGCCACTTTTCAGCGGATGGTCAATACGCTGCTTGAGGGACTTGAAGGGTACGCGGCTGCGTACTTGGACGATATTGCAGTCTTCAGTCCCACTTGGGAGGATCACCTAGAGCACCTGCGGCAGGTGCTCGGTCGGATCCACCGGGCAGGCTTGACCATCAAGCCGGAAAAGTGCCAGCTGGGCATGAGTGAGGTCCTCTACCTGGGTCACCGGGTAGGCGGGGGGGTTCTGAAGCCAGAACCGGGGAAAGTGGATGCCATCGCATCCTGGCCCACTCCTAGGACCAAAAAGCAGGTGATGTCCTTCTTGGGGACCGCCGGGTACTATAGGAGGTTCGTCCCACACTATAGCACCCTGGCCAAGCCCCTGACGGACCTCACCAAGAAGAAGCTGCCCGTCGCAGTCGACTGGACAGTCGCCTGCGAGACAGCTTTCGGGGCACTCAAGGCCGCCCTAAGTAGCTCCCCTGTACTGCAAGCTGCCGACTTCGACCGGCCGTTTGTGGTACAGACCGACGCCAGTGACTTTGGCCTCGGTGCTGTGCTAAGTCAGGTCAACACGACAGGCCAGGAACATCCTGTCTTGTACCTGAGCAGGAAGCTACTGCCCCGGGAGGTGGCTTACTCCACGGTGGAAAAAGAATGCCTGGCAATTGTATGGGCCCTGCAGCGTCTGCAGCCCTACTTGTACGGGAGCCATTTCACCGTGGAGACGGACCACAACCCCCTCAGCTGGTTACACACGGTCTCTGGGTCGAATGGCAGGTTGCTACGCTGGAGCCTCGCTCTCCAGCAGTACCACTTCTCCATTCGCCACAGAAGAGGCCGTGACCACGGTAACGCTGACGGGTTATCCCGGCAAGGGGAGGGTGCAGAAGGACGCACGGGGGAACACAGGAATGTGCTACCCCCTCGCGCCCTCGTATAGGGGGAGGTGTGATGAACCTGTAGCCGCCATCTTGGTAATGATAAATCATATCCAGGGATGGCCACACTTCAGCAGCCCCCACCCTTGGGACCTTCTGTTAAAACGTCAACTAGATAGTTTCCCCCCATCCAGGCTCCTGTAAGATAAGAAGCCTACTTAACACTTGAATGCTAGGAGCTTCAAAGACTTCGAGAGGAAACACAGCCAGCAGGGGGGGGTGCTTCGTCTATCTGTACCTGACCATTTGTCCCATAGGACTAGTTTCTTTGTCTGTCACAAGCATGGAGGCATAAGATATAGAAACATGAATAGTACACGCATGTTGCGTGGGATGGGCCAATAAAAAAATATCACGGCGTCCCGGAGCCATTGCGCACACAAGCCTCCGCGGTAGACGTTTGTACGTGCTCTGGAAGCCAAGATATAGCGCGGAGCCATTCCTGAGGACCGTATGGTATCATAATTGATATCAAAAGGTCGGTTACGGCGGCCCGAATCCATGGGAACCCCTGGGGGTATCATGAGACCATCCCAGAAGAAGTTATTGGGTTCCATAGAATTTGGGCTTCTGATCGAAGTTAGACCTGAGGGTGGAGACTGAGCCAGCTGACCTCACCAGCAGTGGGCGGGACGGGGCAGGTAAGATAGCAGGACAGACAAGAGACAAGTCAGTCTTGACCCAAGAGTGGTGTGCTGAACATCTGAGCACCAGCTGAGGCCACCAAGGGGAGGAGCAGTTTGACCATGCGGTCGTAGGCCTCAGCCTGTAACAAAGAACCGTGCCTGCGATCGCAGAATCCTCTCCCTGCGTCACAAGAAAATCAAGAAACCGGTAACTGATATGCTGTGGTGATTCTGTGTGTTGTATTCCATTGTTGTATAGTTTAGCCTGACCTTATACCTGTGTATATTTAGTTGTATATCGTGTATCTAGTGTATTATTATAATCAATTACCTCAAGTAATTGTGGGCCTGCCTTTTATTCTGCATAACGAACGCACGTCCGTGTGAGCTCGGCTCAAGCCAAAAACGCTACCCAGGGTTGGTTCCTGACCCGATATAGGCCCATTCACGGACTGGGCGTATATCTAAAATAGGGACTGGTGGCAGCATACCAACTGGGGATTGGGGAAGGCTGGTAGTGACGGTCGGAGGTTCAGATATATATATTCCTGGCGCGGCCAAGGAAGATATATATACCGCCCTCACTACAGAGGGCCCCGATACCCAGTAGGTTACAGGGCAGTCTCCCTGGCGACCGCTTATCCTAGGTGCAGTTCCTTGACTGACCTGAGGCTAAGAGGGCGCTAGCGAGTTGTGCTGTGTAGTGACGTTACGGTTTAGTGACGTTGAAGGGATAACACACTACCGTGTTCCCTGCGCTGGTTGCAGCTTCCTGGCACTACTTTCTCTAGGTGCAGTACCTTGACTGACCTGAGAGGTAAGGGGGCGCCAGAGAGCTGCACCCACCGGCCGGCTTTCATCACACCCCCCATCTGCACAACCCCTCATTTTATTCCCCCAGTCCATAGCCCCTCAGTTTATTCCCCCTCAGTTTGTTCCCCCCATCTGCACAGCCCCTCATTTTATTCCCCCCATCAGCACAGCCCCTCATTTTATTCCCCCCATCAGCACAGCCCCTCATTTTATTCCCCCCATCAGCACAGCCCCTCATTTTATTCCCCCCATCAGCACAGCCCCTCATTTTATTCCGCCCATCTGCACAACCCCTCATTTTATTCCCCCAGTCCATAGCCCCTCAGTTTATTCCCCCTATCAGTACAGCCCCTCAGTTTGTTCCCCCCATCTGCATAGCCCCTCATTTTATTCCCCCCATCAGCACAGCCCCTCCCCTCATTTTATTCCTCCCATCTGCACAGCCCCTTATTTTATGCCCCCTTGCACAGTAATATAAGAATTTTAAAAAAAGCTCATACTCACATAATCCAGGCTACTGGTCCACCGTTTCCTCTTCTGTGCGGTGCAGCAGTGGATGCTGGATGGTGTAATGACATTCCTGCATGTGTCTTCTCCAATAAGGCAGAAGCCAGAAGTGGCCGCGTCTTGCTGGAGTTCCCCGCTGAGCAGGGGCCTGATTACAGCTCCTCTGCTCCTATTCCAGGTGGCGCACACAGCAATTGTGTTGGTGTCTGCCAGACGCAAATACAATTGAGTGCAGGGAGGGAGCGACGGTCAAGGTGCAGGAGAGAGGGGTGAGCGGTGACTGGCACTCCCCTGTGTGCCCCGGCACTGTGCTGAATGTCTGCGGCCGCAGGGAGATGCCGGGTGACCGCTGACATTCATCACTTTTGTTTTTCAAAGTGCCCCCTCGGGTAGTCAGGAGGCAGCGCCCTACACAGGTCCCTACCCTGCCCACCCCACGTCCCGGCCCTGCTAGCAGCCACTAGCGATCAATCCACAGAAGAACAACAGAATCCTGACCTGACTCCCCCCTTGACGTTGGACCTCTGGATGATGCTTGACTTGTTTTATGTGGATATCTCTGATGAAACTCTTTAAGCAGTCGGGGAGCATTGATGTTTTTTACAGGTTCCCATGAATTATCCGCAGGGCTGTACCCTTGCCATTTTATTAAGTTCTGCAACCAGTTTCTGAACATTCAGGAATCAAGGATATTTTTGACAGTACAGTATAATGTTCTTATCCATCCACTTCAACAGGATCAGAAGGAGGTACGCGATGTCCAGGAAAATTATTTGGAGCAAATGGCTTCAGTAAGGAAACATGGAATACTGGATGTATCTTCATTGTTGTGGGAAGCTGAAGACGAAAAGCTACTGAGAAAGCTTGACCAATAATTTTTAAAGGACCATGTCAAAGAAAAATTAAGATCCATAATTTAATCTCCAGGAGAAAGAGCTGACAATTTAAACCCCTTTTGGAAGTAAGACCACATGTTTAACATATGGGAAGAGAATAAATTACATATAGCTAAGAAGTGAGAAAAACACATTAAAACACCCATAAAAGATAGGACCCCTTGTTGTGGACAGGTAATTAAGACTAGTATACCTGATGGGAATAGACATGAAGTCTGGGATTTGTTTTTTGAATGGCGGAGAAATGCTCTTTCACAAGAACTAGCTTGTTTGGTTCATAAGACTTTTTTCAGACACTTGGGCAGCGGTGGAAAGTTATGAATATTGGGGTTTAGATCAATCCAATATCGATGGCATATACAGTACATTTTCAGCTTCAGGACTAAGAAGGAATGAACATGCATATTTTGTCATAACTATGAGACATGCGTATAAGCCCCAAATTAATAGTAACCAGGTAGCTGACAACCGCCATGCCATCTATGAAAAGGTATAATCACGATAAAAATATTACATCAATATCAAACACCTATGATCTTCAGGAGCAAAGATATCATGAATGTAGGGAATCTCATAATTTTCTGAAACTAAAGCCACATCCCATGACCAGCCCTGTTATGAGTCATCAGAGGGGAGGTAACTTGTGTTAAAAGGCAAATGCTAAATATTGGAATTTGTCAGTATTCAGGAAGATATAGCTCGCTGAGATAGTTAAGTCCATTTTCCAATCGGATTGCTTCCATCTGCTAAGCTCTGAACCATTTCTGTGACCAGTGTTTAATAAGTTTCTTTTATTAATCCTTTTTATTTTATGTAATTGCTCTGATACTGGTATTACATGTAAATTCATGATTAACTTTTCACCAAGTTCTGCTTCATTTCTTACCCCTCAAAAATATATACTACAGTATATGAAGTAAAGTAAAGGGCTAACTCACTGAATTCAGGTTTCTCGTTCAGTCTCATTGGCCCCTGGGTTATAACATCAAGCCCCATTTCCCCTGGTGTATAACATGCGGCCCCATTAACCACCATGTATAGCATCCGGCCCAATTGACCACCGTGTATAACATCCGGCCCCATTGTACCTGGTGTATAACATCCAGCCCCATTGCCCTCAAAGTATAACATCCAGCCCCATTTCCCCCCCTTCATAACATTCAACATTATTGCCCCCAGTGTATAACATTCGTTCCCGGTATTTACTCTCCAGCCCCAATGTTACCGGTGTATAATATCCGGCCCCATCACCCTTGGTGTATAACATCTGGCCCCATTGCCCCCCAGTGTATAACATCTGGCCCCATTGCCCCAGTGTATAACATTTAGCCCCATTGCCCCCAGTGTATAACATTTAGCCCCATTACACCCATTATTTAACATCTGACCCATTGCCCCCAGTGTATAACATCTGGCCCCATTGTCCACAGTGTGTAATATCTGGCCCCATTGTACCCAGTGTATAACATTTAGCTCCATTGCCCCATTGTATAACATCTGGCCCCTTTGCCCCCAGGTTATAACATTTAGCCCCATTGCCTCCAGTGTATAACATTTAGCCCCATTGCCCCCAGTGTTTAACATCTGGCCCCATTATCCCCACTGTATAGCATGTGGCCCCATTGCCCCTGGTGTATAACCTTTAAGTAATATTATTGAGAAGTGGAAGGAACAGCAGCAACTCAGCCACTAAATGGAGACCCCATAATGTTATATAGCGGGGGGGCCGAGTTCTGAGGAGCAGAGAGCAGAAAAGTCACCACCGCTCTGCTGACCCCATAACTGCAGAATCCAGACCTCCTCTGTTATGCTGTAAGGTGCCCCAGCGAGGTAGTCATGGGAGAGCTGTAGCCCCTGCTTGCTCTGGCACTCTACAGACAATACGTGTCCTCCCTCTGATGTGTGGCTGTGTATGTGGGGCTCTTCACTTACTTCAGACCATCCGATCGCGGCTGTCTCCAGGCAATTCTCTTCTGGGACCAGGGCAGCAATAAATTCAGAGGACACGAGGTTCTTAACCATAACTTGGACTTTGCTTATGGAAGAGGAATATCTACAATATTTACAGGCAGATATAATGGGTAGGGCCCGACAGGTTATAATCTCCCTCACAGGCGCTGGCAACTCTTCAGCCCTGGTTCCCTCTTTAAGTGAAGCATCTCTGTGACTCTAATCTCTAGCCCAAGAGAATCTTCCTCACTATCAACAGTTTATCCGGATCCTATATCTCCCCCATGTCTTAGCCTGGAATCCTATCATCCTCTGCTGCCTGCAGACTGAAAGTGCCCCTGGTCCTCATTACCTTCATTGAGTTTCTCTGGACAGCTAACAGGACTCTTACGTAGGGTGATCTTTCCACTGGTGATCCGACTGTCTGAGGGTACGGAGCTCCCGTCTACCCTAGCAGCCAACATATAATCAAGCTGCCCGTACAGTTCACTGTCACAACTCTCTCTCTCATCGCTTCTTGCTTCTGGAAACTAAGCAGATATTTTCCTAATGTTCCCACCCTCTGTGGGCTGTCATCACACACCATTAACCCCTTCACTGTCTGCAATACCGCTGGCAGACTCAACCTGGCATCTGCACTTGGAACAGTAGCATCTTGTGGCTGGTTACCAAAACTACAGCCCACAAGGAATTATATCAGAAACAAGCTTTATACACACTCTATGCTTGATCATGGCACTAAGTTCCCCCCTCTACTCTGCTGGCTGGAATAATTATCACAGCTAACCCCTTAACTGGACCTAACTGCAGCTCAGAGAGATCTAACTATCGGGAACATTCTCTTTTTAACTCTTTCAGTGCTATAGGGAAGCTACGTCCTTCCCCACTACTACAATGACATCAGCACAAACACTGTGCCCCCGCCGGGAGCTTCATGGCCAAGCAGCTGCATGTAGCCGTACATCACCAAGCACAATGCTGAGCGTTGGATGGAGTGGGGTAAAGCCACCTCCACTGGACTCTGGAGGAGACGTGTTCTGTGCAGTGACGGATCGCACTTCTCTATCTGCGTCTGATGGAAGAGTCTGGGTTTGCTGATTCCAGAACATTATCTGCCTGACTGCATTGTGCCGCTGTACAGATGGTGGAGGAGGATAATGCTATGGGCTGTTATCAGGGGGCAGCCTAAGCCCTTTAGTTCCAGTGAAGGAAAATCCTAAAGGGGTTATCCCAGAATGTATTTTTTTTAATTCCTTGTAGTCTACTAAGGCACTTACAGTAACCCGGCCTTTAAATCCTCACTGACTAATTTCTTTCTATTTACATAGTTACATAGGTTGAAAAAAGACCTCGGTCCATCAAATTCAACCTTTTTCCACCATTTATACATTTTTTGTCACTAAATTATCTATAACCCACAATGTTCTGTACTGAGGAAATCCTCCAGCCCTTGTATAAAGCTGTTATAGTGTCGGCCATCACTACTAGTGTTGAGCCACCCCCGTAGTGTTCGAGTTCGGTTCGTCGAACACCAGTGTGTTCGCCGAACTGTTCGTCGAACTGTTCGTCGAACACCTTCGAACACCGTTAAAACCAATGGCAGGCAAACAAAAACACATAGAAACACATAGAAAACACCTTCAAAGGTGTCCAAAAGCTGACAAACTGCTCAGAAGACACAACTAACACATGGAAAAGTGACAAGTACATATAGTCATGCGAAAAGAAAAGAGGTGGAGGAGTAAAAGTAGGGGGAGACACAGATATAGGCATGTCATGCCCTTCTAAAATCCAAAAAGTAAGAAGCCGACATGTTCAGTCCGCTCCTGCCCGTGCCACCTCCGTGTCGCCGGGTTTGTGCCAGAGCCGCGGTGAACCCTGACGGCCAGCCCCCCTCTCCCAATACTGGTGCCTGTCCGCTGGTGGGTCGAGCGAGCCCCCCTGTGGTGGAGGCAGCTCTAAGCTTTTTAATTTAAATTGTCTCTCTAATTTGAATGAATACACTTTAAATCCATTTACAAGGATCTATTGGAGGGCAAGTCTCATGCCAGCAGCCGCGTAATTCCAGCTCCAGTAGCGTCCACTAAAGCTGCTGCAGTTAAAAAGCTTTTATAAGGATCGAGCTCGGCTGTCCACCGCAAGGCATCCTACTGCCAGTCCCAGCCCCTATGCCTTGGGGTGCCTCCTGATGCTCTTCACTGAGTATCCCGTGGTCCCGAAGCATTTCCTTTGAAAAAATTAAGTGTCCAAACTACAGGTGGTGTAGCTTGCTTAACAGCCGGGATAATCTGCTGACTAGCAGACACTGCTACTAGGCACAAAGTATTTCCTGGGCTAGATGCAGTTAAAAATTTGTAATTAGATACTCTCGTTGGATGCTGAGAAAGCATTCCATAGAGTATCCTGGCACGCCATATATGATTCTCTTAAAAAGCTTGGGGTAGGGGTCTAGGGGACCCTTTTATAGCCAAAATCACGGCCCTGTATCACAATACGTCACCTAGGCTGAAGATAAATGGAACTGTAGCACCCTGAGGGCTCGGTTGCTACAGAGGTATTGCACCTCACCCAGAGGTGTGATATCTCACTCTCAGGTAAGGATGGAGTGTGGATCAGGACCCGACACCTGCATGCATTACACCACATTGCCGTGGGGCAGGGCGACCAATATGCCTCTGAGATGGGCACGACAGTCCCTGTCCCTGGCTGGAGTGGGGGGAGGGAACACTGAGGAAGGGGAACCCTGTAGTGCAGGAGCAGGGAGGAAGCAGTTCCTGGGTGCATTGAGAAGGGAGTATAAAAGGTGGGCACCATCTTAGTTCAGTGCAGAGAAGTCTGAGCAGAAGTGACAGGGAGCAGGGGCTCTGCATGAGCTCTGCTCCGGAGGCGGGCCTAGTAACAGAGGCCCAGGCCTGGAAGAGGGAGAAGGAAGGAAGAGGAGCGGAGAGGGCTCCAGGAATGAGGAATGAAGGGATCCCAGGGGTGCGGACGGGCGAGTCGCCACCGCACGCCCGAATCCACCTGTGTGGAGGGGTCAGGCCAAAGGGGGAGACCGGTCCCCGAAACTAGTGGAGGCAGGAAACGACCCTCAGCTAGAAACCGGAGGCTGTGACATTTTATGTGGCGCAGCCCCTCGCTACACCCGCTAGGAAGGCACCACATAGGGTCAGGGAAACTGGCGCCAAGTTTACCAAGAGGAGGCCCGAGGCAGCCGGACAGAAGGGTTGGTAAGAAAGGCCAGACAAAGGACACACAAAGGGGGTCCTGTGAAGCGCTCCAAAGTTATCTGGGAGTTGTCTGAGCCCCTCACCTGGTGAGCACAGTACGACGTGGGCAGCCGTTACCTGCAGACGTGGTCTGGATAATAAGAACTGTGAGTAAAGGCCCTGGACTGCATCACTGACTCCGTGTCGTTACTGCTGCTGCCCTGCACCATCACACCCATCCTCCGCATACACTGCCCTGAGGCTATACTCCTCCCGTGGGGAGTTATGCTACGCTCTGCTGCACCCACAACACCAGCCTCAGCGGTCTGCCCTGCAGCGACGGTTCACTCTGACCGCAATCCACGGGTGGCGTAGTCGGACATTTAAACATCAAAACCACATAAATAGTTCCGCCACTGGTTTGACCACCCTGAGCCACGGAACCGGGTCGCCGCCACGAAGACTACAACCACCAGCATCCACCAAAAAGGGTCCGGCTCCGGGTGTCCCAAGGCCCAGGGGGTGCATCAGAACATTTTCATCACCTTTCACAATCACCAATGGGACAAGGCAGGGATGTCCTCTGTCCCCTCTCTTATACATCCTAGTGACGGAGCACCTGCTCTCATCAATTCGCCATAACCCCAATATTAGGTGGATTGAGGTGGGAGGCACCGAGTACAAGTGCTCTCTATTTGCTGATGAAGTCCTAGTATATATCACTCAATCACATATATCCATACATGCTGTTATGGTTGAAATAGATCACTTTGTTACATGGTCAAATTTTAAAATCAATGCAGCGAAGTCTGAGGCCCTCGATGTCTCCCTCCCCAAATCCATATAGGATTCCATCCAGTCCAACTTTCCCTTTGCCTGGCCCTCACAGGGTATCAAATACTTAGGAATTCCTATTCATAGAGACCTCTCCCATCTATGTTATCTTAATTTTGGGCCCTTTATTGAACAACTCCATACAGACCACGGTTGGCAAGTTAGAACTGTAAGATTCACTACGTGAACCACTGGTGTTTTGTGGAAAAGCACATGTACACTGTGTTCCAAATTATTATGCAAAAAGTGTTTAGGAGTGATAAGGGAAGAATTTGTTTGTTTGTCAGTTAAACTCATTGATAGTGATGTGTGTCAGGGCTCTTTATATCACTGTAAGCAATTGCAGACACCTGTGCTAATTAGTTTGGCAGGTGTGTCCAATGAAAGGCAAGACTACTTAAGAAGGCTGTCTCACATTATTAAGCAGCCTACATTTTCTGCCAAAATGGGAAAGAAAAATGATGTGTCGGCTGCTGAGAAGCAACAAATTGTGGAGTGTTTAGGTCAAGGCATGACTACAATCAACATTGTGCGATGATCAGGATGAAGTGTTTTGGCAATCAAGAAGTATGTAGCTGATTCACAGTACACACGTGTGCGTGCTGATAAGGGCAAATTGAGGACTCTTTCCTACAGGCAATTATGTCAGGTTAAAAGAGCAGCGGCAAAAAAGTCTTGTCATAGCAGCAGACAAGTTTTTGAAGCTGCTGGTGCCTCCAACGTCCCCCGAACAACAAGATGCAGGGTCCTTCAGAGGTTTGCAGCTGTGCATACGCCATCCTGTCGACCTCCTCTATCCACTTCACACAAGCAGAAACGGCTCCAGTGGGCCAAACATTACATGAAGACTGATTTCAAAACAGTTTTGTTCACGGATGAGTGCCGTGCAGCGCTCGATGGTCCAGATGGATGGAGTGGAGGATGGCTGGTTGATGGACACCCCACGCAAACACGGCTACAGCGCCAACAAGGAGGAGGTGGAGTAATGTTTTGGGCTGGAATCATGGGGAGAGAGATTGTCGGCCCCTTTAGGATCCCTGAAGGCGCTAAAGATGAACTCCATAATGTATGTGGATTTTCTCAAACAGCACTTCCTGCCATGGTTCAAGAAGAAGAACCGTGTATTTCACAGCAAGATAATTTTTTTGCATGATAATGCACCATCTCATGCTGCACATAAAACATCTGCATCTCTGGCTGATATGGGCATAAAAGGGGACAAACTTATGGTGTGACCCCCATGCTCCCCTGACCTCTACCCCATTCAGAACCTCTGGAGCATCATCAAAAGGAGTGTCTATGATGGCGGGAGGCAGTTCACATCTAAGCAACAGCTCTGGGAGGGTATTCTGTCCTCATGCAAAACAATTGAAGCAGAAACCATCCAAAACCTGACAAATTCAATGGACGAGAGAGTTCAGAAGCTCCTTTCGAACAAGGGGTCCTATGTGAAAATGTAACATCACCTAGAATAAAGTTTTGAGTTGAAAACTGTTTGATTTCAGTTTCTAATAACCTGCTAATGCTTATAATTTCAAAAATGACCATTTTTTTGATCTTTATTAAAATGAAAAGGTTGATCGAAAAGTTTGGGGGATCTAAGAGTGTGGCAACCCAGTAGTCATGATTACTTCGAATTCTGACAATATGAGGGTCATGTTGCAGGTAGTGCAGCAAGAAGGCACTTATGTGTCTTGCGCATCTCGGAGCCCCAAAATTATTTTCCGGGCTAGATGCAGCTAAAAATTATTATTAATTTTAAATCTGGTGGAGCTTAGTATAGATGGCCTAATAGGATCAGTGCTGCACACTGCTACAAAGCCCAAATTATTTTCCAGTCAAGATACAGATAAACATGATTAGTAATTTTAAATCTGGTGGAGCTTATTATATATGGCCTAATAGAATCAGTGCTGCACACTGCTACAAAGCCCAAATTATTTTCCAGCCAAGATACAGATAAACATGATTAGTAATTTGAAAGCTTAAAACGGTTGGTAGGGTGATTTTAACCAATCATCAAGCTTTTACTCTCCCCAGGATGACACAGGGGTAGAAAAGTCATTTCGGATCCATGATTTGTTCATCTTTATGAACGTGAGTCTGTCTACATTATCAGTGGAGAGCCGCGTGCGCTTATCTGTCAGCACACCACCAGCAGCGCTGAACACACGTTCAGACAGAACGCTGGCTGCGGGGCATGACAAGATCTCCAAGGCGTAAGTGGCTAGCTCCGGCCATTTATCCAGATTGGAAGCCCAAAAAGAGCAAGGGTCCAGTGACACAGTCATGGCTTCAATGTTTACTTGGAGATACTCCTGTACCATCGTCTCTAGGCGTTGACTATGTGTCAGACTTCTTGTCTCCTGTGGCCTTGCAAAGGATGGGCTAAAAAAGTGGTGAAATGATTCCGCAAAATTGATGTTACCAGCAGATACTGTGGTTCTGTTACGGTTTGAGTGCTGAACACTTGACGGTCCCACGGTTGGCAAGTTGGAACTGTGAGATTCACTACGTGCACCACTGGTGTTTTGTGGAAAAGCACATGTAAGATTCTGCAACAGTCTCTCCTGATACTCCTGCATGCGTGCATCCCTTTCTATGGCAGGAATAATTTCTGCAAATTTACTTTTGTACCGGGGATCTAACAGTGTGGCAACCCAGTAGTCAGGATTATTTCTAATTCTCACAATTCGAGGGTCATGTTGCAGGTAGTGCAGCAAGAAGGCACTCATGTGTGTTGCGCATCCAGGAGCACCAAGTCCCTGTTGTGTTGGTGGCGAGGTAACAATCATGCTTCCTTCCTCTGTCCTCTCCCCCCAACCTCGCACAACAGAAATGTGATCAAGGTCTCCCTCATCTGATGAGTCTTCCATCAGTTCGTCCTCCACTTCTTCCTGGGCTCCTGCACCTTCCTCACTAGTTTGGCTGCTACCATGCACCCTGGTAAAACCATCTCCCCCACCCTCACATGCCTGCCGCCTTGGTGCTGCCGACCGTCGGGACCTTGCGGATGTTATCCCTTCCGCATACAACTCCTCCTCCTCTACTTCCTCCACCTCCTCTTGTGCCACCACCTGACTCCGAATTCTGTTTAACATGTGCTCCAGCATGTAAATCACCGGAATAGTCATGCTGATAATGGCATCTTCAGCACTAAACATCTTCGTCGCCATTTCTAAACTGTGCAGAAGGGTGCATAGGTCCCTGATCTGAGACCACTCCTCCAGCGTGATTTGCCCCACCTCTGGATCTCGTTGGCCCAGGCTATACGTCAGAACGTATTGCACCAGGGCTTGTCGGTGCTGCCACAGTCGCTGCAACATGTGCAGAGTTGAATTCCACATGGTAGGAACATCGCATTTTAGCCGGTGAAGTGGCAGGCCCAACGACTTCTGTAGAGATGTAAGTCGCTGAGCTGCGGGATGCGAACGGCGGAAGTGAGCACACAGCGACCGTGCCCTCTGCAGAAGGCCATCTAGTCTGGGATAGTGGGCTAAAAATTGCTGGACAACCAGGTTCAACACGTGAGCCATACAAGGCACGTGTGTGACATTGCCCCGGCGAAGGGCCGCACCCAGGTTTGCAGCATTGTCGCACACGGCCTTCCCTGGTTTCAGGTCCAGTGGAGACAACCATTCATGAAATTGGTTCTCCAGAGCTGACCACAACTCCTCAGCTGTGTGACTCACATTTCCCAGACATTTCAAAGTAAAAACCGCCTGATGACGTTGAGCCCTACTGCCAGCATAGTAAGGAGGTGTGCAGGATCCCTTCTGCGCAGTTAGAAAGCTTGTGGCATGACCAGACAGGCTTTGGGTGCAGGTGGAAGACCGAGAGGAGGTTGAGGAGGCAGAAGCAGTGGAGGAACTTTGACATAAAGAGGATTGACGCACAACTCGTGGGGACGGCAAGACTTGGACAGCAGCCCCTTGTCCTGCTGTCACCATAGTTACCCAGTGCTCAGTCAGCGACATGTAATGCCCCTGTCCATGCCTACTCGTCCAAGTGTCTGTGGTGAAATGCACCCTGTCACACACAGAGTTTCTCAAAGAAGCGGTGATGTTGTGTGCGACATGCTGGTGGAGCGCAGGCACACCTTTCTTTGAGAAGTAGTGCCGACTGGGCATCTGGTACTGGGGCACTGCGACGGACATAAGGTCTCGAAAATCCTCTGTGTCCACCAGGCGGAAAGGCAGCATTTCTGTAGCCAAGAGCTTGCAGATGGTGAAATTCAACCTCTTAGCTTTCTCATGGCTAGGAGGAAATGGTCTTTTACTTGTCCACATCTGAGGGACCGAGGGCTGGCTATTGTGCTTAGACGGGGTTGATAAGGGTGTCCCCGGCAAACTGCCGGTCTGTGAGGAAGATGCAGGCGGACATGTTAGGTTGCCTTGATCCAAAGGTGGTGCTATCGATGTCGGACAGCGCTCAAGACCAGCTGGTGTTACCACCTCCAAAGAAAATGATGACCTGCCAATCACGCTGGCTGTTGCGGGTAAAGAGGTGGCAGGTCTGCGCCCCAAAACAGGTGTGACTGCTGTCCCCCCAGTCACAGAGGATGAAGAGGCCGCGGATGCACAAGATATGGCAGACGGTGGTTGGCCCGGCCGGCTAGGCCGCATTGTAGCACACTGAGCTTCCCACTGCAACTTATGCTTCATGTCCATGTGCCGGTTCATGCATGAAGTACTCAAACTATGTATTTTTTGGCCTCTACTTAGCTTTTGCTGACAAATGTTACAGATAACACGAGTTGGGTCATCTTTATCGATCTGAAAAAATGCCCAGGCTATGCAAGGCTTAGCACCCATGCGACCTGAAGAGCCACCACGACTTGTGGTGAGAGGCAGAGTTGTGTTTGAGGATGCAGTTGTTGACGTGCTTCCAGTACTACGTCTCTGTCCAGGAAGGCGCAACCTGACCTCGTCGTCACTAGCATCTTCCTCCACCTCCTCTGCTGACCTCATCTCTTGGCTGACTGTGGGTTGACAGTAAGTGGGATCTCCGACCTCATCATCATCACCCTGTGCGTTATCACACCCGTCGTCCTCAGAGCCAACCTGTTCCTGCCCTGACAAAAAACTAAAGTTGTCGCTCCAATCAGGTATTTGAGTCTTATCATCGTCTTCCTCATTGTCTCCACCAACAGGAGTTACAGTTTGGGAATGAGGGTCTACATTATGGTCAGAACCTTCTGCGTCTGGTCCTGGATCCGACTCATAAAGATTCTGGGCATCAGTGCAGATCATTTCCTCGTCTGGATTCACAGAAGCGCTGGAGTCGACCTCTGATTCCCAGGCTATAGTATGAGTAAACAGCTCTGCAGACTCAACCATCTGTTCTACCTCATACTCAGACGGGCAGCTGGAGATTTGGGAGCTGTGAGGAAGCAAGTGCGATTTGGGTGACACCTTTGAGGACTGGAGTATTTGTGATGTTGAAGTTGATGTGGAGGAGAGCCCACTTAAAGGAGCACTTGATATCCGTTGAAAAAAACCTGCTGTTTTTGTGCCTTATCTGGAATTTGTAGCGATTGGCGTGGCCGTAAGAAAGGGATCTTATCACATTGTCCGCTAAAAGAAGTAGACATTTTAGTTTGGCTGGAAGATGGTCTTTCTTCTGCAGATGTTACTGTTGCTTTAACACCTACCCCACGGACACAACCTTTTTTCCCCTTCCCAACACGCCTATTCCCCTTTCCACCAGCAGCAGGCCTTTTTCCACTCATTTTGGTGGTTAACTAATTCACAACTCTGGAGTTGTTTGCACAAAAAAACAATGGATGGGAACCGAGCAGAGCTGAGTGGCCAAACTGTGGTATTAGGCCAAAACTATTGGCTGGGTTAGATGCAGAAAAAAAGTATATTCAATTTGCAACCTGATGGAGGTCAGTATAGATGGACTAATAGAGAAAGTCCCACACACTGCTAGAAGGCCAAATATTTTTTCAGAGGTAGATGCAGACAAAAAATTATTTTTAATTTGCAACCTGATGGAGGTCAGTATAGATGGACTAATAGAGAAAGTCCCACACACTGCTAGAAGGCCAAATATTTTATCAGAGCTAGATGCAGATATAAATTATTTTTAATTTGCAACCTGATGGAGGTCAGTATAGATGGACTAATAGAGAAAGTCCCACACATTGCTAGAAGGCCAAATATTTTTTCAGAGCTAGATGCAGACAAAAAATTATATTCAGTTTGCAACCTGATGGAGGTCAGTATAGATGGACTAATAGAGAAAGTCCCACACACTGCTAGAAGGCCAAATATTTTTTCAGAGCTAGATGCAGATGAAAATTATTTTTAATTTGCAACCTGATGGAGGTCAGTATAGATGGACTAATAGAGAAAGTCCCACACACTGCTAGAAGCCCAAATATTTTTTTCAGAGGTAGATGCAGAAGAAAATTATATTCAGTTTGCAACCTGATGGAGGTCTGTATAGATGGATTAATAGAACAAGTCCCACACACAGCTAGAAGGCCAAATATTTTTTCAGAGCTAGATGCAGACAAAAAATTATTTTTAATTTGCAACCTGATGGAGGTCAGTATAGATGGACTAATAGAACAAGTCCCACACACAGCTAGAAGTCCAAATATTTTTTCATAGGTAGATGCAGAAAAAATATATATTCAGTTTGCAACCTGATGGAGGTCAGTATAGATGGACTAATAGAACAAGTCCCACACACAGCTAGAAGCCCAATATTTTTTCATAGGTAGATGCAGAAAAAATATATATTCAGTTTGCAACCTGATGGAGGTCAGTATAGATGGACTAATAGAGAAAGTCCCACACACTGCTAGAAGGCCAAATATTTTTTCAGAGCTAGATGCAGACAAAAAATTATTTTTAATTTGCAACCTGATGGAGGTCAGTATCGATGGACTAATAGAGAAAGTCCCACACACTGCTAGAAGGCCAAATATTTTTTCAGAGCTAGATGCATACAAAAAATTATTTTGAATTTGCAGCCTGATGGAGGTCAGTATAGATGGACTAATAGAGAAAGTCCCACACATTGCTAGAAGGCCAAATATTTTTTCAGAGCTAGATGCAGACAAAAAATTATATTCAGTTTGCAACCTGATGGAGGTCAGTATAGATGGACTAATAGAGAAAGTCCCACACACTGCTAGAAGGCCAAATATTTTTTCAGAGCTAGATGCAGATGAAAATTATTTTTAATTTGCAACCTGATGGAGGTCAGTATAGATGGACTAATAGAGAAAGTCCCACACACTGCTAGAAGCCCAAATATTTTTTTCAGAGGTAGATGCAGAAGAAAATTATATTCAGTTTGCAACCTGATGGAGGTCTGTATAGATGGATTAATAGAACAAGTCCCACACACAGCTAGAAGGCCAAATATTTTTTCAGAGCTAGATGCAGACAAAAAATTATTTTTAATTTGCAACCTGATGGAGGTCAGTATAGATGGACTAATAGAACAAGTCCCACACACAGCTAGAAGTCCAAATATTTTTTCATAGGTAGATGCAGAAAAAATATATATTCAGTTTGCAACCTGATGGAGGTCAGTATAGATGGACTAATAGAACAAGTCCCACACACAGCTAGAAGCCCAATATTTTTTCATAGGTAGATGCAGAAAAAATATATATTCAGTTTGCAACCTGATGGAGGTCAGTATAGATGGACTAATAGAGAAAGTCCCACACACTGCTAGAAGGCCAAATATTTTTTCAGAGCTAGATGCAGACAAAAAATTATTTTTAATTTGCAACCTGATGGAGGTCAGTATCGATGGACTAATAGAGAAAGTCCCACACACTGCTAGAAGGCCAAATATTTTTTCAGAGCTAGATGCATACAAAAAATTATTTTGAATTTGCAGCCTGATGGAGGTCAGTATAGATGGACTAATAGAGAAAGTCCCACACACTGCTAGAAGCCCAAATATTTTTTCAGAGCTAGATGCAGAAAAAAATTATATTCAATTTGCAACCTGATGGAGGTCAGTATAGATGGACTAATAGAATGATGCTATGCCCAAAAGATTTTACTTCACTAGGTGCAGTAAAAAAATTGGTATTCTATACACAGGTGGTATATCTTGCAACACAGATAGGCTACTCCACTGACTAACACACTCTGCACTAGGCCAAAAAGGATTAGCTTTGCTAGATTCAGCCAAATGCTGTGAAAAAAACTTGCACAGCACTGGCACAGACCTGCCTGGCAAAAACTGATAGGAACTCATGTAAGCTAGTCCTGAAAAGGACTCCAATTACAATTAGTCTTTACTCCCACAACCTATCTATTTAAGAGCACAGACCTGCCTGATAAAAGTCGTAGGAAATGCTGTAACCTAGTCCTTAAAAGGACTGCAATCACAACTATCCCCTACTCCCAAGCTATCTGTAGATTTGTGCGAAAATTGGCTTGAAATTAACAAGGTATAGCGCACACAGCAACAGCGGTGCCGTCTAACACGCAGCTGCAGCAGTGAGAAAATGGTGGCGACGGGGAAAATGGCTTGGTCTTATAGGGCAAGGACATGTGACATACACTGCCAATGACACATGCCCTTGCTTGTGTGAAAAAAAGCACTTCGCTCCATGTGTGCGCTGCTGATAGGCTGACAGATTGCACCTCCCCACTGCAAATGCGGGAAAGAGAAAAAAAAAATGGAGATCTTCATTGTTCCTGCAGAGATCCATCCCCTGCCCCTCCCCCCGCCCCGCTGTACACTCAAACTGCGTATTAACATTAATTTTCATCATTACTGAGAAAAAATCCAGTTATGATTTTGGTGCACGAACAGTTATCGAACATAACCTCGAACAGCCGAATTTTTCTCAAATCGTTCGTGTTCGCCGAACGGCTCGAACACCGCCCAAAACAGCTCGAATTTGAGATTGGCGAACAGTTCGAGTCGAACAACGCTCATCTCTAATCACTACCTCTTGTGGTCGGCATCCACAGCCAGACTGTTCTGACTGTAAAGAACCCTTTCCTGATTAGGTGCCGGAATCGCCTTTCTTCCACCCGTAATGAGCCCCCTGGTCCTTAGTATGGTCTTTGGAAGGAATAAGTCCTGTGCCGCCCTCTGTACTGACCACACATATATTTATACATGTAAATCAGATCCCCTCTGAGGTGTCTTTTTTCTAAGAAAAACAAGCTCAACTTTTTCAACCTCTCAACATATGAGAGACCTTCCATCCCTTGTAATAATCTACTTGCTGCCTTTGAACTGACTCTAACTTCTGAATATCCTTTTTAAAATGTGGAGCCCAAAAGTGGATTCCATATTCCAGATGTGGCTTCACCGGTGATTTATAAAAGGGTAACAGGATTTTATTTCTCTTTTCATACACTTTTTATACTCTTTATATACAGTATATTTCTTTTTTGCTTTTGCAGCTGCTGCTTGACATTGAGTGCTGCAGCTCAGCTTACTTGTAACCAGAATACCCCGTCCGTCTCCTGTTCTGTAGTCCCGAGTATTCTCCCATCTAATGTATATGCAGCAATAGGATTACTCCGTCCTCGGTGCATTACTCTACATTTATCTACATTAAACCTCATCTGCCGAGTGTTTGTTCATTCAGACATCTTATCCAGATTTGCACTTCTCATAGAACCCCAACATGGTAGTTAGACACAACTTATCTTTCATGAATCCGTGCTGATTATCATTTATTATATTATTCTCTGTGATATAACTCTGCAGGTCATCTCTTATAATATAATTAGCAAAGGATAAAATAATGTCTCTTTATTATAACCTTATTTTAAAACAGCTTGATGCTGGACAATACTGGGCACAAAGCATGTAAAAGACACACAGAGTACTGATAGAAGAGATGATCACAAATGTTAGGTCAGCCTGATAGAGACTTGACCTGACTAACCCCATTGGTATAATGTGGTGGAACCCCTAAAGATATAAGACCCTCCAAACAAATTGTGTCTCACCAATGGTCATAAAGACCCATACAATGTGAAATCATGTGACACATACACTACCACAAATTAAAGAAAACAGTACACCTAGACCGACGCACTAAATGCATGATAATACCAGATATTATTAGAGTATGATAATGGATAGTGGTTAGGCAATGTCATATACCACTCGAACCATACAGATCTACCATCTCTAATTGTACCAAAAATTAGACCAATGCACATTGAAGGCCCCCTGGTCATATAGTCACAGCAATACATCTGAGTCAGTGGGTACAGATACCTCTCATAAACTGCTGTACATCCACATATTAACTAGATTTGCAGAAAAATAGGAGACACTCATAACTCAATAGAAAGAAACCACTACTTAGCTTTCCAGTGTTATTAGCAGTGCTCCAATATTAAAGGCAGGCTCCCGACGCGTTTCTCCTTCATCATCAGGGGAGTGCATAACCCAATCAGAGCCCAATGTTCTGCGCCATCACAGAGGTACATATGCTGAGAGGAGATTGTCCTTGTGTCTTTTATACACGCCGCACGCTGACCGCTGGCATGCGGCATGCCTCCGGGTTGTCATGTGTCAGCTGGGTGACGCACATCCTGCCGGATGCATATGTAGCACCCTGAGGATTCGGCTGCTACAGGGGTATTGCACCTCAACCCAGAGGTGTGATATTCCACTCCCGGGTAAGGAAGGAGAGTGGAACTGAGCTCGGTAGGCTGCATGCACTACACACATCCCATTTCCGAGGAGCAGACCGACGGTACTCCCACTTAGAAATGTGCAGGTACGACCGAGTCTGTTCCTGGCTGGAGTGGGAGGGGGGTGGTACATCCCAAGTAGTGTAGGGGCAGATAGGGGGAGCAGCCTGGGTAAAGTTAGGAGCTCATTGGGTGCTGGTCACCTGAGCTCACACATAGAGGGTGTATATAAGGTGGGCACCAACTAAGAACAGGGTCAGATGCAGAGAACAAGTCAGTTGGAGACAGCAAGACAGCTGCAGAGGAGCAGACAGCAAGCAGAGAGGAAGTCAGCCTGCAGCAAGGGAGAAGAGAGACCCTGAGTGAGAGAGGAGCAGAGAAGGAGTACCCAGAGGGGAGAACAGAGAGGACCCAAGAACCCAAATTAAAGCACCGGGTGAGGAGTCGGCACAGGGTACCGGATCCCAAGCTGGTGGGGGCAGAAAACACACCCTAGCCAGAGACCGGAGACCGTGGGCAGCGTTTGTCACGGTCACCCATCACATCCACCCCGAAGGCACACCACATGAAGGGTCAGGGAACCCAAGGCCAAGGGTGTCCCAACAGAAGGCCCGAGGGAGCTGGACCTAGGTGGATCACTGGTGGGGACGGCTAGAGAACAGGACAGAAGGAGAGCTCAGGGCCACGCTCCGGACTTGTTTGGGGGTTGGCTGGATCCAGGACCTGGTGGACGCAGCACGGCTCGGGTGGTCACTCGAAGCTGGAGTGACCAGTACAACATCTGCAGTAAGTAAACACCCTTAACTGCACAACCCGACTCTGTCTTCATTGCCGTCTGCACTGCACCACCACAACCCCCATCCTCTGCACCTGTCCCCCCTGAGGCTATACCCCTCCCGTTGGGGGTTATCCCACCAAGCTGCGCACCCACCATCAGCCTCAGCGGACCCTGCTGCAGCGGCGGCCACAGTGACCGCATCACAACGGGTGGCGTAGTCGACACAAAAGAACTCTTAATAACATCTGTAGGACTGCCACATAACACTGAGTTTGACGCCCTGGGCACGGGCCGGGTCACAGCCGCTCGGAGACTACAACCCCCCCATCTGATCCGGTGCCGGGTATTCCCCTCAAAAAGGAATATGTCCCAGGGGGCGCGTCAACTTTGGCGTAGTCGGCAGGATTACGTGCCCACAACAACCGGGTACTGCGTGCCTGAAGAAAAGTGCAAGTTTACCTCAGAAAGAAGTCTCCCGCCGGTTCCGGAGGGTCCACGCCATCGGACCCCATCACAGGTCGTTTCCCGCCGATTGTCCGCCATTTCCAGCTTGTTCCCGCCATCTGCAGAGTTTCCCGCCACTGGGCGACGCTTCCCGCCAAATCCGCAGATTTCCCGCCTTGGAAGAGCAGCGGACGCCATTATGGGCGTGCCAAAGGAGGGCAAGAGGCCACCTCCCATCGTGGGCCAGGACAGAAAATGGCGCCAAAAGTGGAAACCGCCCCCACCAACAGAGACTGTGATGCTGGAGGTGTCTGTCAGCGTGAAAGGACCGCCCCTGGAGCTGACAGTCACCAAGTGGCCCCGGGACCGCCCTCGAAGTGGGAAGAGACGAAAGAAAAGAACGAAGATGGGTGCCGCCTGGAGCAGTCTGGAGCGAGCGCACCCAGAGGCAAGAAGTCTAACGAGGAGTAGCGGAGGAGCTTACCCGGATATGGAAAGAAAGCAGAACAGCACCGGCCCGCTGGCCAGGAGTCTGCTAGAGACCGAGGAAGGAGAGCAGAGCAGCACCGGCCCGCTGGCCAGGAGCCTGCTGGAAGAAGAGCAGAGCAGCACCGACCCGTTGGTCAGGAGCCTGCTAGACACCACGACCCCACTAGGCCTAGTGGAGGTCCTTGCACAGCTCCCCCGAGACCGGGAGTGTGCACAGACTGCCCTGGAGGGCCTCGCACGGAGGATGGCCCGGGTGCAGCGAGAGATATTGGCGGAATGGAGCCGGGAGATGGCCCAGCAAGCTGAGACCAGTCAACGGAGCACGCTACCCTGGAAGAGGAAGCAGACCGCCTCTGAGGATGGCGCGGGAGGACCAAAGGCTGAAGACGGCGCCGAGAAGGGAGCCGAACGCATGGAGGCAGGTAAAGGGGACGCCTATACCCCAAGCCGGGAAACCGCCCACCTGCCCCAGCTCCCCGTCGCAGAGCCCGAAAGTCCCCCTGCTGTGCCCGTAGCCGCCATGTCACCGCTATGGACTAGGCCCCGACCGGAAGCCGCCGCAGCGACCCCTGTGACGTCACGCGCCTCGACCCGGAGCGTGACAAAGCAGGAAATACCACCAGCCTGGTCGCAAGGCCTAGTACCCCCGGGCGCCGCATCACCAACAGCGCCCCCTACCTCCGCGGAGCCTCCGGCCTGGCCGCAAGGCCAGGTAGCCCAGGGCGCCGCCGTCCTAACGGTGCCCTTCACCTTCCAGGTGCCCCAGGCCTGGCCGCAAGGCCTGGGCAACCCGGGCGCCACCACCACCGCGCCCGCACCCGTAAAACCAAGGGTGCCACACCTGGGGGAGGACTTGTTCAGCCAGCTCACATGGCCGGACGGGCGGTCCTTCATCTGGCCCGAAGAATACCATGAGCTGGAACGGCAGCAGAGACTAAGACCCCTGGATGAACCCCTGATTCCGGCTCCGAAGCCCGTGGCACGGATCTCGCCCCCGCTAGCGGAAGCACAGTTTGAGTGGGACCCCACCGGAGAAGATCTAATGGGGTTCACTCAGGAAACCAGGGCAGCTGCAGCAGAGCGTGCTGAGTGTTGCCGACAGCAGCTCGAAGAGTTTGCGAGGGAGCGGAGAGAGAGGCGGGTCCGGGAACAACAGGCCCAAATAAGGAGCGCCGAGCAGAAGAGCCGGACCAGGAGGGACCCCCGTGCAGCGCATTGTCCCCGCACCATCGGGACAGTGATCAAGTTCAACCAGCAGCATGGGTGGGGCTTCATCCGAGACAACAACACCCCCGGCGACGTCTTTGTCACGCGCAGAGACGTGGAGTCCCATCTGCCGGAGGGGCACAGAGGTCGTGACCTCTACATCGGAGACAAGGTCACCTTTACCCGGCACAAGTGTGCCAAAGGACCTTATGCCCTCCACGTACACCGCCTGACGGAGGAGGAGTTGCAGTGCGAGGAGGAGGAGCAAGAGGACCCGGACGGGTCTGAAGTTACAACCAGCTACAAGCAAAGAGCAGGAGGAAGACGCCGTTGAGTGCGGCAGAGCAGTGGATGTAAATAGTTACCCGACCGGGTATAAAGAAACTGTTGCTACAAATATATAGTCCCCGTTGGGACCAGCTGAGTGAACTGTTCACCCGTTATTCCGTATCCATACCAGGCTGAGGACTGTGAGCAGCCATTCCCTTCCCTTTACCTGGCCGAGGACTGAGAGCGGCCAACTACCCCTGTATATAGTTGCGCTTCCTAAAGCGCCCCCTACTAGTTTTATAGGAGAACCAGTTTTCCAGAGAGACTGTCGCACTTTACCCGGTCACACGTTGCACAGTGACCGGAGGAGGAGCCAGAGGCGACGAGAATGTTTTATTTGCTAATATATGTTGTTTTATATGTTTATGAAAAAAAAAAAAAATGTATGTTTTTGGTGTTGTTTATGTCTTACAGCCCGAGGACGTGCTGTGATTTACCAGGGGGGAATGTAGCACCCTGAGGATTCGGCTGCTACAGGGGTATTGCACCTCAACCCAGAGGTGTGATATTCCACTCCCGGGTAAGGAAGGAGAGTGGAACTGAGCTCGGTAGGCTGCATGCACTACACACATCCCATTTCCGAGGAGCAGACCGACGGTACTCCCACTTAGAAATGTGCAGGTACGACCGAGTCTGTTCCTGGCTGGAGTGGGAGGGGGGTGGTACATCCCAAGTAGTGTAGGGGCAGATAGGGGGAGCAGCCTGGGTAAAGTTAGGAGCTCATTGGGTGCTGGTCACCTGAGCTCACACATAGAGGGTGTATATAAGGTGGGCACCAACTAAGAACAGGGTCAGATGCAGAGAACAAGTCAGTTGGAGACAGCAAGACAGCTGCAGAGGAGCAGACAGCAAGCAGAGAGGAAGTCAGCCTGCAGCAAGGGAGAAGAGAGACCCTGAGTGAGAGAGGAGCAGAGAAGGAGTACCCAGAGGGGAGAACAGAGAGGACCCAAGAACCCAAATTAAAGCACCGGGTGAGGAGTCGGCACAGGGTACCGGATCCCAAGCTGGTGGGGGCAGAAAACACACCCTAGCCAGAGACCGGAGACCGTGGGCAGCGTTTGTCACGGTCACCCATCACATCCACCCCGAAGGCACACCACATGAAGGGTCAGGGAACCCAAGGCCAAGGGTGTCCCAACAGAAGGCCCGAGGGAGCTGGACCTAGGTGGATCACTGGTGGGGACGGCTAGAGAACGGGACAGAAGGAGAGCTCAGGGCCACGCTCCGGACTTGTTTGGGGGTTGGCTGGATCCAGGACCTGGTGGACGCAGCACGGCTCGGGTGGTCACTCGAAGCTGGAGTGACCAGTACAACATCTGCAGTAAGTAAACACCCTTAACTGCACAACCCGACTCTGTCTTCATTGCCGTCTGCACTGCACCACCACAACCCCCATCCTCTGCACCTGTCCCCCCTGAGGCTATACCCCTCCCGTTGGGGGTTATCCCACCAAGCTGCGCACCCACCATCAGCCTCAGCGGACCCTGCTGCAGCGGCGGCCACAGTGACCGCATCACAACGGGTGGCGTAGTCGACACAAAAGAACTCTTAATAACATCTGTAGGACTGCCACATAACACTGAGTTTGACGCCCTGGGCACGGGCCGGGTCACAGCCGCTCGGAGACTACAACCCCCCCATCTGATCCGGTGCCGGGTATTCCCCTCAAAAAGGAATATGTCCCAGGGGGCGCGTCACATACTCACATCCGGCTCTTACAGCGCACCATGGAACGCATGGTGCTGCGCATGCGCGGGCACGGATCCCGCAGTCATCTCGTGCGCACGCGCACCCGCTCGGGTCAGAGACAGCTGTACCTTCAAGCAATCCGCCATGGAGACAGCTCCAACCCCAAACATAGACCGCATTGGAAGAACCACCTTATAGGCAGTACTAATGCCAATATAGATGATCATGCCTGCCCACATGGGCCTGTCATATTGATCATAAACCACAGGGAAGATGTCAGTTCCTGGACATGATAAATAGACATCCAATATACCTGACCAAAAAGGCGTGGAAAAATCATATAGAGATCAGGGAGGTCGATATCATCAGATACAGAAGATAGTGCTACAGATATACGATTAGATGAGATGTTATACTAGGGTCCCTGAACTCGCATGACGTACTTAAATTGTGACTAAAAAGGTGGGAAAGGACATGGTGAGGGATGAGTGGGAAAGAGACAAGGAGAGGAACTATTGCTGGTTCTACGGACTAAGCCCTCTCTAAGCTGGTCCCTACCTAACGTGGAGGTTGGCACCCTAGGGGGACTGCGCAAATGGCGCCCCCACTCAACGGCGGCTATCCCTCACTGACTGGGTCCCTATGCTGACCCTATTATAGAAAAGAAGTGAAGGAAAGTTGTTCAAAAAGGTCGTGAGGCTGCATAGTTCTCAACCAAAAGATCCATTTACATTCCTTCTGTAGGATCTTTCGATCCCAATCCCCACCTCTGGCTGGAGGCCTGATTCTGTCAATGCCTACAAATCGCATGCAGTCTGAGTTGCCACTGTGAACATTGTTAACGTGATTGCATTGCAACTGGAGTCTCCCTTTTATTGATGATGTCTTCTATGTGTTCCCTAATCCTCCTCCTGAACTCACGTCTAGTCTTTCCCACATATTCGACACCACAGTCACACGTGGCCTTATAGATCACCCCAGCAGTGCGGCAGTTGATAAACTGTCGGATGGTATAGTTTTTTACCGTCACACTACTGCTGAAGCCCCTTGGCCTGTGCCACTGATTCGCAGGCAGTGCAATGACCACACTTGAAGTACCCCTTAACTTGGGTGCCCAACCAAGATGGATATAAATTGTCTTTAAAATGGCTATGGACCAATCTATCCTTTAAGGACCTCCTCCTGCGATAGGAGGTGACCTGTAGAAGGGCCCCAACTGTATCCTTGATGTCTGCATCCATTAATAACACTGGCCAGTGGCGCTTAAGGATCTCCCTAACCCCGTTAGCTCCATTGGAGTAGGTAGTAATGAAACGGGTTAGATTCCTTGTTGACCTTAGGAATGAGTAGATCCCTGCGTTCTTTTTTGATAGAATTCTTATAGGCCTCAGTTAGGATTTTCTGAGGGTACCCCCTCTCGATAAACCGTTCACGTAAATCATCAGCTTGTACTTTAAATGTGCCGATGTCAGAACAGTTTCAGCGAATCCTTAGGTATTGCCCCTTAGGGATACCTTTTTTCAGTGGGCCTGGGTGTCCACTCTCCCACCTCAGTAAGGAATTAGTGGCCGTGGGTTTCCGGTAATTGCTTGTGGTCAATTCACCATTTTCCCCTTTACGGATGCAAACATCAAGAAATGGTAGAACAGCATTGTTACATTCATACGTGAAACGTAAGCCGATGTTATCAGTGTTAAGCTGTTTGACAAAATCACTAAAAAAGGCCTCAGGTCCCTTCCACACAACGAAGATGTCATCAATATAAAGTAACCAAATGATCACCCTATCACATAGGCGAACCGGAGGCTCGCTAAAGACCATTGTTTTCTCCCACCAGCCCAGGAGCAAATTTGCATACGAAGGGGCGCAGGGACACCCCATCGCTGTGCCCCTGAGCTGGTGGAAGTACTTATTGTCAAATAGAAAAAAATTGTTCTTCAGACAAAACTCCAATGATTGTAAAATAAACCTGTTATGTCTGGTGAACTGACAACCTCTCGTACTCAGAGTGTCTTTTACATGCTTTGTGTCCAGCATTGTCCAGCATCAAGCTGTTTTAAAATAAGGTTATAATAAAGAGACATTATTTATCATTTGCTAATTATATTCAAATATTGGGTATCACCTTTTCACTACATATTTTTGACGCGCCCCCTGGGCCTGTGTTGTGCTGCTGCTGTGCAGGGGGAATACCCGGAGCCGGATCGCTGGGGGTTGTAGTTCTCCGTGGCGGTGACCCGGTCCGTGCCCAGGGTGGTCAAACCAGTGGCAGTCTATTTGTATGGTAATAAGTGTCCGACTACGCCACCCGTGGATTGCGGTCAGTGGGGACTGCCGCTGCACTGCAGACCGCTGAGGCTGATGTTGTTTGTGCAGCTGAGTATGGGATGACTCCCCACGGGAGGAGTATTGCCTCAGGGCAGCTAGTGTGGATAATGATGGGAGTGATGGTGCGAGTGTCCCAGTACTGATGGTGCTGGTGCGGCGATGAAACACAGAGACTTGTGGTGCAGTTTCCAAAGCTTTACTCACTGTTGTTGTTCAGATCACTTCGGCCAGCAGTGACCGCCCGAGCCGTGCTGCGTCCACCAGGTGAGGGACTCGGTCAACTCCCAGGCAATTCCAGAGTGTGGTTCAGAGCTCCCCTCTCTTCCCTTCTACTGGCCGTCCTCACCAGTGACCCACCTTTGTCCAGCTTCCTCGGGCCTTCTGTTGGTGAAACCTCTCTCCGGTTTCCCTGACCCTATGCGGTATGCCTTTCTGGTGGATGTAGTGAGGGGTCGCACCAAGATGTGGTGACAACCTCCGGTTTTGGCTGAGGATTAGTCGCCTCCACCAATTCGGGTTCCGGTACCCTGCTCTGCCAACCCTTCACCCAGTATCTCCTCTGGGAATATGGGGTTCCTTCTGCCTTTGTGTCTCTGGGCCTTTCTCTGTGTTCCTCGCCTCCTTTCTCCTCTGTTTCAGTTCCTTTCTTACTCTCCTTGCTGTTCCTTCTCTTTTCTCCCTCTCTGCTGTCTCAGGCCTCTACTCCAGGCCTGGCTCTGGAGCTGGGCCCAGACTGAGCCACAGCTCCCTGTCAGCCCTCTCTGGCTGAGCTCCTCTCTGAACTGAACACTGATCTAAGATGGTGCCCACCTTATATACCTCCTTCTGACACCCGAGCCCAGGTGACTAGCAACCAATGGGCTCCTACCTATGCCCAGAAACCCACCCCTATCTGCTCCTACACCACTGGGTTTTCCTCCCCCTCCCCACTCCAGCCAGGAACAGAAGCTGTCGTGCCTGCACTCTGTCTAGTGGGAGCACCGTTGGTCTGTTCCTCGGAAATGGGGTGTGTGTGGTGCATGCAGCTTACTGAGTCCTGGTCCACACTCCATCCTTACCCGGGAGTGGAATACCACACCTCTGGTTCGAGGTGCAATACCCCTGTAGCAGCCGAGCCCTCGGGGTGCTACATTCCCCCCTGGTAAATCACAGCACGTCCTCGGGCTGGAAAAGAGCAAAACAAATTAAAACATACAAAATTTTTAGAATGCATTCGTATATAAGACAATAACTTTTCACTCATCCCTTTATGGGAGGTATTCTTCTCTTTTTAACGTTACTGGTACTCCTTTTCATAAAACATCTTGCTAATGCCACTGGAACTCTTTTAGCATATAAAACATCACATAAAACACTTGTATTATTATTCTAGCAGCATATAAAACTTTTCAATATAAAACATTTTCAAGTAGAACATTCTTGAGCCCTGGCCGCTGTACAAGTTGCGACCAGGTAAAGGTGCAACAGTCCATTTAATTCCGAGGTAGACGTTGCAGTTTCGTATAAAACCAGTAGGGGGTGCTTTAAGAAGCGCAACTATATACAAGGGTGGCCGCTCTCAGTCCTCGGCCAGTGGGGGTAGGGGAATGGCTGCTCACAGTCCTCAGCCTGGTAAAGGATATTGGGGTAACACGCACACAGGAAACTTTTTATCAAGAAACAGTTCCACACTAGTCCCAACGGGGACCACACTTCAATTCGCAACAGTTCTTGTACCCTGACGGGTAACTATACGCAGTTCCATTTTACCGCTTACTGGTAACGGTGTCCTTCTCGCTCTTCCGGGTAATCTTCTGGTCCGTCCGGATCCTCAGTGTATTCCGTGTCTGGGCGGTACTGCAGTTCCTCCTCTGTGAGCAGGTGAACATGGAGAGCATACAGTCCCTTTGCGCCCTTGTGCCGGGTGTAGGTGACCACGTCGCCGGGGTACAGGTCACGTCCGTGATGTCCCTCTGGCAGGTGGCTTTCAACGTCCCTTCTAGTGACGAAGACGTCGGTGTCAGCCTCCGGGTCTCTGATGAAGCCCCAGCCATGCTCCAGCTGGAACTTGACTACGGTCCCGGTGGCTCTGGGTCCGCGGATGGCGTGGGTGTCTTGTCGGGCCCTCCTCTTTTGCTCCGCGCTCCTGGCCTGGAGTCGCTGCTCCCTGATGCGCCTCTGCCGCCGCTCTCTTTCATAGGTGGCTAGCTGCTGACGGCAGCACTCCAGGCGCTGGACTTCTTCCGCCCGGGTCTCCTGGGTGAAGCCCATGAGGTTCTCGCCAGTGGGGTCCCATGCAAACTGGGCATCCTCCGGCAGGGGTGGAGCGATGTTGGCGGGGTCCGGGGCCGGGATCAAAGGCTCACTCAGGGGTCGCTCTTTCCGGAGACGGGGGTTGGCGAACTCCGGCGGCCATTCAAAGGGTAGCCCGTCCGGGCTGGTATATTGGGCATACAGGTCCGCACCCAAGGGTGGCACTATGGGCTTCGGACGGGTGGCAGCGCCCGGGGGCACTCGGCCTTGCGACCAGGCCGGTGGTCGCTTGTTGGTCGCGCCCGGGGGTGGCACCGCCAAGGTAGGGGGCGCTGGTGAGGCAGCGGCGCCCGGGTGTGCTGGGTCTTGCGTCGTGGCCCGTGACGTCTCACGCTGTACGGCGCCAGGGTTCAGAGGGCACAGCGCGGGGCGGGGCGTGACGACGGTGCTTGCTGCTTGAGGCCTAGCTGGTGGCGGTGGAGGCGTGGTGTCAGGTACGGTCCCCGGGGCTTCGGGTCCCGCAACGGAGGGTGAGGGCAGGCTGGTGTTCCCCGGGCTTGGGGTGGTGGCGTCCCCATTACCTGCCTCGGTCTCCGTGGCCTCCTCCGCGGCGTCATCTGCAGCTGCCGGTCCCTCTTCTCCGCGCCCAGTGGTAAGCGCGCTACCCGGTTCCGGCGGGGTCCTCTGCTGGTCGCCTCCGTGCTGCCGGGCCATCTCCTCTCTCCACCCGGCAAACACATCCCGCTGCGCCCGGACCATTCTTCTATTCAGATCTTCCAGCGCTGCGCGCGCACGGTCCGGGTCTCTAGGCAGTTGGGCCAGCAGTTCTGTCAGGCTGCAGGGTGGCTCCGCTTGCAGCAGGCTGCGGGCCAGGTTGCTGGTGGAGTTTTCTGCTCCCTCCATCTCCGGGTGCAGCAGGTCCAGACTGATCCAGGCCGCACCCAGCCCCTCAGTTTTCTTTCCTATCCGCCCCCATGGGGGTTGGTCTTGGGGGCATCTGCTGACAATCACCTTCAGGGGCAGCCCCCCCACGTTGACGGACATCTCCATTGCTGCATTCATGGCTGGTGGGGGCGGGCTCCTTCTTTGGCGCCACTCTGGGACCTGGCCCACGATGGGAGGTGGCTTCCTGCTGTCCTTTGGTGCGCACATAATGGCGTCCGCTCTGCCAGGGCGGGAAAAACTGATGAAGATGGCGGGAAATGGTCCAAAATGGCGTCTGATGGCGGGAATCGGCTCCGGATGGCGGGAAACGACTCCGGACGGCGGGAAACTTCTGGAAATGGCGGGAGACTTCTTTTTAAGGTACATGTGCAGTTTTCTTCAGGCACGCAATACCCGCTTGTGGCGGGTTGGTAATGATCCTGCCGACTACGCCAAAGTTGACGCGCCCCCTGGGCCTGTGTTGTGCTGCTGCTGTGCAGGGGGAATACCCGGAGCCGGATCGCTGGGGGTTGTAGTTCTCCGTGGCGGTGACCCGGTCCGTGCCCAGGGTGGTCAAACCAGTGGCAGTCTATTTGTATGGTAATAAGTGTCCGACTACGCCACCCGTGGATTGCGGTCAGTGGGGACCGCCGCTGCACTGCAGACCGCTGAGGCTGATGTTGTTTGTGCAGCTGAGTATGGGATGACTCCCCACGGGAGGAGTATTGCCTCAGGGCAGCTAGTGTGGATAATGATGGGAGTGATGGTGCGAGTGTCCCAGTACTGATGGTGCTGGTGCGGCGATGAAACACAGAGACTTGTGGTGCAGTTTCCAAAGCTTTACTCACTGTTGTTGTTCAGATCACTTCGGCCAGCAGTGACCGCCCGAGCCGTGCTGCGTCCACCAGGTGAGGGACTCGGTCAACTCCCAGGCAATTCCAGAGTGCGGTTCAGAGCTCCCCTCTCTTCCCTTCTACTGGCCGTCCTCACCAGTGACCCACCTTTGTCCAGCTTCCTCGGGCCTTCTGTTGGTGAAACCTCTCTCCGGTTTCCCTGACCCTATGCGGTATGCCTTTCTGGTGGATGTAGTGAGGGGTCGCACCAAGATGTGGTGACAACCTCCGGTTTTGGCTGAGGATTAGTCGCCTCCACCAATTCGGGTTCCGGTACCCTGCTCTGCCAACCCTTCACCCAGTATCTCCTCTGGGAATATGGGGTTCCTTCTGCCTTCGTGTCTCTGGGCCTTTCTCTGTGTTCCTCGCCTCCTTTCTCCTCTGTTTCAGTTCCTTTCTTACTCTCCTTGCTGTTCCTTCTCTTCTCTCCCTCTCTGCTGTCTCAGGCCTCTACTCCAGGCCTGGCTCTGGAGCTGGGCCCAGACTGAGCCACAGCTCCCTGTCAGCCCTCTCTGGCTGAGCTCCTCTCTGAACTGAACACTGATCTAAGATGGTGCCCACCTTATATACCTCCTTCTGACACCCGAGCCCAGGTGACTAGCAACCAATGGGCTCCTACCTATGCCCAGAAACCCACCCCTATCTGCTCCTACACCACTGGGTTTTCCTCCCCCTCCCCACTCCAGCCAGGAACAGAAGCTGTCGTGCCTGCACTCTGTCTAGTGGGAGCACCGTTGGTCTGTTCCTCGGAAATGGGGTGTGTGTGGTGCATGCAGCTTACTGAGTCCTGGTCCACACTCCATCCTTACCCGGGAGTGGAATACCACACCTCTGGTTCGAGGTGCAATACCCCTGTAGCAGCCGAGCCCTCGGGGTGCTACATTTTCATCTCTTATAATGCTGCCAAAAACTTTGTACACTACTGATGTCAGACTTACCGGACGGTAGTTACCTGGATCCACCTTCTTACCTTTCTTAAATATCGGTACCACGTCAGCCATCCTCCAATCCTGTGGCACCGACCCTGTTACAAGAGAGTCTAAGAATATGAGATACAGCGGTTTGTCAATTACTGAGCTCAATTCCGTGGATGAATGCCATCTGGGCCAGGGGATTTGTCAATGTTAATTTGCTCAGACGCAGGTGTACTTCTTCTTGTGTTAAACTAGTTATATTACATGGAAAACTTTGATTTTTGCCCTGTTGAAAGATCCCTGGAACAGACGGTTCATTGGTGTTTAATATCTCAGCCTTTTCTTTGTCCTCTATAATTATCTTGTTATTATCGTCTTTTAAAGGGCTGATACCAGTTTTTTCCTTTTTGACATTGAATTGTATTTATAACATTTTTTGGGATTTATTTTAATGTCCCTGGTGATTTGTTTCTCTGTAGATAACTTTGTGAGCTTAATTTCTTTTTTAGATTTCTTATTTAGGTCTTTATACTCCTGAAATGCTACTTCTATATTCTCGACCTTCAAGATTTTGAATGCCCTTTATTTTTGTCTTATTAAACTTTGTACTGTCTTATTTATCCAAAATGGTTTATTCCAGGACATTTTATTACCAGAGGATCTTAATTTTCTGCAGGATTCTAGTAGTATTTCCTTAAAAATACCCCATTTACGTTCGGCATCCCCAGTTACCATGACGTGGTCCCGGTCTACACGATTAAGCTCTTCCCTTGATTTGTTGACATCAGCTTTCCTAAAGTTCCAGGTTTTTGCATTTCCATATTTTATTAAATATTACATTGAAACTTATCATATTATGGTCGCTGCTCCCGGACCTTTAGATCTGAAATTGTATCTGGTCTATTTGACAGCACCAGATCCAGCATATTACTAGATCCAGCAGATTACCTCCCCTGGTTGGTTCATACACAGGTGAGAGAGATATCTGGATAGTTAACATCTTCTAGATATCTCCATAATCGAGGTTTTCTGCTCAGTGAGCAGTGTTCAGTCCTTCAGTGCTGTCCATGTGACCACTACAAACTACATTTCCCACAGTTCCCTTCTTCTTCTCAGTGCTCTTCCCCATTCACAGATAATAAAAGATCTCTGATCTCCTAGCTAGCACCATGGCATAGCTGACAGGAGGAGACATGGTGCTCTGCATAGTTTCTAATATCTGTTCCTACAACTCTAATCATTCTAGTGTCTAATCCTCCATTTTTGTATGTTTCAGGTATATTCCCTATTGCGTCCTCTCCTAGCTCTTTGTTGTCTGTAGCAACCAATCAAAGTGTAGATTTCATTTCAGCAGAGCTCTTTAAAAAATGAAAGCTACACTCTGATTTGTTGCCATAGACATAGCTGCTGCGATCTGATTGGTTGTTGCATTCAACAAATGAAAGCTGCACTCTGATTTGTTGCCATAGACATAGCAGCGATCTGATTGGTTGCTGCGTTCAACAAATGAAAGCTGCACTCTGATTTGTTGCCATAGACATAGCTGCGATCTGATTGGTTGCTGTGTTCAACAAAGGCATTTTCTCTTTCAGACAGTGCAGATAAGGTAGTGAAGAGGCGGTCATGATACCGACTGCGTCTATCACACAGCTGAAGGAGCGCAGTAGGAGAGGAGGATCCCTTGTCCTCCAGGAGCGCCCCCTACAGTGCCCATGTCCGCCCTTGCCACTGTAAGAGGAGCAGACTAGCCGGTATCTACTGAGTGTGTGCAACCGGTCGAGAAAGACTAAGGACGTATCCAATGGCAACCAGATAAGCAAACGCCTCCGCCGTGGGCTTTCGGTGGACGATCTCCGGAGCTGCGAGCACTTTTATAAATTGATCGCATTTGAAAAATATATTTACTTCAGGATTTTGATCCATTGAGTAATGATTGATATTGTGGGAATAACCCTTTAACCCCTTCATGACAGGGCTATTTTCCATATTTTTTATTTTTTTTTCATTTCCGTTTTTTCCTCCACTTCTTTCCAAGAGCGATAACTTTTTTATTTTTCTTACCCCATAGCTGTACGAAGGCTTGTTTTTTGTAGTTTTGAACCCATTTTATCACGTGATGCACTCTGGAAAGTGGGGGAAAAAAATTCCAACTGCATTAAAATTGCAATAAAAGTGCAATTCCACAATTGTCTTTTGGATTTTTTATTTACCATGTTCATTATATGGTAAACTGACCCGAAAATATGATTCCCCAGGTCAGAAACATTCCAAACATGTATAGTTTTTCTTTTATTTAAATGGTTGAAAAAATTAAGAAACTTGTAAAAACAAAAAACCTTTTGCTTGTGTCGCCATTTTCCGAGACCCGTAACACTTTGAATTTTCAGAAAACGGGGGTGCATGAGGGCTTATTTTTTGTGCCCTGAGATGACATTTTTACTGATAACATTTTGGGGTAGATACGATATTTTGATCGCATCTTATTGCATTTCATTGCAATGTTGTAGCAGTCAAAAAAATGTAATTCTGGCGTTTTGATGCTTTTTCTTGTTACACCTTTTACCAATCGGATTAATTTATTTGATATATATTGATAGATCAGGCTTTTAGGAATGCAGCGATACCAAATGTGACAACACAGCATTTATTCTTAATTATGCCAGATGTATTTTCCAACAGGTCAGGAGACCTGAGCCATTGTTCAAATGAGCCTGACCATTGACTCTTGAATTGATGTTTGTTGCAACTTATTGTGCTGCTATCCTTGGAAGTCAGGGACGCACAGTAATTGAACAATCAATGTTTGCTAATATATTGATTACCCATTGTATCAGTCCATGCAGCTTGATGAATTGCAAAAATTGATGAACCAACTATGCAGATTGATTGAATACTCGAACAATAAGAGATAACCTCATCCCACCTTTCTCCTGAAATGTGGATGATGGCCTGGAGGACAGATGTGGGTATAAAAAGGGACCTCTATCCTTCTGCAGTGAGACTCTACATGATAGTAGCCAAGACACCATGGCTCCACCCGGAGGAATACAGATTGAGACACTGTACAGGAAGTCAGCTTAAGGTACCACAGTCCCAGCTGGAGGAATACAGATCTGTTCTATTGACCATCACTGAACCCTCAAAGACGTTTAGAGAATCCAGGTTAGGACAATCAGGTTACCTGGCCACATACCTACAATGGACTCTGTCAACTTCCTAAGCTTGCCGCTACCTCCTCTTTGTGAGTGCCCACCATGAGCGGAGTGCCACTATTTGGTATCGTTGGCCCTGGAAGCCCCGAAGTCACAGATGTTCTAATCCTGGTGAGCTAGTAGAAGGGTGAGACTCTGTAATTTTCATCATCTTGTGTATTTGCTGGGACTGTTCTATATGTTATTGTCTTTTTGGTGGTTCAATAAATTATTGCCACACTGTTTTACCCTAACCTGAGTTGTCTGAATAGTATTCTGCCCATGGGGAAGGAGTGCCGGTGTTCAGTAGGATGAGCCCTGGTCCATGCGATTGTCGTCCATATTGTACAGCCGTCTGATTGCACCCTAAAAGTGATCTAAAAATTGTATGTATCCAAAAATGGCACCAGTGAAAACTTTTTTTGCCTGCCATACAAAAAATAAGCCCTGTGTACAGAAAAATAAAAAATATGGGTATAGAAATATGTTGAACCCCCAAAACAAGATTAAGAAAAGTTATAAAAAGTAAAAAAAATTATATAAATTGGGTATTAATATTATTATCATATAGACCTGCAGAATGAAGTTAATATGTCAATTAAACTGAATAGTGAAGAGAGTTTTAAAAAAAATATCCAGAATTGTTGTTTCTTATGTACATTTCACCTTCAAAAAAGTATAAAAAAAAAGTAATCAAAAAGTCGCGAGTACCAGAAAGTGACACCACTGAAAACTACACTTTGTCCCGCCAAAAATAAGCGCTCATACTGCTCCATTGACAGGAAATTGTAAAACTTATGGCTCTCAGAAAATGGCAACACAAAAATAAAGGATTTTTTTTTCAAAGTGTAATTATTGCACAAAAGTTGTAAAACACAAATAAATCTATATAAACTTGTTATCTCCATAATCGTGCTGATCCACACAATAAAGGTAACATGTTATTTGTGTGACACGCCCCCTAGGGCCGTGGACTACTCAGCGCCGGGCCGGTCGGTTCTTTTAGGATAGTCACGGTGGCGTCAATAACAGAGGGGAATAAAGTTTTGGGGATAAAGTTTCATGACGCCACCCGTGGTATGCGGCTATAGGTGGCCGCCGCTGCTGTTCAGATCCACTGGGGCCGTTGGTGATGCAGCAGAGATGGTTCAGCTCTCCACGGGTAGTGCTAGGCCCCAGGGCAGTTAAAGAGGTAGCTTTGTTGTTGGTGCAAGGCAGTTGACGCAGCAATTAAGTCAAGGACACAGAGGGGTGAAGTCTTCAAGTGTTTACTCACATTTCTTATGATGTTCCAGGTTACAACTGCCAGCAGGTTATAACAGCCCGCTGAGTCCTGTGTCCTCCGGGGAAGTGATCCAGCCAACTCTCAGATAACTTGGGTGTACTTGATCGGGACCCCCTTCCTGTGTACCTTTCCCGGGTCGTCTCTCTCTGCGCTGGCTCTCACCCTCCTGCCCTGCGCCTCACACACAGTGTTCCGAGCCAGTGGCCGCGGGCCTTGTCGGGCGACGTCCTCGCTGTCCCCTTAGTTCTATATGGCCACCTTTTCAGCGAATGTGTGTGGTTTTGGCTACGGCACTTAGAGATACCGCAGCCTCCGGTTTGCTAGCTGAGTCTTGCAGTCCTCCACTAGTCTGGGGCCAGAGACAGAATTGTGGCAAGGCACAGATCTGGCCAAGGTTACAAAAGAATTTCTGCATTACTCAAGGTTCCTAAGAGCACAGTGGCCTCCATAATCCTTAAATGGAAGAAGTTTGGGACCACCGTCCAGCCAAACTGAGCAATCGTGGGAGAAGAGCCTTGGTGAGAGAGGTAAAGAAGAACCCCAAGATCACTGTGGCTGAGCTCAAGAGATGCAGTACAGAGATGGGAGAAAGTTCCACAAAGTCAACTATCACTGCAGCCCTCCACCAGTTGGGCCTTTATGGCAGAGTGGCCTGATGGAAGCCTCTCCTCAGTGCAAGACATATGAAAGCCCACATAGAATTTGCTCAAAAACACATGAAGGACTCCCAGACTATGAGAAATAAGATTCTCTGGTCTGTTGAGATGAAGATAGAACTTTTTGGTGATAATTCTAAGCGGTATGTGTGGAGAAAACCAGGCACTGCTCTTCACCTGCCCAATATAATCCCAACAGTGAAACATGGTGGTGGCAGCATCAGGCTATGGGGGTGTTTTGCAGCTGCAGGGACAGGACGACTGGTTGCAATTGAAGGAAACATGAATGCATCCAAGTACAGAGATATCCTGGATCAAAACCTCTTCCAGAGTGCTCTGGACCTCAGACTTGGCCAAAGGTTCACCTTCCAACAAGATAATGACCCTAAGCACACAGCTAAAATAACAAAGGAGTGGTTTCAGAACAACTCTGTGACCATTCTTGACTGGCCCAGCCAGAGCCCTGGAGAGACCTGAAAATGGCTGTCCACCGACATTCACCATCCAACCTGACAGAACTGGAGAGGATCTGCAAGGAAGAATGGCAGAAAATCCTCAAATTCAGGTGCGAAAAAATGGTTGCATCATTGCCAAGAAGATTCATGGCTGCACTAGCCCAAAACAGTTCTTCTACTCAATACTAGATTCTAGTATTTATTTGCTGTAATAGTGATCCGACGCTCAAAGTGCAAACAAACTACACACATGATAGGGATCATTGGTAAAAATGTACTTTATGAAAGGTGGCAGACACCCTCACATACCAACAGTTCTTGTCCCCTTGACTGGGAAAGCTATTTATGTCATAGTGAATTGATTTCTTCCTTCCTCTGCTCCTACATACACATGGTACGTGACCCAATTTCCCATGCTGATTTCTTCCTTCCTCTGCTCCTACATACACATGGTATGTGACCCAACTTTCCCATGCCGATTTCTTCCTTCCTCTGCTCCTACATATACATGGTATGTTTTTCAACTAACAACTGCTAACCCCCACTCTTATTTATGACCTTGTTTACTTGGCCCTTGAATACCCTGCATCTGGTTTAGCCTTAATGAGCTGATCAAGATAAGCACAGACCACTCCCCTCTGGTTAACACCTAAATGCATTCTGCAGCGCATACTGTATATTGTGAGCAAGGAGTCTGCTATAGACGTGTCTGCAGTGCATTGCCTTAAGTGTATTGCTTAAGTGTGAGAAATATGAATTATACCTGAATTGAACCTTAAGGTAACTGAAGGTAACTGGATACTAAGTCACAGTAAACAATGTTTGTGCTTGATTTCACTCTCACCCTCATAATACTTCACTTTTTGCAACCACCCCTAATCCCTACACCTAGCAATGAACTCTTCATCTCTCCCTCAATCCTCCCCATTCACCTCACCTGCTCCTCAGAAATACTCCTCAACATTCAATCCTGTGTCTCTAAGCACAGACCGCCATCTCATGCCCTCTCCTGCTTCCACCTAATAACACTTTCTCTGCTCCTCCTCACTGCTGGTGATATCTCCCCAAATCCTGGCCCTCCTCACCACATCTCCACAGTCACTTCCACCTCCTATCCAGGATCTATTACAAACTCTCACAACCCTTCTAACTTCATACACATCCGCCCAGCCCCTGGTTCCCCAGTCCCACTAACAGGAGCTCTATGGAACGCTCGCTCTGTCTGCAACAAACTTTCCTACATCCACGATTTTTTCATCACTAACAAACTTTCCTTCCTCGGTATCACCGAAACTAGGCTCATCCCCTCTGATACGGCTTCTCCAGCTGCACTTTCGTATGGTGGATTCCACCTTTCCCACACCCCCTACCCCATTGGCAAGCATGGTGGAAGGAAGAGTAGATTTTATCCTGCCACATAACTGCTCCTTCACCCAAATCCCACTGCCACCCTCCGTTACTCTCCCCTCTTTTGAGGTGCACTTTGTGCGCATCTACTCCCCCTCCAACCTCCAACTGGCTGTCATTTTCCGTCCCCCAGGACCAGCCACCACCTTCTTGGACCACTTCACCACCTGGCTACTTCATTTACTTTCCGCTGACATTCCCACTATCATCATGGGTGACTTCAACATCCCCATCAACACTTCCCTCTCAACTGCCTCTAAGCTTCTATCCCTCACTTCCTCCTTCGGCTTTACCCAATGGTCTTCCACAGCCACTCACAAAGATGGCCACACTCTGAACCTCATCTTCACCCGCCTCTGTTCCCTGTCTAACCTCTCTAACTCACCCTCCCTCTTTCTGACCACAACCTACTTACATTATCTACCCTCTCCTCTCCAGGGCAACAATCCCCACTCCACAAACTTGCATACCCTTGCAGAAATCTTAAACACCTTGATCTACACTCACTCTCTGAATCCCTCCTCCCTCTTACAGACATCAGTTCCTTACATGACTCAGATGTTGCTGCCGCTTTATATAACACCACAACATCTGCAGCTCTCAATTTGGTCGCCCCCCTCACACATACCAAATCTCGCACAATCAACAGGCAACCATGGCGCACCAGCCTAACCAAAGAACTGCAATGGGCCTCCAGGGTTGCTGAGCGTAGATGGAAAAGGTCCCACTCCAATGAGCACTTCAATGCATTCAAACTACTCACTACCTTAAAGTCCACACTCACAGCAGCAAAACAACATACTTCTCTTCTCTCATCCTCCCTGTCTCACAACCCTAAACAGCTATTTAACACTTTCAATTCTCTCCCCCGTCCCCCCAGCCCCTCCTTCCTCTCATCTCAACTGATGAGTTTGCCTCAATCTTCAAGCAGAAGATTGACACTATCATACAAAGCTTTTGCCTAAGTCCCCCCAGACACTCCTCACACCTACTCAATCCTCCTCCTCCAAAACCAGCTTCTCCACCATTACAGAAGATCAACTTTCCTCTTTACTCTCCAAATACCACCTCACCACCTGTGAACTTGACCCAATCCCGTCCCACCTCATCCCCAGCCTTACCACTATCTTCAGCCCAACCCTAACCCACCTCTTCAACCTGTCACTAACAACGGGAGTCTTCCCCTCATGCTTCAAACATGCCTCGATTACACCCATCCTCAAAAGACCTTCCCTTGACCAATCCTCTGTGACAAGCTACCGCCCCATATCACTTCTCCCCTATGCCTCAAAACTACTGGAACAACATGTCCACTTTGAACTGTTCTCTCACCTCTCCTCCTGCTCTCTCTTTGACCGCCTCCAATCTGGCTTCCGGATGCACCATTCTACTGAAACTGCCCTGACTAAAGTCACCAATGACCTACTAACCACCAAATCCAAGCGACACTACTCTCTCCTCCTCCTAGACCTGTTACTTGCCTTTGACACAGTGGACCATTCCCTCTTACTACAGACTCTCTCATCTCTCGGCATTACAGACTTGGCCCTAGCTTGGATCTCTTCATACCAAACAGACAGGACATTCAGTGTCTCCCACTCACACACCACCTCCTCATCTCGCCCCCTATCTGTCGTTGTCCCCCAAGGTTCAGTTCTTGGATCCTTGCTCTTCTCCATCTACATCTTCGGCCTGGGAGAGCTCATAGAGTCTCACGGCTTTCAGCATCCCTCTATGCTGATGACACACTGATCTACCTCTCTGGACCCGCTATCTCCTCCCTACTAACCATAATCCCACAATGTCTGTCCGCTATCTCATCCTTCTTCTCTGACAGATTTCTAAAACTTAACATGAATAAAACAAAATTCATCATCTTTCCACCTTCCCATTCATCCCCCCCATCTGACCTATTTATCAATGTCAATGACTGTTCACTCTCCCCAGCCCCCAAGCTCACTGCCTTGGGGTAACCTCTGATCTCTTCTTCAAATCACATATCCAAGCCCTTTCCACTTCCTGCCGACTCCAACTCAAAAATATTTCCCGGATCCACACATTCCTCAACCACGAATCTGCAAAAACACTAGTGCCCACCCTCATCATCTCCCGCCTTGACTACTGCAACCTCCTGCTCTGTGGCCTTCCTTCCAGCACTCTCGCACCCCTCCAATTTATCCTAAACTCTGCTGCCCGACTAATCCACCTGTCCCCCCGTTATTCCCCAGGCTCTCCTTTCTGTCAGTCCCTTCACTGGCTCCCCATTGCCCAGAGACTCCAGTTCAAACCCCTAACCACTGCATACAAAGCCATCCACAACCTGTCTCCTCCATATATCTGTGAACTAGTCTCCCGGTACCTACCCGCACACAACCTCCGATCCGCACAAGATCTCCTTCTCTACTCCCTGCTTATTTCCTCTTCCCACAATCACATACAAGATTCCTTCCGTGCTTCCCCCCTACTTTGGAACTCTCTGTCCCCAAAATATCAGACTCTCGCCTACCGTGGAAACCTTCAAAAGGAACCTGAAGACCCACCTCTTCCGACAAGCCTTCAACCTGCAGTAACCATCGTTCTACCATACCGCTGCAAGACCAGCTCTGCCCTCACCTACTGTATCCTCACCCATCCCTTGTAGACTGAGCCCTCGCGGGCAGGGTCCTTGCTCCTGTACCAGACGCCGTCACGTTTTGTTAAAGATCATTGTAATTGTTTTTGTATTATACCCCTTTTTCACATGTAAAGAGTCAAGGAATAAATGGTGCTATAATAATAAATAATAATAATTGTCCTTGATCAGACTAGTGTTAGAAAATTTTATCACGTTCTTCCCCAATTGTCAGAAATTATCCCACAGACAGAATGGCAAGAAGTGAAGGATATTGCCACCTTCGAGAGGTGTTGCAGGTTGGGGAACAGAAAGGTGTACTGTCTTGTGAGGTGTATGAGTGTGTATGTAATCAGGCAGCTATAAAGTGATAACTAAAGATGATCAAATTAATTTGCCGCAAATCGAATTTCAGTAGAATTTTATGGAAATTCTCTGGTTCTAATGAATTCAAACAATTTGCGATTCAATATGAGCTAATTGTCAAAAAAAGCCTGCTGTTTTTTTTACACATTGCAGAAGATTGCATCATCTCAGAAAGCTCACTTGACCTCAGGCATAACTGCACAGTCTTGCTCATAATGCATAGCAGCTATCATGTCACATGGTATAGCGCAGCCAATCAGGCAGGACTATCATAGCAACACAGGGAATGCAGCAGCAATTTTAGTGTAATTTAATAAAGTCAGAGAATGTCAGAGATCACAACACAGCAATAGAGATAGGAAAGAAATCCCTAGAACATTGGACAAATATTCATGCAGTAATGTGTTGTACATCTGCAGAAGTGATGAAGATGAGAGTAGCAGTCTGTGAATAACACAGAGATTCAATTGATGGGGGGGGAGAGAGAGTGTAATCAAAGTAGATCAGGACCCATACCTGACTGTTCAGACACCTGCCCTTGGAAAGCTATATAAACTTAGTGTTAAACCAAAAAGGGGAGCCAGGCCACTGTTATATCTTAGGATCTGTCTATTAAATGACCACAGTGTGAATGTGCACTACACATTATACCAACATATGCTCTGGATCATTTATCAGGTTTTGTGTAATGCTACATGTGTGACTGACGAGTCGTGAGACAGGGAAGTCAAGACATCTGGGATCAGATACCATGAGAGCTTGTCATAAAGTAAGGGGAAAGACAGAGGTGTAGTCAGGTCACGTTCCTAAGTCAGAATTCCAGGAAGGTAGCGGATCAAGACAAAGGGGCTAGGCAAACGGATAGTCAAAGGCAAATCCAAGGTCCGGCAACAAAGATCAGAATGCAAGAACTTGGAGCACAGAGCAAACACACACAACATGAGGGAAGCTACAACTGGCAATACTTGATGGCAGCGAGCCAGCTAAATAGCCAGGTTATCACTCTGAACAGTAGACATTTGGAGGAAACCCTGCGTGCCCCAGCCTTGATGGGGCAGCTGGACGGTCACTAACAACCCTAACAGCTCAGCATGCCCCAGCCTCCACTAGGACTGGTGAGCTGTCCATCATCATACTGATAGCTCATGTGACATGCAGAAGTAGTGCTTTTGCAGAGTGTGACATGCAGAAGTAGTGCTGGTGCTTTAAAAGCATCCAACAACTAGTGGGGTTAACACAGGAAAAGGGGAGTCATTTACCAGAGTCCCAGGGGGATTGTGGGGAAGTTGTTTACTGTCTGGCTAGAGCCGAAGAGAAAGGTGGTGTGTGTGATCTGTATCTCACAGAAGCACCCCTGCAAGTGAAAAGGATTCAAGTCAGGAGTGAAGCTAAGCACAGATCAGGTATAGTTCCTGAACTAGCAGTGCAGAGTATTGTTAGGCAAAACAATAAGGACTGGAAGAAATGATGTCACAGGGATCATCTCCCTCAGCAAACCATCCCCCCTCCTCCATCTCACTGTGTTGTAAAGAATGTTGTGTTCATTAATGTGCCTTTGCATTAGAACTGTGCTGTCCTGTACTACTGGGAAGACTGTGAACTGCTGTGCTGCTAAGGAAACTGTACTGTTTGTTACTGGAACCTGTTGCTCATAAAACTTAACTTGCACTGGCTGTGCGGCTTCTTATTAAATGCTACTGTACTACCATTTATGAGGACTCTTGTCAAGTGTGTCTGGTCATCAAGTGAAACAATCTACGTGTCTGTGCCTGAGGGTCATTTCCCCTGTGTGCCTGCGAGAAGCTGCAGCACATTGTCTATGGTTACCCTAAGTAATGGGTCCCCCAGGATTCCAAAGAATTCATGTAACATGTATCGCCCCTATCTGAACTTAGCGGCAAGCGTTTAACATTGGTGGCCTGTACGGGGAATCTTAAGAGGGCATTAGAGTATAGAGGAAGAAGAGGAAAAGTGTCTGGAAAAACACAGTAGCACAGCACCTCTACTCAACTCTGCTACACCAGTTAAAGGGGAATAGCCCTAAATAAAAACTCACTAGCAGCAATAGATGTGGACATATAAATGGACAGAAATGACAATAGTAGTAGAACATATAAAGATGTCAGTAGAACAGATTTCCAAAGCACACAACCACAGGCAACTGTTAGATGCCATTAATGCAAAAATGGATGAGCTGGGGGAGAAAGAAGCTGAAGACGTCATGGGGCCATTCCTTCTGGAACTACCACAGTTTCTAACCAGGTTGAAGTTGGAGGATGGAGGGACAGCACCAATTACCAAAAGCGGGAATCTCCGTCCACAGATGGAACTAATTGAAAGAACAATTCAAAGCCATAACAACAGCCCTGCAGGAATCGACCAAAACCTCTGAACGGGTGATAGACTCAGACAGGACCTTTAACCTGCTTGGGTTAGATAAATCAGGGAGACAGTCCTCTCTAACACCACAAATCACCATAAGGAAAGAATTCAAGATCTTGGGACAGATTGGAGAGTGTGAACAGAAAGAGAAACTGTCTTATATGAACTTGTTGCACAAGATCGATGCAGGATTACAGAAAGGCTACTAGCCAGATGAGATTGTTGAGGGGGTGGTGAAAGTGATCAACCCAGGACTGAACCTCCGTAGTATGCTAGAAATGAAGAGTGAATTGAACTTGCAACAGCTGAAGATGATTTTAAAAGGGCACTATAAAGAAGAGAGTACTTTAGAATTGTTCCACCGACTCATTAACCTCTCACAGAAAAATAATGAATCACCCCAAAGTTTCTTGTTCAGAGCAATTGAACTGAAGGATAGACTTTTGTTTGAATCTAGAGATGTAAAATTGGAAGAGAAGTTTGATGCTGGACTAGTCCAGAATAAGTTCTTGAGATCATTGGGAACGGGATTAATCAGCAAAGATATCAAGTTGCAGCTGAAACAGTACCTAGAAGATCCTGGCATTTTGAAAAAATGAACGAGGCCGCTAGTTTGGAGTCAGAGAGCGAACAGAAGTTAAAGAAAGGCTCTGCTCCTAAAATCACCAAAATGAGTCAGCTGAAGTTGGAGACCCCCGGTAGCCAGTCCGAAGATCATCATAGAGACCCTCCAGTGCCACCTCCGAGAGGGAACCTTAAATCACCAACAAAAGAGTGGCCTGCCAGCACTGACTGGGAGGAAGTAATAGGAGAACTGCGAGCCGAGTTGATTGAGGTGAAAAAGTTGATTCGTTCCAGGCCAGAACCTGTATCCCTCAGACCCAGGAGTGGGTTCAAAAACAGAAGATACCCGGCTTGTGAAGCATGCCGTTCATCAAATCCGAGTACGGTATGTGTCCACTGTCTAAGATGTGGTGAGGAAGGACATTATGCCAAGGAGTGGCAATGGTCACGGTCGTTTGAGTTAAAAGGCAAGAGGTTGCCAGTGCGGGGCGACTGGTAACCGCGACAACTGCAAGGGAGACAGGGGCATCAGTTACTTAATATCCAGTGCGGAGGTCAAATGATGTACTCCTAGAAGGAGGATTCCTCAGTCAGTAAAGATAGCCTCATCAACCTAATTGGTGAAAGGCGCTTTATACAGTGCCAGCTAGATGGACTCCTGGTAAAAGCACTGTGGGACACAGGAGCCCAAGTGAGCCTTTTAAATGAAGAATGGAGAAGGCGCTACCTGCCACACACTTGCCTTTCGGCCACTAAAAGAACTCTTGGGACCAGTGGAACTCCACGGCAAAGCCGTCAACCAGACCGCAATCCCTTTCATAGGCTGGGTGGAAGTGACTTTCCAACTCAGGGCCACGAAGAACAGCAACACCATTGAGCTCTTGGTACCTTTTCTCTTGACCAGTGATCAGAAAATAGCAGAGGATCCTATCCTGGGTTATAATGTAATCAGTGAGGTCATCACGAAACACAAGTCAGAGACACTGGTGGTGGATGCAATTGCCACATCGCTTGCCATACCCAACACTGTGGCGGAAAACGTGATTCATAGAGTAAAGAAAGCACAGAATACAATGGACCTAAAAGAAGTCAAGGTAGGCTGGCACCCAACCATCATCTCTGCAAACCAAATGGTGGGGGTGAGGTGTGGAGTCCGGGTAGAACCATGAAGAAAAGTCCAGAAAAGACTGTTCATGCCAAAAGACTCCTCAGAACTTCCGGAAGGCCTGGTTCAAGGTGAGACTTTGCTTATGATTCCTACTGGTGGGTTTTCTCAAGTGACAGTACTGGTGATGAATACTACGAGACACAAAATTAGACTTGATCCAAAGACTGTGTTAGGTCACATCAAAACCATTAAAACGGTATATCCAGCCATTGTGAGACTAGCCCAGGGGTCTACAGTGAATTCAGTCTCCCCACCAAGGGGAAGATATTGCATGACCCACCTCTGAGTCCTGGGAGCCCCCAGTACCCATGGAACACTTGTGTGCTGCAGATCAAGCGGTAGCAAAACAGATGCTGAGAGAAGAGTGTCATGCGTTCTCCAAAGATGACTCTGTTATAGGCTGTATCCCATCGTTGCTGTTGAAAATCAATTTGAAAGACACGACCCCAGTAACCAGAAGTTACATGTCTGTGCCAAAACCATTACACCGTGAAGTGAAAGAATATTTACAAGATCTCATCAACAGAAGTTGGGTCCAAAAGTTGAAGTCATCTTATTCCTCTCCTATTGTCTGTGTTAGGAAGAAGGACGGTACACTGAGACTCTGTTGTGATTACCAGGACTAAACCAAAAGTCAGTACCTGACCGACACCCGATACCAAAGTTCCAAGATATGCTGGACAGGCTATCAGGAAGCACCTGGTTCTCTGTCCTCGATCAGGGTAAGGCATACCACCAAGGGTTTGTCGAAGAGTCCAGTAGACCCTTGACAGCATTCATCACACCGTGGGGATTATATGAGTGGATCCGCATACCGTTTGGGCTCAGTTCAGCTCCAGCAGAATTCCAGAGGAGCATGGAGACATGTTTAGAAGGATTGAGGGAAGATATCTGCCAGTCGTACTTAGATGACAATGTGGTACACAGCAAAACCTTCCGGGAGCATGTTGAACACGTGAGGACCGTATTACAATGGTATCAACAACACGGAGTTAAGTTGACCCCAAAGAAGTGTTAACTGTTCAAAAGACAAGTTTGATTTCTGGGGAAAATTGTGTCCGAAGAAGGATATACCATGGACCCATCAGAAATCGCTCCGGTAGTGGCCTTAAAAGACAAGAGGCCCTCTACCCTCGGGGTGTTGAGGCAGATGTTAGGATTCCTCTTCTACTATTGTACTTACGTTCGGAATTTCTCCAGGATTGTCGCCCCACTATACCTCCTCTTGGGGGCGACGACAGAGACAACAACACCCACGGAGAAAAAGAAGAACGCGGGTAGGACCGGGCTTAAATGAAACAACGCCGTTTCGCCCCAACAGCCCATTCTCTGGACAGCAGACCACCAGGAGGTATTGGAACAACTAGTACACTACCTAGTAAAACCACCCATCTTGGGATATCCTGATTTCAATTTACCATTTGTTCTTCATTGTGATGCTTCTCAAGTTGGACTGGGAGCTGCTCTGTATCAGCATCAAGATGGAAAAATGATAATCAGCGGTTATGATTCTAGAACGTTGACCGACGCCGAGAAGAATTACCATCTACATTCCGGAAAATTAGAGTTCCTGGCATTGAAATGGGCTATCTGTGAACGATTTAGAGATTATCTCTACTACAGCAAAGATTTTGAGGTATACACTGACAACTACCCTTTGACCTATGTCCTTACTACAGCGAAACTGAATGCAACGAGTCAGAGATGGGTCGCTGAACTTTGAAATTTCAGCATCAAGTACAGGCCAGGAAAATGCAATGCGGATGCTGATAGATTGTCAAGAATGGCACTAGAGTCTGAGGAGTTCATGCAAGAATGCTTGGAGGAAGTCAGTCTGGAAGCAATTGAAAGCACTACCCAAGCAGTACAAGCTTATCAGGAGGAAGACACACCATTGTGGTGTCCGTTGACGGTGGAAACCACCATAAAAGCGAGAGAACAAGAACACCCCCAGTCTATTCAACAACTACCAAAAGGGAAAATCCGTAGAGCCCAACGGGAAGATCAGATAATTGGTAGAATACTACTATATGTGGACCAAAATCGGTTTCCAAGTAAACGGGACAATGAGTCACCAGCAGTATCTGTTTTAATTAAAGAATGAATGAAGCTCTACCTCAGTGAAGACGGTATCCTGTATCGTAAAGGAGGACAAAACCAGTAGTTGGTACTACCCAGAGTATTCCGTAGGTTGGTCTTCAAAGAACTCCATGAAAACATGGGACACCTGGGAGTGGAAAGGACAAAAAATTAGATTCGTGAACGTTTCTTCTGGCCGTACATGCAGAGAGATATTGAGAGGTACGTGACCAGGGAGAGTGGGTGTCTGAAAGATAAACATCCCCACACATCAACTCGGGCACCTATGGGCAACATCCAAACTACGTGTCCGTTTGAGATGGTCTCAATAGACTTCCTACATCTCGAAACGTGCAAGGGTGGCTACAACTACATCTTGGTGGTGATGGACCATTTCACTTGATTTGCTCAAGCATATGCCACCACCAATAAATCGGGTAGAACAGCAGCAGTGAAGATCTTCAATGATTTTGCTTTGAGGTTTGTGTTCCCTACGAGGTTACACCATGACCAAGGAAGAGAATTTGAGAACCAGCTCTTTGCCGAGCTAGGAAAGTACTGTAGAATTTAGAGATCCCACACAACGCTCTATCACCCAGAGGGTAATGCATAAGTGGAACGTTTTAACCGCACATTATTGTCGATGTTGCACACTTTAACAGCTGACGAGAAGAAAGACTGGAAGAATTCTCTGTCAAAAGTGGTACATGCCTATAACTGTACAAAGAGCGCTGCAACGTGTTACTCACCCTTTTTCCTATTGTATGAACGATCGCCAAGACTGCCAATCGACATCATGTTTGATACTGCAGTGTCAGAGACTTACAGAATGTATCCGGAGTACGTTCGGAAATGGAAGGAATGGATGGCAAAGGCATACAACATAGCATCCAAAGTGGTTACGCAAGGACAGAGCAAGAGTAAGGAGTACTATGCTGTGCTGCTAAGGAAACTGTACTGTTTGTCACTGGAGCCTGTTGCTCATAAGACTTAACTTGCAGTGGCTGTGCAGCTTCTTATTAAATGCTACTGTTCTACCGTTTATGAGGACTCTTGTCAAGTGTGTCTGGTCAGCAAGTGAAACAACCTACGTGTCTGTGCCTGAGGGTCAATTCCCCTGTGTGCCTGAGAGAAGCTGCAGCACATTGTCTATGGTCTCCCTGAGTAACGGTTCCCCTAGGATTCCAAAGAATTCATGTAACCTGTCTCGCCCCTATCTGAACCTAGCGGCGTGCGTGTAACGCTCAGCACACCTCAGCTTTAGATTTGACAGCTAAACAATAAGAGGAATCGTGACATTTCCATTAGTTTTTTGTACTTTGTGTAAACAGGAGCATGACTCCCCCTTTTTTTGGGCTGAGCATTTCGTTTATATAGCTTTCCATGGGCAGGTGTCTGAACAGTCGGGTCTGGGTCAAGCTCTGTCACGATCTATTTTGATGTCTGCTGACACAGTGAGGTGAACAACAAGAGTCCATCCTGATTGGGTAAACCTTGTCGAGGTGGGATAAGTTTTATGCTTTTTGATCAAAATAGATACACCATGGAGTTCTGTACTGTAAAACCAGTCGCACTTTGGAGTTGTGCCCCAGGAGTTTGTGTTGTTTATTTCACTGAAATTCCTTGAATGTCTTCTGAGAAGGAAATATTATCACAAGTTATAGGTAGTAGATGGACAAGTAGATTAGATCCAGGCAATAGATGCTCTCGTGGAGGACTAACACATTTTGTTCTATTCTGCTTAATCACAAGAATAATAGAGGGATGTGGTCATCAATGCATCAGTTTATTGAATTAAACTATAGTTTTTTGAAACCTCATAATGAACCACAGACACACGTTCTTCCCTCCCAATAAATTCAACAGTTTATTAAGTATAATTTCTTTATATATTTACGAAAAACTTCATCTCTCACCCCGTAAATGACCGGACTAAGGAGCCTCGGCAAACACGTGAGTATAACAAAGTTTGAGATGAGTAAGTAAGTTATGTAATTTATAAATAGGGTCTCAGTTATAGTGGAGATGAAAGAGACCATACATAATATGAGCTGGAAGGCGTGGAGCATCACCGTTTTTCCGGCTTTAAGGGCGGATGATGCACCAGAACCGATCTTCCTGGCAACCAGCATAACTTTAATGTAAGTAAATACAATAATCAATGCGACCATGGCAAAGCTGAGGATATTAATGATGGACTTGATCACATTTTGTTGGGGAGTTAAAACCAACAATGAACGATTACAAACCACATGAAAAGAAAAAAAACTTTTTTCTGTCGAGTACATTATCACAGTGAGGTCGGCAATACTCGGACAGACTCCTATTACCCAGATTACGAGAATCATAGATCGAGCTCTTTTTGCCATGCAAAACTCTAGATGTCTTAATGGGAAACATATGGCTACGTAACGTTCTAGAGACATGACGGCCAGGTTGTAAGGGGTCACTCGAAAGGAGCAAGAGGCCAATGTGTGTAGCATGAAACAAACCGGCACGGGGACGTATACAGAATAAATGGAAGACAACAGAAGGTAATTTCCTAGAGCGAGATACAATGTATCATTGATGAGCATGTGGACAAACAGGATGTAACGAGACTTCTCCCAGATGTGAGGAGTGGAGAAGAAGACCTTCAGAAGAATGGAGATGATGTACAGGAAGAAGGTGAAGAATAGAAGAGTGAGAACAACAAGAACAGTTCGGGTGACAGTATCAACCCTCTCAGTGTAAATGGATGTTGCGGTTTCATTCCTAGGGATGGATGTAAAATTGACCATTGGAAACAGGATGACCGCAATTCTTCTCTGGGATCTAACACTTATAGGAAACAAGAAAATGACAACATTAAGCTTTTCAAATGTGAAGAATCCAGAAATATCTGACTTCTCTTGTGCTGCACCTTCTTCTAACCAAATTTACATTCTTACAATTCATAGGAAATCCATTGGTAAAACTATCCATGTGCTTTAATATAGCAGTGATAGAATGGTCCCATATTTGGACGACATAATAGCTTCCTTCAGCTCAGAGGTGCTACAGGGGAATAACATAATAAAGGGTCTTAAAGGAGTAGCTGATTGTTGTGGAATCATCTCCAAGCACCTGAAAAAAACAGCTTTTTTTTGCCAAGACATGCTTCCTTTTGTCGGGATGGATGGCTCAAGTTTGCTGGAAAGGACTCCCATAGAGCAGCTCCTTATTCTGACTTATAACGGGTGTTTCCAAATAAGGCACTCCTCTATATGACCTAATATTAGCACATTGTAGACCTAGGAATATTTTTTGATGAGGACTTCTAACCTATGCTGGAACAACAGGGCCCCTGAAGATAACTTTCATCTGACTTCGATCTTGGATGTGGCCATAGATTTTGCAGAGACTTTGATGGTTGACATTAATAGGGTCCTAACTCATGAAGGTGGATATATAGCTCCAAACTGTCTGCAAACTGTGTCCATCAGGCTCTCTGAAAGCTATAATCAACAAACATTCATAGACGATGCACAGATAAATTTAGTACAATTATTGTTTTTCATTCATTTTGAAGCCACATCACAAATTTTTAAAAAATGTCAAAAAAGACATTGAAATGTAACACAGTATATTATCTGCAATATGCCAGTCCATATTGTTGTTAGTTGAAGCTTAAAGGAGTTTTCCACTTTTAAAAATGTGCACAAATTTTTGGAAAAAAATGCCCGCTGCCATTTCACACATTGCAGAAGGCTTACATGACCTCAGGTGTGGCAGCGTGAGCTTCCCCATAATGCCTTGCATCTATCACATCACATGGTATTCATGTGTCTGCTGTAGAAGTTACCCGGATCGCCAAGGGACAATCTGGATTGCGTTGTGACGGCCGACAGGTGAGGGATATGGTTGTTTTTTATTTTTGTTTTTTTACAGAAGATCGAGGGCTTCAGGGACTGAGAGCACAATAAAAAAACTATTAAAACCATGTGTAATTTTATTTCAATAAAATACTTTATTCTGGCCATGTCTTTATTGTAAAAATGTCGAAAACTTTACTGCGTAGTTAGTAATGGGGGCGTCTTATAGACAACCTCCATTACTAACCTGTGCTTCATGCCAGCCGCCAATACAAGGCTGACATGACCCCCAACCCCATTACCCCACTCGCCACCGCTACAGGGCAGTGCGAAGAGCGGAGGCTAAGTCCCAGATTTGGCGCATCTTAAGGATGCGCCATTTCTGGGACTGCTGAGGGGTGATATTATTAACCATGGAGGGGACCAGGATCCATGGCCCCTTCCCTGGCTATTAATATCAGCCCGCATATGTCTGTTTAGCGTTTTCTGGTTAGATTTTATAGGGGGACGCTATGTCAATTTTTTTCTAAGGTCCCCCTGTAATCTAGCTAGTAAAGGCTAAGCAAACAGCTATGGGCTGTTATTAATAGACAAGGAACATTATTAGCTAGTGGCCCCTTCCCCGGCTACTAATATAAGCTCCCAGCAGTCGGCTTTCTCTCTGCTGGTTATGAAAATAATGCGGGAGCCCACGCCATTTTTTTTGTGCTCTTTTGGCACATCCTCTATTTACTATAGACAGAACCATAGGCTTGTACATATTGTATATGCTGTATATAATCTATTATTTCATGCACTAACTGCTATAATCACTTATTTACATGGCTCTTATTTTGTGTTTTTCCTTCTTCCCCAGCAACATTGTGAACAAGACCCGGGAAGGGTCGAAACTTTATTTTATATCTCTGTCGCATTTTTCCTGTACCTCCATTTAAATCTTCTTCATGTCTGCAATTGAAATAAAACTTGCTGCATTTTGAAATAAGAGTGAATTACTCTATGTTCATACTTGAAGATGATAGAGCGGAGCATAGTGAGGAGGAGCTGGTGATCCACAGTGTCGAATGGTACAAATAGATCCAGGGAAATCAGCAGGGACCATTAGATTTAGCTGTTAGTAGATCATGATAGACTTTAGTGAGGGCAGTTTCAGTAGAGTGTAAAGAGAGGAAATCTGATTTTAAGGGGTCAATAAAAGCATTATGAGAGAGAACGACTTAGATGGGAGTAGACCAAGCATTCCAGGAGCTTAGAAATAAAGGGTAAATTAGATACCGGTCTGTAGTTAGCAGCGCAGTTCTGGTTGATGGATGGTTATTTTAGTAATGTTTTTATGATGGCATTTTTGAAAGAGGAGGTAAAGATACCGGAAGAAAGCAAGAGGTTAAATATTTTAGTTACATGGGCATTGACAGCCGGGGAGAGAGACTGAAGGAGATGAGAGGGAATAGGGTCACTGGTGCTGGTTGTAGGGCGAGCAGATGCAAGAAGCTTGGTAACTTCTTATTCTGTAACCGGTTGAAAGACGAAAAGTAAACTTGATATTGAGGGATTGGGAGACAATTTCCTGTTGCATATGATAACTGTTTTCTTTAAAATAATTTGCCAGTTCGTCAGTGCTGAGGTTGATGATCGGGGCCTGCACTTTAGGTGTTAAATAGTCGATTAGTATAATTCTAGGAATAATTGCTTTTAAATATAAAAAATAAAATTCCCCAAACTGAGACTGTCTACATCACAAAGTGTGCAATACGCAAACAATTTTTCATCTTCTTTACTGGTTAAATTTTACATCTGTACCCACCACACTAATATGGTGCCGTTGAGGTTGCTATCTTTTTTGACATATGCCTACCTTGCATTTTTATTATGTAATTTTTGTGAAGGGGTTGACTTTTAATTAAAACAATTGGAAAAAAAATCAAATATGTAGATATATCACTGTTAATAAGTTAATTATAGTATAGTGTTGTATAAAATATTTGGTAAAAGAAAAAGTGGCAATGACAATGGATGGAGTAGTGTAAAAGAAAAAAAATACCCCAGCTAAGAATATGGCAGCCGCTAGCAGCAGCAGAAGCACCACTGCCACTTGTTAAAGCCATCCGGGCAGTAGTATTACCAAATGCAGCATATTAGCATGGAGGAAGCGGGGTAGTGGAATAAATGCCACATCACTCATCTTAGTCACAATAGGATGATGTTACCTCTGACAGCGACACCCTCAGTTTGTGCCTGATCACAAATGACTGAGAAGAATAATTTTTGGACCTTTTTTAATTAAAAAAAAAACATGATAATTTTGTTAGTGTAGTGTATTATTACATGGGCTGTTGGTAACTACCAGGTTACCATCTGTTTTTATGATGAGGTCACTTTGACATTACTAAGCTGTGTTTGTGTTAAAGAGCTTGAACTGGGTTGGATACTGTCCTAGGAGACTTGAGAGCGTTACATATGTCTTTAAGGGTAATTGGAGACTTCGCTGTATTGCGATTTGCGGTTATTCAAATTTTTGGGAACAATTGACCAAACCTGGTGAATTCGAATTTCAAAAGATGCAATCATCTCTGTATCCATACTACATCATTTTTGGCATTGTGAAAATTTGACTTAAAAATGAATGTAAGACAAGAATCGTACCAAACTTATCTCTGCATCATCTGTGTACATTTGTTGATGCCAGCTCACAGAGGCCGTACTTCTAGATATCCAACCTGCGGCTCTCCACTTATGTTGAAACTAAAATATCAACGTCATGACTTCCTCATGCTAGTAGTTGAAATTTTGGCAAAACTGTAAAAACACAGGTTGGAGGAAGAAGCCATTGCTCTAAATCAGATATTGCTAAAGAAATGCAAAATTACAAAAGGGGTCACTCACACACAAGATAATGGATACTCACCACTGTATATTCAGCATGGAAGTACAGACACCTGATGAGCTCGGTAGCTCTTCTCCGAAGATCCATAGGGTGCACAGATTTATAGTTTTTGGGTGAAGCTCCCAGTAGAGTAAGGTGTCACTGAATTCAAGGAACCAGTGAGTGCAATATATGATTATAGCACCAGAGAGATCTATTGTCTTTTCAGTATCTTCATAGTGATGCATTAAATGAGTCTCTGGAGACTTTGGCAGATATCACAAAGCAGAAGTAAGAGGAAAGACAGATGTAAGAGAAGTCACTTAGTATTCTAGGGAATCCACTAAACTACGATCATGCAGAACATGTTGAACCAAAGGGACGTCAACATTCTATTCAGTTCCTTCACAAAGTCGACTCAACATTAGTATTGTAAATTTTATGCAATAGTAGAAGGGCCAAGCCAAAAGAGAAGACCAACATAATGGGAGTTTGTAAGAAGGAATGAGTTTTAGAAGCAGGAGGAACAGGAGTTAGTTGTGATGCAGAGTCACTTCTCACGGACAATCTGTGAGAGGGGAAGTCAAGGAGTCCAAGGTCAAATGCCATGAGAGTAAGTCAAAGCCTAAAGGGATAAGACAAATGAATAGTCAAAGAAAAAGTCTGGCATCAGGTAACAAAGGTGAAAGTAAGTTAAAGGCAATAAGGGTAATACAAGTGAGTAGTCAAAAAGGCAAATCCAAGGGCTGGCAACAAAGATCAGAATATCAGAGCACAGAGCAACACAACACCGAGCAAGGCTTCGACTGGCAATGGTCTGACCAATTCCAACCAGCTAAATAGCCAGATAATTACTCTGAAGGGGTGACACTTGAAGGAAACCCGGCAGGCCTGGCCAGATTGGGCAGCTGAGCTGTCAAAAATCTCAATGTGATAGAAGTCTCAAGGTCATCAAAAATAGCAGTTCATAAAAACCTTAAATTTAAAATGTATTCCATATTTAATAAAAAGAGAAAAACAATAACATAACAAAAAAATTATTCCTCATGGGACAATAAAAAAATAACACCAAACAACACCAAAATATCCTAATGTATCCTAAAGTAATAACCTACAATGATGCACCTGCCTAACCGCGGAGGTTGGCCCCCTAGGATAGAATGATAAGTTGCACCACCGCTCAGTGGTGACTCTCCCTAGACGACCCTATATTACCCTGTGCTATTCAGGACATTATTGTGTGTAACATGAAAAAGGGTCACATATAAGGAGTGTAAAACGTGAATACGAAAAGGTTACACAGAATAGAAAATTTGGGGGGGGGGGGTAATAGATAGTAGTGATATATAGAAAAAAACGCCTGACAGTCCGGCCGCTATAGTTCACAGGTGGTCAGATATTATCTTCCTCTCTAACTACTGTATATAGCAGAATTGATAGTAAATCTAATGTCATTGTTTATAATTGCTTCATGATAAATGGCTACTTATCTTTCGCTGCTCATTCCTCTAATGTCTCAACATGCTTCCTAATATTTTGGTTCACCTGGAGGCCCAGACAATTAGATGAAAAAAAACGGATAAGGATTCCAACATGGTGGCATGAGCACCATGTTGGAATCCTTATATGTGACCCTTATTCATGTTACACACAATAAGGTCCTGAATAGCACAGGGTAATATAGGATTGTTTAGGGATAGCCACCATCGAGCAGAAGGCGACACTTCCATCCATACTTTTGGGGTATATTAGGATATTTTGCATCTGAGCTGTCACTCACAATACTGACAGCCCATCACGCCCCTGATCCTATAGGGGGGCAGAGATGTCACTCACAACATCCTTAGAACATCGTGAATGATGGAATCATGACACTAATTTTCTTTTGGACTAACTGTATGATAGTAGCACAGTGGCAGCAAGAAACATGTGCATTCTTCTCCATCTCTCACGGATAGTCCCAGAGTCTTCCAGAAGAGTTGACAATCCTACGAGGCACCGCACAAACCTACCACAAGGAAGCACTCTTCCTGGGTTTTTTTGCCATGATGCTGGGCAATGATATCCAGACTTTCAGGGACAAGAACTGGGTTGTAATGGGGCAAGGCATTAAAATGGACATGGACTGTGAAACGGGAGGTGTGTATCCAAAGAAACGTTTGGCAAACCATATTCACCTGGAAAATGTATGTGATTATTGCAGTTACACAGCTCATTCATTGCTTTATAATGGGCCATGTTCCAGGCACCAGAATAGTCTAGTTTGGGACCAATACATTTTAGGTAAAAGCTTTTATATCAAGCTCCTTAATCTCATGAAGGGAACCTGTTGGTAAGAATATACCTAGGAAACCTGAGGGAGTCCAGGACAGGACAGGACATTTTCTATTATAACTATTCATTTGTTATCTGGGGCACCATTGCGTTGAAACTCATTATTTAATGCAATGCATATTAGGCTCTCAAGTGTATTGGTGGGTGAACTTGTGTTCTTCAGCTTCCCTTTGCTTCTCCCCACCTCTACTGACACAACTTCAGAATTGACAGTGGAGAGCAAAGCGACGTTGTGCTGCAAAGCCTCTGTCTCCACAGTCAATCAAGAAGTAGGGGCAGCGATGGTCGAGAGAGGAGTTGAGGACCAGAAGTTCACTAGTACACCCCCAGTGCATTTGCGAGCCTAATCTGCACTGGAATTAAACATGAATTTCAGTGCAACTGAACCTAATGTAATGAATGAATACAGGGGTATGTAAAATTTGGGCGCCCCTGGTCAAAATTACTGTTATTGTAAATAGTTAAGCAAGTTGAAGATGAAATGAATGATCTCTAAAAGACCTAAAGTTAAAGATGCTGCCTAGCACTCTGAAAATGATCCTTTTGTATACCCAATAAATGGGAGCTCAGGGGCACTTCTTCCAGAGATCCTCCCGCTTGGGTGGCCTGGAGAAGATCGGTGAGATACTCGTCCTGGGTGGTATCACTAGGGGAGGGGCAGACGGCTAGACTAGGCAGAAATCAGTCGTGATATTTCTTCAGCATGTTGATGTGGACATTCTTCTGTCGTTGACCACTAGGGTCCAGGGCAATGATGTAGTTAGTGTCATTCATTTTCTTCACAACCTGATTAGGGCCTTCCCACGCTGCTTGAAGCTTGTTGGCAAGGGAATCAATAACCATGATCACCTATTGTCTTTCCATAAATTCCCGGGTCCTGGCGTTACATTCATATGTTACACACACGCCGCTAGGTTCAGATAGGGCGAGACAGGTTTCATTAATTCTTTGGAATACTGGGGGAACCGTTACTCAGGGCGACCATAGGCTGCAGCTTCTCTCAGGCACACGATAGATTCAATTGCTGACCAGACACATCTGACAAGAGTCTTTTTCAACAGTTTAAGAGTGGGATTTAATCTGAAGCACGGCCAATGCAATTCAGGGATATTACAGCAACAATCTTCATTACAGTACAGTCTGAGTTTCTTGAGCAACCGGCTCCAGTAACAATACAGTAGTTTCTTCACAAGGCACAGTATTACAGTCTCTTCAGTAGCATAATTCAGCATAGATTGGATCTCTTAGCAGCACCTTTCTATTCATACACAACCACAGGCTTTTCCTTCACAATGATGCAATAGTACACAGCATTCTTTATCCTGCATGGAGATGGAGGGGGGAGGGTTTGATGAGGGAGATGATCCCTGTGACACAATTCCTTCCAGTACTTATCTTCCTGCCTGATAATACTCTGCACTGTTAGTTTAGGGAGTTTATCTGACCTGTGTTTAGTTTCTCTCCTGGTCTTAATCATGTTCAGTTGCCTTGTGTCAGATCCAGATAAAACACCACCTTTCTCTTTGGCTTCAGCATGACTACAAGAGCAAGTTCCCCACAATCCCCCTGGGACTCTGCTAAAACACTCCCTGTCTCCTGTGACTGTGTTAACCCCTCTAGTTGCTGGATGCTTCTGAAACACAACACTTCTTCTGCATGTCACACATACCAGGTTTTTTGTCTGGACTTGGCCAATCGCTGGTGTTCTTTAGACAAGGGAGCTAGCTGGGCTAGACAATCTCGGAACTATAGAACATAGGGAATGATGGCTGCTCGATGTCTGAGATATCTCCCTCCGAGTATTCCTTCAGAAGTATGAGTGGCCCACGCACCTTCCAGCCAAACAGTATTTCGAAGGAGTACTCTTGGGGAACCTCCAGATAGGTGAAGAGGAGGTGTGGCAAGTATTTTTCCCAGTCCTTTTCAAAGTCAGCAAAACCCCACAGCATATTTTTTAGGGTTCCATTAAGGCATTCACAAAATCCGTTGGTCTGCCAATAGCAGGGAGTAAGGGTCCTGGGCAATTGTCTAGTTTACGCCCTAACACCGGCCGTGGTGAGCAGTCAGCATTTGAACTGGGAGGACACCTAATCGGCAGCGGAGATGGTGACAGCACTCGGGATGCCAGCCTGCCAGCTAGCTCTTGAAAACAGCGACATGGATGGATGAATGTGTGTTTTTTTTGTTTGTTTTTTCTAATCCGTCTGTGTGTTTGAATCAGGTGCAGTGCTGATGCAATTAAAAGTCATGAAAGATCAGCACGCAAGGTGATTAACCCCCACAGGTGATGACGACGGCTATATAGAGGTGTCTCGTGGTGCAGCATATATCATTGCCAACAATTTGTGCTCCAAGAAACAACCCCACCACCATGCCTCGGTGTAGTTCCAAGAAGAAGACCAAAGCTGAGTAAGTAATATTAAGGCTACATTTACACTGTGTATTTTTGGTCTCTTTTTGCTCATCGGGTTTTGTAACCAAAACCAGGAGTGGAACAATCAGAGGAAAATCAACATTTTTTCCAACCTCCCTGCACTCACGTTTGGCCTGTCATTTTTGTCATTTGTAGCACTGCTTTGATTAGCTTAGCACCATGGTAAAAACAGAGCACAACAAAATTGCATTTTATGTGCGTGTGTGTGTGAACATAGCCTAAAGTCTACCAATCCAGGTGACATGTCCCTTTTCTCTCTCCCCTTTACTCCCTAGACCACAACGCATACCTTTCACTTGCCCAGTGTGCCATTCTGTGACCAAGTACATCTCCACCCATTTGAACAGAGTGTGCATGCCATACAAGACTAAAATACAGGTTCAAGAAGCTGTGGCCTTGGCAAGGCAAACACTTATTAATATTGCGAGCAAGGGGACAACTCTTTGGTACAGGGACCTCCAGCCCCTCCAGTCTCAGGAGAAGATTCTTGCCTTTATGGAAGGATGCAGATTTTTTAATCAAGGACAATCCAGCAGCCAGCACTGCTTGCCAAGGAAGCCCGTCTGCAGACGCCGTGGAGGAGACTCCGGCCTTCTGTTGGCACACCCGAGGATCAGGAGGATGAGGAACAACAACAACCACAACAACAACATGAGGATAGGGGTGAGGAGGAGGTGGAGGTGGAGCTGGAGAAGGTGGAGCTGGAGAAGGTGGAGCTGGAGAAGGTGGAGTTGGAGGAGGTGGAGGAAGACAACAATGGCGACCACCAGGATGGCAGCAGCGAACGTATTAAACATACCCGTTGGAGTCAGAAACCATGCAAGGCAACAAGAGACGCGAGTTTATACAAACGCCATTTGGTCGATAATCCCACATTAAAACGGTTTTCCTGCTACCTGCGGAGCACATTAGGTGTGCCTGATCACAAGTGGCATGTGACGGATGTGGCAAGATTTCTGTTTTTATGAACCCACGACAACTTAGCATCGACTACCTGTGGAAGCCCGAAAAGGCAAAGCAATTTTTTCAGCAGCTATCCAACCTTCTGCTATCCATACGGACCACTCTCAGAGTCTTGAAGAATGTCCGCAGGTTCACATTGTACCAGATGAGAGTCTCCCCGTTTATCTTCCAGAAGTCCAGGCTTTACAAATCCTGTAAAGCCTTCCTGAATTTTTTACAGGACACTCAGAAGAAGCTCAACAGGGAGATCTCTAAAGAAGTATTCAGCAAGAGGTACACAGTGCGGGAGGCATACAGCTGACAGCACCGACGGGATGGGTAAATGTATGTTTAATGTGGTGTGTGTGCGGTTGCTTTTTTTTTTTCTTCCCCCTTCTCGTGCGTGTGTGTTCATCATTGCTCTGCAGGTATGACATACTGATGCGCCCCTCGGAGAGGCCTGCAGAGTGCCGGAGGCTGCTGGAGGTTGCCAAGTTGGATTTCCTAAAGAGCATAAAAAATGTCTGGAAGAGGAAACCTTATTCCGTTGCAGACATCTCAATCTACCTTCAGGCCCTTCTCATTCTTAAGCATCTACAAAGGCCGGGTGTAGTGGCCAACATGACAGTACGTTATCACTGCTCTGTCATTTTCTGTCACTGTGCCATCTTAAGTTTTTTGGTATTTGCCTCACACACACGCAGGTTGAAGAGTGGAGCAAGAGGGTGCAGCATGTACACAATGGCCATCGCAAGGTACTCATTGGCGTGAAAACACAAAGTCTCATCCTCCCAGGTGGCCTCTTTTGTCCTAACAGAGGAAGAAGAATCGGTGAGTGTTAATTTCACCCTAATGTGCCCCCCTACCAATTTGTGGCGCAAACAGGTAGTTGGGGGGGGGGCAATGCCTGAACCCAAAAAAATTTCAACCCAAAAATTGTGGGCCAAAAATTTGTGGCAAAGTTACCCCAGATACCTATTGATGAACACTATATAGCCCCCCCCTCCGAATGTAGGGCAAATAGGAACTCAGTGGGCCAATTAAGTCAATAGAAGAATAGGGTATATTTGCAAATTTATTTCTCGGCCCCCTGAGATCGTATTAGCCCTATCTTGGGGGCCTATGTAGGTCACATGTATAAGTATCTGGGGTAATTTTGCCACAAATTTTTTTGCCCACAATTCTTGGGGTGAAATTTTTTTTTTTTTTCAGTGGTTTAACGTGTATGCAGAATATGTCAGGCCAACTCTCCTCTCCAGCAAAAGGCCCGTCAGTACCTACTTTGTCACATTAACCGGCAGAGTCATCAGCAACCCGTACCAAGCACTCAAATGCTACCACTTGAGGTAAGCTCCTCATCTGCCTCCTGTCATCCCAACCTGGTATGCCAAATGTATGAATTAGTCATGACACTTTCATGTCTTCCTCCACAGGTATAGCCTGCCGCTCGTCAGCAGCCAGACGGTGCGACGAGTGTGCGAGACGTGGACTCTGTCAAATTATTCAGACACCCAAAAGCGCCTGTTCGCCCGCTACCTGGCACACACAAATGAAATTGCCGAAAGGTGTACCGGCAGAAAACCCTGGAAGATATGTGCTGTGCCCATGATCTAGTTGTTTATTCTGGAGAGGGGAGTGGAGCTGCAGGACGGCCTAAAGCATGTCACCAACACAGACCTCAAGCCTGTCCAGTCTCTGACACAGATTATCCCCCAAGTGGAATGTCATTGCGTTCCCATGTGCACTCACTAAAATAGACATAAATAAATTTGCAAATAAAGTATACCCTATTCTTTCATTGACATTTGCAAATGTACACTATTTTGCTATTTAACCCCTTTATGACCCGGCCATCCGATCGGTGCAGGAAGCCCGACATCTCAGCTGATGAGAGCTCACATCAAACTGTTAGAACCCTCCTGTTTGTTTTTTCCATCTTGTGTTTTGCGGTCACGTGACCATCTGCCTTTACATTCCAGCTCCGCCCTTTTGGCTGTGCTGGACTTCAGTGTTTGACTGTTTCTCTAGCCAGGTGCTTCAGTGCCTTTCTCTGGCAGTTCGCTTGGTCCTTCTGGGACCTCTAATACCTTTTGTCAGTTTGTCTTTTTTGTGTTCTGCAACTACTTCTCTGTTTAGGAGGTGTCCCATTTTTGTCCCAGTCCTTAATTCTTTTAGGGACCCCTCCCTTTATGCTATAGGTCTTCGTTCAGACTAGCCGAGGACTAAGGCGGGTCTGTTCGCTAGGAACAGGCAGCCCGCTACATCGTAGGGATTCAGCTTAGTCTTACTGTAGGGACAGCTTTCCCCTATCTTTCCTTAGTTCATGTGGCAGATCATAACAGTAAGTCCAGCCCAAAAAAACTAAAAGGAAAGAAATTCGGGGATCAATATGGTTTCCGTCCAGGATTTGGCTCAACGCCTGCAGGGATTGTCTCTGGAGGTGGCCGAGCTTCAGCAACACGTGAGTAGCTGTTCTGGAGCGCATTTTGTCGAACCTAAGGAAGGACTGCCTGATGTTTTTTATGGTAAACAGCAAGATTTTTTTTCCTTTAAAAATGCTTGTTTGTTATATTTTCATTTCAGACCAAGGTCCTCTGGGAATGAATCACAGCGCATTGGTTTTATTATGTCACTTTTGCACAATGAACCACAGGGGTGGGCCTTTTCTCTCCAACCTAATGATCCGTGTTTAAGGTCTGTTGAAGAATTTTTTTCTGCTATGGGGCTATTATATGACGATCCTGATCGAATCTCATCTGCTGAGGCAGAACTCAGGCATTTAAATCAGGGGTCAGGTGATGTTGAAAATTATTGCACACACTTCAGGAGATGGGCCTCAGAAGTTAAATGGAATGATCCTGCGCTAAAAAGTTTATTTCTTGTTGGTCTGAGTGAAAGGGTTAAGGATCTGCTAATTGCATTCCCTGTACCTGAGACTCTGCAGGATGCCATGCAATTAGCTGTTCCTGTGGACAGGAGGCTGAGGTTCAGGCTGAATGAGGTAAAGACTCCTGTAATGTCAGGTCCTAGTCCCCAGAAAATCTGCTCAGATGGCGGAGAACCGATGGAGGTTGGGGCGATGTCACTCCACTCTCAGGAAAGAGACCGGAGGATCGCTGAGGGATTGTGTCTTTATTGTGGTAAAGCTGACCATTTGATTAAGTATTGTGAGCTTCGTTTAAGTAAAGAGAAAAAAAGGTCAGTTACGCCCGTATAGCTTGTTTACACTCTGCAGGAGTATTTCTTTCTGGGAGTACTACTTTGCAGGGAGATTTGATTGAATTTCAGGTATTTGTGGATTGTGGTTCTACACTTAATGTGATTGATAAAGGGTTTTTGGAAAACCTTAAATTGAAATCCAAACCTTTGTCATCACCTATTTCTGTGATTGCAATTGATAACACTCCCTTGAAATGTATTACTTACAAGGTTCCTGCATTTCCCCTCACTATCAATGGAGTTCACCAAGAAATTTTGGACTTGGTTGTTTTAGATAATTTACCCTCTCCGGTTGTTCTAGGATTGCCTTGGTTAAAACTGCACAATCCTTTAATGGACTGGTCTACTGTTACGGGTCCGGGAAGTGGAACCTCTGAGCTGCAATACAAGGGGGAAGTCCTTGTAAGGAAGCGGGTGACTCCCAGGGAGGGCAAGCAGGTAGTCACAGCAAGTGACGGGGACAGTCTCTGGGTAAGCGGGCAGGTGGTCACGGCAGGTGACGGGGGACAGTCTCTGAGAAGACAGGCAGGTGGTCACGGCAAGTGATGGGGGCAGTCTCTGGGTAGATAGGCAGGAGGTCACGGCAAGTGACCGGGGCAGTCTCTGGGTAGATAGGCAGGTGGTCACGGCAAGTGAGCAGGGCAGTCTCTGGGTAGATAGGCAGGTGGTCACGGCAAGTGACCGGGGCAGTCTCTGGGTAGACAGGCGAGGCGGGTACCTGACAGGTAGCTGGCGGGCGCTCCCAGGTGAGCGGGCAAACTGAGACAGCAGGAAACAGTCAGGTAACTGGTGGACGCTCCCAGGTGAGCAGTCTGACAGACGAGGCAGGAGACAGGCAGGTGACTGGTGGGCGCTCCCAGGTGAGCAGTCAGCAGACAAGGCAGGTAACAGGCAAGTAACTGGTGTACGCTCCCAGGTGAGCGGTCTGACAGACGAGGCAGGTAACAGGCAGGTAACTGAAGGACGCTCCCAGGTGAGCGGACTGGCAGACAAGGCAGGTAAGTAGAAGATGCTCCCAGGTGAGCGGTCTGACGGACTAGGCAAGTAACAGGCTGGCATGCAGGACGGGAAGTCAGGCTAGCAGCGGAACCTGAGGGCTGAAGCACAGGTGAGACACAGTGCAAACAACATTTTGGAGGAGGTGCCTTATAAATGGGAGGTCCTCCGGCAATTGGCCGGGGACTCCTTAGGACGGCGCGCGCGGTCCCTTTAAGAGCGGGGGAGCGCGCGCGTGCCCTAAGCACACTGCCGGGGAAGGAGCGCGTGCCGGAAGCAGCGGGGAGAGAAGCGCTGGAGGACGCCGCGCCAGGAGTGGGGAGGTGAGAGGGACGGCGTCTCTGCCTAGCACGGGGCAGAGACGCCGATGCTACAGTACCCCCCCCTTTAGGCCCCCTCTTTTTTTGGCCAGAAAGAAATTTTTCAAGGAGAAGCGGGGCGTTGATGTTCTCCCTGGGCTCCCAAGTTCTCTCCTCAGGATCAAACCCCCTCCAATCTACCAGAAAAAAGGTCTTTCCTCTTACCCTCTTGGAGGCCAGAATACTCTCTACCTCAAAGACGTCATCAGCGGAAACCGGAGCAGGAGGGGCACCTGGATTATTGGAAAAAGAGTTAAAGACAACGGGTTTGAGGAGAGACACATGGAAGGAGTTAGGAATCCGTAAGGTGGCCGGGAGTTTTAGTTTGTAGGCCACCGGATTTATTTGCCTGAGGATTTCGAATGGGCCGATGAAGCGAGGACCTAACTTGTAGGAGGGTATCTTGAGCCGTACATGTTTGGAGGAGAGCCAAACCTTGTCTCCCGGACGGAATTGAGGCGGATCCAGACGTCTCTTATCAGCATATCTCTTCATCCGCTCGGAGGACAGAAGAAGTGCGGATCTAGTACTCTCCCAAATGGTAGAAAACTCACTGACAAGAGACTGTGCGGCAGGGTTGTCCACAGAGGCGGAGACGGGAAACGGAATCCGGGGGTGCTGGCCAAAGACAACAAAGAACGGGGATTTGGAAGAGGACTCGCTCTCGTGGTTATTGTAAGAGAACTCGGCCCAAGGGAGGAGGTCCACCCAATCAGAATGGTGGGCATTAACAAAGTGCCGGAGATAGCTGGTAAGGATCTGATTGATCCGCTCCACTTGACCATTGGACTGAGGGTGGTAAGCGGAGGAGAAGTCCAGGGTGACGTCCAGCAGTTTACATGTGGCTCTCCAGAAGCGCGAGGTGAACTGAACTCCTCGATCCGACACGATGTGGAGGGGTAGGCCATGAAGACGGAAGATATGGCGGATAAAGTCCTTAGCCAGCTCAGGTGCAGATGGAAGACCAGGCAGGGGAATGAAGTGGGCCATTTTAGAAAAGCGGTCAGCGACCACCCAAATGACAGTACACCCGGCAGAGACAGGAAGATCGGTAATGAAGTCCATAGCGATGTGTTGCCACGGGGCAACAGGTATGGGAAGCGGCAGGAGATGACCAGCTGGTAAGTGTCTGGGAACCTTGTTGCGGCCACAAGATGAACATGCAGAGACGAAGTCTACCACATCCTTAAGCAGGGTAGGCCACCAGTAATGCCGGGAAATGAGTAGGAAGGTCTTTTTTTGACCGGCATGGCCAGCAAGTTTAGAAGAATGACCCCAGTGAAGAACCTTCTCACGGTCAGGAGGCGCCACGAACGTCTTGCCGGGTGGAAGACGAGTCAAATCCAGGGGGGCCACATTCATCACCTTGGAGGGGTCGATAATGTGCATAGGCTCCTCCTCTTGGTCGGAGGACAGGAAGGATCGGGACAAGGCATCAGCTTTGACATTCTTGTCCGCCGGGCGGAAATGAAGGATGAAATCGAAGCGAGCAAAAAACAAAGACCACCGGGCCTGACGTGGATTAAGTCTCTGGGCATTTTGGAGATATGCCAGGTTTTTGTGATCCGTGTAGATGATCACCGGGTATAGAGCCCCTTCAAGCAGGTAACGCCACTCCTCCAGCGCCAATTTAACAGCTAACAGTTCTCGGTCTCCAATGGAGTAATTGCGCTCAGAGGAGGAGAAGATTTTAGAGAAGAAGCCGCAGGTTACCATTCTCCCGGAAGAAGACTTTTGGGTGAGCACCGCTCCGGCTCCAGAGGAGGAAGCATCAACCTCCAGGTAGAACTGTTTGTTGCAGTCCGGACGGTGCAGCACAGGGGCAGAGGAGAAGGCTTGCTTCAGGGAATGGAAGGCCTCCTTAGCTTCGGGTGGCCATACCTTGGGATTTGCTCCCTTACGGGTGAGCGCAGATATGGGCGCAGTCCGAGACGAGAAGTGAGGAATGAAGAGACGATAGTAATTAGCGAAGCCCAGGAATCGCTGTATCGCCTTCAAGCCCTCCGGCCGGGGCCACTTTAGGACAGCAGAGAGCTTCTCGGGATCCATTCGCAAACCCGTCTGGGAGATAACGTAGCCCAGGAATGGAAGAGAGGTCTGCTCAAAAAGGCACTTCTCATATTTAGCATAGAGGTGGTTCTGCCTGAGCCTCAGCAGGACCTGACGAACATCCCTCCGGTGTGAGGGAAGATCCGGAGAGAAGACCAAGATGCCGTCCAGGTATACCACCACACAGGAGTAAAGAAGGTCACGGAAGATGTCGTTGACCAGTTCTTGGAAGACGGCGGGAGCATTGCAGAGACCGAAGGGCATCACACGGTACTCATAGTGTCCGTCACGGGTATTAAATGCCGTTTTCCACTCGTCTCCGTGACGGATACGGACCAGGTTATACGCTCCACGTAGATCCAGCTTGGAAAAGATCCTGGCGCATTTAAGGCGATCAAATAACTCGGAGATGAGCGGAAGGGGGTATTTATTTTTAACCGTGATCTGATTGAGTCCTCTATAGTCAATACAGGGGCGTAGCGAGCCATCCTTTTTTTTGACAAAGAAGAATCCGGCTCCAGCCGGGGAAGTAGACTTCCGGATGAATCCCCTGGCCAGATTCTCCTCTATGTACTCAGACATGGCCCGGGTTTCGGCCGCAGACAATGGATAAATACGCCCACGGGGTGGAGTGGCGCCAGGAACCAGGTCAATCGGGCAATCATATGGCCTATGAGGTGGCAATGTCTCTGCTTCCTTCTTACCAAAGACGTCAGCATAGGTCCAGTAAGGAGCCGGAAGACCGGGTAAGTTAGCTGGGGTAGGTGGAGGACGAACCGGACGAACCGGAACCAGGCAGGTCTTATGGCAGTCCGGCCCCCACCGGAGTACTTCACCGGAATGCCAGTTCAACACGGGTTCGTGTGTTTGGAGCCAAGGTAGACCTAGCAATAGGGAGTGGGAGAGTCCGGGCAACACATGGAAGGAGATTACCTCAGAGTGCAGCATTCCCACCTGCAGGGTTATGGGTTCCGTGGCGAGCAGGATGGTCACCGGAAGGAGTCTTCCATCCACTGAGGCGACCGACAAGGGTTCAGCCAGAGACTTGGTGGGAATACGGTATTTCTCAACCAGGGACTGGGAGATGAGGTTTCCAGCGGATCCAGAATCCAGGTGGGCGAGTTCAAAGTGACGGGTCACTCCCCAGGAGAGAGATACAGACAAAGTCAGGGTTGGAGAGGATTTCTTTTTGTCTAGGGCGACCTCTCCGAGCGGTCCTAGACACTGGAGTTTCCTGGCCTCTCCGGGCTGGAACGAATCAAGTGCTCCTTACTGCCACAATAGAAGCAGCTCCCCTCGGCTCGGCGAGACTCCTGGCGAGATTTGACCATCTTGGTCTGGTCGACCTGCATGGGCTCGGGTGAGTGTGCCCGGGGAGTGACAGAAGAGGAGACAGGTTTCTGGAAAGTAGGAGCTAGGCGGGGAAACCTTCTCTCTCGGGTGGTCTCTTTGGTGCGTTCTTGAAACCGGATGTCAATCCAGGTAGCCAACGACACCAGGTCATCCAGGGTGGTAGGAATATCCCGACCGGCGAGCTCATCTTTAATCCGACCGGAAAGGCCCTCCCAGCAGACGGACACCAGGGCCACATTATCCCAGGCAAGCTCAGAGGCGAGGGTGCGGAACTGTATGGCATATTGGCCCACGGTGAGACTCCCTTGACGGAGACGTAGCAAAGAGGAGGCAGATGAAGTCTTTCGTCCCGGTTCATCGAAGACTCTCCGGAAAGCAATGAGGAAAGACGACAGGTCGGACACCAGGGGATCCCCTCTCTCCCACAGGGGGTTAAGCCATGCCAGTGCCTCCCCAGTGAGATGGGACATGATGAATGCCACTTTGGCCCAGTCGGAGATAAACTGGTGAGTCAAGAGTTCAAAGTGCAGGGTGCACTGGTTTATGAAGCCCCGAGCTTGAGCGGGGTCCCCTCCGAAGCGAGGAGGTGCAGACAGCCGGGGTCCGAGACAGGATGCCATGGTATTGGTGGGCAACGGTGCTGCCGGGGTGCGAGTCGTGACACTAGCGGTGGTTGCTGGTGGAGCAGACAGTGTGTCCAGGCGGGAGTTGACATTCCGCAGGTGGTTCAGGATGGACTCCTGCTGGGATCTCTGACGGGAGAGTTCATGGTATAGGTCAGAGAGCGAGGGAGCTTGGGTGCCACCGGGTTCCATGGCCCGAGCTAACTGTTACGGGTCCGGGAAGTGGAACCTCTGAGCTGCAATACAAGGGGGAAGTCCTTGTAAGGAAGCGGGTGACTCCCAGGGAGGGCAAGCAGGTAGTCACAGCAAGTGACGGGGACAGTCTCTGGGTAAGCGGGCAGGTGGTTATGGCAGGTGACGGGGGACAGTCTCTGGGAAGACAGGCAGGTGGTCACGGCAAGTGATGGGGGCAGTCTCTGGGTAGATAGGCAGGAGGTCACGGCAAGTGACCGGGGCAGTCTCTGGGTAGATAGGCAGGTGGTCACGGCAAGTGACCGGGGCAGTCTCTGGGTAGATAGGCAGGTGGTCACGGCAAGTGACCGGGGCAGTCTCTGGGTAGACAGGCGAGGCGGGTACCTGACAGGTAGCTGGCGGGCGCTCCCAGGTGAGCGGGCAGACTGAGACAGCAGGAAACAGTCAGGTAACTGGTGGACGCTCCCAGGTGAGCAGTCTGACAGACGAGGCAGGAGACAGGCAGATGACTGGTGGGCGCTCCCAGGTGAGCAGTCAGCAGACAAGGCAGGTAACAGGCAAGTAACTGGTGTACGCTCCCAGGTGAGCGGTCTGACAGACGAGGCAGGTAACTGAAGGACGCTCCCAGGTGAGCGGACTGGCAGACAAGGCAGGTAAGTAGAAGATGCTCCCAGGTGAGCGGTCTGACGGACTAGGCAAGTAACAGGCTGGCATGCAGGACGGGAAGTCAGGCTAGCAGCGGAACCTGAGGGCTGAAGCACAGGTGAGACACAGTGCAAACAACATAGCTTGGGCACCTCCATTTTGGAGGAGGTGCCTTATAAATGGGAGGTCCTCCGGCAATTGGCCGGGGACTCCTTAGGACGGCGCGCGGTCCCTTTAAGAGCGGGGGAGCGCGCGCGCGCGTGCCCTAAGCACACTGCCGGGGAAGGAGCGCGTGGCGGAAGCAGCGGGGAGAGAAGCGCTGGAGGACGCCGCGCCAGGAGTGGGGAGGTGAGAGGGACGGCGTCTCTGCCTAGCACGGGGCAGAGACGCCGATGCTACATCTACTAATGTGATTAAGTCTTGGAGTCCGAAGTGCTATGATAAATGTTGTAAAGGTCGCATTGCGGTGGTGTAAAAAGGGGAATTACCGGTACCTATTCAAGATTTTTGGAGGGTTTTTTCGGAGGAGGATTGGCAAGTTTTACCTCCTCATAGGGATTATGATTGCGCCATTGAGTTTGTTCCTGGAGCTACTCTTCCAAAGAGTCGCTTGTTTAATCTGACTATCCCTGAAAGAAAGGCCTTGGAGGAGTACATACAGACTAGCCTGGCTGCTGGTCACGTTAGATCTTCTGAGTCGCCTGTGGCAGTTGGATTTTTCTTTGTTAAAAAAAAGGACGGCAGTTTACATCCATGTCTGGATTTTCGTGAAATTAATAAAATTACCGTACGCAATTCCTACCCACTGCCGTTAATTCCTGACTTGTTTAACCAGTTAGTGGGGGCCAAGTGGTTCTCTAAAATTGATCTCCGGGGGGCATACAATTTGTTACGAGTGAAGGAGGGTGATGAATGGAAAACTGCTTTTAACAATCCGGTAGGTCATTTTGAGAATCTGGTGATGCCTTTTGGTCTTACCAATGCACCTGCATTTTTTCAGAACCTTATTAATGACATCCTGAGACCTTTGATTGATAAGAATGTGGTTGTGTATTTGGATGACATTTTGATTTATTCGCCAGATCTGGAGTCCCATTGGCAGAGTGTACATGAAGTTTTGCAGTTATTGAGTGATAATTCACTCTTTGCTAAGCTGGAGAAATGTGAGTTCGCTGTGCAGAAAATTCATTTTTTGGGCTACATTGTCTCCAGCGAGGGCTTTGAGATGGACCCTGTGAAGGTTCAGGCTGTGCAAGAATGGCCTAAGAATTTTTCTGTAATTGTTAAACCTCTAACCGATCTCACCAGGAAAGGTGCAAATATGGCCCAGTGGACTACTGAGGCCATTGAAGCGTTTGAGTATCTCAAAGAGAGGTTCAGTTCTGCCCCTATCCTTATGCAGCCTGATGAGACCAAGCCTTTTTTGGTTGAGGTCGATACTTCATCGGTGGGGGTCGGAGCAGTTTTGTCACAGGAGAACAGGGATGGAGTACATCCTTGTGCCTTCTTTTCGAAAAAATTTTCAGAAACCGAACTGAATTATGATGTTGGAAATCGGGAGTTGCTGGCTATTAAACTCGCGTTTGAACATTGGCATCATTTTTTGGAAGGCACTAGATTTCCTTTTCAGGTTTTCACAGATCATAAGAATTTGATCTATCTGGATGCTGCCAAGCGCTTGAATGCCCGTCAAGCTAGGTTGGCACTTTTTTTTTCTCGGTTTCATTTTTCTGTTACCTATATTCCTGGTACTAAGAATGTTAAAGCCGATGCTTTATCTCGCAGCTTCTCTCCTACGGTTGGTACCGAGGAGGAGGAGAGCATTTTACAGAAAGGAGTTGTGGTGGCGGCAATGGACTCCTTGTTGGAGAATGGCATTCTGAAAGCTCAAGATGATGCTCCATCTAACACTCCCCATGGGAGGTTGTTCGTGCCTAGAGCCTTTAGGAGAGATTTATTTGTGGAGTGTCATGAGTCTTGGTTGGCAGGTCATCCAGGAATTTCGGAGACTAAGAGACTTATCAATCACAGTTTTTGGTGGCCTGGATGGCAGAAGGAAGTCTTTAAGTAGGTGCGTCAATGTACTGTGTGTGCTAGGTCAAAGGCTTCACATACTCCTGCTGCGGGGTTGCTTTTCCCTCTGGAGGTTCCTAGTGCGCCTTGGACGCATCTCACAATGCATTTTATTACTGATCTTCCTGTGTCCGAGGGTTTTACTGTCATCTGGGTGGTCGTGGACCGTTTTAGTAAGATGTGTCATTTGGTTCCATTCATTAAGTTGCCCTGCGCCAAGACACTTGCTAAGGCGTTTGTTAACGAGATTGTCAAGCTCCATGGCATTCCAACGGATATTGTTTCTGATAGGGGACCTCAGTTTGTGGCTCGCTTTTGGCGTGCAATTTGTGACAGGTTGGGAGTCCATTTGTCATTTTCGTCTGGGTATCATCCTAAATCTTATGGACAGACTAAAAGATAGAACCAGAATGTTGAACAGTTTTTGCGTTGTTTTGTGGCGGACAATCAAGAGGTGTGGTTTGAGTTTCTGCCTCTCGCAGAATTTGCTCTTAACAATCATACATCCTCCTCTGCTGGGTGTTCTCCTTTTTTTTGTTGTACTGGAAGACATCCGTCTTTTGGTTCGTTCCCCAAATTGGGGTCGGCGGTGCCGGAGAAGGAGAATTTTTCCGGTGATTTGGAGAGAGTTTGGACTAATGTGCGTTGCAACCTTCAAGAGGCTAACAAGAAGTCCAAGAAGTATTTTGACAGGAAACGTAAGGAGGTTTTGTTTACTGTGGGTGACATGGTTTGGTTGTCCTCGAAGAACCTGCGGTTGAGGATTCCCTCTAAAAAACTGGGTCCTAAGTTTGTGGGTCCATTTAAAGTGCTTCAGGTTGTTAACCCGTCTGCTGTTAGGTTGGATGTCCCTACTTCCTGGAAGATTAATCCTGTGTTTCATGTTTCCTTGTTGAAAAAGGCTGACGTTTCTAATAGGGACGCCACTGTCACAGTTCCTCCTGTGGTGGAAGACGGCGAATATCAAATTTCTCGTATCTTGAATTCTAGATGGCATAGAGGGAGATTGTTAGAACCTTGCTGTTAGGTTTTTTTTCCTTTGTTGGTCACATGACCTTGTTGGCCTATTTAGTCCTGCTCCGCCCTTCTGGCTTTGCTGGACTTCATTGTATAACTACTTTCTAGCTAGCCTGTGCTCTGTATCTAACTCTGTTAGTTTGCTTGGTCTACGGACCTCTATGTTCTATCTATTTTGTTTGTTCGTCTGTCTGCTACTATTTCTGTTAGGAGGTGTCCCATATTCCTCCCAGTCCTTAGTACTTGTAGGGATTCCCTCCCCACATCTATAGGTCTCCGTACAGACTAGATTAGGACTTTAGCAGGTCTGATCGCAGGATCAGGTTCCCTGTTACATCGTAGGGATTCAGCTGAGTCCTATAGTAGGGACAGATCTCCTCTCTTTCCTTAGCTTTGGTAGCAGAACATAACAGAGATTACAGTATCTCTTCTCCTGGAAGGGTTTCGGTCCCGAAGACAACTCCTGGGTTAGGACGGATGATGTCTCTGCTCCTAGGCTTGTTAAAGCTTTCCACAGGAGGTTTCCTGATAGGCCTGGGCCTGGAGGATCCGGAGGATCCTCATAGAAGAGGGGTTACTGTTAGAACCCTCCTGTTAGTTTTTTCCATCTTGTGTTTTGCGGTCACGTGACCATCTGCCTTTATATTCCCGCTCCGCCCTTTTGGCTGCGCTGGACTTCAGTGTTTGACTGTTTCTCTAGCCAGGTGCTTCGGTGCCTTTCTCTGTCAGTTCGCTTGGTCCTTCTGGGACCTCTAGTACCTTTTGTCAGTTTGTCTTTTTTGTGTTCTGCAACAACTTCTCTGTTTAGGAGGTGTCCCATTTTTGTCCCAGTCCTTAGTTCTTTTAGGGACCCCTCCCTTTATGCTATAGGTCTTCGTTCAGACTAGCCAAGGACTAAGGCGGGTCTGTTCGCTAGGATCAGGCAGCCCGCTACATAGTAGGGATTCAGCTTAGTCTTACTGTAGGAACAGCTTTCCCCTATCTTTCCTTAGCTCATGTTGCAGATCATAACACAAACACCGTGACGGACCTGTGACGTTGTATTACGTCACAGGTCGTGAATGGGTTAAGTCTATAGAAGAATAGGGTATATTTGCAAATTTATTTCTCGGTCCCCTGAGGTCCTATCTTGGGGGGCTATATAGGGCACATCTATAGGTGTCTAGGGTAATTTTGCCACAAATTTGTTGCGCAAACAGGTAGTCGGGGGGCAATGTTCCACCCTGATGGGCAGAATGAGTATTATTTTTCCTCCCTGTCCTCACTCTGCTCATCAGCTGTGGCCACAAGATGAACCTCTGCCCCAGTGCACGGGTAGGGGTTGCCCTACTTTGAACCCCCATAACTCTGTGGGGTTACAAGATAGGAGGTCGCGGATGGATGCATCAGGTTAGACAAACCCAAATTGGGCTCAAAAATGCCGTCTGTTAACAAAATCAATTTTATTGCATACAAACAACACAATTTAAAAGTATTTACAACTTCCATAACAACACAATTTTTCGTCATCTCCATGTTTATTGTCGTCACCTGGTCCATCTTTGTCACAACCTCTTTTGAAGGATGGTGATTCCTGGACCGCTTTAACAGAAGTACCTAGGTGGAAAGTATAGCAGTTATATTCCTGTACATAGGAGCAGTATTGTAGTAGTTATATTCCTGTACATAGAGGGCAGTATTGTAGTAGTTATATTCTTGTATATAGGGGGCAGTATTATAGTAGTTATATTCTTGTACATAGGGGACAGTATTATAGCAGTTATATTCTTGTACATAGGGGGCAGTATTATAGTAGTTATATTCTTGTACATAGGAGCAGTATTATAGTAGTTATATTCTTGTACATAGGGGGCAGTATTATAGTAGTTATATTCTTGTACATAGGGGGCAGTATTATAGTAGTTATATTCTTGAACATAGGGGGCAGTATTATAGTAGTTATATTCTTGTACATAGGGGCAGTATTATAGTAGTTATATTCTTGTACATGGGAGCAGTATTATAGTAGTTATATTCCTGTACATAGAGGGCAGTATTGTAGTAGTTATATTCTTGTACATAGGAGCAGTATTATAGTAGTTATATTCTTGTACATAGGGGCAGTATTATAGTAGCTATATTCCTGTACATAGGAGCAGTATTATAGTAGTTATATTCTTGTACATAGGAGTAGTATTATAGTAGTTATATTCCTGTACATAGGAGCAGTATTATAGTAGTTATATTCTTGTACATAGGGGGCAGTATTATAGTAGTTATATTCTTGTAGATAGGATGCAGTATTATAGGAGTTACATTCTTGTACATAGGGGGCAGTATTATAGTAGTTATATTCTTGTACATAGGGGGCAGTATTATAGTAGTTATATTCTTGTACATAGGGGGCAGTATTATAGTAGTTATATTCTTGTAGATAGGATGCAGTATTATAGGAGTTATGTTCTATACAAGCAGATCGATGTGCTGCTTTTCAGCTAAAACACACAGCAGTAAACGTTTTCTATAATGCCGGAGGGGAGTATAGCTGGCGTTGAACCCCTAGAACTCCCAGAGTCACTTCATCAATAGTAGCTAGGTGGAAAGTATAGTAGCTATATTCTTGTACATAGGAGCAGTATTATAGTAGTTATATTTTTGCACATAGGGGGCAGTATTATAGTAGATATATTCTTGTACATACAGTAGGAGCAGTATTATAGTAGTTATATTCTTGTACATAGTGGGCAGTATTATAGTAGTTATATTCTTGTACATACAGTAGGAGCAGTATTATAGTAGTTATATTCTTGTACATAGGGGGCAGTATTATAGTAGTTATATTCTTGTACATACAGAAGGAGCAGTATTATAGTAGCTATATTCTTGTACATAGGGGCAGTATTATAGTAGTTATATTCTTGTACATAGGGGGCAGTATTATAGTAGTTATATTCTTGTACATAGGGGCAGTATTATAGTAGTTATATTCTTGTACATAGGGGCAGTATTATATTAATTATCTTCTTGTACATAGGGGCAGTATTATAGTAGTTATATTCTTGTACATAGGGAGCAGTATTATAGTAGTTATATTCTTGTACATAGGGGCAGTATTATAGTAGTTATATTCTTGTACATAGGGGCAGTATTATATTAGTTATCTTCTTGTACATAGGGGCAGTATTATAGTAGTTATATTCTTGTACATAGGGAGCAGTATTATAGTAGTTATATTCTTGTACATAGCGGCAGTAGTATAGCAGTTAAATTCTTGTACATAGGGGCAGTATTATAGTAGTTATATTCTTGTACATAGGAGCAGTATTATAGTAGTTATATTCTTGTACATAGGGGCAGTATTATAGTAGTTATATTCTTGTACATAGGGGGCAGTATTATAGTAGTTATATTCTTGTACATGGGGAGCAGTATTATAGTAGTTATATTATTGTACATAGGGGGCAGTATTATAGTAGTTATATTCTTGTACATACAGAAGGAGCAGTATTATAGTAGTTATATGCTTGTACATAGGGGCAGTATTATAGTAGTTATATTCTTGTACATAGGGGCAATATTATAGTAGTTATATTCTTGTACATAGGAGCAGTATTATAGCAGTTATATTGTTGTACATAGGGGGCAGTATTATAGTAGTTATATTCTTGTACATAGGAGCAGTATTATAGTAGTTATATTCTGTACATAGGGAGCAGTATTATAGTAGTTATATTCTTGTACATAGGAGCAGTATTATAGTAGTTATATTATTGTACATAGGAGCAGTATTATAGTAGTTATATTCTTGTACATAGGGGCAGTATTATATTAGTTATCTTCTTGTACATAGGGGCAGTATTATAGTAGTTATATTCTTGTACATAGGGGCAGTATTATAGTAGTTATATTCTTGTACATAGGGGCAGTATTATATTAGTTATCTTCTTGTACATAGGGGCAGTATTATAGTAGTTATATTCTTGTACATACAGTAGGAGCAGTATTATAGTAGTTATATTCTTGTATATAAGAGCAGTATTATAGTAGTTATATTATTGTACATAGGAGCAGTATTATAGTAGTTATATTCTTGTACATAGGGGCAGTATTGTAGTAGTTACATTCTTGTATATAGGGGCAGTATTATAGTAGTTATATTCTTGTACATAGGGGACAGTATTATAGCAGTTATATTCTTGTACATAGGGGGCAGTATTATAGTAGTTATATTCTTGTACATAGGAGCAGTATTATAGTAGTTATATTCTTGTACATAGGGGGCAGTATTATAGTAGTTATATTCTTGTACATAGGGGGCAGTATTATAGTAGTTATATTCTTGAACATAGGGGGCAGTATTATAGTAGTTATATTCTTGTACATAGGGGCAGTATTATAGTAGTTATATTCTTGTACATGGGAGCAGTATTATAGTAGTTATATTCCTGTACATAGAGGGCAGTATTGTAGTAGTTATATTCTTGTACATAGGAGCAGTATTATAGTAGTTATATTCTTGTACATAGGGGCAGTATTATAGTAGCTATATTCCTGTACATAGGAGCAGTATTATAGTAGTTATATTCTTGTACATAGGAGCAGTATTATAGTAGTTATATTCTTGTACATAGGGGGCAGTATTATAGTAGTTATATTCTTGTACATAGGATACAGTATTATAGTAGTTATATTCCTGTACATAGGAGCAGTATTATAGTAGTTATATTCTTGTACATAGGGGGCAGTATTATAGTAGTTATATTCTTGTAGATAGGATGCAGTATTATAGGAGTTACATTCTTGTACATAGGGGGCAGTATTATAGTAGTTATATTCTTGTACATAGGGGGCAGTATTATAGTAGTTATATTCTTGTACATAGGGGGCAGTATTATAGTAGTTATATTCTTGTAGATAGGATGCAGTATTATAGGAGTTATGTTCTATACAAGCAGATCGATGTGCTGCTTTTCAGCTAAAACACACAGCAGTAAACGTTTTCTATAATGCCAGAGGGGAGTATAGCTGGCGTTGAACCCCTAGAACTCCCAGGGTCACTTCATCAATAGTAGCTAGGTGGAAAGTATAGTAGCTATATTCTTGTACATAGGAGCAGTATTATAGTAGTTATATTTTTGCACATAGGGGGCAGTATTATAGTATATTCTTGTACATACAGTAGGAGCAGTATTATAGTAGTTATATTCTTGTACATAGTGGGCAGTATTATAGTAGTTATATTCTTGTACATACAGTAGGAGCAGTATTATAGTAGTTATATTCTTGTACATAGGGGGCAGTATTATAGTAGTTATATTCTTGTACATACAGAAGGAGCAGTATTATAGTAGCTATATTCTTGTACATAGGGGCAGTATTATAGTAGTTATATTCTTGTACATAGGGGGCAGTATTATAGTAGTTATATTCTTGTACATAGGGGCAGTATTATAGTAGTTATATTCTTGTACATAGGGGCAGTATTATATTAGTTATCTTCTTGTACATAGGGGCAGTATTATAGTAGTTATATTCTTGTACATAGGGAGCAGTATTATAGTAGCTATATTCTTGTACATAGGGGCAGTATTATAGTAGTTATATTCTTGTACATAGGGGCAGTATTATATTAGTTATCTTCTTGTACATAGGGGCAGTATTATAGTAGTTATATTCTTGTACATAGGGAGCAGTATTATAGTAGTTATATTCTTGTACATAGCGGCAGTAGTATAGCAGTTAAATTCTTGTACATAGGGGCAGTATTATAGTAGTTATATTCTTGTACATAGGAGCAGTATTATAGTAGTTATATTCTTGTACATAGGGGCAGTATTATAGTAGTTATATTCTTGTACATAGGGGGCAGTATTATAGTAGTTATATTCTTGTACATGGGGAGCAGTATTATAGTAGTTATATTATTGTACATAGGGGGCAGTATTATAGTAGTTATATTCTTGTACATACAGAAGGAGCAGTATTATAGTAGTTATCTTCTTGTACATAGGGGCAATATTATAGTAGTTATATTCTTGTACATAGGAGCAGTATTATAGCAGTTATATTGTTGTACATAGGGGGCAGTATTATAGTAGTTATATTCTTGTACATAGGAGCAGTATTATAGTAGTTATATTCTGTACATAGGGAGCAGTATTATAGTAGTTATATTCTTGTACATAGGAGCAGTATTATAGTAGTTATATTATTGTACATAGGAGCAGTATTATAGTAGTTATATTCTTGTACATAGGGGCAGTATTATATTAGTTATCTTCTTGTACATAGGGGCAGTATTATAGTAGTTATATTCTTGTACATAGGGGCAGTATTATAGTAGTTATATTCTTGTACATAGGGGCAGTATTATATTAGTTATCTTCTTGTACATAGGGGCAGTATTATAGTAGTTATATTCTTGTACATACAGTAGGAGCAGTATTATAGTAGTTATATTCTTGTATATAAGAGCAGTATTATAGTAGTTATATTATTGTACATAGGAGCAGTATTATAGTAGTTATATTCTTGTACATAGGGGCAGTATTATATTAGTTATCTTCTTGTACATAGGGGCAGTATTATAGTAGTTATATTCTTGTACATAGGGGCAGTATTATAGTAGTTATATTCTTGTACATAGGGAGCAGTATTATAGTAGTTATATTCTTGTACATACAGTAGGAGCAGTATTATAGTAGTTATATTCTTGTATATAAGAGCAGTATTATAGTAGTTATATTGTTGTACATAGGAGCAGTATTATAGTAGTTATATTCTTGTACATAGGGGCAGTATTATATTAGTTATCTTCTTGTACATAGGGGCAGTATTATAGTAGTTATATTCTTGTACATAGGGGCAGTATTATAGTAGTTATATTCTTGTACATAGGGGCAGTATTATAGTAGTTATATTCTTGTACATAGGGGCAGTATTATAGTAGTTATATTCTTGCACATAGGGGCAGTATTATAGTAGTTATATTCTTGTACATAGGGGCAGTATTATAGTAGTTATATTCTTGTACATAGGGGCAGTATTATATTAGTTATCTTCTTGTACATAGGGGGCAGTATTATAGTAGTTATATTCTTGTACATAGGGAGCAGTATTATAGTAGTTATATTCTTGTACATAGGGGCAGTATTATAGTAGTTATATTCTTGTACATAGCGGGCAGTATTATAGTAGTTATATTCTTGTACATAGCGTCAATATTATAGTAGTTATATTCTTGTACATAGGGGCAGTATTATAGTAGTTATATTCTTGTACATAGGGGGCAGTATTATAGTAGTTATATTCTTGTACATAGGGGCAGTATTATATTAGTTATCTTCTTGTACATAGGGGCAGTATTATAGTAGTTATATTCTTGTACATAGGGGCAGTATTATAGTAGTTATATTCTTGTACATAGGGGCAGTATTATATTAGTTATCTTCTTGTACATAGGGGCAGTATTATAGTAGTTATATTCTTGTACATACAGTAGGAGCAGTATTATAGTAGTTATATTCTTGTATATAAGAGCAGTATTATAGTAGTTATATTATTGTACATAGGAGCAGTATTATAGTAGTTATATTCTTGTACATAGGGGCAGTATTATATTAGTTATCTTCTTGTACATAGGGGCAGTATTATAGTAGTTATATTCTTGTACATAGGGGCAGTATTATAGTAGTTATATTCTTGTACATAGGGAGCAGTATTATAGTAGTTATATTCTTGTACATACAGTAGGAGCAGTATTATAGTAGTTATATTCTTGTATATAAGAGCAGTATTATAGTAGTTATATTGTTGTACATAGGAGCAGTATTATAGTAGTTATATTCTTGTACATAGGGGCAGTATTATATTAGTTATCTTCTTGTACATAGGGGCAGTATTATAGTAGTTATATTCTTGTACATAGGGGCAGTATTATAGTAGTTATATTCTTGTACATAGGGGCAGTATTATAGTAGTTATATTCTTGTACATAGGGGCAGTATTATAGTAGTTATATTCTTGCACATAGGGGCAGTATTATAGTAGTTATATTCTTGTACATAGGGGCAGTATTATAGTAGTTATATTCTTGTACATAGGGGCAGTATTATATTAGTTATCTTCTTGTACATAGGGGGCAGTATTATAGTAGTTATATTCTTGTACATAGGGAGCAGTATTATAGTAGTTATATTCTTGTACATAGGGGCAGTATTATAGTAGTTATATTCTTGTACATAGCGGGCAGTATTATAGTAGTTATATTCTTGTACATAGCGTCAATATTATAGTAGTTATATTCTTGTACATAGGGGCAGTATTATAGTAGTTATATTCTTGTACATAGGGGGCAGTATTATAGTAGTTATATTCTTGTACATAGGGAGCAGTATTATAGTAGTTATATTCTTGTACATAGAGACAGTATTATAGTAGTTATATTCTTGTACATAGGGGACAGTATTATAGTAGTTATATTCTTGTACATAGGGATCAGTATTATAGTAGTTATATTCTTGTTCATGGGGGGCAGTATTATAGTAGTTATATTATTGTACATAGGATGCAGTATTATAGGAGTTATGTTCTATACAAGCAGAGTATACTAGTATTTTACTACTCGCTCATCACTCGTTCTTACCATGCTTAGTCTGCCTTTTGTTTAGAGTTGCTGTAGATGTCTGTGTCCTCTTTTCTGGACTCCACGTAGAATGGACAGGAGCATTTGTAACGATTTGGTTCATTGTTACATTATGTGTTCTTTATGGGGATTTCACACACGTGAGATGAGGGTGAAGCCTGGCACGATGGCAATGACAAAGGGAGTAGCAAAGAGACAGCAGGTGGCAATGACTAAACAGGTAGTGACAAAGATGGACCAGGCGACAACAGAGGTTGAGGTTGCAACGAAAAAGCTTGTGACGACACTAAACATGAAGACTATGTCATAAAAGCTACCCCACAGTTTCTCCAACCTGGATAGTTGTAGATATTCTTGAACTGTTATCCTCAAGAATCAAACTAGATTCATGGAAGAAGTCAGGCATTAAATTTATCTGAGATATAACGGATGACAAGAAACAACTCATACCTTTTCAATCTCTTAGAGATAAATTCAAGCTCAACATTCTAGAAGAAAAGACATGGAAGAAGATTCAAAACATCCTCAACTCTCACAACCTAAACTTTTTTCTCCCTCAAAATCTAGCTCAGAAGTTCAAATACCCACAAACTCCCCTTTTCTGGAAAACTGGTCACATATATCAGAACTTCAACCAAGACGCTCACTTTCCACATACTACAAATATAGAAGCATGGAAAAAAGAATTAAGTATAAAAATTACGACCGATCTTCTGCACAAAGTCTTCGAATCTATCTATACTGACATTCCCTGCTCATCCCTTGTAGAACTACATACGCTGGTATTTTACTCCGCTTAAACTTCATAAAATTCAGAACGCTAACTCCCCCCTTTGCTGGAGGAGTTGTAATGCTACTGGCAGTCTGACTCACATCTTTTGGAGCTGTACAGCTCTCGAATCATACTGCTCTGGAATTGAATCCTTAATTAACAATATCACAGGTTTAAAACATACATCTTTCACCAGAACTGGTGCTCCTCCTTTTGGGCCTTGAAACCCTCCCATGCAGATACAGACCTATCATCACTCATATTATACTCCTTACAGCAAAAAGCAATATTGCCGCCCTTTGGAAAGACCCTCTTCCCCCCAACTGTGGGAAAAACTATAGATAAATTAGCATGCCACAACACGTATGAATATACATAAGCTCTTAGAAACAATCTTTTAAAAAAAATACTTAAGAAAATGGGAGGATCGGAACTCTATTATGATTCCAAAACATTCACCGTAAAGACCTTAGCGTTGTTTAAGACTATATTAGTCGTCTCAATCTAACTCGACTCATCATCCTCATTCATGTAGTTGTATCTAACTTACAGGATAGTCATAGCGGGCGTATCGGGTCTTAATATCACCATCCGATTTTCCCTTCCCCCTTGTTTTCCTGAAACATTTCTGTGTACTTCCATATATGTAAATCGTTATCTTTCTATACCTCGGCAACTTATGTTATGAACGAATCAACCAAGTTACCCGTCTATAAAATGCACCTATAAGATATAGCTTACGTATCTAAAGCTATGAATCATATCGCCAAATGAATAATTTCAGGTTTACGACGGTATTCACCTTGTTTACTTGTGTACCTCAATTTCACTATATGTGTACTGTTTGTATGAAATCTATATATATATATATATTTTTTCATTCAACTTGAAAATTTAATAAAAAGATATTTGAATATAAACATGAAGACGACAGAGCAGGTGATGACAATGAATTTAGGGATGACGAAGGTTGAGGTTAAAAAGATGGAAACGACAAAACTACAGGTAGTGACGACGAACTAGGGTGTATTGATGAAGCTGGCAACGGAGAAGGTGAGACAAAGAGGTAACTAGGCACCGGTAGATCAGGCAACAGTTTCGACATGCTATACCTGCTAGTCAGTGCGTACATCCCTTTTGCTCCTTTCCCCGTAATCTGTGTAAATATATTTTTAGATAATGCTCTTTTAATGGCAGCATTAATTAAGTGTCCCTTTTATTCTACTTTTAAATTAAGATATTCATTGAATAAATATCTTTTTATCATAATGGCTGATGCCCGATTCCTATGTGACGCTGCGTGGAATGCTTTAATTGTGTTTTCAAGAAGAGTGTGTCTTTTCATATCTGTGAAAAAAAGAGAAACAATAACTATGAAAACTAATTTGAAATCTGATAGAGCACACAATAAACATGAATCCCCCCCAGTTATGTGTCCCCTTACTGTGTTCAACTATCACCATAAGCGGTGACATCACCGGCGATGCTCTAGGCACTGATCAATGGTGTTCAGTGCCTCAGATGCTGTAGATACCTATAGATGTGTACTATATAGCCCCCCAATATTAGGCAGATAGGCCGAGAAATAAATTTGCAAATGTACACTATTCCGCTATTCAAGTCAATGGAAGAATGGGGTATATTTGCGAATTTATTTTTCGCACCCTTGAAATCCTGTTTGTCAGATCTTGGGGTACTATATGGAGCACATCTATAGGTGTCTGGGTTAATTTTGCCACAAATTTTTGGCAAACATTTTTTGGGGTTCGAGCATTGCCCCCCGACTACCTGTTTTTGCCAGAAATTTTTGACAAAATTACCCCAGATACCTATAGATGTGTACTATATAGCACCCCAATATTAGGCAAATAGGCCCTCAGGGGGCCGAGAAATACATTTGCAAATGTACACTATTCCGCTATTCAAGTCAATGGAGGAATAGGGTATATTTGCGAATTTATTTCTCGGCCCCCTGAGGTCCTTTTTGCCCCATCTCTGGGGGAATATATAGGACACATCTATAGGTATCTGTGGTAATTTTCAAAATAATTTCTGACTCACAGTTCTTGGGTTGAAATTTTTTGATGTCAACACAGACGATGTCTGATTATGGTGGCATTCACCACAGGTGATGTCACCGCCTTACAGTGATAGCTGGACACAAGGGTGTTCAGTGCCCACAGCATCTGAGCCCATGTCACCACTTATGGTGATTAGTGTGCAGACACCCCCATGTGATGTGACCAGTGTCACCATAAGTGGTGACATTGCCTCAGATGCTGTAGGCACTGAACACCACTGTGCCCAACTATCACCGTAAGCGGTGACATCATCTGTGGTGAATGCCACCGTAAGCAGTGACATTGCCAGTGGTAAATGCATTCACCGGGAAATGTCATTTTAACATTTTACAACCTTATCTCGCAATGTGGTGTGTGACACATCATCAGACACATCCTGTTTGTAACATACCTGGCGGCGTCCTTGCATAGTGGTCCATCTCCCACTGTGCAAGAGCGCGCACTTGATCTCCAGTCCAGAATGTCTCTCTGGCTTCCCTCCATGCTGTCTGTTTGTGTCTGTTTCTGCTGCTTATGGGCGGCGCCCGATCACTTCCTGCTTTTTGTACCTGCTGTGGGTCACACCCCTTGTGCGTCCTCAGCCTATTGCTGTCTGTCACCTGGTATATAGCTCAGCTGCTCCCATCTATCCCGGCCTGAGCATAGTGTTTCATTCAGTGTGTGCTTGCACTCTGAAGGTGCCAGGTCCCGTTCTGTGTTCTCTTGTCTGCCTATCCTGGAGGCTGTATTTCCAGGCCTGTCTGAACACGCTCCTAGCCTGTTCCTCCTGCCTTCTAGGGGCTGATTACCTAGACCCGCTCCTGTATCTTGTCTGTCCTGTCTGAACACGCTCCTAGCCTGTTCCTCCTGCCTTCTAGGGGCCGATTACCTAGACCCGCTCCTGTATCTTGTCTGTCCTGTCTGAACACGCTCCTAGCCTGTTCCTCCCGCCTTCTAGGGGCCGATTACCTAGACCCGCTCCTGTATCTTGTCTGTCCTGTCTGAACACGCTCCTTGCCTGTTCGTCCTGCCTCTCTGGGGGCCGTATTCCCAGACCCGCTCCTGTATCCTGCTGCAGTGTCGGTCTCCTCCGTACACTCAGTTCCAGTCTGAACTCTCTCCTATCTTTTACCTGTTTTGCCTCTATGTCCGTTCCTTTCCTTTTTCTGCAGAGTCTGAACTTGTACCTAACTCCTGTTTGTTGTCTCTGTACTCCCGTTTGTGAGTTTGTGGTCCACTCGTTACTTCACTGCAAGTACCCTGTGGGTATCTGGCTCTGCCTTTCTCTTCCTGTCTGTTCCGTGTGAACAGAGCCCTGTCCCCCCTACTCAGCCTTGCCTGCTCTGACTCCTTTGCTCACTGCTCCGGCGGTTCTAGCCTGCTCTGACTCCTTTGCTCACCGCTCCGGCGGTTCTAGTCTGCTCTGACTCCTTTGCTCACCGCTCCGGCGGTTCTAGTCTGCTCTGACTCCTTTGCTCACCGCTCCGGCGGTTCTAGTCTGCTCTGACTCCTTTGCTCACCGCTCCGGCGGTTCTAGTCTGCTCTGACTCCTTTGCTTACCGCTCCGGCGGTTCTAGCCTGCTCTGACTCCTTTGCTCGCTGCTCCGGCAGCCTTGCTCCGCTCTGACCCTTTTGCTCGCTGCTCCGGCAGTCTCGCTCCACTCTTGCTCACTGCTCCAGCAGTCTCGCTCAGCTCTGATCCTTTGTTCACCGCTCCTGGCGGCCTTGTCCTGCTCTACTCTTGCTCACCGCTCCAGGCGGCCTTGTCCTGCCCTGTTCTCGCTCACCTCTCTGGGCGGCCTCACTCTGCTGTGTTTGTCCGCCACATCTGTGGTTCTGTTCCTGAGTCCCAGTGTGTACTGGGTCCTATCCCGCCAGTGTCCCTACCTGCTAGTGCCTCCCTGTCTGCACTCTAGCTGTGCTTGCCTGTACCCCTCTGCCTGTATTGTTCCTGAGTCTCAGTGTGTACTGGGTCCTATCCCGCCTGTGTTCCTACCTGCTAGTGCCTCCCTGTCTGCACTCTAGCTGTGCTTGCCTGTACCCCCCTGCCTGCATACCCGCCTGCCTGCATACCCGCCTGCCTGCATACCAGTCGTGCCTGCCTATACCCACCAGTCTGTGTGCCAGCCTACCAGTCTGTTCCTGTATTCGCCTGTGTGGGTCAACAGCCGTGTCCGGGGTCTGTCCTGGAGTAGCACCTGGTCCCTCTGCTCGGTTCCTCCTTGGTGCACTGGCGTCATATGCCGTCGTGCGACCCTGGTCGGATCGGGTGAATACCTAGTTACGCCCCTCCAGGCATTCACTCTCCGGCACGGTCCAGTGGAATCACTACAATCACACGCACACGCCGCTCAGCCCGGGCGTGTGCATAACACTGTTTCATTGATGGAGGGACTCTGAAAGACACAGAGCAGGGCCACAGTAACAACAAATTCCAATTAGAAAGGAGAGAGTCTCCCATAGTGTTGGCCTATGCAGTGAATGCAAGGGCTGCCAAAAATTTGGAGGCACTTCAATGACCCTTGGAAGAGACGTGGAGGAGGGTCTCTTAAAAAAATGTTCCCATTAGAAAGGAGCGGGCCTCCTATACCAGTAATGCCCATGCACTAAGTGTATGGGCTGACAAACATTTACCCCTGGGGGGTATACATGAACATACTGTATAATTTTTTTTTTACGGGCATCATAAACACCCTTTAAAAAAATTATGTGGGTGTTGCATCAAGGACCACGGTCACCCTGGTGATATGGTGGTGGAGGAGAAGGAGAAGGAGGAGGACAAGAGCAAATAGCCAAAATCAGGAAGCGTATACCCATGTGTGGGCGTGAAAAGGTGCATGGGAATACACCTCCCAAAAAAAGACACTGGATTTGAGTTTGTTACGCTGCTATCATTCGGTGGTGTTGAGAAGTCTGGCCCAATCCAGCCCTTGTTCATTTTAATAAGAGTCAGCCTGTCAGCATTTTCAGTTGACAGGTGGATGCACTTATCAGTTATAATTCCACCAGCGGCACTAAAAACCCGCTCTGATAAAACGCTGGCGGCAGGGCAGGCCAGGACCTCCAAGGCATAGAGAGCCAGTTCATTCCACGTATCCAGCTTGGATACCCAATAATTATAAGGTACAGAGTAATCACGGAGGACGTTGGTACAATCGGCAAGGCACTCCCTCACCATCTTCCCAAACTTTGCACTCCTTGTGGGAGTACCCCACGCCTCAGGGCCTGTTCGATGGGAGGGTCTGAGAAAACTCTCCCAGAACTTTGACAGTGTTCCCCTGCCTCTGCTGGATTGAAGTTGTGTCTCTCTCACCTGTACTCCTTGGTTGTCCAACGAAGTGTGCCCTCTGCCGCCAGCGTTTTCAGATGGGAATTTAATAGTTCCGCAACAAGGGCCTTCTTGTACAGCCCCATTTTTGTAGACCTGTCCACCTCAGGAATAAGAGATATAAAGTTCTCCTTGTAACATGGGTCTAGAAGTGCCGCCAACCAGTAATGACTGTCACCGAATATTTTTAGAACGCGAGGGTCATGGGAAAGGCAGCGTAACATAGCAGTCTGGCATGCATGGCTGAGTTTAACAGGAAAGACTTCCGTGACCTCACCAAGAGGACGAGTGACCATGCTCTCCTCCTCCTCCTCTCTGTCCTCTGGCCATCCACGCTGAACAGACCGTATGACAGCTGTGCAGGTAGTACCGTCTATAGCGCATGAAACTAGCTCCTGTCCTTCCTCCTCCTCCTCTTCCTCATTGTAACCCAAACCACGTTGGGATGAGATGAGGAAGGGCTGTGTGTAATCACCCTGTATGGTTACTTGCTCCATCTCATCGTGCTCTGCCTGCAATGCATCCTCTTTGATTGTGAGCAGAGAGCGTTTCAGAAGACAGAGAAGCCGGATGGTGATGCTAATTATGGCGTCATCGCCGCTCACCATCTTGGTGGAGTACTCAAAGTTTTGGAGGATGGTACATATGTCTGACATCCATGTCTACTCTTGAAGTCTTATGTGTGAAGTCTGAACTGAATACCGACAGCCTTGTTGATACTGGTACTCAACAACTGCCCTCTTCTGCTCACAAATCCTTCCCAACATCTGCAGTGTAGAGTTCCAATGTGTGGGGACATCACACACCAGTCTGTGAGCCGGAAGCTGCAAATGCTGCTAAAACACAGCAAGGGCGGCGGAAGCTGTAGCTGACTTTTTAAAATGGGCACACAGGCGGCGTACTTTAACAAGCGGATCCGGCAGCTCCAGGTAGGATTTGAGAAACCGCTGAATCACGAGGCTAAGCACATGGGCCAGGCATGGTAAGTTTGTGAGCTTGTCTCGCCTCAGAGTCGCCACCAGGTTCCGGCCATTGTCACACACGACCATGCCTGGCTGTAGGTTCAGCGGTGTGAACCACAGATCTGCCTGATCTTTCAGAGCTGTCCACAACTCTTCAGCATTGTGCGGTTTGTCACCTAAGCATATTAGCTTCAGCACAGCCTGTTGCCGCTTAGCCGAGGCAGTGCTGCAGTGCTTCCAGCTTGTTATTGATGTGGTAATTTCGGAGTTGGAAGCTGAAGAGGAGGAGGAGGCTGAGCAGGATGAGGTGCAGAAGCTGTAGACCGTGGGGGCAACCCTGATTGACCTAGGGCCCGCAATCCTTGGCGTCGGGAGGACGTGTTTCGTCCCAAGGTCCGACTGGGTCCTGGCTTCCTCTATGTTAACCCAGTGTGCCGTCAGCGAGATGTACTGTCCCTGCCCACAAGCACTTGTCCACGTGTCCGTGGTTAGGGGGACTTTCCCGGTAACTGCGTTGTTGAGGGCACGGCTAATGTTTTGGGACACGTGCTTGTGTAATGCGGGGAGGGCACACCGGGAGAAATAGTGGCGGCTGGGGACCGAGTACCGAGGGACGGCCGCCACCATCAGGTTGTGGAATGCTTCTGTCTCCACAAGCCTAAAAGGCAACATTTCGAGCGCAAGCAGTCGTGAAATGTGAGAATTTAGTAGTGTGGCCTGTGGGTTATTGGCTGCATATTTGCGCTTGCGTTCCAAGGACTGGGGTATGGACAACTGAACGCTGCGCTGAGACAAGGACATGGACGTGCTTCCTGATGCTGCTACTTGAGAGTGCGCAACCACAGGTTCAGGGCAGGAGGCATCTTCGCAAGTGTCCAAGTGTGGGATCAGTTGTCTCTGGGCACTCGGCATGGTGGTAGGAAGGAGGATCAGGGTGAGGAATATGCAGTCCAGACTCACAGCTACTGAGACTTGACCATGTGGAAGACAGGGTGGTGGTGGTGGTGGTGGCTAAGTGACTGGAAGCATTATCTGCTATCCAACCAACAACCTTTTGACACTGCTCTGGGTTCAATAGTGGTGTGCTGCGGTCCCCTAGAAATTGGAACAGGAAGATCGGGCGAGAAGATGTGGGTGTTTGTTGTGGCACAATTTCAGCTTGCCCACGGCCTTGTCCTCCGTCTTTGCATGCACCATCACCATCACGTCCAGCTCCCCGTCCCTTGCCACATGCCTTGCCCATTTTAAATGGAGGACGATATCTTCCACGCTCACTACAAATGACTGAATTTGAAGCGAACGTACAGTCCAGACCAAAAGTTTGGACACACCTACTCATTTATTGATTTTTCTGTATTTTCATGACTATGAAAATTGTACATTCACACTGAAGGCATCAAAACTATGAATTAACACATGTGGAATTATATACTTTATAAAAAAGTGTGAAACAACTGAAAATATGTCTTATATTCTAGGTTCTTCAAAGTAGCCACCTTTTGCTTTGATGACTGCTTTGCACACTCTTGGCATTCTCTTGATGAGCTTCAAGAGGTAGTCACCGGAAATGGTCTTCCAACAATCTTGAAGGAGTTCCCAGAGATGCTTAGCACTTGTTGGCCCTTTTGCCTTCACTCTGCGGTCCAGCTCATCCCAAACCATCTCAATTGGGTTCAGGTCTGATGACTGTGGAGGCCAGGTCATCTGGCGTAGCACCCCATCACTCCCCCTCTTGGTCAAATAGCCCTTACACAGCCTGGAGGTGTGTTTGGGGTCATTGTCCTGTTGAAAAATAAATGATGGTCCAACTAAACGCAAACCGGATGGAATAGCATGCCGCTGCAAGATGCTGTGGTAGCCATGCTGGCTCAGTATGCCTTCAATTTTGAATAAATCCCCAACAGTGTCACCAGCAAAGCACCCCCACACCATCACACCTCCTCCTCCATGCTTCACGGTGGGAACCAGGCATGTAGAGTCCATCCGTTCACCTTTTCTGCGTCGCACAAAGACACGGTGGTTGAATCCAAAGATCTCAAATTTGGACTCATCAGACCAAAGCACAGATTTTCACTGGTCTAATGTCCATTCCTAGTGTCCTTTAGCCCAAACAAGTCTCTTCTGCATGTTGCCTGTCCTTAGCAGTGGTTTCCTAGCAGCTATTTTACCATGAAGGCCTGCTGCACAAAGTCTCCTCTTAACAGTTGTTGAAGAGATGTGTCTGCCGCTAGAACTCTGTGTGGCATTGACCTGGTCTCTAATCTGAGCTGCTGTTAACCTGCGATTTCTGAGGCTGCTGACTCGGATAAACTTATCCTCAGAAGCAGAGGTGACTCTTGGTCTTCCTTTCCTGGGGCTGTCCTCATGTGAGCCAGTTTCTTTGTAGCACTTGATGGTTTTTGCAACTGCACTTGGGGACACTTTCAAAGTTTGCCCAATTTTTTGCACTGACTGACCTTCATTTCTTAAAGTAATGATGGCCACTCGTTTTTCTTTACTTAGCTGCTTTTTTCTTGCCATAATACAAATTCTAACAGTCTATTCAGTAGGACTATCAGCTGTGTATCCATCTGACTTCTGCACAACACAACTGATGGTCCCAACCCCATTTATAAGGCAAGAAATCCCACTTATTAAACCTGACAGAGCACACCTGTGAAGTGAAAACCATTTCCGGTGACTACCTCTTGAAGCTCATCAAGAGAATGCCAAGAGTGTGCAAAGCAGTCATCAAAGCAAAAGGTGGCTACTTTGAAGAACCTAGAATATAAGACATATTTTGAGTTGTTTCACACTTTTTTGTTAAGTATATAATTCCACATGTGTTAATTCATAGTTTTGATGCCTTCAGTGTGAAGGTACAATTTTCAAAGTCATGAAAATACAGAAAAATCTTTAAATGAGAAGGTGTGTCCAAACTTTTGGTCTGTACTGCATATGTGATCTGTGTGATGGAGAAAACAGAGTTTTAAATACCTGGCCTGTAGGTATGTAGTTTGAACAGCAAACTGCTGTGAATTGCTTCACTAACACACTAAATGAAATTTTTATTGGAGACCAGAAATGGCAGTATTTTCTGACAACGTATATGTGATCCGTGTGACGCAGAAAACACAGTTTTACATAGCTGGATTTCTAGCGCTGTAATATGGAAAGGACCTGGCTGTATTCTGCAGTGCCAACAAGCAAATGGCGCAGAAAAACGGTGTTCTCTGGATTTCTTTTTAAGCAAGTAATGAGGATTAAGATCCAAAAAAAAATTATTCCTGGCCCCTGAGACCTGGGCCTTTGTATAGGAATATCTAACAGCAGCAGAAGGCAGAATTGGAATGGAGCCTCTTGTGCTATATGCACTGCAGTCTGCTATATACCCTGCCTGCCTAGTTAGTCCTCAGAAGGACTGTTTGTTAGGATGGATATGTGTAATGTACGGTTTTTCTTCCTACACTACCTAATACACAAGCAAATCTCTCCCTGACGCAGCAGCAGCTCTCCCTACACTGTCTGATCCGGAGTGACTGTGACGAGCATGGCGGCGCCAGGTCTGATATAAACCTGATGACGCTGTGCGGCCAGCCAATCACTGTAATGTCCACAACCACCATGGCTATGGCATTACAGTGACTGGCTGGCAATCCCTGCATGTTGATTGGCTCTGTAAAGAGCGCCAAACATGCAGGGAGGGGACCCAAGCTCCCACCGAGCAACCCCGGAAATACTCGGCGAGCGCCGAGCATCTCGAGCAGTGAGATGCTCAGGCGAGCACCGAGCAGTAGCGAGCATGATCGCTCATCACTAGTGATGAGTGAGCATGCTCGCCACTTGCCCGAGCATCTCAGTACTCGAGATGCTCGGAGCTTGCCGAGTACTTGCACGATGCTTGGGCGAGAGCTCGGGTCCCTGTCCTGCATGTTTGGCGCTATTAAGAGCGCCAATCAACATGCAGGGATTGCCTGCCACTCACTGTAATGTCGCAGCCATGTTAGCTGTGGCATTACAGTGATTGCCCAAATCGATGGGAACAGTGCTCAGTGAAACATGAAAAGCCGGCAATTCAGCAGCGGCATACACCGGTACCCGACAATTTAGAACAGAAACAATAGAGCATCACACATAGATTAGATAGATAGAAACATGTCAGTCACATATATAAGAAGTACAGTGACAGTGTTGGTTACTGTACTTGTCAATTGGTGTTAAAATAAAGGATTTATAAAAAAAAAAATTGGCGTGGGGTTCCCCATAATTCTAGTCTCTAGCGGAGGTTAAGCAGATGTTTGAAGCCTGGGAAGGGGGTAATACCCACGGAGCTTCCCAGCCTACTAATATCAGCCCCCAGCTGAATACCTATTGCTGGCTTTTTTAAAGAGACAGGTGCGTAAAAATCGGAGGGCACTAGTATGTTCCGAGTGCCCTGCTATGTTTTTCATGCACCCTCCTATATACCCTGCCTGCCTGTCTGCCTATATATTCTTCTTTCCATGTTTCATTGAGCACCGTTCCCATCGATTTGGGCAATTTTTGACCTTCTGCAGACCGCCGGGGGGGGGGACCGCCAGAAAAATGCTCGAGTTTCCCATAGACTTACATTGGGCTCGTTGCTCTGGTTGAGCACCCGAGTATCATGATGAGCATTTTAGTGCTCGATCAACACTAGTCATGACCCATTAATACATTTGGCATACCAGGTTGGGATGACAGGAGGCGGATGAGGAGCTTACCTCAAGTGGTAACTAGAGATGAGCGTTGTTCTACTCGAACTGTTCGCCAATCTCAAATTCGAGCTGTTTTGGGCGGTGTTCGAGCCGGTCGGCGAACACGAACAATTTGAGAAAAATTCGGCTGTTCGAGGTTATGTTCGATAACTGTTCGTGCACCAAAATCATAACTGGATTTTTTCTCAGTAATGATGAAAATTAATGTTAATACGCAGTTTGAGTGTACAGCGGGGCGGGGGGAGGGGCAGGGGATGGATCTCTGCAGGAACAATGAAGATCTCCATTTTTTTTTCTCTTTCCCGCATTTGCAGTGGGGAGGTGCAATCTGTCAGCCTATCAGCAGCGCACACACGGAGCGAAGTGCTTTTTTTCACACAAGCAAGGGCATGTGTGATTGGCAGTGTATGTCACATGTCCTTGCCCTATAAGACCAAGCCATTTTCCCCGTCGCCACCATTTTCTCACTGCTGCAGCTGCGTGTTAGACGGCACCGCTGTTGCTGTGTGCGCTATACCTTGTTAATTTCAAGCCAATTTTCGCACAAATATACAGATAGCTTGGGAGTAGGGAATAGTTGTGATTGCAGTCCTTTTAAGGACTAGGTTACAGCATTTCCTACGACTTTTATCAGGCAGGTCTGTGCTCTTAAATAGATAGATTGTGGGAGTAAAGACTAATTGTAATTGGAGTCCTTTTCAGGACTAGGTTACATCAGTTCCTATCAGTTTTTGCCAGGCAGGTCTGTGCCAGTGCTGTGCAAGTTTTTTTCACAGCATTTGGCTGAATCTAGCAAAGCTAATCCTTTTTGGCCTATTGCAGAGTGTGTTAGTCAGTGGAGTAGCCTATCTGTGTTGCAAGATATACCACCTGTGTATAGAATACCAATTTTTTTACTGCACCTAGTGAAGTAAAATCTTTTGGGCATAGCATCATTCTATTAGTCCATCTATACTGACCTCCATCAGGTCGCAAACTGAATATAATTTTTTTCTGCATCTAGCTCTGAAAAAATATTTGGGCTTCTAGCAGTGTGTGGGACTTGGTCTATTAGTCCATCTATACTGACCTCCATCAGGTTGCAAATTAAAAATAATTTTTTTCTTCATTTATCTCTGAAAAAATATTTGGGCTTCTAGCAGCGTGTGGGACTTGTTCTATTAGTCCATCTATACTGACCTCCATCAGGTTGCAAATTAAAAATAATTTTTTTCTGCATCTAGCTCTGAAAAAATATTTGGGCTTCTAGCAGTGTGTGGGACTTGGTCTATTAGTCCATCTATACTGACCTCCATCAGGTTGCAAATTAAAAATAATTTTTTTCTGCATCTAGCTCTGAAAAAATATTTGGGCTTCTAGCAGTGTGTGGGACTTGGTCTATTAGTCCATCTATACTGACCTCCATCAGGTTGCAAATTGAATAAAAAAAATTTCTGCATCTAGCTCTGAAAAAATATTTGGGCTTCTAGCGGTGTGTGGGACTTGGTCTATTAGTCCATCTATACTGACCTCCATCAGGTTGCAAATTAAAAATAATTTTTTTCTGCATCTAGCTCTGAAAAAATATTTGGGCTTCTAGCAGTGTGTGGGACTTGGTCTATTAGTCCATCTATACTGACCTCCATCAGGTTGCAAATTAAAAATATTTTTTTTCTTCATTTAGCTCTGAAAAAATATTTGGGCTTCTAGCAGTGTGTGGGACTTGTTCTATTAGTCCTTCTATACTGACGTCCAGCAGGTTGCAAATTGAATATAATTTTTTTCTGCATCTAGCTCTGAAAAAATATTTGGGCTTCTAGCGGTGTGTGGGACTTGGTCTATTAGTCCATCTATACTGACCTCCATCAGGTTGCAAATTAAAAATAATTTTTTTCTGCATCTAGCTCTGAAAAAATATTTGGGCTTGTAGCAGTGTGTGGGACTTGGTCTATTAGTCCATCTATACTGACCTCCATCAGGTTGCAAATTAAAAATAATTTTTTTCTGCATCTAGCTCTGAAAAAATATTTGGGCTTCTAGCAGTGTGTGGGACTTGGTCTATTAGTCCATCTATACTGACCTCCATCAGGTTGCAAATTAAAAATAATTTTTTTCTTCATTTAGCTCTGAAAAAATATTTGGGCTTCTAGCAGTGTGTGGGACTTGTTCTATTAGTCCTTCTATACTGACCTCCAGCAGGTTGCAAATTGAATATAATTTTTTTCTGCATCTAGCTCTGAAAAAATATTTGGGCTTCTAGCGGTGTGTGGGACTTGGTCTATTAGTCCATCTATACTGACCTCCATCAGGTTGCAAATTAAAAATAATTTTTTTCTGCATCTAGCTCTGAAAAAATATTTGGGCTTCTAGCGGTGTGTGGGACTTGGTCTATTAGTCCATCTATACTGACCTCCATCAGGTTGCAAATTAAAAATAATTTTTTTCTGCATCTAGCTCTGAAAAAATATTTGGGCTTCTAGCAGTGTGTGGGACTTGGTCTATTAGTCCATCTATACTGACCTCCATCAGGTTGCAAATTGAATAAAAAAAATTTCTGCATCTAGCTCTGAAAAAATATTTGGGCTTCTAGCGGTGTGTGGGACTTGGTCTATTAGTCCATCTATACTGACCTCCATCAGGTTGCAAATTAAAAATAATTTTTTTCTGCATCTAACCCAGCCAATAGTTTTGGCCTAATACCACAGTTTGGCCACTCAGCTCTGCTCGGTTACCATCCATTGTTTTTTTGTGCAAACAACTCCAGAGTTGTGAATTAGTTAACCACCAAAATGAGTGGAAAAAGGGCTGCTGCTGGTGGAAAGGGGAATAGGCGTGTTGGGAAGGGGAAAAAAGGTTGTGTCCGTGGGGTAGGTGCAGAAGAAAGACCATCTTCCAGCCAAACTAAAATGTCTACTTCTTTTAGCGGACAATGTGATAAGATCCCTTTCTTACGGCCACGCCAATCGCTACAAATTCCAGATGAGGCACAAAAACAGCAGGTGCTTCAACGGATATCAAGTGCTCCTTTAAGTGGGCTCTCCTCCACATCAACTTCAACATCACAAATACTCCAGTCCTCAAAGGTGTCACCCAAATCGCACTTGCTTCCTCACAGCTCCCAAATCTCCAGCTGCCCGTCTGAGTATGAGGTAGAACAGATGGTTGAGTCTGCAGAGCTGTTTACTCATACTATAGCCTGGGAATCAGAGGTCGACTCCAGCGCTTCTGTGAATCCAGACGAGGAAATGATCTGCACTGATGCCCAGAATCTTTATGAGTCGGATCCAGGACCAGACGCAGAAGGTTCTGACCATAATGTAGACCCTCATTCCCAAACTGTAACTCCTGTTGGTGGAGACAATGAGGAAGACGATGATAAGACTCAAATACCTGATTGGATCGACAACTTTCGTTTTTTGTCAGGGCAGGAACAGGTTGGCTCTGAGGACGACGGGTGTGATAACGCACAGGGTGATGATGATGAGGTCGGAGATCCCACTTACTGTTAACCCACAGTCAGCCAAGAGATAAGGTCAGCAGAGGAGGTGGAGGAAGATGCTAGTGACGACGAGGTCAGGTTGCGCCTTCCTGGACAGAGACGTAGTACTGGAAGCACGTCAACAACTGCATCCTCAAACACAACTCTGCCTCTCACCACAAGTCGTGGTGGCTCTTCAGGTCGCATGGGTGCTAAGCCTTGCATAGCCTGGGCATTTTTTCAGATCGATAAAGATGACCCAACTCGTGTTATCTGTAACATTTGTCAGCAAAAGCTAAGTAGAGGCCAAAAAATACATAGTTTGAGTACTTCATGCATGAACCGGCACATGGACATGAAGCATAAGTTGCAGTGGGAAGCTCAGTGTGCTACAATGCGGTCTAGCCGGCCGGGCCAACCACCGTCTGCCATATCTTGTGCATCCGCGGCCTCTTCATCCTCTGTGACTGGGGGGACAGCAGTCACACCTGTTTTGGGGCGCAGACCTGCCACCTCTTTACCCGCAACAGCCAGCGTGATTGGCAGGTCATCATTTTCTTTGGAGGTGGTAACACCAGCTGGTCTTGAGCGCTGTCCGACATCGATAGCACCACCTTTGGATCAAGGCAACCTAACATGTCCGCCTGCATCTTCCTCACAGACCGGCAGTTTGCCGGGGACACCCTTATCAACCCCGTCTAAGCACAATAGCCAGCCCTCGGTCCCTCAGATGTGGACAAGTAAAAGACCATTTCCTCCTAGCCATGAGAAAGCTAAGAGGTTGAATTTCACCATCTGCAAGCTCTTGGCTACAGAAATGCTGCCTTTCCGCCTGGTGGACACAGAGGATTTTCGAGACCTTATGTCCGTCGCAGTGCCCCAGTACCAGATGCCCAGTCGGCACTACTTCTCAAAGAAAGGTGTGCCTGCGCTCCACCAGCATGTCGCACACAACATCACCGCTTCTTTGATAAACTCTGTGTGTGACAGGGTGCATTTCACCACAGACACTTGGACGAGTAGGCATGGACAGGGGCGTTACATGTCGCTGACTGGGCACTGGGTAACTATGGTGACAGCAGGACAAGGGGCTGCTGTCCAAGTCTTGCCGTCCCCACGAGTTGTGCGTCAATCCTCTTTATGTCATTTTTCCTCCACTGCTTCTGCCTCCTCAACCTCCTCTCGGTCTTCCACCTGCACCCAAAGCCTGTCTGGTCATGCCACAAGCTTTCTAACTGCGCAGAAGGGATCCTGCACACCTCCTTACTATGCTGGCAGTAGGGCTCAACGTCATCAGGCGGTTTTTACATTGAAATGTCTGGGAAATGTGAGTCACACAGCTGAGGAGTTGTGGTCAGCTCTGGAGAACCAATTTCATGAATGGTTGTCTCCACTGGACCTGAAACCAGGGAAGGCCGTGTGCGACAATGCTGCAAACCTGGGTGCGGCCCTTCGCCGGGGCAATGTCACACACGTGCCTTGTATGGCTCACGTGTTGAACCTGGTTGTCCAGCAATTTTTAGCCCACTATCCCAGACTAGATGGCCTTCTGCAGAGGGCACGGTCGCTGTGTGCTCACTTCCGCCGTTCGCATCCCGCAGCTCAGCGACTTACATCTCTACAGAAGTCGTTGGGCCTGCCACTTCACCGGCTAAAATGCGATGTGCCTACCCGGTGGAATTCAACTCTGCACATGTTGCAGCGACTGTGGCAGCACCGACAAGCCCTGGTGCAATACGTTCTGACGTATAGCCTGGGCCAACGAGATTCAGAGGTGGGGCAAATCACGCTGGAGGAGTGGTCTCAGATCAGGGACCTATGCACCCTTCTGCACAGTTTTGAAATGGCGACGAAGATGTTTAGTGCTGACGATGCCATTATCAGCATGATTATTCCGGTGATTTACATGCTGGAGCACATGTTAAACAGAATTCGGAGTCAGGTGGTGGCACAAGAGGAGGTGGAGGAAGTAGAGGAGGAGGAGTTGTATGCGGAAGGGCTAACATCTGCAAGGTCCAGACGGTCGGCAGCACCAAGGCGGCAGGCATGTGAGGGTGGGGGAGATGGTTTTACCAGGGCGCATGGTAGCAGCCAAACTAGTGAGGAAGGTGCAGGAGCCCAGGAAGAAGTGGAGGACGAACTGATGGAAGACTCATCAGATGAGGGAGACCTTGATCACATTTCTGTTGTGCGAGGTTGGGGGGAGAGGACAGAGGAAGGAAGCATGATTGTTACCTCGCCACCAACACAACAGGGACTTGGTGCTCCTGGATGCGCAACACACATGAGTGCCTTCTTGCTGCACTACCTGCAACATGACCCTCGAATTGTGAGAATTAGAAATAATCCTGACTACTGGGTTGCCACACTGTTAGATCCCCGGTACAAAAGTAAATTTGCAGAAATTATTCCTGCCATAGAAAGGGATGCACGCATGCAGGAGTATCAGCAGAGACTGTTGCAGAATCTTACATGTGCTTTTCCACAAAATACCAGTGGTGCACGTAGTGAATCTCACAGTTCCAACTTGCCAACCGTGGGACCGTCAAGTGTTCAGCACTCAAACCGTAACAGAACCACAGTATCTGCTGGTAACATCAATTTTGCGCAATCATTTCACCACTTTTTTAGCCCATCCTTTGCAAGGCCACAGGAGACAAGAAGTCTGACACATAGTCAACGCCTAGAGACGATGGTACAGGAGTATCTCCAAGTAAACATTGAAGCCACGACTGTGTCACTGGACCCTTGCTCTTTTTGGGCTTCCAATCTGGATAAATGGCCGGAGCTAGCCACTTACGCCTTGGAGATCTTGTCATGCCCCGCAGCCAGCGTTCTGTCTGAACGTGTGTTCAGCGCTGCTGGTGGTGTGCTGACAGATAAGCGCACGCGGCTCTCCACTGATAATGTAGACAGACTCACGTTCATAAAGATGAACAAATCATGGATCCGAAACGACTTTTCTACCCCTGTGTCATCCTGGGGAGAGTAAAAGCTTGATGATTGGTTAAAATCACCCTACCAACCGTTTTAAGCTTTCAAATTACTAATCATGTTTATCTGTATCTTGACTGGAAAATAATTTGGGCTTTGTAGCAGTGTGCAGCACTGATCCTATTAGGCCATCTATAATAAGCTTCACCAGATTTAAAATTAAAAATAATTTTTAGCTGCATCTAGCCCGGAAAATAATTTTGGGGCTCCGAGATGCGCAAGACACATAAGTGCCTTCTTGCTGCACTACCTGCAGCATGACCCTCATATTGTCAGAATTCGAAGTAATCATGACTACTGGGTTGCCACACTCTTAGATCCCCCAAACTTTTCGATCAACCTTTTCATTTTAATAAAGACCAAAAAAATGGTCATTTTTGAAATTATAAGCATTAGCAGGTTGTTAGAAACTGAAATCAAACAGTTTTCAACTCAAAACTTTATTCTAGGTGATGTTACATTTTCACATAGGACCCCTTGTTCGAAAGGAGCTTCTGAACTCTCTCGTCCATTGAATTTGTCAGGTTTTGGATGGTTTTTGCTTCAATTGTTTTGCATGAGGACAGAATACCCTCCCAGAGCTGTTGCTTAGATGTGAACTGCCTCCCGCCATCATAGACACTCCTTTTAATGATGCTCCAAAGGTTCTGAATGGGGTAGAGGTCAGGGGAGCATGGGGGTCACACCATAAGTTTGTCCCCTTTTATGCCCATATCAGCCAGAGATGCAGATGTTTTATGTGCAGCATGAGATGGTGCATTATCATGCAGAAAAATGATCTTGCTGTGAAATACACGGTTCTTCTTCTTGAACCATGGCAGGAAGTGCTGTTTGAGAAAATCCACATACATTATGGAGTTCATCTTTAGCGCCTTCAGGGATCCTAAAGGGGCCGACAATCTCTCTCCCCATGATTCCAGCCCAAAACATTACTCCACCTCCTCCTTGTTGGCGCTGTAGCCGTGTTTGCGTGGGGTGTCCATCAACCAGCCATCCTCCACTCCATTCATCTGGACCATCGAGCGCTGCACGGCACTCATCCGTGAACAAAACAGTTTTGAAATCAGTCTTCATGTAATGTTTGGCCCACTGGAGCCGTTTCTGCTTGTGTGAAGTGGATAGAGGAGGTCGACAGGATGGCATATGCACAGCTGCAAACCTCTGAAGGACCCTGCATCTTGTGGTTCGGGGGACGTTGGAGGCACAAGCAGCTTCAAAAACTTGTCTGCTGCTATGACAAGGCTTTTTTGCCGCTGCTCTTTCAACCTGATGTAATTGCCTGTAGGAAAGAGTCCTCAATTTGCCCTTATCAGCACGCACACGTGTGTACTGTGAATCAGCTACATACTTCTTGATTGCCAAGACACTTCGTCCTGATCATCGCACAATGTTGATTGTAGTCATGCCTTGACCTAAACACTCCACAATTTGTTGCTTCTCAGCAGCCGACACATCCTTTTTCTTTCCCATTTTGGCAGAAAATGTAGGCTGCTTAATAATGTGAGAGAGCCTTCTTAAGTAGTCTTGCCTTTCATTGGACACACCTACCAAACTAATTAGCACAGGTGTCTGCAATTGCTTACAGTGATATAAAGAGCCCTGACACACATCACCATCAATGAGTTTAACTGACAAACAAACAAATTCTTCCCTTATCACTCCTAAACACTTTTTGCATAATAATTTGGAACGCGGTGTACATGTGCTTTTCCACAAAACACCAGTGGTTCACGTAGTGAATCTTACAGTTCTAACTTGCCAACCGTGGTCTGTATGGAGTTGTTCAATAAAGGGCCCAAAATTAAGATAACATAGATGGGAGAGGTCTCTATGAATAGGAATTCCTAAGTATTTGATACCCTGTGAGGGCCAGGCAAAGGGAAAGTTGGACTGGATGGAATCCTATATGGATTTAGGGAGGGAGACATCGAGGGCCTCAGACTTCGCTGCATTGATTTTAAAATTTTACCATGTAACAAAGTGATCTATTTCAGCCATAACAGCAGGGATGGATATATGTGATTGAGTGATATATACTAGGACATCATCAGCAAATAGAGAGCACTTGTACTCGGTGCCTCCCACCTCAATCCACCTAATATTGGGGTTATGGCGAATTGATGAGAGCAGGTGCTCCGTCACTAGGATGTATAAGAGAGGGGACAGAGGACATCCCTGCCTTGTCCCATTGGTGATTGTGAAAGGTGATGAAAATGTTCTGACGCACCCCCTGGGCCTTGGGACACCCGGAGCCGGACCCTTTTTGGTGGATGCTGGTGGTTGTAGTCTTCGTGGCGGCGATCCGGTTCCGTGGCTCAGGGCGGTCAAACCAGTGGCGGAACTATTTATGTGGTTTTGATGTTTAAATGTCCGACTACGCCACCCGTGGATTGCGGTCAGAGTGAACCGCCGCTACAGGGCAGACCGCTAAGGCTGGTGTTGTGGGTGCAGCAGAGCGTAGCATAACTCCCCACGGGAGGAGTATAGCCTCAGGGCAGTGTATGCGGAGGATGGGGGTGATGGTGCAGGGCAGCAGCAGTAACGACACGGAGTCAGTGATGCAGTTCAGGGCCTTTACTCACAGTTCTTATTATCCAGACCACGTCTGCAGGTAACGGCTGCCCACGTCGTACTGTGCTCACCAGGTGAGGGGCTCAGACAACTCCCAGATAACTTTGGAGCGCTTCACAGGACCCCCTTTGTGTGTCCTTTGTCTGGCCTTTCTTACCAACACTTCTGTCCGGCTGCCTCGGGCCTCCTCTTGGTAAACTTGGCGCCAGTTTCCCTGACCCTATGTGGTGCCTTCCTAGCGGGTGGAGCAAGGGGCTGCGCCACATAAAATGTCAGAGCCTCCGGTTTCTAGCTGAGGGTCGTTTCCTGCCTCCACTAGTTCGGGGACCGGTCTCCCCCTTTGGCCTGACCCCTCCACGCAGGTGGATTCGGGCGTGCGGTGGCGACTCGCCCGTCCGCACCCCTGGGATCCCTTCATTCCTCGTTCCTGGAGCCTTCTCCGCTCCTCTTCCTTCCTTCTCCCTCTTGCAGGCCTGGGCCTCTGTTACTAGGCCCGCCTCCGGAGCAGAGCTCATGCAGAGCCCCTGCTCCCTGCCACTTCTGCTCAGACTTCTCTGCACTGAACTAAGATGGTGCCCACCTTTTATACTCCCTTCTCAATGCACCCAGGAACTGCTTCCTCCCTGCTCCTGCACTGCAGTGTTCCCCTTCCTCAGTGTTCCCTCCCCCCACTCCAGCCAGGGACAGGGACTGTCGTGCCCATCTCAGGGGCATATTGGTCGCCCTGCCCCACGGCAATGTGGTGTAATGCATGCAGGTGTCGGGTCCTGATCCACACTCCATCCTTATCTGAGAGTGAGATATCACACCTCTGGGTGAGGTGCAATACGTCTGTAGCAACCGAGCCCTCGGTGCTACAGTTCCATTTATCTTCAGCCTAGGTGACGTATTGTGATACAGGGCCGTGATTTTGGCTATAAAAGGGTCCCCTAGACCCCTACCCCAAGCTTTTTAAGAGAATCATATATGGCGTGCCAGGAGACTCTATGGAATGCTTTCTCAGCATCCAACGAGAGTATCTACTTACAAATTTTTAACTGCATCTAGCCCAGGAAATACTTTGTGCCTAGTAGCAGTGTCTGCTAGTCAGTGGATTATCCCGGCTGTTAAGCAAGCTACACCACCTGTAGTTTGGACACTTAATTTTTTCAAAGGAAATGCTTCGGGACCACGGGATACTTAGTGAAGAGCATCAGGAGGCACCCCAAGGCATAGGGGCTGGGACTGGCACTAGGATGCCTTGCGGTGGACAGCCAAGCTCGATCCTTATAAAAGCTTTTTAACTGCAGCAGCTTTAGTGGACGCTACTGGAGCTGGAATTACGCGGCTGCTGGCATGAGACTTGCCCTCCAATAGATCCTTGTAAATGGATTTAAAGTGTATTCATTCAAATTAGAGGGACAATTTAAATTAAAAAGCTTAGAGCTGCCTCCACCACAGGGGGGCTCTCTCGACACACCAGCGGACAGGCACCAGTATTGGGAGAGGGGGGCTGGCCGTCAGGGTTCACCGCGGCTCTGGCACAAACCCGGCGACACGGAGGTGGCACGGGCAGGAGCGGACTGGCCGTCTCGGCTTCTCACTTTTTGGATTTTAGAAGGGCATGACATGCCTATATCTGTGTCTCCCCCTCCTTTTACTCCTCCACCTCTTTTCTTTTCGCATGACTATATGTACTTGTCACTTTTCCATGTGTTAGTTGTGTCTTCTGAGCAGTTTGTCAGCTTTTGGACACCTTTGAAGGTGTTTTCTATGTGTTTCTATGTGTTTTTGTTTGCCTGCCATTGGTTTTAACGGTGTTCGAAGGTGTTCGACGAACAGTTCGACGAACAGTTCGGCGAACACACGGGTGTTCGACTAACCGAACCGAACTCGAACACTACGGGGGTGGCTCAACACTAGTGGTAACATCTGAGTAGTTGTGACGGGCTGCTGATGACTCTGCCGGTTGATGTGACAAAGAAGGTTCTGATGGGCCTTTTGCTAGAGACCAGAGTGGGCCTGACATATTCTGCATACATGATAAACCACTGTCAAAAAGAAAAATAATAATATTAACCCCTTCACCCCTCAGGTGATCTTCCATTTTCAGGTTTTTGTATTCTGTTACCCTTTTTCCCAGAGCCATAACTTTATATGAGCCATCACAACTCCAGATCCCAAAAATGATAGAATGCTATGGGTCATGAAAAATGGTGCAAAAGCACAATTATGTTTCTTTAAAAAAGCCTACGGTTATGTTCATACACTGTGTTTTTGTGCTCAACGGTTACCATGGTTAATTCTCAGACAGTGGAGGGGCGCATTAGGGTGAAATTAACACTCACCGATTCTTCTTCCTCTGTTAGGACAAAAGAGGCGACATGGGAGGATGAGACTTTATGTGTTTTCATGCCAACAAGTACCTTGCGACGGCCATTGTGTACATGCTGCACCCTCTTGCTCCACTCTTCAACCTGCGTGTGTGTGAGGCAAATGCAAAATAACGTAATATGGCACAGTGACAGAAAATGACAGAGCAGGACATGATAACGTACTGTCATGTTGGCCACTACACCCGGCCTTTGTAGATGCTTAAGAATGAGAAGGGCCTGAAGGTAGATTGAGATGTCTGCAACGGAATAAGGTTCCCTCTTCCGGACATTTTTTATGCTCTTTAGGAAATCCAACTTGGTAACCTCCAGCAGCCTCCGGCACTCTGCAGGCCTCTCCGAGGGGCGCATCAGTATGTCATACCTGCAGAGCAATGATGAACACACACGCACGAGAAGGGGGAAGTAAAAAAAACACACACCACATTAAACATACATTTACCCATCCCGTTGGTGCTGTCAGCTGTATGCCTCCCGCATACCTCTTGCTGACTACTTCTCTAGAGATCTCCCTGTTCAGCTTCTTCTGAGTGTCCTGTAAAAATGCAGGAAGGCTTTACAGGATTTGTAAAGCCTGGACTTCTGGAAGATAAACGGGGAGGCTCTCATCTGGTACAATGTGAACCTGCGGACATGCTTCAAGACACTGAGAGTGGTCCGTTTGGACAGCGGAAGGTTGGATAGCTGCTGAAAAAACAGGTAATTGATGCTAACTTGTCATGGGTTCACAAAAAACAGAAATCTTGCCACATCCGTCACATGCCTCTTGTGATCAGGCACACCTAATGTGCTCCGCAGGTAGCAGGAAAACCGTTTTAATGTGGGATGATCGACCGAATGGCGTTTGTATAAACCCGCGTCTCTCGTTGCCTTGCGTGGTTTCTGATTCCAACGGGTATGTTTAATGCGTACGCTGCTGCTATCCTGGTGGTCGCCATTATTTTCTTCCTCCTTACCCCCATCCTCGTGTTGTTGTTGTTGTTGTGGTAGTGGTGATTGTGGTGGCTGTTGTTCCTCATCCTCCTGATCCTCGGGTGTGCCAACAGAAGGCCGGGGATCAGAAGTAGAGTCTCCTCCACCGTGCTCAGGGATGGGCTTCCCCGGCAAGGACGTGCTGGCTGCTGGCTTGTCCTGGATGAAATATCCGCATGCTTCCAGAAAGGAAGCAAACATCTCCGTAGACCGAAGGGGCAGGAGATCCCTGAACAAAATAGTGGTCCCCTTGTTCGCATTGTTGATGACCTGGTGCTTTGCCAAGGCCACAGCGTTTTGAACCTGAACTGCAGTTTTGTATCTCATGCAGATTCTGCTTCCCCGGCAAGGACGTGCTGGCTGCTGGCTTGTCCTTGATTAAAAATCTGCATCCTTCTGACTCGCCCCCAGGGCCGTGGGGTACTCGGCAGCCGGGCCTTATGGCTGCTTTTGCTGGAGATGACGGTGGCTGGTCCGGTCCGTGACCCAGGGCGGTCAGTGCAAAAAGGGGGATATTTATAGGGGGATTTGTCGTGACCCCACGTGTGGTGTCTGGTGATGATCACCAGCGCTGCGACAGTCCTCTGAGGCAGGTGTTAGGACAGCTTGAGATGGAACGGCTCCCCACAGGTGGAGCAGGCCTCAGGGCAGTGTAAATAAATGGAGGTGCGCTGGGCGTTGTAGTGCGGGGAGGGAAATGGCACCGGCGAAAGAAAGGAACGGAGGCAGCTCAGTGCAGTCATCCAAGATTTACTCACAGTTCTTAGACAGTCCACAGGTGCACTGTACTGGTGCAAGCCTCCCGCGTCGCACTGCGTTCACTGGCAGAGGTTCAGTCCTTCCTCAGGCAGCTCGGGTGTACCTGGCGGAATTCCACTTTCTTATGTACCTCTCTAGACCGACTTCATGCTGGGTCTTACTCCCTCCTGCCCTGCGCTTCCCACTGTGAATCCTGTTCGGGTGCTGCGAGGTCCCCCCTGTCCGTCGGAGTTGCACAGACCTGCTTGACCTTACTAGGATTGGAGCGGGGGTTTGGCTTCTGGCTATAGAAGTCAGAAGCCTCTGGTTTTTCCAGCCGAGGCTTGAAGTTGCACGACTGGGCCAGGGTCCGGTCCCCTTCTTGCGGCCTAGATCCTCCTGACACTTGGCAGGTTCGGGGTGTACGGGTGCCGCCTGCACTCGCCGTACTCCCCTAGGATCCCTTCTGCCGAACAAAGCTTACTCCCTGCTCCCCTCCTGGGCCTCAGTCCTGGGCCCTTGTGGTGGAGCAGAGCTCCTACAGAGACTCTGCTCCCTGACTGTTCCTACCCAACCAACGACTCCAACCTCCACTGCTGTTTTTAAGATGTCTACCTTTTTATATATGTAGCGCCCCGAGGGTTCGGCCGCTACAGGGGTATTGCACCTCAGACCAGAGGTGTGATATTCCACTCCCGGGTAAGGATGGAGTATGGACCAGGGCTCAGTTAGCTGCATACAGCACACACACCCCATTTCCGAGGGACAGCTCAACGGTGCTCCCACTAGACAGAAGTGCAGGCACGACCGACTATGTCCCTGCCTGGAGTGGGGAGGGGGGTGGAACACCCAGTGCTGTAGGGGCAGATAGGGGTTGGTTCCTGAGCGTAGAAAGGAGCTCATTGGTTGCTGGTCACCTGGGCTCATGGTCAGAGGGAGGTATAAAAGGTGGGCACCATCTTAGATCTAGGTTCGTTCAGTCAGTTCAGCCAGAGGAGAAGACAGGGAGTAGAGGCTCTGTAGGAGCTCTACTCCAAGAGGGCCTAGTTTGAGGCCGAGCAGGAGGTGAAGGGGAGCTGGGATTTTTGGCTCATCTCAGCTCCAAGAGAAAGGAACAGAAAGGAACAGAGAAAGAGAAGGAGAGACAGAGAAACAGAAGGGCTCAGGAACAAGAAGGTGGAAGGGACCCTAAGAACCCACGAGAATCCAGGGTGCAGGGTCAGGCAGATTAAGGGTACCGGATCCCAAGTTGGTGGAGGAGAAACAACCCTCAGCCAAAGACCGGTCGTCGTGATCATCTATTGGTGCGACACCTCATCAAACCTGCTAGGAAGGCACCATATAGGACAGCGGAGGACGGGGCCCACGTTTAACCGCACAAGTCCGCGGCAGCTGGACAAAAGTGGGTCACTGGTGAGGCAGGCCAGAGAAAGGATTAAGGGGGGTCCTGTGCCATGCTCCTGAACTGAATGGGAGTTGACCGAGCCCCTCACCTGGTGGACGCAGCACGGCTCGGGCGGTCACTGCCGACGGAAGTGACCCGGAACAAACGAACTGTGAGTAAAGACCCTGGACTGTAACTTGTTGTCCGTGTGCTTCTTCGCTCCTCCGGCACTACCGGTAATGGGACCTTCCTAATAACCGCAATCCACGGGTGGCGTAGTCGGACATTATCTGAAGCACGTAGCAGACTACCATTGGCCTGACCACCCTGAGCCACGGAACCGGGTTGCCACTACTACTCCCATCGTTCCCCCTATTGCCCGGATCCGAGTGCCCCATGGCCCAGGGGGCGAGTCATATATCTACTGGATGAGTGCTCCCATAAACTACTTCCTCCACGCACACCCACTACTGGTTCCCCCTACCTTTGGGTTCCCTCCACCCCAGCCAGGGACAGGGCTCAGCAGAAAACTACATTGCGTCTTGCCCCTCCTGCTGTCCTGGGGTAGTGTAGTGTTGAATGTAGGTGTTGGGGTCCCGTGCAGCACTCCCCCCTTACCTGAGAGAAGGGAGACACCACACCTCTGGGTGAGGTGCAGTACCTCTGTGGTGACCGAACCCTCAGGGGCGCCACACTTCCATAAAGGCAAGAATCTTCTCCTGAGACTGGAGGGGCTGGAGGTCCCTGTACCAAAGAGTTGTCCCCTTGCTTGCAATATTAATAAGTATTTGCCTTGCCAAGGCCACAGCTTCTTGAACCTGTACTTTAGTCTTGTATTTCATGCAAACTCTGTTCAAATGGGTGGAGAGGTTCTTGCTCACATAATAGTACACTGGGCAAGTCAGATGTATACGTTGTGGTCTAGGGAGTAAAGGAGAGAGAAAAGGGACATGTCACCTGGGTTGGTAGACTTTAGGCTATGTTCACACACACACAATGCTATTTTTTATGCTCCGTTTTTACTATGGTGTTAAGCAGTGGCGTAACTTGAAGCTCATGGGCCCCGATGCACAAGCTCCAACGGGGTCCCCAATTATTGCAAATCTTTAATAGCATTAGTCTTTTTCTATAGGTTAAAGGGACTTTCGGGGCCCCCTAGGCTCCAGGGCCCAGGTGCAATTGCAACCCCTGCACCTACTGTAGTTACACTCCGGGTGTTAAGCTAATCAGAGCAGGGTTACAAATGACAAAAACGACAGGCCAAACGTGAGTGCAGGGAGGTTGGAAAAATGCCGCTTTTCCTCTGATTGTTCCACTCCTGGTTTTAGCTACAAAATCTGAACAATCAAAGGAAAAGTATAATAGAAATAGGAACACCATTTATGTATTTATTTATCACTCACTCCCGGTTTTGCCTACAAAAACCAATGAGCAAACAAAGACCAAAAATGCGAATGTAGCCTTAATATTACTTACTCAACTTTGGTCTTCTTCTTGGAACTACGCTGAGGCATGGTGGTGGATTTGTGGGGCTGTTTCTTGGAGCACGATGTAAGTGGAGCACAAACTGTTGGCAATAATACAGTATATGCTGCACCAGGAGACCACTTTATATAGCCGTAATCACCCTGCCTCTGAACTCCCATCGGCCGCCTCTGATCCCCGGGCGGCCGCCAGTAGTCTGGCTTTGTGAATGAGAACTGTATTTTAGTCTCTTAGGCACACCCTGTTCAAGTGGTTGGGTAGGTTCTTGCTGACAGAATGGCACACTGGGCAAGTGAGATATGTACGTTGTGGTCTGGGGAGTAAAGGAGACAGAAAAGAGAAATGTCACCTGGGTTGGTAGACTTTAGGCAATGTACACACACACACACAGCTATTTTTTATGCTCCGATTTTTCCATGGTGTTAAGCTAATCAGAGCAGGGTTACAAATGACAAAAACGACAGGCCAAACGTGAGTGCAGGGAAGTTGGAAAAATGCCGCTTTTCCTCTGATTGTTCCACTCCTGGTTTTGGCTACAAAAGCTGATGAGCAAAAACAGACTTAGGATCCATTCACACTGTGCATTTTTAGTCTGTTGTTGCTCATTGTTTTTTGCAGGCAAAACCAGGAGTGGAACTATCAGAGGAAAAGTATAATAGAAATAAGAGCACCACTTGTGTATTTATCACCCACTCCTGGTTTTGACTACAAAAACCAATAAGCAAAAACAGACCAAAAATGCACCGTGTGAATGTAGCCTTAATATTACTTACACAACTTTTGTCTTCTTTGCATGGCAAGAAGGCATGGTGATGGGTTTGTAGGTTTGTTTCTCTGAGCACAATGTGAGTGGAGCACAGCACCTCTATATGCTGCATCAGGAGACAAGGCTGCCTGCCTGCTTTATATAGCCGTCGTCATCACCTGTGGGGTTAATCACCTTGCTTGACAAAACTACCCCAGACACTTATAGATGTGCTCTATAGAGTACCCCAACTCGAGCATTTTTCTGGCGGTCCCACCGCTTGCGCTCCACAGTGTCTCTTTGCGACGGCATCCAGATGAACTTGGCTCACCTCATGCATGTCACTGACAGCGTGGGAGAATTCTCCTGCTCATGCGGTGACTTCATTTGCCGGCACCGCATGCGCAGGAGAATTCTCCCACGCTGTCAGTGACATGCATGAGGTAAGCCGAGTTTATCTGGATGCCGGTCACAGCAAGATTGGGCATCCAAATAAAGATTTTTTTTAAAAAAAAAATAATTGGCGTGGGGTTCCCCGTAATTCTAGTCTCTAGCGGAGGTTAAGCAGACGGCTGGGGAAGATGTTTGAAGCCTGTGAAGGGGGTAATACCCACGGAGCTTCCCAGGCTATCAATATCAGCCCCCAGCTGAATATCTAGCCTTTACTAGCTATTAAAATAGGGGGACCCAAAAAAAAATGACATGGGGTCCCCCTATTTTAATAGCTAGCAAAGGCTAGGCAGACAGCTGGGGGCTGATATTAATAGCCCAGGAAGGGTGCCATGAATGTTGGCCCCCTCCCAGGCTAGAAACACCAGCCCTCAGCCGCCCCAGAAATGGCGCATCCATAGGATGCGCCAATTCTGGCACTTAGCCTCGCTCTTCCCACTGCCCTGTAGCGGTGGCAGTGGGGTAATAGGGCTGGGGTTGATGTCAGCTTATAATGCCAGTTGACATCAAGCCCAGGTTAATAATGGAGAGGCGTCTATAAGACGCCCCCATTACTAACCCCATAGTGAAAGTGAAAAAAATACCAACACCCAGAATAAAATCTTTTAATTGAAATAAACACACAATACTTTAATATTCTAAATGAAACTCTACTTATCATATCGCCCAATCCAGCTGAATCCCATGTCTCCTGCAATAAAAGTAAAATAATTAACCAACCTCATCCTTACCTTTCAATGGTTCCCACGACAGCTCCAGCTCTGCTATATCGAGATGGCAGGCTGGATCGTAGCAGAACGCTGCCATATTGCTTGCCATGCCGCAGACACTGAGAAGCCTTGCGCTCCTCAGTATCTCGTTGTGACGGCATCCAGATGAACTCGGCTCACCTCATGCACATTACTGACAGCATGGGAGAATTCTCCTGCTCACGCAGTGACGTCATTTGCCGGATCTCAAGGGGCCGAGTAATAAATTCGCAAATATACCCTATTCTTCCATTGACTTGAATAGCGGAATAGTGTAAATTTGCGAATTTATTTCTCAGCCCCCTGAGGGCCTATTTGCCTAATATTGGCGGGCTATATAGTAAACATCTATAGGTATCTGGGGCAATTTTGTCACGAATTTTTGGTGCAAACAGGTAGTCGGGGAGCAATGCTATATAGATGTACTATATATTGGGCACATCTATAGGTGTCTGATGTAACTGACGCGCCCCTGGACCTGTGCCAAGTAGCGTTATGCACGCGGGGGCCTACCCGGAGCCGGATCTGATAGGGGTAGTAGTTTCGTGGCGGTGACCCGGTCCGTGCCCAGGGAGTCAAACTAAGTGGCAGTGCTTGTCAGAAGATGTTATATTGCTCGACTACGCCACCCGTTGAATGCGGTTATGAGACCGCCGCTGCAGGGCAGACCGCTGAGGCCGGTGGTACGGTTGTGCAGCGTGGATGGTATAACCCCCAACGGGAGGGGTATGGCCTCAGGGCAGCGGACGTGAATGATGAAACACTCAGAGACGGTGCGGTGTCGTTCAGGGTCTTTACTGGTGGCAAAGGTAGACCCTCCCGGAGTACTGGCTAGCGATCGGGGCCTGGTCAGTCCGTGAGCAGATGGAATCTCCCCTGGCCAGGCGGAGTTGTAGGCCTCCCCAACTAATCGTACTCTTCTGGCTACCTTGCTAGAGGCGGGTAAAAGTAGCCCACGTCCCTGAGTGTACCGTGTGGTGCTCACCCGTATGGCCGGTGACTCGGGGCCTTCTGGTAGCTTCCGCTCCACGACGGCGGTGCTGGTCCCTTGCGTGTGACCGTGCCTTCGGGTTTCTTGGCCAGAGGACCTGAAATCCCCTGCCGGTCGGTTTCTGCTGCTGGGTAAGGATTCGTCCCCACAGCCTCGGACTCCGGGTCCGGTCAGAACTCTTCAATCAGGGCGAGCTCTACAGCTTCCAGCCCCTGATCTCTTTTAGCACAGCTCCCACAGAGCTCCTGATCTTTCTTTCCCTAAAGCTGCTCCACTACAGACCAGACTGTGTCTCTGTCTGTGTTCTCTCACTCTTCTCTACTCCCTAACCCTGCCTCAGCCCCAGCTTTATATAGGGGAAGTTCTTCCCCTCCCAGGACTGGGCAGAAGGTGTGGTATGCTTAGGATTCCTGACCAGGAGACCTCCCACCTGCTCACAGACGTAATATGGCTATTACTGTGGAAACCAGACCCCTGGGGTGCCACATTCCCCCCTAGTGAAATTTAGTACTCCGGGACTAAACATATTTTTGTAAACAAAACAAGTTATAAACAGAAACAGCATAACGAAGAAAAACACATTATGATGGTCACGGCGTGTCCGCAACCGGGTGCAGTTTTTGAAGAAAACAAGGGTGTCCATTTCACCAAGGAACAGGGAGCCGTAACCAGGTAGGGGTCTGTCCTACCCCGAGTCTTTAACAGTCTTAGTCCTTTCCTGGGTTACGCTCCAAACATATATACAAAGGATTCTGGATAATCCATTAAAGACACCTATGAAATAACTAGAGATACATGATTATTTACAAGCAACAATAAACAGGTAAATACAAATAAAACAGTCTAAACACTTTAGATCCTCCAACGTACGGGCAACTGGCCTCTAGTGGCTCTAGTGGACCTACGGAGCTTACTGACTGGTCCTGAGCTACAAGATGTAGGAGCTGTCAAAGGTAAACTGGGCAGCTGTCTACGGGCTCTTTGGCTCACTAGGGGTACGGCAGGCTCACTATAAGCAGAGGATCGATTCTCCTGGTCTGCTTTTGTGGGGTCTTCTGCCTCCTGGACCGGCTGCTCTTCCAGCTCTACCTGTTTTTCCGTAGGCACTTGGGATGCTGGCTGGAAGAAGGTGAGGACGGGTACCACAACGGCGCCATTTACTTGAGTCCAAGACCGAGGGAAGTCTCCGAGTACAGTACTAACCATCTCCTCCCTTTCCTCTACGGGTTGAGGGTTTTCTTGATCTTCTTCAGGGTTTCGTAGCTGCTCGGGACACTTTTTCAGGTGATCTCGGGAGACAATGGCTGTGGTTTCTCCTCCGTCCTTACTGATTGTGCAGACTTTTGGGTTCTCATGGCTTGAGGGCAGTACGGTGTACGGGTCCTTCTCCCACTGGTCGTCCAACTTGTGGAGCCGTCTCTTCCTCTTCAAGACCTGCTCTCCAGGTACCAGGGGAACAGCGGGAGCATACTGGTTGTAAGTCTTCTCCTGTCTTTCTCTAGCTTGACAGAGACTTCGCTCAACGCTCTCCTGTACTTTCCGGTACTGCTGCTGCCTCTCTGTGTCCCAGTCTGCTTCTGGTGAAGTGTCCTCGGGTGTCAGGACTCCCATATCCAGATCAACAGGCAGCTTACCAGGTCTTGCTCTCATCAGGTAAGCCGGGGTACAGTTGGTAGAACCTACCGGGATGTGGTTGTATAGGTCCACCAGATCAGGCAGTTTCTCAGGCCACAGACTGCGTTCTTCCAGGGGCAATGTTTTCAGAAGGTCTATCACCACCTGGTTCATTTTCTCACAGAGTCCATTGGTTTGCGGATGATAGGGTGTTGTTCTTATCTTCTGGCAGCCATACAGAGTGCAGAACTCCTGGAAGACTTCCGCTTCAAAGGCAGGTCCTTGGTCCGTCAGCACCTGCTCTGGGTATCCGTGTGGATGGCAGAAGTGCTGCTGGAAGGCTCTAGCTGCTGTTTGAGCCGTTAAGTCCTTGACCGGGACCACCACCAGGAACCGGGAGTAATGATCTACGATTGTGAGGGCGTAGACATACCCAGATCTGCTTGGAGCCAGTTTCACATGGTCCAGGGCTACCAGTTCCAGTGGCTGTCGGGTGATGATGGGCTGCAAGGGAGTCTTCTGGCTGGCACGGTCCTTCCTTCTTAGGTGGCACGGTCCACAGTCTCTGCACCACCTCTCGATGGTTCCTCTCATGCCTACCCAGTGGAACCGCCCGCGCAGCAGGAACTCCAGCTTCTTCCATCCGAAGTGCCCAGCTCCGTCGTGGTATGCCTCCAGTACCATAGCCGCGTCTCTTCTTGGCACCACTACTTGCCAGATCAGTTCATGCGTCCGGGAGTTAACCATTCTACGGCACAACTTCCCCTTGTAAAGGAACAGTCGACTCTTCTCAGCCCACAGTTGCTTGGTCTCCTCCGGAGCGTCTGGGTCAAGGCGGGCATCTGGCTGAGTCAGCATCTCCTTCACCAGTCGGACGGCGGGGTCACTGTCTTGCGTTTCCGCCCAGTTGTAATGAGGTAAGGGGTTGAACGTAGCGGATTGCTTACCCCTTACACGGTGGGAATAGTGGATAGTCCCATGACGGTGGAACGCGGGGAGTTCAACTTCTTCCAATTCCTCTGGATCTTCCCCTACGTCCGGTAGGTTTGGCATTCTGGACAGGGCATCCGCGTTGGTATTGGAGCGTCCTGCCCGGTATTTGATCGTGAACTCATAGTTGGACAGGCGGGCCATCCATCTCTGCTCCAGGGCACCGAGTCTTGCCGTATCCAGGTGTGTCAACGGGTTGTTATCCGTGTACACGATGAACCGGGAAGAGGCGAGGTAGTGCTTAAAGCGTTCGGTGACTGCCCACACCACTGCCAGGAATTCTAGCTTGAATGAGCTGTAATTCTCAGGGTTTCTTTCGGTGGGTCGCAGTTTTCGGCTGGCGTAAGCAATTACCCGTTCCTTCCCCTGCTGGATCTGGGTCAGTACGGCTCCTAGCCCGATGTTACTTGCGTCGGTGTAGAGGATAAAGGGCGAGCTGTAATCAGGGTACGCCAGGATTTCATCCCCCATGAGGGCCATCTTCAGCTGGCGGAAGGACTCTTCTTCCAACTTCTCCCATCTGAAGAGCGGCTTCTGGTTCTTGGCCTTCCTGGACTGGCCTATCAGGAGGTCCTGCATAGGAGCTGCCTTTTTGGTGAAACCGGGAATGAACCTTCGGTAGTAGCCTACCAACCCGAGGAACTGCCGCACTTCCTTTACGCTGGAGGGTCTTGGCCATTCCTTAATCGCGGTGATCTTATCAGGGTCGGGAGCCACTCCGTCAGCACTCACCACGTGTCCCAGGTACTGCACCCTTGGTTTCAGGAGGTGACACTTGGAGGGTTTCACCTTTAGGCCGTAGTTTGCCAGGGCTTCGAACACTTCTGCCAGGTGTTTCAGGTGGTCCTCGTAGGTCTTGGAGTAGACGATGACATCGTCCAGGTATAACAGGACCGTCTTGAAGTTTCGGTGTCCCAGACAGCATTCCATCAACCGTTGGAAGGTTCCTGGTGCGTTGCAGAGTCCGAACGGCATGCAGGTAAACTCGCTAAGTCCCATCGGGGTGGTGAATGCGGTCTTCTCCCGGTCCGCCTCTGCTACAGGAACCTGCCAGTACCCGCTAGTGAGATCCAAAGTAGAGAAGAAGTTAGCAGATTTTAAAGCGGCCAAAGACTCCTCTATCCTTGGTAAGGGGTACGCATCTTTGTGTGTGATACGGTTGATTTTCCGGTAATCTACACACATTCTCATGGTGTTGTCTTTTTTTTTAACCAAGACCAGTGGAGCTGCCCAGGGGCTACAGCTATCCCTGATTACCCCAGCCTCCTTCATGTCTCTAAGCATTCCCTTGGCGTGTTGGTAGTGTGCAGGGGGTACGGGTCGGTATCTCTCCTTTATGGGAGGATGGTCTCCCGTGGGGATATGATGTTCTACCCCCTTTACTCGCCCGAAGTCTAACGGGTGTTTACTAAACACTCTCTCGTACTCTTGAACCACCCGATAGACTCCCTGTTTCTGGTGTGAGGGAGTGGAGTCAGTACCCAAATGTAGTTGCTGACACCAGTCCTCTATTGTTTTCTTAGAGCCTTTACCTTCCTCTGGATGAGATGGAGGCAAGGGTTCCACAGACTGTACAGAATTTTGATTGATGGTATACAATTTGGCTAGTGTAGCATACCGGGGTAGGTACACTTCCCTTTTCCCGATGTTTAGTATGCGAACGGGCACCCTCCCATGGCGTACATCAACCACCCCCCGTGCTGTCAAAATGGTGGGCCTACTGTCTGAGTAGACGGGTTCTACCATTGCTTGGTAGTCTCTACCTCTTAGACCAATAGCTGCCCGGCACCAAATCATCATTTCACTTTTTGGGGGCATGGCAATAGGGAAAGGGTCACACATTCTCACGCTTCCAATCTCACCACCGGAGAGTTCCACCTGTTGCCGCCGCATCAGTGCCCGGATCTCTTTTTGGAGCACTCGCTGTTGGCCGGAGCTGGCGTTCTTGGCAACCTGCTGTAAAATGAAAATCACCTCTGCAAGACAATTTTCAATCACATTAGTTCCTAGAGTTATCTTTGGGTGACTCTCGCGCTTGTCAATCTCTACAATGATCAGTCCCTGTGCTGCCAGTTCGACTCTACCGACTTTAATGGTCATCTCTTTGAATCCGATCTGTGGCACGGGCTGACCATTGCTGGCGATGATACTCAAGTCGTTGTCTGGGTAGCGGGTTATATCCGAGTCATTCCAGTACTGCTTGAAGAGCACGTACGGGATGGTGGTGACCTGTGACCCGGTGTCAAGTAGGGCACTCATAGGAATGCCATCCAGTACTACAGGCAAGACTGGACGTCCTCCCACGTATTTGTCACGCCAGTTCGATGGGCCTGGTGATCTTATTCCTAGGGGTTGGCCCTCTACCCCAGGTTGTGCCAGTTTAAAGGACAGTACCTTGCCATATGTCCGGGTTGATTGCAGCGGGGGCAGATGGGTTGTCCGTCCTCGTTGTATCGGTCGCTGGGTCTTCCTCTGGCCGGTGGGGTCCTCCTTGGTCGACGCCACGGGATGTCCTCTGGTCCGGATGCCAGCTGGATCTTCCCTGGAGCAGCAACCTGTAAAGACTGCACAGTTCGGGTTAGCGCAGCTACGCTTTTAGCTAGCTCTTGGACGTGATGGTGCAGGTCTGGAGCCGGGTCATTGTTCAAAGCCTGCGCATCAGCTCCCACAGGCCCTGCCGACAAGGGCGCCGTCCCCTGGTGGTAAGTGGTAGCAGGGCGTTTGTGGGTCACAGCGCCACCTGGTGCCGGTTCTCGGAGCACCCGGATGGCTCTGTCCTTGAACTGTGCAAAGTCCAGATGAGGGTCCTGTAAGGCCATGGCCCGCAACTGGGTTCGGTGGGCATTGCAATGTAGACCCTCTATAAATTGTTCAGTCAACAGCTTGTCCTCGTTTCCCACGCCGTCAGGGTCGGCCTGCTTAATGGCTCTCAGGGCCTCTTGTAGGTTTAGTGCATAGTCCCTTATATTCTCATGTGCTCGCTGTTTGCACCCGTAGAATCTAAGCTTAATCTCGGCTGAGGTGCGGGTATCAAAGGTGTCCTTCAGCCGGGTTAATATCCCTGCTACAGTCCTCCTCCCAGGTGGCCAGGACTTTACCTCCCTTTGGGCTGCCCCGGTTAGTTGGGCCACCAGGATGCTCACTTTTTGCTCTTCTGTGAGGGGGTACACCTGGAAGAGGCTATCCAGCTTTTCTCTAAATTCATTCAGGGTATGTGACTCCCCTGAGTACTGGGGTAGCCAGGCTGCCCCCGGGATATAGGGCATCGTGAAAGGCATGACCGCTGCAGCGGTGGCGCTGGCGGTGGCTGTGGCAGTGAAGCTCTCCTCCGTATCCGACATCCTCCTCCCCCCTAGTGGACCGTGGCCTACCTTGCGATGATCCTCTTCCGTAGGCCGCGGCTCCGCAGTGGATCGTCAGGGTCGAGGACCTTCCGTCGCGCTCCTGTGACGTCGGCGTCTGCTGGGCTCCTTCCAGGACCTTACGCAACGTCCGGACGTGAGGCGGAGCTCCAGTTCTCGCGCGCTTTCGGACTCCACGCCCCTCTTCTTCCCGCGCGGCGTCTTCAAGATGGCGTCCAACGGCGGGAAAACTCCACGGATGGCGGGAAGAAGGCAGAAGATGGCGTCGGATGGCGGGAATCTTCACCACAGGTAAGTTTAAAAGTCTCTTTTTCAGGCACGCAGTACCCGGTGGTTGCGGGCACGAAATCCTGCCGACTAAGCCAAAAGTTGACGCGCCCCTGGACCTGTGCCAAGTAGCATTGCGCACGCGGGGGCCTACCCGGAGCCGGATCTGATAGGGGTAGTAGTTTCGTGGCGGTGACCCGGTCCGTGCCCAGGGAGTCAAACTAAGTGGCAGTGCTTGTCAGAAGATGTTATATTGCTCGACTACGCCACCCGTTGAATGCGGTTATGAGACCGCCGCTGCAGGGCAGACCGCTGAGGCCGGTGGTACGGTTGTGCAGCGTGGATGGTATAACCCCCAACGGGAGGGGTATGGCCTCAGGGCAGCGGACGTGGATGATGAAACACTCAGAGACGGTGCGGTGTCGTTCAGGGTCTTTACTGGTGGCAAAGGTAGACCCTCCCGGAGTACTGGCTAGCGATCGGGGCCTGGTCAGTCCGTGAGCAGATGGAATCTCCCCTGGCCAGGCGGAGTTGTAGGCCTCCCCAACTAATCGTACTCTTCTGGCTACCTTGCTAGAGGCGGGTAAAAGTAGCCCACGTCCCTGAGTGTACCGTGTGGTGCTCACCCGTATGGCCGGTGACTCGGGGCCTTCTGGTAGCTTCCGCTCCACGACGGCGGTGCTGGTCCCTTGCGTGTGACCGTGCCTTCGGGTTTCTTGGCCAGAGGACCTGAAATCCCCTGCCGGTCGGTTTCTGCTGCTGGGTAAGGATTCGTCCCCACAGCCTCGGACTCCGGGTCCGGTCAGAACTCTTCAATCAGGGCGAGCTCTACAGCTTCCAGCCCCTGATCTCTTTTAGCACAGCTCCCACAGAGCTCCTGATCTTTCTTTCCCTAAAGCTGCTCCACTACAGACCAGACTGTGTCTCTGTCTGTGTTCTCTCACTCTACTCTACTCCCTAACCCTGCCTCAGCCCCAGCTTTATATAGGGGAAGTTCTTCCCCTCCCAGGACTGGGCAGGAGGTGTGGTATGCTTAGGATTCCTGACCAGGAGACCTCCCACCTGCTCACAGACGTAATATGGCTATTACTGTGGAAACCAGACCCCTGGGGTGCCACATAACCATCCGTGATCTTCTATCTTGCCCCCCCAAGGAGTTACGGGGGTTCAAAGTGGGACAACCGCTACCATCCATTCCCGTTGCTTCTACAGTAGTACCTAGGTGGAAAGTATAGTACTTATATTCTTGTACATAGGGGCAGTATTATAGTAGGTATATTCTTGTACAAAGGGGCAGTATTATAGTAGTTATATTTTTGTACATAGGAGCAGTATTATAGTACTTATATTCTTGTACATAGGGGGCAGTATTATAGCAGTTATATTCTTGTACATAGGGGGCAGTATTATAGCAGTTATATTCTTGTGTAGTTATATTCTTGTACATAAGGGCAGTATTATAGTAGTTATATTCTTGTACATAGGGAGCAGTATTATAGTAGCTATATTCTTGTACATAGGAGCAGTATTATAGTAGTTATATTCTTGTACATAGGGGCAGCATTATAGTAGTTATATTCTTGTACATAGGGGTAGTATTATAGTAGATGTTAGGGATCCGGGTGGTGGAACCTCTGTGCTGCAGTGCAAGGAGGGACCAGAGGGGCGTAACTAGGTATCAACTCGGACCGACCTAGGTCGTACGGCGGCTCAATCGACTCCGTGACCAGGGAAGGACCGAGCAGAGGAACCAGGTGCTACTCTGGGACCGACCTTTTATGAGAGCAGGTGACTCCCACGGGTCAGAAGGCAGAGACTGACCGGTACAGCAGATGAGCACGGCAGGCAGGCTGACGGGTGATCCGGTCAGACGGACTGGCAGACACGGCAGGTAACATGCAGGAGCCTCCAGGTAGGCTGGCTGGTAAGCACGGCAGGTAGCAGGCAGGTGCTTCTAGGTAAGCGGGCTGGCAGGCATGGCAGGCACCACGCAGGTGCTTCTAGTTAAGCGGGCAGGCAGGCACGGCAGGTAACTGGCAGGTGCTCCCAGGTAAGCGGGCAGGCAGGCAAGGCAGGTGACGGGCAGGTGCTTCCAGGTAAGCAGGCGGACAGAGCCCATAGGCAGACTGGCCGAATGGACTGTAGACAGGCTGGCGGGCTGGACTTGTAGTCAGGCTGGCGGGCTGGACTTGTAGTCAGGCTGGCGGGCTGGACTTGTAGTCAGGCTGGCGGGCTAGACTTGCAGTCAGGCTGGCGGGCTGGACTTGTGACTCGCCCCCTGGGCCGTGGGACACTCGGATCCGGGCAATAGGGGAACGATGGGGGTAGTAGTGGCAACCCGGTTCCGTGGCTCAGGGTGGTCAGACCAGTGGTAGTCCGTTATGTGCTGATGTTTATGTCCGACTACGCCACCCGTGGATTGCGGCTATTAGGAACCGCCACTGCATGCAGACCGCTGGGGCTGATGAGGTGTGCAGCTAGGGTAGTGTGACTCCCCACGGGAATAGTGCAGCCCCAGGGCAGTATAATGGATGGTGGGAGTGATGGTGGTGAGAGTCCCAGTGCTGATAGTGCTGGAGGAGCAAGGAGCATGCAGACAACAGGTTGCAGTCCAGGGTCTTTACTAGAACAGGTAAATTGACCCACAAACAGTCCCGGCTAGGAGGGGACCTGGATGTCTGAGAGCAACGGGGAAATTGGCCCTGGTCAGGGTGAGGGTGTAGGCCTACCATGCTTTCTATGCTCCTTCTGGCTATCTCCTCCTTATAGGGTAACAGCCCACGTTTCCGAGCTCTCCGTGTATTCTCGCCTGTATGGCCTGCGACGTGGGTTCCTTTCTGCTCCCAGCCTTGTACGGCTTTGCTGGTCCGTTCTGTTGTGGCAGGGCCTCCAGGCTTCTTAGGCCAAGGAATATACAGCCCCCTGCGGACTGGTTATCTGTTGGGGGATGTGGAATCCTCCCAGCCTCAGACACCAAAGTCTGGTAGATTAAGTCCTCTATCTGCCAAGACAGGCTCACTTCGCCTCTTGTCTCTGGCTTGTGGCTCTCCTCCTGCCTCACTTCCTCTTAGGTGCAATACAACTTTCTGTCCCTGCTCTGCTCCGGGACACGTCTCAGTGCTGAGACAGGCCATCCAGTTCTCTCTAACCCTGCCCCCAGCACCAGCTTTTATAGGGGCAGCCTGCTCCCCCTACTGGCCTGAGACAGGAGGTACTGCATGCTAATGTTCCCCTGACTAGAGAACCCCCCCCTTGCTCTCAGACACAGCTTTATTACATTTTGTGGCATCCAGGCCAGGGTGACACACTTGCAGTCAGGCTGGCGGGCTGGACTTGCAGTCAGGCTGGCGGGCTGGACTTACAGTCAGGCTGGCGGGCTGGACTTGCAGTCAGGCTGGCGGGCTGGACTTGTAGTCAGGCTGCCGGGCTGGACTTGTAGTCAGGCTGGCGGGCTGGACTTGTAGTCAGGCTGGCAACCTGGACTTGCAGTCAGGCTGGCGGGCTGGACTTGCAGTCAGGCTGGCGGGCTGGACTTGCAGTCAGGCTGGCGGGCTGGACTTGCAGTCAGCATGGCCCCTTTAAGAGGGAGGGAGCGCGTGTGCGCGCACCCTAAGCACAGTGCCCGGGAAGCTGCGCGTGCCGGCAGCAACAGAGTCAGGAGCGCCGGAGGATTCTGGGCAGGGAGCGCGGCGGTAAGTGGGATGCCTGTCAGTGGGCAGAGATGCCGATACTACAGTACCCCCTCCTTTACGCTCCCTCTTTTTTAGGCCTGAAAAAGATTTTTTAAGGAGAAGCGGGGCGTGGATGTTCTCCCTGGGTTCCCAAGTTCTCTCCTCTGGGCCAAACCCCTTCCAATGCACCAGAAAAAAGGTTTTTCCTCTTACCCTCTTGGTGGCCAGAATGTTCTCTACCTCATAGACGTCCTCAGCGGAGACCGGAGCTCGGGAGGTACCTGAATTGTCGGAAAAAGAATTAAGCACAACTGGTTTGAGGAGAGATTGTTACGCTCACGCCCGGACTGACTGGCGTGACCGTGATTAGTGATCCCACTGGACCATGAACCGAGGAGTGCCTGGAGGGGCGTAATTAAGTATCAACCCGGTCCGACCAAGGTCGCACGGCGGCTCAGTCGACTCCGTGAACCAGGGAGGAACCGAGCAGAGGGACCAGGTGCTACTCCAGGTCAGACCCCGGTCACAGCTGTTGACCCACACAGGGGAATGCAGGAACAGGCAGGTTAGACTGGCATGTAGACAGGTGGGTACTGGCAAGCACGGCTGGTATGCAGACAGGTGGATATTGACAGGCACAGCTGGTATGCAGACAGGTGGGCACTGGCAGGCATGGCTGGCGTGCAGACAGGTGGGCACAGGCAGGCACGGCTGACATGCAGAGAGGCGGGTACTAGCACGTAGGAACGTAGGCAGGATAGGGACCAGTACAGACTGGGATACAGGAACGGAGCCGCAGGTGCGGTAGACAAGCAGAGCGGAGCAAAACAGCAGATGCGGTGAACAAGCAAAGCAGAGCAAAACCGCAGGTGCGATGAACATGCAGAGCAAAGCAAAACCCGCAGATGCGGTGAACAAGCAGACCTAAGCAAAACCCGCAGATGTGGTGAATAAGCAAAGCAGTACAAAACTGCAGATGCGGTAAACAAGCAGAGCAAAGCAAAACCCGCAGATGCGGTGAGCAAGCAGAGCAAAGCAAAACCACAGATGCGGTGAACAAGCAAAGCAGAGCAAAACCGCAGATGCGGTAAACAAGCGGAGCAAAGCAAAACCGCAGATGCGGTGAACAAGCAAAGCAGAGCAAAACCCGCAAATGCGGTGAACAAGCAAAGCAAAGCAAAACCGCAGGTGCGGTAAACAAGCAAAGCAGAGCAAAACCCGCAGATGCGGTGAGCAAGCAGAGCAAAGCAAAACCGCAGATGCGGTGAAAAAGCAAAGCAGAGCAAAACCGCAGGTGCGGTGAACAAGCAGAGCAAAGCAAAACCCGCAGATGCGGTGAACAAGCAGAGCAAAGTAAAACCGCAGGTGCGGTGAAAAAGCAAAGCAGAGAAAAACCCGCAGATGCGGTGAACAAGCAAAGTAGAGCAAAACCGCAGGTGCGGTAAGCAAGCAGAGCAGAGCAAAACCCGCAGATGCAGTGAACAAGCGGAGCAAAGCAAAACCGCAGGTGCGGTGAAAAAGCAAAGCAAAGGAAAACCCGCAAATGCGGTGAACAAGCAAAGTAGAGCAAAACCGCAGGTGCGGTGAACAAGCAGAGCAAAGCAAAACCCACAGATGCAGTTTACAAGCAAAACAGAGCAAAACCGCAGGTGCTGTAAACAAGCAGAGCAGACCAAAACCCGCAGATGCGGTAGACAGGACAGGGCTCTGTTCACATGGAACAGACTGGAAACACAAGAAGATAGCTGGAATACAAGAGTTATATACGGAGGCAGGTAAACAAAATGAGCAGAACCAGATGCACACAAGGTACTTGCAATGAAGTAGCTAGTGGACACAAAACTCACAAGCAGAAGTACAGAGACAACGAGTAGGAGTTAGGTGCAGGTTCAGATACTGCAGGAAAAGGGGAAGGTGCAGACATAGAGACAAACAGGTAACGGACTAGGACACTGTTCAGACAGGAACTGGACCAGGAACAAGATACAGGAACGAGCCTGGGAACTCAGCCCTTAGGGTGGCTGAAAGAGACTAGAAGTCAAAGATACAGGTAACAGACTTGGGTACTCAGCCCCCAGGGTGGCAGAACAGACTAGATACAGGACAGGACCTGGCAACTCAGTTGCAAAAGACAAACTGAGTGAAAGTGTTGCTCAGGAACCTCCTACTGGGTGGAGGGGGTTTAAGTATCCAGTGACTCACAGCAATAGGCTGGGGACGCATTAGGACTGTGCACACAGTAACTATAAGAAACAGGCAGAAGCCGCGCCGACGCCCTAAGCAGTCAGACAAGAGACATGGACACAGCAGATACTGAAACAAAATGTGCAGCCTGGACTGACAGGTAAGATTGCGGTCTTGCATGGTGGGAGGTGGTGCACCATGCAAGCACGCCGCCAGGAATGTTACAGAGATACGTGGAAGGAGTTGGGAATCCATAAGGTGGCCGGGAGTTTTAACTTGTAAGCTACTGGGTTGATTCGCTGGAGGACTTCAAATGGGCTGATGAACCGTGGACCAAACTTATAAGAGGGTATCTTGAGACGAGCATGTTTGGAGGAGAGCCAAACCTTGTCTCCAGGACGGAATTGAGGCGGATCCAGATTTCTCTTATCAGCATGTCTCTTCATCCGCTCGGAGGATTGAAGAAGTGTGAACCTAGTGTCCTCCCAAATGGTAGGAAATTCGCTGACAAGAGACTCCGCGGCAGGGTTTTCAACAGCAGCGTAAATGGGAAACGGAATCCGGGGATGTTGACCGTAGACCACAAAGAACGGAGACTTGGAAGAAGATTCTCTCTCATGGTTGTTGTAGGAGAACTCGGCCCATGGTAGGAGCTCCACCCAATCGATATAGTGAGCGTTGACGAAGTGTCGGAGGTAGCTGGTAAGGATCTGATTGATACGTTCCACTTGGCCATTGGGCTGCGGATGGTAAGCAGAGGAGAAATCCAGGGTGACATCCAGCAGTTTATACGTAGCTCTCCAGAAGCGCAAAGTGACAATCAGACACTATGTGGAGGGGTAGGCCGTGGAGACGAAAGATGTGATGGATGAAATCCTTAGCCAGCACAGATGCAGACGGGAGACCAGGCAGAGGGATGAAGGGGGCCATTTTAGAAAAGCAGTCAGCGAAGACCCAAATGACCGTACAACCGGCAGAAACAGGGAGATCAGTAATAAAGTCCATAGCAATGTGTTGCCACGGGGCAGCAGGTACGGGAAGAGGCAGGAGACGGCCGGCTGGAAGGTGTCTGGGAACTTTATTGCGAGCATAGGATGAACAGGCCATGACGAAGTCTACCACATCTTGGCTCATGGTAGGCCACCAGTAATGCCGGGTAATGAGCAGGAAGGTCTTCTTCTGGCCAGCATGGCCAGCTAGTTTGGATGAATGACCCCAGTGAAGAACCTTCTTTTGATCCGGAACCGCTACAAACGTCTTACCGGGTGGGAGACGAGAAAGATCCAAGGGGGCCACATTCATCACTTTGGAGGGGTCGATGATATGCATAGGCTCCTCCTCTTGATCGGACGACAGGAAAGATCGGGACAAGGCGTCGGCTTTAACGTTTTTGTCCGCCGGGCGGTAATGTAGGGTAAAGTTGAAGCGGGCGAAGAACAAAGACCACCGGGGCTGACGCGGATTGAGTCTTTGGGCATTCTGTAGATAAGCCAGGTTTTTGTGGTCAGTATAGATGACCACTAGGTGCAGAGTCCCCTCGAGCAGGTAAAGCCACTCCTCCAGCGCCAATTTGATGGCTAGCAGTTCTCGGTCTCCTATGGAATAGTTGCGCTCAGACAAGGAGAAGAGCTTGGAGAAGAAGCCGCAGGTTACCATTCTCCCGGATGGAGATTTCTGGGTGAGCACCTCTCCGGCTACGGAGGAGGAAGCATCAACCTCCAGAAAGAACTGTTTGTTGCTATCTGGACGGTGCAGCACAGGAGCGGAAGAGAAGGCTTGTTTTAAGGAAAGGAAGGCCTCCTCCGCTTCGGACGGACATTCCTTAGGATTTGCTCCCTTTCGGGTGAGCGCAGAGATGGGAGCAGTCCGGGAAGAGAAATGTGGAATGAAGAGACAGTAATAGTTGGCGAAGCCCAGGAATCGCTGAATCGCCTTCAACCCCTCCGGACGGAGACACTTTAAGACAGCAAAGACCTTCTCGGGGTCCATCCGTAGACCAGTCTTAGAGATAATATAGCCCAGGAATGGAAGGGAGGTCTGCTCGAAGAGGCACTTCTCAAATTTTGCATAAAGGTGATTCTGCCTGAGCCTAAGCAGGACCTGACGAACATCCCTCCGGTGTGTGGGAAGATCCGGAGAGAAGACCAAGATGTCGTTCAGGTACACCACCACGCAAGAATATAAGAGGTCACGGAAGATGTCGTTAACTAATTCTTGGAAGACGGCGGGAGCATTACAGAGGCCGAAGGTCATCACACGGTATTCATAGTGACCGTCCCGGGTATTGAATGCAGTCTTCCACTCGTCTCCTTGGCGGATCCGGACCAAGTTATACGCCCCACGAAGATCGAGCTTGGTGAAGATCTTCGCGCCTTTAAGGCGGTCGAACAGCTCAGAGATGAGCGGCAGGGGGTATTTGTTTTTGATAGTGATTTGGTTGAGACCTCTATAATCGATACATGGGCGTAGTGAACCGTCTTTCTTTTTTACGAAGAAAAATCCGGCTCCAGCCGGGGAGGAAGATTTCCGGATGAATCCCCTAGCCAGATTTTCTTCAATGTACTCTGACATGGCCCGGGTTTCGGCCAACGACAACGGGTAAATAGGCCCACGGGGTGGAGTGGCACCGGTTATCAGGTCGATAGGGCAGTCATATGGCCTATGAGGTGGCAGTGTCTCTGCCTCCTTCTTGTCGAAGACATCAGCATAGGACCAGTAAGGTGCCGGTAGACCGGGTAAATTAGTCGGAGTAGATGGAGGTCGAGCCGGGCGAACCGGAACCAGGCAGGTCTTATGGCAATCCTGCCCCCAACGAAGCACCTCACTGGATTGCCAGTTCAGAACGGTTTCATGTCTCTGTAGCCAGGGTAGACCTAGCAAAAGAGGGTGAGAGAGTCCGGAAAGCACATGGATGGAGATCCTCTCTGAGTGCAGCATTCGCACCTGCAGGGTTACGGGCTCTGTGACGAGCAAGATGGTCACCGGAAGCGACTGCCAATGGTTCAGCCAGAGATTTGGTAGGAATCTGATATTTCTGTACAAGGGACTGGGAAATGAGATTCCCAGCGGCTCTGGAGTCCAGATGGGTGGTCTCAAAGAAGCGATTCCCTCCACAGGAGATAGAGATGGACAAAGTCAAGAATGGAGAGGATTTAATCTTGCCCAGGACGACCTCTCCGAGCGGTCCTAGACACTGGAGTTTCCCGGCTTCACCGGGCAGGAACCGATCAGGTGCTCCTTACTACCACAGTAGAAGCAGCTCCCCTCGGCTCGGCGAGTTTCTTGGTGAGACTTGACCATCTTGGTCAGGTCGATCTGCATAGGTTCGGGCGAGCGTGCCCGGGGAGTTGCTGATTGGGAAGCCGGTCTCTGGAAAACAGGAGCAAGACGAGGAAATATTCTCTCCCGGGTAGTCTCCTTAGCACGTTCTAGGAAGCAGATGTCAATCCGGGTTGCTAGTGACACCAGGTCATCCAGGGTGGTAGGAATGTCCCGGCCGGCTAACTCGTCAATAATCCAACCGGAAAGGCCCTCCCAGAAGGTGGACACCAGGGTCTCGTTGTCCCAGGCAAGCTCAGAAGCGAGGGTACGGAACCGTATGGCATTCTGGGCCACGGTGAGACTCCCTTGGCGGAGACGGAGCAATGAGGAGGCAGTAGAAATCCTTCGTCCGGGTTCATCGAAGACCTTCCGGAAGGCAGTGAGGAAAGCCGGAAGATCGGACACCAGGGAATCCCCTCTCTCCCATAGAGGGTTAAGCCATGCCAATGCTTCCCCAGTGAGGTGAGACATGATGAGCGCCACCTTGGCCCGGTCGGAGGAAAACTGATGTTTCAGAAGTTCAAAGTGCAGCGTGCACTGGTTCAGAAAGCCCCGACATAGGACGGGGTCACCTCCAAAATAAGGAGGCGCAGAAAGCCGGGATCCTAGGCTGGATGCCGTGGTATTGGTAGGTAGCGGCGCTGCCGGAGCGGGTGTCACTCGACTTGGGGAGGACACAGGTGGAACAGACAGCGTGTCCAGGCAAGAGTTGACAGACCGCAGGAAGGTCAGGATGGTTTCCTGTTGGGATGTCTGACGAGAAACCTCCTTGTACAGGTCAGCAAGTGAAGGGGCCTGGGGGCCACCGGGTTCCATGGCCCGTGCAAACTGTTACGGATCCGGGTGGTGGAACCTATGTGCTGCGGTGCAAGGAGGGACCAGAGGGGCGTAACTAGGTATCAACTCGGACTGACCTAGGTCGTACGGTGGCTCAATCGACTCCGTGACCAGGGAAGGACCGAGCAGAGGGACCAGGTGCTACTCTGGGACCGACCTTGTATGAGAGCAGGTGACTCCCACGGGTCAGAAGGCAGAGACTGACCGGTACAGCAGATGAGCACGGCAGGCAGGCTGACGGGTGATCCGGGCAGATGGACTGGCAGACACGGCAGGTAACAAGCAGGAGCCTCCAGGTAGGCTGGCTGGTAGGCATGGCAGGTAGCAGGCAGGTGCTTCTAGGTAAGCGGGCTGGCAGGCACGGCAGGTAACAGGCAGGTGCTTCTAGGTAAGCGGGCTGGCAAGCACGGCAGGTAACAGGCAGGTGCTACCAGGTAAGCGGGCAGGCAGGCACGGCAGGTGACGGGCAGGTGCTTCCAGGTAAGCAGGCGGACAGAGCCCATAGACAGACTGGCGGACTGGACTGTAGACAGATTGGCCGGCAGCAACAGAGGCAGGAGCGCCGGAGGACGCCGGGCAGGGAGCACGGCGGTAAGTGGGACGGCGTCTCTACCTGTCTGGGGGCAGAGATGCCAATACTACAGTAGTTATATTCTTGTACATAGGAGCAGTATTATAGTAGTTACATTCTTGTACATAGGGGCAGTATTATAGTAGTTATATTCTTGTACATAGGGGCAGTATTATAGGAGTTATGTTCTATACAAGAAGATTGCCCCTCAAGATAGGGCAAATAGGATCTCAGGGGGCCGAGAAATAAAGTTGCAAATGTACCCTGTTCTTCTATTGACTTGAATAGCGGAATAGTGTACATTTGTGAATTTATTTCTCGGCCCCCTGAGATCCTATTTGCCCTATCTTGGGGGGCTATATAGGGAACTGATATCTGGGGGTGCTTGTAACCGTCAATACTACTCGCTCATCACTAGTTCTTACCATGCATCTGTGGCACCCCAGAGGGTCTGGTTGCCACAGTGGTAGTAATACCATGTCTGGGAGCAAAACAGGAGTTTCCTGGTCAGGGAACACACTACATGCAACACCTCCTGCCCCAGACCAGAGAGGGGAGGATCCTGCCCTTTATAACTGGATATGGAGGCGGGGTTAGCTCAGACAGGGCCAGTAGTCGAGTTGAGGACACAGGAGTCAGAAGCCAGGGACTGGAGCTGCAGATAGCTCATCCTGGATGGTTCATACAGAGAACCGGACACCGGAGTCCGAGGCTGTGGGGATTGTACACCCAGCAGCAGATACCGCAAGGCAGGAGATTGCAGGTCTCCTGGCCCATCAGAAGCCTGGAGGCTCAGCCACACGAAAGGACCAGTACCGCCACAGAGGAGCGAGGAATACATAGGATCCGAGTCGCCAGCCATACGGGTGAGCACAGCACGTTACACTCAGGGACGTGGGCTACAACACGACTATAAGCAGGGTAGCCAAAGAGTACAGGCAGAACGGCAGGCCTACAACTCTACCTGGCCAGGAGGACTCTAGGATTGCTCCCAGACTGACCAGGCCTTCATCACTAGCCAGTACTCCCGTTGGGGCCTATATAATTGCTAACAGTAAAGACCCTGGGACTGCACTGCAAAGACTCCGTGTTGTTATTACCGATACTCTGCACTACTACCACCATCATCCATACACGCTGCCCTGAAGCTCCACTCTTCCTGTGGGGAGTCACATCACCTTGCTGCACACACCATCAGCTTCAGTGGACTGCTCCGCAGCGGCGGTTCCCAATAACTGCATTCCACGGGTGGCGTAGTCGGACATTAACAGACATACATAAACTACCCCTGGTTTGAGCGCCCTGGGTCATGGGCTGGGTCACTGCCACGGTGACTACAACCCCCAGCATCCACAAGGCCCGGCTCCGGGTACCCCCACGGCCCAGGGGTCGCGTCACATCCTTTTTCTTTGTTTTTTCGCAGATGCTTCAGCGACTTGCTTTGCTCTTGCTTTCTCTTTTATCTCTTTCTTCAAGGACAGTGGTCCCTGAACCGCAAATGGTGATCAGTGTGCAGAGCATCTGAGATGATGCAGAACTGTAACTCAACATTTTTAATTTTGCAATTAAACACATAAGTATTGTTAGACAGCCGTTTTAATTTTGCATAAAAGTTATTTTTTTTCTTCCAAACCAAAAAACACATAACAAAGTATTGTTAGACCATCCTTTTTTTTCTTTTACAGCGAAATGCTCCTCCCGCAGTTACAGGCCACAGCAGTTCTCTGCGCCATCTGGACCACATCAGACATGAAAGCATCCGATAGGCTTTCCGTGACTAATTATACTGGATTTCTTCTATCACCCGTCTCCAGGCACGACCGCTGGATCCGGGGTCATGACCACTTCTTCTTCTTCTTCTTCTTCTTTTTCTTCTGGAGAGATATCCCTGTGCTCTGTGGAGACCCACATATGGTCGAAATTAGAAACTAAAAGTTCACATCACACCCCCCCCCCCTAAAAAAAAAAAAGAAGGAAAATTAGTATAAAAACGTAGATTGTGCGAACAGACCCAAAGCAGATATTTTTCAAAACAAAAAACAACACATCTAAAAAAAAAACAAACAACGTTAAACGAGGGTGTTCGTAAGGACCTCCCCTACGTACCTTGCAAACTTGAGGCGTCAGCGCCTTTCCTGGCCATGGCGGCGAACCTCCCCCCCTGAGATACGGTGAGCGTTTCTCGTGTCGGGGGGAGACAGAAAATCAAATGGAGGTGGGCGACATGACTGAAATGAATAGCTGTGTTGGTGGTAGCCGTGACACTTGTAACCATGTTGGTGGTAGTGTCATTGGCAGCTGTGGTGGTATGGAAACTTGGCAGGAATGATCAATCATGATTATTTATTGGACAGGACCCAGCAATCCTATCAGGGTGATAAGTAGGTAATGAGGGCAGCATGGTGGCTCAGTGGTTAGCACTACAGCCTTTGTTTGAAGTTTGTATGTTCTCCCTGTGTTTGCATGGGTTTCTTCCGGGTTCTCCGGTTTCCTCCCACACTCCAAAGACTGATAGGAAATGTAGATTGTGAGCCCCAATGGGGACAGTGATGATAATGTCTGTAAAACGCTAAGGAATTAATGGCGCTATATAAGTGAGTAAAATAAATAAATATATATAAGAGAGCAAGCAAAAAAAAGAGTCTGACATGCAGCGCTTCCAATTGGGTGTTGGGAAACAAATAGATTAAAATTAGTACAAATGTACAGTATATAAATTAACTTACACTTTGTGAGTGGCAGAAAAAAAGCCCCACTCTGATAGATCAGCCTGTAGCTTCCAGACCGTTCACCTTACAGAGTGAGTGCTATAATCAAAGGTTTAGTTACAAATAAAAAAAAAAAAGAATCGCCAACCTACACCACCCGTGGAGTCGTCTTTTTTTTCTTTTTTCTTTGTAGCTGAACCTGAGAAGGTAAAGATGTTATCAGAGGAGGAGGGTGGCGGAGGTGATGAAGAGCAGAGGTGATATAAAGATCACCTGTTTCTACTGTGGTCATCTCAGCAGCAAATGACGCCTCCGCTGCTGGTGCAGAAGGTTCAGAAGCCGTCAGACCCAGGGAAAGTTCTCGTGCTGGAAGCAGAAATATTTCAAACATTGCGGGTGGTGACGATGTACAGACATTTTCTATATGAAAATTTATTCTCTACATTGTTGGGGTACAATACCATCTCAGACTGCAGGCTCTGCAGAAAGAGAATAAGCTATGGCCGTTCAGGTACAAATTTAGAAAGTACAATTCTCTAAGAACATACAGCAGTATTATATGCTCAAATTGGCCAACTGAACGGTCCACTAATTCGACCAAGATTGTCTTCCTCCACCCAATTATTCTAGTTGCCAGGCTGCAATATCTGGTCATTATCATAATTATCACTGTCAACATCATCATTATCTTCTGATTGTCATACTCCGACTTCTCCTTCTCCTTCAATCCATTGTCAGTTACCCTGATTGCATGGCCAGAAAACAATATGTACCCAGTTGTGGCGCCCCTGAGGGTTCAGTCGCTACAGAGGTACTGCACCTCACCCAGAGGTGTGGTGTCTCCTTCTCTCAAGGTAAGGGGGGAGTGCTGCCCAGAACCTCAACACTATACTACTCCAGGCCGGCTGGAAGGGCAAGATCCACTGTGTTTCTGCTGAGCCCTGTCCTTGGCTGGAGTGGGGGGAACCAAAGAGAGGGGGAACCAGTAGTGGGTGTGGGTGGAGGATGTAGAATAGGGGAGCACCATAATAGGAGGTATATAAAGGGAAGCCATCTTAGGGTGGCAGAGAGAGAGGAGTAGTGCAGAGGACAGAGAGTGAGTAGCAAGGAGAGGAGGGGAGCAGAGGTGAAGGCTCTGTCCACAGAAGGGATCCCAGGGGGTACGGTGAGTGCAGGACCGCACCCGTAAGCCCGAATCTGCCAGGTGTCAGAGGGATCAGGCCGCAAGAAGGGAACCGGTCCCTGGACCAACCGTGTTACTCCACGTCTTGGCTGGAAAACCGGAGGCTTCTGCACTTCCATGGTACAGTTTCCACAGTCTCACCCTAGTCACCGTGAAGGGCATCATGTAGGTCCGGGAACTCCAGGTTGCCCAGAGGTACTTCAGAGCACCCGATCGGGACTGTGTGTGGGAAAGCGCAGGGCAGGAGGGAGAAGACCCGGCGCGAGAAGTCGGTCTAGTAAGGAACATAAAGAAAGTGGGGTTCCGTCAGGCGCTCCTGATATACTTGAGAAAGTGCTGGACCCCTTATCTGGTAGACACGCGGGAGGCTGACACCTGTACAGTGTACCTGAGGAACTTGAACAGAGCTGTGAGTAAACTCGGATGACTGCACTCCACTGCCTCCGTCAGTTATTTCCACTGCACCATCTCTCCTGCATCACAAGCCCCAGCATCACCATCATCTATACTACACTGCCTGGGGCCCGTTCCAACTGTGGGGAGCCGTTCCAACTCAGCTGCCCTACCAACCGCTTCAGATGTCTGAAGCAGCGCCGGTAACCATTACCAGAAACCACAGGTGGCGTCACGAAACGAACCATACACTAAAAATCCCTTTTTCAAGAGAGACCCCAGAGTACGGGCCCGGGAGCCGACTGCCGTGACATTCGAAACAAGGTAAAAGGCCCGGGTACCAAGTCCCCTATATCCTCCTGGGTGACACAGCTCTCTTCCTGGCGTCACGAACAGGATGTCGTGCCCATTGCCACCGGGTACTGTGTGCCTTATTTGAACTGTTTTTCTCTACTGAATGTGGTGCCCGCCCCAGAAGAACGGGCGCCATTATATGCGTGATCAAAGACAACAATATGGAACCTCCCATCATGGGCTGGGTCCCAGAATGGCGCCAAAAGCAAAACCCGCCCCTTGCAACTGTGACCGTCCGCATAGATGTGTCCGTCAAGGCGGGGAGGACGTCCCTGGGAGTGACCGACAGCAGGCTGCCATGGAACCGCCCCCGAAAAGGGAGGGGAGGAGGAGCGAAGGAATGGAGACAGGGTGTGGTCTTAACCAGTCTAGACAGACCGCACCCGGCAGCCAGAATGGAAGGAGGTCAGGTACAACCCTCTGCCTCTGGCCTGCAGGCGCTGGCAACCCCTCTCACCCTGGAGGAGGCAATAGTGAAGCTGTCCCCGGAGGAGACCGAATTCCTCCAGGGCGAAGTAATGGAGCTGAGCCAGCAGCTGGAAAAAGCCCAGCAAACGACGATTGCCAGGTGGAGAACGGAACTGTTGGCGAAAATCACCGCCAGCGGCAGTCAGCGCTGCGTGACACCTGCAGCACTCCAGCCCCGGCGGAGCATGACGAGCGCCAGGAGGTCACGTCCAGCACAGGAGCAGGTAGGAGAAGTTCCCCTGTCCCGGGCGCTGCGAGCGCCGACCTGCTCCTGGGCCTCCTACAGCACCCTCCGCCCCCGGCCACGTACACCCTGGCGCAGCTGCTAAGCGCGGAACCTCCACCCCGGGCGCTGACTCCTCGGACCTCCTGCTCGGTTCCCTCCCGGAACTGCCAATCCCGGCACCTGAGTGAATGTACGGAGCGCCCGCGTTTGACTGGTCGGCCAAATTCGAGGACCAGCAACAGCGCCCTCTACTCCCTGTACCAGCGCCCCCGGCTGCCCGCCATGAAGGAGAAGAGTATAGGTGGGACAACCGGGGGGGCAACCTGATGGGGTTTCCGCAAGAGACCCAGGCCCAAGCCCTGCAGAGGGAGGAGTTCTGCATGCAGGAGTGTGACGCTCGCAGCCCTGCCCTGGGAAGATGGGGGTACTCGGAGCCGGGTCAGATGTTGAGGGGATGTAGCCATGTCCTGGACCCGTCCCGTGCCCAGGGCTGTCACATTAAAAAGGATGTAAGGGCTTTCAGGGTTGAGTGGTATTTATCGACTACGCCACCTGTGGTGTCTGGTGATGGCCACCAGCACTGCAGCAGTCCTCTGAGGCGGGATGTAGTGGCAGCTTTGAATGGTACTACTCCCCACAGGCAGAGCAGGGCCTCAGGGCAGAAGACAAGGATGGCGGGAGTCGTAGTGTAGGATGTCTGGTGCTGCGTGGTGTGGTGCAGTGGAGAAATAAAGAGTCCGGAGGCCATAGGGGTAGACTTCCAGGGTTGTTTACTCACGGTGGAGAGTGCAGCTGCAAGGCTTCTCCCTGCTCCTCACGGAGTTCTGCGGTCACCAGGGACCGGGGTCCGACAACCTCCGAGAAATTCAAGTGTTTAATCAGGACCCCGCACGAGAGTGTTCCTAGACTTCAGACTGAGTCCTCCCCTGTCTGTGTGTGTGTGGAAAGGCCGGGTCTCCCTCTGGACTATGCACAGAACAAGGGTACGGGTGGCAGCTCCGCTCCATCCGTTACCCGGTGGGATCCTCTGGGCCTACCGGGCTTCCCTGACTAGGACGTGAAGTAGCAAAGTCAGGTGTCGGGGGCTGGTACCCCTTTTGCAGCCGGAATCCCTCTGAATAGATCAGAATAGCGAGGACAGGTGGCGTATACCGCTCCGTCTGTATCCTCCCGGGATCCTTTTGCGGTGGAGCTACACTCCTAAGCTCCAGGCCTTCTTGGTCATGGTTCTTGACCGGGTCGAGACATTTATTAACGCGAACCTGCCCCTCGCCCCAAGGCCAGATTACGAGGGCGTGTCCCCATCCACTGCAGGTCCACACAGGATCCACGTTCAGTGATGAAGATCACAATCAAAAGACAATCAAAGACCATGAGCCCAAGATGGCCGTTTATTGAATATGAAATTTTAAGTGTAAACTAAATGTGAGTCCTCCACCCTCACCCACTACATGGTTCCCTCTATCTCTTGGTTCCCCGGTCTCCCAATTCCCAATAGGGACAGCACACTAGTGCATATCAGCTCCCTCTGGTGGGAGAAGTGTGGTGTTGGATGTGGAGGTGAGGTCCCGATTATTGCACCGTTCTTACCTCAGAGGAGGAACACTTCACCCCATTAAAGAGGTGCAGCATCCCTGTGGCGGTCGAACCCTCAGGGGCGCCACAGGAGCTCCAACAACTGTCAAAAGAGCAGCGCACCCGGCGGCTGCGCTCGGAGAAATTAGAGGCCAGAAACAAGGCCACCAAGGCACAGGTACGTCAAAACGAGACCCTTCGGCCTAGTACCCGGCAGGAGGGACTAATAGTCAAATTCAACCAGGAAGCTGGATGGGGCTTCATACGTGATCCAGAATTTGACCGAGACATCTTTGTGAACAGGCGGGATGTCGAGTCCCACCTAGAGCAAGGACACCCTGACTGGAACTTATATCCTGGTGACTATGTCTCCTACACCAGGCACCATAGGGAACGCGGGTGGTACGCCCTCCGAGTCCACCGCGTGTTTAAAGAGGACGAGGACATGCCCCTGCAGCCTGAGGCTGGTGACCCGGCCGGGTCAGTCGGCGACCACCAGGAACATCCCCAGTGGGGATGCCACTACTAGTGTAAAGGTAGATGGAACTAAGAACTGTAAATAGTCACCCGAAAGGGTACAAACAGGAAAGTTGTTTTTGTGTGCCTTTGGTTACCTGTGAGGGTATACAGACTGTCAAGCTGAGGACTTTGAGCAGCCAAGAACTGATCTTGTATATAGCTTGCACTTGATAAAGTGCCCTCTATTGGTTTTATATTTGCAACTACAAACTTCAGAACAAAAACCCGTTTGGCGTGGCCGAAGACTAGGTCCAGACCTGGATCGTCTATGCCCTGCAGCCACACCCAGGGCCTACGTTGCGGGTTTTCAGACGGGTCCCTCACGCTGCTCGATTTGCACCTTTACCAGTGAGATGGACACTCTGTTTGGGATTTCACTACAATTTGCTTGAAAAATGTTGAAAATGCTGTACATGAGAAAATATGTATATTCAAGTGAAAAGTTTTATATTGTTCTTGATAATGTTAACCTGTAACGTTCAAGAAATGTGCCTCCCATAAAGGGAAGAAAAAGTTTTATAATCTTCTAAGTGATGCATCTAAAAATTTTGTATGTCTAAAATACCGTGTTTTGCTCAGTTCCAGCCCGCAGACGTGCAGTGTTTTACCAGGGGGGAGTGTGGCGCCCCTGAGGGTTCAGTCGCCACAGAGGTACTGCACCTCACCCAGAGGTTTGGTGTCTCCTTCTCTCAAGGTAAGGAGGGAGTGCTGCCCGGAACCCCAACACCCGCATTCAACACTACACTACTCCTGGCCGGCTGGAAGGGCAAGATGCACTGTGTTTCTGCTGAGCCCTGTCCCTGGCTGGAGCGGGGGGAACCAAAGAGAGGGGGAACCAGTAGTTGGTGTGGGTAGAGGATGTAGAATAGGGGAGCACCATAATAGGAGGTATATAAAGGGAAGCCATCTTAGGGTAGCAGAGAGAGAGGAGTAGTGCAGAGGACAGAGAGTGAGTAGCAAGGAGAGGAGGGGAGCAGAGGCTCTTTAGGAGCTCTGCTCCATAAGGGGCCTAGTAATAGAGGCCCAGGAGGGGAGCAGAGGTGAAGGCTCCATCGACAGAAGGGGTCCCAGGGGGGTGAGTGCAGGACGGCACCCGTAAGCCCGAATCTGCCAGGTGTCAGAGGGATCAGGTCGCAAGAAGGGAACCAGTCCCTGGACCAGCCGTATTACTCCAGGTCTCGGCTGGAAAACCGGAGGCTTCTGCACTTCCATGGTGCAGTTGCCACAGTCTCACCCTAGTCACCATGAAGGGCATCAAGTAGGTCTGGGAACTCCAGGTTGCCCAGAGGGACTTCAGAGCACCCGATCGGGACTGTGTGTGGGAAAGCGCAGGGCAGGAGGGAGAAGACCTGGCGCGAGAAGTCGGTCTAGTAAGGAACATAAAGAAAGTGGGGTTCCGTCAGGCGCTCCTGATATACTTGAGAAAGTGCTGGACCCCTTATCTGGTAGACGCAGTGCGACGCGGGAGGCTGACACCTGTACAGTGTACCTGAGGAGCTTGAACAGAACTGTGAGTAAACTCGGATGACTGCACTCCACTGCCTCCTTCAGTTATTTCCACTGCACCATCTCTCCTGCATCACAAGCCCCAGCATCACCATCATCTATACTACACTGCCTGGGGCCCTCTCCACCTGTGGGGAGCAGTTCCAACTCAGCTGCCCTACCAACCACCTCAGAGGTCTGAAGCAGCGCCGGTAACCATTACCAGAAACCACAGGTGGCATCACGAAACAAACCATACACTAAAAATCCCTTTTTCAAGAGAGACCCCAGAGTACGGACCCGGGAGCCGACTGCCGTGACATCCTAAGCAAGGTAAAAGGCCCGGATACCGAGTCCCCTATATCCCCCTGGGTGACACACAGTCGTCTACCTGTGTGCCAACTGAGCTCCTGCCTGACCGAGTTACTGGTAGTGCAGATTCCACTGACTAGGAAATTTATGGTGGGCACTGGGACTCAATGGTGGATACCTAGCCAGCACTAATGCTACAGATGGGCACATTTATTAGAGTGGAATTGAATTCTATGCTAATTTTACAAATAGCAGCATTCTGGAAAATACAGATTTTTTTGTAACTCGCTCTTTATGAATTCAGCAAAATAGTGAAAATGAAAACATTCTCACGTTAGCAGTCACTTCTCCTGGCTGCTTCCACGCTAGGCAGGAGCTTCTGGCCACAGCAGGCCACAGAGTTCTCTGCACATGCTCCTGGGGTCTGTTCGCATCTGAAAGTCTCAGCCTAGAGTGATCACAAAGCCGTGACTTCCACTGGCCCAGCTCATGGCCTGCTCATGGCCAGAAACCTCAGCCTAGATGGAAGGGATGTCAAACTCAAACATACAGAGGGCCAAAATGAAAAACTTGGACAAAGTTGCGGGCCAACCAGTATACAGTATAATGGGCCCCACAAAGTTCTCCACACAGAATAATGGGCCCCACATAGTCCTCCATGCAGAATAATGGGCCCCACAAACTCCTCCATACAGAATAATGGGCCCCACATAGTCCTCCATACAGTATAATGGGCCCCACAAACTCCTCCATACAGAATAATGGGCCCCACATAGTCCTCCATACAGAATAATGGACCCCACAAAATCCTCCATACAGAATAAGGGCCCCACATAGTCCTCCATACAGAATAATGGGTCCCACATAGTCATCCATACAGAATAATGGGCCCCACATAGTCCTCCATACAGAATAATGGTCTCACATAGTCATCCATACCGAATAATGAGCCCTAAATAGGGGTCGTGGTTTTGGTGTCACGGGCCAAATAAAATGACCCAGGGGGCCAGATTTGGACCATGGGTCAGAGATTGACACATATGGCTTAGAGTAAACAACAGGCCAAAGATGTGATGCAACTGAAGCGAGAAGGACCAGCCAGTGGGCAGGGAGCAGCGAGGAAGGCTGGACAGGTGAGCATTTAAGGTGAGTATAAGTACAGTATTTTTTTAATTTTTTTACATCTTATGCTTATTATGTCCTGGTTAGTGATGAGTAAGCACTAAAATGCTCGGGTACTCGTTGCTCGGGTCGAGCAAATTGGAATACTCGAGTGCTCGGTCCGATTAATGAGCCCAATGTAAGTCTATGGGAAACGCGAGCATTTTTCGGGCGGCTCCCCCCGGTGGTCTGCAGAGGCCTAAAAATTGCCCAAATCATTGGGAACAGTGCTCAAATGACATGGGAACAGCATGGGGAAGGCCCCTGGAAGCATTTCTGACTCCAAGGTCACTGCTGTCAACAACGTGGTCAGAGTATTACGCCACTTTTACGGACTCACAATAAAACATGCAAAAACAAAGCCAAAATGGATTTTCCTGGGAAATATGTTAACCTCTTCCCGACCGCCCACTGTACATAAACGTTGGCACTGCCTGGGCTCTGTGCAACGCCGACGTTTATGAACGGTTGGTGGTCCCGCAGCCCTCAGGACACCCAGGGTCCTGCAATTGCTGCGGTTGTGGTTCAGAGAGACAGTTCTGACAGGGGACATCATCAGGACCTGATTGGATCAGGTCCCAATGATGTTAACCCATTGCTATCTTCTATATGCCGCGATCTATAGTGATCGCGGCATATAGAAGATAGTGAGAGGAGAGGGGGTCGTCCACTTATCTCTCCGACGGCCCCCTGATGTCTTCCAGGACCTGCCGTTTTTATGGCAGCTGGAGGTCACATGACCGCCTCCAGATCTGCCATATATAGTGTCCTGCTGAGCTCAGCCTGCAGCTGAGTCCAGCAGGAGACAGACAGTGTGAAACTGTCAGCAAAGATCTCATGCAATGTAATACATGTCTATTGCATTGCATGAGATCAGTGATTAAAAAAATAAAAATTAATGTCCCATACAGGGACTAAGTAAAAATGTAAAATAAAAGTCAAAAAAATGTTTTCAAACTGTTAAAAAAATCACAAAAGAAATAAAAATAAATAAATAAAATATTAAACCAATAAATCCGTATATTTATGCAAAAACAAAAAAAGTACACATATTTGGTATCGCCGTGTCCGAAACAACCCGATCTATAAAACTGTCACACTAATTAACTCCTTCTGTGCACACCGTAATAAAAATAAATAAAAAATAGAGCAAAAGACTATGCTTTTTCATCATATCGCCAAACAAAAAGTGGAAAAAAATGCGATCAAAAAGCAAAATGGAAATAAAAATGGTACTGCTGAAAAAGTCATCTTGTTCCGCAAAAAAAAAGCCGCCATACAGCTCCATCAGCCGAAAAATAAAAAAGTTATAGCTCTCAGAATAAAGTGATGCAAAAAAAATATTTTTTCTATAAAATAGTTTTATTGTGTAAAAGCGCCAAAACATAAAAAAATATACAGTAAGTGTAGTATCGCTGTAAACGTACTGACCCGAAGAATAATGCTGCCTTATCACTTTTACCACACGCAGAACGGCATAAAAAAAACCCTCAAAAAACAATTCCTGAATTGTTGGTTTTTGTCAATTTTACCTCCCAAAAAACGGAATAGAAAGCGATCAAAAAATGTCAAGTACCCAAAAATGGTACCAACAAAAATGTCAACTCGTCCCGCAAAAAAAAGCTGTCACATGACTCTGTCGGCCGAAATATGGAAAAATTATAGCTCTCAAAATATGGCGATGCAAAAACTAGATTTTGCAAAAAAAAGCATCTTTTAGTGTGTGACAGCTGTCAGTCATAAAAACCCGATATAAATCCGGTATCTCTGTAATCGCACCGACCCGAAGAATAAAGTAATCTCATTACTTATACTGCACGAGGAATGGCGTAAAAAATAAAGAAAAACCAATTCTTCACCTGCTACTAATTTGTTTATTATGTCTCCCAAAGATCGCAGTATGGCTCGGCACACATTTATCCTGCGCTCTGCGCTGAGCACTTACACCAGAGTTTCCGTGTAAATCTCTGAAATACGTGATACAGAGAGGAACCCATGATGGAAGATTCCCTGTAATGAGGCAGATATAGGCCACTGTGGATGCCGTCTGGCCTGTGATCCCACGGTGTCAGTTTTTTTAGGCGTGCATAAAAGTGCGGTTGGCCACAGTTTTGTGCACTTCAGAAGAAAAGGACACCGCTAAACAGAGGCCAGACGGAGTCCAGAGTAACTCTGCTAACTCATTACAGTGAATGGATCCCGCAGGGGTTTCATCTGAATTACATCACTTGGAAATTTAGATGGAAACCCCGATGTAAGTGCTCAGCCTCGAGCGCCGGATAAATGTTACGTAAAATGTTCCCAATAAAAGCTTCAACTCAGTCCTCAAAAAAAGCTAGTCCCCACTCAGGTCCGTCATCTGTTAAAAATATAAGGGACTTCCAAGTTACTGGTAGCAGAAAGGCTCTGGAAAAGCGAAATGGCCCTTGCCCCCTGTCATGAAAGTCAGCCGCCATCTTAGGTATGATACGTCATACCTGAGGATATTCCCTATTGCCATTTCTAAACATCCCTCATACAGCTTCTACCATGTCACATTTCTGCAGCCCCTGGTAAACAGAGCAATTTGCCCCCACCTCTGGAGATCAGTCTCCAGAAACTTCTTTGATATGGTAAATAGATGGGCCAGTTTTGCTGTGTCCAAGCAGGACAGAGTCAGCTAGGCCCCAGGGGGGTAATTAACACCTGGATGTGTGGCACCCCAGGGGTCTGGTTTCCACAGTAACAGCAATGTTATGTCTGAGAGCAGGTGGGAGGTCTCTTGGTCAGGGATCCTATGCATGCCACACCTCCTGCCCAGTCCTGGGAGGGGAAGAACTTCCCCTATATAAACCTAGGGCTGAGGCAGGGTTAGGGAGTAGAGAAGAAGTAGAGACAGAGAAGCAGATATAGGAAAAGAACATCAGGAGCTCTGTGGGAGCAGTGCTACAAGGAGTCAGGGGCTGGCAGCTGCAGAGCTCGCCCTGACTGAGAAGTTATCACCGGACCCGGAGTCCGAGGCTGTGGGGACTAACTCTTATCCAGCAGCAGAAACCGACCGGCAGGGGATTGCAGGTCCCCTGGCCCAGAAACCCGAAGGCACGGTCACACGCGTGGGACCAGCACCGCCGTCGTGGAGCGGAAGCTACTAGAAGGCCCCGAGTCACCGGCCATACGGGTGAGCACCACACGGTACACTCAAGGACGTGGGCTACTTATACCCGCCTCTAGCAAGGTAGCCGGAAGAGTATCGTTAGTTTGGGAGGCCTACAACTCCGCCTGGCCAGGGGAGATCCCATCTGCTCAAGGACTGACCAGGCCCCAATCGCTAGCCAGTACTCCGGGAGGGTCTATCTTTGTCACCAGTAAAGACCCTGAACTACACCGTACCGTCTCCGAGTGGTTCCTGCTACCCCCATCATCCACGTCGGCTGCCCTGAGGCCATACCCCTCCCGTTGGGGGTTATACTATCACGCTGCACAATCCTACCACCGGCCTCAGCGGTCTGCCCTGCAGCAGCAGCTCCTTAGCTGTACTCAACGGGTGGCGTAGTCGTCCAACATCTACCGCTAATACAGCGCCACTTAGTCTGACTCCCTGGGCACGGACCGGATCACCGCCACGAGACTACAACCCTAAAGAGATCCGGCTCCGGGTAAGCTCCCGCGTGCGCAACGCAGCACGACACAGGCCCAGGGGCGCGTCAACTTTTGGCGTAGTCGGCAGGATTTCGTGCCCGCAACCACCGGGTACTGCGTGCCTGAAAAAGACTGTTCAAACTTACCTGTGGTGAAGATTCCCGCCATCCGGCACCATCTTCCGCTTCCTTCCCGCCATCGGTGGAGTTTTCCCGCCATCCGGCGCCATCTTCGACCTTCTTCCCGCCATACGTGGAGTTTTCCCGCCATTGGACGCCATCTTGAGGACGTCGCGCGGGAAGAAGAGGGGCGTGGACTCCGAAAGCGCGCGAGAACTGAAGCCCCGCCTCACGTCCGGACGTTGCCTAAGGTCCTGGAAGGAGCCCAGCAGACGCCGACGTCACAGGAGCGCGACGGAAGGTCCTCAAACCTGACGATCCACTGCGGAGCCACGGCCTACGGAAGAGGATCATCGCAAGGTAGGCCACGGTCCACTAGGGGGGAGAAGGATGTCGGATACGGAGGAGAGCTTCACCGCTTCAACCCCCGCCAGCGCCACCGCTGTTGCGGTCATGCCTTTCACCATGCCCTATATCCCGGGGGCAGCCTGGCTACCCCAGTACTCAGGGGAGTCACATACCCTGCATGACTTTAGAGAAAAGCTGGATAGCCTCTTCCCGGTGTACCCCCTCACAGAGGAGCAAAAAGTGAGCATCCTGGTGGCCCAATTAACCGGGGCAGCCCAAAGGGAGGTAAAGTCCTGGCCACCTGGGGGGAGGACTGTCGCAGGGATACTAACCCGGCTGAGGGACACCTTTGATACCCGCACCTCAGCCGAGATCAAGCTTAGATTCTACGGGTGCAAACAGCGGGCACATGAGAGTATAAGGGACTATGCCCTGAACCTACAAGAGGCCCTGAGAGCCATTAAGCAGACCGACCCTGACGGCGTGGGAGACGAGGATAGGCTGTTGACTGAACAATTTATAGAGGGTTTATATTGCAATCCCCACCGAACCCAGTTGCGGGCAATGGCCTTACAGGACTCTCATCTGGGATTTGCACAGTTCAAGGACAGAGCCATCCGGGTGCTTCGAGAACCGGCACCAGGTGGCGTTGTGACCCCCAGACGCCCCACTACCACTTACCACCAGGAGGCGGCGCCCTTGTCGGCAGGGCCTGTGGGAGCTGGTGCGCAGGCTTTGAACAATGACCCGGCTCCAGACCTGCACCATCAGGTCCAAGAGCTAGCTAAAAGCGTTGCTGCGCTAACCCGAACTGTGCAGTCTTTACAGGTTTCCACTCCAGGGAAGATCCAGCTGGCATCCGGACCGGAGGACATCCCGTGGCGTCGACCAAGGAGGACCCCACCGGCCAGAGGAAGACCCAGCGACCGATACAACGAGGACGGACGACCCATCTGCCGCCGCTGCAATCAACCCGGACATATGGCAAGGTACTGTCCTTTAAACTGGCACAACCTGGGGTAGAGGGCCAACCCCCAGGAAAAAGATCACCAGGCCCATCGAACTGGCGCGACAAATATGTGGGAGGATGTCCAGTCTTACCCGTGGTACTGGATGGCATTCCTATGAGTGCCCTACTGGACACCGGGTCACAGGTCACCACCATCCCGTACGTGCTCTTCAAGCAGTACTGGAATGACTCGGATATCACCCGCTACCCTGACGATGACTTGAGTATCTTCGCCAGCAATGGTCAGCCCGTGCCACAGATTGGATTTAAAGAGGTGACCATTAAAATCGGTAGAGTCGAACTGGCAGCACAGGGACTGATCATTGTAGACATTGACAAACACGAGAGTCACCCAAAGATAACTCTAGGAACTAATGTAATTGAAAATTGTTTTGCAGAGGTGATTTTCCTTTTACAGCAGGTTGCCAAGAACGCCAGCTCCGGCCAGCAGCGAGTGCTCCAGAAAGAGATCCGGGCACTGATGCGACGGCAACAGCTAGAACTCTCCGGTGGTGAGATTGGTAGCGTGCGAATGTGTGACCCTTTCCCTATTGCCATGCCCCCGAAAAGTGAAATGATGATTTGGTGCCGGGCAGCTATTGGTCTGAGAGGTAGAGATTACCAGGCAATGGTAGAACCAGTTTACTCAGACAGTAGGCCCACCATTTTGACAGCACGGGGGGTGGTCAATGTACGCCATGGGAGGGTGCCCGTTCACATAATAAATATCGGGAAGAGGGAAGTGTACCTGCCCCGGTATGCCACGCTAGCCAAATTGTATACCATCAATCAAGATTCCATACAGTCCGTAGAACCCTTGCCTCCATCTTCCCCGGAGGAAGGTAACGGCTCTCAGAAAACAATGGAGGACTGGTGTCAGCAACTACATCTGGGTACCGACTCCACTCCCTCACACCAGAAACAAGGAGTCTATCGGGTGGTTCAAGAGTACGAGAGAGTGTTTAGTAAACACCCGTTAGACTTCGGGCGAGTAAAGGGGGTAGAACACCACATCCCCACGGGAGACCATCCTCCCATAAAGGAGAGATACCGACCCGTACCCCCTGCACACTACCAACACGCCAAGGGGATGCTTAGAGACATGAAGGAGGCTGGGGTGATCAGGGATAGCTGTAGCCCCTGGGCAGCTCCACTAGTCTTAGTCAAAAAGAAAGACAACACCATGAGGATGTGTGTAGATTACCGGAAAATCAACCGTATCACACACAAGGATGCGTACCCCTTACCAAGGATAGAGGAGTCTTTGGCTGCTTTAAGATCTGCTAACTTCTTCTCTACCTTGGATCTCACTAGTGGGTACTGGCAGGTTCCTGTAGCAGAGGCGGACCGGGAGAAGACCGCATTCACCACCCCGATGGGACTTAGCGAGTTTACCTGCATGCCGTTCGGACTCTGCAACGCACCAGGAACCTTCCAACGATTAATGGAGTGCTGTCTGGGCCACAGAAACTTCGAGACGGTCCTGCTGTACCTGGACGATGTCATCGTATATTCCAAGACGTATGAGGACCACCTGAAACACCTGGCGGAAGTGTTCGAAGCTCTGGCAAGCTACGGCCTAAAGGTGAAACCCTCCAAGTGTCACCTCCTGAAATCAAAGGTGCAGTACCTGGGACACGTGGTGAGCGCTGATGGAGTGGCTCCCGACCCTGATAAGATCACCGCAATTAAGGAATGGCCAAGTCCCTCCAGTGTAAAGGAAGTGCGGCAGTTCCTCGGGTTGGTAGGCTATTACCGCAGATTCATCCCCGGTTTCACCAAAAAGGCAGCTCCTATGCAGGACCTCCTGATAGGCCAGTCCCGGAAGGCCAAGAACCAGAAGCCACCCTTCAGATGGGAGAAGTTAGAAGAAGAGTCCTTCCGCCAGCTGAAGATGGCCCTCACGGGGGATGAAATCCTGGCGTACCCTGATTACAGCCAGCCCTTTATCCTCTACACCGACGCAAGTAACATCGGGCTAGGAGCCGTGCTGTCCCAGATCCAGCAGGGGAAAGAACGAGTAATCGCTTACGCCAGCCGAAAACTGCGACCCACCGAGTGAAACCCTGAGAATTACAGCTCATTTAAGCTAGAGTTCCTGGCAGTGGTGTGGGCAGTCACCGAACGCTTTAAGCACTACCTCGCTTCTTCCCGGTTCACCGTGTACACGGATAACAACCCGTTGACACACCTGGACACGGCAAGACTCGGTGCCCTAGAGCAGAGATGGATGGCCCGTCTGTCCAACTACGAGTTCACAATCAAATACCGGGCAGGACGCTCCAATACCAATGCGGACGCCCTGTCCAGGATGCCAAACCTACCGGACGTAGGAGAAGATCCAGAGGGACTGGAAGAAGTCGAACTCCCCGCGTTCCACCGTCATGGGACTATCCAGTATTCCCATCGGGTAAGGAGTAAGCAAGCTGCTACGTTTAACCCCTTGCCTCATTACAACTGGGAGGAAACGCAAGACAGTGACCCTGCCGTCCGACTGGTGAAGGAGATGCTGACTCGGCCAGAGGCTCGCCTTGACCCAGATGCTCCGGAGGAAGCCAAGCAACTGTGGGCTGAGAAGAGTCGACTGTTCCTTTATAAGGGGAAGTTGTGCCGCCGAATGGTTGACTCCCGGACGCATGAACTAATCTGGCAAGTAGTGGTGCCACGAAGAGACGCAGCCGTGGTGATGGAGGCATACCACGACGGGGCTGGACACTTCGGATGGAAGAAGCTGGAGTTCCTGCTGCGCGGGCGGTTCCACTGGGTAGGCATGAGGGGAACCATCGAGAGGTGGTGCAGAGACTGTGGCCCGTGCAACCTAAGAAGGAAGGACCGTGCCAGCCAGAAGACTCCCCTGCAGTCCATCGTCACCCGGCAGCCGTTGGAACTGGTAGCCTTGGATCATGTAAAACTGACCCCAAGCAGAAGTGGCTACGTCTACGCACTAACCATCGTGGATCACTACTCCCGGTTCTTGGTTGTCGTCCCCATCAAGGACTTAACCGCTCGAACAGCAGCTAGAGCCTTCCAGCAGCATTTCTGCCGTCCACACGGGTACCCGGACCAAGTGTTGACAGACCAGGGACCTGCCTTTGAAGCGGAGGTCTTCCAAGAATTCTGCACTCTGTATGGCTGCCGGAAGATAAGGACGACACCCTATCATCCGCAAACTAATGGACTTTGTGAGAAAATGAACCAGGTGGTGATAGATCTTCTGAAAACATTGCCCCTGGAAGAACGCAGTCTGTGGCCTGAGAGGCTGCCCGACCTAGTGGACCTATACAACCACATCCCGGTAGGTTCCACCAACTGTACCCCGGCTTACCTGATGAGGGCAAGACCTGGTAAGCTACCTGTTGACCTGGAGATGGGAGTCCTGACACCCGAGGACACTTCACCAGAAGCAGACTGGGACACAGAGAGGCAGCAGCAGTACCGGAAAGTACAGGAGAGCGTGGAGCGAAGTCTCTGTCAAGCTAGGGAAAGACAAAACTTACAACCAGTATGCTCCCGCTGTTCCCCTGGTACCCTGAGAGCAGGTCTTGAAGAGGAAAAGGCGGCTCCACAAGTTGGACGACCAGTGGGAGAAGGACCCGTACATCGTACTGCCCTCAAGCCACGACAACCCAAAGGTCTGTACCATCAGTAAAGACGGAGGGGAAACCACAACCATTGTATCCCGGGATCACCTGAAGAAGTGTCCCGAACAGCTACGGAACCCTGAAGAGGAACAAGAAGACCCTCGACCCGTAGAGGAAAGGGAAGATATGGTTAGTACTGTGCTCGGAGACTTCCCTCGGTCTTGGACTCAAGTCAATGGTGCAGTTGTGGTACCCGTACTCACCTTCCTCCAACCAGCATCCCAAGCACCTACGGAGCAACAGGTAGAGCTGGAAGAACAGCCGGTCCAGGAGGCAGAAGACCCCACACCAGCAGACCAGGAGGATCAACCCTCTGCTTATAGTGAACCTGCCATGCCTCTAGTGAGCCAAAGGGCCCGTGGACAGCTGCCCAGTTTACCCTTGACAGTTCCTACACCCTGTAGTTCGGGGCTAGACAGTCAGCTCTGTAGGTCCACTAGGGCCACTAGAGGCCAGTTACCCGCACGTTGGAGGATTTGAAGTGTATAAGTTGTTTTATTTATGGTTACCTGTTTTTCTTGTTGCTTGTAAATAATTATGTGTTTCTAGTTATTTTTAGGAGTCCTTGGTGGATTTACCGGGAATCCTTGTACAATTGGTTGGAGCGTAACCTAGGAATGGACTAAAGACTGTTAAGGACTCGGGGCAGGACAGACCCCTACCTGGTTACGTCTCCCTGTTTTGGTGAAATGGACACCTTGCTTTTCTTCAAAACTGCACCCGGTTGCGGACACGCCGTAACCATCTTTATGTGTTTTTCTTATTGTATTATTATTGTTTATACCTTGTTATGTTTTTCTAAAAATATGTTTAGTCCCGGAGTACTAAATTTCACTAGGGGGGAATGTGGCACCCCAGGGGTCTGGTTTCCACAGTAACAGCAATGTTATGTCTGAGAGCAGGTGGGAGGTCTCTTGGTCAGGGATCCTATGCATGCCACACCTCCTGCCCAGTCCTGGGAGGGGAAGAACTTCCCCTATATAAACCTAGGGCTGAGGCAGGGTTAGGGAGTAGAGAAGAAGTAGAGACAGAGAAGCAGATATAGGAAAAGAACATCAGGAGCTCTGTGGGAGCAGTGCTACAAGGAGTCAGGGGCTGGCAGCTGCAGAGCTCGCCCTGACTGAGAAGTTATCACCGGACCCGGAGTCCGAGGCTGTGGGGACTAACTCCTATCCAGCAGCAGAAACCGACCGGCAGGGGATTGCAGGTCCCCTGGCCCAGAAACCCGAAGGCACGGTCACACGCGTGGGACCAGCACCGCCGTCGTGGAGCGGAAGCTACTAGAAGGCCCCGAGTCACCGGCCATACGGGTGAGCACCACACGGTACACTCAGGGACGTGGGCTACTTATACCCGCCTCTAGCAAGGTAGCCGGAAGAGTATCGTTAGTTTGGGAGGCCTACAACTCCGCCTGGCCAGGGGAGATCCCATCTGCTCAAGGACTGACCAGGCCCCAATCGCTAGCCAGTACTCTGGGAGGGTCTATCTTTGTCACCAGTAAAGACCCTGAACTACACCGTACCGTCTCCGAGTGGTTCCTGCTACCCCCATCATCCACGTCGGCTGCCCTGAGGCCATACCCCTCCCGTTGGGGGTTATACTATCACACTGCACAATCCTACCACCGGCCTCAGCGGTCTGCCCTGCAGCAGCAGCTCCTTAGCTGTACTCAACGGGTGGCGTAGTCGTCCAACATCTACCGTTAATACAGCGCCACTTAGTCTGACTCCCTGGGCACGGACCGGATCACCGCCACGAGACTACAACCCTAAAGAGATCCGGCTCCGGGTAAGCTCCCGCGTGCGCAACGCAGCGCGACACAGGCCCAGGGGCGCGTCAGATGTCCCTGGAAACCAGAAGCAAACCATTTGTGCAAGCCTGCAAACCTTTCCATTGTCTGAAGAAACCATGTGCTTTCCTTGTGGAAAATGGCCGCCAACAGCTGCAGATACTATCCATTCATAACCACACGATGCAAGTTAGGGAACCCAAATAAAATGTATCATGTGAGGAAGGTGCCCGCGGACACAATCATAGGACTTATAAATCCATGAGTGGCCTGGAAAGCTGGATATTTAGAAGAACCATATACAAGGTCCCAGGGGAGGCATGTTTAGAGTCAATGGCTTCCCCAGAAGAGTAGGATCACGACGAACCCCTGGTGAAGCGATGAGATCACCCCAGGGAAAGTTATGGGTACTTTTCTAAAATGGAGCTAAAATGAGCATTGGTGGGGGGGCGGGTCTTAGTAAACTGACATCACCAAGAGTGGGCGTGACAGGACTTTAGTATAGCCGACAGCCAGGAACCCCCTCAGTTTTGACCCAGGAGATGCTGTGAAAACCTCCTGACGTCGGGTCCCGGTCTCTGAGTGGGAGGAGCACCTTTGCCATGTGCTACTGAGGCCTAGACGACTGCAACTAAGCTTGAACCTGTGGGATCACAAATCCTCCCTTGCACCACAAGAACGGTAACTGATTTATCGTTGTTATTCCTGTGTTTTGTATTTCTAATTGTTATAGCTCTTATTCTGGCCAAATACCGTTGTATAGTTAATTGTATAGCCTTGTAATCTAGTGTATTCTTATAATCGATTAAATCATAAATTAATCGTGGGCTGTATCCTTTACTCTGCATATACGAATCCATTGGTCCGGAAACGCTTGGCTGAAACGCTACTGGGTTGGTTCCAGACCCGATACAAGTCTATTAACGGACCGGGCTTGTATCAAACGAGAACTGGTGGCAGCATACCATCTGGGGGATTTGAGGAAGGCTGGCAGTGACGGTCAGAGGTGTGGATATATATTACTGGCGCAGCCAGGGGAATATATATACCGCCCTCACTGCAGAGGGCCTCAAATACCCAGAGGGCTACAGGACGGCCTCTCCGGTGACCACTCACTCTAGGCGCAGTACCTTGACTGACCTGAGAGGCAAGGGGGTGCCAGAGAGTTGTGCCTGTATCGTGGCGTCACGGATTGGTGACGTGTAAGGGACAACACACCACCGTGTTTTCCTCCGCTGGTAGCAGCTTCCTGGCACCACTTACTCTAGGTGCAGTACCTTGACTCACCTGAGAGGTAAGGGGGTGCCAGAGAGCTGCACCCACCGGCCGGATTTCATCACACCCCCCAAAAGAAATTCAGAAAAGTTTGTGCTCCCAAATCCAAATGCCTATTCTACAATAATTTTTTCTCCAATTGTCAAATAGCGCTCCGTCCCTCCCAGATCTCGTCGTATGGCTAAGCTGTACGGTACAGCCACATATGGGGTATTGTGACTTTTAGAAGAAATTGTGTGACACATTTCGGCACCATTTTTACCCATTGCCCTGTGTGAAAATGTAAAATCTGAGGGTAAAACATTTTTTTGTGGTAAAAATATAATTATGCTTTTTTCACTGCCCAATGGTATAAATTTAAAAATTAAAAAATACTCACTACTTCCCTAGATGAATTCCTTGAGAGGTGTAGTTTACAAAATGGGGTCACTTGTGGGGGTTTCTGCTGTTTCGGCATGTCAGCGACTCTTCAAATGTGACATGGTGTCTGCAACCTATCCCAGCCAACATAGCGCTCCTTTCTCTTCCGAACCCTGCCGTACACCAAAGCAGTGGTTTTACCCCACATATCCCCATATCGGCGTACTCAGGAGAAATTGCACAGCAAGTTTCATGGTGCAATTTATCCAATTACCCTTATGATAGTGCAAAATTAAGGGATGAAAAACGTTTTTGTGGGAAAAATGTGAAAATTTTATTTTTACAGCTCAATATTATAAACTTCTGTGAAGTACCTTGGGGTTCAAGATGCTCACCACACATCTAGATAAGTTCCCTAAGGGTTCTAGTTTCCAAGATGGTGTCACTTGTGGGGGGTTTCCACTGTTTAGGCACATCAGGAGCTCTCCAAACGCAACATGGCGTCTGCTAATTATTCAAACAAATTTTACATTCAAAAAGTCTAATGACGCTCCTTCCCTTCCGAACCCTGCAGTGCACCCAAACAGTGGTTTTCACTCACAAATGGGGTATCAGCGCGCTCATGAGAAATTGCACTACAAATTGTGTATTCCATTTTTTCCTGTTACCCTTGTGAAAATAAAAAAATTGGGTCTAAAGTAACATTTTTGTGAAAAAAAGTTAAATGTTCATTGTTTTCTTCCACATTCCAAAAATTCCCGTGAAACTCCTGATGGGTTAATAAACTTCTTGAATGTGGTTTTGAGCACCTTGAGGGCTGCAGTTTTTAGAATGGTGTCACTTTTGGGTATTTTCTGTCATAAAGGCCCCTCAAAGTGACTTCAAATGTGATGTGGTCCCTAAAAAAATGTTTTTGTAAATTTTGTTGGAAAAATGAGAAATCGCTGGTCAACTTTTAACCCTTATAGCTTCCTAACAAAAAAAAATTTGGTTCCAAAATTGTGCTGATGTAAAGTAGACATGTGGCAAATGTCATTTATTAACTATTTTTTTGTGACATATCTCTCTGATTTAAGGGCATGAAAATTCAAAGTTTGAAAATTGCAAAATTTTCAAAATTTTCGCCAAATTTCCGATTTTTTCACAAATAAACGCAAGTGATTTCGAAGAAATTTTACCACTATCATGAAGTACAATATGTCACGAAAAAACAGTCTCAGAATCAGGGGAATCCGTTGAAGCATTCCAGAGTAATTACTTAATAAAGTGACAGTGGTCAGAATTGAAAAAATTGGCCTGGTCACGAAGGCAAAAACAGGCTCTGGCGCGAAGTGGTTAAAGAACATCCTTTCCAGAATAATGACTTATATATAAGGCAAAATAAATAACCAAAAATAAAAATACTCCTCCACACCTTGGGCTATGTTCACACGTAGCGTTTTTGATGCGTTTTTGCACTTTTGCATTGCTTTCAACCAAGACTGATGCATTCACTGGGAAATGTCATTTTAACATTTTACAACCTTATCTGGCCATGTGGTGTGTGACACATCATCAGACACATGCATGCAGTGCTGAAAAGACATGGGAACAGCATGGGGAAGACCCCTGTAAGCATCTCTGACTCCTAGGTCACTGCCTAAGTGTGCCCATCATAAGTGATCCTTGGCGCATGCGAAGATGCCTCCCGCCATGCACCTGTCATTGCAGACTTGCAACAATCACCATCCACGTTCTTGTCCCAGTGCAGCGTTCAGTTCTCCCTACCCCATTCCTTGGAATGCAAGCGCAAGTATGCAGCCAGCCACCCACCCACAGGCTGCAATACTATACTGCCAAATTTTTGACAGCTGCTTGCACTTGAAATGTGGCCTTTTAGGCTCGTGGAGGCAGAAGCTGTCCACAACCTTATGGCGGCGGCCGGGTGTCCAAATGCAGTTTCAGAAATAACATGCAATTAAGCACGTCCAATCCACATTAAAAAAAAGCAGCCATAAAGTGTCCGGGAACCTTCACACACACTTTTCTTAGCCAGGACTGCTTCTCGGCAGGGTTGGACGGGCCCACCAGAGAACCGGAGACTTCTCCGATGGGCCCTGGCTTCTCCTTCAGGAGAGTTCATAGTGCTGAGGTGAGGACATGATGATGATAGAGACCACCATTTGCTTAGTTTTCTGTTACTTGCAATGCAAGCGCAATTATGCAGCCAGAAACCAACCCACCCACCCACCCACAGGCTGCAATATTATACTGCCAAATTTTTGACAGCTGCTTGCACTTGAAATGTGGCCTTTTAGGCTCATGGAGGCAGAAGCGGCCCACAACCTCAAGGCGGCGGCAGCCTGGTGTCCATACTCAGTCCCCAGCTGCCATTATTTTTCCCGGTGTCATCTCCGCCTTCCACAAGCACGGGTTCCACAACATTACCCATGCCCTCCCTAGTGCACTTACTCTGAAGGACCGCTTAACCACAAACACGTGGTCAAGTGAATGTGGCCAGGGACGGTACGGAGCCAGTCCACAGCTTGTCGGTGAGTTGTATTTCACCATAGCCATGATAAAACGCTAGCAGCAGGGCAGGCCAGGACCTCCAAGGCATAGAGAGCCAGTTCATGCCACGTGTCCAGCTTGGATACTCAATAATTATAAGACACAGAGGAATCACAGAGGACGTTGGTACGGTCAGCAAGGTACTGCCTCACCATCTTCCGAAACTTTGCACTCCTTGTGAGAGTACCCCCCGCCTAAGGGCCTGTGCGAAAACTCTCCCAGAACTTTGACAGTGTTCCCCTGCCTCTGCTGGATTGCATTTGCGGCTCTCTCGCCTGTACTGCTTGGTTGTCCAATGAACTGTGACCTCTGCCGCCAGCATTTTCAGATGGGAATTTTTTCACTAATTCCGCAACAAGGGCCTTCTCGTACTGCCCCATTTTATTAGGCCTGTCCTGCAAAGTAATAAGAGACATAAAGTTCTCCCTGTAGTGTGGTTCTAGAAGTGTCACCAACCAGTAATGACTGTCACCCAAAATTTGGACAACGTGATGGTCATGGGAAAGGCAGCGTAACAAACTCAGCCATGTGTGCCAGACTGCTAACAGGCAAGACTTCCGTGTCCTCACCAAGAGGACGAGTGACCATGCTCTCCTCCTCCTCTTCCTCATCTCTGTCCTCAGGCCATCCACGCTGAACAGATGGTATGACAGTTGTGCAGATAGTACCGTCTATAGCGCATGAAGCTAGCTCCTGTTCTTCCTCCTCCTCTTCCTCATTGTCACCCAATCCACGTTGTGATGAGATGAGGCTGGGCTGTGTGTAATCACCCTGTATGGTCCCTTGCTCCATCTCATCGTGCTCCTCCTGCAATGCATCCTCTTTAATTGAGAGCAGAGAGAGTTTCAGAAGACAGAGAAGCGGAATGGTGATGCTAATTATGGTGTCATCGCCGCTCACCATCTTGGTGGAGTCCTCAAAGTTTTGGAGGATGGTACATATGTCTGACATTCATGTCCACTCCTGAGGTCTTATGTGTGGAGTCTGACCTGAATATCGACTGCCTTGTTGATGCAGATAGTCAACAACTGCCCTCTTCTGCACACAAAATCTTCCCAACATCTGCAATGTATAGTTCCAACGCGTGGGGACATCAACACCAGTCTATGAGCGGGAAGCTGCAAACGCTGCTGAAGCACGGCAAGTGCAGCGGAAGCTGTAGCTGACTTTCTAAAATGGGCACACAGGCGGCGTACTTTGACAAGCAGATTTGACAGATCCAGATAGGTTTTGAGAAACCGCTGAACCACGAGGTTAAGCACATGGGCCAGGCACGTGTGTAAGTTCGCCTCACCAGAGAGCCGCCACCAGGTTGCGGCAATTGTCACACACGACCATGCCTGGCTGTAGGTTCAGCGGTGTTAGCCACAGATCTGCCTGCCCTTTCAGAGCTGTCCACAACTCTACAGCATTGTGTGGTTTGTCACCTAAGCATATTAGCTTCAGCACAGCCTGTTGCCGATTGGCCGAGGCAGTGCTGCAATGCTTCCAGCTTGCGACTGATGTGGTCATTTCGGAGATGGATGCTGAGGAGGAGGAGGAGGTGCAGAAGCTGTAGACTGTGGGGGAAACCCTGATTGACCCAGGGCCCGCAATCCTCGGCATCGGGAGGATGTGTTCCATCCTAAGGTCCGACTGGGTCCCAGCTTTCACTATGTTAACCCAATGTGCCGTCAGCGAGATGTACCATCCCTGCCCACCAACACTTGTCCACGTGTCCGTGGTTAGGTGGAATTTCCCAGTAACTGCGTTGTTGAGGGCACGGCTAATGTTGTGGGGCACGTGCTTGTGTAATGTGGGGACGGCACACTGGGAGAAATAGTGGCGGCTGAGGACCAAGTGCCGAGGGACGGCTGCCACTATCAGGTTGCGGAAAGCTTCCGTCTCCATGAGCCTTAAAGCTAACATTTACAGAGCAAGCATTTGCGAAATGTGTGAATTCAGTATTGTGGGGGGCGTTAGTAGCGTATTTGCGCTTGCGTTCCAAGGGCTGGGATAGGGACAATTGAACGCTGCGCTGGGAAAAGGATGTGGAAGTGCTTGCTGATGGTGCTAGTTGAGAGTGGTCAGGGCATCTTGGCATGTGCCATGGACAGGGGATTGGAATGCATGCACAACAATGGAACAAGCAGTGGTGTCTCCAGCAGACACTGTTACTGGACCCTGGGGTTCGGCCCACTTAGTCGGGTGCTTTGCTGCCATGTGCCTGATCAAGCTGGTGGTGGTCAGGCTGCTAGTTTTGCTACCCCTGCTGATGCTGGCCTGGCAGGTGTTGCAAATAGCCTTTTTGAGGTTATCGGCAGAGTCTTTAAAAAACAACCAGACTCGGGAAGACCTAATAGTTGTACTGGCAACTTCCGTCTTGTTGATGTTACGGGGAATGGTTGCCCACCATCTGTCTGCGGCCACCACACTGCTTGTTCTTGCCTGTTGCGGTGCTATGCCTCCCTCCACCTTTGTGCTGCTTTCCTCGCTCTGCATGTCACCTTGCCAGGTTGGGTCAGTGACTTCATCGTCCACCACCTCATCTTCCACTTCCGCACCCTGGTCCTCCTCCTGACTTTCTGGCAATTGTGTCTCATCATCATCCACCTCTTGTGACAGTTTCCCACCATCGCCTTCTTGTGACTGTGGCTGCTCAAATATTTGGGCATCGCTACATGTGATCTCCTCTTGCCCCGCTTAAAGTGGACCGGGCGAGAGGCCTGAATCTATAAATGGAAAAGAGAACAGCTCTTCGGAGTGTCCAAGTGTGGGATCAGTTGTCTCTGGGCACTCGGCATAGTGGGAGGAAGGAGGATCAGGATGAGGAATATGCAGTCCAGACTCACGGCTACTGAGACTTGACCGTGTGGAAGACAGGGTGGTGGTGGTGGTGGTGGTGGCTAAGTGACTGGAAGCATTATCTGCTATCCAACCAATAATCTTTTCACACTGCTCTGTGTTCAATAGTGGTGTTCTGCGGTCCCCTTTTAATTGGTCGAGGAAAGTCGAGCGAGAAGATGTGGGTGTTTGTTGTGGCACAATTTCAGCTAGCTCACGGCCTCGGCCTCATTCTCTGCATGCACCATCATCACCATCACGTCCACTTCCCTGTCCCTTGCCACGCGCCTTGCCCATTTTAAATGGAGGACAATAGTTTCCAATTCACTACAAATGGCTGGATTTGAACCGCACTGATATGTGATACGTGTGACGGAAAACCACAGTTTTAAATAGCTGGCCTGTAGGTTACTATTTTTCACAGCGACCTCGTGTCAATAACTTCACTGACACACTGCAACAAAATTTAAATGGAGGCCAATATTTTCCACGCTCACTACAAATTTCTGGATTTTTATCGCTGTAATATGGAAAGGACCTGGCTGTATTCTACAGTGGCAACAAGCAAATGGCGCAGAAAAACGGTGTTCTCTGGATTTTTATTTAACCAAATAATCAGGATTATGATAAAAAAAATAATTGTCCCTGGCCCCTGATACCTGGGGCTATTTGTAGAAATATCTGTAACAGAAGCAGCAGACCGAACTGGAATGGAGCCTCTTGTGCTGCATTATACATTGCAGTCTGCCACATACACAGCCTGCCTGCCTAGCTCTGATTATATATATATATATATATATATACAGTTATATGAAAAAGTTTGGGCACCCCTATTAATCTTAAGCTTAATGTTTTATAAAAATTGGTGTTTTTGCAACAGCTATTTCATTTTGATATATGTAATAACTGTTGGACACAGTAATGTTTCTGCCTTGAAATGAGGTTTATTGTACTAACAGAAAATGTGCAATGTGCATTCAAACAAAATTTGACAGGTGCATAAGTATGGGCACCCTTATCATTTTCTTGTTTTAAATACTCCTACCTACTTTTTACTGACTTACTAAAGCACTTTTTTGGTTGTGTAACCTCATTGAGCTTTGAACTTCATAGCCAGGTGTATGCAATCATGAGAAAAGCTACTTAAAGTGGCCACTTGCAAGTTGTGCTCCTGTTTGAATCTCCTCTGAAAAGTGGCATCATGGGCTCCTCAAAACAACTGTCAAATGATCTGAAATCAAAGATTATTCAACATAGTTGTTCAGGGGAAGGATACGAAAAGCTGTCTCAGAGATTTAACCTGTCAGTTTCCACTGTGAGGAACATAGTAAGGAAATGGAAGAACACAGGGACAGTTCTTGTTAAGGCCAGAAGTGGCAGGCCAAGAAAAACATCAGAAAGGCAGAGAAGAAGAATGGTGAGATCAGTCAAGGACAATCCTCAGACCACCTCCAGAGAGCTGCAGAATCAACTTGCTGCAGATGGTGTCACTGTGCATCGGTCAACTATACAACGCACTTTGCACAAGGAGAAGCTGTATGGGAGAGTGATGCGAAAGAAGCCGTTTCTGCAAGCACGCCACAAACAGAGTCGGCTGAGGTATGCAAAAGCACATTTGGAGAAGCCAATTTCTTTTTGGAAGAAGGTCCTGTGGACTGTTGAAACCAAGATTGAGTTGTTTGGTCATACAAAAAGGCGTTATGCATGGCGGCAAAAAAACACAGCATTCCAAGAAAAACACTTGCTACCCACAGTAAAATTTGGTGGAGGTTCCATCATGCTTTGGGGCTGTGTGGCCAATGCCGGCACCGGGAATCTTGTTAAAGTTGAGGGACGCATGGATTCCACTCAGTATCAGCAGATTCTTGACAATAATGTTCAAGAATCAGTGACAAAGTTGAAGTTACGCAGGGGATGGATGTTTCAGCAAGACAATGATCCAAAACACCGCTCCAAATCTACTCAGGCATTCATGCAGAGGAACAATTACAATGTTCTGGAATGGCCATCCCAGTCCCCAGACCTGAATATCATTGAACATCTGTGGGATCATTTGAAGAGGGCTGTCCATGCTCGGCGTCCATCAAACTTAACTGAACTGGAATTGTTTTGTAAAGAGGAATGGTCAAAAATACCTTCATCCAGGATCCAGGGACTCATTAAAAGCTACAGGAAGCGACTAGAGGCTGTTATTTTTGCAAAAGGAGGATCTACTAAATATTATTGTCACTTTTCTGGTGAGGTGCCCATACTTATGCACCTGTCAAATTTTGTTTGAATGCAGATTGCACATTTTCTGTTAACACAATAAACCTAATTTCAAGGCAGAAACATTACTGTGTCCAACAGTTATTACATATATCAAACTGAAATAGCTGTTGCAAAAACAACAATTTTTATAAAACGTTAAGCTTAAGATTAATAGGGGTGCCCAAACTTTTTCATATAACTGTATATATATATATATATATATATATATATATATATATATATATTGTGCAATACCTACACTAACAGGATGTTCAATGGACCCTCTTGCTATATGCACTGCAGTCTGCCACATACACTGTCTGCCTGCCTAATTCCTGCTATCACCACTGATTAAATGCAGCTGGATTAGTCCTCAGAAGGACTATTAGTTCAGATGGATATTATACTACTACTACCCTACTCTGCCTGATTCCGGGGTAGACTGTGATGAGTATGGTGGCTCCAGGTATTATATAGACCTGATGATGCTGTGCAGCCAGCCAATCACTGTAATGCCCACAACCAACATGGCTACTTCATTACAGTGTATGACAGGCAATCCCTGCATGTTCATTGGCTCTCTAAAGAGGTCCCGCCCGAGCAACCCGGAAATACTCGTTCAGCATAGTGATGCTCGGGCGAGTACCGAGCAGTGGCGAGCACGTTCGCTCATCACTCGTCCGGGTGTCTGGAGAGACCCCAGAGTATAATAAATCGACATTAACTTTGCAGAGAATAACTCCTCTATGAATTGAATTTCCTGTAAAATCTGCGCGAGCTAGTGAATTTGAATTTTGCCTGATCCGCTCATCTCAAATTTGCGCCATTAATATTGTACGAAAGATCTTTCTGTGTTGGCGAAAATGTGGGCCACTTTCTGTATTTGTCATTGTGCGACAAGGTGCACTACATCAACGATACGTGGAGCAGCAAATACTGTTGGAGACTGCACATGTTTCAGAAGTTTTGGTGGGAGCAGCAGCAATGTTCCATCTGAACAAGGCCAGTTGCTAATGACACCTCCATGATTGGATACATTTGGTTCTATCACCAGTCGGCACTTTTCCGCCCCATCCATATTCTTTCAAATGGACATCTCCAACAGCAACAGAGCAGAACATTGCTTACACTTTCTCTCACTCCTTTCATATTTGTAAGCATGTAAGCTAAAGTGCTGGCATGCTTTCTTGCCAACGATGAGCCTAAGTGAGAGAAGCCACACATGAGAGTTGCTCTACTGTATCCTGCAGAAAATTTCCTTCTGAGTGTCTCCCCATCAACTACAACTGGGCAACATAATCAAAGACAATGGCAACATGTTGGTGGTGCAACATTTTTTAAAAAAAATAAATAAATCTCTGACCATGAGACCCCTCTCCAGTCCCCGCTGATTCGCTGCTCCACTGTCAACAAAGCAACAACACCAACAGTAGCCAATACAGTGTCTTTAAAATGATGGACCATGTTCTGATGATGGATCAAAAAATGTTGGACCATTGTCACACTGAAGAGGACAAGAATGACCTTTACAACTCTGTAAAATTTTTCATTTCTGAAAGTGAACCAGACATCACACAATGCCAATGATTAAATCTGTCATGGCTAACAGGCCCAATGATACCGCTGCCATGGCCTGCTTGTCCATCATGTTTTTTCTTGGACAGCTGCTGTTGCTTCCTTCCCTGCACGAAGTAAATATAACAAACCTGAAACTTCTTTCAAAAAAGGGAAACTAGTTTGGAAAATAAGGAAGCAATGTCTTTGTCTGGCTGTCAAACATCCAAACTATTGTTTCTCCCTAATAAGGGATAATTTTTGGACTGCTTGGTAAAAGGCCATTGCTTCTACCATATTCAATGGCAGAACAGGTCCCAAAAAGAGATCAGTTTTAGAATGTTTTTCATTTTTAAAAGCAAAATCATTCCAGCAATGAGGTGTGTTATTACACAGGTTGCCTGTTGCCACCTTTTACCATCCGTTTACACACAGATACATACTGTATGTTGATGTCACTTTGACAGTACTGAAGCTGTCTTTGTGGGTTTTCCATTTTAAAAAAAGGGGTGACCATATGATTGCTGACAAGTAAAATAACAAATGCACACACTCCGCCACTGCTCCGATCTCTGGGTATTGGCTGCAGAAGTGTTGTCACTACTACAGCGCACATCACTTCTTCACTTCTTCAGTGATTCTTAGTGATTGGCTGCGGCTGCGGCTATGATCTGCACTTTAATAATGACATCACGGCTGCATCCAATCCACAGAGTCCCTGTGTTGCACCCAGAGAGGCAGAGTACTATCTCAATTTTTAGATATCTGCAATCATTTGATCATCACTTTTTGGGGTTATGTGCACATGGTATGTTTTAGACACCATCACAGCTGCTGAGATTTCCCAAGGAAAGCCTCTTAACTAGTGCTCTTGAGGCTGCTATGCCGCCTGTGTCTTTTTCTCTATACTGTTAAGTACACTGCTCAAAAAAATAAAGGGAACACTTAAACAACACAATGTAACTCCAAGTCAATCACACTTCTGTGAAATCAACCTGTCCAGTTATGGAGCAACGCTGATTGTGAATCAATTTCTGCTGTTGTGCAAAAGGAACAGACGACAGGTAGAAATGATGGCAGTTAGTCAGACACCCCCTATAAAGGAGCAGTTCTGCAGGTGGTGACCCCAGACCATTTCTCTGTTCTCATGCTTTTTGGATGTTGTTTTGGTCACTTTTGCATTTTGTCTTTGCTCTCATCCCTAGAGGTACAGTAGCATGAGGCGGTGTCTACAACCCACAGAAGTTGCTCAGGTAGTGCAGCTCATCCATGATGGCACATCAATGAGAGCTGTGGCAAGAGGGGTAGCTGTGTCTGTCAGCACAGTGTCCAAAGCATGGAGCAGATACCAGGAGACAGGCCAGAACACCAGCAGACTTGGAGAGGGCCATAGGAGGGTAAGAACCCAGCATCAGGACCGCTACCTCCTCCTTGGTGCAAGGAGGATCAGGAGGAGCAGTCCACTAACATCCATGTGTCTGCTCAAACTGTCAGACACAGACTCCATGAGGGTGTTATGAGGCCCAGCGCCCACGAATGGGTTTTGTGCTTACAACCCAACACCGTGTAGGGCGATTGGCATTTGCCAGAGAACACCAAGATTGGCAGATTCCACATTGGTGCCCTGTGCTCTTCACGGATGAAAGCAGGCTCACACTGAGCACATGGGACAGACATGACCGAGTCTGGAGACGCCATGGAGAATGTTCTGCTGCCTGCAACATCCTCCAGCATGACCGGTTTGGCAGTGAGTCAGTAATGGTGTGGCATTTCTTTATTGAGCAGCACAGCCCTCCATGTGCTAGCCAGAGGTACCCTGACTGACATTAGGTACTGGGATGAGATCCTCAGACCCATTGTGAGTGTTACGGATCCGGGTGGTGGAACATCTGTGCTGAGATGCAAGGAGGGACCAGAAGGGCGTAACTAAATGCCAACTCGGACCGACCCTGGCCACACGGCGGCTTAGTCGACTCCGTGAACCAAGGAGGGACAGGGCAGGTGAACCAGGTGCCACTCTGGAACTGACCTTGTGTGAGAGCAGGTGACTCCCATCGGTCAGGTGGCTGAGGCTGACAGGTACAGCGGATGATCAGGGCAGGTAGCCTGACTAGTGTTCGTGTAGGCAAGCAGGCGGGCACGGCAGGTACACAGGCAGGCGGGCATGGCAGGTAGACAGGCAGGCGGGCACGGCTGATAGATAGACTGGTGTGCATGGCTTATAGACAGGCAGGCGGGCACGGCTGATAGACAGACTGGCGGGCACTGGAACCTGAGGGCTGAGAAGAGTGTTAGCACACAAACAACAACCTTGCACAGGCACCTCCATTTTTGAGGAGGTGCTTTAATTAGGAGTGGTCCTCCGGCCGTTGGCCAGGGACTCTTTAGGATGGCGCGCGTGGCCCCTTTAAGAGGGAGGGAGCGAGCGTGTTCGCGCCCTAAGCACAGTGCCCAGGAAGCTGCGCGCGGTGCGCGCAACAGCAACAGGGGAGCTGGAGGACTCCGGACTGGGACCGCGGCGATGAGAACGGCGTCTCTGCCTCCGGCATATCTGCCCGGCAGGAGGCAGAGACGCTGATGCTACCGTACCACCCCTTTATGCCCCCTCTTCTTTAGGCCCACAAGAAATTTTTCTAGAAGACGAGGGGCATGAATGTTCTCCCTGGGCTCCCAAGATCTCTCCTCAGGACCAAACCCCTTCCAATCCACAAGAAAGAAAGTCTTTCCTCTTACTTGATGGGCAAAATGTTTTCTACCTCAAAGACGTCCTCAGCGGAGACTGGAGCTGGAGTGGTACTGGATCGTCAGAGAAAGAATTAAGGACAACCGGTTTGAGGAGAGACACGTGAAAGGAGATGGGGATCCATAAGGAGGCAGGGAGTCTCAGCTTGTAAGCCACTGGATTTATTTGGTTCAGAATCTCGAATGGACCGATGAACCACGGACCCAACTTGTATGATGGTATCTTGAGACGGACATATTTAGAGGAAAGCCAGACCTTGCCTCCCGGATGGAATTGAGGCGGATCCAGACGTCTCTTATCAGCATGCTTCTTCATCTTCTCGGAGGACTGAAGAAGCGCAGATCTAGTGTCTTCCCAAATCGCAGAAAATTAACTGACAAGAGACTCCGCGGCAGGATTGTCCACAGAAGAAGAGACGGGAAACATAATCCGGGGGTGTCGACCATAGACCACAAAAAGTGGAGACTTAGCAGAAGACTCACTCACATGGTTGTTATAGGAAAACTCGGCCCAGGGCAGGAGCTCAACCCAATCGCTATGGTGAGCGTTGACAAAGTGCCGAAGAAAATTGGTGAGGATCTGATTGACACGTTCCACTTGACCACTGGACTGAGGATGATAGGCCGAAGAAAAATCCAAAGAGACATCCAGCAGCTTGCATGTGGCTCTCCAAAAGCGAGAAGTAAACTGAACTCCTCGGTCCGAGACAATGTGGAGGGGTAAGCCATGGAGATGGAAGATGTGACGGAAGAAGTCCTTAGCCAGCACAGGTGCAGACGGAAGACCAGGCAGAGGGATGAAGTGAGCCATCTTGGAGAAGTGGTTGGCGACCACCCAAATGACAGTACAACCGGCCGATACAGGAAGATCCGTGATGAAATCCATTGCAATATGTTGCCACAGACTGGAAGGCACGGGAAGAGGAAGGAGATGACCGGCTGGAAGCATCCTAGGTATCTTGTTATGGGCACAAGAGGAACAAGCCGCGACAAAATCCGCAACATCCTTATGCAGGGTGGGCCACCAATAATGCCGGGCAACGAGTAGAAGCGTCTTCCTCTGGCCGGCATGGCCATCCAGTTTGGACGAATGGCCACAGAGTAAGACCCTCTTCCGATCCTGAGCCGTTACAAAGGTCTTACCAGGAGGTAGATGAGACAGGTCAAATGGAGCAACAGTCATAATTCTGGAGGGGTCAATGATGTGTAGAGGCTCCTCCTCTAGGTCGGAAGACAGAAAAGAGCGACATAGAGCGTCAGCTTTAATGTTCTTGTCTACCGGGCGGTAATGGAGAGTGAAGCAGAATCGAGCAAAGAACAAAGACCATCTGGCCTGATGCGGGTTTAGTCTTTGGGCGTTCAGCAAATAAGCAAGGTTTTTATGGTCAGTGTAGATGACCACCGGGTGCAGAGCCCCCTCAAGCAAATAGCGCCAGTCCTCCAGCGCTAATTTGATGACTAGCAGTTCTCGATCCCCTATGGAGTAATTGCGCTCGGACGGAGAGAAGAGTTTGGAAAAGAAGCCTGAGGTCACCATTCACCGGGACAAGGATTTCTGGGTAATAAATGGATATGAATAGCGGTACCAGAGCGCCAATAACAGGGCAAAAATATTAAAAGGACTGATTTATTAATATACACACAACGCGTTTCGGTGGACACAGCCACCTTCATCAGGTGTGACAAGCAGCAAACAATTGATCCTTATATACATTTGACTAGGTATACAATTACTTAAAAGGGGCGGGGCCAGATACAGAGTAATACCTCTATATTAACCCCTTGAGTTCATATATGCTCAATAGAGTAAAAAGGATTGTTATAAAATAATGCCTAATGAAGCATATAGGGTTCTTATAAAAAGGATTCGCTGTAAAAAAACAACAACTTGTGAATCCTATAATCTTAATACTTCATAGGATATATTGTCATCTACCACCCTATATTTTAGATTATATAAAAAAATAATAATAATTTTTACATACAACATAAAACAATGCATAAATATAAAGTATAAAATTACAATCAGTTTCTATCATTATAATTAGGAAAAGTAGACGAAGAAAGGAAAGAGAAAAAAAAGAGAAAAAAAAAAAAAAAAAAAAAAATTCCAAAAAAAAATTTCCAAAAAAAAAAAAAATTTTAAAAAAAAAATCCCCCCCCCAAAAAAAAAAAAAAAAAAAAAAAATAAAAAAAAAAAAAATTTTTCTTTAAATTTTTTCTCCCTTCTCTCTCTCTCCTCCCTCCTCCCCTCCCTCTCTCCTTTCCCCTCTTCCCTCCTTCTCTCTCTCCTCCCCCCTCCTCCTCCATATAAAAGATATATATAATAAATTTGCTAAAATATGAAAACAATTATTTAAAAAGTTGTCTTCTCTATATTAAGGTTCAAACCTTCAGGAGACGAGGTTCCCATTTTGAAAATCCAATAATTTTCACGTGTAATGAGACGATTTAGTCTATCAGGGTGTGTATCAACTATATGATCAATGATAGTTAGTTTTAGGTTATTAGGATTTTTTTGATGTTCTTTTAAGAAATGATTAGAAACACTATGTAGGGGAAAGCCGTTTCTAATATTTTGGCGATGTTTATTTAATCTGGAGTGCATTTCCTGGATAGTGCGGCCAATGTATTGCAGGCCGCAGGTGCACTGGAGCAGATAGATCACATATGAGGACTGACATGTAAGTCTAAAGCGAATGGGATAGATCTCTCCAGTGACCGCAGAGACGAATGTTTTGGCTCCGTTATCAATGGATTGACAGCATAAGCATTTAGGGACATTACATTTATAACATCCATTATTGCTGATAGGAGCTGAATGGTTCGGTCTTCTACCAATTGTTGTATTGCTAGGGGCTATATAGTTTCCTAGATTTTTACTCCTCCGATATATGACATGAGGAAATTCCGGTAAATGACCAGTTAATATTGGATCATTACTTAAAATGAACCAGTATTTTTTTAATAAACTGGATAACACTTGCGTAGGTTTACCATAGGTAGTAATCAGATTTAAACTGAAATCGTTGTATGGCTCTTGACTGGTATTCTTGGATTTGTTGATACACAGGTTCTGTGATAGGGATCTAGTTTTGGAGAAAGCATCCTCTAATAATTTCCGGGGGTATCCCTTAGCTCTAAAACGTTTTTGTAAAACCTTAGATTCCAGAAAAAAATCCGAATCATGTGTACAATTTTTTCTGACACGCCAATATTGACCGTATGGAATATTTCTAATCCAGCTGGGTAGATGGCCACTGTCAAATTCAAGATAGCTATTTACATCCACTTCCTTAAAGTGGGTAGATGTGGATATTTTACCCGAATTGTCTATATTTATCTGAAGGTCAAGATATTGAATATTACTCTCAGATATGGTAGACCCCAGTCGTTAGAGTTTAATTCATCAATAAATTTGGCAGCCTCCACAGTATTTCCCCTCCATATAATAAACAGATCGTCTATAAAGCGGCGGTACATAACGATGGATTTATCGGCGCCGAGGGATTGCGCGATGTGGATAGACTCGAATGCCCCCATATATAGATTTGCATAACTGGGGGCAAACCTCGTCCCCATCGCGCAGCCCCTCAGCTGCCGATACATCACCCCCTCAAAAGAAAATACATTGTTCTCAAGAATGAAAGTTATACCCCTCAATAAAAAGTTTTTTTGAGGATCTTGTAAGTTAGGGTCCTCATCTAGGAATTTTTTAATTGCCTGTAAACCCAATACATGTGTGATATTGGAATAAAGAGAGCTTATATCGAGTGTAATAAGAAGACAGCCTGGAAGAGGGGGTAATTCTCTCAATAGTCTAATTAAATGTGTGGAATCCTTTAAATGAGAATCTAGGGATAAAACGTACTTCTGTAAAAAAAGATCAATATAGTGGGATAAATTGGATGTGATAGAATTAATACCAGAAATAATAGGACGTCCAGGGGGATTAAATTTATCTTTATGAATTTTGGGTAAAAAATAAAAATAAGGGACTTTGAATTTTTTAATGTCTAAAAAGGATTTTTCTTTTTTGTTGAGGAAGCCAGCTGTAGAGGCCCCTGCTACAAGTCCTTTGTACTCCAAAAAAATGGTTACAGATGGGTCTGCTTCTAATTTCACGTAGTAGTTTGAGTCGTCTAAGATTCTGAGGCCCTCCTTGATGTACCAGCCCCTGTTCATTATCACAGTCCCCCCTCCCTTATCTGCTCTCTTTATAATTATTTCTTTATTATCCTGAAGGGTTTTTAATGCACATTTCTCCTGGTAGCTCAAGTTATTCACTTTTTTAGAAATTGGGGGGAATGTCCTAAGGTCCCTCAAAATTAATTGTTGGAAAGTTTCAAGGTGTGAACCTTTGTGATGTAATGAATAAAAATTATTTTTCCCCTTCACATTTACATGAGTGAAAGGGTCCAGTAATGGGGGGCCTGGTATATTAGATTCTTGAATGGAGGGGGATACTGTTGAGCATGAACTAATAGGATGTGATTTTCTCTTATCTTCCAATAGAAAATGTCTTTTTAGTGTCAATTTCCTTATAAATTCATTTAAATCACAGAACAAAGTGAAATTATTAAATGGGACAGCTGGACAGAAAGATAATCCTCGACCTAACAAGGATCGTTCAGCTTCAGATAGCACATAGCTAGAAATATTAAAAATGCCCCCACAACCGATAGGGGTTTCTATCTGCAGGGAATTTGTATTCTGGTTCATTGGCAAGATTTCATTTTCTTTATATTTGGATTGTGTCTCAATTTCGGCATTTGGACTATTTTTGTTATTGAGGCCTCGGGTTTTACCACTCCCTCTACATCCCCTAAATTTCTTTTTCGTTTTGGACAACGTCCGGGGACCACGTGAAAAAAATGTGTAATTTTCGTTTTATTAGTTTGAGATGCAACTGCATTCTGTGTTTGAGGATTTATCAAGATACTATTCTCATTCAAAATCGGAGATAATTCCAAGGATGTCATTCTGTTTATAGGGGGTTTTATGTGGTTTATACCATTTGTTTTATCAGAAGGTCTCCCTTGATTAAAAATATTCAGGTGTATTTCTGATTGCTCAACAACACTGATCAGATTGTTGATTGATAAAAGGAATACTCTGGCTATGCATGCTTTAGAAACAATAGCTAAAATTAAAGGGGATTTGGAGTTCTTTTCTTCATCTGCGGAATATTTTGCCACAGATAATGAGGTAAAACTAAGACTGGCTAAGTTTGAAAATGATTTAATAAATAAAAAAGCCAAAAAATATGAAAGAGATATAAAAGACTCTAAAAAAGAAAAAATCCAATCACCACTTCAAATTTCACCTGTTCCCATCATCTCTATGCAGAGAACAACTAGGGATAATCCATCATCCCCTATTCTAAGCAATGATCCTGATAACCATACAAAACAAGTGAATAGTTTTCAAAAACAGTTTTTTATGAATAAAAAACAACAAGCAATATATGAGACTCATAAAAAGAAGTTATCCATTAAAAATAATTACAAGAAAAATACTGCATTTAATTCTAATTTGGAAAAAAATAATGACCTTATAATAGAGGGAATGTGTATGGAAATTACTCCTCCCTCCATACTGATTACTGATCCACCTATTTTATCCACACAAGCAGCAGATGTAGAATTTATTGCTAATCCGTCTACTATTTCCACACAAGTAGCAGATATTGATGAACTGAACTTCACATTACATATTAACACACAGGAGATATCCCATAGTGGATCTAATATCTCAGAGCTTTCTAGTGCAATACAGACTCCTATTGCTGGGGAGTCATCTGGTCAGATCCCGATAGCGGATACACTGAATATTTTTAATCAAGGGAGACCTTCTGATAAAACAAATGGTATAAACCACATAAAACCCCCTATAAACAGAATGACATCCTTGGAATTATCTCCGATTTTGAATGAAAATAGTATCTTGATAAATCCTCAAACACAGAATGCAGTTGCATCTCAAACTAATAAAACGAAAATTACACATTTTTTTCACGTGGTCCCCGGACGTTGTCCAAAACGAAAAAGAAATTTAGGGGATGTAGAGGGAGTGGTAAAACCCGAGGCCTCAATAACAAAAATAGTCCAAATGCCGAAATTGAGACACAATCCAAATATAAAGAAAATGAAATCTTGCCAATGAACCAGAATACAAATTCCCTGCAGATAGAAACCCCTATCGGTTGTGGGGGCATTTTTAATATTTCTAGCTATGTGCTATCTGAAGCTGAACGATCCTTGTTAGGTCGAGGATTATCTTTCTGTCCAGCTGTCCCATTTAATAATTTCACTTTGTTCTGTGATTTAAATGAATTTATAAGGAAATTGACACTAAAAAGACATTTTCTATTGGAAGATAAGAGAAAATCACATCCTATTAGTTCATGCTCAACAGTATCCCCCTCCATTCAAGAATCTAATATACCAGGCCCCCCATTACTGGACCCTTTCACTCATGTAAATGTGAAGGGGAAAAATAATTTTTATCCATTACATCACAAAGGTTCACACCTTGAAACTTTCCAACAATTAATTTTGAGGGACCTTAGGACATTCCCCCCAATTTCTAAAAAAGTGAATAACTTGAGCTACCAGGAGAAATGTGCATTAAAAACCCTTCAGGATAATAAAGAAATAATTATAAAGAGAGCAGATAAGGGAGGGGGGACTGTGATAATGAACAGAGGCTGGTACATCAAGGAGGGCCTCAGAATCTTAGACGACTCAAACTACTACGTGAAATTAGAAGCAGACCCATCTGTAACCATTTTTTTGGAGTACAAAGGACTTGTAGCAGGGGCCTCTACAGCTGGCTTCCTCAACAAAAAAGAAAAATCCTTTTTAGACATTAAAAAATTCAAAGTCCCTTATTTTTATTTTTTACCCAAAATTCATAAAGATAAATTTAATCCCCCTGGACGTCCTATTATTTCTGGTATTAATTCTATCACATCCAATTTATCCCCCTATATTGATCTTTTTTTACAGAAGTACGTTTTATCCCTAGATTCTCATTTAAAGGATTCCACACATTTAATTAGACTATTGAGAGAATTACCCCCTCTTCCAGGCTGTCTTCTTATTACACTCGATATAAGCTCTCTTTATTCCAATATCACACATGTATTGGGTTTACAGGCAATTAAAAAATTCCTAGATGAGGACCCTAACTTACAAGATCCTCAAAAAAACTTTTTATTGAGGGGTATAACTTTCATTCTTGAGAACAATGTATTTTCTTTTGAGGGGGTGATGTATCGGCAGCTGAGGGGCTGCGCGATGGGGACGAGGTTTGCCCCCAGTTATGCAAATCTATATATGGGGGCATTCGAGTCTATCCACATCGCGCAATCCCTCGGCGCCGATAAATCCATCGTTATGTACCGCCGCTTTATAGACGATCTGTTTATTATATGGAGGGGAAATACTGTGGAGGCTGCCAAATTTATTGATGAATTAAACTCTAACGACTGGGGTCTTTCCTTTACCTCTACCATATCTGAGAGTAATATTCAATATCTTGACCTTCAGATAAATATAGACAATTCGGGTAAAATATCCACATCTACCCACTTTAAGGAAGTGGATGTAAATAGCTATCTTGAATTTGACAGTGGCCATCTACCCAGCTGGATTAAAAATATTCCATACGGTCAATATTGGCGTGTCAGAAAAAATTATACACATGATTCGGATTTTTTTCTGGAATCTAAGGTTTTACAAAAACGTTTTAGAGCTAAGGGATACCCCCGGAAATTATTAGAGGATGCTTTCTCCAAAACTAGATCCCTATCACAGAACCTGTGTATCAACAAATCCAAGAATACCAGTCAAGAGCCATACAGCGATTTCAGTTTAAATCTGATTACTACCTATGGTAAACCTACGCAAGTGTTATCCAGTTTATTAAAAAAATACTGGTTCATTTTAAGTAATGATCCAATATTAACTGGTCATTTACCGGAATTTCCTCATGTCATATATCGGAGGAGTAAAAATCTAGGAAACTATATAGCCCCTAGCAATACAACAATTGGTAGAAGACCGAACCATTCAGTTCCTATTAGCAATAATGGATGTTATAAATGTAATGTCCCTAAATGCTTATGCTGTCAATCCATTGATAACGGAGCCAAAACATTCGTCTCTGCGGTCACTGGAGAGATATATCCCATTCGCTTTAGACTTACATGTCAGTCCTCATATGTGATCTATCTGCTCCAGTGCACCTGCGGCCTGCAATACATTGGCCGCACTATCCAGGAAATGCCCTCCAGATTAAATAAACATCGCCAAAATATTAGAAACGGCTTTCCCCTACATAGTGTTTCTAATCATTTCTTAAAAGAACATCAAAAAAATCCTAATAACCTAAAACTAACTATCATTGATCATATAGTTGATACACACCCTGATAGACTAAATCGTCTCATTACACGTGAAAATTATTGGATTTTCAAAATGGGAACCTTGTCTCCTGAAGGTTTGAACCTTAATATAGAGAAGACAACTTTTTAAATAATTGTTTTCATATTTTAGCAAATTTATTATATATATCTTTTATATGGAGGAGGAGGGGGGAGGAGAGAGAGAAGGAGGGAAGAGGGGAAAGGAGAGAGGGAGGGGAGGAGGGAGGAGAGAGAGAGAAGGGAGAAAAAATTTAAAGAAAAATTTTTTATTTTTTTTTTTTTATTTTTTTTATTTATTTTTTATTTTTTTATTTTTTTTTTTTAATTTTTTTTTTTTTTTTTGGAATTTTTTTTTGGAATTTTTTTTTTTTTTTTTTTTTCTCTTTTTTTTCTCTTTCCTTTCTTCGTCTACTTTTCCTAATTATAATGATAGAAACTGATTGTAATTTTATACTTTATATTTATGCATTGTTTTATGTTGTATGTAAAAATTATTATTATTTTTTTATATAATCTAAAATATAGGGTGGTAGATGACAATATATCCTATGAAGTATTAAGATTATAGGATTCACAAGTTGTTGTTTTTTTACAGCGAATCCTTTTTATAAGAACCCTATATGCTTCATTAGGCATTATTTTATAACAATCCTTTTTACTCTATTGAGCATATATGAACTCAAGGGGTTAATATAGAGGTATTACTCTGTATCTGGCCCCGCCCCTTTTAAGTAATTGTATACCTAGTTAAATGTATATAAGGATCAATTGTTTGCTGCTTGTCACACCTGATGAAGGTGGCTGTGTCCACCGAAACGCGTTGTGTGTATATTAATAAATCAGTCCTTTTAATATTTTTGCCCTGTTATTGGCGCTCTGGTACCGCTATTCATATCCATTTATTGTCCCTTTCCCCCTGTTGGGGTGCGGTAGAGCTGCCTTTAACTTATTGTTCTTTCACCTGTGGGAGGAATTTAATTAGAATCACTACCCTGGTTTTCCAAGCTGCGCTGCCCTAACCCCTCCGGAACGCTGCCGGGGGTGTTGGTGAAGCTGGGCGTCCATCTCGGCGTTACATGCAACTAACCTGACCACGTGATCCACCACCGAGAGATCAGGATCTGTGAACGCCGCTGGAAATAGATGACAGCCACCAACAGAGCGGAGCTTGTGGAGCTTTACACTGGGGTTGTGCAGAGGTGCACAACTTCATAAGGTTAGTAGCCATCCTCACACCCCTCTAACAATTGCAATACTGAGTCACCCATTGCGCCTTGTTCTCTCCTCTCTTTACATAAGGATTTCTGGGTAAGCACTGCTCCGGCACCGGAGGAAGAGGCATCAACCTCCAGGAAGAACTGTTTATTGCAATCCGGATGGTGTAGCACAGGAGCGGAGGAGAAGGCTTGTTTAAGAGAGATAAAGGTATTCTCTGCCTCGGAAGATTTGCTCCCTTACGGGTAAGAGCAGAGATGGGAGATGTCCCGGAGGAGAAATGAGGAATGAAGAGGAGGTAATAGTCATTATCGGTCTTTACTCCTCTTTGGTCAGACCTCATCTGGAATACTGTGTACAGTTTTGGGCACCACATTTTAAAAAAGACATAGACAAACTGGAGCAAGTTCAGAGAAGAGCGACCAGAATGGTGACTGGTCTGCAAACCATGTCCTATGAGGAACGGTTGCAGGATTTGGGAATGTTTAGCTTGCAAAAAAGAAGACTGAGAGGAGACTTAATAGCTGTCTACAAATATGTCAAGGGCTGTCACATTGTAGAAGGATCATCTTTATTCTCATTTGCACAAGGAAAGACTAGAAGCAATGGGATGAAACTAAATGGGAGGAGACACAGATTAGATATTAGAAAAAACTTTTTGACAGTTAGGGTGATTAATGAGTGGAACAGGCTGCCACGAGAGGTGGTGAGTTCCCCTTCAATGAACGTCTTCAACAGAGGCTGGACAGACATCTGTCTGAGATGATCTATTGAATCCTGCTTTGAGCAGGGGGTTGGACCAGATGACCCAGGAGGTCCCTTCCTACTCTACCATTCTATGATTCTATGATTCTATGATTCTATGATTCTCTATATTGTCACAATAAAAGCAGATCCCCTCGGCACGACGTGTCTCCTGGCTAGACTTGACCATCTTAACTTGATCAATGTGAATAGGCTCTGGAGAAGACACTTGGGGGAGTGCAGGCTGCGAGACTGGACTTTGGAGGATGGGAGCGATGCGCCAAGGTTTCCTCTCATGGGTCATCTCCTTAGCACGTTCCAGAAAATGGATGTCAATCCTGGTAGCTAATGACACCAGGTCGTCCAGGGAGGGAGGTATGTCACGACCGGCTAGCTCATCCTTGATCCGTCTGGAAAGGCCCTCCCAAAAGGTGGACACGAGGGTTCAGAATTGCACGGCATACTGGCCCACAGAAAGACTCCCTTGGCGGAGTCGGAGAAGTGAGGAGGCAGTAGAAAATTTTTGTCCAGGCTCATCGAACACCTTCCGGAAAGCCATGAGGAAAGCCTGGAGATCGGACACCAGAGGATCCCCTCTCTCCCACAGAGGGTTAAGCCACGCCAACGCCTCTCCAGTGAGGTGAGACATGATGATTGCCACCTTGTCCTGGTCGGAGGTGAACTGGTGTGCCAGAAGTTCAAAGTGCAGCGTGCACTGGTTTATGAAGCCCCAACATAGGACAGAGTCACCACCAAAATGTGGAGGCGCAGAAAGCCGGGGTCCAAAGCCGGGTGCTACAGCTCCACTGGGTTGAGGTGCCGCCGGAGCGGGTGCCGCTCGGTTAGAGGGAGACACAGTCGGGGTGGACAGCTCGTTCAAGCGGGAGTTGACTGTCCGCAGATAAGACAGGATAGTATTCTGTTGGGATCTCTGGCGAGAGACCTCTTGGTACAGGTCTGAGAGCGAAGGAGCCTTGGAGCCACCGGGTTCCATGGCCTGTGCAAACTGTTATGGATCCGGGTGGTGGAACCTCTGTGCTGAGATGCAAGGAGGGACCAGAGGGTCGTAACTAAGTGCCAACTCGGACCGATCCTGGCCACACGGCGGCTTAGTCGACTCCGTGAACCAAGGAGGGATTGGGCAGGTGAACCAGGTGCCACTCTAGGACCGACCTTGTGTGAGAGCAGGCGACTCCCACGGGTCAGGTGGCTGAGGCTGACAGGTACAGCGGATGAGCATGGCAGGTAGCCTGACGGGTTATCCAGGTAGGCAAGCAGGCAGGCACAGCAGGTAACCTGATAGGTGATCCGAGTAGGCAAGCCGGCGGGCATGGCAGGTAGACAGGCTGGCGGGCACGGCTGATAGACAGGCAGGCGGGCACGGTTGATAGACAGGCTGGCGGGCACGGCTGATAGACAGACTGGCGGGCACTGGAACCTAAGGGCTGAGGAGAGTGTTAGCCCACAAACAACAACCTTGCACAGGCACCTCCATTTTGGAGGAGGTGCTTTAAATAGGAGTTGTCCTCCGGCCATTGGCCGGGGACTCTTTAGGACAACGCGTGGCCCCTTTAAGAGGGAGGGAGCGCGCCTTAAACACAGTGCCCGGGAAGCTGCGCTGTGCACACAACAGCAGCAGGGGAGATGGAGGACGCCGGACCGGGACCGCGGTGGTGAGGGGAAAGGCGTCTCTGCCTGGCAGGAGGCAGAGACGCCGATACTACAGTGTGACCATATCCAGGTGCAGTGGCCCTGGGTTCTTTCTGATGCATGACATCGCTAGGCCTCATGTGGCTGAAGTGTGTCAGCAGTTCCTGCATGATGAAGGCATTGATGCTATGGACAGGCCCGCCCGTTCCCCAGACCTGAATCCACTCGAGAACATCTGACACATCATGTCTCGTTCCATCCACCAATGCCACGTTGCACCACAAACTGTCCAGGAGTTGACTGATGCTTTAATCCAGGTCTAGGAGGGAGATCCCTCAGGAGAACATCTGCTGCCTCATCAGGAGCATGCTCAGGCGTTGTAGGGAGGTCATATAGGCACGTGGAAGACACACACACTACTGAGCAGCATTTCCTTGTCTTGAGGCATTTTCACTGAAGTTGGATCAGCCTGTAATTTGATTTTCCACTTTGATTTTGTGCATCACTCCAAATCCAGGGCTCCATGGGATATTCATTTTGATTTACATTTATCATGTTTATGTTTTATTGTTCTCAACGCTTCACTATGTAATGAATAAAGATTTACAACTGGAATATTTCATTCAGTGATATCTAGGATGCGGTATTTTAGTGTTCCCTTTTTTTTTTTTTGAGCAGTGTATAAAGAGCGGGTGTGTCCTGAGCGGAAACTGCCCAAAGAATGAGCATGTCACTTCTTTTAACCACTTCAAGGTTTCCAAACTCTGAAACGGTCAAAAAAGTGATATAAGACAGAAAATGTGCACAACAGTGTCGTTTTGACATTGCTGTGCATTATGCTAATTTTACGTGGAGCTTTTTCAAGCAGATTCCAGGTGGAATGCACTGAGCGGAAACACTCCAAATCCTCCTCCAAATATCTAAACTACTCAAAAACTTGGGAGTCTCTGCTCAGTGGCTATATGCACACGAAATCTTTTTCAGACAGATGCTACAATGGAAACTGAATAAAAAGCCTATCAAAAAACATTTAAAAGAATTAAACATAAGCAAAGCTAGGTAAAAGCGAATTGTTGTTCATATGTTCAGGCTTTTGAACGTCTTTTAATCACTAGAGGTTTCTAAGAATGGTAAATGGTAATAAGAAGAGACCGGTCCATTCTTTTTGAGTTTTCTGCACCAAAACCCTCTGTGCTTCAAAATACAAGTCAATAGGAAAGCTCAAAAGAAACCTGAAAGATGAAAGCGTTTTGCCATAGTTTTTGCTTTTAAAAAATATGCTAGCGGTTTCTTTATTATTCAATGGAATTTAAAAGAAACAACCGGAAAACAGCTGTGAAAAATGATTTCATAAAAACAATTGTAAACCCCTCAAAAATAATGCCTGCTGAAAAACCCTCAGGAAAACGCTCATGAAATGAACAAAAAAACACCATAAAAAAAGATTCAGGAAAAAGACTCCAGAGTTTCCAGAATAATCTTCTGCTTGAAAAACATTGTGTGCACATAGCCAGGTTCTGTTCTGGAAACGCTGCACAACAGCTCCATGTGTACATAGCCTAAAAAGCTTGAAAGGCATTGGGTCATGGGTGCATACTTCTTCTCAGGGTAATTTGACGATTAGGAGCATTTTTGATTCATGAAATTGATACAGCCTAAGTCAAATTTTTTGAAGTTAATTTGATCTTCCCTAGTAATAAACCTAGATATATATACAGTACAGACCAAAAGTTTGGACACACCTTCTCATTTAAAGATTTTTATGTATTTTCCTGACTATGAAAATTGTACATTCACACTGATGGCATCAAAACTATGAATTAACACATGTGGAATTATATACTTAACAAAAAAGTGTGAAACAACTGAAGATATGTCTTATTTTCTAGGTTCTTCAAAGTAGCCACCTTTTGCTTTGATGACTGTGACTCACCCCCTGGGCCAGTGCTGTAGTGCGGCGCGCGTGCGCGCGGGGGATACCCGGAGCCGGATCCGATGGGGGTAGTAGTCTTCGTGTGGCGGTGACCCGGTCCACGCCCAGGGTGGTCAAACTTAGTGGCGGTTATTGGTATGATGGTATTAGTGTCCGACTACGCCACCCGTTGAATGCGGTTATGAAACCGCCGCTGCAGGGCAGACCGCTGAGGCCGGTGGTATAGGTGTGCAGCAATGTTGATATAACCCCCAACGGGAGAGGTATGGCCTCAGGGCAGCGGATGTGGATGATGTTGGGAGTGATGGTGTGGATGTCCCAGCACTAATGGTGCGACAAGGAAGCACGGAAACGCGAGGGTACAGTTCAGGGCCTTTACTGATGGTACAAGGCAAATTCCCCCGGGAGTACTGGCTAGTAGTTGGGGCCTGGTTAGTCTGCAAGTAAGCCGGAGTTCCCCTGGCCAGGTGGAGTTGTAGGCCTTCCCGTTAGTCTGTACCCTTCCTGGCTACCCTGCTTTCGGCGGTTACAAGTAGCCCACGTCCCTGGGTATACCGTGTGGTGCTCACCCGTATGGCTGGTGACCTGGGGCCTCCTGTTAGCCTCCGCTCTGGGATGGCGGTGCTGGTCCCTTCGTTGTGACTGAGCCTCCGGGCTTTTATGGCCAGAGGACCTGGAATCCCCTGCCGGATGGATTCTGCTGCTGGGTATATCTTAGTCCCCACAGCCTCGGACTCCTGTGTCCGGTTTTAGTACCTTCTCCCAGGGCGAGCTCTGCACAGCTCCAGCCCCTGGCGCTTCTCCTTGGCTCCTACAGAGCTCCTGAGGTCTATCTGTCCCTGTTTCTGCGTGTCCAGACCAGACTCCGTCTCTGTCTGGAACTCCTCTCTCTAACCCTGCTTCAGCCCCAGTTTATATAGGGGAAGTTCTTCCCCTCCCAGGACTGGGCAGGAGGTGTGGCATGCTTAGGATTCCTGCCCAGGAGACCTCCCACCTGCTCACAGACGTAATACTGCTATTACTGTGGAAACCAGACCCCTGGGGTGCCACATTCCCCCCTAGTGAAATTTAGTACTCCCGGACTAAACATAACAGGGTATAAACAATAACAATTAAATACATGAGATGGTCACGGCGTGTCCGTAACCGGGAAGCAATAAGGGTGTCCATTTCACCAAAGAACAGGGAGCCGTAACCAGGTAGGGGTCTGTCCTGCCCCGAGTCTTTAACAGTCTGTAGTCCATTCCTGGGTTACGCTCCAAACATATTTACAACAGAGTTCCGTTGCTCACTGTCCTTAACCTGTCAGTCCATATAAAGAAACCTGTAACTGAAAAACATAATTAGCAACGGCTACAACAAAACAGGTAAACATAAAATAGTTAAAGCAACTAGCCAACTCAGATTCTCCAACGTACGGGCATCTGGCCTCTGGTAACCCTAGTGGACCTACGGAGCTCACTAACTGGTCCTGCACTACAGGGTGTAGGAGGTGTTATGGGCAGGCTGGGCAGCTTTCTGCGCACTCTTTGGCTCACTAGGGGCACGGCAGGCTCACTACTAGCAGAGGGTTGATCCTCCTGTACTGCTGGTGTGGACTCTTCTACCTCTTGGGCCGGCTGCTCTTCCAGCTCTACTGGTTCTTCTGTAGGCACTTGCGGGACTGGCTGGAGAAAGGTGAGGACGGGTACCATGACAGCACCGTTTACTTGTGTCCAAGACCGGGGGAAGTCTCAGAGTACAGTCCTGATCATTTCTTCCCTTTCCTCTGCGGGTCGAGGGTTTTCTTGATCTTCTTCTTCAGGGCTTTGCAGCTGCTCGGGACACTTCTTCAAGTGGTCTCTGGAGACAACGGCTGTGGTTTCTCCTCCATCCTTACTGATCACGCAAATCTTTGGGCTCTCATGGCTTGATGGCAGTACGGTGTACGGGTCCTCCTCCCACTGGTCGTCCAACTTGTGGAGCCGTCTTTTCCTCTTCAAGACCTGCTCTCCAGGTACCAGGGGAACAGCGGGAGCATACTGATTATAAGCCCTCTCTTGCCTTTCTCTAGCTTGAGACAGACTTCGCTCCACGCTCTCCTGCACTTTCCGATACTGCTGCCGCCGCCCTGTATCCCAATCTGCCTCTGGCGAGGTGACCTCGGGCGTCAGGACTCCCATATCCAGGTCGATAGGCAGCTTACCAGGTCTCGCTCTCATTAGGTAAGCCGGGGTACAGTTGGTAGAACCTACAGGGATGTGGTTGTATAGGTCCACCAGATCAGGCAGCTTCTCAGGCCACATACTGCGTTCTTCCAGGGGCAATGTTTTCAGGAGGTCTATCACCACCTGGTTCATCTTCTCGCAGAGTCCATTAGTTTGTGGGTGATAGGGCGTTGTTCTTATCTTCGTGCAGCCATACAGGTTGCAGAACTCCTGGAAGACTTCCGCTTCGAAGGCTGGTCCTTGGTCTGTCAGCACTTGGTCCGGGTACCCGTGTGGACGGCAGAAGTGCTGCTGGAAGGCTCTAGCTGCTGTTTGAGCCGTTAAGTCCTTGACCGGGACCACCACCAGGAACCGGGAGTAATGATCTACGATTGTGAGTGCGTAGACATACCCAGATCTGCTTGGAGCCAGTTTCACATGGTCCAGGGCTACCAGTTCCAGTGGCTGTCGGGTGATGATGGGCTGCAAGGGAGTCTTCTGGCTGGCACGGTCCTTCCTTCTTAGGTGGCACGGTCCACAGTCTTTGCACCACCTCTCGATGGCTCCTCTCATGCCTACCCAGTAGAACCGTTCACGCAATAAGAACTCCAGCTTCTTCCACCCGAAATGTCCTGCTCCGTTGTGGTACGCCTCCAGAATCATAGCCGCGTCTCGTCTGGGGACCACTACCTGCCAGGTCAACTCATGCGTTCGAGAGTTAACCATTCTCCGGCACAACTTCTCCCTGTAGAGGAACAGCCTACTTTTCTCCTTCCACAGTTGCTTAGTCTCCTCTGGGGCGTCTGGGTCCAGACTGGCATCGGCTTGGGTCAGCATTTCCTTCACCAGGCGGACTGCAGGATCACTGTCTTGCGTCTCCGCCCAGTTGTAGTGGGGCAAGGGATTGAACGTCGCGGAGCGCCTGTCCTTCACACGGCTGGAATACAGGGTAATCCCATGACGGTGGAACGCAGGGAGCTCAACTTCTTCCAGATCTTCTGGATCTTCCCCTACGTCCGGTAAGTTCAGCATTCTAGACAGGGCATCCGCGTTGGCATTTGAGCGTCCTGCCCGGTATTTGATGGTGAATTCAAAGTTGGACAGGCGAGCCATCCATCTCTGTTCCAGAGCACCGAGCCTTGCAGTGTCCAGGTGTGTCAACGGGTTGTTATCCGTGTACACGATGAATTTGGAGGAGGCAAGGTAATGCTTGAAACGTTCGGTCACTACCCACACTACTGCCAGGAACTCCAGCTTGAATGAGCTATAATTCTCAGGGTTCCTCTCGGTGGGTCGTAGCTTTCGGCTAGCGTAAGCGATTACCCGTTCTTTTCCTTGCTGGATCTGGGACAGCACGGCTCCTAGCCCGATGTTACTTGCGTCCGTGTGGAGGATAAAGGGCTGGCTGTAGTCTGGATATGCCAGGATTTCATCCCCCTGGAGGGCCATCTTCAGCTGGCAAAAAGACTCCTCTTCCAGCTTTTCCCACCTGAAGGGCGGCTTCTGGTTTTTGGCTTTTCGAGATTGACCTATCAGGAGGTCCTGCATAGGGGCTGCCATTTTGGTGAAACCGGGAATGAATCTTCGGTAGTAGCCTACCAACCCGAGGAACTGCCGCACTTCCTTTATGCTGGAGGGTCTTGGCCAGTCCTTAATCACGGTGATCTTATCAGGGTCAGGAGCCACTCCGTCAGCACTCACCACGTGTCCCAGGTATTGCACCTTTGGTTTCAGGAGATGACACTTGGAGGGTTTCACCTTTAGGCCGTAGTTTGCCAGAGCTTCGAACACTTCTGCCAGGTGTTTCAGGTGGTCCTCGTAGGTCTTGGAATAGACGATGACATCGTCCAGGTATAACAGGACCGTCTCGAAGTTCCGGTGTCCCAGACAGCATTCCATCAACCGTTGGAAGGTTCCTGGTGCGTTGCAGAGCCCGAACGGCATGCAGTTAAATTCGCTGAGACCCATCGGGGTGGTGAATGCGGTCTTCTCCCGGTCTGCCTCTGCTACAGGAACCTGCCAGTACCCGCTAGTGAGATCCAAAGTAGAGAAGAAGTTAGCAGATTTTAATGCAGCTAAGGACTCTTCTATCCTTGGTAACGGGTACGCATCTTTGTGTGTGATACGGTTGACCTTCCTGTAGTCTACACACATTCTCATAGTGTTGTCCTTCTTTTTCACTAAGACTAGTGGAGCTGCCCAGGGGCTACAGCTGTCTCTGATTACCCCAGCCTCCTTCATGTCTCTAAGCATCCCCTTGGCGTGTTGGTAGTGTGCAGGGGGTACGGGTCGGTATCTCTCCTTTATGGGAGGATGGTCTCCCGTGGGGATGTGGTGTTCTACCCCCTTTACTCGCCCGAAGTCTAACGGGTGTTTACTAAACACTCTCTCGTACTCTTGAACCACCCGATAGACTCCTTGTTTCTGGTGTGAGGGAGTGGAGTCGGTACCCAGATGTAGTTGCTGACACCAGTCCCCCACTGGTTTCTTAGAGCCGTTACCTTCCTCTGGTTGAGATGGAGGCAAGGGTTCCACGGCCTGTACAGAATTCTGGTTTATGGTGAACAATTTAGCTAGCGTGGCATACCGGGGCAGGTGTACTTCTCTCTCACCGATATTTATGATGCGAACGGGCACCCTCCCATGGCGTACATCGACCACCCCCCGTGCTGTCAAAATGGTGGGCCTACTGTCTGAGTAGACGGGTTCTACCATTGCTTGGTAGTCTCTACCTCTTAGACCAATAGCTGCCCGGCACCAAATCATCATCTCACTTTTTGGGGGCATGGCAATAGGGAACGGGTCACACATTCTCACGCTACCTATCTCACCACCAGATAGTTCCACCTGTTGCCGCTTCATCAGTGCCCGGATCTCTTTTTGGAGCACACGCTGCTGGCCGGAACTGGCGTTCTTGGCAACCTGCTGTAAAATGAGAATCACCTCTGCAAGACAATTTTCAATTACATTGGTTCCCAGGGTGATTCTAGGGTGACTCTCATGACGGTCTATGTCCACTATAATCAGTCCTTGTGCCGCCAGTTCGACTTTACCGATTTTAATGGTCACCTCCTTGAATCCCACCTGCGGCACGGGCTGACCATTGCTGGCGATGATACTCAGGTCGTCGTCTGGGTAGCGGGTTATGTCCGAATCATTCCAGTACTGCTTGAAGAGCACGTACGGGATGGTGGTGACCTGTGACCCAGTGTCTAGTAGGGCACTCATAGGAATGCCATCCAGTACCACAGGCAAGATTGGACGTCCCCCTACGTATTTATCACGCCAGTTTGATGGGCCTGATGGTCTTATGCCTGGGGGTTGGCCCTCTACCCCAGGTTGTGCTCGTTTAAATGACAGTACCTTGCCACATGTCCGGGTTGATTGCAGCGGCGGCAAATAGGTTGTCCGTCCTCGCTGTATCGATCGCTGGGTCTTCCTCTGGCCGGTGGGGTCCTCCTTGGTCGGCGCCACGGGATGTCCTCCGGTCCGGATGCCAGCTCGATCTTCCCTGCAGTAGAAACCTGTAAAGACTGCACAGTTCGGGTTAGCGCGGCAACGCTTTTAGTTAGCTCTTGGACCTGATGGTGCAGGTCTGTAGCCGGGTCACTGTTTAAAGCCTGCGCATCAGCTCCCACAGGCCCTGCAGACAAGGGCGCCGTCTCCTGGTGATAAGTGATAGCAGGGCGCCTGTGGGTCACAGCGCCACCTGGTGCCGGTTCTCGGAGCACCCGGATGGCTCTGTCCTTGAACTGTGCAAAGTCCAGGTCAGGGTCCTGTAAGGCCATTGCCTGCAACTGGGTTCGGTGGGCATTGCACAGTAGACCCTCAATGAATTGTTCAGTCAACAGCTTATCTTCATTTCCCACGCTGTCAGGGTCTGCCTGCTTAATGGCTCTCAGGGCCTCTTGTAGGTTTAGAGCATAGTCTCTTATACTCTCATGTGCCCGTTGTTTGCACCCATAAAATCTTAGTTTTATTTCGGCTGAGGTGCGGGTGTCAAATGTGTCTTTCAGCCGGGTTAGTATGTCTCTGACAGTCCTCTTCCTCCCAGGTGGCCAGGACTTTACCTCCCTTTGGGCTGCCCCGATTAATTGGGCCACCAGGATGCTCACTTTTTGCGCCTCCGTGAGGGGATACACCTGGAAGAGGCTATCCAGCCTTTCTCTGAAGTCATTTAGGGTATGGGACTCCCCTGAGTACCGGGGTAGCCAGGCTGCCCCCGGGATATAGGGCATGGTGAAAGGCATGACCGCAGCAGCGGTGGCGCTGGCGGCGGCTGTGGCGGTGAAGCTCTCCTCCGTATCCGACATCCTCCTCCCCCCTAGTGGACCGTGGCCTACCTTGCGATGATCCTCTTCCGTAGGCCGCGGCTCCGCAGTGGATCGTCAGGGTTGAGGACCTTCCGTCGCGCTCCTGTGACGTCGGCGTCTGCTGGGCTCCTTCCAGGACCTTACGCAACGTCCGGACGTGAGGCGGGGCTTCAGTTCTCGCGGGCTTTCGGAGTCCACGCCCCTCTTCTTCCCGCGCGGCGCCCTCAAGATGGCGTCCAATGGCGGGAAAACTCCACGGATGGCGGGAAGAAGGCAGAAGATGGCGTCGGATGGCGGGAATCGGCTCCAGATGGCGGGAAACGACTCCGGACGGCGGGAAACTTCACCACAGGTAAGTATAAAAGTCTCTTTTTTCAGGCACGCAGTACCCGGTGGTTGCGGGCACGTAATCCTGCCGACTACGCCAAAATTGACTCACCCCCTGGGCCAGTGCTGTAGTGCGGCGCGCGTGCGCGCGGGGGATACCCGGAGCCGGATCTGATGGGGGTAGTAGTCTTCGTGTGGCGGTGACCCGGTCCGCGCCCAGGGTGGTCAAACTTAGTGGCGGTTATTGGTATGATGGTATTAGTGTCCGACTACGCCACCCGTTGAATGCGGTTATGAAACCGCCGCTGCAGGGCAGACCGCTGAGGCTGGTGGTATAGGTGTGCAGCAATGTTGATATAACCCCCAACGGGAGAGGTATGGCCTCAGGGCAGTGGATGTGGATGATGTTGGGAGTGATGGTGTGGATGTCCCAGCACTAACGGTGCGACAAGGAAGCACGGAAACGCGAGGGTACAGTTCAGGGCCTTTACTGATGGTACAAGGCAAATTCCCCCGGGAGTACTGGCTAGTAGTTGGGGCCTGGTTAGTCTGCGAGTAAGCCGGAGTTCCCCTGGCCAGGTGGAGTTGCAGGCCTTCCCGTTAGTCTGTACCCTTCCTGGCTACCCTGCTTTCGGCGGTTACAAGTAGCCCACGTCCCTGGGTATACCGTGTGGTGCTCACCCGTATGGCTGGTGACCTTGGGCCTCCTGTTAGCCTCCGCTCTGGGATGGCGGTGCTGGTCCCTTCGTTGTGACTGAGCCTCCGGGCTTTTATGGCCAGAGGACCTGGAATCCCCTGCCGGATGAATTCTGCTGCTGGGTATATCTTAGTCCCCACAGCCTCGGACTCCTGTGTCCGGTTTTAGTACCTTCTCCCAGGGCAAGCTCTGCACAGCTCCAGCCCCTGGCGCTTCTCCTTGGCTCCTACAGAGCTCCTGAGGTCTATCTGTCCCTGTTTCTGCGTGTCCAGACCAGACTCCGTCTCTGTCTGGAACTCCTCTCTCTAACCCTGCTTCAGCCCCAGTTTATATAGGGGAAGTTCTTCCCCTCCCAGGACTGGGCAGGAGGTGTGGCATGCTTAGGATTCCTGCCCAGGAGACCTCCCACCTGCTCACAGACGTAATACTGCTATTACTGTGGAAACCAGACCCCTGGGGTGCCACAACTGCTTTGCACACTCTTGGCATTCTCTTGATGAGCTTCAAGAGGTAGTCACCGGAAATGGTCTTCACTTCACAGGTGTGCCCTGTCAGGTTTAATAAGTGGGATTTCTTGCCTTATAAATGGGGTTGGGACCATCAGTTGTGTTGTACAGAAGTCAGGTGGATACACAGCTGATAGTCCTACTGAATATACTGTTAGAATTTGTATTATGGCAAGAAAAAAGCAGCAAAGTAAAGAAAAACTAGTGGCCATCATTACTTTAAGAAATGAAGGTCAGTCAGCCAGAAAAATTGGGCAAACTTTGAAAGTGTCCCCAAGTGCAGTTGCAAAAACCATCAAGCGCTACAAAGAAACTGGCTCACATGAGGACCGCCCCAGGAAAGGAAGACCAAGAGTCACCTCTGCTTCTGAGGATAAGTTTATCCGAGTCACCAGCCTCAGAAATCGCAGGTTAACAGCAGCTCAGATTAGAGACCAGGTCAATGCCACACAGAGTTCTAGCAGCAGACACATCTCTACAACAACTGTTAAGAGGAGACTTTGTGCAGCAGGCCATCATGGTAAAATAGCTGCTAGGAAACCACTGCTAAGGACAGGCAACAAGCAGAAGAGACTTGTTTGGGCCAAAGAACACAAGGAATGGACATTAGACCAGTGGAAATCTGTGCTTTGCTCTGATGAGTCAAAATTCCAACCACCGTGTCTTTGTGCGATGCAGAAAAGGTGAACGGATGGACTCTACATGCCTGGTTCCCACCGTGAAGCATGGAGGAGATGTGATGGTGTGGGGGGGCTTTGCTGGTAACACTGTTAGTGATTTATTCAAAATTGAAGGCATACTGAACCAGCATGGCTACCACAGCATCTTGCAGCGGCATGCTATTCCATCTGGTTTACGTTTAGTTGGACCTTCATTTATATTTCAACAGGACAATGACCCCAAACACAACTCCAGGCTGTGTAAGGGCTATTTGACCAAGAAGGAGAGTGATGGGGTGCTACGACAGATGACCTGGCCTCCACAGTCACCAGACCTGAACCCAATCGAGATGGTTTGGGGTGAGCTGGACCACAGAGTGAAGGCAAAAGGGCCAACAAGTGCTAAGCATCTCTGGGAACTCCTTCAAGTTTGTTGGAAGACCATTTCCGGTGACTACCTCTTGAAGCTCATCAAGAGAATGCCAAGAGTATGCAAAGCAGTCATCAAAGCAAAAGGTGGCTACTTTGAAGAACCTAGATTATAAGACATATTTTCAGTTGTTTCACACTTTTTTATAAACTATATAATTCCACATGTGTTAATTCATAGTTTTGATGCCTTCAGTGTGAATGTACAATTTTCATAGTCAAGAAAATACAGAAAAAAATTTAAATGAGAAGGTGTGTCCAAACTTTTGGTCTGTACTGCATATTTCTTAAACCACATAAAGATGTTAATGTTGAGGTGAATCCGAGAAAAATATCAGCTGCAATTACTTCAGTTGGCCAGAGGGGCAGCATACAAAGAGATTTCCATGCGATCTGCCCTGGGCAATTCACTTTTTGAATTGGCGAACGTCTCTGCAAGCTTCTAAATTGTATTTTTGTTTGTCCGTAATGCCATTTACTAATTTATTAATTATGACAACTTTGTTGTTTATCGTGTAATAAGGCTGAAAGTGAATAGACATGGGTAATTTGAGTTAGTTTTTATTATTATTATTATTATTATTATTATTATTATTTTATGTAAAGCACACTTTTCTAGCTTACGAAACGTATTTGTTTCGGAACTTGGGCTGCTAGTATATTTATACAAGAACATACATAGAAATCATGGAGCTCCCAAGCAGCAGTCCTAATTGCCCCCCAAATAAATATTTGGAAGGGTCACAGAAGATCAGATCTCACAACTTTGCAGCCCTTACAAAGTAAGTTTGATACTAATGAAGTCCCTTAGTGTTTCCACTCACTAAGATACCCCTTTCATGGCCCCCACAAAGTTTGATGCCAGCTAAAGTGCCCCCCCAAACACAGTATGATACCCCCCACAAAGAGTTCCTCCACAATACCCTCCACAGGCACAGTATGATGACCCTAGAGTACACCACCCCCACAAAGTAAGATACCTCCACAGTGACCTCAACACAGCATGACGCAAACAAAGTGACCCCAGCACAGTATTATGGCCTTCACAATCCCCCACACACAGTATGTCCCCTCAGCACAACCCTCCACATAGTATGATGGCCCCAACACAACTCTTTACACAGTATGAGTGACCCCACACAACCCTCCTTACTGTATAATGGCCTGCACCTAGTATAATGGCCCCCACTAGTCCTTCAAACAGTGTAATGGCCCTCCACATAGTGTGATGGACCCCACACAACCATCCACACTGTATAATGGCCCACAAACAGTATAATGGTCCCCATTAGCTCTCAAAAACAGTATATGGCCCCCACAAAGCCCTCCAAACTATATAATGGCCTCCACATAGCCCTCCAAACAGTATAATTGGCCCACATACAACCCACCAAATAGTATAATGGCCCCCCTCATAACCCTCCTAATAATGTAATGGTCCCCACACGGCCCTCCTAACAGTATAATGGCCCCCACACAGTATGATTGCCCCGCACATAACCCTCCAAAATAATATAATGGCCCCATATAGCTCTCCAAATAGTATAATGGCCCCAACATAGCCCTCCAAATAGCATAATAGCTCCCACAGAGCCCACAAAATAATATAAATGGCTCCCACATAGCCCTCCAAATAGAATAATGGACTCTTCAATCCAGGATGCTGATACAGTTGAAAGTGTGATACTGGTTGGTGAAGAACCCAGTGTCGGCGCTGGCATCGGGCTCCCCCAACAATTCCACATTGTCTGTCGCTATTAGTGGTATTCCACTGATATATATATGTATGTATATACATATATGTTTATATATATAGTATATGTACAGTATATACTTTTTACAGTGGATCATACTAAGTTATCATTTACCTTTTTTTTATCTCTAAGAGGCATTTTGTAAGATGACTATTAAGCTATGTTCACACATCATGGTTTTTTCAGCTTTTATTTTTTGCAGCAAAACCTGATATCTTACCAGGAGGTTGTTCAGGATTTTTGTTGCTTTTTTTTTTGCTGCGTTTTTGGTGCGTTTTTTTTCTGCATTTTTTTCACTGTCCTTTTGTCACTGTTATGCATGTACATAAAGTTCACTGAAAAAAAAAAAAATCTCTTTCTGGTTTCTGCACAAAAAACGCTTAAAAAAAAAACGCTGAAAACTTGACACACCTGCGTTTTTGATGCGCTTTTTCAGCGTTTTTTTTTCACCACCCATCGCTTCCAATGCGTGAAAAAAACGCTGAAAGAAGTGACCTACTCTATTCTGCAAAAAAAAAACCACGCAAAGCACAAAATACTGATGAAATAAAAAACCAGTGTGTGCGCAGGAGATTTCTGGAATCTCGTAGACTTTGCTGGTACTGTAAAGAGCAGCTGAAAATGTGCATAAAACGTTTTAATCTCAGTGACTAATCCATTGATAAAGTTAAAAACCTTTCATCATTTTCCTGGGCAGAAAAAGAACTCCCCTATTTAGTTAAAAATATTAATTCTATGATTTCTCTCAATATTGATAATTTAAGTACTACCATAGCTAAGGATCTACTTGCCCTGGGCAGTTATGATCTTTCATGGTTGGGTAAAATATTAATAATTAAATCAATTATCCTTCCCAAAAATGCTATACTTATTAAGAACATTGCCTCTTACGATTCCCTCTTCCTCTCTAATTAGGCTACAAAACCAAATTAATTCCTTTATCTGGAATTATAAAAAAAGCTAGAGTCCCCACGAACATACTATACAAGAAAAAACAAAATGGCGGTGCCAGCCTCCCTAACATTACAGCTTATTATATGGTCAATTTGATCAAACAAAGTTCTTACTTGGTTCATTCCAGATAACCCTCCTGCCTGGTATAACCTGGAATTTTACCAAAATAATATCTCCCCTCCTTGCGACTTGTTATATAAAAAAGTATTTCAAAATTATTCCAACAACTCTAATAAACCCATTTTCCAAGCTACTATTTCCGCTTGGGGAAAAAAATCTCAAAACCCAAAAGGAAAGTAAAAAAAAAAAATCGACATTATTAAAACTCTTAATAAGTTTCTCTTAATAAATCCCTAATCCCCTCTCAATGGTCTTTGGACTTAAGAAAGTAAGAGATTCATACAATGGTGATAATATCCGTTCATATACCGAATTAAAAACCAAATTTAGCCTACCTTCCTCTGATTTTCTCCATTTTTTGATCTTTAAAAGATTATATAAAAAATAATTCTTAATTAATAAACCAAAAAATTTCTGAACAATCAGCTAAACTCCTTTGCAATATTAATCATAACTTGTTCTGGGGCACAAAAAAATGTATGTTCTTGGTTCAACAACGACATTGAATTCGTTGAAAACTCATACTTCGCCAAATGGGAACATGACTTAAAAATTTCTCTAGATTTAGACCAATGGGAAGACGTCATAAATGACTCCTGCTCAGCTACTAACATCTCTCCAAGAATCTTATTATAAAATCTTGACTAGATGGTATTACACCCCATCTAGATGATCCCATATTACTTCTGAAATATCTCCCAATGTGCTGGAGAAATTGTGGTCTTAAAGCCGATCTTTTACACATCTTCTGGTCCTGCCCGAAAATCAACAAAATCTTATGGGATGAAATCTCCTCCTTTATCAACCAATTACTCAACGGGTCACTAAAAATGACCCCACAAGATGGCCCTATTATCTATTGATTTAGAAACTCTGGAACCTCATTGCAGACGTATCCTCATGCATATCTTTCTCGTAGTCAAAAACTCATTGGCCTTCTTTTGGAAGAAAACAGATATTCCCAAATTCTCAGATATTCTCGATAAAATCTCTACACACAGAGAATTTGAACTTAGATTTGCTATTATAAATAATTGTCTTCATAAACATACTAAGAAATGGGAACTTTGGTCAAATGCTTACTCTTAAAACCCTTTTGCTTGTAAAAGAAGATTTGTATTCCTTTATTGAGTGAATATTGATTCTTTATAACTGTTCCTTAATGGTTATTATTAGTGTTGAGCGGGGTATGTTCTATTAACCCTTTCGGCGAGTATGCTCGGGCCGAGCTCCGAGTAGTTACTGCTGCTCGGTGATATGGTTGAATCGCTCCCGTGTGCATGATTTGCAACTGTTTGACAGCTTTATTACATGTGAGGAATGTGTAAGAAATAGATATTCCCTAAAGCTGTCACACGGGAGCAATTCAACCACATCACCGAGCAGCTGTAAATACTCGGAGCTCGGCCCGAGCACACTCGGAACAGAACATACTCGCTCAACGCTAGTTATTATTACTATTGCACTAAGGTATCATTATATTTTTGTTATTACACCTTCCCTTTGTCATATCTGTTTGCTTTATTGTGTCCTCCCTTATTTTCCTCCCCCTTTTTCCCAGTAGTCCCGCCTACCATATTATCACCCCTTCCTTATCCTTTCCTTGTATTACACCCCCCCCCCTCTCTGTTTTATAAAAAATTTATCAATAAAAATTATTGGAAAAGAAAATGTGCATAAAAAAAAACGCATCAAAAAATGCTGAAAAAAAACCATGATGTGTGAACATAGCCTTATATAGGATCAGCAGTAAGTATTTTTTGAGACATTACGGTACAATCAACCTCATGGTTTCCGCACTGTAATATTCCCTTATCTTGTCATCAACTCCATTAAGCCGAAATGCTAGAAATCTTTTAATGATCCACACGGGAGCAGAGAGGAGAACAGGCTTCTCTTGGGACTTAATTGACTGCGGCGCAGTCAAGGAACGTGCGCTCTGTCAGCTATAAAGGGGTTAAATACCTTAAAAAGGTACTGGAAGTGCAGGTCGGTGTCAGCGCCGCATACATGATCCGGGACTCGCTGGGACAACTGGCTCCTACATCTGGCCGATATTTCTGGTGGATATTTGGGTCACCTGGTAATTTAGCTTCGATCTGTCTGAAAAATGTTCTTTTTGTCAATCTTTAAACTTGCAGTTCAATATTAATTAATTTATTAAATTATTACAATTAATTCTATTACATTCTATTAGATCGTGTTGGGGGTTGTAGTGTTTTAGGAACAGAGTATAAATGAACCGTTTTATAGTTATGTCCTGTGGTTATAAAATGTATCGTCGTAGAATATGATAGTGGTTGGATCATGCTGGGGGTTATAGTATTCTCAACATAGCACTAAATAGTATTGTATTATGGCTTTGATCAGCAATCAGATCTTGTTGGGGGTTGTAGTGTTCTAAGTACAGAGTAAAACGGAATGGTATCATCCTTGTCTAGTGCTGATGAGAGTTGTAGTGTTCGATACACCAGGTAAGATAGAATTCTGCCTTGTGTTATGGTCATGTCCAGTGATTAGTTCATGTAGTGAGAGTTGTAGGGTCGTGTATATTAGAAATAGTATCAGGGTCATGTGTAGTGATCAGGCACTGTGAGGCAGAGTGTGAGTGACAGCCAACGGTCATTGAAGCCTGACTTCCCTTCATTCAGTGTCAGTTACAGACGATTGATAGTAAAACGAGCTCGTCTAGAGCCTAGATGCCGGACGGAGAGCGAGGACAACTGGTCTCTGCAGAACTCCCCATGGGGAGATTAGAAGGCACTTGGCCACTGAGTCACTGTCATCCTGTTTTTTTTTCTCCAGAAATGCAACAGATGTGAGTTTTGTTTTACCTGTTGGAAAAGTGCTCATCTACCAAGGAGGACCCAAAGTGATGGCAGCATCTTATCTTTCACTATGGAGCATTACATCTGTGAATTCATGATCTAATCAATGTCATGTAGCCCCCGACACCAATAACTCATGTGCCTCACATAAGGTATTTTTCTAAATTAATTTTCCTAAATGCATGGTGGCTACAGTGACACATGGTGGTGAAAGTGTGATCTGTACTATGGTTACTTTATGGTCTGATAATGACTGATAACTGCAATTCCCACAATCTCCTTACCATTGCTAAGGACATGTTGGGAGTTGTAAGTTCATGCGATACAATTGTATTTGGGGCTGACCTGACATTCCAATTGAGCACTGTACTAAGCTGTGTGGTGTATTCATGTACTGATGGTGGTTCTGATGATGCATTAATTTACTGATAGGAGTTCTAGTGATGTGTTTCTGTACTGATAGAGCTATGTAATGCTGTATTTTTGTACTGATGGTGGTTTTGGTGATGTATTCCTCTACTGATGTGGGTTATGGTGATTTATTTTTATACTGTTGGTGGTTCTGGTGATATGTTTCTGTACTAATGGAGGTTGTGATGCGGTATTTTTGTACTGGTTCTGGCAATGTATACTGTTGGGGGTTCTGGTGATGTATTCCTGTACTGATGTGGGTTATGGTGATTTATTTCTGTACCTATTGGTGGTTCTAGTGATGTGTTTCTGTACTGATGAGGGTCCGGATTCTGTATTTCTGTACTGATGGGGATTCAGTGATGTATTTCAGTACTGTTGGGGTTTCTAGTTATGTATTTCTGTACTATTAGGGGTTCTGGTGATGTATTCCTGTACTGATGTGGGTTCTGGTGATTTATTTCTGTACTGATAGTGGTTCATGTGATGTATTTCTGTACTTTTGGGGTTTCTAGTTATGTATTTATTAACTGTTGGGTGATATTGTGATGTACTTCTGTACTGTTGGTGGTTCTGGTGATGTATTCCTGAAATTATGCTGGTTTCGGTAACAGATTTCTGTGCTGTTATTGGTTCTGATCCTGTACACAAGTAAAAATGCATAACTTGTAAGATTATATGATACATGGCTATGTTAATAAACTATTGTGTTGTCTGAGAAGTTAACTGTTACTATATTTGTTTTTATGTTAGGAACATCAAAGGGGTTGTCCAGGTTTGTGATGAAATTTTGCTTATATTTGGTCACTACCTCGCTCAAGTCACTTGTGTTAAGTGAGGTTCAGCACGTCTAGTCAGACTGTAGCCGTAAAAATGCAAATTGCATACTTGCGGTCACATGATCACCTGCTCCCTCCGCCAGCATCGGAGAATGCAGACAGTGTGCAGTTCACGAGATGTGAGGAATCGGAAGTTTGTAGTAACATAGAGTGACTGCAAACTTTTATCACAAACCTGGACATTCCCTTTAATTATAACACTAGGCACAGTAGCATGCCCAATCCTAACTGTGTGTAATATACTCACTGTCAGGATTCTGTTCTGCTTGCTAGTTCCAGCAATCATCACCTGACCAGTCATATGCAATTTTCATTATTACGATCATGTGCCGACTAGCTTCTATTCCTGCTTCTCTTTTCTCTAAGCACGGACTGCAGTATTTCAATGAACATTGAGAGAATTAGGAAGAGCAGCTTGTCGGCATGTGACTGGGAGTATACGAATCGCATATGAGAGGTCACATGAGGACTACTTGAGGGAGGGTAATGGGGTCTCCAAACTCAACTCCAAGAGCAGGAAAACCTAGATCCAACTCTGAGCATTGTATTGTGGCCATGTTGTTGGTTGTAATGTTCTATGTAGATAGTATAATAGTGTTGTATTAAGAATATTTTTTTTATCTTTTATTGTCCCTGTTCTTTATTATTGTAGCGTTCTTTTTACTGGTAAGAAGAGCAATCATTTTACAGCCATAATGAGCTTCGCCACATACAGTAACATGACCCATGGGCCAAGTTCCGATGTTAAGCTGATGGACTCGGTACAGGTTTTTCTTCAAGTTACGGTCTCCGTTTGTTTCTGCCTCTTCCTCTTCTTCATCTCTCTCATCCTGCACGTCTACCGTACCGCTCCTCACATCCGAGAGCATGCCCGCTACATCCTTTTTGCCCATATGCTGATAAATGACACCTTGTACCTGGCAGATGGGCTTTTCCTTCTGCTGGCCACTTTAAATCTTTTATACCTTCCTGTTCCTGTTTGTTTTGTTATTGTCTCGTTGGCCTCAGTCACTTTTAGGATAACCCCCTACAACCTGGCGGCCATGGCTCTGGAGCGCTACACCGCTATATGTTTCCCGCTGAGACACGTGACTCTTTGCACTTCAAGAAGATCTAATTACGCCATTGCTACCATGTGGTTTGTGTGTTTGATGCCCAATATAATTGACTTCATCATGCTGTACACTTCGGTAGACAAGAAATTCTTCTCCCTAAGCATCATATGCAAACGGGAACACATAATAGTGAGCGTCGCCCAAAGCCTCCTGAATTCCAGTGTTCTCATCATCAACCTAATTTCGGCGGGACTCATAATCACCGCAACTTACATCCGAGTTATGTGCATTGCAAAGAATATGAGCTCCCGTCATGGCTCTGCCCAGAAGGCTGGAAACACCGTGCTGCTCCACGCCGTGCAGTTTCTCTTGTGCTTGTTTTCTTTAACATCCTCCTTGTTTGAGGCGAAGTTTAGAAATGTTTTCTTAGCGCTTCCGACTACCAACTTTCTCATCTTCATGTGCCTCCCGCGGTTCCTCAGCCCCCTCATTTATGGTTTGAGGGACCAAATGCTTAGTAAATGCATCAAGAAACTCCTATGTGTAAAACTTTCAAGGAGGTTTGTCATCAGAAAGTGCCCTATTGTTTAAATCAGGTTTTTGTGTTCAATGTATTTTTTTTTTTCCATATTAAAATTTTTATTCCAAACAAAATTAAAAATCTTGCAATTTTTACACTGACCACTGAGGGTGCATTTAGAGTCTATTTTCCTGAACTTTTAAGAAGAGTTTTTAGCAGGACAGGATTACATTGACAGGTAACACCTCTATATACAGTAGATAACACAGAATAGATCAATCACAATAGGTGATGTCACAGCTCACCTCCTCCTCCTGTACAATGACATGTAACATGTTAAATGTCAATGATGTTTACTGTAAATATCTTATTAAAAAAGTCTTCTCCAATAAATATATGATTTTCCGTGATGATACGTTGAGTGTGGAATTCGCACAACTATCAAACAAAAGCTATAATAAAGATAATACTTATAATGACACGAGAAATGGGCCGCCCAAAGGTGGACAGTCTAAACTGGAGAACAAAGGCCACCAAGACTCATCAAGCTCAGGTGTGCTGGATAATGCAAAAACTAAATAGTCTGACTAATGTTATGTTTCACCTATCACCTATCACCTCCTGGAAAACTTTATGAAGTGAAAGGACAGTAAAATATAAAACCTTTCTGAAATACTGTACATATATAATTAGGTAGACTAAAAATCCCTGCAATTTAGTGATAATAGCTCGGGCTCTCTAAGAGAGAGCGGCTGAAGTCGAGGCTCTCTGCTGTCTCACTTTTTACAACAGTATGAAACTTCCTGCTTTGGTGCTTGGAAGAACTGGGAGCGTGCAGCATGGAAACACAGGAGAGATGTGTGTGGTTATCTTACTTCATGCTGGATTTAGTTATGTAAGAAGAGATGTAAGATGGATTCCTGTGTATTATGGAACAGCAGGATGAAAGAAACAGCAACTAAGGAAAATCCAGTCACAGCTTTTCCTATGGGCATATGGCTGTCTGAGTTCAGATGTAGGGAGGGAATCAGATTAATCTTTTACACATAGCTGATCTTTCTTTTGCAGTTGTATCCTCCTCCTTTATCTAAACTGCATAATACACAGGAACATCTCATTACATAGCTGATAAACAGCAATATTCATTATGCAGTAAAGTTCAGGCTCTTGGCGAGAGGTAAAACCTAAAATAAAAACAAGATGAGAAAATACATTGCAGTAAATAAATAAATGGCAATAGTGCATGAAAATAATATAGGGTACTTAGTTAACGAAAGTTTGATTAAAAAAAAACATCCCACAATGTCACGGTGACCCTATTCGGAATGGTTTTGACCTCTAGAATTAAAACGTATTCACATTTACATCATTAGAAATATGGTAAGGTTTTAATACTAGAGGTTAGGATCATCCTGAATTGGGTCACCATGACATGCTGGAACGGCTATTACATTTTTTTTTAATCAAAATTATGTTAACCAAGCATCCTATATTATTTTCATGCACTATTGCTATTTATTTATTTACTGCAGGGTATTTGCTCACCGTGTTTTTTGTTAAATATACTAATTTTGTATATTTATTTATACAGGACTTGTTACCAGATACGATACTCCAAAGAACATATCACAATAATCTTATAAAAAAAATGTAGTGGCTAGGGATGAGCAAACGTGCTCGCCACTGCTCAGTACTCGCCCGAGCATCACGATGCTCGACAAGCTTGGCGAGTATTTCCGTGTTGGTCGGGCGGGAACTCGGGTCCCCGCCCTGCATGTTTAGAGTTTAGACCTGGCTCCGCTATGCTTGTCACAGTCTACCCTGGAATCAGACAGTGTAGGGAGAGGTGCTGCTGAGTCAGGGAGAGATTTGCTTGTTTATAGTTAATATAGGTATTCCACAACATATATATATATATATATATATATATATATATATATATCCATCTGAACTAACAGTCTTTCTGAGGACTAATCCAGCTTCATATATTCAGTGGTGATAGCAGGAGTTAGGCAGGCAGTGTATGTGGCAGACTGCAGTGCATATAGTGCAAGAGGGTCCATAGAACGTTCCTGCTGCTGCTGTTCTTACAGATATTTGTAGACATAGCTCCAGATATCAGGGGCCAGGGCAATTTTTTTTCTTATCTTAATCCTGGCTATTTGCTTAAAAACCAAGGCAGGCAGGGTATGTGACAGACTGCAGTGCATGATACAGCACAAGAGGGTCCATTGCATGTTCAACTTCTGAGTGATCCTGCTGTGACAAATATTTGTAGACATAGCCCCAGGTAACAGGGGCCAGGGCAATTTTTTTTTTATCTTAATCCTGGTTATTTGCTTAAAAAGCAATCCAGAGTTCACCATTTTTATGCTCCATTTGCTTGTTAGCACTGCAGAATAAATCCAGATCTTTTCCATATTACAGCAATAAAAATCCAGAAATTTGAACTGAACGTGAAAAATATTGGCCTCCTTTTCCATTTTGTTGCAGTGTGTCGGTCAAGCTATTCACACTAGATCTCTGTGAAGAATAGTATTAATAAACTACAGGCCTGCCATTTAAAACCATGGTTCTCTGTCAGACGTATCACATATAACAGTGTTCCAAAATCAGCCATTTCTGCCTTCCATTTCCATTTCATTGCAGTGTGTCGGTCAAGCTATTCACAATATGTCTCTGTGAAGAATAGTATTAATAAGCTACAGGCCTGCTATTTAAAACCGTGGTTCTCTGTCAGACGTATCACATATAACAGCATTCCAAAATTAGCCATTTCTGGCTTCCATTTTGTTGCAGTGTGTCAGTCAAGCTTTTCACACTAGATCTCTGTGAAGAATCGTATTAGTAAAGTACAGGTCAGCTATTTAAAACCGTGGTTCTCTGTTAGACGTATCACATATAACAGAGTTCAAAAATCTACCATTTCTGCCTTCCATTTCCATTTCGTTGCAGTGTGTCGGTCAAGCTTTTCACACTAGGTCTCTGTGAAGAATAATGTTAGTAAACTACAGGCCTGCTATTTAAAACCGTGGTTCTCTGTCAGACATATAACATATAACAGAGTTCCAAAATCAGCCATTTCTGCTTTCCATTTCGTTGCAGTGTATCGGTCAAGCTATTCACACTAGGTCTCTGTGAAGAATAATATTAGTAAACTACAGGTCCGCTATTTAAAATCGTGGTTCTCTGTCAGACATATCACATATAACAGCGTTCCAAAATCAGCCATTTCTGCCTTCCATTTCCATTTCGTTACAGTCTGTCGGTCAAGCTATTCACACTAGGTCTCTGTGAAGAATAGTATTAGTAAACTAAAGGCCGACTATTTAAAACTGTGGTTCTCTGTCAGACGTATCACATATAACTGCATTCCAAAATCAGCCATTTCTAGTGAACGTGGAAAATATTGTCCTCCATTTAAAATGGGCAAGGTGCTTGGCAAGGGACGGGGAAGTGAAGGTGATGGTGATGGTGCATGCCGAGGCCGAGAACATGGCAGTGGGCAAGCTGAAATTGTGCCACAACAAACACCCACATCTTGTCGCTCGACAATCCTGTCCCAATTACTAGGGGACCGCAGAACACCACTATTGAACCCAGAGCAGTGTCAAAAGTTTGTCGGATGGATAGCAGATAAGGCTTCCAGTCACTTTGCCACGACCAGCTCCACCCTGTCTTCGACACGGTCAAGTCTCAGTAGCCGTGCATCTGGACAGCATATTCCTCAGCCTGATCCTCCTTCCTCACACCATGCCCAGTGCCCAGAGACAATTGATCCCACACTTGAACACTCAGAAGAGCTGTTCACTTTTCCATTTGTAGATTTGGGCCTCTTGCCTGGCAAGCTTCAAGCGAGTCAAGAGGAGAATGGTGCGTGTAGCGATGCCCAAATATTTGAGCAGCCATGGTCACACGAAGGCAACGGTGGGAAAGTGAAATTACTGTTGCAAGAGGTGGATGATGATGATGAGATGCAATTGATTGAAAGTCAGGAGGAGGACCTGGGTGCGAAAGTGGAAGACGATGTGGTGGATGATATAGTAACTGACCCAACCTGGCAGGGGGACATGCAGAGCAAGGAAAGCAGCACACAGGGGGTGGGAGGCGTAGCACCACAACAGGCAGGAAGAAACAGTGTGGTGGCCGCAGACACAAGGCAGGAAAGCGTTCCCTGCAACGCCAACACGAAAGAAGTTGCCAGTACAACTGTTAGGTGTTCCTGAGTCTGGTTGTTTTTTAAAGACTCTGCAGATAACCCCAAAAAGGCCATTTGCACCACCTGCCAGGCCAGCATCAGCAGGGGTGGCAAAACGACTAGCCTGACCACCACCAGCATGATCAGGCATATGGCAGCAAAGCACCCGACTAAGTTGACCGAACCCCAGGGTCCAGAAACAGTGTCTGCGGGTGACACCACTGCTCCTTCCGCTTTTGTACGTGCATGCCAATCCCCTGTTCACAACGCATGCAAAGATGCCTTCCGCCCTGCACCTGTCGTTGCACACTCTCAACTAGCACTATCAGCAAGCACCTCCATGTCCTTGTCCCAGTGAAGCGTTCAGTTGTCCCTGCCCCAGTCCTTGGAACGCAAGCCCAAATATGCAGCCAACGCCCCACAGGCCACACTACTAAATTCCCACATTTTGCTAATGCTTGTGTAGCGCCCCGAGGGTTCGGTTGCTACAGGGGTATTGCACCTCAACCAGAGGTGTGATATTCCACTCCCAGGTAAGGATGGAGTGTGGACCAGGGCTCAGTTAGCTGCATACACACACTCACCCCCTTTCCAGGGGACAGCTCGACGGTGCTCCCATTTATGCAGGCATGACTGATTAGGCTCGATGGTGCTCCCATTTATGCAGGCACAACTGACCATGTCCCTGGCTGGAGTGGGGAGGGGGGAGAGAACCCAGTGATGTAGGAGCAGAAGGGGATGGTTTCTGGAGCATAGGAAGGAGCTCATTGGGTGCAGGTCACCTGAGCTCAGACACAGAGGCAGATAAAAGGTGGGAGCCATCTTTAGTCAGTGTTCAGAAGTTCAGAGAGAGAAGGAGTTCAGCCAGAGAGAGCTGACAGGGAGCTGTGGCTCAGCCTGAGCTCAGCTCCACGAGGCAGGCCTGGGGAGAAGGCCGGAGCCAGAGAGGAGAAGAGGAGAAAGAGAAGGAAGGAAAGAGGAGAGACAGAGGAGTAGAAAGGCTCCAGAAATAAGAAGGCAGAAGGGACCCTAAGAGAGCAGAACGGACAGCAACCGTTGCAAACCCGGGTGAAGGGTCAGCCCGTGGAAGGGTACCGGATTCCCAAGTTGGTGGAGGTAAATTATCCCTCAGCCAAAAACTGGAGGTCGTGATCATCTATTGGTGCGAACCCCTGCTACACCCGCTAGGAAGGCACCACATAGGGTCAGGGAAACTGGAGCCAAGTTTCACCAAGAGAAGGACCGAGGCAGCTGGACAGAAGCGTGGTCACTGTTGGGGCACGAGAGGCCAGAGAAAGGATAGAAGGGAGTCCTGTTCCATACTCCTGAACTGCCTGGGGGTTGACCGAGCCCCTCACCTGGTGGACGCAACACGGCTTGGGCAGTCATTGCTGACAGAAGAGACTTGGATTTCAACTGTGAGTAAAAGGCCTGAAATGCACCATTGGATTCTGTGTGATTTATGCTGCGCCTGCACCATCACCCCCAGCATCCACCTACACTGCCCTGAGGTTACACTCTTCCCGTGGGGAGTTATCCTATCCCTGTGATGCACACTAACACCAGCCTCAGCGGTCTGCCTTGCAGCGGCGGTCATCCCTGACCGCAATCCACGGGTGGCGTAGTCGGACATTCATAACTCTACAAATAGACTGCCACAGCATTTGGTCTGACCACCCTGATCCACGGGATCGGGTTGCCACTACTACCCCCATCATCGCATAGAAGCCCGGTTCCGGGTGCCCCACGGCCCAGGGGGCGAGTCACTTGCACTCGAAATGTTGCCTTTTAGGCTCGTGGAGACGGAAGCTTTCCACAACCTGATGGCGGCAGCTATCCCTCGGTACTCGGTCCCCAGCGACCACTATTTCTCCTGGTGTGCTGTCCCCGCATTACACAAGCGCGTGTCCCACAACATTAGCTGTGCCCTCAACAACACTGTTACTAGGAAAGTCCACCTAACCACGGACACGTGGACAAGTGCCTGTGGGCAGGGATGGTACACTGGGTTAATATAGTGGAAGCCGGGACCCAGTCGGATCTTGGGACGGAACATGTCCTACCAACGCCAAGGATTGCGGGCCCTGGGTCAATCAAGGTTGCCCCCACATTGTACAGCTCCTGCACCTCCTCCTCCTCTTCAGCCTCCATCTTCAAAATGACCACATCAGTCACAAGCTAGCAGCACTTCAGCACTGTCTCGGCCAAGAGGCAACAAGCTGTGCTGAAGCTAATATGCTTAGATGACAAACCACATAACCATGAAGAGTTGTGGACAGCACTGAAAGAGTAGGCAGATCTGTGGCTGACACTGTTGACCCTACAGCCAGGCAAGGTCATGTGTGACAATGGCCGGAACCTGGTGGCGGCTCTGAAGCGAGGTGAGCTCACACGCGTACCATGCCTGGCCCATGTTCTTAACCTTGTGGTTCAGAGGTTTCGAAAAAACCTACCTGGATCTGCCGGATCTGCTTGTCAAAGTACGCCGCGTGTGTGCCCATTTTAGAAAGTCAGCTACAGCTTCTGCCGCCCTTGTCGTGCTTTAGCAGCGTTTGCCGCTTCCAGCTCACTGACTGGTGTGCTATGTCCCCATGCATCAGAACTCTACATTGCAGATGTTGGGAAGGATTTGTGAGCAGAAGAAGGCAGTTGTTGACTACCAGCATCAACAAGGCCGTCGGTATTCTGGTCTGACTCCACACATAAGACCTCAGAAGAGGACATGGATATCAGACATCTGTACCCCCCTCCAAAACTTTGGATGGTGAGCGGTGATGGTGCCATAATTAGCATTACCATCCCACTTCTCTGTCTTCTAAATCGCTCTCTGCTCTCTGCTCACAATTAAAGAGGATGCATTGCAGGTGGAGCACGATGAGATGGAGCAAGGAACATACAGGGTGACTCCACACAGCCCAGCCTCATCTCATCCCAACGTGGATTGGGTGACAATGAGGAAGAGGAGGAGGCGGAAGAACAGGAGCTAGTTTCCTGCACTGTAGAGGATACTACCTGCACAACTGTCATACTGCCTGTTCAGCATGGATGGGCTGAGGACAGGGAGGAGGAGGAGGATGAGGAAGAGAGCATGGTCAGTCATCCTCTTGGTGAGGACACAGAAGTCTTGCCTGTTAGCAGTCTGGCACACATGGTTGAGTTTATGTTACGCTGCCTTTCCCATGACCCTCGCGTTGTCCAAATTTTGGGTGACAGTCATTACTGGTTAGTGACATTTCTAGACCCATGCTACAAGGAGAACTTTCTGTCTCTTATTCCCGTGCAGGACAGACCTAATAAAATGGGGCAGTACGAGTAGGCCTTTGTTGCGGAATTATTTAAAAAATTCCCATCTGAAAACGCTGGCGGCAGAGGTCACAGTTCGTTGGACAACCAAGGAGTACAGGCAAGAGAGACACAAATGCAATCCAGCAGAGGCAGGGGAACACTGTCAAAGTTCTGGGACAGTTTTCTCAGACCCTCCCATCGCACAGGCCCTGAGGCGCGGGGTATTCTCACAAGGAGGGAAAGGTTTTGGAAGAGTAACTTGCCGACCGTACCAACGTCCTCCGTGATTCCTCTGTGCCTTTTAATTATTGGGTATCCAAACTGGATACATGGAATGAACTGGCTCTCTACGCCTTGGTGGTCATGGCCAGCCCTGCCCCTAGCGTTTTATCAGAGCGAGTTTTTAGTGCCGCCGGTGGAATTGTAACTGATAAGTGCATCCGCCTGTCAACTGAAAATGCTGACAGGTTAACTCTTATAAAAATGAACAAGGGCTGGATTGGGCCAGACTTCTCAACACCACCAAATGATAGCAGTGTAACATAAACTCAAATTCAGTGTCTTTTTTTGGGAGGTCTAACTCTATTCCCATGCACCTCTGTCTTCACACGCAGACATGAATATATGCTTCCTGATTTTGTCTATTTGCTCTTGTCCTCCTCCTTCTTCTCATCCTCATCCTCCACCACCATATCTACCATATCATCATATCTACATCTCTTGCAAGGGACATTGGAGTTCCTCCAAATTTTTGGCAGCCATTGCATTCACTGCATAGGCAACCAGTATGGGAGACCCACTTCCTAATAATGGGAACATTGTTTTTAGGAGGGTCTCTGACCTCTACGTCTCTTCCTAGGGGCATTGGAGTTCCTCCAAATTTTTGGCAGCCGTTGTTTCACTGAATAGGCAAACACTATGGGAGACCCACTTCCTAATAATGGGAACATTGTTTTTAAGGAGCTCTCTGATTTCTATGTCTCTTGCAAGGGGCATTGGAGTTCTTCCAAATTTTTGGCAGCCGTTGCTTCACTGCATAGGCAAACAGTATGGGAGACCCACTTCCTAATAATGGGAACATTATTTTCAGGAGGCTCTCTGACCTCTACGTCTCTTGCAAGGGACATTGGAGTTCCTCCAAATTTTTGGTAGCCGTTGCATTCACTGCATAGGCAATCAGTATGGAAGACCCACTTCCTAATAATAGGAACATTGTTTTCAGGAGGCCCTCTGACCTCTGCGTCTCTTGCAAGGGACATTGGAGTTCCTCCAAATTTTTGGCAGCCGTTGCATTCACTGCATAGGCAAACAGTATGGGAGACCCTCTCCTTTCTAATGGGAACATGTCGTTACTGTGGCCCAGCTCTATGTGTCTTTAAATTGTTAGTGGGGTTTTCCTAAAGTTTGGCAGCCGCTGGACTCACTGCATATACTATAACTGGATAGCAGACCCACTCCTTTCTAATGGGAACATGTCATACTCATTACTGAGGCCCACCTCTATGTGTCTTTAAGTTGTTCTTGGGGTTTTTCCCATATTTTGGCAGCCCTTACAGTCACTGCATGGGCATTACCACTATAGGAGACCCACTCCTTTATAATGGGAACATTTTTTACTGAAACCCTCCTCTATGTCTCTTCAAAGGGGTATTGGGTTGCGTCCAAATTTTTGGCAGCCCTTGCAGTCACAGCATACGCAATAACAGTATAGGAGACCCACTCTTTAAAAATAGGAACAACAAAGCTTAGCCGACTGCTGGCCCTTTAAGTATAGTAAGGGTCGCCTGATGGCCCTATAAAAATAGGCTTTGTGACTTTCAGAGTTCCTCCTTCATAAAAGAAACAGGATGTGTCTGATCATGTCTCACACACCACATGGCCAGATAAGGTAGTAAAATGTTAAAATTACATTTCCCTGTGAATACATTTTTCACTGTTGAAAGCAATGCAAAAGTGCAAAAACGCTACGTGTGAACATAGCCCAGCATTTTTGCTTTTGGTTATTAATTTTGCCTTTTATTCAAGTCATTACCCTGGAAAGGATGTTCCTTAACATTTTTCCCAGGAAAATCCATTTTGGTTTCGTTTTTTGTATGTTTTATTGTGAGTCGGTAATAGTGGCGTAATACTCTGACTACATTGTTGACAGCAGTGACCTGGGAGTCAGAGATGGGGAGTCTTCCCCATGCAGTTACCATGTCATTTGAGCACCGTTCCCATCGATTTGGGCAATTTTTAGGCCCTCTGCAGACCGCCGGAGGGAGCCGCCGGAAAAAATGCTCGAGTTTCCCATAGACTTACATTGGGCTCATTGCTCGGACTGAGCTTTCGAGCATTTCAATTTGCTCGACCCAAGCAACGACTACTTGAGCATTTTAGTGCTCGCTCATCACTAGTAGTGGTTTATTCTATGTCCATCAAAAAGATTCATTGCAGCAAAACATAAAATAGTTGAAGTAGTCACAAAGAGACTGTCCATAATTAGCTTATAAGTTGAGATTCATTCATGATTGTCCATCTTTCCCTGGGTCCTGAATGGTAGTTCTCGTCTGTCTGTGTTGAGCACGTGGATGAGGAGAACACCTGGCCGAGCCTATATGTCAGCTGCTTTCTCAGCGAACAGACCCTCCGCCTGGTGTAGTGTGAAGTGTAAAAGCCCCCCTTCCTGTCTCTCACGTGGGTTATATATGTCCCACATAGCACCTGTTTCTCTATATATGGCACTGACTTTTACCCTGAGCTAAATGTACAAGAATAACACATTGTAATGTCAGCTAAAAACCTAGCATGATGTTGATGCAATCTATGCAGTACAGAATTGAGAAACCATAATTATTATTTAACATTTTTATCTTTGGTTTTGTCTGTTTATTGACCTGTATGAGCATGAGACTCCATTTTGCTATTTAGAGCTGCAGGAACCATACCCCATCCCCTCACAGTACCTGCAAAGGAAGGAAAAATGACCATATCAATCAGGAAATCCCCTAATATCATGCATTCTCTTCCCTCCTGAATTTCTTCTAGCTCACTTTCTGTCTTTGAACCTGTAACAGAAGAAAAAGTTACCAGGCTGCTTGCATCCCCTCGTCTTCTCGCCCTACTACCTGCACCAGTGACTTTATTCCCTCCCATCTCCATCAGTCCCTCTCCCCGAATGTCACCACTAGTGTTGAGCCACCCCCGTAGTGTTCGAGTTCGGTTCGGTTCGTCGAACACCCTTGTGTTCGCCGAACTGTTCGTCGAACTGTTCATCGAACACCTTCGAACACCGTTAAAACCAATTGCAGGCAAACAAAAACACATAGAAAGACATAGAAAACACCTTCAAAGGTGTCCAAAAGCTGACAAACTGCTCAGAAGACATAACTAACACATGGAAAAGTGACAAGTACATATAGTCATGCGAAAAGAAAAGAGGTGGAGGAGTAAAAGGAGGGGGAGACACAGATATAGGCATGTCATGCCCTTCTAAAATCCAAAAAGTGAGAAGCCGACACGGCCTGTCCGTTCCTGCCCGTGCCACCTCCGTTTGTGCCAGAGCCGCGGTGGACCCTGACGGCCAGCCCCTCTCTCCCAATACTGGTGCCTGTCCGCTGGTGGGTCGAGCGAGCCCCCCTGTGGTGGAGGCAGCTCTAAGCTTTTTAATTTAAATTGTCTCTCTAATTTGATTGAATACACTTTAAATCCTTTTACAAGGATCTATTGAAGGGCAAGTCTCATGCCAGCAGCCACGTAATTCCAGCTCCAGTAGCGTCCACTAAAGCTGCTGCAGTTAAAAAGCTTTTATAAGGATCGAGCTTGGCTGTCCACCGCAAGGCGTCCTACCGCCAGTCCCAGCCCCTATGCCTTGGGGTGCCTCCTGATGCTCTTCACTGAGTATCCCGTGGTCCCGAAGCATTTCCTTTGAAAAAATTAAGTGTCCAAACTACAGGGGGTGTAGCTTGCTTAACAGCCGGGATAATCCACTGACTAGCAGACACTGCTACTAGGCACAAAGTATTTCCTGGGCTAGATGCAGTTAAAAATTTGTAATTAGATACTCTTGTTGGATGCTGAGAAAGCATTCCATAGAGTCTCCTGGCACGCCATATATTATTCTCTTAAAAAGCTTGGGGTAGGGGTCTAGGGGACCCTTTTAAAGCCAAAATCACTCCCCTGTATCGCAATGCGTCACCTAGGCTGAAGATAAATGGAACTGTAGCACCCCGAGGGCTCGGTTGCTGCAGAGGTATTGCACCTCACCCAGAGGTATGATATCTCACTCTCAGGTAAGGATGGAGTGTGGATCAGGACCCCGACACCTGCATGCATTACACCACATTGCCGTGGGGCAGGGTGACCAATATGCCCCTGAGATGGGCACGACAGTCCCTGTCCCTGGCTGGAGTGGGGGGAGGGAACACTGAGGAAGGGGAACCCTGTAGTGCAGGAGCAGGGAGGAAGCAGTTCCTGGGTGCATTGAGAAGGGAGTATAAAAGGTGGGCACCATCTTAGTTCAGTGCAGAGAAGTCTGAGCAGAAGTGACAGGGAGCAGGGGCTCTGCATGAGCTCTGCTCCAGAGGCGGGCCTAGTAACAGAGGCCCAGGCCTGGAAGAGGGAGAAGGAAGGAAGAGGAGCGGAGAAGGCTCCAGGAACGAGGAACGAAGGGATCCCAGGGGTGTGGACGGGTGAGTCGCCACCGCACGCCCGAATCCACCTGCGTGGAGGGGTCAGGCCAAAGGGGGAGACCGGTCCCCGAAACTAGTGGAAGTGGGAAACGACCCTCACCAAAAACCGGAGGCTGTGACATTTTATGTGGCGCAGCCCCTCGCTACACCCGCTAGGAGGGCAGCACATAGGGTCAGGGAAACTGGCGCCAAGTTTACCAAGAGGAGGCCCGAGGCAGCCGGACAGAAGGGTTGGTAAGAAAGGCCAGACAAAGGACACACAAAGGGAGTCCTGTGAAGCGCTCCAAAGTTATCTGGGAGTTGTCTGAGCCCCTCACCTGGTGAGCACAGTACGACGTGGGCAGCCGTTACCTGCAGAAGTGGTCTGGATAATAAGAACTGTAAGTAAAGGCCCTGGACTGCATCACTGACTCCGTGTCATTACTGCTGCTGCCCTGCACCATCACCCCCATCCACCGCATACACTGCCCTGAGGCTATACTCCTCCCGTGGGGAGTTATGCTACGCTCTGCTGCACCCACAATACCAGCCTCAGCGGTCTGCCCTGCAGCGGCGGTTCACTCTGACCGCAATCCACGTGTGGCGTAGTCGGACATTTAAACATCAAAACCACATAAATAGTTCCGCCACTGGTTTGACCACCCTGAGCCACGGAACCGGGTCGCCGCCACGGAGACTACAACCACCAGCATCCACCAAAAACGGTCCGGCTCCGGATGTCCCAAGGCCCAGGGGGCGAGTCAGAACATTTTCATCACCTTTCATAATCACCAATGGGACAAGGCAGGGATGTCCTCTGTCCCCTCTCTTATACATCCTAGTGACGGAGCACCTGCTCTCATCAATTCGCCATAACCCCAATATTAGGTGGATTGAGGTGGGAGGCACCGAGTACAAGTGCTCTCTATTTGCTGATGATGTCCTAGTATATATCACTCAATCACATATATCCATCCCTGCTGTTATGGCTGAAATAGATCACTTTGTTACATGGTCAAATTTTAAAATCAATACAGCGAAGTCTGAGGCCCTCGATGTCTCCCTCCCCAAATCCATACAGGATTCCATCCAGTCCAACTTTCCCTTTGCCTGGCCCTCCCTGGGTATCAAATTCTTAGGAATTCCTATTCATAGAGACCTCTCCGGTCTATGTTATCTTAATTTTGGGCCCTTTATTGAACAACTCCATACAGACCACGGTTGGCAAGTTAGAACTGTAAGATTCACTACGTGAACCACTGGTGTTTTGTGGAAAAGCACATGTACACTGTGTTCCAAATTATTATGCAAAAAGTGTTTAGGAGTAGTGTTGAGCGAACATGCTCGACACTGCTCGGTACTCGCCCAAGCATCACGCTACTCGGGATGTTCGGCGAGCACCGAGCATTTCCGGGTTACTCGGGCGGGAGCTCGGGTCTCCGCCCTGCATGTTTGGCGCTCTTTACAGAGCCAATGAACATACAGGGATTGCCAGCCAGTCACTGTAATGCTGCAGTCATGTTGGTTGTGGGCATTACAGTGATTGGCTGGCCGCACAGCGTCACCTCGAGTATTTAAAACGGGGGGCCGCCATCTTGGACACAGTCGCTCCGGATTAGACAGTGTAGGGACAGCGGTGCTGATTTAGGGAGAGATATAAACTGCGAAATAGTTAGTGTAGGGTCTGTAAAGGCTGCCAGATCAAACAAACAGTCCTTCTCAGGACTAATATCCATCCCAGATACCAGGCAGGCAGGCTGTATAGGAGACACAGTGGTTATACCAGCAAACGCTGCATTACAGTCCTGTGTGCTCCTGTTGCTGAAATTGCTGGACTTAGCACCAGGTGTCGGGGGCCAGGAAAAATCCGTTTTTTTTCATCTAAATCCTCCTTTCTTTTTCCTCCTTCACACTGTACAAATACCCGTCTTATTAACCTTCTGGTGTGTCCCCCCCCCCCCCAAAAAAAGCGTGTCTCTGATTTTTCAGACACAAATATAACTGTTGAAAATAGTCTGGTGTAGGCTAGAGAAACAGAAGTGTTGTTTTGCACTTCCACGGTTCAAACCTCTGTATTATCCATTTTGGGCCTTTTGTATCTAAAAAAAAAACAGTTTGAGTGTGTCGCTCACTGTTCAGCCGCAAATATCTCTATTTAAAAAAGTGTGGTATACCCCAGGAAACAATAACTGTGGTTTTGCCATCCCAAGGTAAAAAATCTCTATTATTCAGCTTTTACTAGTTTTTTCCGTAAAGAAAAACAGTAGTGTCTCCTGACTGTTGTGACGCAAAAATATATCTGTTGAAAATAGTCTTGTGTAGGCCCGACATCCCAGTGTGGTTTCGCAGTTCCACGGGTCAAATCGCTGTACAATCCAGTTTTGGGCCTTTGGTATCTAAAAAAAAAGCAGTTTGAGTGTGTCGCTCACTGTTCAGCCGCAAATATCTCTATTTAAAAAAGTGTGGTAAACCCCAGTAAACAATAACTGTGGTTTTGCCATCCCACGGTAAAAAATCTCTATTATTCAGCTTTTGGTAGTTTTTTCCGTAAAGAAAAACAGTAGTGTGTCCTGACTGTTGTGACACAAAAATATATCTGTTGAAAATAGTCTTGTGTAGGCCCCCCGACATCCCAGTGTGGTTTCGCAGTTCCACGGGTCAAATAGCTGTACTATCCAGTTTTGGGCCTTTGGTATCTAAAAAAAAAGCAGTTTGAGTGTGTCGCTCACTGTTCAGCCGCAAATATCTCTATTTAAAAAAGTGTGGTATACCCCAGTAAACAATAACTGTGGTTTTGCCATCCCACGGTAAAAAATCTCTATTATTCAGCTTTTGGTAGTTTTTTCCGTAAAGAAAAACAGTAGTGTCTCCTGACTGTTGTGACACAAAAATATATCTGTTGAAAATAGTCTTGTGTAGGCCCGACATCCCAGTGTGGTTTCGCAGTTCCACGGGTCAAATCGCTGTACTATCCAGTTTTGGGCCTTTGGTATCTAAAAAAAAGCAGTTTGAGTGTGTCGCTCACTGTTCAGCCGCAAATATCTCTATTTAAAAAAGTGTGGTATACCCCAGTAAACAATAACTGTGGTTTTGCCATCCCACGGTAAAACATCTCTATTATTCAGCTTTTGGTAGTTTTTTCCGTAAAGAAAAACAGTAGTGTCTCCTGACTATTGTGACACAAAAATATATCTGTTGAAAATAGTCTTGTGTAGGCCCGACATCCCAGTGTGGTTTCGCAGTTCCACGGGTCAAATCGCTGTACTATCCAGTTTTGGGCTTTTGGTATCTAAAAAAAAAGCAGTTTGAGTGTGTCGCTCACTGTTCAGCCGCAAATATCTCTATTTAAAAAAGTGTGGTATACCCCAGTAAACAATAACTGTGGTTTTCCTCTTCCACGGTTCTAATCTACTCTTTATATACCCTTTTTCCATTGATAGTGCAAGTGTAAGCTATTTTACTTCATTTACAATGGGCAAGGCGCGTGGCAAGGGACGTGGAAGTGGACGTTCTGGTGATGGTTCGTGCAGAGGATGGGGCCGTGGCCAAGGTGAAAATGTGCCACAACCAACAGCCACATCTTCTCGCTCCCACTTCTTGACCGAATTACTAGGGAAGCACAGAACAACACCAGTATTGAGAACTGATCAGTGTGAACAGGTTATTAATTGGATAGCAGATAATACTTCCAGTTACCTGGGCACCACCACCTCCGGTCTGTCTTCCACACGGTCAACTCTTAGTAGCCGTGAGTCTCGACCGCATACTCCTCCTCATCCTGATGCTCCTTCCTCCCACCATGCCGAGTGTCGTCAGACAGCAAGTGATCCCACACTTGGACACTCTGAAGAGCTGTTCACTGGTCCATTTCCATATTTGGGCCCCTCGCCTGATACGCTTGAAGTGGTGGAAGAGGAGATCCCATGTTGCGATGTCCAAATATTTGAACAGCCAGGGCCACAGGAAGTCGACGTTGGCAATCTGTTACAAGAGGTGGACGATGACGAGACACAATTGCCAGGAAGTGAGGAGGAGGATCGTGGTGCGCAAGTGGAAGAGGAGGAGGTGGTGGATGATCTAGTAACTGACCCAACGTGGAAGGAGGACATGCAGAGTGAGGCCAGCAGCACACAGGGGGAGGGAGGCAGAGTACCCCAACAGGCAGGAAGAAGCAGTGTGGTGGCCGCAGACAGAAGGCAGGCAACCGTTCCCCGTAACACCAACACGAGGGACGTTGCCAGTACAAGCGGTAGGTCTTCCAGAGTCTGGAATTTTTTTAAAGACTCTGCTGATAACCCCAAAAAGGCCATATGTTCCACCTGCCATGCCAGCATCAGCAGGGGTGACAAAACTACCAGCCTGACCACCACCAGCATGATCAGGCACATGGCAGCAAAGCACCCGACTTTGTGGGGCGAAACCCAGGTTCCACGACCAGTGTCAGCAGGTGTCACCACTGCTTCTTCCACTGTTGTGCGTGCAATAGAACCCCCTGTTGTGTGTGCAAGGCAATCCCCTGTCCATACTGCATGTAAAGATGCCTCCTCCTCTCAGTCTTCACTTGTTATGGCAGTTTCTCAAGAAACAGCATCAACGTCCACGTCCACGTCCCACCGCAGCGTTCAATTGTCCATATCCCAGACCTTTGAACGAAAGTGGAAATTCGCAGCTAACGCCCCACAGGCCACAGTCCTAAATTCGCACATTTCACGACTGCTTGCATTGGAAATGCTGCCTTTTAGGCTGGTGGAGACGAAATCCTTCCGCAATCTTATGGCGGTGGCCGTCCCTCGGTACTCGGTCCCCAGCCGACACTTTTTTGCCCGGTGTGCCATCCCCGCACTACACAAGCACGTGTACCAAAGCATCTGCCGTGCCCTCAACAACGCAGTTACTGGGAGAGTCCACCTGACAACGGACACGTGGACAAGTGCTTGTGGCCAGGGACGGTACATCTCTCTGACGGCACACTGGGTAAACATAGTGGAAGCCGGGACCCATTCGGACCTTGGGACGGAACACATCCTCCCCACACCGAGGATTGCATGCCCTATGTCAGTCAGAGTTGCCCCCACAGTGTACAGCTCCTGCACATCCTCCTCCTCCTCCTCATGTTCAGCCTCCATCTCAGATATCACCACATCAGTTACAAGCTGGAAGCATTGCAGTACTGCCTCCGCCAAGCGGCAACAGGCTGTGCTGAAACTCATAAGCTTAGGTGATAAACCTCACACTGCTTGTGAGTTGTGGACAGCTGTGAAAGAGCAGGCAGATCTGTGGCTGAGACCGCTGAACCTACATCCCGGCATGGTCGTGTGTGACAATGGCCGTAACCTGGTGGCGGCTCTGAGGCGAGGTGAGATCACACACGTACCATGCCTGGCTCATGTGCTTAACTTTGTGGTTCAGCGGTTTCTTAAATCGTACCCCGAGTTGCCAGATCTGCTCGTGAAAGTACGCCGCCTGTCAGCTCATTTTCGCCAGTCGGCTACAGCTTCCGCCGCCCTTGCTGTGTTGCAGCAGCGTTTGCAGCTTCCGGCACACCGACTGGTGTGTGATGTCCCCACACGTTGGAACTCTACCCTCCACATGTTGCAAAGGATTTGTGAGCAAAAGAGAGTAGTTGTGGAGTACCAGCTGCAACAAGGCCGTCGATATTCAGGTCAGACTCCACACATAAGACCTCAGGAGTGGACCTGGATGTCTGACATATGTACCATCCTGAAAAACTTTGAGGAGGCCACCAAGATGGTGAGTGGTGATGACGCCATCATTAGTGTCAGCATCCCACTTGTCTGTCTTTAGCAAAGCTCTCTGCAGAGAATTAAAGAGGAGGCATTGCAGCCAGAGTATGATGAGATGGATCAAGAAGCCATAGCGGGCGATTACACACAGCCCAGCCTCATCTCATCCCATCGTGCATTGGGGGACAATGAGGGAGAGGAGGAGGAGGAGGAAGAACAGGAGCTGCTATCATGCGTTGTAGACGGTAGTACCTGTACAAGTGTCATACCGTCGGTTCAGCGTGGGTGGCCTGACGACAGGGGGGAGAAGGAAGAGGAGGAGGAGAGCATGGTCAGTCATCATCTTGGTGAGGACACGGAAATCTTGCCCGTTACCAGTCTGGCACGCATGGCTGACTTTATGTTACGCTGCCTTAACCGTGACCCTCGCGTTGTCAAAATGTTGGGTGACAGTCATTACTGGTTGGTGACACTTGTAGACCCCCGCTACAAGGAGAACTTTCACTCTCTTATTCCTGAGGTGGAGAGGTCTACAAAAATGGGGCAATACCAGAAGGCCCTTGCTACAGAACTCTTAAAAAAATTCCCATCTGAACACGCTAGCGGCAGAGGTCACAGTTCGTTGCCCAACCAAGGCATACAGGCGAGAGAGATGCAACTCCAATCCAGCAGAGGCAGGGGAACACTGTCAACGTTCTGGGACAGTTTTCTGACACCCGCCCAGCTTACAGGCCCTGAGGCGCGGGGTACTCTCACAAGGAGTGGAAAGTTTCAAAAGATGGTGAGGGAGTACCTTGCCGATCGTACCAGCGTCCTCCGTGATTCCTCTGTGCCTTTTAATTATTGGGTATCGAAGCTGGACACTTGGAATGAACTTGCTCTGTACGCCTTGGAGGTCCTGGCCTGCCCTGCCGCTAGCGTGTTATCGGAGCGTGCTTTTAGTGCCGCTGGGGGAATTATAACTGATAAGCGCACTCGCCTGTCAACTGACAATGCTGACAAGCTGACCCTTATCAAAATGAACAAGGGCTGGATTGGGCCAGACTTCTCATCACCACCAAATGACAGCAGAGTAACATAAAGTCAAATTCACTGTGTTATTTCGGGAGGTGTATTCACATGCACCGCTTCACACCCACACATGGGTATACACTTCCTCGTTTCGGCTGTTTAATCTTCTTCTCCTTATCCTCAGCCTCCACCACCACTATACCACCAGGTTGCCAGCATTGCAAGTTCCTCCATCCTTATTTTTGGCAGCTTTTGCTTGCAAGGCATAAGCAAATACTATGGGACACCCACTCCCCAATAATGGGACTTATGTTTGTAATATGCTGTACTGCATGGCTCTTGTAAGGGGCATTGCAAGTTGCTCCGTCCTAATTTTTGGCAGCTTTTGCTGGGAAAGCATAAGCAAATACTATGGGACACCCACTCCCCAATAATGGGACTTATGTTTGTAATATGCTGTACTGCATGGCTCTTGTAAGGGGCATTGCAAGTTGCTCCGTCCTAATTTTTGGCAGCTTTTGCTTGGAAAGCATAAGAAAATACCATGGGACACCCACTCCCCAATAATGGGACTTATGTTTGTAATATGCTGTACTGCATGTGACTCGCCCCCTGGGCCGTGTGTACACGTGTGTGGGATACCCGGTGCCGGGTCTCTGGGGTCTGTAGTCTCCGTGGCGGTGACCCGATCCCGTGGCTCAGGCTGGTCAAACCAGTGGCAGTCTTTCTTAGGTTTTGAGGTTAATTGTCCGACTGCGCCACCCGTGGATTGCGGTCAGGGAGTACCACCGCTGCGAGGCAGACCGCTGAGGCTGGTGTTGTGTGCGCAGCATAGAATGGGATAACTCCCCTCGGGAGGAGTATAGCATCAGGGCAGTGAGTGTGGATGGTGGGAGTGATGGTGCACGAGCGCAGCAGGAATGACTCAGAGTCTTTGCAGTGCAGTTCAGGGTCTTTACTGATGATTATAAGGTAGACCCTCCCGGGAGTACTGGCTAGCATAAGAGGCCTGGTCAGTCTGTGAGCAAGCAGGAGTTCCCCTGGCCAGGTGGAGTTGTAGGCCTCCCCGTCTGTCTGCACTCTTCCTGGCTACCTTGCTGTAAGCGGGTAGAAGTAGCCCACGTCCCTGAGTGTACCGTGTAGTGCTCACCCGTATGGCTGGTGACTTGGGGCCTTCTGTTAGCCTCCGCTCCACGACGGTGGTGCTGGTCCCTTGCTTGTGACTGAGCCTCCGGGCTTCTATGGCCAGAGGACCTGAAATCCCCTGCCGGCTGGTTTCTGCTGCTGGATATATAAGTCCTCACAGCTTCGGACTCCTGTGTCCGGTTCCTATTGTCTTCTGCCAGGGCGAGCTCTGCTCAGCTTCCAGCCCCTGGTCTTTAGCTCCTAGCACCTACAGAGCTCCTTGCTGTTACTTTCCTTTGCTCTCACTCTGACTCTGACTATTCTCTGACTCACTCAACCCCGCCCCAGATCCAGTTTATAAGGGCAGAATTCTCCCCTCCCAGGATTGGGGCAGTAGGATGTTGCATGTTTAAGGGATCCTGACCAGGAAACCTCCCACTTGCTCTCCGACGTAATATCTCTATTACTGTGGTGACCAGACCCCTGGGGTGCCACACATGGCTCTTGTAAGGGGCATTGCAGTTCCTCATAATTTTTGGAAAGCCTTCCATTCACTACTTAGGCCAAGAGTGTACGGGAGACCCAGTTGCTATAAATGGAAAAAAAGGTTTAGTTAACGCCCTCTGACCTCCATGTCATTTCCAAGGGGCATTGGAGTGGCTTGAAATTTTTTGTAGGCATTGCACTCACTGTATGCCCTATAACTGTGTAGCCGAACCGCTCCTTTTGTTACAGAAACATATCCTACAAGACATATCTAGTTGACTGGCCTGATATTGATGTGAATGGTCCCTGTTCCTCCTGCTCTTTCTCCTTTGCCACTACCTCATCCATCATTTATCACCTGAAGCTTTGTTTTAACGGGAGTCATAGAACTTGGATAGTAGCAGGAAAACATCCAGCAATCCTCGGAGGAGGTAGGATATGCGCTAAAACGCTGACCACCTCAGGCCTAGCCGCTACTACATACATGCGCTTGCATTACAACAAAACAAAGCAGATGCTAACTTCTATCATCCTCATCATGCTCCTCACCTTGGCACTCTCAACTCCCCTGATGGAGAAGCCAGGGCCCACCGGAGGAGTCTGATAGTCCGGTGGGCTCGGCCAATGCTGCCCTAAAGCAGGCCAGGCTAAGAAAAGTGTGGGAAAGGTTACCGGGACAAATAGGGGTGGCTGAGGACCGAGTATGGACACCCGGCCACCCCCTGGAGGCTGGGGAGCAAGCGGGGACACCCGGCCACCAGGCGGCTGAGGACTGAGTATGGATACCAGGCCGCCGACACAGCCATGGCGTGGTGGCCAGATTCCGCCTCCACATGCCTAAAAGGCCCAATTTAAAGTGCAAGCAAGCAAGCAGTATGGTATTGCAGCCTGGGGGTGGGTGAGTGGCAGGTTGCATACTTGCGCTTGCATTGCAAGGAATGGGAGAGGTACAATTGAACACTGCCCTGGGACAAGGACTTGAATGGGGATAGTTGCATGTCTGCAACGACAGGTGCAAGGTGGGAGGCATCTTCGCATGTACCATGAACAGGGGTTTGGCATGCACACACTAAAGTGGAATAGGCTGTCCTTCCCACTAAATGCACTGGGGAGGGCACAGGTAATGTTTTGGTATACGCGCTTAATCTTATGTATAAGGCACACCAGGACAAATATGGGCGGCTGGGGACTGAGTATGGATACCTCGCTACCGAAGCAGCCATGAGGTAGTGGCCAGCTTCGGCCTCCTCCAAACTAAAAGGCCCCATTTAAAGTGCAAGCTAGCAGTATGGAATTGCAGTCTGGGGGTGGGTGGGTGGCAGGCTGCACACTTACACTTGCATTAAAAGAAAACATAGCAGATGCTAACTTCTGTCATCATCATCATGCTCCTCACCTTAGCACTCTCAACTCCACCGATGGAGAAGTCAGGGCCCACCGGAGGAGTCTGGTTCTCTGGTGGGCTCGTCCAATGCTGCCTAAAGCAGGCCGGGCTAAGAAAAGTGTGTGGGGGGATGTTCCAAGGAGAAATAGGGGCGGCTGGGGACCGTTTATGGACACCCGGCTGCCCCCAGGCGGCTGGGGACCGTGTGTGGACACCCGGCCGCGGGGCGGCTGGGGACCGAGTATGGACACCCGGCCACCGGGCGGCTGGGGACTGAGTATGGATTCCAGGCCGCCAACACAGCCATGACGTGGTGGCCAGATTCCGCCCCCACATGCCTAAAAGGCCCAATTTCAAGTTCAAGCAAGAAAGCAGTATGGTATTGCAGCCTGGGGGTGGGTGGGTGGCAGGCTGCATACTTGAGCTTGTATTGCAAGGAATGGGGGAGGTACAATTGAACACTGCCCTGGGACTAGAACTTGCATGGGGATAGTTGCAAGTCTGCATCTTCTGATGCGGTAAGGATCACTTATGATGGGCACACTTTTAGACAGTGATCTGGGAGTCAGAGATGCTTCCAGGGGTCTTCCTCATGCTGTTCCCTTTTCTTTTCAGCACTTTATGCATGTGTCACACAGCACATGGCCAGATAAGGTTGTAAAATGTTAAAATTACATTTCACGGTGAATGCATTTGTCATAGTTGAAAGCAATACAAAAGTGCAAAAACGCATAAAAAATGCTACTTGTGAACATAGCCGAAGGTGTGGAGGAGTATTTTTGTTTTTGGTCATTTATTTTAACTTATACACAAGTCTTTACCCTGGAAAGGATGTTCCTTAACATATTTCACAGGAAAAAAGTTTCACTTTCGTTTTTGAACGTTTTATTGTGAGCCTGTAAAAGTGGCTTAATACCTCTGACCATGTTGTTGACAGCAGTGACCTGGGGGTCAGAAATGCTTCCTGGGGCGATCCCCATGCTGTCCCCATGTCATTTGAGCACTGTCACTATCGTTTTGGGCACTTGTTAGGCTTTTAGAAGACTGCCGGGGGTGCCACCGCAAAAATGCTCGAGTCTCCCATAGACTAACATTGGGCTCGTTGCTCGGGTCGAGCACCCAAGTATCACGGCGAGCTCGGCCCGAGCTTCAAGCACCCGAGCATTTTAGTGCTCGCTCAACACTATTTAGGAGTGATAAGGGAAGAATTTGTTTGTTTGTCAGTTAAACTCATTGATGGTGATGTGTGTCAGGGCTCTTTATATCACTGTAAGCAATTGCAGACACCTGTGCTAATTAGTTTGGCAGGTGTGTCCAATGAACGGCAAGACTACTTAAGAAGGCTGTCCCACATTATTAAGCAGCCTACATTTTCTGCCAAAATGGGAAAGAAAAGGGATGTGTCGGCTGCTGAGAAGCAACAAATTGTGGAGTGTTTAGGTCAAGGCATGACTACAATCAACATTGTGCGATGATCAGGATGAAGTGTCTTGGCAATCAAGAAGTATGTAGCTGATTCACAGTACACACGTGTGCGTGCTGATAAGGGCAAAATGAGGACTCTTTCCTACAGGCAATTATGTCAGGTTAAAAGAGCAGCGGCAAAAAAGCCTTGTCATAGCAGCAGACAAGTTTTTGAAGCTGCTGGTGCCTCCAACGTCTCCCGAACAACAAGATGCAGGGTCCTTCAGAGGTTTGCAGCTGTGCGTACGTCATCCTGTCGACCTCCTCTATCCACTGCACACAAGCAGAAACGGCTCCAGTGGGCCAAACATTACATGAAGACTGATTTCAAAACTGTTTTGTTCACGGATGAGTGCCGTGCAACGCTCGATGGTCCAGATGGATGGAGTGGAGGATGGCTGGTTGATGGACACCCCACGCAAACACGGCTACAGCGCCAACAAGGAGGAGGTGGAGTAATGTTTTGGGCTGGAATCATGGGGAGAGAGATTGTCAGCCCCTTTAGGATCCCTGAAGGGGTACAGATGAACTCCATAATGTATGTGGAGTTTCTCAAACAGCACTTCCTGCCATGGTTCAAGAAGAAGAACCGTGTATTCCACAGCAAGATCATTTTCATGCATGATAATGCACCATCTCATGCTGCACATAACACATCTGCATCTCTGGCTAATATGGGCATAAAAGGGGACAAACTTATGGTGTGACCCCCATGCTCCCCTGACCTCTACCCCATTCAGAACCTCTGGAGCATCATCAAAAGGAGTGTCTATGATGGCGGGAGGCAGTTCACAACTAAGCAACAGCTCTGGGAAGGTATTCTGTCCTCATGCAAAACAATTGAAGCAGAAACCATCCAAAACCTGACAAATTCAATGGACGAGAGAGTTCAGAAGCTCCTTTCGAACAAGGGGTCCTATGTGCAAATGTAACATCACCTAGAATAAAGTTTTGAGTTGAAAACTGTTTGATTTCAGTTTCTAATAACCTGCTAATGCTTATAATTTCAAAAATGACCATTTTTTTGGACTTTATTAAAATGAAAAGGTTGATCGAAGAGTGTGGGGGATCTAAGAGTGTGGCAACCCAGTAGTCAGGATTACTTCGAATTCTGACAATCTGAGGGTTATGTTGCAGGTAGTGCAGCAAGAAGGCACTTATGTGTCTTGCGCATCTCGGAGCCCCAAAATTATTTTCCGGGCTAGATGCAGCTAAAAATTATTATTAATTTTAAATCTGGTGGAGCTTAGTATAGATGGCCTAATAGAATCAGTACTGCACACTGCTACAAAGCCCAAATTATTTTCCAGCCAAGATACAGATAAACATGATTAGTAATTTTAAAGCTGGTGGAGCTTAGTATAGATGGCCTAATAGAATCAGTACTGCACACTGCTACAAAGCCCAAATTATTTTCCAGCCAAGATACAGATAAACATAATTAGTAATTTGAAAGCTTAAAACGATTGGTGAGGTGATTTTAACCAATCATCAAGCTTTTACTCTCCCCAGGATGACACAGGGGTAGAAAAGTCGTTTCGAATCCATGATTTGTTCATCTTTATGAACGTGAGTCTGTCTACATTATCAGTGGAGAGCCGCGTGCGCTTATCTGTCAGCACACCACCAGCAGCGCTGAACACACGTTCAGACAGAACGCTGGCTGCGGGGCATGACAAGATCTCCAAGGCGTAAGTGGCGAGCTCTGGATATTTATCCAGATTGGAAGCCCAAAAAGAGCAAGGGTCCAGTGACATAGTCATGGCTTCAATGTTTACTTGGAGATACTCCTGTACCATCGTCTCTAGGCGTTGACTATGTGTCAGACTTCTTGTCTCCTGTGGCCTTGCAAAGGATGAGCTAAAAAAGTGGTGAAATGATTCCGCAAAATTGATGTTACCTGCAGATACTGCGTTTCTGTTACGGTTTGAGTGCTGAACACTCGACGGTCCCACGGTTGGCAAGTTGGAACTGTGAGATTCACTACGTGCACCACTGGTGTTTTGTGGAAAAGCACATGTAAGATTCTGCAACAGTCTCTGCTGATACTCCTGCATGCGTGTGACGCACCCCTGGGCCTGTGTCGCGCAGCGTTGCGCACGCGGGAGCTTACCCGGAGCCGGATCTGTTGAGGGTTGTAGTCTCGTGGCGGTGACCCGGTCCGTGCCCAGGGAGTCAGACTAAGTGGCGCTGTATTAGCGGTAGATGTTGTACGACTACGCCACCCGTTGAATGCAGCGAAAGAGCTGCCGCTGCAGGGCAGACCGCTGAGGCCGGTGGTAGGATTGTGCAGCGTGATAGTATCACCCCCAACGGGAGGGGTATGGCCTCAGGGCAGCCGACGTGGATGATGGGGGTAGCAGGAACCACTCGGAGACGGTACGGTGTAGTTCAGGGTCTTTACTGGTGACAAAGATAGACCCTCCCGGAGTACTGGCTAGCGATTGGGGCCTGGTCAGTCCTTGAGCAGATGGGATCTCCCCTGGCCAGGCGGAGTTGTAGGCCTCCCAAACTAATTGTACTCTTCTGGCTACCTTGCTAGAGGCGGGTATAAGTAGCCCACGTCCCTGAGTGTACCGTGTGGTGCTCACCCGTATGGCCGGTGACTCGGGGCCTTCTAGTAGCTTCCGCTCCACGACGGCGGTGCTGGTCCCATGCGTGTGACCGTGCATTCGGGTTTCTTGGCCAGAGGACCTGAAATCCCCTGCCTGACGGATTCTGCTGCTGGGTAGGAGTTAGTCCCCACAGCCTCGGACTCCGGGTCCGGTAAGAAATCTTCTCAGTCAGGGCGAGCTCTGCAGCTGCCAGCCCCTGACTCTTTGTAACACTGCTCCCACAGAGCTCCTGTTGTTTCTTCCTATGCTGCTTCTCTTCTCTACTTCTGGCATGGCCCAGGCGCTGGGCCCAGCCGGAGCCACAGCTCCCTGTGAGCCCTCCTGGCTGAACTCTCCCTCTCAACTCTCTAACCCTGCCTCAGCCCCAGGTTTATATAGGGGAAGTTCTTCCCCTCCCAGGACTGGGCAGGAGGTGTGGCATGCATAGGATTCCTGACCAAGAGACCTCCCACCTGCTCTCAGACATAACATTGCCGTTACTGTGGAAACCAGACCCCTGGGGTGCCACACGTGCATCCCTTTCTATGGCAGGAATTATTTCTGCAAATTTACTTTTGTACCGGGGATCTAACAGTGTGGCAACCAAGTAGTCAGGATTATTTCTAATTCTCCCAATTCGAGGGTCATGTTGCAGGTAGTGCAGCAAGAAGGCACTCATGTGTCTTGCGCATCCAGGAGCACCAAGTCCCTGTTGTGTTGGTGGCAAGGTAACAATCATGCTTCCTTCCTCTGTCCTCTCCCCCCAACCTCGCACAACAGAAATGTGATCAAGGTCTCCCTCATCTGATGAGTCTTCCATCAGTTCGTCCTCCACTTCTTCCTGGGCTCCTGCACCTTCCTCACTAGTTTGGCTGCTACCATGCGTCCTGGTAAAACCATCTCCCCCACCCTCACATGCCTGCCGCCTTGGTGCTGCCGACCGTCTGGACCTTGCAGATGTTAGCCCTTCCGCATACAACTCCTCCTCCTCTACTTCCTCCACCTCCTCTTGTGCCACCACCTGACTCCAAATTCTGTTTAACATGTGCTCCAGCATGTAAATCACCGGAATAGTCATGCTGATAATGGCATCGTCACCACTAAACATCTTCGTCGCCATTTCAAAACTGTGCAGAAGGGTGCATAGATCCCAGATCTGAGACCACTCCTCCAGCGTGATTTGCCCCACCTCTGGATCCCGTTGGCCCAGGCTATACGTCAGAACGTATTGCACCAGGGCTTGTCGGTGCTGCCACAGTCGCTGCAACATGTGCAGAGTTGAATTCCACCGGGTAGGCACATCGCATTTTAGCCGGTGAAGTGGCAGGCCCAACGACTTCTGTAGAGATGTAAGTCGCTGAGCTGCGGGATTCGAACGGCGGAAGTGAGCACACAGCGACCGTGCCCTCTGCAGAAGGCCATCTAGTCCGGGATAGAGGGCTAAAAATTGCTGGACAACCAGGTTCAACACGTGAGCCATACAAGGCACGTGTGTGACATTGCCCCGGCGAAGGGCCGCACCCAGGTTTGCAGCATTTTCGCACACGGCCTTCCCTGGTTTCAGGTCCAATGGAGACAACCATTCATGAAATTGGTTCTCCAGAGCTGACCACAACTCCTCAGCTGTGTGACTCACATTTCCCAGACATTTCAAAGTAAAAACCGCCTGATGACGTTGAGCCCTACTGCCAGCATAGTAAGGAGGTGTGCAGGATCCCTTCTGCGCAGTTAGAAAGCTTGTGGCATGACCAGACAGGCTTTGGGTGCAGGTGGAGGACCGAGAGGAGGTTGAGGAAGCAGAAGCAGTGGAGGAACTTTGACATAAAGAGGATTGACGCACAACTCGTAGGGACGGCAAGACTTGGACAGCAGCCCCTTGTCCTGCTGTCACCATAGTTACCCAGTGCCCAGTCAGCGACATGTAACGCCCCTGTCCATGCCTACTCGTCCAAGTGTCTGTGGTGAAATGCACCCTGTCACACACAGAGTTTATCAAAGAAGCGGTGATGTTGTGTGCGACATACTGGTGGAGCGCAGGCACACCTTTCTTTGAGAAGTAGTGCCGACTGGGCATCTGGTACTGGGGCACTGCGACGGACATAAGGTCTCGAAAATCCTCTGTGTCCACCAGGTGGAAAGGCAGAATTTCTGTAGCCAAGAGCTTGCAGATGGTGAAATTCAACCTCTTAGCTTTCTCATGGCTAGGAGGAAATGGTCTTTTACTTGTCCACATCTGAGGGACTGAGGGCTGGCTGTTGTGCTTAGACGGGGTTGATAAGGGTGTCCCCGGCAAACTGCCGGTCTGTGAGGAAGATGCAGGCAGACATGTTAGGTTGCCTTGATCCAAAGGTGGTGCTATCGATGTCGGACAGTGCTCAACACCAGCTGGTGTTACCACCTCCAAAGAAAATGATGACCTGCCAATCACGCTGGCTGTTGCGGGTAAAGAGGTGGCAGGTCTCCGTCCCAAAACAGGTGTGACTGCTGTCCCCCCAGTCACAGAGGATGAAGAGGCCGCAGATGCACAAGATGGGGCAGACGGTGGTTGGCCCGGCCTGCTAGACCGCATTGTAGCACAGTGAGCTTCCCACTGCAACTTATGCTTCATGTCCATGTGCCGGTTCATGAATGAAGTACTCAAACTATGTATTTTTTGGCCTCTACTTAGCTTTTGTTGACAAATGTTACAGATAACACGAGTTGGGTCATCTTTATCGATCTGAAAAAATGCCCAGGCTATGCAAGGCTTAGCACCCATGCGACCTGAAGAGCCACCATGACTTGTGGTCAGAGGCAGAGTTGTGTTTGAGGATGCAGTTGTTGACGTGCTTCCAGTACTACGTCTCTGTCCAGGAAGGCGCAACCTGACCTTGTCGTCACTAGCATCCTCCTCCACCTCCTCTGCTGACCTCATCTCTTGGCTGACTGTGGGTTGACAGTAAGTGGGATCTCCAACCTCATCATCATCACCCTGTGTGTTATCACACCCATCGTCCTCAGAGCCAACCTGTTCCTGCCCTGACAAAAAACTAAAGTTGTCGCTCCAATCAGGTATTTGAGTCTCATCATCGTCTTCCTCATTGTCTCCACCAACAGGAGTTACAGTTTGGGAATGAGGGTCTACATTATGGTCAGAACCTTCTGCGTCTGGTCCTGGATCCGACTCATAAAGATTCTGGGCATCAGTGCAGATCATTTCCTCGTCTGGATTCACAGAAGCGCTGGAGCCGACCTCTATAGTATGAGTAGACAGCTCTGCAGACTCAACCATCTGTTCTACCTCATACTCAGACGGGCAGCTGGAGATTTGGGAGCTGTGAGGAAGCAAGTGCGATTGGGGTGACACCTCTGAGGACTGGAGTATTTGTGATGTTGAAGTTGATGTGGAGGAGAGCCCACTTAAAGGAGCACTTGATATCCGTTGAAGCACCTGCTGTTTTTGTGCCTCATCTGGAATTTGTAGTGATTGGCGTGGCCGTAAGAAAGGGATCTTATCACATTGTCCGCTAAAAGAAGTAGACATTTTAGTTTTGCTGGAAGATGGTCTTTCTTCTGCAGATGTTACTGTTGCATTAACACCTACTCCACGGACACAACCTTTTTTCCCCTTCCCAACACGCCTATTCCCCTTTCCACCAGCAGCAGGCCTTTTTCCACTCATTTTGGTGGTTAACTAATTCACAACTCTGGAGTTGTATGCACAAAAAAACAATGGATGGGAACCGAGCAGAGCTGAGTGGCCAAACTGTGGTATTAGCCCAAAAGTATTGGCTGGGTTAGATGCAGAAAAAAATTATATTCAGTTTGCAACCTGATGGAGGTCAGTATAGATGGACTAATAGTACAAGTCCCACACACAGCTAGAAGCCCAAAGATTTTTTCAGAGGTAGATGCAGAAAAAAATTATATTCAATTTGCAACCTGATGGAGGTCAGTATAGATGGACTAATAGAACAAGTCCCACACACTGCTAGAAGGCCAAATATTTTTTCAGAGGTAGATGCAGAAAAAAATTATATTCAATTTGCAACCTGATGGAGGTCAGTATAGATGGACTAATAGAACAAGTCCCACACACTGCTAGAAGGCCAAATATTTTTTCAGAGCTAGATGCAGAAAAATATTATATTCAATTTGCAACCTGATGGAGGTCAGTATAGATGGACTAATAGAACAAGTCCCACACACTGCTAGAAGGCCAAATATTTTTTCAGAGCTAGATGCAGAAAAAAATTATATTCAGTTTGCAACCTGATGGAGGTCAGTATAGATGGACTAATAGAACAAGTCCCACACACTGCTAGAAGGCCAAACATTTTTAAAGAGCTAGATGCAGAAAAATATTATATTCAATTTGCAACCTGATGGAAGTCAGTATAGATGGACTAATAGAACAAGTCCCACACACAGCTAGAAGCCCAAATATTTTTTCAGAGCTAGATGCAGAAAAAAATTATATTCAATTTGCAACCTGATGGAGGTCAGTATAGATGGACTAATAGAACACGTCCCACGCACTGCTAGAAGCCCAAATATTTTTTCAGAGCTAGATGCAGAAAAATATTATATTCAATTTGCAACCTGATGGAGGTCAGTATAGATGGACTAATAGAACAAGTCCCACACACTGCTAGAAGGCCAAACATTTTTAAAGAGCTAGATGCAGAAAAATATTATATTCAATTTGCAACCTGATGGAAGTCAGTATAGATGGACTAATAGAACAAGTCCCACACACAGCTAGAAGCCCAAATATTTTTTCAGAGCTAGATGCAGAAAAAAATTATATTCAATTTGCAACGTGATGGAGGTCAGTATAGATGGACTAATAGAACAAGTCCCACACACTGCTAGAAGCCCAAATATTTTTTCAGAGGTAGATGCAGAAAAAAATTATATTCAATTTGCAACCTGATGGAGGTCAGCATAGATGGACTAATAGAACAAGTCCCACACACTGCTAGAAGGCCAAATATTTTTTCAGAGGTAGATGCAGAAAAATATTATATTCAATTTGCAACCTGATGGAGGTCAGTATAGATGGACTAATAGAACAAGTCCCACACACTGCTAGAAGCCCAAATATTTTTTCAGAGCTAGATGCAGAAAATAATTATATTCAATTTGCAACCTGATGGACGTCAGTATAGATGGACTAATAGAACAAGTCCCACACACAGCTAGAAGCCCAAATATTTATTCAGAGCTAGATGCAGAAAAATATTATATTCAATTTGCAGTGTGATGGAGGTCAGTATAGATGGACTAATAGAACAAGTCCCACACACTGCTAGAAGGCCAGATATTTTTTCAGAGCTAGATGCAGAAAAATATTATATTCAATTTGCAACCTGATGGACGTCAGTATAGATGGACTAATAGAACAAGTCCCACACACAGCTAGAAGCCCAAATATTTTTTCAGAGGTAGATGCAGAAAAAAATTATATTCAATTTGCAACGTGATGGAGGTCAGTATAGATGGACTAATAGAACAAGTCCCACACACTGCTAGAAGCCCAAATATTTTTTCAGAGGTAGATGCAGAAAAAAATTATATTAAATTTGCAACCTGATGGAGGTCAGTATAGATGGACTAATAGAACAAGTCCCACACACTGCTAGAAGGCCAAATATTTTTTCAGAGGTAGATGCAGAAAAATATTATATTCAATTTGCAACCTGATGGAGGTCAGTATAGATGGACTAATAGAACAAGTCCCACACACTGCTAGAAGCCCAAATATTTTTTCAGAGCTAGATGCAGAAAATAATTATATTCAATTTGCAACCTGATGGACGTCAGTATAGGTGGACTAATAGAACAAGTCCCACACACTGCTAGAAGGCCAAACATTTTTTCAGAGCTAGATGCAGAAAAATATTATATTCAATTTGCAACCTGATGGAAGTCAGTATAGATGGACTAATAGAACAAGTCCCACACACAGCTAGAAGCCCAAATATTTTTTCAGAGCTAGATGCAGAAAAATATTATATTCAATTTGCAGTGTGATGAAGGTCAGTATAGATGGACTAATAGAACAAGTCCAACACACTGCTAGAAGGCCAAATATTTTTTCAGAGCTAGATGCAGAAAAATATTATATTCAATTTGCAACCTGATGGACGTCAGTATAGATTGACTAATAGAACAAGTCCCACACACAGCTAGAAGCCCAAATATTTTTTCAGAGGTAGATGCAGAAAAAAATTATATTCAATTTGCAACCTGATGGAGGTCAGTATAGATGGACTAATAGAACAAGTCTCACACACTGCTAGAAGGCCAAATATTTTTTCAGAGGTAGATGCAGAAAAAAATTATATTCAATTTGCAACCTGATGGAGGTCAGTATAGATGGACTAATAGAACAAGTCCCACACACTGCTAGAAGGCCAAATATTTTTTCAGAGGTAGATGCAGAAAAAAATTATATTCAATTTGCAACCTGATGGAGGTCAGTATAGATGGACTAATAGAACAAGTCCCACACACTGCTAGAAGGCCAAATATTTTTTCAGAGCTAGATGCAGAAAAATATTATATTCAATTTGCAACCTGATGGAGGTCAGTATAGATGGACTAATAGAACAAGTCCCACACACTGCTAGAAGGCCAAATATTTTTTCAGAGCTAGATGCAGAAAAATATTATATTCAATTTGCAACCTGATGGAGGTCAGTATAGATGGACTAATAGAACAAGTCCCACACACTGCTAGAAGGCCAAACATTTTTTCAGAGCTAGATGCAGAAAAATATTATATTCAATTTGCAACCTGATGGAGGTCAGTATAGATTGACTAATAGAACAAATCCCACACACAGCTAGAAGCCCAAAGATTTTTTTAGAGGTAGATGCAGAAAAGAATTTTATTCAATTTGCAACCTGATGGAGGTCAGTATAGATGGACTAATAGAACAAGTCTCACACACTGCTAGAAGGCCAAATATTTTTTCAGAGGTAGATGCAGAAAAAAATTATATTCAATTTGCAACCTGATGGAGGTCAGTATAGATGGACTAATAGAACAAGACCCACACACTGCTAGAAGCCCAAATATTTTTTCAGAGGTAGATGCAGAAAAAAATTATATTCAATTTGCAACCTGATGGAGGTCAGTATAGATGGACTAATAGAACAAGTCCCACACACTGCTAGAAGGCCAAATATTTTTTCAGAGCTAGATGCAGAAAAATATTATATTCAATTTGCAACCTGATGGAGGTCAGTATAGATGGACTAATAGAACAAGTCCCACACACTGCTAGAAGGCCAAATATTTTTTCAGAGCTAGATGCAGAAAAAAATTATATTCAGTTTGCAACCTGATGGAGGTCAGTATAGATGGACTAATAGAACAATCCCACACACTGCTAGAAGCCCAAATATTTTTTCAGAGCTAGATGCAGAAAAATATTATATTCAATTTGCAACCTGATGGACGTCAGTATAGATGGACTAATAGAACAAGTCCCACACACTGCTAGAAGGCCAAACATTTTTTCAGAGCTAGATGCAGAAAAATATTATATTCAATTTGCAACCTGATGGAAGTCAGTATAGATGGACTAATAGAACAAGTCCCACACACAGCTAGAAGCCCAAATATTTTTTCAGAGCTAGATGCAGAAAAAAATTATATTCAATTTGCAACGTGATGAAGGTCAGTATAGATGGACTAATAGAACAAGTCCAACACACTGCTAGAAGGCCAAATATTTTTTCATAGCTAGATGCAGAAAAATATTATATTCAATTTGCAACCTGATGGACGTCAGTATAGATGGACTAATAGAACAAGTCCCACACACAGCTAGAAGCCCAAATATTTTTTCAGAGGTAGATGCAGAAAAAAATTATATTCAATTTGCAACCTGATGGAGGTCAGTATAGATGGACTAATAGAACAAGTCTCACACACTGCTAGAAGGCCAAATATTTTTTCAGAGGTAGATGCAGAAAAAAATTATATTCAATTTGCAACCTGATGGAGGTCAGTATAGATGGACTAATAGAACAAGTCCCACACACTGCTAGAAGGCCAAATATATTTTCAGAGGTAGATGCAGAAAAAAATTATTTTCAATTTGCAACCTGATGGAGGTCAGTATAGATGGACTAATAGAACAAGTCCCACACACTGCTAGAAGGCCAAATATTTTTTCAGAGCTAGATGCAGAAAAATATTATATTCAATTTGCAACCTGATGGAAGTCAGTATAGATGGACTAATAGAACAAGTCCCACACACTGCTAGAAGGCCAAATATTTTTTCAGAGCTAGATGCAGAAAAATATTATATTCAATTTGCAACGTGATGAAGGTCAGTATAGATGGACTAATAGAACAAGTCCAACACACTGCTAGAAGGCCAAATATTTTTTCATAGCTAGATGCAGAAAAATATTATATTCAATTTGCAACCTGATGGACGTCAGTATAGATGGACTAATAGAACAAGTCCCACACACAGCTAGAAGTCCAAATATTTTTTCAGAGGTAGATGCAGAAAAAAATTATATTCAATTTGCAACCTGATGGAGGTCAGTATAGATGGACTAATAGAACAAGTCTCACACACTGCTAGAAGGCCAAATATTTTTTCAGAGGTAGATGCAGAAAAAAATTATATTCAATTTGCAACCTGATGGAGGTCAGTATAGATGGACTAATAGAACAAGTCCCACACACTGCTAGAAGGCCAAATATATTTTCAGAGGTAGATGCAGAAAAAAATTATATTCAATTTGCAACCTGATGGAGGTCAGTATAGATGGACTAATAGAACAAGTCCCACACACTGCTAGAAGGCCAAATATTTTTTCAGAGCTAGATGCAGAAAAATATTATATTCAATTTGCAACCTGATGGAGGTCAGTATAGATGGACTAATAGAACAAGTCCCACACACTGCTAGAAGGCCAAATATTTTTTCAGAGCTAGATGCAGAAAAATATTATATTCAATTTGCAACCTGATGGAGGTCAGTATAGATGGACTAATAGAACAAGTCCCACACACTGCTAGAAGCCCAAATATTTTTTCAGAGCTAGATGCAGAAAAATATTATATTCAATTTGCAACCTGATGGAGGTCAGTATAGATTGACTAATAGAACAAGTCCCACACACAGCTAGAAGCCCAAATATTTTTTCAGAGGTAGATGCAGAAAAGAATTATATTCAATTTGCAACCTGATGGAGGTCAGTATAGATGGACTAATAGAACAAGTCTCACACACTGCTAGAAGGCCAAATATTTTTTCAGAGGTAGATGCAGAAAAAAATTATATTCAATTTGCAACCTGATGGAGGTCAGTATAGATGGACTAATAGAACAAGTCCCACACACTGCTAGAAGCCCAAATATTTTTTAAGAGGTAGATGCAGAAAAAAATTTTATTCAATTTGCAACCTGATGGAGGTCAGTATAGATGGACTAATAGAACAAGTCCCACACACTGCTAGAAGGCCAAATATTTTTTCAGAGCTAGATGCAGAAAAATATTATATTCAATTTGCAACCTGATGGAGGTCAGTATAGATGGACTAATAGAACAAGTCCCACACACTGCTAGAAGGCCAAATATTTTTTCAGAGGTAGATGCAGAAAAAAATTATTTTCAGTTTGCAACCTGATGGAGGTCAGTATAGATGGACTAATAGAACAATCCCACACACTGCTAGAAGCCCAAATATTTTTTCAGAGGTAGATGCAGAAAAATATTATATTCAATTTGCAACCTGATGGAGGTCAGTATAGATGGACTAATAGAACAAGTCCCACACACTGCTAGAAGCCCAAACATTTTTTCAGAGCTAGATGCAGAAAAATATTATATTCAATTTGCAACCTGATGGAAGTCAGTATAGATGGACTAATAGAACAAGTCCCACACACAGTTAGAAGCCCAAATATTTTTTCAGAGCTAGATGCAGAAAAAAATTATATTCAGTTTGCAACGTGATGGAGGTCAGTATAGATGGACTAATAGAACAAGTCCCACACACTGCTAGAAGGCCAAATATTTTTTCAGAGCTAGATGCAGAAAAATATTATATTCAATTTGCAACCTGATGGAGGTCAGTATAGATGGACTAATAGAACAAGTCCGACACACTGCTAGAAGGCCAAATATTTTTTCAGAGCTAGATGCAGAAAAATATTATATTCAATTTGCAACCTGATGGAGGTCAGTATAGATGGACTAATAGAACAAGTCCCACACACAGCTAGAAGCCCAAATATTTTTTCAGAGCTAGATGCAGAAAAAAATTATATTCAATTTGCAACGTGATGGAGGTCAGTATAGATGGACTAATAGAACAAGTCCCACACACTGCTAGAAGGCCAAATATTTTTTCAGAGCTAGATGCAGAAAAATATTATATTCAATTTGCAACCTGATGGATGTCAGTATAGATGGACTAATAGAACAAGTCCCACACACAGCTAGAAGCCCAAATATTTTTTCAGAGGTAGATGCAGAAAAAAATTATATTCAATTTGCAACCTGATGGAGGTCAGTATAGATGGACTAATAGAACAAGTCTCACACACTGCTAGAAGGCCAAATATTTTTTCAGAGGTAGATGCAGAAAAAAATTATATTCAATTTGCAACCTGATGGAGGTCAGTATAGATGGACTAATAGAACAAATCCCACACACTGCTAGAAGGCCAAATATTTTTTCAGAGGTAGATGCAGAAAAAAATTATATTCAATTTGCAACCTGATGGAGGTCAGTATAGATGGACTAATAGAACAAGTCCCACACACTGCTAGAAGGCCAAATATTTTTTCAGAGCTAGATGCAGAAAAATATTATATTCAATTTGCAACCTGATGGAGGTCAGTATAGATGGACTAACAGAACAAGTCCCACACACTACTAGAAGGCCAAATATTTTTTCAGAGCTAGATGCAGAAAAATATTATATTCAATTTGCAACCTGATGGAGGTCAGTATAGATGGACTAATAGAACAAGTCCCACACACTTCTAGAAGCCCAAATATTTTTTCAGAGCTAGATGCAGAAAAATATTATATTAAATTTGCAACCTGATGGACGTCAGTATAGATGGACTAATAGAACAAGTCCCACACACTGCTAGAAGGCCAAACATTTTTTCAGAGCTAGATGCAGAAAAAAATTATATTCAATTTGCAACCTGATGGAGGTCAGTATAGATGGACTAATAGAACAAGTCCCACACACTGCTAGAAGGCCAAATATTTTTTCAGAGCTAGATGCAGAAAAATATTATATTCAATTTGCAACCTGATGGAGGTCAGTATAGATGGACTAATAGAACAAGTCCCACACACTGCTAGAAGGCCAAATATTTTTTCAGAGCTAGATGCAGAAAAAAATTATATTCAATTTGCAACCTGATGGAGGTCAGTATAGATGGACTAATAGAACAAGTCCCACACACTGCTAGAAGGCCAAATATTTTTTCAGAGCTAGATGCAGAAAAATATTATATTCAATTTGCAACCTGATGGAGGTCAGTATAGATGGACTAATAGAACAAGTCCCACACACTGCTAGAAGCCCAAATATTTTTTCAGAGCTAGATGCAGAAAAATATTATATTCAATTTGCAACCTGATGGAGGTCAGTATAGATTGACTAATAGAACAAGTCCCACACACAGCTAGAAGCCCAAATATTTTTTCAGAGGTAGATGCAGAAAAGAATTATATTCAATTTGCAACCTGATGGAGGTCAGTATAGATGGACTAATAGAACAAGTCTCACACACTGCTAGAAGGCCAAATATTTTTTCAGAGGTAGATGCAGAAAAAAATTATATTCAATTTGCAACCTGATGGAGGTCAGTGTAGATGGACTAATAGAACAAGTCCCACACACTGCTAGAAGCCCAAATATTTTTTAAGAGGTAGATGCAGAAAAAAATTATATTCAATTTGCAACCTGATGGAGGTCAGTATAGATGGACTAATAGAACAAGTCCCACACACTGCTAGAAGGCCAAATATTTTTTCAGAGCTAGATGCAGAAAAATATTATATTCAATTTGCAACCTGATGGAGGTCAGTATAGATGGACTAATAGAACAAGTCCCACACACTGCTAGAAGGCCAAATATTTTTTCAGAGGTAGATGCAGAAAAAAATTATTTTCAGTTTGCAACCTGATGGAGGTCAGTATAGATGGACTAATAGAACAATCCCACACACTGCTAGAAGCCCAAATATTTTTTCAGAGGTAGATGCAGAAAAATATTATATTCAATTTGCAACCTGATGGAGGTCAGTATAGATGGACTAATAGAACAAGTCCCACACACTGCTAGAAGCCCAAACATTTTTTCAGAGCTAGATGCAGAAAAATATTATATTCAATTTGCAACCTGATGGAAGTCAGTATAGATGGACTAATAGAACAAGTCCCACACACAGTTAGATGCCCAAATATTTTTTCAGAGCTAGATGCAGAAAAAAATTATATTCAGTTTGCAACGTGATGGAGGTCAGTATAGATGGACTAATAGAACAAGTCCCACACACTGCTAGAAGGCCAAATATTTTTTCAGAGCTAGATGCAGAAAAATATTATATTCAATTTGCAACCTGATGGAGGTCAGTATAGATGGACTAATAGAACAAGTCCGACACACTGCTAGAAGGCCAAATATTTTTTCAGAGCTAGATGCAGAAAAATATTATATTCAATTTGCAACCTGATGGAGGTCAGTATAGATGGACTAATAGAACAAGTCCCACACACAGCTAGAAGCCCAAATTTTTTTTCAGAGCTAGATGCAGAAAAAAATTATATTCAATTTGCAACGTGATGGAGGTCAGTATAGATGGACTCATAGAACAAGTCCCACACACTGCTAGAAGGCCAAATATTTTTTCAGAGCTAGATGCAGAAAAATATTATATTCAATTTGCAACCTGATGGACGTCAGTATAGATGGACTAATAGAACAAGTCCCACACACAGCTAGAAGCCCAAATATTTTTTCAGAGGTAGATGCAGAAAAAAATTATATTCAATTTGCAACCTGATGGAGGTCATTATAGATGGACTAATAGAACAAGTCTCACACACTGCTAGAAGGCCAAATATTTTTTCAGAGGTAGATGCAGAAAAAAATTATATTCAATTTGCAACCTGATGGAGGTCAGTATAGATGGACTAATAGAACAAATCCCACACACTGCTAGAAGGCCAAATATTTTTTCAGAGGTAGATGCAGAAAAAAATTATATTCAATTTGCAACCTGATGGAGGTCAGTATAGATGGACTAATATAACAAGTCCCACACACTGCTAGAAGGCCAAATATTTTTTCAGAGCTAGATGCAGAAAAATATTATATTCAATTTGCAACCTGATGGAAGTCAGTATAGATGGACTAATAGAACAAGTCCCACACACAGCTATAAGCCCAAATATTTTTTCAGAGCTAGATGCAGAAAAAAATTATATTCAATTTGCAACGTGATGGAGGTCAGTATAGATGGACTAATAGAACAAGTCCCACACACTGCTAGAAGGCCAAATATTTTTTCAGAGCTAGATGCAGAAAAAAATTATATTCAATTTGCAACCTGATGGAGGTCAGTATAGATTGACTAATAGAACAAGTCCCACACACAGCTAGAAGCCCAAATATTTTTTCAGAGGTAGATGCAGAAAAAAATTATATTCAATTTGCAACCTGATGGAGGTCAGTTTAGATGGACTAATAGAACAAGTCCCACACACTGCTAGAAGCCCAAATATTTTTTCAGAGGTAGATGCAGAAAAAAATTATATTCAATTTGCAACCTGATGGAGGTCAGTATAGATGGACTAATAGAACAAGTCCCACACACTGCTAGAAGGCCAAATATTTTTTCAGAGCTAGATTCAGAAAAATATTATATTCAATTTGCAACCTGATGGAGGTCAGTATAGATGGACTAACAGAACAAGTCCCACACACTGCTAGAAGGCCAAATATTTTTTCAGAGGTAGATGCAGAAAAAAATTATATTCAGTTTGCAACCTGATGGAGGTCAGTATAGATGGACTAATAGAACAAGTCCCACACACTGCTAGAAGCCCAAATATTTTTTCAGAGGTAGATGCAGAAAAATATTATATTCAATTTGCAACCTGATGGAGGTCAGTATAGATGGACTAATAGAACAAGTCCCATACACTGCTAGAAGCCCAAACATTTTTTCAGAGCTAGATGCAGAAAAATATTATATTCAATTTGCAACCTGATGGAAGTCAGTATAGATGGACTAATAGAACAAGTCCCACACACAGTTAGAAGCCCAAATATTTTTTCAGAGCTAGATGCAGAAAAAAATTATATTCAGTTTGCAACGTGATGGAGGTCAGTATAGATGGACTAATAGAACAAGTCCCACACACTGCTAGAAGGCCAAATATTTTTTCAGAGCTAGATGCAGAAAAATATTATATTCAATTTGCAACCTGATGGAGGTCAGTATAGATGGACTAATAGAACAAGTCCGACACACTGCTAGAAGGGCAAATATTTTTTCAGAGCTAGATGCAGAAAAAAATTATATTCAGTTTGCAACGTGATGGAGGTCAGTATAGATGGACTAATAGAACAAGTCCCACACACTGCTAGAAGGCCAAATATTTTTTCAGAGCTAGATGCAGAAAAATATTATATTCAATTTGCAACCTGATGGAGGTCAGTATAGATGGACTAATAGAACAAGTCCGACACACTGCTAGAAGGGCAAATATTTTTTCAGAGCTAGATGCAGAAAAATATTATATTCAGTTTGCAACCTGATGGAGGTCAGTATAGATGGACTAATAGAACAAGTCCCACACACAGCTAGAAGCCCAAATATTTTTTCAGAGCTAGATGCAGAAAAAAATTATATTCAATTTGCAACGTGATGGAGGTCAGTATAGATGGACTAATAGAACAAGTCCCACACACTGCTAGAAGGCCAAATATTTTTTCAGAGCTAGATGCAGAAAAATATTATATTCAATTTACAACCTGATGGACGTCAGTATAGATGGACTAATAGAACAAGTCCCACACACAGCTAGAAGCCCAAATATTTTTTCAGAGGTAGATGCAGAAAAATATTATATTCAATTTGCAACCTGATGGAGGTCAGTATAGATGGACTAATAGAACGAGTCTCACACACTGCTAGAAGGCCAAATATTTTTTCAGAGGTAGATGCAGAAAAAAATTATATTCAATTTGCAACCTGATGGAGGTCAGTATAGATGGACTAATAGAACAAGTCCCACACACTGCTAGAAGGCCAAATATTTTTTCAGAGGTAGATGCAGAAAAAAATTATATTCAATTTGCAACCTGATGGAGGTCAGTATAGATGGACTAATAGAAAAAGTCCCACACACTGCTAGAAGGCCAAATATTTTTTCAGAGCTAGATGCAGAAAAATATTATATTCAATTTGCAACCTGATGGAGGTCAGTATAGATGGACTAATAGAACAAGTCCCACACACTGCTTGAAGGCCAAATATTTTTTCAGAGCTAGATGCAGAAAAATATTATATTCAATTTGCAACCTGATGGAGGTCAGTATAGATGGACTAATAGAACAAGTCCCACACACTGCTAGAAGCCCAAATATTTTTTCAGAGCTAGATGCAGAAAAATATTATATTCAATTTGCAACCTGATGGACGTCAGTATAGATGGACTAATAGAACAAGTCCCACACACTGCTAGAAGGCCAAACATTTTTTCAGAGCTAGATGCAGAAAAATATTATATTCAATTTGCAACCTGATGGAAGTCAGTATAGATGGACTAATAGAACAAGTCCCACACACAGCTAGAAGCCCAAATATTTTTTCAGAGCTAGATGCAGAAAAAAATTATATTCAATTTGCAACGTGATGGAGGTCAGTATAGATGGACTAATAGAACAAGTCCCACACACTGCTAGAAGGCCAAATATTTTTTCAGAGCTAGATGCAGAAAAATATTATATTCAATTTGCAACCTGATGGAGGTCAGTATAGATGGACTAATAGAACAAGTCCCACACACAGCTAGAAGCCCAAATATTTTTTCTGAGGTAGATGCAGAAAAGAATTAGATTCAATTTGCAACCTGATGGAGGTCAGTATAGATGGACTAATAGAACAAGGCTCACACACTGCTAGAAGGCCAAATATTTTTTCAGAGGTAGATGCAGAAAAAAATTATATTCAATTTGCAACCTGATGGAGGTCAGTATAGATGGACTAATAGAACAAGTCTCACACACTGCTAGAAGGCCAACTATTTTTTCAGAGGTAGATGCAGAAAAAAATTATATTCAATTTGCAACCTGATGGAGGTCAGTATAGATGGACTAATAGAACAAGTCCCACACACTGCTAGAAGGCCAAATATTTTTTCAGAGGTAGATGCAGAAAAAAATTATATTCAATTTGCAACCTGATGGAGGTCAGTATAGATGGACTAATAGAAAAAGTCCCACACACTGCTAGAAGGCCAAATATTTTTTCAGAGCTAGATGCAGAAAAATATTATATTCAGTTTGCAACCTGATGGAGGTCAGTATAGATGGACTAATAGAACAAGTCCCACACACTGCTAGAAGCCCAAACATTTTTTCAGAGCTAGATGCAGAAAAATATTATATTCAATTTGCAACCTGATGGAAGTCAGTATAGATGGACTAATAGAACAAGTCCCACACACAGCTAGAAGCCCAAATATTTTTTCAGAGCTAGATGCAGAAAAAAATTATATTCAATTTGCAACGTGATGGAGGTCAGTATAGATGGACTAATAGAACAAGTCCCACACACTGCTAGAAGGCCAAATATTTTTTCAGAGCTAGATGCAGAAAAATATTATATTCAATTTGCAACCTGATGGAGGTCAGTATAGATGGACTAATAGAACAAGTCCCACACACAGCTAGAAGCCGAAATATTTTTTCAGAGGTAGATGCAGAAAAAAATTATATTCAATTTGCAACCTGATGGAGGTCAGTATAGATGGACTAATAGAACAAGTCTCACACACTGCTAGAAGGCCAAATATTTTTTCAGAGGTAGATGCAGAAAAAAATTATATTCAATTTGCAACCTGATGGAGGTCAGTATAGATGGACTAATAGAACAAGTCCCACACACTGCTAGAAGCCCAAATATTTTTTCAGAGATAGATGCAGAAAAAAATTATATTCAATTTGCAACCTGATGGAGGTCAGTATAGATGGACTAATAGAACAAGTCCCACACACTGCTAGAAGGCCAAATATTTTTTCAGAGCTAGATGAAGAAAAATATTATATTCAATTTGCAACCTGATGGAGGTCAGTATAGATGGACTAATAGAACAAGTCCCACACACTGCTAGAAGGCCAAATATATTTTCAGAGGTAGATGCAGAAAAAAATTATATTCAGTTTGCAACCTGATGGAGGTCAGTATAGATGGACTAATACATCAAGTCCCACACACTGCTAGAAGCCCAAATATTTTTTCAGAGGTAGATGCAGAAAAATATTATATTCAATTTGCAACCTGATGGAGGTCAGTATAGATGGACTAATAGAACAAGTCCCACACACTGCTAGAAGCCCAAACATTTTTTCAGAGCTACATGCAGAAAAATATTATATTCAATTTGCAACCTGATGGAGGTCAGTATAGATGGACTAATAGAACAAGTCACACGCACTGCTAGAAGCCCAAACATTTTTTCAGAGCTAGATGCAGAAAAATATTATATTCAATTTGCAACCTGATGGAGGTCAGTATAGATGGACTAATAGAACAAGTCCCACACACTGCTAGAAGGCCAAATATTTTTTCAGAGCTAGATGTAGAAAAATATTATATTCAATTTGCAACCTGATGGAGGTCAGTATAGATGTACTAATAGAACAAGTCCCACACACAGCTAGAAGGCCAAATATTTTTTTCAGAGCTAGATGCAGAAAAATATTATATTCAATTTGCAACCTGATGGAGGTCAGTATAGATGGACTAATAGAACAAGTCCCACACACAGCTAGAAGCCCAAATATTTTTTCAGAGGTAGATGCAGAAAAAAATTATATTCAGTGTGCAACCTGATGGAGGTCAGTATAGATGGACTAATAGAACAAGTCCCACACACAGCTATAAGCCCAAATATTTTTTCAGAGCTAGATGCAGAAAAAAATTATATTCAATTTGCAACGTGATGGAGGTCAGTATAGATGGACTAATAGAACAAGTCCCACACACTGCTAGAAGCTCAAATCTTTTTTCAGAGCTAGATGCAGAAAAATATTATATTCAATTTGCAACCTGATGGAGGTCAGTATAGATGGACTAATAGAACAAGTCCCACACACTGCTAGAAGGCCAATTATTTTTTCAGAGCTAGATGCAGAAAAATATTATATTCAATTTGCAACCTGATGGAGGTCAGTATAGATGGACTAATAGAATAAGTCACACAAACTGCTAGAAGGCCAAATATTTTTTCAGAGCTAGATGCAGAAAAAAATTATATTCAGTTTGCAACCTGATGGAGGTCAGTATAGATGGACAAATAGAACAAGTCCCACACACTGCTAGAAGGCCAAATATTTTTTCAGAGCTAGATGCAGAAAAATATTAGATTCAATTTGCAACCTGATGGAGGTCAGTATAGATGGACTAATAGAACAAGTCCCACACACTGCTAGAAGTCCAAATATTTTTTCAGAGCTAGATGCAGAAAAATATTATAATCAATTTGCAACCTGATGGAGTTCAGTATAGATGGACTAATAGAACAAGTCCCACACACTGCTAGAAGCCCAAATATTTTTTTAGTGGTAGATGCAGAAAAAAATTATATTCAGTTTGCAACCTGATGGAGGTCAGTATAGATGGACTAATAGAACAAGTCCCACACACAGCTAGAAGCCCAAATGTTTTTCCAGAGGTAGATGCAGAAAAAAATTATACTCAGTTTGCAACCTGATGGAGGTCAGTATAGATGGACTAATAGAACAAGTCCCACACACTGCTAGAAGGCCAAATATTTTTTCAGAGCTAGATGCAGAAAAATATTATATTCAATTTTCAACTTGATGGAGGTCAGTATAGATGGACTAATAGAACAAGTCCCACACACAGCTAGAAGCCCAAATATTTTTTCAGAGCTAGATGCAGAAAAATATTATATTCAATTTGCAACCTGATGGAGGTCAGTATAGATGGACTAATAGAACAAGTCCCACACACTGCTAGAAACCCAAACATTTTTTCAGAGCTAGATGCAGAAAAATATTATATTCAATTTGCAACCTGATGGAAGTCAGTATAGATGGACTAATAGAACAAGTCCCACACACAGTTAGAAGCCCAAATATTTTTTCAGAGCTAGATGCAGAAAAAAATTATATTCAGTTTGCAACGTGATGGAGGTCAGTATAGATGGACTAATAGAACAAGTCCCACACACTGCTAGAAGCCCAAGTATTTTTTTAGTGGTAGATGCAGAAAAAAATTATATTCAGTTTGCAACCTGATGGAGGTCAGTATAGATGGACTAATAGAACAAGTCCCACACACAGCTAGAAGCCCAAATGTTTTTCCAAAGGTAGATGCAGAAAAAAATTATACTCAATTTGCAACCTGATGGAGGTCCGTATCGATGGACTAATAGAACAAGTCCCACACACTGCTAGAAGGCCAAATATTTTTTCAGAGCTAGATGCAGAAAAATATTATATTCAATTTGCAACTTGATGGAGGTCAGTATAGATGGACTAATAGAACAAGTCCCACACACTGCTAGAAGGCCAAATATTTTTTCAGAGGTAGATGCAGAAAAAAAATGTATTCAATTTGCAACCTGATGGAGGTCAGTATAGATGGACTAATAGAAAAAGTCTCACACACTGCTAGAAGGCCAAATATTTTTTCAGAGGTAGATGCAGAAAAAAATTATATTCAATTTGCAACCTGATGGAGGTCAGTATAGATGGACTAATAGAACAAGTCCCACACACTGCTAGAAGGCCAAATATTTTTTCAGAGCTAGATGCAGAAAAATATTATATTCAATTTGCAACTTGATGGAGGTCAGTATAGATGGACTAATAGAACAAGTCCCACACACAGCTAGAAGCCCAAATATTTTTTCAGAGCTAGATGCAGAAAAATATTATATTCAATTTGCAACCTGATGGAGGTCAGTATAGATGGACTAATAGAACAAGTCCCACACACTTCTAGAAGCCCAAACATTTTTTCAGAGCTAGATGCAGAAAAATATTATATTCAATTTGCAACCTGATGGAAGTCAGTATAGATGGACTAATAGAACAAGTCCCACACACAGTTAGAAGCCCAAATATTTTTTCAGAGCTAGATGCAGAAAAAAATTATATTCAGTTTGCAACGTGATGGAGGTCAGTATAGATGGACTAATAGAACAAGTCCCACACACTGCTAGAAGGCCAAATATTTTTTCAGAGGTAGATGCAGAAAAAAATTATATTCAATTTGCAACCTGATGGAGGTCAGTATAGATGGACTAATAGAAAAAGTCTCACACACTGCTAGAAGGCCAAATATTTTTTCAGAGGTAGATGCAGAAAAAAATTATATTCAATTTGCAACCTGATGGAGGTCAGTATAGATGGACTAATAGAAAAAGTCCCACACACTGCTAGAAGGCCAAATATTTTTTCAGAGCTAGATGCAGAAAAATATTATATTCAATTTGCAACCTGATGGAGGTCAGTATAGATGGACTAATAGAACAAGTCCCACACACTGCTAGAAGCCCAAATATTTTTTCAGAGCTAGGTTCAGAAAAATATTATATTCAATTTGCAACCTGATGGACGTCAGTATAGATGGACTAATAGAACAAGTCCCACACACTGCTAGAAGGCCAAACATTTTTTCAGAGCTAGATGCAGAAAAATATTATATTCAATTTGCAACCTGATGGAAGTCAGTATAGATGGACTAATAGAACAAGTCCCACACACAGCTAGAAGCCCAAATATTTTTTCAGAGCTAGATGCAGAAAAAAATTATATTCAATTTGCAACGTGATGGAGGTCAGTATAGATGGACTAATAGAACAAGTCCCACACACTGCTAGAAGGCCAAATATTTTTTCAGAGCTAGATGCAGAAAAATATTATATTCAATTTGCAACCTGATGGAGGTCAGTATAGATGGACTAATAGAACAAGTCCCACACACAGCTAGAAGCCCAAATATTTTTTCAGAGGTAGATGCAGAAAAGAATTATATTCAATTTGCAACCTGATGGAGGTCAGTATAGATGGACTAATAGAACAAGGCTCACACACTGCTAGAAGGCCAAATATTTTTTCAGAGGTAGATGCAGAAAAAAATTATATTCAATTTGCAACCTGATGGAGGTCAGTATAGATGGACTAATAGAACAAGTCCCACACACTGCTAGAAGCCTAAATATTTTTTCAGAGCTAGATGCAGAAAAAAATTATATTCAATTTGCAACCTGATGGAGGTCAGTATAGATGGACTAATAGAACAAGTCCCACACACTGCTAGAAGCCCAAATATTTTTTCAGAGCTAGATGCAGAAAAATATTATAATCAATTTGCAACCTGATGGAGGTCAGTATAGATGGACTAATAGAACAAGTCCCACACACTGCTAGAAGGCCAAATATTTTTTCAGAGCTAGATGTAGAAAAAAATTATATTCAATTTGCAACCTGATGGAGGTCAGTATAGATGGACTAATAGAACAAGTCCCACACACAGCTAGAAGCCCAAATATTTTTTCATAGGTAGATGCAGAAAAAAATTATATTCAATTTGCAACCTGATGGAGGTCAGTATAGATGGACTAATAGAACAAGTCCCACACACTGCTAGAAGGCCAAATATTTTTTCAGAGCTAGATGCAGAAAAAAATTATATTCAATTTGCAACCTGATGGAGGTCAGTATAGATGGACTAATAGAACAAGTCCCACACACTGCTAGAAGCCCAAATATTTTTTCAGAGCTAGATGCAGAAAAATATTATATTCAATTTGCAACGTGATGGAGGTCAGTATAGATGGACTAATAGAACAAGTCCCACACACTGCTAGATGGCCAAATATTTTTTCAGAGCTAGATGCAGAAAAATATTATATTCAATTTGCAACGTGATGGAGGTCAGTATAGATGGACTAATAGAACAAGTCCCACACACTGCTAGAAGGCCAAATATTTTTTCAGAGCTAGATGCAGCAAAATATTATATTCAATTTACAACCTGATGGAGGTCAGTATAGATGGACTAATAGAACAAGTCCCACACACTGCTAGAAGTCCAAATATTTTTTCAGAGCTAGATGCAGAAAAATATTATAATCAATTTGCAACCTGATGGAGTTCAGTATAGATGGACTAATAGAACAAGTCCCACACACTGCTAGAAGCCCAAATATTTTTTTAGTGGTAGATGCAGAAAAAAATTATATTCAGTTTGCAACCTGATGGAGGTCAGTATAGATGGACTAATAGAACAAGTCCCACACACAGCTAGAAGCCCAAATGTTTTTCCAGAGGTAGATGCAGAAAAAAATTATACTCAGTTTGCAACCTGATGGAGGTCAGTATAGATGGACTAATAGAACAAGTCCCACACACTGCTAGAAGGCCAAATATTTTTTCAGAGCTAGATGCAGAAAAATATTATATTCAATTTTCAACTTGATGGAGGTCAGTATAGATGGACTAATAGAACAAGTCCCACACACAGCTAGAAGCCCAAATATTTTTTCAGAGCTAGATGCAGAAAAATATTATATTCAATTTGCAACCTGATGGAGGTCAGTATAGATGGACTAATAGAACAAGTCCCACACACTGCTAGAAACCCAAACATTTTTTCAGAGCTAGATGCAGAAAAATATTATATTCAATTTGCAACCTGATGGAAGTCAGTATAGATGGACTAATAGAACAAGTCCCACACACAGTTAGAAGCCCAAATATTTTTTCAGAGCTAGATGCAGAAAAAAATTATATTCAGTTTGCAACGTGATGGAGGTCAGTATAGATGGACTAATAGAACAAGTCCCACACACTGCTAGAAGCCCAAGTATTTTTTTAGTGGTAGATGCAGAAAAAAATTATATTCAGTTTGCAACCTGATGGAGGTCAGTATAGATGGACTAATAGAACAAGTCCCACACACAGCTAGAAGCCCAAATGTTTTTCCAAAGGTAGATGCAGAAAAAAATTATACTCAATTTGCAACCTGATGGAGGTCCGTATCGATGGACTAATAGAACAAGTCCCACACACTGCTAGAAGGCCAAATATTTTTTCAGAGCTAGATGCAGAAAAATATTATATTCAATTTGCAACTTGATGGAGGTCAGTATAGATGGACTAATAGAACAAGTCCCACACACTGCTAGAAGGCCAAATATTTTTTCAGAGGTTGATGCAGAAAAAAAATGTATTCAATTTGCAACCTGATGGAGGTCAGTATAGATGGACTAATAGAAAAAGTCTCACACACTGCTAGAAGGCCAAATATTTTTTCAGAGGTAGATGCAGAAAAAAATTATATTCAATTTGCAACCTGATGGAGGTCAGTATAGATGGACTAATAGAACAAGTCCCACACACTGCTAGAAGGCCAAATATTTTTTCAGAGCTAGATGCAGAAAAATATTATATTCAATTTGCAACTTGATGGAGGTCAGTATAGATGGACTAATAGAACAAGTCCCACACACAGCTAGAAGCCCAAATATTTTTTCAGAGCTAGATGCAGAAAAATATTATATTCAATTTGCAACCTGATGGAGGTCAGTATAGATGGACTAATAGAACAAGTCCCACACACTTCTAGAAGCCCAAACATTTTTTCAGAGCTAGATGCAGAAAAATATTATATTCAATTTGCAACCTGATGGAAGTCAGTATAGATGGACTAATAGAACAAGTCCCACACACAGTTAGAAGCCCAAATATTTTTTCAGAGCTAGATGCAGAAAAAAATTATATTCAGTTTGCAACGTGATGGAGGTCAGTATAGATGGACTAATAGAACAAGTCCCACACACTGCTAGAAGGCCAAATATTTTTTCAGAGGTAGATGCAGAAAAAAATTATATTCAATTTGCAACCTGATGGAGGTCAGTATAGATGGACTAATAGAAAAAGTCTCACACACTGCTAGAAGGCCAAATATTTTTTCAGAGGTAGATGCAGAAAAAAATTATATTCAATTTGCAACCTGATGGAGGTCAGTATAGATGGACTAATAGAAAAAGTCCCACACACTGCTAGAAGGCCAAATATTTTTTCAGAGCTAGATGCAGAAAAATATTATATTCAATTTGCAACCTGATGGAGGTCAGTATAGATGGACTAATAGAACAAGTCCCACACACTGCTAGAAGCCCAAATATTTTTTCAGAGCTAGGTTCAGAAAAATATTATATTCAATTTGCAACCTGATGGACGTCAGTATAGATGGACTAATAGAACAAGTCCCACACACTGCTAGAAGGCCAAACATTTTTTCAGAGCTAGATGCAGAAAAATATTATATTCAATTTGCAACCTGATGGAAGTCAGTATAGATGGACTAATAGAACAAGTCCCACACACAGCTAGAAGCCCAAATATTTTTTCAGAGCTAGATGCAGAAAAAAATTATATTCAATTTGCAACGTGATGGAGGTCAGTATAGATGGACTAATAGAACAAGTCCCACACACTGCTAGAAGGCCAAATATTTTTTCAGAGCTAGATGCAGAAAAATATTATATTCAATTTGCAACCTGATGGAGGTCAGTATAGATGGACTAATAGAACAAGTCCCACACACAGCTAGAAGCCCAAATATTTTTTCAGAGGTAGATGCAGAAAAGAATTATATTCAATTTGCAACCTGATGGAGGTCAGTATAGATGGACTAATAGAACAAGGCTCACACACTGCTAGAAGGCCAAATATTTTTTCAGAGGTAGATGCAGAAAAAAATTATATTCAATTTGCAACCTGATGGAGGTCAGTATAGATGGACTAATAGAACAAGTCCCACACACTGCTAGAAGCCTAAATATTTTTTCAGAGCTAGATGCAGAAAAAAATTATATTCAATTTGCAACCTGATGGAGGTCAGTATAGATGGACTAATAGAACAAGTCCCACACACTGCTAGAAGCCCAAATATTTTTTCAGAGCTAGATGCAGAAAAATATTATAATCAATTTGCAACCTGATGGAGGTCAGTATAGATGGACTAATAGAACAAGTCCCACACACTGCTAGAAGGCCAAATATTTTTTCAGAGCTAGATGTAGAAAAAAATTATATTCAATTTGCAACCTGATGGAGGTCAGTATAGATGGACTAATAGAACAAGTCCCACACACAGCTAGAAGCCCAAATATTTTTTCATAGGTAGATGCAGAAAAAAATTATATTCAATTTGCAACCTGATGGAGGTCAGTATAGATGGACTAATAGAACAAGTCCCACACACTGCTAGAAGGCCAAATATTTTTTCAGAGCTAGATGCAGAAAAAAATTATATTCAATTTGCAACCTGATGGAGGTCAGTATAGATGGACTAATAGAACAAGTCCCACACACTGCTAGAAGCCCAAATATTTTTTCAGAGCTAGATGCAGAAAAATATTATATTCAATTTGCAACGTGATGGAGGTCAGTATAGATGGACTAATAGAACAAGTCCCACACACTGCTAGATGGCCAAATATTTTTTCAGAGCTAGATGCAGAAAAATATTATATTCAATTTGCAACGTGATGGAGGTCAGTATAGATGGACTAATAGAACAAGTCCCACACACTGCTAGAAGGCCAAATATTTTTTCAGAGCTAGATGCAGCAAAATATTATATTCAATTTGCAACCTGATGGAGGTCAGTATAGATGGACTAATAGAACAAGTCCCACACACTGCTAGAAGGCCAAATATTTTTTCAGAGCTAGATGCAGAAAAAAATTATATTCAATTTGCAACCTGATGGAGGTCAGTATAGATGGACTAATAGAACAAGTCCCACACACAGCTAGAAGCCCAAATATTTTTTCAGAGGTAGATGCAGAAAAAAATTATATTCAATTTGCAACCTTATGGAGGTCAGTATAGATGGACTAATAGAACAAGTCCCACACACTGCTAGAAGCCCAAATATTTTTTCAGAGCTAGATGCAGAAAAAAATTATATTCAATTTGCAACCTGATGGAGGTCAGTATAGATGGACTAATAGAACAAGTCCCACACAGTGCTAGAAGCCCAAATATTTTTTCAGAGCTAGATGCAGAAAAATATTATATTCAATTTGCAACCTGATGGAGGTCATGGAGGTCAGTATAGGTGGACTAATAGAACAAGTCCCACACACAGCTAGAAGCCCAAATATTTTTTCAGAGCTACATGCAGAAAGAAATTATATTCAATTTGCAACGTGATTGGAGGTCAGTATAGATGGACTAATAGAACAAGTCCCACACACTGCTAGAAGGCCAAATATTTTTCCAGAGCTAGATGCAGAAAAATATTATATTCAATTTGCAACCTGATGGAGGTCAGTGTAGATGGACTAATAGAACAAGTCCCACACACTGCTAGAAGGCCAAATATTTTTTCAGAGCTAGATGCAGAAAAATATTATATTCAATTTGCAACCTGATGGAGGTCAGTATAGATGGACTAATAGAACAAGTCCCACACACAGCTAGAAGCCCAAATATTTTTTCAGAGCTAGATGCAGAAAAAAATTATATTCAGTTTGCAACCTGATGGAGGTCAATATAGATGGACTAATAGAACAAGTCCCACACACAGCTAGAAGCCCAAATATTTTCTCAGAGCTAGATGCAGAAAATTATTATATTCAATTAGCAACCTGATGGAGGTCAGTATAGATGGACTAATAGAACAAGTCCCGCACACTGCTAGATGCCCAAATATTTTTTCAGATCTAGATGCAGAAAAATATTATATTTAATTTGCAACCTGATGGAGGTCAGTATAGATGGACTAATAGAACAAGTCCCACACACTGCTAGAAGGCCAAATATTTTTTCAGAGCTAGATGCAGAAAAATATTATATTCAATTTGCAACCTGATGGAGGTCAGTATAGATGGACTAATAGAACAAGTCCCACACACTGCTAGAAGGCCAAATATTTTTCCAGAGCTAGATGCAGAAAAATATTATATTCAATTTGAAACCTGATGGAGGTCAGTGTAGATGGACTAATAGAACAAGTCCCACACACTGCTAGAAGGCCAAATATTTTTTCAGAGCTAGATGCAGAAAAATATTATATTCAATTTGCAACCTGATGGAGGTCAGTATAGATGGACTAATAGAACAAGTACCACACACAGCTAGAAGCCCAAATATTTTTTCAGAGCTACATGCAGAAAAAAATTATATTCAGTTTGCAACCTGATGGAGGTCAGTATAGATGGACTAATAGAACAAGTCCCACACACAGCTAGAAGCCCAAATATTTTTTCAGAGCTAGATGCAGAAAAATATTATATTCAATTAGCAACCTGATGGAGGTCAGTATAGATGGACTAATAGAACAAGTCCCGCACACTGCTAGATGCCCAAATTTTTTTTCAGACCTAGATGCAGAAAAATATTATATTTAATTTGCAACCTGATGGAGGTCAGTATAGATGGACTAATAGAACAAGTCCCACACACTGCTAGAAGGCCAAATATTTTTTCAGAGCTAGATGCAGAAAAATATTATATTCAATTTGCAACCTGATGGAGGTCAGTATAGATGGACTAATAGAACAAGTCCCACACACTGCTAGAAGGCCAAATATTTTTTCAGAGCTAGATGCAGAAAAATATTATATTCAGTTTGCAACCTGATGGAGGTCATTATAGATGGACTAATAGAACAAGTCTCACACACTGCTAGAAAGCCAAATATTTTTTCAGAGCTAGGTGCAGAAAAATATTATATTCAATTTGCAACCTGATGGAGGTCAGTATAGATGGACTAATAGAACAAGTCCCACACACTGCTAGAAGGCCAAATATTTTTTCAGAGCTAGATGCAGAAAAAAATTATATTCAATTTGCAACCTGATGGAGGTCAGTATAGATGGACTAATAGAACAAGTCCCACACACAGCTAGAAGCCCAAATATTTTTTCAGAGGTAGATGCAGAAAAAAATTATATTCAATTTGCAACCTTATGGAGGTCAGTATAGATGGACTAATAGAACAAGTCCCACACACTGCTAGAAGCCCAAATATTTTTTCAGAGCTAGATGCAGAAAAAAATTATATTCAATTTGCAACCTGATGGAGGTCAGTATAGATGGACTAATAGAACAAGTCCCACACAGTGCTAGAAGCCCAAATATTTTTTCAGAGCTAGATGCAGAAAAATATTATATTCAATTTGCAACCTGATGGAGGTCATGGAGGTCAGTATAGATGGACTAATAGAACAAGTCCCACACACAGCTAGAAGCCCAAATATTTTTTCAGAGCTACATGCAGAAAGAAATTATATTCAATTTGCAACGTGATTGGAGGTCAGTATAGATGGACTAATAGAACAAGTCCCACACACTGCTAGAAGGCCAAATATTTTTCCAGAGCTAGATGCAGAAAAATATTATATTCAATTTGCAACCTGATGGAGGTCAGTGTAGATGGACTAATAGAACAAGTCCCACACACTGCTAGAAGGCCAAATATTTTTTCAGAGCTAGATGCAGAAAAATATTATATTCAATTTGCAACCTGATGGAGGTCAGTATAGATGGACTAATAGAACAAGTCCCACACACAGCTAGAAGCCCAAATATTTTTTCAGAGCTAGATGCAGAAAAAAATTATATTCAGTTTGCAACCTGATGGAGGTCAGTATAGATGGACTAATAGAACAAGTCCCACACACAGCTAGAAGCCCAAATATTTTTTCAGAGCTAGATGCAGAAAAATATTATATTCAATTTGCAACCTGATGGAGGTCAGTATAGATGGACTAATAGAACAAGTCCCGCACACTGCTAGATGCCCAAATATTTTTTCAGACCTAGATGCAGAAAAATATTATATTTAATTTGCAACCTGATGGAGGTCAGTATAGATGGACTAATAGAACAAGTCCCACACACTGCTAGAAGGCCAAATATTTTTTCAGAGCTAGATGCAGAAAAATATTATATTCAATTTGCAACCTGATGGAGGTCAGTATAGATGGACTAATAGAACAAGTCCCACACACTGCTAGAAGGCCAAATATTTTTCCAGAGCTAGATGCAGAAAAATATTATATTCAATTTGCAACCTGATGGAGGTCAGTATAGATGGACTAATAGAACAAGTCCCGCACACTGCTAGATGCCCAAATTTTTTTTCAGACCTAGATGCAGAAAAATATTATATTTAATTTGCAACCTGATGGAGGTCAGTATAGATGGACTAATAGAACAAGTCCCACACACTGCTAGAAGGCCAAATATTTTTTCAGAGCTAGATGCAGAAAAATATTATATTCAATTTGCAACCTGATGGAGGTCAGTATAGAAGGACTAATAGAACAAGTCCCACACACTGCTAGAAGGCCAAATATTTTTTCAGAGCTAGATGCAGAAAAATATTATATTCAGTTTGCAACCTGATGGAGGTCATTATAGATGGACTAATAGAACAAGTCTCACACACTGCTAGAAAGCCAAATATTTTTTTAGTGCTAGATGCAGAAAAATATTATATTCAATTTGCAGCCTGATGGAGGTCAGTATAGATGGACTAATATAACAAGTCCCACACATTGCTAGAAACCCAAATATTTTTTCAGAGCTAGATGCAGAAAAATATTATATTCAGTTTGCAACCTGATGGAGGTCAGTATAGATGGACTAATAGAACAAGTCCCACACACAGCTAGAAGCCCAAATATTTTTTCAGAGCTAGATGCAGAAAAATATTATATTCAATTTGCAACCTGATGGAGGTCAGTATAGATGGACTAATAGAACAAGTCCCACACACTGCTAGAAGGCCAAATATTTTTTCAGAGCTAGATGCAGAAAAAAATTATATTCAATTTGCAACCTGATGGAGGTCAGTATAGATGGACTAATAGAACATGTCCCACACACAGCTAGAAGCCCAAATATTTTTTCAGAGGTAGATGCAGAAAAAAAATTAAATTCAATTTGCAACCTGATGGAGGTCAGTATAGATGGACTAATAGAACAAGTCCCACACACTGCTAGAAGGCCAAATATTTTTTCAGAGCTAGGTGCAGAAAAATATTATATTTAATTTGCAACCTGATGGAGGTCAGTATAGATGGACTAATAGAACAAGTCCCACACACTGCTAGAAGGCCAAATATTTTTTCAGAGCTAGATGCAGAAAAAAATTATATTCAATTTGCAACCTGATGGAGGTCAGTATAGATGGACTAATAGAACAAGTCCCACACACAGCTAGAAGCCCAAATATTTTTTCAGAGGTAGATGCAGAAAAAAATTATATTCAATTTGCAACCTGAAGGAGGTCAGTATAGATGGACTAATAGAACAAGTTCCACACACTGCTAGAAGGCCAAATATTTTTTCAGAGCTAGATGCAGAAAAAAATTATACTCAATTTGCAACCTGATGGAGGTCAGTATAGATGGACTAATAGAACAAGTCCCACACACTGCTAGAAGGCCAAATATTTTTTCAGAGCTAGATGCAGAAAAATATTATATTCAATTTGCAACCTGATGGAGGTCAGTATAGATGGACAAATAGAACAAGTCCCACACACTGCTAGAAGCCCAAATATTTTTTCAGAGCTAGATGCAGAAAAATATTATATTCAATTTGCAACCTGATGGAGGTCAGTATAGATGGACTAGTAGATCAAGTCCCGCACACTGCTAGATGCCCAAATATTTTTTCAGAGCTAGATGCAGAAAAATATTATATTCAATTTGCAACCTGATGGAGGTCAGTATAGATGGACTAATAGAACAAGTCCCACACACTGCTAGAAGGCCAAATATTTTTTAAGAGCTAGATGCAGAAAAATATTATATTCAATTTGCAACCTGATGGAGGTCAGTATAGATGGACTAATAGAACAAGTCCCACACACTGCTAGAAGGCCAAATATTTTTTCTGAGGTAGATGCAGAAAAAAATTATATTCAATTTGCAACCTGATTGAGGTCATTATAGATGGACAAATAGATCAAGACCCACACACTGCTAGAAGGCCAAATATTTTTTCAGAGCTAGATGCAGAAAAATATTATATTCAATTTGCAACCTGATGGAGGTCAGTATAGATGGACTAATAGAACAAGTCCCACACACTGCTAGAAGGTAAAATATTATTTCAGAGCTAGATGCAGAAAAATATTATATTCAAGTTGCAACCTGATGGAGGTCAGTATAGATGGACTAATAGAACAAGTCCCACACACAGCTAGAAGCCCAAATATTTTTTCAGAGGTAGATGCAGAAAAAAATTATATTCAGTTTGCAACCTGATGGAGGTCAGTATAGATGGACTAATAGAACAAGTCCCACACACAGCTAGAAGCCCAAATATTTTTTCAGAGCTAGATGCAGAAAAATATTATATTCAATTTGCAACGTGATGGAGGTCAGTATAGATGGACTAATAGAACAAGTCTCACACACTGCTAGAAGGCCAAATATTTTTTCAGAGCTTGATGCAGAAAAATATTATATTTAATTTGCAACCTGATGGAGGTCAGTATAGATGGACTAATAGAACAAGTCCCACACACTGCTAGAAGGCCAAATATTTTTTCAGAGCTAGATGCAGAAAAATATTATATTCAGTTTGCAACCTGATGGAGGTCAGTATAGATGGACTAATAGAACAAGTCTCACACACTGCTAGAAGGCCAAATATTTTTTCAGTGCTAGATGCAGAAAAATATTATATTCAATTTGCAACCTGATGGAGGTCAGTATAGATGGACTAATAGAACAAGTCCCGCACACTGCTAGATGCCCAAATATTTTTTCAGAGCTAGATGCAGAAAAATATTATATTCAATTTGCAACCTGATGGAGGTCAGTATAGATGGACTAATAGAACAAGTCCCACACACAGCTAGAAACCCAAATATTTTTTCAGAGCTAGATGCAGAAAAAAATTATATTCAATTTGCATCGTGATGGAGGTCAGTATAGATGGACTAATAGAACAAGTCCCACACACTGCTAGAAGGCCAAATATTTTTTCAGAGCTAGATGCAGAAAAAAATTATATTCAATTTGCAACCTGATGGAGGTCAGTATAGATGGACTAATAGAACATGTCCCACACACAGCTAGAAGCCCAAATATTTTTTCAGAGGTAGATGCAGAAAAAAAATTAAATTCAATTTGCAACCTGATGGAGGTCAGTATAGATGGACTAATAGAACAAGTCCCACACACTGCTAGAAGGCCAAATATTTTTTCAGAGCTAGGTGCAGAAAAATATTATATTCAATTTGCAACCTGATGGAGGTCAGTATAGATGGACTAATAGAACAAGTCCCACACACTGCTAGAAGGCCAAATATTTTTTCAGAGCTAGATGCAGAAAAAAATTATATTCAATTTGCAACCTGATGGAGGTCAGTATAGATGGACTAATAGAACAAGTCCCACACACAGCTAGAAGCCCAAATATTTTTTCAGAGGTAGATGCAGAAAAAAATTATATTCAATTTGCAACCTTATGGAGGTCAGTATAGATGGACTAATAGAACAAGTCCCACACACTTCTAGAAGCCCAAATATTTTTTCAGAGCTAGATGCAGAAAAAAATTATATTCAATTTGCAACCTGATGGAGGTCAGTATAGATGGACTAATAGAACAAGTCCCACACAGTGCTAGAAGCCCAAATATTTTTTCAGAGCTAGATGCAGAAAAATATTATATTCAATTTGCAACCTGATGGAGGTCATGGAGGTCAGTATAGATGGACTAATAGAACAAGTCCCACACACAGCTAGAAGCCCAAATATTTTTTCAGAGCTACATGCAGAAAGAAATTATATTCAATTTGCAACGTGATTGGAGGTCAGTATAGATGGACTAATAGAACAAGTCCCACACACTGCTAGAAGGCCAAATATTTTTCCAGAGCTAGATGCAGAAAAATATTATATTCAATTTGCAACCTGATGGAGGTCAGTGTAGATGGACTAATAGAACAAGTCCCACACACTGCTAGAAGGCCAAATATTTTTTCAGAGCTAGATGCAGAAAAATATTATATTCAATTTGCAACCTGATGGAGGTCAGTATAGATGGACTAATAGAACAAGTCCCACACACAGCTAGAAGCCCAAATATTTTTTCAGAGCTAGATGCAGAAAAAAATTATATTCAGTTTGCAACCTGATGGAGGTCAGTATAGATGGACTAATAGAACAAGTCCCACACACAGCTAGAAGCCCAAATATTTTTTCAGAGCTAGATGCAGAAAAATATTATATTCAATTAGCAACCTGATGGAGGTCAGTATAGATGGACTAATAGAACAAGTCCCGCACACTGCTAGATGCCCAAATATTTTTTCAGACCTAGATGCAGAAAAATATTATATTTAATTTGCAACCTGATGGAGGTCAGTATAGATGGACTAATAGAACAAGTCCCACACACTGCTAGAAGGCCAAATATTTTTTCAGAGCTAGATGCAGAAAAATATTATATTCAATTTGCAACCTGATGGAGGTCAGTATAGATGGACTAATAGAACAAGTCCCACACACTGCTAGAAGGCCAAATATTTTTCCAGAGCTAGATGCAGAAAAATATTATATTCAATTTGCAACCTGATGGAGGTCAGTGTAGATGGACTAATAGAACAAGTCCCACACACTGCTAGAAGGCCAAATATTTTTTCAGAGCTAGATGTAGAAAAATATTATATTCAATTTGCAACCTGATGGAGGTCAGTATAGATGGACTAATAGAACAAGTCCCACACACAGCTAGAAGCCCAAATATTTTTTCAGAGCTAGATGCAGAAAAAAATTATATTCAGTTTGCAACCTGATGGAGGTCAGTATAGATGGACTAATAGAACAAGTCCCACACACAGCTAGAAGCCCAAATATTTTTTCAGAGCTAGATGCAGAAAAATATTATATTCAATTAGCAACCTGATGGAGGTCAGTATAGATGGACTAATAGAACAAGTCCCGCACACTGCTAGATGCCCAAATTTTTTTTCAGACCTAGATGCAGAAAAATATTATATTTAATTTGCAACCTGATGGAGGTCAGTATAGATGGACTAATAGAACAAGTCCCACACACTGCTAGAAGGCCAAATATTTTTTCAGAGCTAGATGCAGAAAAATATTATATTCAATTTGCAACCTGATGGAGGTCAGTATAGAAGGACTAATAGAACAAGTCCCACACACTGCTAGAAGGCCAAATATTTTTTCAGAGCTAGATGCAGAAAAATATTATATTCAGTTTGCAACCTGATGGAGGTCATTATAGATGGACTAATAGAACAAGTCTCACACACTGCTAGAAAGCCAAATATTTTTTTAGTGCTAGATGCAGAAAAATATTATATTCAATTTGCAGCCTGATGGAGGTCAGTATAGATGGACTAATATAACAAGTCCCACACATTGCTAGAAACCCAAATATTTTTTCAGAGCTAGATGCAGAAAAATATTATATTCAGTTTGCAACCTGATGGAGGTCAGTATAGATGGACTAATAGAACAAGTCCCACACACAGCTAGAAGCCCAAATATTTTTTCAGAGCTAGATGCAGAAAAATATTATATTCAATTTGCAACCTGATGGAGGTCAGTATAGATGGACTAATAGAACAAGTCCCACACACTGCTAGAAGGCCAAATATTTTTTCAGAGCTAGATGCAGAAAAAAATTATATTCAATTTGCAACCTGATGGAGGTCAGTATAGATGGACTAATAGAACATGTCCCACACACAGCTAGAAGCCCAAATATTTTTTCAGAGGTAGATGCAGAAAAAAAATTAAATTCAATTTGCAACCTGATGGAGGTCAGTATAGATGGACTAATAGAACAAGTCCCACACACTGCTAGAAGGCCAAATATTTTTTCAGAGCTAGGTGCAGAAAAATATTATATTTAATTTGCAACCTGATGGAGGTCAGTATAGATGGACTAATAGAACAAGTCCCACACACTGCTAGAAGGCCAAATATTTTTTCAGAGCTAGATGCAGAAAAAAATTATATTCAATTTGCAACCTGATGGAGGTCAGTATAGATGGACTAATAGAACAAGTCCCACACACAGCTAGAAGCCCAAATATTTTTTCAGAGGTAGATGCAGAAAAAAATTATATTCAATTTGCAACCTGATGGAGGTCAGTATAGATGGACTAATAGAACAAGTTCCACACACTGCTAGAAGGCCAAATATTTTTTCAGAGCTAGATGCAGAAAAAAATTATACTCAATTTGCAACCTGATGGAGGTCAGTATAGATGGACTAATAGAACAAGTCCCACACACTGCTAGAAGGCCAAATATTTTTTCAGAGCTAGATGCAGAAAAATATTATATTCAATTTGCAACCTGATGGAGGTCAGTATAGATGGACAAATAGAACAAGTCCCACACACTGCTAGAAGGCCAAATATTTTTTCAGAGCTAGATGCAGAAAAATATTATATTCAATTTGCAACCTGATGGAGGTCAGTATAGATGGACTAATAGATCAAGTCCCGCACACTGCTAGATGCCCAAATATTTTTTCAGAGCTAGATGCAGAAAAATATTATATTCAATTTGCAACCTGATGGAGGTCAGTATAGATGGACTAATAGAACAAGTCCCACACACTGCTAGAAGGCCAAATATTTTTTAAGAGCTAGATGCAGAAAAATATTATATTCAATTTGCAACCTGATGGAGGTCAGTATAGATGGACTAATAGAACAAGTCCCACACACTGCTAGAAGGCCAAATATTTTTTCTGAGGTAGATGCAGAAAAAAATTATATTCAATTTGCAACCTGATTGAGGTCATTATAGATGGACAAATAGATCAAGACCCACACACTGCTAGAAGGCCAAATATTTTTTCAGAGCTAGATGCAGAAAAATATTATATTCAATTTGCAACCTGATGGAGGTCAGTATAGATGGACTAATAGAACAAGTCCCACACACTGCTAGAAGGTAAAATATTATTTCAGAGCTAGATGCAGAAAAATATTATATTCAATTTGCAACCTGATGGAGGTCAGTATAGATGGACTAATAGAACAAGTCCCACACACAGCTAGAAGCCCAAATATTTTTTCAGAGGTAGATGCAGAAAAAAATTATATTCAGTTTGCAACCTGATGGAGGTCAGTATAGATGGACTAATAGAACAAGTCCCACACACAGCTAGAAGCCCAAATATTTTTTCAGAGCTAGATGCAGAAAAATATTATATTCAATTTGCAACGTGATGGAGGTCAGTATAGATGGACTAATAGAACAAGTCTCACACACTGCTAGAAGGCCAAATATTTTTTCAGAGCTTGATGCAGAAAAATATTATATTTAATTTGCAACCTGATGGAGGTCAGTATAGATGGACTAATAGAACAAGTCCCACACACTGCTAGAAGGCCAAATATTTTTTCAGAGCTAGATGCAGAAAAATATTATATTCAGTTTGCAACCTGATGGAGGTCAGTATAGATGGACTAATAGAACAAGTCTCACACACTGCTAGAAGGCCAAATATTTTTTCAGTGCTAGATGCAGAAAAATATTATATTCAATTTGCAACCTGATGGAGGTCAGTATAGATGGACTAATAGAACAAGTCCCGCACACTGCTAGATGCCCAAATATTTTTTCAGAGCTAGATGCAGAAAAATATTATATTCAATTTGCAACCTGATGGAGGTCAGTATAGATGGACTAATAGAACAAGTCCCACACACAGCTAGAAGCCCAAATATTTTTTCAGAGCTAGATGCAGAAAAAAATTATATTCAATTTGCATCGTGATGGAGGTCAGTATAGATGGACTAATAGAACAAGTCCCACACACTGCTAGAAGGCCAAATATTTTTTCAGAGCTAGATGCAGAAAAATATTATATTCAATTTGCAACCTGATGGAGGTCAGTATAGATTGACTAATAGAACAAGTCCTGCACACTGCTAGATGCCCAAATATTTTTTCAGAGCTAGATGCAGAAAAATATTATATTCAATTTGCAACCTGATGGAGGTCAGTATAGATGGACTAATAGAACAAGTCCCACACACTGCTAGAAGCCCAAATATTTTTTCAGAGCTAGATGCAGAAAAATATTATATTCAATTTGCAACCTGATGGAGGTCAGTATAGATGGACTAATAGAACAAGTCCCACACACTGCTAGAAGCCCAAATATTTTTTCTTAGGTAGATGCAGAAAAAAATTATATTCAATTTGCAACCTGATTGAGGTCATTATAGATGGACTAATAGATCAAGTCCCACACACTGCTAGAAGGCCAAATATTTTATCAGAGCTAGATGCAGAAAAATATTATATTCAATTTGCAACCTGATGGAGGTCAGTATAGATGGACTAATAGAACAAGTCCCACACACTGCTAGAAGGCCAAATATTTTTTCAGAGCTAGATGCAGAAAAATATTATATTCAATTTGCAACCTGATGGAGGTCAGTATAGATGGACTAATAGAACAAGTCCCACACACAGCTAGAAGCCCAAATATTTTTTCAGAGGTAGATGCAGAAAAATATTATATTCAGTTTGCAACTTGATGGAGGTCAGTATAGATGGACTAATAGAACAAGTCCCACACACAGCTAGAAGCCCAAATATTTTTTCAGAGCTAGATACAGAAAAAAATTATATTCAATTTGCAACGTGATGGAGGTCAGTATAGATGGACTAATAGAACAAGTCTCACACACTGCTAGAAGGCCAAATATTTTTTCAGAGCTAGATGCAGAAAAATATTATATTCAATTTGCAACCTGATGGACGTCAGTATAGATGGACTAATAGAACAAGTCCCACACACTGCTAGAAGGCCAAATTTTTTTTTCAGAGCTAGATGCAGAAAAATATTATATTCAGTTTGCAACCTGATGGAGGTCAGTATAGATGGACTAATAGAACAAGTCTCACACACTGCTAGAAGGCCAAATATTTTTTTAGTGCTAGATGTAGAAAAATATTATATTCAATTTGCAGCCTGATGGAGGTCAGTATAGATGGACTAATAGAACAAGTCCCACACACTGCTAGAAGCCCAAATATTTTTTCAGAGCTAGATGCAGAAAAATATTATATTCAGTTTGCAACCTGATGGAGGTCAGTATAGATGGACTAATAGAACAAGTCCCACACACTGCTAGAAGCCCAAATATTTTTTCAGAGCTAGATGCAGAAAAATATTATATTCAATTTGCAACCTGATGGAGGTCAGTATAGATGGACTAATAGAACAAGTCCCACACACTGCTAGAAGGCCAAATATTTTTTCAGAGCTAGATGCAGAAAAAAATTATATTCAATTTGCAACCTGATGGAGGTCAGTATAGATGGACTAAAAGAACATGTCCCACACACAGCTAGAAGCCCAAATATTTTTTCAGGGGTAGATGCAGAAAAAAATTACATTCAATTTGCAACCTGATGGAGGTCAGTATAGATGGACTAATAGAACAAGTCCCACACACTGCTAGAAGGCCAAATATTTTTTCAGAGCTAGATGCAGAGAAAAATTATATTCAATTTGCAACCTGATGGAGGTCAGTATAGATGGACTAATAGAACAAGTCCCACACAATGCTAGAAGCCCAAATATTTTTTCAGAGCTAGATGCAGAAAAAAATTATATTCAATTTGCAACCTGATGGAGGTCCGTATAGATGGACTAATAGAACAAGTCCCACACACTGCTAGAAGCCCAAATATTTTTTCAGAGCTAGATGCAGAAAAATATTATATTCAATTTGCAACGTGATGGAGGTCAGTATAGATGGACTAATAGAACAAGTCCCACACACTGCTAGAAGCCCAAATATTTTTTCAGAGGTAGATGCAGAAAAAAATTATATTCAATTTGCAACCTTATGGAGGTCAGTATAGATGGACTAATAGAACAAGTCCCACACACTGCTAGAACCCCAAATATTTTTTCAGAGCTAGATGCAGAAAAAAATTATATTCAATTTGCAACGTGATGGAGGTCAGTATAGATGGACTAATAGAACAAGTCTCACACACTGCTAGAAGGCCAAATATTTTTTTAGTGCTAGATGCAGAAAAATATTATATTCAATTTGCAGCCTGATGGAGGTCAGTATAGATGGACTAATAGAACAAGTCCCACACACTGCTAGAAGGCCAAATATTTTTTCAGAGCTAGATGCAGAAAAATATTATATTCAATTTGCAACCTGATGGAGGTCAGTATAGATGGACTAATAGAACAAGTCCCACACACTGCTAGAATGCCAAATATTTTTTCAGAGCTAGATGCAGAAAAAAATTATATTCAATTTGCAACCTGATGGAGGTCAGTATAGATGGACTAAAGAACATGTCCCACACACAGCTAGAAGCCCAAATATTTTTTCAGAGGTAGATGCAGAAAAAAATTATATTCAATTTGCAACCTGATGGAGGTCAGTATAGATGGACTAATAGAACATGTCCCACACAGTGCTAGAAGCCCAAATATTTTTTCAGAGCTAGATGCAGAAAAATATTATATTCAATTTGCAACCTGATGGAGGTCATGGAGGTCAGTATAGATGGACTAATAGAACAAGTCCCACACACAGCTAGAAGCCCAAATATTATTTCAGAGCTACATGCAGAAAGAAATTATATTCAATTTGCAACGTGATTGGAGGTCAGTATAGATGGACTAATAGAACAAGTCCCACACACTGCTAGAAGGCCAAATATTTTTCCAGAGCTAGATACAGAAAAATATTATATTCAATTTGCAACCTGATGTAGGTCAGTGTAGATGGACTAATAGAACAAGTCCCACACACTGCTAGAAGGCCAAATTTTTTTTTCAGAGCTAGATGCAGAAAAATATTATATTCAGTTTGCAACCTGATGGAGGTCAGTATAGATGGACTAATAGAACAAGTCTCACACACTGCTAGAAGGCCAAATATTTTTTTAGTGCTAGATGTAGAAAAATATTATATTCAATTTGCAGCCTGATGGAGGTCAGTATAGATGGACTAATAGAACAAGTCCCACACACTGCTAGAAGCCCAAATATTTTTTCAGAGCTAGATGCAGAAAAATATTATATTCAGTTTGCAACCTGATGGAGGTCAGTATAGATGGACTAATAGAACAAGTCCCACACACTGCTAGAAGCCCAAATATTTTTTCAGAGCTAGATGCAGAAAAATATTATATTCAATTTGCAACCTGATGGAGGTCAGTATAGATGGACTAATAGAACAAGTCCCACACACTGCTAGAAGGCCAAATATTTTTTCAGAGCTAGATGCAGAAAAAAATTATATTCAATTTGCAACCTGATGGAGGTCAGTATAGATGGACTAAAAGAACATGTCCCACACACAGCTAGAAGCCCAAATATTTTTTCAGGGGTAGATGCAGAAAAAAATTATATTCAATTTGCAACCTGATGGAGGTCAGTATAGATGGACTAATAGAACAAGTCCCACACACTGCTAGAAGGCCAAATATTTTTTCAGAGCTAGATGCAGAGAAAAATTATATTCAATTTGCAACCTGATGGAGGTCAGTATAGATGGACTAATAGAACAAGTCCCACACAATGCTAGAAGCCCAAATATTTTTTCAGAGCTAGATGCAGAAAAAAATTATATTCAATTTGCAACCTGATGGAGGTCCGTATAGATGGACTAATAGAACAAGTCCCACACACTGCTAGAAGCCCAAATATTTTTTAAGAGCTAGATGCAGAAAAATATTATATTCAGTTTGCAACCTGATGGAGGTCAGTATAGATGGACTAATAGAACAAGTCTCACACACTGCTAGAAGGCCAAATATTTTTTTAGTGCTAGATGTAGAAAAATATTATATTCAATTTGCAGCCTGATGGAGGTCAGTATAGATGGACTAATAGAACAAGTCCCACACACTGCTAGAAGCCCAAATATTTTTTCAGAGCTAGATGCAGAAAAATATTATATTCAGTTTGCAACCTGATGGAGGTCAGTATAGATGGACTAATAGAACAAGTCCCACACACTGCTAGAAGCCCAAATATTTTTTCAGAGCTAGATGCAGAAAAATATTATATTCAATTTGCAACCTGATGGAGGTCAGTATAGATGGACTAATAGAACAAGTCCCACACACTGCTAGAAGGCCAAATATTTTTTCAGAGCTAGATGCAGAAAAAAATTATATTCAATTTGCAACCTGATGGAGGTCAGTGTAGATGGACTAATAGAACAAGTCCCACACACTGCTAGAAGGCCAAATATTTTTTCAGAGCTAGATGCAGAAAAAAATTATATTCAATTTGCATCCTGATGGAGGTCAGTGTAGATGGACTAATAGAACAAGTCCCACACACTGCTAGAAGGCCAAATATTTTTTCAGAGCTAGATGCAGAAAAATATTATATTCAATTTGCAACCTGATGGAGGTCAGTATAGATGGACTAATAGAACAAGTCCCACACACAGCTAGAAGCCCAAATATTTTTTCAGAGCTAGATGCAGAAAAAAATTATATTCAGTTTGCAACCTGATGGAGGTCAGTATAGATGGACTAATAGAACAAGTCCCACACACAGCTGGAAGCCCAAATATTTTTTCAGAGCTAGATGCAGAAAAATATTATATTCAATTAGCAACCTGATGGAGGTCAGTATAGATGGACTAATAGAACAAGTCCCGCACACTGCTAGATGCCCAAATTTTTTTTCAGACCTAGATGCAGAAAAATATTATATTTAATTTGCAACCTGATGGAGGTCAGTATAGATGGACTAATAGAACAAGTCCCACACACTGCTAGAAGGCCAAATATTTTTTCAGAGCTAGATGCAGAAAAATATTATATTCAATTTGCAACCTGATGGAGGTCAGTATAGATGGACTAATAGAACAAGTCCCACACACTGCTAGAAGGCCAAATATTTTTTCAGAGCTAGATGCAGAAAAATATTATATTCAGTTTGCAACCTGATGGAGGTCATTATAGATGGACTAATAGAACAAGTCTCACACACTGCTACAAAGCCAAATATTTTTTTAGTGCTAGATGCAGAAAAATATTATATTCATTTTGCAGCCTGATGGAGGTCAGTATAGATGGACTAATATAACAAGTCCCACACATTGCTAGAAGCCCAAATATTTTTTCAGAGCTAGATGCAGAAAAATATTATATTCAGTTTGCAACCTGATGGAGGTCAGTATAGATGGACTAATAGAACAAGTCCCACACACAGCTAGAAGCCCAAATATTTTTTCAGAGCTAGATGCAGAAAAATATTATATTCAATTTGCAACCTGATGGAGGTCAGTATAGATGGACTAATAGAACAAGTCCCACACACTGCTAGAAGGCCAAATATTTTTTCAGAGCTAGATGCAGAAAAAAATTATATTCAATTTGCAACCTGATGGAGGTCAGTATAGATGGACTAATAGAACAAGTCCCACACACAGCTAGAAGCCCAAATATTTTTTCAGAGGTAGATGCAGAAAAAAATTATATTCAATTTGCAACCTGATGGAGGTCAGTATAGATGGATTAATAGAACAAGTCCCACACACTGCTAGAAGGCCAAATATTTTTTCAGAGCTAGATGCAGAAAAAAATTATATTCAATTTGCAACCTGATGGAGGTCAGTTTAGATGGACTAATAGAACAAGTCCCACACACTGCTAGAAGGCCAAATATTTTTTCAGAGCTAGATGCAGAAAAATATTATATTCAATTTGCAACCTGATGGAGGTCAGTATAGATGGACTAATAGAGCAAGTCCCACACACTGCTAGAAGTCCAAATATTTTTTCAGAGCTAGATGCAGAAAAATATTATATTCAATTTGCAACCTGATGGAGGTCAGTATAGATGGACTAATAGAACAAGTCCCACACACAGCTAGAAGCCCAAATATTTTTTCAGAGCTAGATGCAGAAAAAAATTATATTCAGTTTGCAACCTGATGGAGGTCAGTATAGATGGACTAATAGAACAAGTCCCAGACACAGCTAGAAGCCCAAATATTTTTTCAGAGCTAGATGCAGAAAAAAATTATATTCAATTTGCAACGTGATGGAGGTCAGTATAGATGGACTAATAGAACAAGTCCCACACACTGCTAGAAGGCCAAATATTTTTTCAGAGCTAGATGCAGAAAAATATTATATTCAATTAGCAACCTGATGGAGGTCAGTATAGATGGACTAATAGAACAAGTCCCACACACTGCTAGAAGGCCAAATATTTTTTCAGAGCTAGATGCAGAAAAAAATTATATTCAATTTGCAACGTGATGGAGGTCAGTATAGATGGACTAATAGAACAAGTCTCACACACTGCTAGAAGGCCAAATATTTTTTTAGTGCTAGATGCAGAAAAATATTATATTCAGTTTGCAACCTTATGGAGGTCAGTATAGATGGACTAATAGAACAAGTCCCACACACTGCTAGAAGCCCAAATATTTTTTCAGAGCTAGATGCAGAAAAATATTATATTCAATTTGCAACCTGATGGAGGTCAGTGTAGATGGACTAATAGAACAAGTCCCGCACACTGCTAGAAGGCCAAATATTTTTTCAGAGCTAGATGCAGAAAAAAATTATATTCAATTTGCAACCTGATGGAGGTCAGTATAGATGGACTAAAAGAACATGTCCCACACACAGCTAGAAGCCCAAATATTTTTCAGAGGTAGATGCAGAAAAAAATTATATTCAATTTGCAACCTGATGGAGGTCATCATAGATGGACTAATAGAACAAGTCCCACACACTGCTAGAAGGCCAAATATTTTTTCAGAGCTAGATACAGAAAAATATTATATTCAATTTGCAACCTGATGAAGGTAAGTATAGATGGACTAAAAGAACAAGTCCCACACAATGCTAGAAGGCCAAATATTTTTTCAGAGCTAGATGCAGAAAAAAATTATATTCAATTTGCAACCTGATGGAGGTCAGTATAGATGGACTAATAGAACAAGTCCCACACACAGCTAGAAGCCCAAATATTTTTTCAGAGGTAGATGCAGAAAAAAATTATATTCAATTTGCAACCTGATGGAGGTCAGTATAGATGGACTAATAAAACAAGTCCCACACACTGCTAGAAGGCCAAAGATTTTTTCAGAGCTAGATGCAGAAAAAAATTATATTCAATTTGCAACCTGATGGAAGTCAGTATAGATGGACTAATAGAACAAGTCCCACACACTGCTAGAAGGCCAAATATTTTTTCAGAGCTAGATGCAGAAAAATATTATATTCAATTTGCAACCTGATGGAGGTCAGTATAGATGGACTAATAGAACAAGTCCCACACACTGCTAGAAGGCCAAATATTTTTTCAGAGCTAGATGCAGAAAAATATTATATTCAATTTGCAACCTGCTGGAGGTCAGTATAGATGGACTAATAGAACAAGTCCCACACACTGCTAGAAGGCCAAATATTTTTTCAGAGCTAGATGCAGAAAAAAATTATATTCAATTTGCAACCTGATGGAGGTCAGTATAGATGGACTAATAGAACAAGTCCCACACACAGCTAGAAGCCCAAATATTTTTTCAGAGGTAGATGCAGAAAAAAATTATATTCAATTTGCAACCTGATGGAGGTCAGTATAGATGGATTAATAGAACAAGTCCCACACACTGCTAGAAGGCCAAATATTTTTTCAGAGCTAGATGCAGAAAAAAATTATATTCAATTTGCAACCTGATGGAGGTCAGTTTAGATGGACTAATAGAACAAGTCCCACACACTGCTAGAAGGCCAAATATTTTTTCAGAGCTAGATGCAGAAAAATATTATATTCAATTTGCAACCTGATGGAGGTCAGTATAGATGGACTAATAGAGCAAGTCCCACACACTGCTAGAAGTCCAAATATTTTTTCAGAGCTAGATGCAGAAAAATATTATATTCAATTTGCAACCTGATGGAGGTCAGTATAGATGGACTAATAGAACAAGTCCCACACACAGCTAGAAGCCCAAATATTTTTTCAGAGCTAGATGCAGAAAAAAATTATATTCAGTTTGCAACCTGATGGAGGTCAGTATAGATGGACTAATAGAACAAGTCCCAGACACAGCTAGAAGCCCAAATATTTTTTCAGAGCTAGATGCAGAAAAAAATTATATTCAATTTGCAACGTGATGGAGGTCAGTATAGATGGACTAATAGAACAAGTCCCACACACTGCTAGAAGGCCAAATATTTTTTCAGAGCTAGATGCAGAAAAATATTATATTCAATTAGCAACCTGATGGAGGTCAGTATAGATGGACTAATAGAACAAGTCCCACACACTGCTAGAAGGCCAAATATTTTTTCAGAGCTAGATGCAGAAAAAAATTATATTCAATTTGCAACGTGATGGAGGTCAGTATAGATGGACTAATAGAACAAGTCTCACACACTGCTAGAAGGCCAAATATTTTTTTAGTGCTAGATGCAGAAAAATATTATATTCAGTTTGCAACCTTATGGAGGTCAGTATAGATGGACTAATAGAACAAGTCCCACACACTGCTAGAAGCCCAAATATTTTTTCAGAGCTAGATGCAGAAAAATATTATATTCAATTTGCAACCTGATGGAGGTCAGTGTAGATGGACTAATAGAACAAGTCCCGCACACTGCTAGAAGGCCAAATATTTTTTCAGAGCTAGATGCAGAAAAAAATTATATTCAATTTGCAACCTGATGGAGGTCAGTATAGATGGACTAAAAGAACATGTCCCACACACAGCTAGAAGCCCAAATATTTTTCAGAGGTAGATGCAGAAAAAAATTATATTCAATTTGCAACCTGATGGAGGTCATCATAGATGGACTAATAGAACAAGTCCCACACACTGCTAGAAGGCCAAATATTTTTTCAGAGCTAGATACAGAAAAATATTATATTCAATTTGCAACCTGATGAAGGTAAGTATAGATGGACTAAAAGAACAAGTCCCACACAATGCTAGAAGGCCAAATATTTTTTCAGAGCTAGATGCAGAAAAAAATTATATTCAATTTGCAACCTGATGGAGGTCAGTATAGATGGACTAATAGAACAAGTCCCACACACAGCTAGAAGCCCAAATATTTTTTCAGAGGTAGATGCAGAAAAAAATTATATTCAATTTGCAACCTGATGGAGGTCAGTATAGATGGACTAATAAAACAAGTCCCACACACTGCTAGAAGGCCAAAGATTTTTTCAGAGCTAGATGCAGAAAAAAATTATATTCAATTTGCAACCTGATGGAAGTCAGTATAGATGGACTAATAGAACAAGTCCCACACACTGCTAGAAGGCCAAATATTTTTTCAGAGCTAGATGCAGAAAAATATTATATTCAATTTGCAACCTGATGGAGGTCAGTATAGATGGACTAATAGAACAAGTCCCACACACTGCTAGAAGGCCAAAGATTTTTTCAGAGCTAGATGCAGAAAAATATTATATTCAATTTGCAACCTGCTGGAGGTCAGTATAGATGGACTAATAGAACAAGTCCCACACACTGCTAGAAGGCCAAATATTTTTTCAGAGCTAGTTGCAGAAAAAAATTATATTCAATTTGCAACCTGATGGAGGTCAGTATAGATGGACTAATAGAACAAGTCCCACACACAGCTAGAAGCCCAAATATTTTTTCAGAGGTAGATGCAGAAAAAAATTATATTCAATTTGCAACCTTATGGAGGTCAGTATAGATGGACTAATAGAACAAGTCCCACACACTGCAAGAAGCCCAAATATTTTTTCAGAGCTAGATGCAGAAAAAAATTATATTCAATTTGCAACCTGATGGAGGTCAGTATAGATGGACTAATAGAACAAGTCCCACACAGTGCTAGAAGCCCAAATATTTTTTCAGAGCTAGATGCTGAAAAATATTATATTCAATTTGCAACCTGATGGAGGTCAGTATAGATGGACTAATAGAACAAGTCCCACACACAGCTAGAAGCCCAAATATTTTTTCAGAGCTACATGCAGAAAGAAATTATATTCAATTTGCAACGTGATTGGAGGTCAGTATAGATGGACTAATAGAACATGTCCCACACACTGCTAGAAGGCCAAATATTTTTTCAGAGCTAGATGCAGAAAAATATTATATTCAATTTGCAACCTGATGGAGGTCAGTATAGATGGACTAATAGAACAAGTCCCACACACTGCTAGAAGGCCAAATATTTTTTCAGAGCTAGATGCAGAAAAATATTATATTCAATTTGCAACCTGATGGAGGTCAGTATAGATGGACTAATAGAACAAGTCCCACACACAGCTAGAAGCCCAAATATTTTTTCAGAGCTAGATGCAGAAAAAAATTATATTCAGTTTGCAACCTGATGGAGGTCAGTATAGATGGACTAATACAACAAGTCCCACACACAGCTAGAAGCCCAAATATTTTTTCAGAGCTAGATGCAGAAAAAAATTATATTCAATTTGCAACGTGATGGAGGTCAGTATAGATGGACTAATAGAACAAGTCCCACACACTGCTAGAAGGCCAAATATTTTTTCAGAGCTAGATGCAGAAAAATATTATATTCAATTAGCAACCTGATGGAGGTCAGTATAGATGGACTAATAGAACAAGTCCCACACACTGCTAGAAGGCCAAATATTTTTTCAGAGCTAGATGCAGAAAAATATTATATTCAATTTGCAACCTGATGGAGGTCAGTATAGATGGAATAATAGAACAAGTCCCACACACTGCTAGAAGGCCAAGTATTTTTTCAGAGCTAAATGCAGAAAAATATTATATTCAATTTGCAACCTGATAGAGGTCAGTATAGATGGACTAATAGAACAAGTCCCACACACAGCTAGAAGCCCAAATATTTTTTCAGAGCTAGATGCAGAAAAAAATAAATTCAGTTTGCAACCTGATGGAGGTCAGTATAGATGGACTAATAGAACAAGTCCCACACACAGCTAGAAGCCCAAATATTTTTTCAGAGCTAGATGCAGAAAAAAATTATATTCAATTTGCAACGTGATGGAGGTCAGTATAGATGGACTAATAGATCAAGTCCCACACACTGCTAGAAGGCCAAATATTTTTTCAGAGCTAGATGCAGAAAAATATTATATTCAATTTGCAACCTGATGGAGGTCAGTATAGATGGACTAATAGAACAAGTCCCGAACACTGCTAGATGCCCAAATATTTTTTCAGAGCTAGATGCAGAAAAATATTTTATTTAATTTGCAACCTGATGGAGGTCAGTGTAGATGGACTAATAGAACAAGTCCCACACACTGCTAGAAGGCCAAATATTTTTTCAGAGCTAGATGCAGAAAAATATTATATTCAATTTGCAACCTGATGGAGGTCAGTATAGATGGACTAATAGAACAAGTCCCACACACAGCTAGAAGCCCAAATATTTTTTCAGAGCTACATGCAGAAAGAAATTATATTCAATTTGCAACGTGATTGGAGGTCAGTATAGATGGACTAATAGAACAAGTCCCACACAGTGCTAGAAGGCCAAATATTTTTTCAGAGCTAGATGCAGAAAAATATTATATTCAATTTGCAACCTGATGGAGGTCAGTATAGATGGACTAATAGAACAAGTCCCACACACTGCTAGAAGGCCAAATATTTTTTCAGAGCTAGATGCAGAAAAAAATTATATTCAAATTGCAACCTGATGGAGGTCAGTATAGATGGACTAATAGAACAAGTCCCACACACAGCTAGAAGCCAAAATATTTTTTCAGAGGTAGATGCAGAAAAAAATTATATTCAATTTGCAACCTTATGGAGGTCAGTATAGATGGACTAATAGAACAAGTCCCACACACTGCTAGAAGCTCAAATATTTTTTCAGAGCTAGATGCAGAAAAAAATTATATTCAATTTGCAACCTGATGGAGGTCAGTATAGATGGACTAATAGAACAAGTCCCACACAGTGCTAGAAACCCAAATATTTTTTCAGAGCTAGATGCAGAAAAATATTATATTCAATTTGCAACCTGATGGAGGTCAGTATAGATGGACTAATAGAACAAGTCCCACACACAGCTAGAAGCCCAAATATTTTTTCAGAGCTACATGCAGAAAGAAATTATATTCAATTTGCAACGTGATTGGAGGTCAGTATAGATGGACTAATAGAACATGTCCCACACACTGCTAGAAGGCCAAATATTTTTTCAGAGCTAGATGCAGAAAAATATTATATTCAATTTGCAACCTGATGGAGGTCAGTATAGATGGACTAATAGAGCAAGTCCCACACACTGCTAGAAGGCCAAATATTTTTTCAGAGCTAGATGCAGAAAAATATTATATTCAATTTGCAACCTGATGGAGGTCAGTATAGATGGACTAATAGAACAAGTCCCACACACAGCTAGAAGCCCAAATATTTTTTCAGAGCTAGATGCAGAAAAAAATTATATTCAGTTTGCAACCTGATGGAGGTCAGTATAGATGGACTAATAGAACAAGTCCCACACACAGCTAGAAGCCCAAATATTTTTTCAGAGCTAGATGCAGAAAAAAATTATATTCAATTTGCAACGTGATGGAGGTCAGTATAGATGGACTAATAGAACAAGTCCCACACACTGCTAGAAGGCTAAATATTTTTTCAGAGCTAGATGCAGAAAAATATTATATTCAATTTGCAACCTGATAGAGGTCAGTATAGATGGACTAATAGAACAAGTCCCACACACTGCTAGAAGGCCAAATATTTTTTCAGAGCTAGATGCAGAAAAATATTATATTCAATTTGCAACCTGATAGAGGTCAGTATAGATGGACTAATAGAACAAGTCCCACACACAGCTAGAAGCCCAAATATTTTTTTCAGAGCTAGATGCAGAAAAAAATTATATTCAATTTGCAACGTGATGGAGGTCAGTATAGATGGACTAATAGAACAAGTCCCACACACTGCTAGAAGGCCAAATATTTTTTCAGTGCTAGATGCAGAAAAATATTATATTCAATTTGCAACCTGATGGAGGTCAGTATAGATGGACTAATAGAACAAGTCCCGAACACTGCTAGATGCCCAAATATTTTTTCAGAGCTAGATGCAGAAAAATATTTTATTTAATTTGCAACCTGATGGAGGTCAGTATAGATGGACTAATAGAACAAGTCCCACACACTGCTAGAAGGCCAAATATTTTTTCAGAGCTAGATGCAGAAAAATATTATATTCAATTTGCAACCTGATGGAGGTCAGTATAGATAGACTAATAGAACAAGTCCCACACACAGCTAGAAGCCCAAATATTTTTTCAGAGCTACATGCAGAAAGAAATTATATTCAATTTGCAACGTGATTGGAGGTCAGTATAGATGGACTAATAGAACAAGTCCCACACACTGCTAGAAGGCGAAATATTTTTTCAGAGCTAGATGCAGAAAAATATTATATTCAATTTGCAACCTGATGGAGGTCAGTATAGATGGACTAATAGAACAAGTCCCACACACTGCTAGAAGGCCAAATATTTTTTCAGAGCTAGATGCAGAAAAATATTATATTCAATTTGCAACCTGATGGAGGTCAGTATAGATGGACTAATGGAACAAGTCCCACACACTGCTAGAAGGCCAAATATTTTTTCAGACCTAGATGCAGAAAAAAATTATATTCAATTTGCAACCTGATGGAGGTCAGTATAGATGGACTAATAGAACAAGTCCCACACACAGCTAGAAGCCCAAATATTTTTTCAGAGGTAGATGCAGAAAAAAATTATATCCAATTTGCAACCTTATGGAGGTCAGTATAGATGGACTAATAGAACAAGTCCCACACACAGCTAGAAGCCCAAATATTTTTTCAGAGCTAGATGCAGAAAAAAATTATATTCAATTTGCAACCTGATGGAGGTCAGTATAGATGGACTAATAGAACAAGTCCCACACAGTGCTAGAAGCCCAAATATTTTTTCAGAGCTAGATGCAGAAAAATATTATATTCAATTTGCAACCTGATGGAGGTCAGTATAGATGGACTAATAGAACAAGTCCCACACACAGCTAGAAGCCCAAATATTTTTTCAGAGCTACATGCAGAAAGAAATTATATTCAATTTGCAACGTGATTGGAGGTCAGTATAGATGGACTAATAGAACATGTCCCACACACTGCTAGAAGGCCAAATATTTTTTCAGAGGTAGATGCAGAAAAATATTATATTCAAGTTGCAACCTGATGGAGGTCAGTATAGATGGACTAATAGAGCAAGTCCCACACACTGCTAGAAGGCCAAATATTTTTTCAGAGCTAGATGCAGAAAAATATTATATTCAATTTGCAACCTGATGGAGGTCAGTATAGATGGACTAATAGAACAAGTCCCACACACAGCTAGAAGCCCAAATATTTTTTCAGAGCTAGATGCAGAAAAATTTATATTCAGTTTGCAACCTGATGGAGGTCAGTATAGATGGACTAATAGAACAAGTCCCACACACAGCTAGAAGCCCAAATATTTTTTCAGAGCTAGATGCAGAAAAAAATTATATTCAATTTGCAACGTGATGGAGGTCAGTATAGATGGACTAATAGAACAAGTCCCACACACTGCTAGAAGACCAAATATTTTTTCAGAGCTAGATGCAGAAAAATATTATATTCAATTAGCAACCTGATGGAGGTCAGTATAGATGGACTAATAGAACAAGTCCCACACACTGCTAGAAGGCCAAATATTTTTTCAGAGCTAGATGCAGAAAAATATTATATTCAATTTGCAACCTGATGGAGGTCAGTATAGATGGAATAATAGAACAAGTCCCACACACTGCTAGAAGGCCAAATATTTTTTCAGAGCTAGATGCAGAAAAATATTATATTCAGTTTGCAACCTGATGGAGGTCAGTATAGATGGACTAATAGAACAAGTCTCACACACTGCTAGAAAGCCAAATATTTTTTTAGTGCTAGATGGAGAAAAATATTATATTCAATTTGCAGCCTGATGGAGGTCAGTATAGATGGACTAACAGAACAAGTCCCACACACTGCTAGAAGCCCAAATATTTTTACAGAGCTAGATGCAGAAAAATATTATATTCAGTTTGCAACCTGATGGAGGTCAGTACAGATGGACTAATAGAACAAGTCCCACACACTGCTAGAAGGCCAAATATTTTTTCAGAGCTAGATGCAGAAAAAAATTATACTCAATTTGCAACCTGATGGAGGTCAGTATAGATGGACTAATAGAACAAGTCCCACACACTGCTAGAAGCCCAAATATTTTTTCAGAGATAGATGCAGAAAAAAATTATAATCAATTTGCAACCTGATGGAGGTCAGTATAGATGGACTAATAGAACAAGTCCCACATACTGCTAGAAGGCCAAATATTTTTTCAGAGCTAGATGCAGAAAAATATTATATTCAATTTGCAACCTGATGGAGGTCAGTATAGATGGACTAATAGAACAAGTGCCACACACTGCTAGAAGGCCAAAGATTTTTTCAGAGCTAGATGCAGAAAAATATTATATTCAATTTGCAACTTGATGGAGGTCAGTATAGATGGACTAATAGAACAAGTCCCACACACTGCTAGAAGGCCAAATATTTTTTCAGAGCTAGATGCAGAAAAAAATTATATTCAATTTGCAACCTGATGGAGGTCAGTATAGATGGACTAATAGAACAAGTCCCACACACAGCTAGAAGCCCAAATATTTTTTCAGAGGTAGATGCAGAAAAAAATTATATTCAATTTGCAACCTTATGGAGGTCAGTATAGATGGACTAATAGAACAAGTCCCACACACTGCTAGAAGCCCAAATATTTTTTCAGAGCTAGATGTAGAAAAAAATTATATTCAATTTGCAATCTGATGGAGGTCAGTATAGATGGACTAATAGAACAAGTCCCACACAGTGCTAGAAGCCCAAATATTTTTTCAGAGCTAGATGCTGAAAAATATTATATTCAATTTGCAACCTGATGGAGGTCAGTATAGATGGACTAATAGAACAAGTCCCACACAAAGCTAGAAGCCCAAATATTTTTTCAGAGCTACATGCAGAAAGAAATTATATTCAATTTGCAACGTGATTGGAGGTCAGTATAGATGGACTAATAGAACATGTCCCACACACTGCTAGAAGGCCAAATATTTTTTCAGAGCTAGATGCAGAAAAATATTATATTCAATTTGCAACCTGATGGAGGTCAGTATAGATGGACTAATAGAACAAGTCCCACACACTGCTAGAAGGCCAAATATTTTTTCAGAGCTAGATGCAGAAAAATATTATATTCAATTTGCAACCTGATGGAGGTCAGTATAGATGGACTAATAGAACAAGTCCCACACACAGCTAGAAGCCCAAATATTTTTTCAGAGCTAGATGCAGAAAAAAATTATATTCAGTTTGCAACCTGATGGAGGTCAGTATAGATGGAGTAATAGAACAAGTCCCACACACTGCTAGAAGGCCAAGTATTTTTTCAGAGCTAAATGCAGAAAAATATTATATTCAATTTGCAACGTGATGGAGGTCAGTATAGATGGACTAATAGAACAAGTCCCACACACTGCTAGAAGGCCAAATATTTTTTCAGAGCTAGATGCAGAAAAATATTATATTCAATTAGCAACCTGATGGAGGTCAGTATAGATGGACTAATAGAACAAGTCCCACACACTGCTAGAAGGCCAAATATTTTTTCAGAGCTAGATGCAGAAAAATATTATATTCAATTTGCAACCTGATGGAGGTCAGTATAGATGGAGTAATAGAACAAGTCCCACACACTGCTAGAAGGCCAAGTATTTTTTCAGAGCTAAATGCAGAAAAATATTATATTCAATTTGCAACCTGATAGAGGTCAGTATAGATGGACTAATAGAACAAGTCCCACACACAGCTAGAAGCCCAAATATTTTTTCAGAGCTAGATGCAGAAAAAAATAAATTCAGTTTGCAACCTGATGGAGGTCAGTATAGATGGACTAATAGAACAAGTCCCACACACAGCTAGAAGCCCAAATATTTTTTCAGAGCTAGATGCAGAAAAAAATTATATTCAATTTGCAACGTGATGGAGGTCAGTATAGATGGACTAATAGAACAAGTCCCACACACTGCTAGAAGGCCAAATATTTTTTCAGAGCTAGATGCAGAAAAATATTATATTCAATTTGCAACCTGATGGAGGTCAGTATAGATGGACTAATAGAACAAGTCCCGAACACTGCTAGATGCCCAAATATTTTTTCAGAGCTAGATGCAGAAAAATATTTTATTTAATTTGCAACCTGATGGAGGTCAGTATAGATGGACTAATAGAACAAGTCCCACACACTGCTAGAAGGCCAAATATTTTTTCAGAGCTAGATGCAGAAAAATATTATATTCAATTTGCAACCTGATGGAGGTCAGTATAGATGGACTAATAGAACAAGTCCCACACACAGCTAGAAGCCCAAATATTTTTTCAGAGCTACATGCAGAAAGAAATTTTATTCAATTTGCAACGTGATTGGAGGTCAGTATAGATGGACTAATAGAACAAGTCCCACACACTGCTAGAAGGCCAAATATTTTTTCAGAGCTAGGTGCAGAAAAATATTATATTCAATTTGCAACCTGATGGAGGTCAGTATAGATGGACTAATAGAACAAGTCCCACACACTGCTAGAAGGCCAAATATTTTTTCAGAGCTAGATGCAGAAAAATATTATATTCAATTTGCAACCTGATGGAGGTCAGTATAGATGGACTAATAGAACAAGTCCCACACACTGCTAGAAGGCCAAATATTTTTTCAGAGCTAGATGCAGAAAAAAATTATATTCAGTTTGCAACCTGATGGAGGTCAGTATAGATGGACTAATAGAACAAGTCCCACACACAGCTAGAAGCCCAAATATTTTTTCAGAGGTAGATGCAGAAAAAAATTATATTCAATTTGCAACCTTATGGAGGTCAGTATAGATGGACTAATAGAACAAGTCCCACACACTGCTAGAAGCCCAAATATTTTTTCAGAGCTAGATGCAGAAAAAAATTATATTCAATTTTCAACCTGATGGAGGTCAGTATAGATGGACTAATAGAACAAGTCCCACACAGTGCTAGAAGCCCAAATATTTTTTCAGAGCTAGATGCAGAAAAATATTATATTCAATTTGCAACCTGATGGAGGTCAGTATAGATGGACTAATAGAAAAAGTCCCACACACAGCTAGAAGCCCAAATATTTTTTCAGAGCTACATGTAGAAAGAAATTATATTCAATTTGCAACGTGATTGGAGGTCAGTATAGATGGACTAATAGAACATGTCCCACACACTGCTAGAAGGCCAAATATTTTTTCAGAGCTAGATGCAGAAAAATATTATATTCAATTTGCAACCTGATGGAGGTCAGTATAGATGGACTAATAGAGCAAGTCCCACACACTGCTAGAAGGCCAAATATTTTTTCAGAGCTAGATGCAGAAAAATATTATATTCAATTTGCAACCTGATGGAGGTCAGTATAGATGGACTAATAGAACAAGTCCCACACACAGCTAGAAGCCCAAATATTTTTTCAGAGCTAGATGCAGAAAAAAATTATATTCAGTTTGCAACCTGATGGAGGTCAGTATAGATGGACTAATAGAACAAGTCCCACACACAGCTAGAAGCCCAAATATTTTTTCAGAGCTAGATGCAGAAAAAAATTATATTCAATTTGCAACGTGATGGAGGTCAGTATAGATGGACTAATAGAACAAGTCCCACACACAGCTAGAAGGCCAAATATTTTTTCAGAGCTAGATGCAGAAAAATATTATATTCAATTTGCAACCTGATGGAGGTCAGTATAGATGGAATAATAGAACAAGTCCCACACACTGCTAGAAGGCCAAATATTTTTTCAGAGCTAGATGCAGAAAAATATTATATTCAATTTGCAACCTGATAGAGGTCAGTATAGATGGACTAATAGAACAAGTCACACACACAGCTAGAAGCCCAAATATTTTTTCAGAGCTAGATGCAGAAAAAAATAAATTCAGTTTGCAACCTGATGGAGGTCAGTATAGATGGACTAATAGAACAAGTCCCACACACAGCTAGAAGCCCAAATATTTTTTTCAGAGCTAGATGCAGAAAAAAATTATATTCAATTTGCAACGTGATGGAGGTCAGTATAGATGGACTAATAGAACAAGTCCCACACACTGCTAGAAGGCCAAATATTTTTTCAGAGCTAGATGCAGAAAAATATTATATTCAATTTGCAACCTGATGGAGGTCAGTATAGATGGACTAATAGAACAAGTCCCGAACACTGCTAGATGTCCAAATATTTTTTCAGAGCTAGATGCAGAAAAATATTTTATTTAATTTGCAACCTGATGGAGGTCAGTATAGATGGACTAATAGAACAAGTCCCACACACTGCTAGAAGGCCAAATATTTTTTCAGAGCTAGATGCAGAAAAATATTATATTCAATTTGCAACCTGATGGAGGTCAGTATAGATGGACTAATAGAACAAGTCCCACACACAGCTAGAAGCCCAAATATTTTTTCAGAGCTACATGCAGAAAGAAATTATATTCAATTTGCAACGTGATTGGAGGTCAGTATAGATGGACTAATAGAACAAGTCCCACACACTGCTAGAAGGCCAAATATTTTTTCAGAGCTAGATGCAGAAAAATATTATATTCAATTTGCAACCTGATGGAGGTCAGTATAGATGGACTAATAGAACAAGTCCCACACACTGCTAGAAGGCCAAATATTTTTTCAGAGCTAGATGCAGAAAAATATTATATTCAATTTGCAACCTGATGGAGGTCAATATAGATGGACTAATGGAACAAGTCCCATACACTGCTAGAAGGCCAAATATTTTTTCAGAGCTAGATGCAGAAAAAAATTATATTCAATTTGCAACCTGATGGAGGTCAGTATAGATGGACTAATAGAACAAGTCCCACACACAGCTAGAAGCCCAAATATTTTTTCAGAGGTAGATGCAGAAAACAATTATATTCAATTTGCAACCTTATGGAGGTCAGTATAGATGGACTAATAGAACAAGTCCCACACACAGCTAGAAGCCCAAATATTTTTTTAGAGCTAGATGCAGAAAAAAATTATATTCAATTTGCAACCTGATGGAGGTCAGTATAGATGGACTAATAGAACAAGTCCCACACAGTGCTAGAAGCCCAAATATTTTTTCAGAGCTAGATGCAGAAAAATATTATATTCAATTTGCAACCTGATGGAGGTCAGTATAGATGGACTAATAGAACAAGTCCCACACACAGCTTGAAGCCCAAATATTTTTTCATAGCTACATGCAGAAAGAAATTATATTCAATTTGCAACGTGATTGGAGGTCAGTATAGATGGACTAATAGAACATGTCCCACACACTGCTAGAAGGCCAAATATTTTTTCAGAGGTAGATGCAGAAAAATATTATATTCAATTTGCAACCTGATGGAGGTCAGTATAGATGGACTAATAGAGCAAGTCCCACACACTGCTAGAAGGCCAAATATTTTTTCAGAGCTAGATGCAGAAAAATATTATATTCAATTTGCAACCTGATGGAGGTCAGTATAGATGGACTAATAGAACAAGTCCCACACACAGCTAGAAGCCCAAATATTTTTTCAGAGCTAGATGCAGAAAAAAATTATATTCAGTTTGCAACCTGATGGAGGTCAGTATAGATGGACTAATAGAACAAGTCCCACACACAGCTAGAAGCCCAAATATTTTTTCAGAGCTAGATGCAGAAAAAAATTATATTCAATTTGCAACGTGATGGAGGTCAGTATAGATGGACTAATAGAACAAGTCCCACACACTGCTAGAAGGCCAAATATTTTTTCAGAGCTAGATGCAGAAAAATATTATATTCAATTTGCAACCTGATGGAGGTCAGTATAGATGGACTAATAGAACAAGTCCCACACAAAGCTAGAAGCCCAAATATTTTTTCAGAGCTACATGCAGAAAGAAATTATATTCAATTTGCAACGTGATTGGAGGTCAGTATAGATGGACTAATAGAACATGTCCCACACACTGCTAGAAGGCCAAATATTTTTTCAGAGCTAGATGCAGAAAAATATTATATTCAATTTGCAACCTGATGGAGGTCAGTATAGATGGACTAATAGAACAAGTCCCACACACTGCTAGAAGGCCAAATATTTTTTCAGAGCTAGATGCAGAAAAATATTATATTCAATTTGCAACCTGATGGAGGTCAGTATAGATGGACTAATAGAACAAGTCCCACACACAGCTAGAAGCCCAAATATTTTTTCAGAGCTAGATGCAGAAAAAAATTATATTCAGTTTGCAACCTGATGGAGGTCAGTATAGATGGAGTAATAGAACAAGTCCCACACACTGCTAGAAGGCCAAGTATTTTTTCAGAGCTAAATGCAGAAAAATATTATATTCAATTTGCAACGTGATGGAGGTCAGTATAGATGGACTAATAGAACAAGTCCCACACACTGCTAGAAGGCCAAATATTTTTTCAGAGCTAGATGCAGAAAAATATTATATTCAATTAGCAACCTGATGGAGGTCAGTATAGATGGACTAATAGAACAAGTCCCACACACTGCTAGAAGGCCAAATATTTTTTCAGAGCTAGATGCAGAAAAATATTATATTCAATTTGCAACCTGATGGAGGTCAGTATAGATGGAGTAATAGAACAAGTCCCACACACTGCTAGAAGGCCAAGTATTTTTTCAGAGCTAAATGCAGAAAAATATTATATTCAATTTGCAACCTGATAGAGGTCAGTATAGATGGACTAATAGAACAAGTCCCACACACAGCTAGAAGCCCAAATATTTTTTCAGAGCTAGATGCAGAAAAAAATAAATTCAGTTTGCAACCTGATGGAGGTCAGTATAGATGGACTAATAGAACAAGTCCCACACACAGCTAGAAGCCCAAATATTTTTTCAGAGCTAGATGCAGAAAAAAATTATATTCAATTTGCAACGTGATGGAGGTCAGTATAGATGGACTAATAGAACAAGTCCCACACACTGCTAGAAGGCCAAATATTTTTTCAGAGCTAGATGCAGAAAAATATTATATTCAATTTGCAACCTGATGGAGGTCAGTATAGATGGACTAATAGAACAAGTCCCGAACACTGCTAGATGCCCAAATATTTTTTCAGAGCTAGATGCAGAAAAATATTTTATTTAATTTGCAACCTGATGGAGGTCAGTATAGATGGACTAATAGAACAAGTCCCACACACTGCTAGAAGGCCAAATATTTTTTCAGAGCTAGATGCAGAAAAATATTATATTCAATTTGCAACCTGATGGAGGTCAGTATAGATGGACTAATAGAACAAGTCCCACACACAGCTAGAAGCCCAAATATTTTTTCAGAGCTACATGCAGAAAGAAATTATATTCAATTTGCAACGTGATTGGAGGTCAGTATAGATGGACTAATAGAACAAGTCCCACACACTGCTAGAAGGCCAAATATTTTTTCAGAGCTAGGTGCAGAAAAATATTATATTCAATTTGCAACCTGATGGAGGTCAGTATAGATGGACTAATAGAACAAGTCCCACACACTGCTAGAAGGCCAAATATTTTTTCAGAGCTAGATGCAGAAAAATATTATATTCAATTTGCAACCTGATGGAGGTCAGTATAGATGGACTAATAGAACAAGTCCCACACACTGCTAGAAGGCCAAATATTTTTTCAGAGCTAGATGCAGAAAAAAATTATATTCAGTTTGCAACCTGATGGAGGTCAGTATAGATGGACTAATAGAACAAGTCCCACACACAGCTAGAAGCCCAAATATTTTTTCAGAGGTAGATGCAGAAAAAAATTATATTCAATTTGCAACCTTATGGAGGTCAGTATAGATGGACTAATAGAACAAGTCCCACACACTGCTAGAAGCCCAAATATTTTTTCAGAGCTAGATGCAGAAAAAAATTATATTCAATTTGCAACCTGATGGAGGTCAGTATAGATGGACTAATAGAACAAGTCCCACACAGTGCTAGAAGCCCAAATATTTTTTCAGAGCTAGATGCAGAAAAATATTATATTCAATTTGCAACCTGATGGAGGTCAGTATAGATGGACTAATAGAAAAAGTCCCACACACAGCTAGAAGCCCAAATATTTTTTCAGAGCTACATGTAGAAAGAAATTATATTCAATTTGCAACGTGATTGGAGGTCAGTATAGATGGACTAATAGAACATGTCCCACACACTGCTAGAAGGCCAAATATTTTTTCAGAGCTAGATGCAGAAAAATATTATATTCAATTTGCAACCTGATGGAGGTCAGTATAGATGGACTAATAGAGCAAGTCCCACACACTGCTAGAAGGCCAAATATTTTTTCAGAGCTAGATGCAGAAAAATATTATATTCAATTTGCAACCTGATGGAGGTCAGTATAGATGGACTAATAGAACAAGTCCCACACACAGCTAGAAGCCCAAATATTTTTTCAGAGCTAGATGCAGAAAAAAATTATATTCAGTTTGCAACCTGATGGAGGTCAGTATAGATGGACTAATAGAACAAGTCCCACACACAGCTAGAAGCCCAAATATTTTTTCAGAGCTAGATGCAGAAAAAAATTATATTCAATTTGCAACGTGATGGAGGTCAGTATAGATGGACTAATAGAACAAGTCCCACACACAGCTAGAAGGCCAAATATTTTTTCAGAGCTAGATGCAGAAAAATATTATATTCAATTTGCAACCTGATGGAGGTCAGTATAGATGGAATAATAGAACAAGTCCCACACACTGCTAGAAGGCCAAATATTTTTTCAGAGCTAGATGCAGAAAAATATTATATTCAATTTGCAACCTGATAGAGGTCAGTATAGATGGACTAATAGAACAAGTCACACACACAGCTAGAAGCCCAAATATTTTTTCAGAGCTAGATGCAGAAAAAAATAAATTCAGTTTGCAACCTGATGGAGGTCAGTATAGATGGACTAATAGAACAAGTCCCACACACAGCTAGAAGCCCAAATATTTTTTTCAGAGCTAGATGCAGAAAAAAATTATATTCAATTTGCAACGTGATGGAGGTCAGTATAGATGGACTAATAGAACAAGTCCCACACACTGCTAGAAGGCCAAATATTTTTTCAGAGCTAGATGCAGAAAAATATTATATTCAATTTGCAACCTGATGGAGGTCAGTATAGATGGACTAATAGAACAAGTCCCGAACACTGCTAGATGTCCAAATATTTTTTCAGAGCTAGATGCAGAAAAATATTTTATTTAATTTGCAACCTGATGGAGGTCAGTATAGATGGACTAATAGAACAAGTCCCACACACTGCTAGAAGGCCAAATATTTTTTCAGAGCTAGATGCAGAAAAATATTATATTCAATTTGCAACCTGATGGAGGTCAGTATAGATGGACTAATAGAACAAGTCCCACACACAGCTAGAAGCCCAAATATTTTTTCAGAGCTACATGCAGAAAGAAATTATATTCAATTTGCAACGTGATTGGAGGTCAGTATAGATGGACTAATAGAACAAGTCCCACACACTGCTAGAAGGCCAAATATTTTTTCAGAGCTAGATGCAGAAAAATATTATATTCAATTTGCAACCTGATGGAGGTCAGTATAGATGGACTAATAGAACAAGTCCCACACACTGCTAGAAGGCCAAATATTTTTTCAGAGCTAGATGCAGAAAAATATTATATTCAATTTGCAACCTGATGGAGGTCAGTATAGATGGACTAATGGAACAAGTCCCATACACTGCTAGAAGGCCAAATATTTTTTCAGAGCTAGATGCAGAAAAAAATTATATTCAATTTGCAACCTGATGGAGGTCAGTATAGATGGACTAATAGAACAAGTCCCACACACAGCTAGAAGCCCAAATATTTTTTCAGAGGTAGATGCAGAAAACAATTATATTCAATTTGCAACCTTATGGAGGTCAGTATAGATGGACTAATAGAACAAGTCCCACACACAGCTAGAAGCCCAAATATTTTTTTAGAGCTAGATGCAGAAAAAAATTATATTCAATTTGCAACCTGATGGAGGTCAGTATAGATGGACTAATAGAACAAGTCCCACACAGTGCTAGAAGCCCAAATATTTTTTCAGAGCTAGATGCAGAAAAATATTATATTCAATTTGCAACCTGATGGAGGTCAGTATAGATGGACTAATAGAACAAGTCCCACACACAGCTTGAAGCCCAAATATTTTTTCATAGCTACATGCAGAAAGAAATTATATTCAATTTGCAACGTGATTGGAGGTCAGTATAGATGGACTAATAGAACATGTCCCACACACTGCTAGAAGGCCAAATATTTTTTCAGAGGTAGATGCAGAAAAATATTATATTCAATTTGCAACCTGATGGAGGTCAGTATAGATGGACTAATAGAGCAAGTCCCACACACTGCTAGAAGGCCAAATATTTTTTCAGAGCTAGATGCAGAAAAATATTATATTCAATTTGCAACCTGATGGAGGTCAGTATAGATGGACTAATAGAACAAGTCCCACACACAGCTAGAAGCCCAAATATTTTTTCAGAGCTAGATGCAGAAAAAAATTATATTCAGTTTGCAACCTGATGGAGGTCAGTATAGATGGACTAATAGAACAAGTCCCACACACAGCTAGAAGCCCAAATATTTTTTCAGAGCTAGATGCAGAAAAAAATTATATTCAATTTGCAACGTGATGGAGGTCAGTATAGATGGACTAATAGAACAAGTCCCACACACTGCTAGAAGGCCAAATATTTTTTCAGAGCTAGATGCAGAAAAATATTATATTCAATTTGCAACCTGATGGAGGTCAGTATAGATGGAATAATAGAACAAGTCCCACACACTGCTAGAAGGCCAAATATTTTTTCAGAGCTAGATGCAGAAAAATATTATATTCAAATTGCAACCTGATAGAGGTCAGTATAGATGGACTAATAGAACAAGTCCCACACACAGCTAGAAGCCCAAATATTTTTTCAGAGCTAGATGCAGAAAAAAATAAATTCATTTTGCAACCTGATGGAGGTCAGTATAGATGGACTAATAGAACAAGTCCCACACACAGCTAGAAGCCCAAATATTTTTTCAGAGCTAGATGCAGAAAAAAATTATATTCAATTTGCAACGTGATGGAGGTCAGTATAGATGGACTAATAGAACAAGTCCCACACACTGCTAGAAGGCCAAATATTTTTTCAGAGCTAGATGCAGAAAAATATTATATTCAATTTGCAACCTGATGGAGGTCAGTATAGATGGACTAATAAAACAAGTCCCGAACACTGCTAGATGCCCAAATATTTTTTCAGAGCTAGATGCAGAAAAATATTTTATTTAATTTGCAACCTGATGGAGGTCAGTATAGATGGACTAATAGAACAAGTCCCACACACTGCTAGAAGGCCAAATATTTTTTCAGAGCTAGATGCAGAAAAATATTATATTCAATTTGCAACCTGATGGAGGTCAGTATAGATGGAATAATAGAACAAGTCCCACACACTGCTAGAAGGCCAAATATTTTTTCAGAGCTAGATGCAGAAAAATATTATATTCAGTTTGCAACCTGATGGAGGTCAGTATAGATGGACTAATAGAACAAGTCTCACACACTGCTAGAAAGCCAAATATTTTTTGAGTGCTAGATGGAGAAAAATATTATATTCAATTTGCAGCCTGATGGAGGTCAGTATAGATGGACTAATAGAACAAGTCCCAAACACTGCTAGAAGCCCAAATATTTTTACAGAGCTAGATGCAGAAAAATATTATATTCAGTTTGCAACCTGATGGAGGTCAGTATAGATGGACTAATAGAACAAGTCCCACACACAGCTAGAAGCCCAAATATTTTTTCAGAGCTAGATGCAGAAAAATATTATATTCAATTTGCAACCTGATGGAGGTCAGTATAGATGGACTAATAGAACAAGTCCCACACACTGCTAGAAGGCCAAATATTTTTTTCAGAGCTAGATGCAGAAAAAAATATTCAATTTGCAACCTGATGGAGGTCAGTATAGATGGACTAATAGAACATGTCCCACACACAGCTAGAAGCCCAAATATTTTTTCAGAGGTAGATGCAGAAAAAAATTATATTCAATTTGCAACCTGATGGAGGTCAGTATAGATGGACTAATAGAACAAGTCCCACACACTGCTTGAAGGCCAAATATTTTTTCAGAGCTAGATGCAGAAAAATATTATATTCAATTTGCAACCTGATGGAGGTCAGTATAGATGGACTAATAGAACAAGTCCCACACACAGCTAGAAGCCCAAATATTTTTTCAGAGCTACATGCAGAAAGAAATTATATTCAATTTGCAACGTGATTGGAGGTCAGTATAGATGGACTAATAGAACAAGTCCCACACACTGCTAGAAGGCCAAATATTTTTTCAGAGCTAGATGCTGAAAAATATTATATTCAATTTGCAACCTGATGGAGGTCAGTATAGATGGACTAATAGAACAAGTCCCACACACTGCTAGAAGGCCAAATATTTTTTCAGAGCTAGATGCAGAAAAATATTATATTCAATTTGCAACCTGATGGAGGTCAGTATAGATGGACTAATGGAACAAGTCCCATACACTGCTAGAAGGCCAAATATTTTTTCAGAGCTAGATGCAGAAAAAAATTATATTCAATTTGCAACCTGATGGAGGTCAGTATAGATGGACTAATAGAACAAGTCCCACACACAGCTAGAAGCCCAAATATTTTTTCAGAGGTAGATGCAGAAAAAAATTATATTCAATTTGCAACCTTATGGAGGTCAGTATAGATGGACTAATAGAACAAGTCCCACACACAGCTAGAAGCCCAAATATTTTTTTAGAGCTAGATGCAGAAAAAAATTATATTCAATTTGCAACCTGATGGAGGTCAGTATAGATGGACTAATAGAACAAGTCCCACACAGTGCTAGAAGCCCAAATATTTTTTCAGAGCTAGATGCAGAAAAATATTATATTCAATTTGCAACCTGATGGAGGTCAGTATAGATGGACTAATAGAACAAGTCCCACACACAGCTTGAAGCCCAAATATTTTTTCATAGCTACATGCAGAAAGAAATTATATTCAATTTGCAACGTGATTGGAGGTCAGTATAGATGGACTAATAGAACATGTCCCACACACTGCTAGAAGGCCAAATATTTTTTCAGAGGTAGATGCAGAAAAATATTATATTCAATTTGCAACCTGATGGAGGTCAGTATAGATGGACTAATAGAGCAAGTCCCACACACTGCTAGAAGGCCAAATATTTTTTCAGAGCTAGATGCAGAAAAATATTATATTCAATTTGCAACCTGATGGAGGTCAGTATAGATGGACTAATAGAACAAGTCCCACACACAGCTAGAAGCCCAAATATTTTTTCAGAGCTAGATGCAGAAAAAAATTATATTCAGTTTGCAACCTGATGGAGGTCAGTATAGATGGACTAATAGAACAAGTCCCACACACAGCTAGAAGCCCAAATATTTTTTCAGAGCTAGATGCAGAAAAAAATTATATTCAATTTGCAACGTGATGGAGGTCAGTATAGATGGACTAATAGAACAAGTCCCACACACTGCTAGAAGGCCAAATATTTTTTCAGAGCTAGATGCAGAAAAATATTATATTCAATTAGCAACCTGATGGAGGTCAGTATAGATGGACTAATAGAACAAGTCCCACACACTGCTAGAAGGCCAAATATTTTTTCAGAGCTAGATGCAGAAAAATATTATATTCAATTTGCAACCTGATGGAGGTCAGTATAGATGGAATAATAGAACAAGTCCCACACACTGCTAGAAGGCCAAATATTTTTTCAGAGCTAGATGCAGAAAAATATTATATTCAAATTGCAACCTGATAGAGGTCAGTATAGATGGACTAATAGAACAAGTCCCACACACAGCTAGAAGCCCAAATATTTTTTCAGAGCTAGATGCAGAAAAAAATAAATTCATTTTGCAACCTGATGGAGGTCAGTATAGATGGACTAATAGAACAAGTCCCACACACAGCTAGAAGCCCAAATATTTTTTCAGAGCTAGATGCAGAAAAAAATTATATTCAATTTGCAACGTGATGGAGGTCAGTATAGATGGACTAATAGAACAAGTCCCACACACTGCTAGAAGGCCAAATATTTTTTCAGAGCTAGATGCAGAAAAATATTATATTCAATTTGCAACCTGATGGAGGTCAGTATAGATGGACTAATAAAACAAGTCCCGAACACTGCTAGATGCCCAAATATTTTTTCAGAGCTAGATGCAGAAAAATATTTTATTTAATTTGCAACCTGATGGAGGTCAGTATAGATGGACTAATAGAACAAGTCCCACACACTGCTAGAAGGCCAAATATTTTTTTCAGAGCTAGATGCAGAAAAATATTATATTCAATTTGCAACCTGATGGAGGTCAGTATAGATGGAATAATAGAACAAGTCCCACACACTGCTAGAAGGCCAAATATTTTTTCAGAGCTAGATGCAGAAAAATATTATATTCAGTTTGCAACCTGATGGAGGTCAGTATAGATGGACTAATAGAACAAGTCTCACACACTGCTAGAAAGCCAAATATTTTTTGAGTGCTAGATGGAGAAAAATATTATATTCAATTTGCAGCCTGATGGAGGTCAGTATAGATGGACTAATAGAACAAGTCCCACACACTGCTAGAAGCCCAAATATTTTTACAGAGCTAGATGCAGAAAAATATTATATTCAGTTTGCAACCTGATGGAGGTCAGTATAGATGGACTAATAGAACAAGTCCCACACACAGCTAGAAGCCCAAATATTTTTTCAGAGCTAGATGCAGAAAAATATTATATTCAATTTGCAACCTGATGGAGGTCAGTATAGATGGACTAATAGAACAAGTCCCACACACTGCTAGAAGGCCAAATATTTTTTTCAGAGCTAGATGCAGAAAAAAATATTCAATTTGCAACCTGATGGAGGTCAGTATAGATGGACTAATAGAACATGTCCCACACAAAGCTAGAAGCCCAAATATTTTTTCAGAGGTAGATGCAGAAAAAAATTATATTCAATTTGCAACCTGATGGAGGTCAGTATAGATGGACTAATAGAACAAGTCCCACACACTGCTTGAAGGCCAAATATTTTTTCAGAGCTAGATGCAGAAAAATATTATATTCAATTTGCAACCTGATGGAGGTCAGTATAGATGGATTAATAGAACAAGTCCCACACACTGCTAGAAGGCCAAATATTTTTTCAGAGCTAGATGCAGAAAAAAATTATATTCAATTTGCAACCTGATGGAGGTCAGTATAGATGGACTAATAGAACAAGTCCCACACACAGCTAGAAGCCCAAATATTTTTTCAGAGGTAGATGCAGAAAAAAATTATATTCAATTTGCAACCTGATGGAGGTCAGTATAGATGGACTAATAGAACAAGTCCCACACACTGCTAGAAGGCCAAATATTTTTTCAGAGCTAGATGCAGAAAAAAATTATACTCAATTTGCAACCTGATGGAGGTCAGTATAGATGGACTAATAGAACAAGTCCCACACACTGCTAGAAGCCCAAATATTTTTTCAGAGCTAGATGCAGAAAAATATTATATTCAATTTGCAACCTGATGGAGGTCAGTATAGATGGACTAATAGAACAAGTCCCACACACTGCTAGAAGGCCAAATATTTTTTCAGAGCTAGATGCAGAAAAATATTATATTCAATTTGCAACCTGATGGAGGTCAGTATAGATGGACTAATAGAACAAGTCCCACACACTGCTAGAAGGCCAAATATTTTTTCAGAGCTAGATGCAGAAAAAATTATATTCAATTTGCAACCTGATGGAGGTCAGTATAGATGGACTAATAGAACAAGTCCCACACACAGCTAGAAGCCCAATTATTTTTTCAGAGGTAGATGCAGAAAAAAATTATATTCAATTTGCAAACTTATGGAGGTCAGTATAGATGGACTAATAGAACAAGTCCCACACACTGCTAGAAGCCCAAATATTTTTTCAGAGCTAGATGCAGAAAAAAATTATATTCAATTTTTGCAACCTGATGGAGGTCAGTATAGATGGACTAATAGAACAAGTCCCACACAGTGCTAGAAGCCCAAATATTTTTTCAGAGCTAGATGCAGAAAAATATTATATTCAATTTGCAACCTGATGGAGGTCAGTATAGATGGACTAATAGAACAAGTCCCACACACAGCTAGAAGCCCAAATATTTTTTCAGAGCTACATGCAGAAAGAAATTATATTCAATTTGCAACGTGATTGGAGGTCAGTATAGATGGACTAATAGAACAAGTCCCACACACTGCTAGAAGGCCAAATATTTTTTCAGAGCTAGATGCAGAAAAATATTATATTCAATTTGCAACCTGATGGAGGTCAGTATAGATGGACTAATAGAAAAAGTCCCACACACTGGTAGAAGGCCAAATATTTTTTCAGAGCTAGATGCAGAAAAATATTATATTCAATTTGCAACCTGATAGAGGTCAGTATAGATGGACTAATAGAACAAGTCCCACACACAGCTAGAAGCCCAAATATTTTTTCAGAGCTAGATGCAGAAAAAAATAAATTCAGTTTGCAACCTGATGGAGGTCAGTATAGATGGACTAATAGAACAAGTCCCACACACAGCTAGAAGCCCAAATATTTTTTCAGAGCTAGATGCAGAAAAAAATTATATTCAATTTGCAACGTGATGGAGGTCAGTATAGATGGACTAATAGAACAAGTCCCACACACAGCTAGAAGCCCAAATATTTTTTCAGAGCTAGATGCAGAAAAAAATTATATTCAATTTGCAACGTGATGGAGGTCAGTATAGATGGAATAATAAAACAAGTCCCACATACTGCTAGAAGGCCAAATATTTTTTCAGAGCTAGATGCAGAAAAATATTATATTCAATTTGCAACCTGATGGAGGTCAGTATAGATGGACTAATAGAACAAGTCCCGCACACTGCTAGATGCCCAAATATTTTTTCAGAGCTAGATGCAGAAAAATATTATATTCAATTTGCAACCTGATGGAGGTCAGTATAGATGGACTAATAGAACAAGTCCCACACACTGCTAGAAGGCCAAATATTTTTTCAGAGCTAGATGCAGAAAAATATTATATTCAGTTTGCAACCTGATGGAGGTCAGTATAGATGGACTAATAGAACAAGTCTCACACACTGCTAGAAGCCCAAATATTTTTTCAGAGGTAGATGCAGAAAAAAATTATATTCAATTTGCAACCTGATGGAGGTCAGTATAGATGGACTACTAGAATCATTCCCACACACTGCTAGAAGCCCAAATATTTTTTCAGAGCTAGATGCAGAAAAATATTATATTCAATTTGCAACGTGATGGAGGTCAGTATAGATGGACTAATAGAACAAGTCCCACACACTGCTAGAAGGCCAAATATTTTTTCAGAGCTAGATGCAGAAAAATATTATATTCAATTTGCAACCTGATAGAGGTCAGTATAGATGGACTAATAGAACAAGTCCCACACACTGCTAGAAGCCTAAATATTTTTTCAGAGCTAGATGCAGAAAAAAATTATATTCAATTTGAAACCTGATGGAGGTCAGTATAGATGGAATAATAGAACAAGTCCCACACACTGCTAGAAGCCCAAATATTTTTTCAGAGCTAGATGCAGAAAAATATTATATTCAATTTGCAACCTGATGGAGGTCAGTATAGATGGACTAATAGAACAAGTCCCACACACAGCTAGAAGGCCAAATATTTTTTCAGAGCTAGATGCAGAAAAAAATTATATTCAGTTTGCAACCTGATGGAGGTCAGTATAGATGGACTAATAGAACAAGTCCCACACACAGATAGAAGACCAAATATTTTTTCAGAGCTAGATGCAGAAAAAAATTATATTCAATTTGCAGCCTGATGGAGGTCAGTATAGATGGACTAATAGAACAAGTCCCACACACTGCTAGAAGCCGAAATATTTTTTCAGAGCTAGATGCAGAAAAATATTATATTCAGTTTTCAACCTGATGGAGGTCAGTATAGATGGACTAATAGAACAAGTCCCACACACTGCTAGAAGGCCAAATATTTTTTCAGAGCTAGATGCAGAAAAATATTATATTCAATTTGCAATCTGATGGAGGTCAGTATAGATGGACTAATAGAACAAGTCCCACACACTGCAAGAAGGCCAAATATTTTTTCAGAGCTAGATGCAGAAAAAAATTATATTCAATTTGCAACCTGATGGAGGTCAGTATAGATGGACTAATAGAACATGTCCCACACACAGCTAGAAGCCCAAATATTTTTTCAGAGGTAGATGCAGAAAAAAATCATATTCAATTTGCAACCTGATGGAGGTCAGTATAGATGGACTAATAGAACAAGTCCCACACACTGCTAGAAGCCCAAATATTTTTTCAGAGCTAGATGCAGAAAAAAATTATATTCAATTTGCAACCTGATGGAGGTCAGTATAGATGGACTAATAGAACAAGTCCCACACACTGCTAGAAGCCCAAATATTTTTTCAGAGCTAGATGCAGAAAAATATTATATTCAATTTGCAACCTGATGGAGGTCAGTATAGATGGACTAATAGAACAAGTCCCACACACTGCTAGAAGGCCAAATATTTTTTCAGAGCTTGATGCAGAAAAAAATTATATTCAGTTTGCAACCTGATGGAGGTCAGTATAGATGGACTAATAGAACATGTCCCACACACTGCTAGAAGGCCAAATATTTTTTCAGAGCTAGATGCAGAAAAAAATTATATTCAGTTTGCAACCTGATGGAGGTCAGTATAGATGGACTAATAGAACAAGTCCCACACACTGCTAGAAGCCCAAATATTTTTTCAGAGGTAGATGCAGAAAAAAATTATATTCAATTTGCAACCTGATGGAGGTCAGTATAGATGGACTAATAGAACAAGTCCCACACACTGCTAGAAGGCCAAATATTTTTTCAGAGCTAGATGCAGAAAAAAATTATATTCAATTTGCAACCTGATGGAGGTCAGTATAGATGGACTAATAGAACAAGTCCCACACACTGCTAGAAGCCCAAATATTTTTTCAGAGCTAGATGCAGAAAAATATTATATTCAATTTGCAACGTGATGGAGGTCAGTATAGATGGACTAATAGAACAAGTCCCACACACTGCTAGAAGGCGAAATATTTTTTCAGAGCTAGATGCAGAAAAATATTATATTCAATTTGCAACCTGATGGAGGTCAGTATAGATGGACTAATAGAGCAAGTCCCACACACTGCTAGAAGGCCAAATATTTTTTCAGAGCTAGATGCAGAAAAAAATTATATTCAATTTGCAACCTGATGGAGGTCAGTATAGACGGACTAATAGAACAAGTCCCACACACAGCTAGAAGCCCAAATATTTTTTCAGAGGTAGATGCAGAAAAAAATTATATTCAATTTGCAACCTTATGGAGGTCAGTATAGATGGACTAATAGAACAAGTCCCACACACTGCTAGAAGCCCAAATATTTTTTCAGAGCTAAATGCAGAAAAAAATTATATTCAATTTGCAACCTGATGGAGGTCAGTATAGATGGACTAATAGAACAAGTCCCACACACTGCTAGGATGCCAAATATTTTTTCAGAGCTAGATGCAGAAAAATATTATATTCAATTTGCAACCTGATGGAGGTCAGTATAGATGGACTAATAGAACAAGTCCCACACACTGCTAGAAGGCCAAATATTTTTTCAGAGCTAGATGCAGAAAAATATTATATTCAATTAGCAACCTGATGGAGGTTAATATAGATGGACTAATAGAATAAATCACACACACTGCTAGAAGGCCAAATATTTTTTCAGAGCTAGATGCAGAAAAATATTATATTCAATTTGCAACCTGATGGAGGTCAGTATAGATGGACTAATAGAACAAGTCCCACACACTGCTAGAAGGCCAAATATTTTTTCAGAGCTAGATGCAGAAAAATATTATATTCAATTTGCAACCTGATGGAGGTCAGTATAGATGGACTAATAGAACAAGTCCCACACACTGCTATAAGCCCAACTATTTTTTCAGAGATAGATGCAGAAAAATATTATATTCAATTTGCAACCTGATGGAGGTCAGTATAGATGGACTAATAGAACAAGTCCCACACACTGCTAGAAGGCCAAATATTTTTTCAGAGGTAGATGCAGAAAAAAATTATATTCAGTTTGCAACCTGATGGAGGTCAGTATAGATGGACTAATAGAACAAGTCCCACACACAGCTAGAAGCCCAAACATTTTTTCAGAGGTAGATGCAGAAAAAAATTATATTCAATTTGCAACCTGATGGAGGTCAGTATAGATGGACTAATAGAACAAGTCCCACACACTGCTAGAAGCCCAAATATTTTTTCAGAGCTAGATGCAGAAAAATATTATATTCAATTTGCAACCTGATGGAGGTCAGTATAGATGGACTAATAGAACAAGTCCCACACACTGCTAGAAGGCCAAATATTTTTTCAGAGCTAGATGCAGAAAAAAAATATTTTCAATTTGCAATCTGATGGAGGTCAGTATAGATGGACTAATAGAACAAGTCCCACACACTGCTAGAAGGCCAAATATTTTTTCAGAGCTAGATGCAGAAAAATATTATATTCAATTTGCAACCTGATGGAGGTCAGTATAGATGGACTAATAGAACAAGTCCCACACACTGCTAGAAGGCCAAATATTTTTTCAGAGCTAGATGCAGAAAAAAATTATATTCAATTTGCAACCTGATGGAGGTCAGTATAGATGGACTAATAGAACAAGTCCCACACACAGCTAGAAGCCCAAATATTTTTTCAGAGGTAGATGCAGAAAAAAATTATATTCAATTTGCAACCTTATGGAGGTCAGTATAGATGGACTAATAGAACAAGTCCCACACACTGCTAGAAGCCCAAATATTTTTTCAGAGCTAGATGCAGAATAAAATTATATTCAATTTGCAACCTGATGGAGGTCAGTATAGATGGACTAATAGAACAAGTCCCACACACTGCTAGAAGGCCAAATATTTTTTCAGAGCTAGATGCAGAAAAATATTATATTCAATTTGCAACCTGATGGAGGTCAGTATAGATGGACTAATAGAACAAGTCCCACACACTGCTAGAAGGCCAAATATTTTTTCAGAGCTAGATGCAGAAAAATATTATATTCAATTTGCAACCTGATGGAGGTCAGTATAGATGGACTAATAGAACAAGTCCCACACACTGCTAGAAACCCAAATATTTTTTCAGAGCTAGATGCAGAAAAAAATTATATTCAATTTGCAACCTGATGGAGGTCAGTATAGATGGACTAATAGAACAAGTCCCACACACTGCTAGAAGCCCAAATATTTTTTCAGAGCTAGATGCAGAAAAAAATTATATTCAGTTTGCAACCTGATGGAGGTCAGTATAGATGGACTAATAGAACAAGTCCCACACACAGCTAGAAGCCCAAATATTTTTTCAGAGGTAGATGCAGAAAAAAATTATATTCAATTTGCAACCTGATGGAGGTCAGTATAGATGGACTAATAGAACAAGTCCCGCACACTGCTAGAAGGCCAAATATTTTTTCAGAGCTAGATGCAGAAAAAAATTATATTCAATTTGCAACCTGATGGAGGTCAGTATAGATGGACTAATAGAACAAGTCCCACACACTGCTAGAAGGCCAAATATTTTTTAAGAGCTAGATGCAGAAAAATATTATATTCAATTTGCAACCTGATGGAGGTCAGTATAGATGGACTAATAGAACAAGTCCCACACACTGCTAGAAGGCCAAACATTTTTTCAGAGCTAGATGCAGAAAAATATTATATTCAATTTGCAACGTGATGGAGGTCAGTATAGATGGACTAATAGAACTAGTCCCACACAAAGCTAGAGGGCCAAATATTTTTTCAGAGCTAGATGCAAAAAAATATTATATTCAATTTGCAACCTGATGGAGGTCAGTATAGATGGACTAATAGTACAAGTCCCACACACAGCTAGAAGCCAAATATTTTTCAGAGCTAGATGCAGAAAAAAATTATATTCAGTTTGCAACCTGATGGATGTCAGTATAGATGGACTTATAGAACAAGTCCCACTCACAGCTAGAAGCCCAAATAATTTTTCAGAGGTAGATGTAGAAAAAAATTATATTCAATTTGCAACCTTATGGAGGTCAATATAGATGGACTAATAGAACAAGTCCCACACACTGCTAGAAGGCCAAATATTTTTTCAGAGCTAGATGCAGAAAAATATTATATTCAATTTGCAACCTGATGGAGGTCAGTATAGATGGACTAATAGAACAAGTCCCACACACAGCTAGAAGCCCAAATATTTTTTCAGAGGTAGATGCAGAAAAAAATTATATTCAATTTGCAACCTGATGGAGGTCAGTATAGATGGACTAATAGAACAAGTCCCGCAAACTGCTAGAAGGCCAAATATTTTTTCAGAGCTAGATGCAGAAAAAAATTATATTCAATTTGCAACCTGATGGAGGTCAGTATAGATGGACTAATAGAACAAGTCCCACACACTGCTAGAAGCCCAAATATATTTTCAGAGCTAGACGCAGAAAAAAATTATATTCAATTTGAAACCTGATGGAGGTCAGTATAGATGGACTAAAAGAACAAGTCCCACACACTGCTAGAAGCCCAAATATTTTTTCAGAGCGAGATGCAGAAAAATATTATATTCAATTTGCAACCTGATGGAGGTCAGTATAGATAGACTAATAGAACAAGTCCCACACACTGCTAGAAGGCCAAATATTTTTTCTGAGCTAGATGCAGAAAAAAATTATATTCAGTTTGCAACCTGATGGAGATCAGTATAGATGGACTAACAGAACAAGTCCCACACACGGCTAGAAGCCCAAATATTTTTTCAGAGGTAGATGCAGAAAAAAATTATATTCAATTTGCAACCTGATGGAGGTCAGTATAGATGGACTAATAGAACAAGTCCCACACACTGCTAGATGGCCAAATATTTTTTCAGAGCTAGATGCAGAGAAAAATTATATTCAATTTGCAACCTGATGGAGGTCAGAATAGATGGACTAATAGAACAAGTCCCACACACTGCTAGAAGGCCAAATATTTTTTAAGAGCTAGATGCAGAAAAATATTATATTCAATTTGCAACCTGATGGAGGTCAGTATAGATGGACTAATAGAACAAGTCCCACACACTGCTAGAAGGCCAAACATTTTTTCAGAGCTAGATGCAGAAAAATATTATATTCAATTTGCAATGTGATGGAGGTCAGTATAGATGGACTAATAGAACAAGTCCCACACAAAGCTAGAAGCCCAAATATTTTATCAGAGGTAGATCCAGAAAAATATTATATTCAATTTGCAACCTGATGGAGGTCAGTATAGATGGACTAATAGAACAAGTCCCACACATTGTGGAAGGCCAAATATTTTTTCAGAGCTAGATGCAGAAAAATATTATATTCAATTTGCAACCTGATGGAGGTCAGTATAGATGGACTAATAGAACAAGTCCCACACACAGCTAGAAGCCAAATATTTTTCAGAGCTAGATGCAGAAAAAAATTATATTCAATTTGAAACCTGATGGAGGTCAGTATCGATGGACTAATAGAACAAGTCCCACACACAGCTAGAAGCACAAATATTTTTTCAGAGCTAGATGCAGAAAAATATTATATTCAATTTTCAACCTGATGGAGGTCAGTATAGATGGACGAATGGAACAAGTCCCACACACTGCTAGAAGCCCAAATATTTTTTCTGAGGTAGATGCAGAAAAAAATTATATTCAATTTGCAACCTGATTGAGGTCATTATAGATGGACTAATAGATCAAGTCCCACACACTGCTAGAAGGCCAAATATTTTTTCAGAGCTAGATGCAGAAAAATATTATATTCAATTTGCAACCTGATGGAGGTCAGTATAGATGGACTAATAGAACAAGTTCCACACACTGCTAGAAGGCCAAATATTTTTTCTGAGGTAGATGCAGAAAAATATTATATTCAAATTGCAACCTGATGGAGGTCAGTATAGATGGACTAATAGAACAAGTCCCACACACAGCTAGAAGCCCAAATATTTTTTCAGAGATAGATGCAGAAAAAAATTATATTCAGTTTGCAACCTGATGGAGGTCAGTATAGATGGACTAATAGAACCAGTCCCACACACAGCTAGAAGCCCAAATATTTTTTCAGAGCTAGATGCAGAAAAATATTATATTCAATTTGCAACGTGATGGAGGTCAGTATAGATGGACTAATAGAACAAGTCTCACACACTGCTAGAAGGCCAAATATTTTTTCAGTGCTAAATGCAGAAAAATATTATATTCAATTTGCAGCCTGATGGAGGTCAGTATAGATGGACTAATAGAACAAGTCCCACACACTGCTAGAAGCCCAAATATTTTTTCAGAGCTAGATGCAGAAAAATATTATATTCAGTTTGCAACCTGATGGAGGTCAGTATAGATGGACTAAAAGAACAAGTCCCACACACTGCTAGAAGCCCAAATATTTTTTCAGAGCTAGATGCAGAAAAATATTATATTCAATTTGCAACCTGATGGAGGTCAGTATAGATGGACTAATAGAACAAGTCCCACACACTGCTAGAAGGCCAAATATTTTTTCAGAGCTAGATGCAGAAAAAAATTATATTCAGTTTGCAACCTGATGGAGATCAGTATAGATGGACTAACATAACAAGTCCCACACACGGCTAGAAGCCCAAATATTTTTTCAGAGGTAGATGCAGAAAAAAATTATATTCAATTTGCAACCTGATGGAGGTCAGTATAGATGGACTAATAGAACAAGTCCAACACACTGCTAGAAGGCCAAATATTTTTTCAGAGCTAGATGCAGAGAAAAATTATATTCAATTTGCAACCTGATGGAGGTCAGAATAGATGGACTAATAGAACAAGTCCCACACACTGCTAGAAGGCCAAATATTTTTTAAGAGCTAGATGCAGAAAAATATTATATTCAATTTGCAACCTGATGGAGGTCAGTATAGATGGACTAATAGAACAAGTCCCACACACTGCTAGAAGGCCAAACATTTTTTCAGAGCTAGATGCAGAAAAATATTATATTCAATTTGCAACGTGATGGAGGTCAGTATAGATGGACTAATAGAACAAGTCCCACACAAAGCTAGAAGCCCAAATATTTTATCAGAGGTAGATCCAGAAAAATATTATATTCAATTTGCAACCTGATGGAGGTCAGTATAGATGGACTAATAGAACAAGTCCCACACATTGTGGAAGGCCAAATATTTTTTCAGAGCTAGATGCAGAAAAATATTATATTCAATTTGCAACCTGATGGAGGTCAGTATCGATGGACTAATAGAACAAGTCCCACACACAGCTAGAAGCCAAATATTTTTCAGAGCTAGATGAAGAAAAAAATTATATTCAATTTGCAACCTGATGGAGGTCAGTATCGATGGACTAATAGAACAAGTCCCACACACAGCTAGAAGCACAAATATTTTTTCAGAGCTAGATGCAGAAAAATATTATATTCAATTTTCAACCTGATGGAGGTCAGTATAGATGGACTAATGGAACAAATCCCACACACTGCTAGAAGCCCAAATATTTTTTCTGAGGTAGATGCAGAAAAAAATTATATTCAATTTGCAACCTGATTGAGGTCATTATAGATGGACTAATAGATCAAGTCCCACACACTGCTAGAAGGCCAAATATTTTTTCAGAGCTAGATGCAGAAAAATATTATATTAAATTTGCAACCTGATGGAGGTCAGTATAGATGGACTAATAGAACATGTCCCACACACTGCTAGAAGGCCAAATATTTTTTCAGAGCTAGATGCAGAAAAAAATTATATTCAGTTTGCAACCTGATGGAGATCAGTATAGATGGACTAACAGAACAAGTCCCACACACGGCTAGAAGCCCAAATATTTTTTCAGAGGTAGATGCAGAAAAAAATTATATTCAATTTGCAACCTGATGGAGGTCAGTATAGATGGACTAATAGAACAAGTCCAACACACTGCTAGAAGGCCAAATATTTTTTCAGAGCTAGATGCAGAGAAAAATTATATTCAATTTGCAACCTGATGGAGGTCAGAATAGATGGACTAATAGAACAAGTCCCACACACTGCTAGAAGGCCAAATATTTTTTAAGAGCTAGATGCAGAAAAATATTATATTCAATTTGCAACCTGATGGAGGTCAGTATAGATGGACTAATAGAACAAGTCCCACACACTGCTAGAAGGCCAAACATTTTTTCAGAGCTAGATGCAGAAAAATATTATATTCAATTTGCAACGTGATGGAGGTCAGTATAGATGGACTAATAGAACAAGTCCCACACAAAGCTAGAAGCCCAAATATTTTATCAGAGGTAGATCCAGAAAAATATTATATTCAATTTGCAACCTGATGGAGGTCAGTATAGATGGACTAATAGAACAAGTCCCACACATTGTGGAAGGCCAAATATTTTTTCAGAGCTAGATGCAGAAAAATATTATATTCAATTTGCAACCTGATGGAGGTCAGTATAGATGGACTAATAGAACAAGTCCCACACACAGCTAGAAGCCAAATATTTTTCAGAGCTAGATGCAGAAAAAAATTATATTCAATTTGCAACCTGATGGAGGTCAGTATCGATGGACTAATAGAACAAGTCCCACACACAGCTAGAAGCACCAATATTTTTTCAGAGCAAGATGCAGAAAAATATTATATTCAATTTTCAACCTGATGGAGGTCAGTATAGATGGACTAATGGAACAAGTCCCACACACTGCTAGAAGCCCAAATATTTTTTCTGAGGTAGATGCAGAAAAAAATTATATTCAATTTGCAACCTGATTGAGGTCATTATAGATGGACTAATAGATCAAGTCCCACACACTGCTAGAAGGCCAAATATTTTTTCAGAGCTAGATGCAGAAAAATATTATATTCAGTTTGCAACCTGATGGAGGTCAGTATAGATGGACTAATAGAACCAGTCCCACACACAGCTAGAAGCCCAAATATTTTTTCAGAGCTAGATGCAGAAAAATATTATATTCAATTTGCAACGTGATGGAGGTCAGTATAGATGGACTAATAGAACAAGTCTCACACACTGCTAGAAGGCCAAATATTTTTTCAGTGCTAAATGCAGAAAAATATTATATTCAATTTGCAGCCTGATGGAGGTCAGTATAGATGGACTAATAGAACAAGTCCCACACACTGCTAGAAGCCCAAATATTTTTTCAGAGCTAGATGCAGAAAAATATTATATTCAGTTTGCAACCCGATGGAGGTCAGTATAGATGGACTAATAGAACAAGTCCCACACACTGCTAGAAGGCCAAATATTTTTTCAGAGCTAGATGCAGAAAAATATTATATTCAATTTGCAACCTGATGGAGGTCAGTATAGATGGACTAATAGAACAAGTCCCACACACTGCTAGAAGGCCAAATATTTTTTCAGAGCTAGATGCAGAAAAATATTATATTCAATTTGCAACGTGATGGAGGTCAGTATAGATGGACTAATAGAACAAGTCCCACACAAAGCTAGAAGGCCAAATATTTTTTCAGAGCTAGATGCAGAAAAATATTATATTCAATTTGCAACCTGATGGAGGTCAGTATAGATGGACTAATAGAACAAGTCCCACACACAGCTAGAAGCCAAATATTTTTCAGAGCTAGGTGCAGAAAAAAATTATATTCAGTTTGCAACCTGATGGAGGTCAGTATAGATGGACTAATAGAGCAAGTCCCACACACAGCTAGAAGCCCAAATATTTTTTCAGAGGAAGATGCAGAAAAAAATTATATTCAATTTGCAACCTTATGGAGGTCAATATAGATGGACTAATAGAACAAGTCCCACACACTGCTAGAAGCCCAAATATATTTTCAGAGCTAGACGCAGAAAAAAATTATATTCAATTTGAAACCTGATGGAGGTCAGTATAGATGGACTAATAGAACAAGTCCCACACACTGCTAGAAGCCCAAATATTTTTTCAGAGCTAGATGCAGAAAAATATTATATTCAATTTGCAACCTGATGGAGGTCAGTATAGATGGACTAATAGAACAAGTCCCACACACTGCTAGAAGGCCAAATATTTTTTCAGAGCTAGATGCAGAAAAAAATTATATTCAGTTTGCAACCTGATGGAGGTCAGTATAGATGGACTAGTAGAACAAGTCCCACACACGGCTAGAAGCCCAAATATTTTTTCAGAGGTAGATGCAGAAAAAAATTATATTCAATTTGCAACCTGATGGAGGTCAGTATAGATGGACTAATAGAACAAGTCCCACACACTGCTAGAAGGCCAAACATTTTTTCAGAGCTAGATGCAGAAAAAAATTATATTCAATTTGCAACCTGATGGAGGTCAGTATAGATGGACTAATAGAACAAGTCCCACACACTGCTAGAAGGCCAAATATTTTTTAAGAGCTAGATGCAGAAAAATATTATATTCAATTTGCAACCTGATGGAGGTCAGTATAGATGGACTAATAGAACAAGTCCCACACACTGCTAGAAGGCCAAACATTTTTTCAGAGCTAGATGCAGAAAAATATTATATTCAATTTGCAACCTGATGGAGGTCAGTATAGATGGACTAATAGAACAAGTCCCACACACAGCTAGAAGCCAAATATTTTTCAGAGCTAGATGCAGAAAAAAATTATATTCAATTTGCAACCTGATGGAGGTCAGTATAGATGGACTAATAGAACAAGTCCCACACACAGCTAGAAGCACAAATATTTTTTCAGAGCTAGATGCAGAAAAATATTATATTCAATTTTCAACCTGATGGAGGTCAGTATAGATGGACTAATGGAACAAGTCCCACACACTGCTAGAAGCCCAAATATTTTTTCTGAGGTAGATGCAGAAAAAAATTATATTCAATTTGCAACCTGATTGAGGTCATTATAGATGGACTAATAGATCAAGTCCCACACACTGCTAGAAGGCCAAATATTTTTTCAGAGCTAGATGCAGAAAAATATTATATTCAATTTGCAACCTGATGGAGGTCAGTATAGATGGACTAATAGAACAAGTTCCACACACTTCTAGAAGGCCAAATATTTTTTCTGAGGTAGATGCAGAAAAATATTATATTCAATTTGCAACCTGATGGAGGTCAGTATAGATGGACTAATAGAACAAGTCCCACACACAGCTAGAAGCCCAAATATTTTTTCAGAGGTAGATGCAGAAAAAAATTATATTCAGTTTGCAACCTGATGGAGGTCAGTATAGATGGACTAATAGAACAAGTCCCACACACTGCTAGAAGGCCAAATATTTTTTCAAAGCTAGATGCAGAAAAATATTATATTCAATTTGCAGCCTGATGGAGGTCAGTATAGATGGACTAATAGAGCAAGTCCCACACACTGCTAGAAGGCCAAATATTTTTTCAGAGCTAGATGCAGAAAAAAATTATATTCAATCTGCAACCTGATGGAGGTCAGTATAGATGGACTAATAGAACATGTCCCACACACAGCTAGAAGCCCAAATATTTTTTCAGAGGTAGATGCAGAAAAAAATCATTTTCAATTTGCAACCTGATGGAGGTCAGTATAAATGGACTAATATAACAAGTCCCACACACTGCTAGAAGCCCAAATATTTTTTCAGAGCTAGATGCAGAAAAAAATTATATTCAATTTGCAACCGGATGGAGGTCAGTATAGATGGACTAATAGAACAAGTCCCGCACACTGCTAGAAGCCCAAATATTTTTTCAGAGCTAAATGCAGAAAAATATTATATTCAATTTGCAACCTGATGGAGGTCAGTATAGATGGACTAATAGTACAAGTCCCACACACTGCTAGAAGGCCAAATATTTTTTCAGAGCTAGATGCAGAAAAAAATTATATTCAGTTTGCAACCTGATGGAGGTCAGTATAGATGGACTAATAGAACAAGTCCCACACACTGCTAGAAGCCCAAATATTTTTTCAGAGCTAGATGAAGAAAAATATTATATTCAATTTGCAACGTGATGGAGGTCAGTATAGATGGACTAATAGATCAAGTCCCACACACTGCTAGAAGCCCAAATATTTTTTCAGAGCTAGATGCAGAAAAATATTATATTCAATTTGCAACCTGATGGAGGTCAGTATAGATGGACTAATAGAACAAGTCCCACACACTGCTAGAAGGCCAGATATTTTTTCAGAGCTAGATGTAGAAAAAAATTATATTCAATTTGCAACCTGATGGAGGTCAGTATAGACGGACTAATAGAACAAGTCCCACACACAGCTAGAAGCCCAAATATTTATTCAGAGGTAGATGCAGAAAAAAATTATATTCAATTTGCAACCTTATGGAGGTCAGTATAGATGGACTAATAGAACAAGTCCCACACACTGCTAGAAGTCCAAATATTTTTTCAGAGCTAGATGCAGAAAAAAATTATATTCAATTTGCAACGTGATGGAGGTCAGTATAGATGGACTAATAGAACAAGTCCCACACACTGCTAGAAGGCCAAATATTTTTTCAGAGCTAGATGCAGAAAAATATTATATTCAATTTGCAACCTGATGGAGGTCAGTATAGATGGACTAATAGAACAAGTCTCACACACTGCTAGAAGGCCAAATATTTTTTCAGAGCTAGATGCAGAAAAATATTATATTCAATTTGCAACCTGATGGAGGTTAGTATAGTTGGTCTAATAGAATAAGTCACACACACTGCTAGAAGGCCAAATATTTTTTCAGAGCTAGATGCAGAAAAATATTATATTCAATTTGCAACCTGATGGAGGTCAGTATAGATGGACTAATAGAACAAGTCCCACACACTGCTAGAAGGCCAAATATTTTTTCACAGGTAGATGCAGAAAAAAATTATATTCAGTTTGCAACCTGATGGAGGTCAGTATAGATGGACTAATAGAACAAGTCCCACACACAGCTAGAAGCCCAAATATTTTTTCAGAGGTAGATGCAGAAAAATATTATATTCAATTTGCAACCTGATGGAGGTCAGTATAGATGGACTAATAGAACAAGTCCCACACACTGCTAGAAGGCCAAATATTTTTTCAGAGCTAGATGCAGAAAAAAATTATATTCAATTTGCAACCTGATGGAGGTCAGTATAGATGGACTAATAGAACAAGTCCCACACACTGCTAGAAGGCCAAATATTTTTTCAGAGCTAGATGCAGAAAAATATTATATTCAATTTGCAACCTGATGGAGGTCAGTATAGACGGACTAATAGAACAAGTCCCACACACAGCTAGAAGCCCAAATATTTTTTCAGAGGTAGATGCAGAAAAAAATTATATTCAATTTGCAACCTGATGGAGGTCAGTATAGACGGACTAATAGAACAAGTCCCACACACAGCTAGAAGCCCAAATATTTTTTCAGAGGTAGATGCAGAAAAAAATTATATTCAATTTGCAACCTTATGGAGGTCAGTATAGATGGACTAATAGAATAAGTCCCACACACTGCTATAAGCCCAAATATTTTTTCAGAGCTAGATGCAGAAAAAAATTATATTCAATTTGCAACCTGATGGAGGTCAGTATAGATGGACTAATAGAACAAGTCCCACACACTGCTAGAAGGCCAAATATTTTTTCAGAGCTAGATGCAGAAAAATATTATATTCAATTTGCAACCTGATGGAGGTCAGTATAGATGGACTAATAGAACAAGTCCCACACACTGCTAGAAGGCCAAATATTTTTTCAGAGCTAGATGCAGAAAAATATTATATTCAATTTGCAACCTGATGGAGGTCAGTATAGATGGACTAAAAGAACAAGTCCCACACACTGCTAGTAGCCCAAATATTTTTTCAGAGCTAGATGCAGAAAAATATTATATTCAATTTGCAAACTGATGGAGGTCAGTATAGATGGACTAATAGAACAAGTCCCACACACTGCTAGAAGGCCAAATATTTTTTCAGAGCTGGATGCAGAAAAAATTTATATTCAGTTTGCAACCTGATGGAGGTCAGTATAGATGGACTAATAGAACAAGTCCCACACACTGCTAGAAGCCCAAATATTTTTTCAGAGCTAGATGCAGAAAAATATTATATTCAATTTGCAACCTGATGGAGGTCAGTATAGATGGACTAATAGAACAAGTCCCACACACTGCTAGAAGGGCAAATATTTTTTCAGAGCTAAATGCAGAAAAAAAATATATTCAGTTTGCAACCTGATGAAGGTCAGTATAGATGGACTAATAGAACAAGTCCCACACATAGCTAGAAGCCCAAATATTTTTTCAGAGGTAGATGCAGAAAAAAAATATATTCAATTTGCAACCTGATGGAGGTCAGTATAGATGGATTAATAGAACAAGTCCCACACACTGCTAGAAGCCCAAATATTTTTTCAGAGCTAGATGCAGAAAAATATTATTTTCAATTTGCAACCTGATGTAGGTCAGTATAGATGGACTAATAGAACAAGTCCCACACACTGCTAGAAGGCCAAATATTTTTTCAGAGCTAGATGCAGAAAAAAATTATATTCAGTTTGCAACCTGATGGAGGTCAGTATAGATGGACTAATAGAACAAGTCACACACACTGCTAGAAGCCCAAATATTTTTTCAGAGCTAGATGCAGAAAAAAATTATATTCAATTTGCAACCTGATGGAGGTCAGTATAGATGGACTAATAGAACAAGTCCCACACACTGCTAGAAGCCCAAATATTTTTTCAGAGCTAGATGCAGAAAAATATTATATTCAATTTGCAACCTGATGGAGGTCAATATAGATAGACTAATAGAACAAGTCCCACACACTGCTAGAAGGCCAAATATTTTTTCAGAGGTAGATGCAGAAAAAAATTATATTCAGTTTGCAACCTGATGGAGGTCAGTATAGATCGACTAATAGAACAAGTCCCACACACTGCTAGAAGCCCAAATATTTTTTCAGAGGTAGATGCAGTAAAAAATTATATTCAATTTGCAACCTGATGGAGGTCAGTATAGATGGACTAATAGAACAAGTCCCACACACTGCTAGAAGGCCAAATATTTTTTCAGAGCTAGATGCAGAAAAAAATTATATTCAATTTGCAACCTGATGGAGGTCAGTATAGATGGACTAATAGAACAAGTCCCACACACTGCTAGAAGCCCAAATATTTTTTCAGAGCTAGATGTAGAAAAATATTATATTCAATTTGCAACGTGATGGAGGTCAGTATAGATGGACTAATAGAACAAGTCCCACACACTGCTAGAAGCCCAAATATTTTTTCAGAGCTAGATGCAGAAAAATATTATATTCAAATTGCAACGTTATGGAGGTCAGTATAGATGGACTAATAGAACAAGTCCCACACACTGCTAGAAGGCCAAATATTTTTTCAGAGCTAGATGTAGAAAAAAATTATATTCAATTTGCAACCTGATGGAGGTCAGTATAGACGGACTAATAGAACAAGTCCCACACACAGCTAGAAGCCCAAATATTTTTTCAGAGGTAGATGCAGAAAAAAATTATATTCAATTTGCAACCTTATGGAGGTCAGTATAGATGGACTAATAGAACAAGTCCCACACACTGCTAGAAGTCCAAATATTTTTTCAGAGCTAGATGCAGAAAAAAATTATATTCAATTTGCAACCTGATGGAGGTCAGTATAGATGGACTAATAGAACAAGTCCCACAGACTGCTAGAATGCCAAATATTTTTTCAGAGCTAGATGCAGAAAAATATTATATTCAATTTGCAACCTGATGGAGGTCAGTATAGATGGACTAATAGAACAAGTCCCACACACTGCTAGAAGGCCAAATATTTTTTCAGAGCTAGATGCAGAAAAATATTATATTCAATTAGCAACCTGATGGAGGTTAGTATAGATGGACTAATAGAATAAGTCACACACACTGCTAGAAGGCCAAATATTTTTTCAGAGCTAGATGCAGAAAAATATTATATTCAATTTGCAACCTGATGGAGGTCAGTATAGATGGACTAATAGAACAAGTCCCACACACTGCTAGAAGGCCAAATATTTTTTCAGAGCTAGATGCAGAAAAATATTATATTCAATTTGCAACCTGATGGAGGTCAGTATAGATGGACTAATAGAAAAAGTCCCACACACTGCTATAAGCCCAACTATTTTTTCAGAGATAGATGCAGAAAAATATTATATTCAATTTGCAACTTGATGGAGGTCAGTATAGATGGACTAATAGAACAAGTCACACACACTAAAAGAAGGCCAAATATTTTTTCAGAGGTAGATGCAGAAAAAAATTATATTCAGTTTGCAACCTGATGGAGGTCAGTATAGATGGACTAATAGAACAAGTCCCACACACAGCTAGAAGCCCAAATATTTTTTCAGAGGTAGATGCAGAAAAAAATTATATTCAATTTGCAGCCTGATGGAGGTCAGTATAGATGGACTAATGGAACAAGTCCCACATACTGCTAGAAGCCCAAATATTTTTTCAGAGCTAGATGCAGAAAAATATTATATTCAATTTGCAACCTGATGGAGGTCAGTATAGATGGACTAATAGAACAAGTCCCACACACAGCTAGAAGGCCAAATATTTTTTCAGAGCTAGATGCAGAAAAAAATTATATTCAATTTGCAACCTGATGGAGGTCAGTATAGATGGACTAATAGAACAAGTCCCACACACTGCTAGAAGCCCAAATATTTTTTCAGAGCTAGATGCAGAAAAATATTATATTCAATTTGCAACCTGATGGAGGTCAGTATAGATAGACTAATAGAACAAGTCCCACACACTGCTAGAAGGCCAAATATTTTTTCAGAGGTAGATGCAGAAAAAAATTATATTCAGTTTGCAACCTGATGGAGGTCAGTATAGATCGACTAATAGAACAAGTCCCACACACTGCTAGAAGCCCAAATATTTTTTCAGAGGTAGATGCAGTAAAAAATTATATTCAATTTGCAACCTGATGGAGGTCAGTATAGATGGACTAATAGAACAAGTCCCACACACTGCTAGAAGGCCAAATATTTTTTCAGAGCTAGATGCAGAAAAAAATTATATTCAATTTGCAACCTGATGGAGGTCAGTATAGATGGACTAATAGAACAAGTCCCACACACTGCTAGAAGCCCAAATATTTTTTCAGAGCTAGATGCAGAAAAATATTATATTCAATTTGCAATGTGATGGAGGTCAGTATAGATGGACTAATAGAACAAGTCCCACACACTGCTAGAAGCCCAAATATTTTTTCAGAGCTAGATGCAGAAAAATATTATATTCAAATTGCAACGTGATGGAAGTCAGTATAGATGGACTAATAGAACAAGTCCCACACACTGCTAGAAGGCCAAATATTTTTTCAGAGCTAGATGTAGAAAAAAATTATATTCAATTTGCAACCTGATGGAGGTCAGTATAGACGGACTAATAGAACAAGTCCCACACACAGCTAGAAGCCCAAATATTTTTTCAGAGGTAGATGCAGAAAAAAATTATATTCAATTTGCAACCTTATGGAGGTCAGTATAGATGGACTAATAGAACAAGTCCCACACACTGCTAGAAGTCCAAATATTTTTTCAGAGCTAGATGCAGAAAAAAATTATATTCAATTTGCAACCTGATGGAGGTCAGTATAGATGGACTAATAGAACAAGTCCCACACACTGCTAGAATGCCAAATATTTTTTCAGAGCTAGATGCAGAAAAATATTATATTCAATTTGCAACCTGATGGAGGTCAGTATAGATGGACTACTAGAACAAGTCCCACACACTGCTAGAAGGCCAAATATTTTTTCAGAGCTAGATGCAGAAAAATATTATATTCAATTAGCAACCTGATGGAGGTTAGTATAGATGGACTAATAGAATAAGTCACACACACTGCTAGAAGGCCAAATATTTTTTCAGAGCCAGATGCAGAAAAATATTATATTCAATTTGCAACCTGATGGAGGTCAGTATAGACGGACTAATAGAACAAGTCCCACACACAGCTAGAAGCCCAAATATTTATTCAGAGGTAGATGCAGAAAAAAATTATATTCAATTTGCAACCTTATGGAGGTCAGTATAGATGGACTAATAGAACAAGTCCCACACACTGCTAGAAGTCCAAATATTTTTTCAGAGCTAGATGCAGAAAAAAATTATATTCAATTTGCAACGTGATGGAGGTCAGTATAGATGGACTAATAGAACAAGTCCCACACACTGCTAGAAGGCCAAATATTTTTTCAGAGCTAGATGCAGAAAAATATTATATTCAATTTGCAACCTGATGGAGGTCAGTATAGATGGACTAATAGAACAAGTCTCACACACTGCTAGAAGGCCAAATATTTTTTCAGAGCTAGATGCAGAAAAATATTATATTCAATTTGCAACCTGATGGAGGTTAGTATAGTTGGTCTAATAGAATAAGTCACACACACTGCTAGAAGGCCAAATATTTTTTCAGAGCTAGATGCAGAAAAATATTATATTCAATTTGCAACCTGATGGAGGTCAGTATAGATGGACTAATAGAACAAGTCCCACACACTGCTAGAAGGCCAAATATTTTTTCACAGGTAGATGCAGAAAAAAATTATATTCAGTTTGCAACCTGATGGAGGTCAGTATAGATGGACTAATAGAACAAGTCCCACACACAGCTAGAAGCCCAAATATTTTTTCAGAGGTAGATGCAGAAAAATATTATATTCAATTTGCAACCTGATGGAGGTCAGTATAGATGGACTAATAGAACAAGTCCCACACACTGCTAGAAGGCCAAATATTTTTTCAGAGCTAGATGCAGAAAAAAATTATATTCAATTTGCAACCTGATGGAGGTCAGTATAGATGGACTAATAGAACAAGTCCCACACACTGCTAGAAGGCCAAATATTTTTTCAGAGCTAGATGCAGAAAAATATTATATTCAATTTGCAACCTGATGGAGGTCAGTATAGACGGACTAATAGAACAAGTCCCACACACAGCTAGAAGCCCAAATATTTTTTCAGAGGTAGATGCAGAAAAAAATTATATTCAATTTGCAACCTGATGGAGGTCAGTATAGACGGACTAATAGAACAAGTCCCACACACAGCTAGAAGCCCAAATATTTTTTCAGAGGTAGATGCAGAAAAAAATTATATTCAATTTGCAACCTTATGGAGGTCAGTATAGATGGACTAATAGAATAAGTCCCACACACTGCTATAAGCCCAAATATTTTTTCAGAGCTAGATGCAGAAAAAAATTATATTCAATTTGCAACCTGATGGAGGTCAGTATAGATGGACTAATAGAACAAGTCCCACACACTGCTAGAAGGCCAAATATTTTTTCAGAGCTAGATGCAGAAAAATATTATATTCAATTTGCAACCTGATGGAGGTCAGTATAGATGGACTAATAGAACAAGTCCCACACACTGCTAGAAGGCCAAATATTTTTTCAGAGCTAGATGCAGAAAAATATTATATTCAATTTGCAACCTGATGGAGGTCAGTATAGATGGACTAAAAGAACAAGTCCCACACACTGCTAGTAGCCCAAATATTTTTTCAGAGCTAGATGCAGAAAAATATTATATTCAATTTGCAAACTGATGGAGGTCAGTATAGATGGACTAATAGAACAAGTCCCACACACTGCTAGAAGGCCAAATATTTTTTCAGAGCTGGATGCAGAAAAAATTTATATTCAGTTTGCAACCTGATGGAGGTCAGTATAGATGGACTAATAGAACAAGTCCCACACACTGCTAGAAGCCCAAATATTTTTTCAGAGCTAGATGCAGAAAAATATTATATTCAATTTGCAACCTGATGGAGGTCAGTATAGATGGACTAATAGAACAAGTCCCACACACTGCTAGAAGGGCAAATATTTTTTCAGAGCTAAATGCAGAAAAAAAATATATTCAGTTTGCAACCTGATGAAGGTCAGTATAGATGGACTAATAGAACAAGTCCCACACATAGCTAGAAGCCCAAATATTTTTTCAGAGGTAGATGCAGAAAAAAAATATATTCAATTTGCAACCTGATGGAGGTCAGTATAGATGGATTAATAGAACAAGTCCCACACACTGCTAGAAGCCCAAATATTTTTTCAGAGCTAGATGCAGAAAAATATTATTTTCAATTTGCAACCTGATGGAGGTCAGTATAGATGGACTAATAGAACAAGTCCCACACACTGCTAGAAGGCCAAATATTTTTTCAGAGCTAGATGCAGAAAAAAATTATATTCAGTTTGCAACCTGATGGAGGTCAGTATAGATGGACTAATAGAACAAGTCACACACACTGCTAGAAGCCCAAATATTTTTTCAGAGCTAGATGCAGAAAAAAATTATATTCAATTTGCAACCTGATGGAGGTCAGTATAGATGGACTAATAGAACAAGTCCCACACACTGCTAGAAGCCCAAATATTTTTTCAGAGCTAGATGCAGAAAAATATTATATTCAATTTGCAACCTGATGGAGGTCAGTATAGATAGACTAATAGAACAAGTCCCACACACTGCTAGAAGGCCAAATATTTTTTCAGAGGTAGATGCAGAAAAAAATTATATTCAGTTTGCAACCTGATGGAGGTCAGTATAGATCGACTAATAGAACAAGTCCCACACACTGCTAGAAGCCCAAATATTTTTTCAGAGGTAGATGCAGTAAAAAATTATATTCAATTTGCAACCTGATGGAGGTCAGTATAGATGGACTAATAGAACAAGTCCCACACACTGCTAGAAGGCCAAATATTTTTTCAGAGCTAGATGCAGAAAAAAATTATATTCAATTTGCAACCTGATGGAGGTCAGTATAGATGGACTAATAGAACAAGTCCCACACACTGCTAGAAGCCCAAATATTTTTTCAGAGCTAGATGTAGAAAAATATTATATTCAATTTGCAACGTGATGGAGGTCAGTATAGATGGACTAATAGAACAAGTCCCACACACTGCTAGAAGCCCAAATATTTTTTCAGAGCTAGATGCAGAAAAATATTATATTCAAATTGCAACGTGATGGAGGTCAGTATAGATGGACTAATAGAACAAGTCCCACACACTGCTAGAAGGCCAAATATTTTTTCAGAGCTAGATGTAGAAAAAAATTATATTCAATTTGCAACCTGATGGAGGTCAGTATAGACGGACTAATAGAACAAGTCCCACACACAGCTAGAAGCCCAAATATTTTTTCAGAGGTAGATGCAGAAAAAAATTATATTCAATTTGCAACCTTATGGAGGTCAGTATAGATGGACTAATAGAACAAGTCCCACACACTGCTAGAAGTCCAAATATTTTTTCAGAGCTAGATGCAGAAAAAAATTATATTCAATTTGCAACCTGATGGAGGTCAGTATAGATGGACTAATAGAACAAGTCCCACAGACTGCTAGAATGCCAAATATTTTTTCAGAGCTAGATGCAGAAAAATATTATATTCAATTTGCAACCTGATGGAGGTCAGTATAGATGGACTAATAGAACAAGTCCCACACACTGCTAGAAGGCCAAATATTTTTTCAGAGCTAGATGCAGAAAAATATTATATTCAATTTGCAACCTGATGGAGGTCAGTATAGATGGACTAATAGAAAAAGTCCCACACACTGCTATAAGCCCAACTATTTTTTCAGAGATAGATGCAGAAAAATATTATATTCAATTTGCAACTTGATGGAGGTCAGTATAGATGGACTAATAGAACAAGTCCCACACACTGCTAGAAGGCCAAATATTTTTTCAGAGGTAGATGCAGAAAAAAATTATATTCAGTTTGCAACCTGATGGAGGTCAGTATAGATGGACTAATAGAACAAGTCCCACACACAGCTAGAAGCCCAAATATTTTTTCAGAGGTAGATGCAGAAAAAAATTATATTCAATTTGCAGCCTGATGGAGGTCAGTATAGATGGACTAATGGAACAAGTCCCACATACTGCTAGAAGCCCAAATATTTTTTCAGAGCTAGATGCAGAAAAATATTATATTCAATTTGCAACCTGATGGAGGTCAGTATAGATGGACTAATAGAACAAGTCCCACACACAGCTAGAAGGCCAAATATTTTTTCAGAGCTAGATGCAGAAAAAAATTATATTCAATTTGCAACCTGATGGAGGTCAGTATAGATGGACTAATAGAACAAGTCCCACACACTGCTAGAAGCCCAAATATTTTTTCAGAGCTAGATGCAGAAAAATATTATATTCAATTTGCAACCTGATGGAGGTCAGTATAGATAGACTAATAGAACAAGTCCCACACACTGCTAGAAGGCCAAATATTTTTTCAGAGGTAGATGCAGAAAAAAATTATATTCAGTTTGCAACCTGATGGAGGTCAGTATAGATCGACTAATAGAACAAGTCCCACACACTGCTAGAAGCCCAAATATTTTTTCAGAGGTAGATGCAGTAAAAAATTATATTCAATTTGCAACCTGATGGAGGTCAGTATAGATGGACTAATAGAACAAGTCCCACACACTGCTAGAAGGCCAAATATTTTTTCAGAGCTAGATGCAGAAAAAAATTATATTCAATTTGCAACCTGATGGAGGTCAGTATAGATGGACTAATAGAACAAGTCCCACACACTGCTAGAAGCCCAAATATTTTTTCAGAGCTAGATGCAGAAAAATATTATATTCAATTTGCAATGTGATGGAGGTCAGTATAGATGGACTAATAGAACAAGTCCCACACACTGCTAGAAGCCCAAATATTTTTTCAGAGCTAGATGCAGAAAAATATTATATTCAAATTGCAACGTGATGGAAGTCAGTATAGATGGACTAATAGAACAAGTCCCACACACTGCTAGAAGGCCAAATATTTTTTCAGAGCTAGATGTAGAAAAAAATTATATTCAATTTGCAACCTGATGGAGGTCAGTATAGACGGACTAATAGAACAAGTCCCACACACAGCTAGAAGCCCAAATATTTTTTCAGAGGTAGATGCAGAAAAAAATTATATTCAATTTGCAACCTTATGGAGGTCAGTATAGATGGACTAATAGAACAAGTCCCACACACTGCTAGAAGTCCAAATATTTTTTCAGGGCTAGATGCAGAAAAAAATTATATTCAATTTGCAACCTGATGGAGGTCAGTATAGATGGACTAATAGAACAAGTCCCACACACTGCTAGAATGCCAAATATTTTTTCAGAGCTAGATGCAGAAAAATATTATATTCAATTTGCAACCTGATGGAGGTCAGTATAGATGGACTACTAGAACAAGTCCCACACACTGCTAGAAGGCCAAATATTTTTTCAGAGCTAGATGCAGAAAAATATTATATTCAATTAGCAACCTGATGGAGGTTAGTATAGATGGACTAATAGAATAAGTCACACACACTGCTAGAAGGCCAAATATTTTTTCAGAGCTAGATGCAGAAAAATATTATATTCAATTTGCAACCTGATGGAGGTCAGTATAGATGGACTAATAGAACAAGTCCCACACACTGCTAGAAGGCCAAATATTTTTTCAGAGCTAGATGCAGAAAAATATTATATTCAATTTGCAACCTGATGGAGGTCAGTATAGATGGACTAATAGAAAAAGTCCCACACACTGCTATAAGCCCAACTATTTTTTCAGAGATAGATGCAGAAAAATATTATATTCAATTTGCAACCTGATGGAGGTCAGTATAGATGGACTAATAGAACAAGTCCCACACACTGCTAGAAGGCCAAATATTTTTTCAGAGGTAGATGCAGAAAAAAATTATATTCAGTTTGCAACCTGATGGAGGTCAGTATAGATGGACTAATAGAACAAGTCCCACACACAGCTAGAAGCCCAAATATTTTTTCAGAGGTAGATGCAGAAAAAAATTATATTCAATTTGCAACCTGATGGAGGTCAGTATAGATGGACTAATAGAACAAGTCCCACATACTGCTAGAAGCCCAAATATTTTTTCAGAGCTAGATGCAGAAAAATATTATATTCAATTTGCAACCTGATGGAGGTCAGTATAGATGGACTAATAGAACAAGTCCCACACACTGCTAGAAGGCCAAATATTTTTTCAGAGCTAGATGCAGAAAAAAATTATATTCAATTTGCAACCTGATGGAGGTCAGTATAGATGGACTAATAGAACAAGTCCCACACACTGCTAGAAGGCCAAATATTTTTTCAGAGCTAGATGCAGAAAAATATTATATTCAAATTGCAACCTGATGGAGGTCAGTATAGATGGACTAATAGAACAAGTCCCACACACAGCTAGAAGGCCAAATATTTTTTCAGAGCTAGATGCAGAAAAAAATTATATTCAATTTGCAACCTGATGGAGGTCAGTATAGATGGACTAATAGAACAAGTCCCAGACACAGCTAGAAGCCCAAATATTTTTTCAGAGGTAGATTCAGAAAAAAATTATATTCAATTTGCAACCTTATGGAGGTCAGTATAGATGAACTAATAGAACAAGTCCCACACACTGCTAGAAGCCCAAATATTTTTTCAGAGCTAGATGCAGAAAAAAATTATATTCAATTTGCAACCTGATGGAGGTCAGTATAGATGGACTAATAGAACAAGTCCCACACACTGCTAGAAGGCCAAACATTTTTTCAGAGCTAGATGCAGAAAAATATTATATTCAATTTGCAACCTGATGGAGGTCAGTATAGATGGACTAATAGAACAAGTCCCACACACTGCTAGAAGGCCAAATATTTTTTCAGAGCTAGATGCAGAAAAATATTATATTCAATTAGCAACCTGATGGAGGTTAGTATAGATGGACTAATAGAATAAGTCACACACACTGCTAGAAGGCCAAATATTTTTTCAGAGCTAGATGCAGAAAAATATTATATTCAATTTGCAACCTGATGGAGGTCAGTATAGATGGACTAATAGAACAAGTCCCACACACTGCTAGAAGGCCAAATATTTTTTCAGAGCTAGATGCAGAAAAATATTATATTCAATTTGCAACCTGATGGAGGTCAGTATAGATGGACTAATAGAAAAAGTCCCACACACTGCTATAAGCCCAACTATTTTTTCAGAGATAGATGCAGAAAAATATTATATTCAATTTGCAACCTGATGGAGGTCAGTATAGATGGACTAATAGAACAAGTCCCACACACTGCTAGAAGGCCAAATATTTTTTCAGAGGTAGATGCAGAAAAAAATTATATTCAGTTTGCAACCTGATGGAGGTCAGTATAGATGGACTAATAGAACAAGTCCCACACACAGCTAGAAGCCCAAATATTTTTTCAGAGGTAGATGCAGAAAAAAATTATATTCAATTTGCAACCTGATGGAGGTCAGTATAGATGGACTAATAGAACAAGTCCCACATACTGCTAGAAGCCCAAATATTTTTTCAGAGCTAGATGCAGAAAAATATTATATTCAATTTGCAACCTGATGGAGGTCAGTATAGATGGACTAATAGAACAAGTCCCACACACTGCTAGAAGGCCAAATATTTTTTCAGAGCTAGATGCAGAAAAAAATTATATTCAATTTGCAACCTGATGGAGGTCAGCATAGATGGACTAATAGAACAAGTCCCACACACTGCTAGAAGGCCAAATATTTTTTCAGAGCTAGATGCAGAAAAATATTATATTCAATTTGCAACCTGATGGAGGTCAGTATAGATGGACTAAAAGAACAAGTCCCACACACTGCTAGAAGCCCAAATATTTTTTCAGAGCTAGATGCAGAAAAAAATTATATTCAATTTGCAACCTGATGGAGGTCAGTATAGATGGACTAATAGAACAAGTCCCACACACTGCTAGAAGGCCAAATATTTTTTCAGAGCTAGATGCAGAAAAATATTATATTCAATTTGCAACCTGATGGAGGTCAGTATAGATGGACTAAAAGAACAAGTCCCACACACTGCTAGAAGCCCAAATATTTTTTCAGAGCTAGATGCAGAAAAATATTATATTCAATTTGCAACCTGATGGAGGTCAGTATAGATGGACTAATAGAACAAGTCCCACACACTGCTAGAAGGCCAAATATTTTTTCAGAGCTAGATGCAGAAAAATATTATATTCAATTTGCAACCTGATGGAGGTCAGTATAGATGGACTAATAGAAAAAGTCCCACACACTGCTATAAGCCCAACTATTTTTTCAGAGATAGATGCAGAAAAATATTATATTCAATTTGCAACCTGATGGAGGTCAGTATAGATGGACTAAAAGAACAAGTCCCACACACTGCTAGAAGCCCAAATATTTTTTCAGAGCTAGATGCAGAAAAATATTATATTCAATTTGCAACCTGATGGAGGTCAGTATAGATGGACTAATAGAACAAGTCCCACACACTGCTAGAAGGCCAAATATTTTTTCAGAGCTAGATGCAGAAAAATATTATATTCAATTTGCAACCTGATGGAGGTCAGTATAGATGGACTAATAGAAAAAGTCCCACACACTGCTATAAGCCCAACTATTTTTTCAGAGATAGATGCAGAAAAATATTATATTCAATTTGCAACCTGATGGAGGTCAGTATAGATGGACTAATAGAACAAGTCCCACACACTGCTAGAAGGCCAAATATTTTTTCAGAGGTAGATGCAGAAAAAAATTATATTCAGTTTGCAACCTGATGGAGGTCAGTATAGATGGACTAATAGAACAAGTCCCACACACAGCTAGAAGCCCAAATATTTTTTCAGAGGTAGATGCAGAAAAAAATTATATTCAATTTGCAACCTGATGGAGGTCAGTATAGATGGACTAATAGAACAAGTCCCACATACTGCTAGAAGCCCAAATATTTTTTCAGAGCTAGATGCAGAAAAATATTATATTCAATTTGCAACCTGATGGAGGTCAGTATAGATGGACTAATAGAACAAGTCCCACACACTGCTAGAAGGCCAAATATTTTTTCAGAGCTAGATGCAGAAAAAAATTATATTCAATTTGCAACCTGATGGAGGTCAGTATAGATGGACTAATAGAACAAGTCCCACACACTGCTAGAAGGCCAAATATTTTTTCAGAGCTAGATGCAGAAAAATATTATATTCAATTTGCAACCTGATGGAGGTCAGTATAGATGGACTAATAGAACAAGTCCCACACACAGCTAGAAGGCCAAATATTTTTTCAGAGCTAGATGCAGAAAAATATTATATTCAATTAGCAACCTGATGGAGGTTAGTATAGATGGACTAATAGAATAAGTCACACACACTGCTAGAAGGCCAAATATTTTTTCAGAGCTAGATGCAGAAAAATATTATATTCAATTTGCAACCTGATGGAGGTCAGTATAGATGGACTAATAGAACAAGTCCCACACACTGCTAGAAGGCCAAATATTTTTTCAGAGCTAGATGCAGAAAAATATTATATTCAATTTGCAACCTGATGGAGGTCAGTATAGATGGACTAATAGAACAAGTCCCACACACTGCTAGAAGGCCAAATATTTTTTCAGAGCTAGATGCAGAAAAATATTATATTCAATTTGCAACCTGATGGAGGTCAGTATAGATGGACTAAAAGAACAAGTCCCACACACTGCTAGAAGCCCAAATATTTTTTCAGAGCTAGATGCAGAAAAAAATTATATTCAATTTGCAACCTGATGGAGGTCAGTATAGATGGACTAATAGAACAAGTCCCACACACTGCTAGAAGGCCAAATATTTTTTCAGAGCTAGATGCAGAAAAATATTATATTCAATTTGCAACCTGATGGAGGTCAGTATAGATGGACTAAAAGAACAAGTCCCACACACTGCTAGAAGCCCAAATATTTTTTCAGAGCTAGATGCAGAAAAATATTATATTCAATTTGCAACCTGATGGAGGTCAGTATAGATGGACTAATAGAACAAGTCCCACACACTGCTAGAAGGCCAAATATTTTTTCAGAGCTAGATGCAGAAAAATATTATATTCAATTTGCAACCTGATGGAGGTCAGTATAGATGGACTAATAGAAAAAGTCCCACACACTGCTATAAGCCCAACTATTTTTTCAGAGATAGATGCAGAAAAATATTATATTCAATTTGCAACCTGATGGAGGTCAGTATAGATGGACTAAAAGAACAAGTCCCACACACTGCTAGAAGCCCAAATATTTTTTCAGAGCTAGATGCAGAAAAATATTATATTCAATTTGCAACCTGATGGAGGTCAGTATAGATGGACTAATAGAACAAGTCCCACACACTGCTAGAAGGCCAAATATTTTTTCAGAGCTAGATGCAGAAAAATATTATATTCAATTTGCAACCTGATGGAGGTCAGTATAGATGGACTAATAGAAAAAGTCCCACACACTGCTATAAGCCCAACTATTTTTTCAGAGATAGATGCAGAAAAATATTATATTCAATTTGCAACCTGATGGAGGTCAGTATAGATGGACTAATAGAACAAGTCCCACACACTGCTAGAAGGCCAAATATTTTTTCAGAGGTAGATGCAGAAAAAAATTATATTCAGTTTGCAACCTGATGGAGGTCAGTATAGATGGACTAATAGAACAAGTCCCACACACAGCTAGAAGCCCAAATATTTTTTCAGAGGTAGATGCAGAAAAAAATTATATTCAATTTGCAACCTGATGGAGGTCAGTATAGATGGACTAATAGAACAAGTCCCACATACTGCTAGAAGCCCAAATATTTTTTCAGAGCTAGATGCAGAAAAATATTATATTCAATTTGCAACCTGATGGAGGTCAGTATAGATGGACTAATAGAACAAGTCCCACACACTGCTAGAAGGCCAAATATTTTTTCAGAGCTAGATGCAGAAAAAAATTATATTCAATTTGCAACCTGATGGAGGTCAGTATAGATGGACTAATAGAACAAGTCCCACACACTGCTAGAAGGCCAAATATTTTTTCAGAGCTAGATGCAGAAAAATATTATATTCAATTTGCAACCTGATGGAGGTCAGTATAGATGGACTAATAGAACAAGTCCCACACACAGCTAGAAGGCCAAATATTTTTTCAGAGCTAGATGCAGAAAAAAATTATATTCAATTTGCAACCTGATGGAGGTCAGTATAGATGGACTAATAGAACAAGTCCCAGACACAGCTAGAAGCCCAAATAATTTTTCAGAGGTAGATTCAGAAAAAAATTATATTCAATTTGCAACCTTATGGAGGTCAGTATAGATGGACTAATAGAACAAGTCCCACACACTGCTAGAAGCCCAAATATTTTTTCAGAGCTAGATGCAGAAAAAAATTATATTCAATTTGCAACCTGATGGAGGTCAGTATAGATGGACTAATAGAACAAGTCCCACACACTGCTAGAAGGCCAAACATTTTTTCAGAGCTAGATGCAGAAAAATATTATATTCAATTTGCAACCTGATGGAGGTCAGTATAGATGGACTAATAGAACAAGTCCCACACACTGCTAGAAGGCCAAATATTTTTTCAGAGCTAGATGCAGAAAAATATTATATTCAATTTGCAACCTGATGGAGGTCAGTATAGATGGACTAAAAGAACAAGTCCCACACACTGCTAGAAGCCCAAATATTTTTTCAGAGCTAGATGCAGAAAAATATTATATTCAATTTGCAACCTGATGGAGGTCAGTATAGATGGACTAATAGAACAAGTCCCACACACTGCTAGAAGGCCAAATATTTTTTCAGAGCTAGATGCAGAAAAAAATTATATTCAGTTTGCAACCTGATGGAGGTCAGTATATATGGACTAATAGAACAAGTCCCACACACAGCTAGAAGCCCAAATATTTTTTCAGAGGTAGATGCAGAAAAAAATTATATTCAATTTGCAACCTTATGGAGGTCAATATAGATGGACTAATAGAACAAGTCCCACACACTGCTAGAAGCCCAAATATATTTTCAGAGCTAGACGCAGAAAAAAATTATATTCAATTTGAAACCTGATGGAGGTCAGTATAGATGGACTAATAGAACAAGTCCCACACACTGCTAGAAGCCCAAATATTTTTTCAGAGCTAGATGCAGAAAAATATTATATTCAATTTGCAACCTGATGGAGGTCAGTATAGATGGACTAATAGAACAAGTCCCACACACTGCTAGAAGGCCAAATATTTTTTCAGAGCTAAATGCAGAAAAAAATTATATTCAGATTGCAACCTGATGAAGGTCAGTATAGATGGACTAATAGAACAAGTCCCACACACAGCTAGAAGCCCAAATATTTTTTCAGAGGTAGATGCAGAAAAAAATTATAATCACTTTGCAACCTGATGGAGGTCAGTATAGATGGACTAATAGAACAAGTCCCACACACTGCTAGAAGGCCAAATATTTTTTCAGAGCTAGATGCAGAAAAAAATTATATTCAATTTGCAACCTGATGGAGGTCAGTATAGATGGACTAATAGAACAAGTCCCACACACTGCTAGAAGGCCAAATATTTTTTAAGAGCTAGATGCAGAAAAATATTATACTCAATTTGCAACCTGATGGAGGTCAGTATAGATGGACTAAGAGAACAAGTCCCACACATTGCTAGAAGCCCAAACATTTTTTCAGAGCTAGATGCAGAAAAATATTATATTCAATTTGCAACGAGATGGAGGTCAGTATAGATGGACTAATAGAACAAGTCCCACACAAAGCTAGAAGCCCAAATATTTTATCAGAGGTAGATCCAGAAAAATATTATATTCAATTTGCAACCTGATGGAGGTCAGTATAGATGGACTAATAGAACAAGTCCCACACACAGCTAGAAGCCAAATATTTTTCAGAGCTAGATACAGAAAAAAATTATATTCAATTTGCAACCTGATGGAGGTCAGTATAGATGGACTAATAGAACAAGTCCCAAACACAGCTAGAAGCCCAAATATTTTTTCAGAGGTAGATGCAGAAAAAAATTATATTCAATTTGCAACCTGATAGAGGTCAGTATAGATGGACTAATAGAACAAGTCACACACACAGCTAGAAGCCCAAATATTTTTTCAGAGCTAGATGCAGAAAAAAATTATATTCAATTTGCAACCTGATGGAGGTCAGTATAGATGGACTAATAGAACAATTCCCACACACTGCTAGAAGGCCAAATATTTTTTCAGAGCTAGATGCAGAAAAATATTATATTCAATTTGCAACCTGATGGAGGTCAGTATAGATGGACTAACAGAACAAGTCCCACACACTGCTAGAAGGCCAAATATTTTTTCAGAGCTAGATGCAGAAAAATATTATATTCAATTTGCAACCTGATGGAGGTCAGTATAGATGGACTAATAGAACAAGTCCCACACACTGCTAGAAGGCCAAATATTTTTTCAGAGCTAGATGCAGAAAAATATTGTATTCAGTTTTCAACCTGATGGAGGTCAGTATAGATGGACTAATAGAACAAGTCCCACACACAGCTAGAAGCCCAAATATTTTTTCAGAGCTAGATGCAGAAAAATATTATATTCAATTTGCAACCTGATGGAGGTCAGTATAGATGGACTAATAGAACAAGTCCCACACACTGCTAGAAGGCCAAATATTTTTTCAGTGCTAGATGCAGAAAAAAATTATATTCAATTTGCAACCTGATGGAGGTCAGTATAGATGGACCAATAGAACAAGTCCCACACATTGCTAGAAGGCCAAACATTTTTTCAGAGCTAGATGCAGAAAAATATTATATTCAATTTGCAACGAGATGGAGGTCAGTATAGATGGACTAATAGAACAAGTCCCACACAAAGCTAGAAGCCCAAATATTTTATCAGAGGTAGATCCAGAAAAATATTATATTCAATTTGCAACCTGATGGAGGTCAGTATAGATGGACTAATAGAACAAGTCCCACACACAGCTAGAAGCCAAATATTTTTCAGAGCTAGATACAGAAAAAAATTATATTCAGTTTGCAACCTGATGGAGGTCAGTATAGACGGACTAATAGAACAAGTCCCACACACAGCTAGAAGCCCAAATATTTTTTCAGAGGTAGATGCAGAAAAAAATTATATTCAATTTGCAACCTTATGGAGGTCAGTATAGATGGTCTAATAGAACAAGTACCACACACTGCTAGAAGCCCAAATATTTTTTCAGAGCTAGACGCAGAAAAAAATTATATTCAATTTGCAACCTGATGGAGGTCAGTATAGATGGACTAATAGAACAAGTCCCACACACTGCTAGAAGCCCAAATATTTTTTCAGAGCTAGATGCAGAAAAATATTATATTCAATTTGCAACCTGATGGAGGTCAGTATAGATGGACTAATAGAACGAGTCCCACACACTGCTAGAAGGCCAAATATTTTTTCAGAGCTAGATGCAGAAAAAAATTATATTCAGTTTGCAACCTGATGGAGGTCAGTAAAGATGGACTAATAGAACAAGTCCCACACACAGCTAGAAGCCCAAATATTTTTTCAGAGGTAGATGCAGAAAAAAATTATATTCAATTTGCAACCTGATGGAGGTCAGTATAGATGGACTAATAGAACAAGTCCCACACACTGCTAGAAGGCCAAATATTTTTTCAGAGCTAGATGCAGAAAAAAATTATATTCAATTTGCAACCTGATGGAGGTCAGTATAGATGGACTAATAGAAAAAGTCCCACACACTGCTAGAAGCCCAAATATTTTTTCAGAGCTAGATGAAGAAAAATATTATATTCAATTTGCAACCTGATGGAGGTCAGTATAGATGGACAAACAGAACAAGTCCCACACACTGCTAGAATGCCAAATATTTTTTCAGAGCTAGATGCAGAAAAATATTATATTCAATTTGCAACCTGATGGAGGTCAGTATAGATGGACTAATAGAACAAGTCCCACACACAGCTAGAAGCCCAAATATTTTTTCAGAGGTAGATGCAGAAAAAAATTATATTCAATTTGCAGCCTGATGGAGGTCAGTATAGATGGACTAATAGAACAAGTCCCACACACTGCTAGAAGGCCAAATATTTTTTAAGAGCTAGATGCAGAAAAATATTATATTCAATTTGCAACCTGATGGAGGTCAGTATAGATGGACTAATAGAACAAGTCCCACACACTGCTAGAAGGCCAAATATTTTTTCAGAGCTAGATGCAGAAAAATATTATATTCAATTTGCAACCTGATGGAGGTCAGTATAGATGGACTAATAGAACAAGTCCCACACACTGCTAGAAGGCCAAACATTTTTTCAGAGCTAGATGCAGAAAAATATTATATTCAATTTGCAACGTGATGGAGGTCAGTATAGATGGACTAATAGAACAAGTCCCACACACAGCTAGAAGCCCAAATATTTTATCAGAGGTAGATCCAGAAAAATATTATATTCAATTTGCAACCTGATGGAGGTCAGTATAGATGGACTAATAGAACAAGTCCCACACACTGCTAGAAGGCCAAATATTTTTTCAGAGCTAGATGCAGAAAAATATTATATTCAATTTGCAACCTTATGGAGGTCAGTATAGATGGACTAATAGAACAAGTCCCACACACAGCTAGAAGCCAAATATTTTTCAGAGCTAGATGCAGAAAAAAATTATATTCAATTTGCAACCTGATGGAGGTCAGTATAGATGGACTAATAGAACAAGTCCCACACACAGCTAGAAGCCCAAATATTTTTTCAGAGCTAGATGCAGAAAAATATTATATTCAATTTGCAACCTGATGGAGGTCAGTATAGATGGCCTAATAGAACAAGTCCCACACACTGCTAGAAGGCCAAATATTTTTTCAGAGCTAGATGCAGAAAAATATTATATTCAATTTGCAACCAGATGGAGGTCAGTATAGATGGACTAATAGAACAAGTCCCACACACTGCTAAAAGACCAAATATTTTTTCAGAGCTAGATGCAGAAAAATATTATATTCAATTTGCAACCTGATGGAGGTCAGTATAGATGGACTAACAGAACAAGTCCCACACACTGCTAGAAGGCCAAATATTTTTTCAGAGCTAGATGCAGAAAAATATTATATTCAATTTGCAACCTGATGGAGGTCAGTATAGATGGACTAATAGAACAAGTCCCACACACAGCTAGAAGCCCAAATATTTTTTCAGAGCTAGATGCAGAAAAATATTATATTCAATTTGCAACCTGATAGAGGTCAGTATAGATGGACTAATATAACAAGTCCCACACACTGCTAGAAGGCCAAATATTTTTTCAGAGCTAGATGCAGAAAAATATTATTTTCAATTTGCAACCTGATGGAGGTCAGTATAGATGGACTAATAGAACAAGTCCCACACACTGCTAGAAGGCCAAATATTTTTTCAGAGCTGGATGCAGAAAAATATCATATTCAATTTGCAACCTGATGGAGGTCAGTATAGATGGACTAATAGAACAAGTCCCACACACTGCTAGAAGGCCAAATATTTTTTCAGTGCTAGATGCAGAAAAAAATTATATTCAATTTGCAACCTGATGGAGGTCAGTATAGATGGACTAATAGAACAAGTCCCACACACAGTTAGAAGCCCAAATATTTTTTCAGAGGTAGATGTAGAAAAAAATTATATTCAATTTGCAACCTTATGGAGGTCAGTATAGATGGACTAATAGAACAAGTCCCACACACTGCTAGAAGCCCAAATATTTTTTCAGAGCTAGATGCAGAAAAAAATTATATTCAATTTGCAACCTGATGGAGGTCAGTATAGATGGACTAATAGAACAAGTCCCACACACTGCTAGAAGGCCAAATATTTTTTCAGAGCTAGATGCAGAAAAATATTATACTCAATTTGCAACCTGATGGAGGTCAGTATAGATGGACTAATATAACAAGTCCCACACACTGCTAGAAGGCCAAATATTTTTTCAGAGCTAGATGGAGAAAAATATTATATTCAATTTGCAACCTGATGGAGGTCAGTATAGATGGACTAATAGAACAAGTCCCACACACTGCTAGAAGCCCAAATATTTTTTCAGAGCTAGATGCAGAAAAATATTATATTCAATTTGCAACCTGATGGAGGTCAGTATAGATGGACTAATAGAACAAGTCCCACACACTGCTAGAAGCCCAAATATTTTTTCAGAGCTAGATGCAGAAAAATATTATATTCAATTTGCAACCTGATGGAGGTCAGTATAGATGGACTAATAGAACAAGTCCCAAACACTGCTAGAAGCCCAAATATTTTTTCAGAGCTAGACGCAGAAAAAAATTATATACAATTTGCAACCTGATGGAGGTCAGTATAGATGGACTAATAGAACAAGTCCCACACACTGCTAGAAGCCCAAATATATTTTCAGAGCTAGATGCAAAAAATATTATATTCAATTTGCAACCTGATGGAGGTCAGTATAGATGGACTAATAGAACAAGTCCCACACACTGCTAGATGGCCAAATATTTTTTCAGAGCAAGATGCAGAAAAAAATTATATTCAGTTTGCAACCTGATGGAGGTCAGTAAAGATGGACTAATAGAACAAGTCCCACACACAGCTAGAAGCCCAAATATTTTTTCAGAGGTAGATGCAGAAAAAAATTATATTCAATTTGCAACCTGATGGAGGTCAGTATAGATGGACTAATAGAACAAGTCCCACACACTGCTAGAAGGCCAAATATTTTTTCAGAGCTAGATGCAGAAAAAAATTATATTCAAATTGCAACCTGATGGAGGTCAGTATAGATGGACTAATAGAACAAGTCCCACACACTGCTAGAAGGCCAAATATTTTTTCAGAGCTAGATGCAGAAAAATATTATATTCAATTTGCAACCTTATGGAGGTCAGTATAGATGGACTAATAGAACAAGTCCCACACACAGCTAGAAGCCAAATATTTTTCAGAGCTAGATGCAGAAAAAAATTATATTCAATTTGCAACCTGATGGAGGTCAGTATAGATGGACTAATAGAACAAGTCCCACACACAGCTAGAAGCCCAAATATTTTTTCAGAGCTAGATGCAGAAAAATATTATATTCAATTTGCAACCTGATGGAGGTCAGTATAGATGGCCTAATAGAACAAGTCCCACACACTGCTAGAAGGCCAAATATTTTTTCAGAGCTAGATGCAGAAAAATATTATATTCAATTTGCAACCTGATGGAGGTCAGTATAGATGGACTAATAGAACAAGTCCCACACACTGCTAAAAGACCAAATATTTTTTCAGAGCTAGATGCAGAAAAATATTATATTCAATTTGCAACCTGATGGAGGTCAGTATAGATGGACTAACAGAACAAGTCCCACACACTGCTAGAAGGCCAAACATTTTTTCAGAGCTAGATGCAGAAAAATATTATATTCAATTTGCAACCTGATGGAGGTCAGTATAGATGGACTAATAGAACAAGTCCCACACACAGCTAGAAGCCCAAATATTTTTTCAGAGCTAGATGCAGAAAAATATTATATTCAATTTGCAACCTGATGGAGGTCAGTATAGATGGACTAATATAACAAGTCCCACACACTGCTAGAAGGCCAAATATTTTTTCAGAGCTAGATGCAGAAAAATATTATTTTCAATTTGCAACCTGATGGAGGTCAGTATAGATGGACTAATAGAACAAGTCCCACACACTGCTAGAAGGCCAAATATTTTTTCAGAGCTGGATGCAGAAAAATATCATATTCAATTTGCAACCTGATGGAGGTCAGTATAGATGGACTAATAGAACAAGTCCCACACACTGCTAGAAGGCCAAATATTTTTTCAGTGCTAGATGCAGAAAAAAATTATATTCAATTTGCAACCTGATGGAGGTCAGTATAGATGGACTAATAGAACAAGTCCCACACACAGTTAGAAGCCCAAATATTTTTTCAGAGGTAGATGTAGAAAAAAATTATATTCAATTTGCAACCTTATGGAGGTCAGTATAGATGGACTAATAGAACAAGTCCCACACACTGCTAGAAGCCCAAATATTTTTTCAGAGCTAGATGCAGAAAAAAATTATATTCAATTTGCAACCTGATGGAGGTCAGTATAGATGGACTAATAGAACAAGTCCCACACACTGCTAGAAGGCCAAATATTTTTTCAGAGCTAGATGCAGAAAAATATTATACTCAATTTGCAACCTGATGGAGGTCAGTATAGATGGACTAATATAACAAGTCCCACACACTGCTAGAAGGCCAAATATTTTTTCAGAGCTAGATGGAGAAAAATATTATATTCAATTTGCAACCTGATGGAGGTCAGTATAGATGGACTAATAGAACAAGTCCCACACACTGCTAGAAGCCCAAATATTTTTTCAGAGCTAGATGCAGAAAAATATTATATTCAATTTGCAACCTGATGGAGGTCAGTATAGATGGACTAATAGAACAAGTCCCACACACTGCTAGAAGCCCAAATATTTTTTCAGAGCTAGATGCAGAAAAATATTATATTCAATTTGCAACCTGATGGAGGTCAGTATAGATGGACTAATAGAACAAGTCCCAAACACTGCTAGAAGCCCAAATATTTTTTCAGAGCTAGACGCAGAAAAAAATTATATACAATTTGCAACCTGATGGAGGTCAGTATAGATGGACTAATAGAACAAGTCCCACACACTGCTAGAAGCCCAAATATATTTTCAGAGCTAGATGCAAAAAATATTATATTCAATTTGCAACCTGATGGAGGTCAGTATAGATGGACTAATAGCACAAGTCCCACACACTGCTAGATGGCGAAATATTTTTTCAGAGCAAGATGCAGAAAAAAATTATATTCAGTTTGCAACCTGATGGAGGTCAGTAAAGATGGACTAATAGAACAAGTCCCACACACAGCTAGAAGCCCAAATATTTTTTCAGAGGTAGATGCAGAAAAAAATTATATTCAATTTGCAACCTGATGGAGGTCAGTATAGATGGACTAATAGAACAAGTCCCACACACTGCTAGAAGGCCAAATATTTTTTCAGAGCTAGATGCAGAAAAAAATTATATTCAATTTGCAACCTGATGGAGGTCAGTATAGATGGACTAATAGAACAAGTCCCACACACAGCTAGAAGCCCAAATATTTTTTCAGAGGTAGATGCAGAAAACAATTATATTCAATTTGCAACCTTATGGAGGTCAGTATAGATGGACTAATAGAACAAGTCCCACACACTGCTAGAAGCCCAAATATTTTTTCAGAGCTACATGCAGAAAAAAATTATATTCAGTTTGCAACCTGATGGAGTTCAGTATAGATGGACTAATAGAACAAGTCCCACACACTGCTAGAAGGCCAAACATTTTTTCAGAGCTAGATGCAGAAAAATATTATATTCAATTTGCAACCTGATGGAGGTCAGTATAGATGGACTAATAGAACAAGTCCCACACACTGCTAGAAGGCCAAATATTTTTTCAGAGCTAGATGCAGAAAAATATTATATTCAATTTGCAACCTGATGGAGGTCAGTATAGATGGACTAAAAGAACAAGTCCCACACACTGCTAGAAGCCCAAATATTTTTTCAGAGCTAGATGCAGAAAAATATTATATTCAATTTGCAACCTGATGGAGGTCAGTATAGATGGACTAAAAGAACAAGTCCCACACACTGCTAGAAGCCCAAATATTTTTTCAGAGCTAGATGCAGAAAAATATTATATTCAATTTGCAACCTGATGGAGGTCAGTATAGATGGACTAATAGAACAAGTCCCACACACTGCTAGAAGGCCAAATATTTTTTCAGAGCTAGATGCAGAAAAAAATTATATTCAGTTTGCAACCTGATGGAGGTCAGTATATATGGACTAATAGAACAAGTCCCACACACAGCTAGAAGTCCAAATATTTTTTCAGAGGTAGATGCAGAAAAAAATTATATTCAATTTGCAACCTTATGGAGGTCAATATAGATGGACTAATAGAACAAGTCCCACACACTGCTAGAAGCCCAAATATATTTTCAGAGCTAGACGCAGAAAAAAATTATATTCAATTTGAATCCTGATGGAGGTCAGTATAGATGGACTAATAGAACAAGTCCCACACACTGCTAGAAGCCGAAATATTTTTTCAGAGCTAGATGCAGAAAAATATTATATTCAATTTGCAACCTGATGGAGGTCAGTATAGATGGACTAATAGAACAAGTCCCACACACTGCTAGAAGGCCAAATATTTTTTCAGAGCTAAATGCAGAAAAAAATTATATTCAGATTGCAACCTGATGGAGGTCAGTATAGATGGACTAATAGAACAAGTCCCACACACAGCTAGAAGCCCAAATATTTTTTCAGAGGTAGATGCAGAAAAAAATTATATTCACTTTGCAACCTGATGGAGGTCAGTATAGATGGACTAATAGAACAAGTCCCACACACTGCTAGAAGGCCAAATATTTTTTCAGAGCTAGATGCAGAAAAAAATTATATTCAATTTGCAACCTGATGGAGGTCAGTATAGATGGACTAATAGAACAAGTCCCACACACTGCTAGAAGGCCAAATATTTTTTAAGAGCTAGATGCAGAAAAATATTATACTCAATTTGCAACCTGATGGAGGTCAGTATAGATGGACTAATAGAACAAGTCCCACACATTGCTAGAAGGCCAAACATTTTTTCAGAGCTAGATGCAGAAAAATATTATATTCAATTTGCAACGAGATGGAGGTCAGTATAGATGGACTAATAGAACAAGTCCCACACAAAGCTAGAAGCCCAAATATTTTATCAGAGGTAGATCCAGAAAAATATTATATTCAATTTGCAACCTGATGGAGGTCAGTATAGATGGACTAATAGAACAAGTCCCACACACAGCTAGAAGCCAAATATTTTTCAGAGCTAGATACAGAAAAAAATTATATTCAATTTGCAACCTGATGGAGGTCAGTATAGATGGACTAGTAGAACAAGTCCCAAACACAGCTAGAAGCCCAAATATTTTTTCAGAGGTAGATGCAGAAAAAAATTATATTCAATTTGCAACCTGATGGAGGTCAGTATAGATGGACTAATAGAACAAGTCCCACACACAGCTAGAAGCCCAAATATTTTTTCAGAGCTAGATGCAGAAAAAAATTATATTCAATTTGCAACCTGATGGAGGTCAGTATAGATGGACTAATAGAACAAGTCCCACACACTGCTAGAAGGCCAAATATTTTTTCAGAGCTAGATGCAGAAAAATATTATATTCAATTTGCAACCTGATGGAGGTCAGTATAGATGGACTAACAGAATAAGTCCCACACACTGCTAGAAGGCCAAATATTTTTTCAGAGCTAGATGCAGAAAAATATTATATTCAATTTGCAACCTGATGGAGGTCAGTATAGATGGACTAATAGAACAAGTCCCACACACTGCTAGAAGGCCAAATATTTTTTCAGAGCTAGATGCAGAAAAATATTGTATTCAGTTTTCAACCTGATGGAGGTCAGTATAGATGGACTAATAGAACAAGTCCCACACACAGCTAGAAGCCCAAATATTTTTTCAGAGCTAGATGCAGAAAAATATTATATTCAATTTGCAACCTGATGGAGGTCAGTATAGATGGACTAATAGAACAAATCCCACACACTGCTAGAAGGCCAAATATTTTTTCAGTGCTAGATGCAGAAAAAAATTATATTCAATTTGCAACCTGATGGAGGTCAGTATAGATGGACTAATAGAACAAGTCCCACACACAGCTAGAAGCCCAAATATTTTTTCAGAGGTAAATGTAGAAAAAAATTATCTTCAATTTGCAACCTTATGGAGGTCAGTATAGATGGACTAATAGAACAAGTCCCACACACTGCTAGAAGCCCAAATATTTTTTCAGAGCTAGATGCAGAAAAATATTATATTCAATTTGCAACCTGATGGAGGTCAGTATAGATGGACTAATAGAACAAGTCCCACACACTGCTAGAAGGCCAAATATTTTTTCAGAGCTAGATGCAGAAAAATATTATACTCAATTTGCAACCTGATGGAGGTCAGTATAGATGGACTAATAGAACAAGTCCCACACACTGCTAGAAGGCCAAATATTTTTTCAGAGCTAGATGCAGAAAAAAATTATATTCAATTTGCAACCTGATGGAGGTCAGTATAGATGGACTAATAGAACAAGTCCCACACACTGCTAGAAGGCCAAATATTTTTTAAGAGCTAGATGCAGAAAAATATTATACTCAATTTGCAACCTGATGGAGGTCAGTATAGATGGACTAATAGAACAAGTCCCACACATTGCTAGAAGGCCAAACATTTTTTCAGAGCTAGATGCAGAAAAATATTATATTCAATTTGCAACGAGATGGAGGTCAGTATAGATGGACTAATAGAACAAGTCCCACACAAAGCTAGAAGCCCAAATATTTTATCAGAGGTAGATCCAGAAAAATATTATATTCAATTTGCAACCTGATGGAGGTCAGTATAGATGGACTAATAGAACAAGTCCCACACACAGCTAGAAGCCAAATATTTTTCAGAGCTAGATACAGAAAAAAATTATATTCAATTTGCAACCTGATGGAGGTCAGTATAGATGGACTAATAGAACAAGTCCCAAACACAGCTAGAAGCCCAAATATTTTTTCAGAGGTAGATGCAGAAAAAAATTATATTCAATTTGCAACCTGATGGAGGTCAGTATAGATGGACTAATAGAACAAGTCCCACACACAGCTAGAAGCCCAAATATTTTTTCAGAGCTAGATGCAGAAAAAAATTATATTCAATTTGCAACCTGATGGAGGTCAGTATAGATGGACTAATAGAACAAGTCCCACACACTGCTAGAAGGCCAAATATTTTTTCAGAGCTAGATGCAGAAAAATATTATATTCAATTTGCAACCTGATGGAGGTCAGTATAGATGGACTAACAGAATAAGTCCCACACACTGCTAGAAGGCCAAATATTTTTTCAGAGCTAGATGCAGAAAAATATTATATTCAATTTGCAACCTGATGGAGGTCAGTATAGATGGACTAATAGAACAAGTCCCACACACTGCTAGAAGGCCAAATATTTTTTCAGAGCTAGATGCAGAAAAATATTGTATTCAGTTTTCAACCTGATGGAGGTCAGTATAGATGGACTAATAGAACAAGTCCCACACACAGCTAGAAGCCCAAATATTTTTTCAGAGCTAGATGCAGAAAAATATTATATTCAATTTGCAACCTGATGGAGGTCAGTATAGATGGACTAATAGAACAAGTCCCACACACTGCTAGAAGGCCAAATATTTTTTCAGTGCTAGATGCAGAAAAAAATTATATTCAATTTGCAACCTGATGGAGGTCAGTATAGATGGACTAATAGAACAAGTCCCACACACAGCTAGAAGCCCAAATATTTTTTCAGAGGTAAATGTAGAAAAAAATTATCTTCAATTTGCAACCTTATGGAGGTCAGTATAGATGGACTAATAGAACAAGTCCCACACACTGCTAGAAGCCCAAATATTTTTTCAGAGCTAGATGCAGAAAAATATTATATTCAATTTGCAACCTGATGGAGGTCAGTATAGATGGACTAATAGAACAAGTCCCACACACTGCTAGAAGGCCAAATATTTTTTCAGAGCTAGATGCAGAAAAATATTATACTCAATTTGCAACCTGATGGAGGTCAGTATAGATGGACTAATAGAACAAGTCCCACACACTGCTAGAAGGCCAAATATTTTTTCAGAGCTAGATGCAGAAAAATATTATATTCAATTTGCAACCTGATGGAGGTCAGTATAGATGGACTAATAGAACAAGTCTACACACTGCTAGAAGCCCAAATATTTTTTCAGAGCTAGATGTAGAAAAAAATTATATTCAATTTGCAACCTGATGGAGGTCAGTATAGATGGACTAATAGAACAAGTCCCACACACTACTAGAAGCCCAAATATTTTTTCAGAGCTAGATGCAGAAAAATATTATATTCAATTTGCAACCTGATGGAGGTCAGTATATATGGACTAAGAGAACAAGTCCCACACACTGCTAGAAGGCCAAATATTTTTTCAGAGCTAGATGCAGAAAAAAATTATATTCAGTTTGCAACCTGATGGAGGTCAGTATAGATGGACTAATAGAACAAGTCCCACACACAGCTAGAAGCCCAAATATTTTTTCAGAGGTAGATGCAGAAAAAAATTATATTCAATTTGCAACCTTATGGAGGTCAGTATAGATGGACTAATAGAACAAGTACCACACACTGCTAGAAGGCCAAATATTTTTTCAGAACTAGATGCAGAAAAAAATTATATTCAGTTTGCAACCTGATGGAGGTCAGTATAGATGGACTAATAGAACAAGTCCCACACACAGCTAGAAGCCCAAATATTTTTTCAGAGGTAGATGCAGAAAAAAATTATATTCAATTTGCAACCTGATGGAGGTCAGTATAGATGGACTAATAGAACAAGTCCCACACACTGCTAGAAGGCCAAATATTTTTTCAGAGCTAGATGCAGAAAAAAATTATATTCAATTTGCAACCTGATGGAGGTCAGTATAGATGGACTAATAGAAAAAGTCCCACACACTGCTAGAAGCCCAAATATTTTTTCAGAGCTAGATGAAGAAAAATATTATATTCAATTTGCAACCTGATGGAGGTCAGTATAGATGGACAAACAGAACAAGTCCCACACACTGCTAGAAGGCCAAATATTTTTTCAGAGCTAGATGCAGAAAAATATTATATTCAATTTGCAACCTGATGGAGGTCAGTATAGATGGACTAATAGAACAAGTCCCACACACAGCTAGAAGCCCAAATATTTTTTCAGAGGTAGATGCAGAAAAAAATTATATTCAATTTGCAGCCTGATGGAGGTCAGTATAGATGGACTAATAGAACAAGTCCCACACACTGCTAGAAGGCCAAATATTTTTTAAGAGCTAGATGCAGAAAAATATTATATTCAATTTGCAACCTGATGGAGGTCAGTATAGATGGACTAATAGAACAAGTCCCACACACTGCTAGAAGGCCAAATATTTTTTCAGAGCTAGATGCAGAAAAATATTAAATTCAATTTGCAACCTGATGGAGGTCAGTATAGATGGACTAATAGAACAAGTCCCACACACTGCTAGAAGGCCAAACATTTTTTCAGAGCTAGATGCAGAAAAATATTATATTCAATTTGCAACGTGATGGAGGTCAGTATAGATGGACTAATAGAACAAGTCCCACACACAGCTAGAAGCCCAAATATTTTATCAGAGGTAGATCCAGAAAAATATTATATTCAATTTGCAACCTGATGGAGGTCAGTATAGATGGACTAATAGAACAAGTCCCACACACTGCTAGAAGGCCAAATATTTTTTCAGAGCTAGATGCAGAAAAATATTATATTCAATTTGCAACCTGATGGAGGTCAGTATAGATGGACTAATAGAACAAGTCCCACACACAGCTAGAAGCCAAATATTTTTCAGAGCTAGATGCAGAAAAAAATTATATTCAATTTGCAACCTGATGGAGGTCAGTATAGATGGACTAATAGAACAAGTCCCACACACTGCTAGAAGGCCAAATATTTTTTCAGAGCTAGATGCAGAAAAATATTATTTTCAATTTGCAACCTGATGGAGGTCAGTATAGATGGACTAATAGAACAAGTCCCACACACTGCTAGAAGGCCAAATATTTTTTCAGAGCTGGATGCAGAAAAATATCATATTCAATTTGCAACCTGATGGAGGTCAGTATAGATGGACTAACAGAACAAGTCCCACACACTGCTAGAAGGCCAAATATTTTTTCAGTGCTAGATGCAGAAAACAATTATATTCAATTTGCAACCTGATGGAGGTCAGTATAGATGGACTAATAGAACAAGTCCCACACACAGCTAGAAGCCCAAATATTTTTTCAGAGGTAGATGTAGAAAAAAATTATATTCAATTTGCAACCTTATGGAGGTCAGTATAGATGGACTAATAGAACAAGTTCCACACACTGCTAGAAGCCCAAATATTTTTTCAGAGCTAGATGCAGAAAAATATTATATTCAATTTGCAACCTGATGGAGGTCAGTATAGATGGACTAAGAGAACAAGTCCCACACACTGCTAGAAGCCCAAATATTTTTTCAGAGCTAGACGCAGAAAAAAATTATATTCAATTTGCAACCTGATGGAGGTCAGTATAGATGGACTAATAGAACAAGTCCCACACACTGCTAGAAGCCCAAATATTTTTTCAGAGCTAGATGCAGAAAAATATTATATTCAATTTGCAACCTGATGGAGGTCAGTATAGATGGACTAATAGAACAAGTCCCACACACTGCTAGATGGCCAAATATTTTTTCAGAGCAAGATGCAGAAAAAAATTATATTCAGTTTGCAACCTGATGGAGGTCAGTAAAGATGGACTAACAGAACAAGTCCCACACACAGCTAGAAGCCCAAATATTTTTTCAGAGGTAGATGCAGAAAAAAATTATATTCAATTTGCAACCTGATGGAGGTCAGTATAGATGGACTAACAGAACAAGTCCCACACACTGCTAGAAGGCCAAATATTTTTTAAGAGCTAGATGCAGAAAAATATTATATTCAATTTGCAACCTGTTGGAGGTCAGTATAGATGGACTAATAGAACAAGTCCCACACACAGCTAGAAGCCCAAATATTTTTTCAGAGGTAGATGCAGAAAAAAATTATATTCAATTTGCAGCCTGATGGAGGTCAGTATAGATGGACTAATAGAACAAGTCCCACACACTGCTAGAAGGCCAAATATTTTTTAAGAGCTAGATGCAGAAAAATATTATATTCAATTTAGAACCTGATGGAGGTCAGTATAGATGGACTAATAGAACAAGTCCCACACACTGCTAGAAGTCCAAACATTTTTTCAGAGCTAGATGCAGAAAAATATTATGTTCAATTTGCAACGTGATGGAGGTCAGTATAGATGGACTAATAGAACAAGTCCCACACACAGCTAGAAGCCCAAATATTTTATCAGAGGTAGATCCAGAAAAATATTATATTCAATTTGCAACCTGATGGAGGTCAGTATAGATGGACTAATAGAACAAGTCCCACACACTGCTAGAAGGCCAAATATTTTTTCAGAGCTAGATGCAGAAAAATATTATATTCAATTTGCAACCTGATGGAGGTCTGTATAGATGGACTAATAGAACAAGTCCCACACACTGCTAGAAGGCCAAATATTTTTTCAGAGCTAGATGCAGAAAAAAATTATATTCAATTTGCAACCTGATGGAGGTCAGTATAGATGGACTAATAGAACAAGAACCACACACTGCTAGAAGCCCAAATATATTTTCAGAGCTAGATGAAGAAAAATATTATATTCAATTTGCAACCTGATGGAGGTCAGTATAGATGGACTAAAAGAACAAGTCCCACACACTGCTAGAAGGCCAAATATTTTTTCAGAACTAGATGCAGAAAAATATTATATTCAATTTGCAACCTGATGGAGGTCAGTATAGATGGACTAATAGAACAAGTCCCACACACAGCTAGAAGCCCAAATATTTTTTCAGAGGTAGATGCAGAAAAAAATTATATTCAATTTGCAGCCTGATGGAGGTCAGTATAGATGGACTAATAGAACAAGTCCCACACACTGCTAGAAGGCCAAATATTTTTTCAGAGCTAGATGCAGAAAAATATTATATTCAATTTGCAACCTGATGGAGGTCAGTATAGATGGACTAAGAGAACAAGTCCCACACACTGCTAGAAGCCCAAATATTTTTTCAGAGCTAGACGCAGAAAAAAATTATATTCAATTTGCAACCTGATGGAGGTCAGTATAGATGGACTAATAGAACAAATCCCACACACTGCTAGAAGCCCAAATATTTTTTCAGAGCTAGATGCAGAAAAATATTATATTCAATTTGCAACCTGATGGAGGTCAGTATAGATGGACTAATAGAACAAGTCCCACACACTGCTAGATGGCCAAATATTTTTTCAGAGCAAGATGCAGAAAAAAATTATATTCAGTTTGCAACCTGATGGAGGTCAGTAAAGATGGACTAATAGAACAAGTCCCACACACAGCTAGAAGCCCAAATATTTTTTCAGAGGTAGATGCAGAAAAAAATTATATTCAATTTGCAACCTGATGGAGGTCAGTATAGATGGACTAACAGAACAAGTCCCACACACTGCTAGAAGGCCAAATATTTTTTAAGAGCTAGATGCAGAAAAATATTATATTCAATTTGCAACCTGTTGGAGGTCAGTATAGATGGACTAATAGAACAAGTCCCACACACAGCTAGAAGCCCAAATATTTTTTCAGAGGTAGATGCAGAAAAAAATTATATTCAATTTGCAGCCTGATGGAGGTCAGTATAGATGGACTAATAGAACAAGTCCCACACACTGCTAGAAGGCCAAATATTTTTTAAGAGCTAGATGCAGAAAAATATTATATTCAATTTACAACCTGATGGAGGTCAGTATAGATGGACTAATAGAACAAGTCCCACACACAGCTAGAAGTCCAAACATTTTTTCAGAGCTAGATGCAGAAAAATATTATGTTCAATTTGCAACGTGATGGAGGTCAGTATAGATGGACTAATAGAACAAGTCCCACACACAGCTAGAAGCCCAAATATTTTATCAGAGGTAGATCCAGAAAAATATTATATTCAATTTGCAACCTGATGGAGGTCAGTATAGATGGACTAATAGAACAAGTCCCACACACTGCTAGAAGGCCAAATATTTTTTCAGAGCTAGATGCAGAAAAATATTATATTCAATTTGCAACCTGATGGAGGTCTGTATAGATGGACTAATAGAACAAGTCCCACACACTGCTAGAAGGCCAAATATTTTTTCAGAGCTAGATGCAGAAAAAAATTATATTCAATTTGCAACCTGATGGAGGTCAGTATAGATGGACTAATAGAACAAGAACCACACACTGCTAGAAGCCCAAATATATTTTCAGAGCTAGATGAAGAAAAATATTATATTCAATTTGCAACCTGATGGAGGTCAGTATAGATGGACTAAAAGAACAAGTCCCACACACTGCTAGAAGGCCAAATATTTTTTCAGAACTAGATGCAGAAAAATATTATATTCAATTTGCAACCTGATGGAGGTCAGTATAGATGGACTAATAGAACAAGTCCCACACACAGCTAGAAGCCCAAATATTTTTTCAGAGGTAGATGCAGAAAAAAATTATATTCAATTTGCAGCCTGATGGAGGTCAGTATAGATGGACTAATAGAACAAGTCCCACACACTGCTAGAAGGCCAAATATTTTTTCAGAGCTAGATGCAGAAAAATATTATATTCAATTTGCAACCTGATGGAGGTCAGTATAGATGGACTAAGAGAACAAGTCCCACACACTGCTAGAAGCCCAAATATTTTTTCAGAGCTAGACGCAGAAAAAAATTATATTCAATTTGCAACCTGATGGAGGTCAGTATAGATGGACTAATAGAACAAATCCCACACACTGCTAGAAGCCCAAATATTTTTTCAGAGCTAGATGCAGAAAAATATTATATTCAATTTGCAACCTGATGGAGGTCAGTATAGATGGACTAATAGAACAAGTCCCACACACTGCTAGATGGCCAAATATTTTTTCAGAGCAAGATGCAGAAAAAAATTATATTCAGTTTGCAACCTGATGGAGGTCAGTAAAGATGGACTAATAGAACAAGTCCCACACACAGCTAGAAGCCCAAATATTTTTTCAGAGGTAGATGCAGAAAAAAATTATATTCAATTTGCAACCTGATGAAGGTCAGTATAGATGGACTAACAGAACAAGTCCCACACACTGCTAGAAGGCCAAATATTTTTTAAGAGCTAGATGCAGAAAAATATTATATTCAATTTGCAACCTGATGGAGGTCAATATAGATGAACTAATAGAACAAGTCCCACACACAGCTAGAAGCCCAAATATTTTTTCAGAGGTAGATGCAGAAAAAAATTATATTCAATTTGCAGCCTGATGGAGGTCAGTATAGATGGACTAATAGAACAAGTCCCACACACTGCTAGAAGGCCAAATATTTTTTAAGAGCTAGATGCAGAAAAATATTATATTCAATTTACAACCTGATGGAGGTCAGTATAGATGGACTAATAGAACAAGTCCCACACACTGCTAGAAGTCCAAACATTTTTTCAGAGCTAGATGCAGAAAAATATTATGTTCAATTTGCAACGTGATGGAGGTCAGTATAGATGGACTAATAGAACAAGTCCCACACACAGCTAGAAGCCCAAATATTTTATCAGAGGTAGATCCAGAAAAATATTATATTCAATTTGCAACCTGATGGAGGTCAGTATAGATGGACTAATAGAACAAGTCCCACACACTGCTAGAAGGCCAAATATTTTTTCAGAGCTAGATGCAGAAAAATATTATATTCAATTTGCAACCTGATGGAGGTCTGTATAGATGGACTAATAGAACAAGTCCCACACACTGCTAGAAGGCCAAATATTTTTTCAGAGCTAGACGCAGAAAAAAATTATATTCAATTTGCAACCTGATGGAGGTCAGTATAGATGGACTAATAGAACAAATCCCACACACTGCTAGAAGCCCAAATATTTTTTCAGAGCTAGATGCAGAAAAATATTATATTCAATTTGCAACCTGATGGAGGTCAGTATAGATGGACTAATAGAACAAGTCCCACACACTGCTAGATGGCCAAATATTTTTTCAGAGCAAGATGCAGAAAAAAATTATATTCAGTTTGCAACCTGATGGAGGTCAGTAAAGATGGACTAATAGAACAAGTCCCACACACAGCTAGAAGCCCAAATATTTTTTCAGAGGTAGATGCAGAAAAAAATTATATTCAATTTGCAACCTGATGAAGGTCAGTATAGATGGACTAACAGAACAAGTCCCACACACTGCTAGAAGGCCAAATATTTTTTAAGAGCTAGATGCAGAAAAATATTATATTCAATTTGCAACCTGATGGAGGTCAATATAGATGAACTAATAGAACAAGTCCCACACACAGCTAGAAGCCCAAATATTTTTTCAGAGGTAGATGCAGAAAAAAATTATATTCAATTTGCAGCCTGATGGAGGTCAGTATAGATGGACTAATAGAACAAGTCCCACACACTGCTAGAAGGCCAAATATTTTTTAAGAGCTAGATGCAGAAAAATATTATATTCAATTTACAACCTGATGGAGGTCAGTATAGATGGACTAATAGAACAAGTCCCACACACTGCTAGAAGTCCAAACATTTTTTCAGAGCTAGATGCAGAAAAATATTATGTTCAATTTGCAACGTGATGGAGGTCAGTATAGATGGACTAATAGAACAAGTCCCACACACAGCTAGAAGCCCAAATATTTTATCAGAGGTAGATCCAGAAAAATATTATATTCAATTTGCAACCTGATGGAGGTCAGTATAGATGGACTAATAGAACAAGTCCCACACACTGCTAGAAGGCCAAATATTTTTTCAGAGCTAGATGCAGAAAAATATTATATTCAATTTGCAACCTGATGGAGGTCTGTATAGATGGACTAATAGAACAAGTCCCACACACTGCTAGAAGGCCAAATATTTTTTCAGAGCTAGATGCAGAAAAAAATTATATTCAATTTGCAACCTGATGGAGGTCAGTATAGATGGACTAATAGAACAAGAACCACACACTGCTAGAAGCCCAAATATTTTTTCAGAGCTAGATGAAGAAAAATATTATATTCAATTTGCAACCTGATGGAGGTCAGTATAGATGGACTAAAAGAACAAGTCCCACACACTGCTAGACGGCCAAATATTTTTTCAGAACTAGATGCAGAAAAATATTATATTCAATTTGCAACCTGATGGAGGTCAGTATAGATGGACTAATAGAACAAGTCCCACACACAGCTAGAAGCCCAAATATTTTTTCAGAGGTAGATGCAGAAAAAAATTATATTCAATTTGCAGCCTGATGGAGGTCAGTATATATGGACTAATAGAACAAGTCCCACACACTGCTAGAAGGCCAAATATTTTTTAAGAGCTAGATGCAGAAAAATATTATATTCAATTTGCAACCTGATGGAGGTCAGTATAGATGGACTAATAGAACAAGTCCCACACACTGCTAGAAGGCCAAATATTTTTTCAGAGCTAGATGCAGAAAAAAATTATATTCAATTTGCAACCTGATGGAGGTCTGTATAGATGGACTAATAGAACAAGTCCCACACACTGCTAGAAGGTCAAATATTTTTTCAGAGCTAGATGCAGAAAAAAATTATATTCAATTTGCAACCTGATGGAGGTCAGTATAGATGGACTAATAGAACAAGACCCACACACTGCTAGAAGCCCAAATATTTTTTCAGAGCTAGATGAAGAAAAATATTATATTCAATTTGCAACCTGATGGAGGTCAGTATAGATGGACTAAAAGAACAAGTCCCACACACTGCTAGAAGGCCAAATATTTTTTCAGAACTAGATGCAGAAAAATATTATATTCAATTTGCAGCCTAATGGAGGTCAGTATAGATGGACTAATAGAACAAGTCCCACACACAGCTAGAAGCCCAAATATTTTTTCAGAGGTAGATGCAGAAAAAAATTATATTCAATTTGCAGCCTGATGGAGGTCAGTATAGATGGACTAATAGAACAAGTCCCACACACTGCTAGAAGGCCAAATATTTTTTAAGAGCTAGATGCAGAAAAATATTATATTCAATTTGCAACCTGATGGAGGTCAGTATAGATGGACTAATAGAACAAGTCCCACACACTGCTAGAAGGCCAAATATTTTTAAAGAGCTAGATGCAGAAAAATATTATATTCAATTTGCAACCTGATGGGGGTCAGTATAGATGGACTAATAGAACAAGTCCCACACACTGCTAGAAGGCCAAACATTTTTTCAGAGCTAGATGCAGAAAAATATTATATTCAATATGCAACGTGATGGAGGTCAGTATAGATGGACTAATAGAGCAAGTCCCACACACAGCTAGAAGCCCAAATATTTTATCAGAGGTAGATCCAGAAAAATATTATATTCAATTTGCAACCTGATGGAGGTCAGTATAGATGGACTAATAGAACAAGTGCCACACACTGCTAGAAGGCCAAATATTTTTTCAGAGCTAGATGCAGAAAAATATTATATTCAATTTGCAACCTGATGGAGGTCAGTATAGATGGACTAATAGAACAAGTCCCACACACAGCTAGAAGCCAAATATTTTTCAGAGCTAGATGCAGAAAAAAATTATATTCAATTTGCAACCTGATGGAGGTCAGTATAGATGGACTAATAGAACAAGTCCCACACACAGCTAGAAGCCCAAATATTTTTTCAGAGCTAGATGCAGAAAAATGTTATATTCAATTTGCAACCTGATGGAGGTCAGTATAGATGGACTAATAGAACAAGTCCCACACACTGCTAGAAGGCCAAACATTTTTTCAAAGCTAGATGCAGAAAAATATTATATTCAATTTGCAACGTGATGGAGGTCAGTATAGATGAACTAATAGAACAAGTCCCACACACTGCTAGAAGCCCAAATATTTTATCAGAGGTAAATCCAGAAAAATATTATATTCAATTTGCAACCTGATGGAGTTCAGTATAGATGGACTAATAGAACAAGTCCCACACACTGCTAGAAGGCCAAATATTTTTTCAGAGCTAGATGCAGAAAAATATTATATTCAATTTGCAACCTGATGGAGGTCAGTATAGATGGACTAATAGAACAAGTCCCACACACAGCTAGAAGCCAAATTTTTTTCAGAGCTAGATGCAGAAAAAAATTATATTCAATTTGCAACCTGATGGAGGTCAGTATAGATGGACTAATAGAGAAAGTCCCACACACAGCTAGAAGCCCAAATATTTTTTCAGAGGTAGATGCAGAAAAAAATTATATTCAATTTGCAACCTGATGGAGGTCAGTATAGATCGACTAACGGAACAAGTCCCACACACTGCTAGAAGGCCAAATATTTTTTCAGAGCTAGATGCAGAAAAATATTATATTCAATTTGCAACCTGATGGAGCTCAGTATAGATGGTCTAATAGAACAAGTCCCACACACTGCTAGAAGGCAAAATATTTTTTCAGAGCTAGATGCCGAAAAATATTATATTCAATTTGCAACCTGATGGAGGTCAGTATAGATGGACTAATAGAACAAGTCCCACACACAGCTAGAAGCCCAAATGTTTTTTCAGAGGAAGATGCAGAAAAAAATTATATTCAATTTGGAACCTGATGGAAGTCAGTATAGATGGACTAATAGAACAAGTCCCACACACTGCTAGAAGGCCAAATATTTTTTTCAGAGCTAGATGCAGAAAAATATTATATTCAATTTGCAACCTGATGGAGGTCAGTATAGATGGACTAATAGAACAAGTCCCACACACTGCTAGAAGGCAAAATATTTTTTCAGAGCTTGATGCCAAAAAATATTATATTCAATTTTCAACCTGATGCAGGTCAGTATAGATGGACTAATAGAACACGTCCCACAAACTGCTAGAAGCCCAAATGTTGTTTCAGAGATAGATGCAGAAACAAATTATATTCAATTTGCAACCTGATGGAGGTCAGTATAGATGGACTAATAGAACAAGTCCCACACACTGCTAGAAGGCCAAATATTTTTTCAGAGCTAGATGCAGAAAAATATTATATTCAATTTGCAACCTGATGGAGGTCAGTATAGATGGACTAATAGAACAAGTCCCACACACTGCTAGAAGGCCAAATATTTTTTCAGAGCTAGATGCAGAAAAATATTATATTCAATTTGCAACCTGATGGAGGTCAGTATAGATGGACTAATAGAACAAGACCCACACACTGCTAGAAGCCCAAATATTTTTTCAGAGCTAGATGAAGAAAAATATTATATTCAATTTGCAACCTGATGGAGGTCAGTATAGATGGACTAAAAGAACAAGTCCCACACACTGCTAGAAGGCCAAATATTTTTTCAGAACTAGATGCAGAAAAATATTATATTCAATTTGCAACCTGATGGAGGTCAGTATAGATGGACTAATAGAACAAGTCCCACACACAGCTAGAAGCCCAAATATTTTTTCAGAGGTACATGCAGAAAAAAATTATATTCAATTTGCAGCCTGATGGAGGTCAGTATAGATGGACTAATAGAACAAGTCCCACACACTGCTAGAAGGCCAAATATTTTTTAAGAGCTAGATGCAGAAAAATATTATATTCAATTTGCAACCTGATGGAGGTCAGTATAGATGGACTAATAGAACAAGTCCCACACACTGCTAGAAGGCCAAATATTTTTTCAGAGCTGGATGCAGAAAAATATTATATTCAATTTGCAACCTGATGGAGGTCAGTATAGATGGACTAATAGAACAAGTCCCACACACTGCTAGAAGGCCAAACATTTTTTCAGAGCTAGATGCAGAAAAATATTATATTCAATATGCAACGTGATGGAGGTCAGTATAGATGGACTAATAGAGCAAGTCCCACACACAGCTAGAAGCCCAAATATTTTATCAGAGCTAGATGCAGAAAAATATTATATTCAATTTGCAAAGTGATGGAGGTCAGTATAGATGAACTAATAGAACAAGTCCCACACACTGCTAGAAGCCCAAATATTTTATCAGAGGTAAATCCAGAAAAATATTATATTCAATTTGCAACCTGATGGAGTTCAGTATAGATGGACTAATAGAACAAGTCCCACACACTGCTAGAAGGCCAAATATTTTTTCAGAGCTAGATGCAGAAAAATATTATATTCAATTTGCAACCTGATGGAGGTCAGTATAGATGGACTAATAGAACAAGTCCCACACACAGCTAGAAGCCAAATTTTTTTCAGAGCTAGATGCAGAAAAAAATTATATTCAATTTGCAACCTGATGGAGGTCAGTATAGATGGACTAATAGAAAAAGTCCCACACACAGCTAGAAGCCCAAATATTTTTTCAGAGGTAGATGCAGAAAAAAATTATATTCAATTTGCAACCTGATGGAGGTCAGTATAGATCGACTAACGGAACAAGTCCCACACACTGCTAGAAGGCCAAATATTTTTTCAGAGCTAGATGCAGAAAAATATTATATTCAATTTGCAACCTGATGGAGGTCAGTATAGATGGTCTAATAGAACAAGTCTCACACACTGCTAGAAGGCAAAATATTTTTTCAGAGCTAGATGCCGAAAAATATTATATTCAATTTGCAACCTGATGGAGGTCAGTATAGATGGACTAATAGAACAAGTCCCACACACAGCTAGAAGCCCAAATGTTTTTTCAGAGGAAGATGCAGAAAAAAATTATATTCAATTTGCAACCTGATGGAAGTCAGTATAGATGGACTAATAGAACAAGTCCCACACACTGCTAGAAGGCCAAATATTTTTTTCAGAGCTAGATGCAGAAAAATATTATATTCAATTTGCAACCTGATGGAGGTCAGTATAGATGGACTAATAGAACAAGTCCCACACACTGCTAGAAGGCAAAATATTTTTTCAGAGCTTGATGCCAAAAAATATTATATTCAATTTTCAACCTGATGCAGGTCAGTATAGATGGACTAATAGAACACGTCCCACACACTGCTAGAAGCCCAAATGTTGTTTCAGAGATAGATGCAGAAACAAATTATATTCAATTTGCAACCTGATGGAGGTCAGTATAGATGGACTAATAGAACAAGTCCCACACACTGCTAGAAGACCAAATATTTTTTCAGAGCTAGATGCAGAAAAATATTATATTCAATTTGCAACCTGATGGAGGTCAGTATAGATGGACTAATAGAACAAGTCCCACACACTGCTAGAAGGCCAAATATTTTTTCAGAGCTAGATGCAGAAAAATATTATATTCAATTTGCAACCTGATGGAGGTCAGTATAGATGGACTAATAGAACAAGACCCACACACTGCTAGAATGCCAAACATTTTTTCAGAGCTAGATGCAGAAAAATATTATATTCAATATGCAACGTGATGGAGGTCAGTATAGATGGACTAATAGAGCAAGTCCCAAACACAGCTAGAAGCCCAAATATTTTATCAGAGGTAGATCCAGAAAAATATTATATTCAATTTGTAACCTGATGGAGGTCAGTATAGATGGACTAATATAACAAGTGCCACACACTGCTAGAAGGCCAAATATTTTTTCAGAGCTAGATGCAGAAAAATATTATATTCAATTTGCAACCTGATGGAGGTCAGTATAGATGGACTAATAGAACAAGTCCCACACACAGCTAGAAGCCAAATATTTTTCAGAGCTAGATGCAGAAAAAAATTATATTCAATTTGCATCCTGATGGAGGTCAGTATAGATGGACTAATAGAACAAGTCCCACACACAGCTAGAAGCCCAAATATTTTTTCAGAGCTAGATGCAGAAAAATGTTATATTCAATTTGCAACCTGATGGAGGTCAGTATAGATGGACTAATAGAACAAGTCCCACACACTGCTAGAAGGCCAAACATTTTTTCAGAGCTAGATGCAGAAAAATATTATATTCAATTTGCAACGTGATGGAGGTCAGTATAGATGAACTAATAGAACAAGTCCCACACACTGCTAGAAGCCCAAATATTTTATCAGAGGTAAATCCAGAAAAATATTATATTCAATTTGCAACCTGATGGAGTTCAGTATAGATGGACTAATAGAACAAGTCCCACACACTGCTAGAAGGCCAAATATTTTTTCAGAGCTAGATGCAGAAAAATATTATATTCAATTTGCAACCTGATGGAGGTCAGTATAGATGGACTAATAGAACAAGTCCCACACACAGCTAGAAGCCAAATTTTTTTCAGAGCTAGATGCAGAAAAAAATTATATTCAATTTGCAACCTGATGGAGGTCAGTATAGATGGACTAATAGAAAAAGTCCCACACACAGCTAGAAGCCCAAATATTTTTTCAGAGGTAGATGCAGAAAAAAATTATATTCAATTTGCAACCTGATGGAGGTCAGTATAGATGGACTAACGGAACAAGTCCCACACACTGCTAGAAGGCCAAATATTTTTTCAGAGCTAGATGCAGAAAAATATTATATTCAATTTGCAACCTGATGGAGGTCAGTATAGATGGTCTAATAGAACAAGTCCCACACACTGCTAGAAGGCAAAATATTTTTTCAGAGCTAGATGCCGAAAAATATTATATTCAATTTGCAACCTGATGGAGGTCAGTATAGATGGACTAATAGAACAAGTCCCACACACAGCTAGAAGCCCAAATGTTTTTTCAGAGGAAGATGCAGAAAAAAATTATATTCAATTTGCAACCTGATGGAAGTCAGTATAGATGGACTAATAGAACAAGTCCCACACACTGCTAGAAGGCCAAATATTTTTTTCAGAGCTAGATGCAGAAAAATATTATATTCAATTTGCAACCTGATGGAGGTCAGTATAGATGGACTAATAGAACAAGTCCCACACACTGCTAGAAGGCAAAATATTTTTTCAGAGCTTGATGCCAAAAAATATTATATTCAATTTTCAACCTGATGAAGGTCAGTATAGATGGACTAATAGAACACGTCCCACACACTGCTAGAAGCCCAAATGTTGTTTCAGAGATAGATGCAGAAACAAATTATATTCAATTTGCAACCTGATAGAGGTCAGTATAGATGGACTAATAGAACAAGTCCCACACACTGCTAGAAGGCCAAATATTTTTTCAGAGCTAGATGCAGAAAAATATTATATTCAATTTGCAACCTGATAGAGGTCAGTATAGATGGACTAATAGAACAAGTCCCACACACTGCTAGAAGGCCAAATATTTTTTCAGAGCTAGATGCAGAAAAATATTATATTCAATTTGCAACCTGATGGAGGTCAGTATAGATGGACTAATAGAACAAGTCCCACACACAGCTAGAAGCCAAATATTTTTCAGAGCTAGATGCAGAAAAAAATTATATTCAATTTGCATCCTGATGGAGGTCAGTATAGATGTACTAATAGAACAAGTCCCACACACAGCTAGAAGCCCAAATATTTTTTCAGAGCTAGATGCAGAAAAATGTTATATTCAATTTGCAACCTGATGGAGGTCAGTATAGATGGACTAATAGAACAAGTCCCACACACTGCTAGAGGGCCAAATATTTTTTCAGAGGTAGATGCAGAAAAATATTATATTCAATTTGCAACCTGATGGAGGTCAGTATAGATGGACTAATAGAACAAGTCCCACACACAGCTAGAAGCCAAATATTTTTCAGAGCTAGATGCAGAAAAAAATTATATTCAATTTGCAACCTGATGGAGGTCAGTATAGATGGACTAATAGAACAAGTCCCACACACAGCTAGAAGCCCAAATATTTTTTCAGAGCTAGATGCAGAAAAAAATTATTTTCAATTTGCAACCTGATGGAGGTCAGTATAGATGGACTAATAGAACAAGTCCCACACACAGCTAGAAGCCCAAATATTTTTTCAGAGCTAGATGCAGAAAAAAATTATATTCAATTTGCAACCTGATGGAGGTCAGTATAGATGGACTAATAGAACAAGTCCCACACACTGCTAGAAGGCCAAATATTTTTTCAGAGCTAGATTCAGAAAAATATTATATTCAATTTGCAACCTGATGGAGGTCAGTATAGATGGTCTAATAGAACAAGTCCAACACACTGCTAGAAGGCAAAATATTTTTTCAGAGCTAGATGCCGAAAAATATTATATTCAATTTGCAACCTGATGGAGGTCAGAATAGATGGACTAATACAACAAGTCCCACACACAGCTAGAAGCCAAATATTTTTCAGAGCTAGATGCAGAAAAAAATTATATTCAATTTGCAACCTGATGGAGGTCAGTATAGATGGACTAATAGAACAAGTCCCACACACAGCTAGAAGCCCAAATATTTTTTCAGAGCTAGATGCAGAAAAATGTTATATTCAATTTGCAACCTGATGGAGGTCAGTATAGATGGACTAATAGAACAAGTCCCACACACTGCTGGAAGGCCAAACATTTTTTCAGAGCTAGATGCAGAAAAATATTATATTCAATTTGCAACGTGATGGAGGTCAGTATAGATGAACTAATAGAACAAGTCCCACACACTGCTAGAAGCCCAAATATTTTATCAGAGGTAAATCCAGAAAAATATTATATTCAATTTGCAACCTGATGGAGGTCAGTATAGATGGACTAACGGAACAAGTCCCACACACTGCTAGAAGGCCAAATATTTTTTCAGAGCTAGATGCAGAAAAATATTATATTCAATTTGCAACCTGATGGAGGTCAGTATAGATGGACTAATAGAACAAGTCCCACACACAGCTAGAAGCCAAATATTTTTCAGAGCTAGATGCAGAAAAAAATTATATTCAATTTGCAACCTGATGGAGGTCAGTATAGATGGACTAATAGAACAAGTCCCACACACAGCTAGAAGCCCAAATATTTTTTCAGAGTTAGATGCAGAAAAAAATTATATTCAATTTGCAACCTGATGGAGGTCAGTATAGATTGACTAACGGAACAAGTCCCACACACTGCTAGAAGGCCAAATATTTTTTCAGAGCTAGATGCAGAAAAATATTATATTCAATTTGCAACCTGATGGAGGTCAGTATAGATGGTCTAATAGAACAAGTCCCACACACTGCTAGAAGGCAAAATATATTTTCAGAGCTAGATGCCGAAAAATATTATATTCAATTTGCAACCTGATGGAGATCAGTATAGATGGACTAATAGAACAAGTCTCACACACAGCTAGAAGCCCAAATGTTTTTTCAGAGGAAGATGCAGAAAAAAATTATATTCAATTTGCAACCTGATGGAGGTCAGTATAGATGGACTAATAGAACAAGTCCCACACACTGCTAGAAGGTCAAATATTTTTTTCAGAGCTAGATGCAGAAAAATATTATATTCAATTTGCAACCTGATGGAGGTCAGTATAGATGGACTAATAGAACAAGTCCCACACACTGCTAGAAGGCAAAATATTTTTTCAGAGCTTGATGCCAAAAAATATTATATTCAATTTGCAACCTGATGGAGGTCAGTATAGATGGACTAATAGAACACGTCCCACACACTGCTAGAAGCCCAAATGTTGTTTCAGAGATAGATGCAGAAACAAATTATATTCAATTTGCAACCTGATGGAGGTCAGTATAGATGGACTAATAGAACAAGTCCCACACACTGCTAGAAGGCCAAATATTTTTTCAGAGCTAGATGCAGAAAAATATTATATTCAATTTGCAACCTGATGGAGGTCAGTATAGATGGACTAATAGAACAAGTCCCACACACTGCTAGAAGGCCAAATATTTTTTCAGAGCTAGATGCAGAAAAATATTATATTCAATTTGCAACCTGATGGAGGTCAGGATAGATGGACTAATAGAACAAGTCCCACACACAGCTAGAAGCCAAATATTTTTCAGAGCTAGATGCAGAAAAAAATTATATTCAATTTGCAACCTGATGGAGGTCAGTATAGATGTACTAATAGAACAAGTCCCACACACAGCTAGAAGCCCAAATATTTTTTCAGAGCTAGATGCAGAAAAATGTTATATTCAGTTTGCAACCTGATGGAGGTCAGTATAGATGGACTAATAGAACAAGTCCCACACACTGCTAGAAGGCCAAATATTTTTTCAGAGGTAGATGCAGAAAAATATTATATTCAATTTGCAACCTGATGGAGGTCAGTATAGATGGACTAATAGAACAAGTCCCACACACTGCTAGAAGGCCAAACATTTTTTCAGAGGTAGATGCAGAAAAATATTATATTCAATTTGCAACGTGATGGAGGTCAGTATAGATGGACTAATAGAACAAGTCCCACACACAGCTAGAAGCCCAAATATTTTATCAGAGGTAAATCCAGAAAAATATTATATTCAATTTGCAACCTGATGGAGGTCAGTATAGATGGACTAATAGAACAAGTCCCACACACTGCTAGAAGGCCAAATATTTTTTCAGAGCTAGATGCAAAAAAATATTATATTCAATTTGCAACCTGATAGAGGTCAGTATAGATGGACTAATAGAACAAGTCCCACACACAGCTAGAAGCCAAATATTTTTCAGAGCTAGATGCAGAAAAAAATTATATTCAATTTGCAACCTGATGGAGGTCAGTATAGATGGACTAATAGAACAAGTCCCACACACAGCTAGAAGCCCAAATATTTTTTCAGAGGTAGATGCAGAAAAAAATTATATTCAATTTGCAACCTGATGGAGGTCAGTATAGATGGACTAATAGAACAAGTCCCACACACAGCTAGAAGCCCAAATATTTTTTCAGAGCTAGATGCAGAAAAAAATTATATTCAATTTGCAACCTGATGGAGGTCAGTATAGATGGACTAATAGAACAAGTCCCACACACTGCTAGAAGGCCAAATATTTTTTCAGAGGAAGATGCCGAAAAATATTATATTCAATTTGCAACCTGATGGAGGTCAGTATAGATGGACTAACAGAACAAGTCCCACACACAGCTGGAAGGCAAAATATTTTTTCAGAGCTTGAGGGCAAAAAATATTATATTCAATTTGCAACCTGATGGAGGTCAGTATAGATGGACTAATAGAACACGTCCCACACACTGCTAGAAGCCCAAATGTTTTTTCAGAGATAGATGCAGAAACAAATTATATTCAATTTGCAACCTGATGGAGGTCAGTATAGATGGACTAATAGAACAAGTCCCACACACTGCTAGAAGGACAAATATTTTTTCAGAGCTAGATGTAGAAAAATATTATATTCAAATTGCCACCTGATGGAGGTCAGTATAGATGGACTAATAGAACAAGTCCCACACACTGCTAGAAGGCCAAATATTTATTCAGAGCTAGATGCAGAAAAATATTATATTCAATTTGCAACCTGATGGAGGTCAGTATAGATGGACTAATAGAACAAGTCCCACACACTGCTAGAAGGCCAAATATTTTTTCAGAGCTAGATGCAGAAAAATATTATATTCAATTTGCAACCTGATGGAGGTCAGTATAGATGGACTAATAGAACAAGTCCCACACACAGCTAGAAGCCAAATATTTTTCAGAGCTAGATGCAGAAAAAAATTATATTCAATTTGCAACCTGATGGAGGTCAGTATAGATGGACTAATAGAACAAGTCCCACACACAGCTAGAAGCCCAAATATTTTTTCAGAGCTAGATGCAGAAAAAAATTATATTCAATTTGCAACCTGATGGAGGTCAGTATAGATGGACTAATAGAACAAGTCCCACACACAGCTAGAAGCCCAAATATTTTTTCAGAGGTAGATGCAGAAAAAAATTATATTCAATTTGCAACCTGATGGAGGTCAGTATAGATGGACTAATGGAACAAGTCCCACACACTGCTAGAAGGCCAAATATTTTTTCAGAGCTAGATGCAGAAAAATATTATATTCAATTTGCAACCTGATGGAGGTCACTATAGATGGTCTAATAGAACAAGTCCCACACACTGCTAGAAGGCAAAATATTTTTTCAGAGCTAGATGCCGAAAAATATTATATTCAATTTGCAACCTGATGGAGGTCAGTATAGATGGACTAATAGAACAAGTCCCACACACAGCTAGAAGCCCAAATGTTTTTTCAGAGGAAGATGCAGAAAAAAATTATATTCAATTTGCAACCTGATGGAGGTCAGTATAGATGGACTAATAGAACAAGTCCCACACACTGCTAGAAGGCCAAATATTTTTTTCAGAGCTAGATGCAGAAAAATATTATATTCAATTTGCAACCTGCTGGAGGTCAGTATAGATGGACTAATAGAACAAGTCAGAAACACTGCTAGAAGGCAAAATATTTTTTCAGAGCTTGATGCCAAAAAATATTATATTCAATTTGCAACCTGATGGAGGTCAGTATAGATGGACTAATAGAACACGTCCCACACACTGCTAGAAGCCCAAATGTTGTTTCAGAGATAGATGCAGAAACAAATTATATTCAATTTGCAACCTGATGGAGGTCAGTATAGATGGACTAATAGAACAAGTCCCACACACTGCTAGAAGGCCAAATATTTTTTCAGAGCTAGATGCAGAAAAATATTATATTCAATTTGCAACCTGATGGAGGTCAGTATAGATGGACTAATAGAACAAGTCCCACACACTGCTAGAAGGCCAAATATTTTTTCAGAGCTAGATGCAGAAAAATATTATATTCAATTTGCAACCTGATGGAGGTCAGTATAGATGGACTAATAGAACAAGTCCCACACACAACTAGAAGCCAAATATTTTTCAGAGCTAGATGCAGAAAAAAATTATATTCAATTTGCAACCTGATGGAGGTCAGTATAGATGTACTAATAGAACAAGTCCCACACACAGCTAGAAGCCCAAATATTTTTTTCAGAGCTAGATGCAGAAAAATGTTATATTCAATTTGCAACCTGATGGAGGTCAGTATAGATGGACTAATAGAACAAGTCCCACACACTGCTAGAAGGCCAAATATTTTTTCAGAGGTAGATGCAGAAAAATATTATATTCAATTTGCAACCTGATGGAGGTCAGTATAGATGGACTAATAGAACAAGTCCCACACACTGCTAGAAGGCCAAACATTTTTTCAGAGCTAGATGCAGAAAAATATTATATTCAATTTGCAACGTGATGGAGGTCAGTATAGATGGACTAATAGAACAAGTCCCACACACAGCTAGAAGCCCAAATATTTTATCAGAGGTAAATCCAGAAAAATATTATATTCAATTTGCAACCTGATGGAGGTCAGTATAGATGGACTAATAGAACAAGTCCCACACACTGCTAGAAGGCCAAATATTTTTTCAGAGCTAGATGCAGAAAAATATTATATTCAATTTGCAACCTGATGGAGGTCAGTATAGATGGACTAATAGAACAAGTCCCACACACAGCTAGAAGCCAAATATTTTTCAGAGCTAGATGCAGAAAAAAATTATATTCAATTTGCAACCTGATGGAGGTCAGTATAGATGGACTAATAGAACAAGTCCCACACACAGCTAGAAGCCCAAATATTTTTTCAGAGGTAGATGCAGAAAAAAATTATATTCAATTTGCAACCTGATGGAGGTCAGTATAGATGGACTAATAGAACAAGTCCCACACACAGCTAGAAGCCCAAATATTTTTTCAGAGCTAGATGCAGAAAAAAATTATATTCAATTTGCAACCTGATGGAGGTCAGTATAGAAGGACTAATAGAACAAGTCCCACACACTGCTAGAAGGCCAAATATTTTTTCAGAGCTAGATGCAGAAAAATATTATATTCAATTTGCAACCTGATGGAGGTCAGTATAGATGAACTAACAGAACAAGTCCCACACACTGCTAGAAGGCAAAATATTTTTTCAGAGCTTGATGGCAAAAAATATTATATTCAATTTGCAACCTGATGGAGGTCAGTATAGATGGACTAATAGAACACGTCCCACACACTGCTAGAAGGACAAATATTTTTTCAGAGCTAGATGCAGAAAAATATTATATTCAAATTGCAACCTGATGGAGGTCAGTATAGATGGACTAAAAGAACAAGTCCCACACACTGCTAGAAGGACAAATATTTTTTCAGAGCTAGATGCAGAAAAATATTATATTCAAATTGCAACCTGATGGAGGTCAGTATAGATGGACTAATAGAACAAGTCCCACACACTGCTAGAAGGCCAAATATTTTTTCAGAGCTAGGTGCAGAAAAATATTATATTCAATTTGCAACCTGATGGAGGTCAGTATAGATGGACTAATAGAACAAGTCCCACACACTGCTAGAAAGCCAAATATTTTTTCAGAGCTAGATGCAGAAAAATATTATATTCAATTTGCAACCTGATGGAGGTCAGTATAGATGGACTAATAGAACAAGTCCCACACACAGCTAGAAGCCAAATATTTTTCAGAGCTAGATGCAGAAAAAAATTATATTCAATTTGCAACCTGATGGAGGTCAGTATAGATGGACTAATAGAACAAGTCCCACACACAGCTAGAAGCCCAAATATTTTTTCAGAGGTAGATGCAGAAAAAAATTATATTCAATTTGCAACCTGATGGAGGTCAGTATAGATGGACTAATAGAACAAGTCCCACACACCGCTAGAAGCCCAAATATTTTTTTAGAGCTAGATGCAGAAAAAAATTATATTCAATTTGCAACCTGATGGAGGTCAGTATAGATGGACTAATAGAACAAGTCCCACACACTGCTAGAAGGCCAAATATTTTTTCAGAGCTAGATGCAGAAAAATATTATATTCAATTTGCAACCTGATGGAGGTCAGTATAGATGGACTAACAGAACAAGTCCCACACAATGCCAGAAGGCCAAATATTTTTTCAGAGCTAGATGCAGAAAAATATTATATTCAATTTGCAACCTGATGGAGGTCAGTATAGATGGACTAATAGAACAAGTCCCACACACTGCTAGAAGGCCAAACATTTTTTCAGAGCTAGATGCAGAAAAATATTATATTCAATTTGCAACGTGATGGAGGTCAGTATAGATGGACTAATAGAACAAGTCCCACACACAGCTAGAAGCCCAAATATTTTATCAGAGGTAAATCCAGAAAAATATTATATTCAATTTGCAACCTGATGGAGGTCAGTAAAGATGAACTAATAGAACAAGTCCCACACACTGCTAGAAGGCCAAATATTTTTTCAGAGCTAGATGCATAAAAATATTATATTCAATTTGCAACCTGATGGAGGTCAGTATAGATGGACTAATAGAACAAGTCCCACACACAGCTAGAAGCCAAATATTTTTCAGAGCTAGATGCAGAAAAAAATTATATTCAATTTGCAACCTGATGGAGGTCAGTATAGATGGACTAATAGAACAAGTCCCACACACAGCTAGAAGCCCAAATATTTTTTCAGAGGTAGATGCAGAAAAAAATTATATTCAATTTGCAACCTGATGGAGGTCAGTATAGATGGACTAATAGAACAAGTCCCACACACAGCTAGAAGCCCAAATATTTTTTCAGAGCTAGATGCAGAAAAAAATTATATTCAATTTGCAACCTGATGGAGGTCAGTAGAGATGGACTAATAGAACAAGTCCCATACACTGCTAGAAGACCAAATATTTTTTCAGAGCTAGATGCCGAAAAATATTATATTCAATTTGCAACCTGATGAAGGTCAGTATAGATGGACTAATAGAACAAGTCCCACACACAGCTAGAAGCCCAAATGTTTTTTCAGAGGAAGATGCAGAAAAAAATTATATTCAATTTGCAACCTGATGGAAGTCAGTATAGATGGACTAATAGAACAAGTCCCACACACTGCTAGAAGGCCAAATATTTTTTTCAGAGCTAGATGCAGAAAAATATTATATTCAATTTGCAACCTGATGGAGGTCAGTATAGATGGACTAATAGAACAAGTCCCACACACTGCTAGAAGGCAAAATATTTTTTCAGAGCTTGTTGCCAAAAAATATTATATTCAATTTGCAACCTGATGGAGGTCAGTATAGATGGACTAATAGAACACGTCCCACACACTGCTAGAAGCCCAAATGTTTTTTCAGAGATAGATGCAGAAACAAATTATATTCAATTTGCAACCTGATGGAGGTCAGTATAGATGGACTAATAGAACAAGTCCCACACACTGCTAGAAGGACAAATATTTTTTCAGAGCTAGATGCAGAAAAATATTATATTCAAATTGCAACCTGATGTAGGTCAGTATAGATGGACTAATAGAACAAGTCCCACACACTCCTAGAAGGCCAAATATTTTTTCAGAGCTAGATGCAGAAAAATATTATATTCAATTTGCAACCTGATGGAGGTCAGTATAGATGGACTAATAGAACAAGTCCCACACACTGCTAGAAGGCCAAACATTTTTTCAGAGCTAGATGCAGAAAAATATTATATTCAATTTGCAACGTGATGGAGGTCAGTATAGATGGACTAATAGAACCAGTCCCACACACAGCTAGAAGCCCAAATATTTTATCAGAGGTAAATCCAGAAAAATATTATATTCAATTTGCAACCTGATGGAGGTCAGTATAGATGGACTAATAGAACAAGTCCCACACACTGCTAGAAGGCCAAATATTTTTTCAGAGCTAGATGCAGAAAAATATTATATTCAATTTGCAACCTGATGGAGGTCAGTATAGATGGACTAATAGAACAAGACCCACACACAGCTAGAAACCAAATATTTTTCAGAGCTAGATGCAGAAAAAATTTATATTCAATTTGCAACCTGATGGAGGTCAGTATAGATGGACTAATAGAACAAGTCCCACACACAGCTAGAAGCCCAAATATTTTTTCAGAGGTAGATGCAGAAAAAAATTATATTCAATTTGCAACCTGATGGAGGTCAGTATAGATGGACTAATAGAACAAGTCCCACACACAGCTAGAAGCCCAAATATTTTTTCAGAGCTAGATGCAGAAAAAAATTATATTCAATTTGAAACCTGATGGAGGTCAGTATAGATGGACTAATAGAACAAGTCCCACACACTGCTAGAAGGCCAAATATTTTTTCAGAGCTAGATGCTGAAAAATATTATATTCAATTTGCAACCTGATGGAGGTCAGTATAGATGGACTAATAGAACAAGTCCCACACACAGCTAGAAGCCCAAATGTTTTTTCAGAGGAAGATGCAGAAAAAATTATATTCAATTTGCAACCTGATGGAAGTCAGTATAGATGGACTAATAGAACAAGTCCCACACACTGCTAGAAGGCCAAATATTTTTTTCAGAGCTAGATGCAGAAAAATATTATATTCAATTTGCAACCTAATGGAGGTCAGTATAGATGGACTAATAGAACAAGTCCCACACACTGCTAGAAGGCAAAATATTTTTTCAGAGCTTGATGCCAAAAAATATTATATTCAATTTGCAACCTGATGGAGGTCAGTATAGATGGACTAATAGAACACGTCCCACACACTGCTAGAAGCCCAAATGTTTTTTCAGAGATAGATGCAGAAAAATATTATATTCAATTTGCAACCTGATGGAGGTCCGTATAGATGGACTAATAGAACAAGTCCCACACACTGCTAGAAGGCCAAATATTTTTTCAGAGCTAGATGCAGAAAAATATTATATTCAATTTGCAACCTGATGGAGGTCAGTATAGATGGACTAATAGAACAAGTCCCACACACTGCTAGAAGCCCAAATATTTTTTCAGAGCTAGATGCAGAAAAATATTATATTCAATTTGCAACCTGATGGAGGTCAGTATAGATGGACTAATAGAACAAGTCCCACACACTGCTAGAAGGCCAAATATTTTTTCAGAGCTAGATGCAGAAAAAAATTATATTCAATTTGCAACCTGATGGAGGTCAGTATAGATGGACTAATAGAACAAGTCCCACACACTGCTAGAAGGCCTAATATTTTTTCAGAGCTAGATGCAGAAAAATATTATATTCAATTTGCAACCTGATGGAGGTCAGTATAGATGGACTAATAGTACAAGTCCCACACACTACTAGAAGCCCAAATATTTTTTCAGAGGTAGATGCAGAAAAAAATTATATTCAATTTGCAACCATGTGGAGTTCAGTATAGATGGACTAATAGAACAAGTCCCACACACTGCTAGAAGCCCAAATATTTTTTCAGAGCTAGATGCAGAAAAAAATTATATTCAATTTGCAACCTGATGGAGGTCAGTATAGATGAACTAATAGAACCAGTCCCACACACTGCTAGAAGGCCAAATATTTTTTCAGAGCTAGGTGCAGAAAAATATTATATTCAATTTGCAACCTGATGGAGGTCAGTATAGATGGACTAATAGAACAAGTCCCACACACTGCTAGAAGGCCAAATATTTTTTCAGAGCTAGATGCAGAAAAATATTATATTCAATTTGCAACCTGATGGAGGTCAGTATAGATGGACTAATAGAACAAGTCCCACACACTGCTAGAAGCCCAAATATTTTTTCAGAGCTAGATGCAGAAAAATATTATATTCAATTTGCAACCTGATGGAGGTCAGTATAGATGGACTAATAGAACAAGTCCCACACACTGCTAGAAGGTAAAAACATTTTTTCAGAGCTAGATGCAGAAAAATATTATATTCAATTTGCAACGTGATGGAGGTCAGTATAGATGGACTAATAGAACAAGTCCCACACACAGCTAGAAGCCCAAATATTTTATCAGAGGTAAATCCAGAAAAATATTATATTCAATTTGCAACCTGATGGAGGTCCGTATAGATGGACTAATAGAACAAGTCCCACACACTGCTAGAAGCCCAAATATTTTTTCAGAGGTAGATGCAGAAAAAAATTATCTTCAATTTGCAACCTGATGGAGGTCAGTATAGATGGACTAATAGAACAAGTCCCACACACAGCTAGAAGCCCAAATATTTTTTCAGAGCTAGATGCAGAAAAAAATTATATTCAATTTGCAACCTGATGGAGGTCAGTATAGATGGACTAATAGAACAAGTCCCACACACTGCTAGAAGGCCAAATATTTTTTCAGAGCTAGATGCAGAAAAATATTATATTAAATTTGCAACCTGATGGAGGTCAGTATAGATGGACTAACAGAACAAGTCCCACACACTGCTAGAAGCCCAAATATTTTTTCAGAGCTAGATGCAGAAAAATATTATATTGAATTTGCAACCTGATGGAGGTCAGTATAGATGGACTAATAGAACAAGTCCCACACACTGCTAGAAGGCAAAATATTTTTTCAGAGCTAGATGCCGAAAAATATTATATTCAATTTGCAACCTGATGGAGGTCAGTATAGATGGACTAACAGAACAAGTCCCACACACTGCTAGAAGCCCAAATATTTTTTCAGAGCTAGATGCAGAAAAATATTATATTCAATTTGCAACCTGATGGAGGTCAGTATAGATGGACTAATAGAACAAGTCCCACATACTGCTAGAAGGCAAAATATTTTTTCAGAGCTTGATGCCAAAAAATATTATATTCAATTTGCAACCTGATGGAGGTCAGTATAGATGGACTAATAGAACACGTCCCACACACTGCTAGAATCCCAAATGTTTTTTCAGAGATAGATGCAGAAACAAATTATATTCAATTTGCAACCTGATGGAGGTCAGTATAGATGGACTAATAGAATAAGTCCCACACACTGCTAGAAGGCCAAATATTTTTTCAGAGCTAGATGCAGAAAAATATTATATTCAATTTGCAACCTGATGGAGGTCAGTATAGATGGACTAATAGAACAAGTCCCACACACTGCTAGAAGGCCAAATATTTTTTCAGAGCTAGATGCAGAAAAATATTCTATTCAATTTGCAACCTGATGGAGGTCAGTATAGATGGACTAATAGAACAAGTCCCACACACTGCTAGAAGCCCAAATATTTTTTCAGAGCTAGATGCAGAAAAATATTATATTCAATTTGCAACCTGATGGAGGTCAGTATAGATGGACTAATAGAACAAGTCCCACACACTGCTAGAATGCCCGTGAGGCATTCAGAGTTAAATTAGAAAATCAATTTGCACAAAAAAGCTCCAGAGAGGTGTGGGCTGGAATGAAGCTAGTGACTGGGTTTAAGGCAAGGTCGGAGCAGGGGGTTGGTGGACTTAGAATGGCTAATGAAATGAATGAGTTCTTCAATAGATTCAGCAATAAAGGTGCGGTAGCAGCAGGGAAGGGGGAGGAGGCCGGGGAACAACTAGCTAAATTAACAAGGGGTGAAATAGATCATTTCTCGGTCTCCAAAAATGACGTGAGGGACCAGTTTAGTAAGCTGGCCATTGGCAAAGCAGCAGGGCCTGACGGTCTCAGTCCACGTGTCCTCAGAGTGTGTGCAAATGAGTTGTGTACTGTCTTCCAGCATCTCTTTAACCAGAGCTTACAATCAAAGAGAGTACCAGTGCTATGGAAGACTTCCTGCCTGGTGCCGATTCCCAAGACTACCTTCCCGGCTTCCCCGGGGGACTATAGACCGGTGGCCTTAACATCGCATGCGATGAAGTCCTTGGAGAGAATAGTACTTGCTCACTTGTGTCCGAGGGTGATGGCGCATACTGATGCTCTTCAGTTTGCGTACCGGCAGGGACTGGGGGTGGACGATGCTGTAGCGTATCTGCTACAAACAGTACATTCCTTTTTGGACAATGATGGAACCACAGTGCGTGCTTTGTTCTTTGATTTCTCTAGTGCGTTCAACACATTACAGCCACTCTTACTGCGTGGAAAGTTGATTAAAATGGCGGTGGATGAGGGACTTGTGAATTGGATAATTGACTACCTGTCGGATAGGCCACAGTTTGTTAGGTGGGGGACGGCTACATCAGATAGTGTACTGAGCAGTGTCGGAGCCCCGCAGGGAACAGTGCTGTCGCCATTCCTCTTTACATTGTACACAGCTGACTTTCAGTATAAATCAGACCATTGTCACCTCCAGAAGTACTCGGATGACTCTGTGATAGTTGGCGGTATTGGGAAGGACCAGGATGAAGAGGAATATAGAAGGGTGGTTGCGGACTTTGTAGTATGGTGCCAGGCTAACCATCTAGAACTAAATGTTAAGAAAACCAGGGAGTTGGTGATGAGCTATGGAAGGTGCAAGAAGGTATGCCTACCTGTTACCATTGACGGTCAGGATGTGGAGATGGTGGACAGTTTCAAATATTTGGGGGTTTACCTGGATAGCAAGCTAGACTGGAAGTGCCACATGGAGAAGGTCTACAAGAAGGGGATGAGTAGATTGTACTTCCTAAGGAAGTTAAGGTCTTTTAATGTGTGTGGCAAAATGCTTGAGGTGTTCTACCAATCCATTGTGGCTAGTGTCACCTTTGCGGCAATAATTTGCTGGGGTAACAGTGTGCGTGTTGCTGACGCCAACAAGCTCAACAAACTTATAAAGAAGGCTAGCGCGACGGTGGGCCTACAGCTTGGGACTTTTGAAGAGGTGGTAGAGGATAGGATTAAGAAGAAGTGCAGAGCTATAATGGGCAACAACACACACCCGCTTTATGAACTGTTTGCGAAACAGAAGAGCACATTCAGCAATCGCCTAATACAACTAAGGTGTAAAAAGGAAAAATACAGGAGATCGTTTGTTCCAACAGCTATGGGGGTGTTTAACAAATGTCTGAAAAGCAATGTCTAAAGCATTCCAAATGTTATGTTATTATATGTGTCATGTTCGAGATCTGTGTTCTGCTGCTGTGATACCGCAATTTCCTCCGGGATAAAAAAATAAAGTATATCTTAGAAGGCCAAATATTTTTTCAGAGCTAGATGCAGAAAAAAATTATATTCAATTTGCAACCTGATGGAGGTCAGTATAGATGGACTAATAGAACAAGTCCCACACACTGCTAGAAGGCCTAATATTTTTTCAGAGCTAGATGCAGAAAAATATTAAATTCAATTTGCAACCTGATGGAGGTCAGTATAGATGGACTAATAGTACAAGTCCCACACACTGCTAGAAGCCCAAATATTTTTTCAGAGGTAGATGCAGAAAAAAATTATATTCAATTTGCAACCATGTGGAGTTCAGTATAGATGGACTAATAGAACAAGTCCCACACACTGCTAGAAGCCCAAATATTTTTTCAGAGCTAGATGCAGAAAAAAATTATATTCAATTTGCAACCTGATGGAGGTCAGTATAGATGAACTAATAGAACAAGTCCCACACACTGCTAGAAGGCCAAATATTTTTTCAGAGCTAGATGCAGAAAAATATTATATTCAATTTGCAACCTGATGGAGGTCAGTATAGATGGACTAATAGAACAAGTCCCACACACTGCTAGAAGGCCAAATATTTTTTCAGAGCTAGATGCAGAAAAATATTATATTCAATTTGCAACCTGATGGAGGTCAGTATAGATGGACTAATTGAACAAGTCCCACACACTGCTAGAAGCCCAAATATTTATTCAGAGCTAGATGCAGAAAAATATTATATTCAATTTGCAACCTGATGGAGGTCAGTATAGATGGACTAATAGAACAAGTCCCACACACAGCTAGAAGCCCAAATATTTTTTCAGAGGTAGATGCAGAAAAAAATTATCTTCAATTTGCAACCTGATGGAGGTCAGTATAGATGGACTAATAGAACAAGTCCCACACACAGCTAGAAGCCCAAATATTTTTTCAGAGCTAGATGCAGAAAAAAATTATATTCAATTTGCAACCTGATGGAGGTCAGTATAGATGGACTAATAGAACAAGTCCCACACACTGCTAGAAGGCCAAATATTTTTTCAGAGCTAGATGCAGAAAAAAATTATATTCAATTTGCAACCTGATGGAGGTCAGTATAGATGGACTAATAGAACAAGTCCCGCACACTGCTAGAAGGCCTAATATTTTTTCAGAGCTAGATGCAGAAAAATATTATATTCAATTTGCAACCTGATGGAGGTCAGTATAGATGGACTAACAGAACAAGTCCCACACACAGCTAGAAGCCAAATATTTTTCAGAGCTAGATGCAGAAAAAAATTATATTCAATTTTCAACCTGATGGAGGTCAGTATAGATGGCTAATAGAACTAGTCCCACACACAGCTAGAAGCCCAAATATTTTTTCAGAGGCAGATGCAGAAAAAAATTATCTTCAATTTGCAACCTGATGGAGGTCAGTATAGATGGACTAATAGAACAAGTCCCACACACAGCTAGAAGCCCAAATATTTTTTCAGAGCTAGATGCAGAAAAAAATTATATTCAATTTGCAACCTGATGGAGGTGAGTATAGATGGACTAATAGAACAAGTCCCACACACTGCTAGAAGGCCAAATATTTTTTCAGAGCTAGATGCAGAAAAATATTATATTCAATTTGCAACCTGATGGAGGTCAGTATAGATGGACTAACAGAACAAGTCCCACACACTGCTAGAAGGCCAAATATTTTTTCAGAGCTAGATGCAGAAAAATATTATATTCAATTTGCAACCTGATGGAGGTCAGTATAGATGGACTAATAGAACAAGTCCCACACACTGCTAGAAAGCAAAATATTTTTTCAGAGCTAGATGCCGAAAATTATTATATTCAATTTGCAACCTGATGGAGGTCAGTATAGATGGACTAATAGAACAAGTCCCACACACAGCTAGAAGCCCAAATGTTTTTTCATAGGAAGATGCAGAAAAAAATTATCTTCAATTTGCAACCTGATGGAGGTCAGTATAGATGGACTAATAGAACAAGTCCCACACACAGCTAGAAGCCCAAATATTTTTTCAGAGCTAGATGCAGAAAAAAATTATATTCAATTTGCAACCTGATGGAGGTCAGTATAGATGGACTAATAGAGCAAGTCCCACACACTGCTAGAAGGCCAAATATTTTTTCAGAGCTAGATGCAGAAAAATATTATATTCAATTTGCAACCTGATGGAGGTCAGTATAGATGGACTAACAGAACAAGTCCCACACACTGCTAGAAGGCCAAATATTTTATCAGAGCTAGATGCAGAAATATATTATATTCAATTTGCAACCTGATGGAGGTCAGTATAGATGGACTAACAGAACAAGGCCCACACACTGCTAGAAGGCCAAATATTTTTTCAGAGCTAGATGCAGAAAAATATTATATTCAATTTGCAACCTGATGGAGGTCGGTATAGATGGATTAATAGAACAAGTCCCACACACTGCTAGAAGGCAAAATATTTTTTCAGAGCTAGATGCCGAAAAATATTATTTTCAATTTGCAACCTGATGGAGGTCAGTATAGATGGACTAATAGAACAAGTCCCACACACAGCTAGAAGCCCAAATGTTTTTTCAGAGGAAGATGCAGAAAAAATTATATTCAATTTGCAACCTGATGGAAGTCAGTATAGATGGACTAATAGAACAAGTCCCACACACTGCTAGAAGGCCAAATATTTTTTTCAGAGCTAGATGCAGAAAAATATTATATTCAATTTGCAACCTGATGGAGGTCAGTATAGATGGACTAATAGAACAAGTCCCACACACTGCTAGAAGACCAAATATTTTTTCAGAGCTAGATGCAGAAAAATATTATATTCAATTTGCAACCTGATGGAGGTCAGTATAGATGGACTAATAGAACAAGTCCCACACACAGCTAGAAGCCAAATATTTTTCAGAGCTAGATGCAGAAAAAAATTATATTCAATTTGCAACCTGATGGAGGTCAGTATAGATGGACTAATAGAACAAGTCCCACACACAGCTAGAAACCCAAATATTTTTTCAGAGGCAGATGCAGAAAAAAAATTATCTTCAATTTGCAACCTGATGGAGGTCAGTATAGATGGACTAATAGAACAAGTCCCACACACAGCTAGAAGCCCAAATATTTTTTCAGAGCTAGATGCAGAAAAACATTATATTCAATTTGCAACCTGATGGAGGTCAGTATAGATGGACTAATAGAACAAGTCCCACACACTGCTACAAGGCCAAATATTTTTTCAGAGCTAGATGCAGAAAAATATTATATTCAATTTGCAACCTGATGGAGGTCAGTATAGATGGACTAACAGAACAAGTCCCACACACTGCTAGAAGGCCAAATATTTTTTCAGAGCTAGATGCAGAAAAATATTATATTCAATTTGCAACCTGATGGAGGTCAGTATAGATGGACTAATAGAACAAGTCCCACACACAGCTAGAAGCCAAATATTTTTCAGAGCTAGATGCAGAAAAAAATTATATTCAATTTGCAACCTGATGGAGGTCAGTATAGATGGACTAATAGAACAAGTCCCACACACAGCTAGAAACCCAAATATTTTTTCAGAGGCAGATGCAGAAAAAAAATTATCTTCAATTTGCAACCTGATGGAGGTCAGTATAGATGGACTAATAGAACAAGTCCCACACACAGCTAGAAGCCCAAATATTTTTTCAGAGCTAGATGCAGAAAAAAATTATATTCAATTTGCAACCTGATGGAGGTCAGTATAGATGGACTAATAGAACAAGTCCCACACACAGCTAGAAGCCCAAATATTTTTTCAGAGCTAGATGCAGAAAAATATTATATTCAATTTGCAACCTGATGGAGGTCAGTATAGATGGACTAATAGAACAAGTCCCACACACTGCTAGAAGGCAAAATATTTTTTCAGAGCTAGATGCCGAAAAATATTATATTCAATTTGCAACCTGATGGAGGTCAGTATAGATGGACTAATAGAACAAGTCCCACACACAGCTAGAAGCCCAAAAGTTTTTTCAGAGGAAGATGCAGAAAAAAATTATATTCAATTTGCAACCTGATGGAAGTCAGTATAGATGGACTAATAGAACAAGTCCCACACACTGCTAAAAGGCCAAATATTTTTTTCAGAGCTAGATGCAGAAAAATATTATATTCAATTTGCAACCTGATGGAGGTCAGTATAGATGGACTAATAGAACAAGTCCCACACACTGCTAGAAGGCAAAATATTTTTTCAGAGCTTGATGCCAAAAAATATTATATTCAATTTGCAACCTGATGGAGGTCAGTATAGATGGACTAATAGAACACGTCCCACACACTGATAGAATCCCAAATGTTTTTTCAGAGATAGATGCAGAAACAAATTATATTCAATTTGCAACCTGATGGAGGTCAGTATAGATGGACTAATAGAACAAGTCCCACACACTGCTAGAAGGCCAAATATTTTTTCAGAGCTAGATGCAGAAAAATATTATATTCAAATTGCAACCTGATGGAGGTCAGTATAGATGGACTAATAGAACAAGTCTCACACACTGCTAGAAGGCCAAATATTTTTTCAGAGCTAGATGCAGAAAAATATTATATTCAATTTGCAACCTGATGGAGGTCAGTATAGATGGACTAATAGAACACGTCCCACACACTGCTAGAATCCCAAATGTTTTTTCAGAGATAGATGCAGAAACAAATTATATTCAATTTGCAACCTGATGGAGGTCAGTATAGATGGACTAATAGAACTAGTCCCACACACTGCTAGAAGGCCAAATATTTTTTCAGAGCTAGATGCAGAAAAATATTATATTCAAATTGCAACCTGATGGAGGTCAGTATAGATGGACTAATAGAACAAGTCCCACACACTGCTAGAAGGCCAAATATTTTTTCAGAGCTAGATGCAGAAAAATATTATATTCAATTTGCAACCTGATGGAGGTCAGTATAGATGGACTAATAGAACAAGTCCCACAAACTGTTAGAAGCCCAAATATTTTTTCAGAGCTAGATGCAGAAAAATATTATATTCAATTTGCAACCTGATGGAGGTCAGTATAGATGGACTAATAGCACAAGTCCCACACACTGCTAGAAGGCCAAATATTTTTTCAGAGCTAGATGCAGAAAAAAATTATATTCAATTTGCAACCTGATGTAGGTCAGTATAGATGGACTAATATAACAAGTCCCACACACTGCTAGAAGTCCTAATATTTTTTCAGAGCTAGATGCAGAAAAATATTATATTCAATTTGCAACCTGATGGAGGTCAGTATAGATGGACTAATAGTACAAGTCCCACACACAGCTAGAAGCCCAAATATTTTTTCAGAGGTAGATGCAGAAAAAAATTATATTCAATTTGCAACCATGTGGAGTTCAGTATAGATGGACTACTAGAACAAGTCCCACACACTGCTAGAAGCCCAAATATTTTTTCAGAGCTAGATGCAGAAAAAAATTATATTCAATTTGCAACCTGATGGAGGTCAGTATAGATGAACTAATAGAACAAGTCCCACACACTGCTAGAAGGCCAAATATTTTTTCAGAGCTAGATGCAGAAAAATATTATATTCAATTTGCAACCTGATGGAGGTCAGTATAGATGGACTAATAGAAAAAGTCCCACACACTGCTAGAAGCCCAAATATTTTTTCAGAGCTAGATGCAGAAAAATATTATATTCAATTTGCAACCTGATGGAGGTCAGTATAGATGGACTAATAGAACAAGTCCCACACACTGCTAGAAGGCCAAACATTTTTTCAGAGCTAGATGCAGAAAAATATTATATTCAATTTGCAACGTGATGGAGGTCAGTATAGATGGACTAATAGAACAAGTCCCACACACAGCTAGAAGCCCAAATATTTTATCAGAGGTAAATCCAGAAAAATATTATATTCAATTTGCAACCTGATGGAGGTCAGTATAGATGGACTAATAGAACAAGTCCCACACACTGCTAGAAGGCCAAATATTTTTTCAGAGCTAGATGCAGAAAAATATTATATTCAATTTGCAACCTGATGGAGGTCAGTATAGATGGACTAATAGAACAAGTCCCACACACAGCTAGAAGCCAAATATTTTTCAGAGCTAGATGCAGAAAAAAATTATATTCAATTTGCAACCTGATGGAGGTCAGTATAGATGGACTAATAGAACAAGTCCCACACACAGCTAGAAACCCAAATATTTTTTCAGAGGCAGATGCAGAAAAAAATTAGCTTCAATTTGCAACCTGATGGAGGTCAGTATAGATGGACTAATAGAACAAGTCCCACACACACAGCTAGAAGCCCAAATATTTTTTCAGAGCTAGATGCAGAAAAAAATTATATTCAATTTGCAACCTGATGGAGGTCAGTATAGATGGACTAATAGAACAAGTCCCACACACTGCTAGAACGCCAAATATTTTTTCAGAGCTAGATGCAGAAAAATATTATATTCAATTTGCAACCTGATGGAGGTCAGTATAGATGGACTAATAGAACAAGTCCCACACACTGCTAGAAGCCCAAATATTTTTTCAGAGCTAGATGCAGAAAAATATTATATTCAATTTGCAACCTGATGGAGGTCAGTATAGATGGACTAATAGAACAAGTCCCACACACTGCTAGAAGGCCAAATATTTTTTCAGAGCTAGATGCAGAAAAATATTATATTCAATTTGCAACCTGATGGAGGTCAGTATAGATGGACTAATAGAAAAAGTCCCACACACAGCTAGAAGCCAAATATTTTTCAGAGCTAGATGCAGAAAAAAATTATATTCAATTTGCAACCTGATGGAGGTCAGTATAGATGGACTAATAGAACAAGTCCCACACACAGCTAGAAGCCCAAATATTTTTTCAGAGCTAGATGCATAAAAATGTTATATTCAATTTGCAACCTGATGGAGGTCAGTATAGATGAACTAATAGAACAAGTCCCACACACTGCTAGAATGCCAAATATTTTTTCAGAGCTAGATGCAGAAAAATATTATATTCAATTTGCAACCTGATGGAGGTCAGTATAGATGGACTAATAGAACAAGTCCCACAGACTGCTAGAAGCCCAAATATTTTTTCAGAGCTAGATGCAGAAAAATATTATATTCAATTTGCAACCTGATGGAGGTCAGTATAGATGGACTAATAGAACAAGTCCCACACACTGCTAGAAGCCCAAATATTTTTTCAGAGCTAGATGCAGAAAAAAATTATATTCAATTTGCAACCTGATGGAGGTCAGTATAGATGGACTAATAGAACAAGTCCCACACACTGCTAGAAGCCCAAATATTTTTTCAGAGCTAGATGCAGAAAAATATTATATTCAATTTGCAACCTGATGGAAGTGAGTATAGATGGACTAATAGAACAAGTCCCGCACACTGCTAGAAGGCCAAATATTTTTTCACAGCTAGATGCAGAAAAATATTATATTCAATTTGCAACCTGATGGAAGTCAGTATAGATGGACTAATAGAACAAGTCCCACACACTGCTAGAAGCCCAAATGTTTTTTCAGAGATAGATGCAGAAACAAATTATATTCAATTTGCAACTTGATGGAGGTCAGTATAGATGGACTAATAGAACAAGTCCCACACACTGCTAGAAGGCCAAATATTTTTTCAGAGCTAGATGCAGAAAAATATTATATTCAAATTGCAACCTGATGGAGGTCAGTATAGATGGACTAATAGAACAAGTCCCACACACTGCTAGAACGCCAAATATTTTTTCAGAGCTAGATGCAGAAAAATATTATATTCAATTTGCAACCTGATGGAGGTCAGTATAGATGGACTAATAGAACAAGTCCCACACACTGCTAGAAGCCCAAATATTTTTTCAGAGCTAGATGCAGAAAAATATTATATTCAATTTGCAACCTGATGGAGGTCAGTATAGATGGACTAATAGAACAAGTCCCACACACTGCTAGAAGGCCAAATATTTTTTCAGAGCTAGATGCAGAAAAATATTATATTCAATTTGCAACCTGATGGAGGTCAGTATAGATGGACTAATAGAAAAAGTCCCACACACAGCTAGAAGCCAAATATTTTTCAGAGCTAGATGCAGAAAAAAATTATATTCAATTTGCAACCTGATGGAGGTCAGTATAGATGGACTAATAGAACAAGTCCCACACACAGCTAGAAGCCCAAATATTTTTTCAGAGCTAGATGCAGAAAAATGTTATATTCAATTTGCAACCTGATGGAGGTCAGTATAGATGAACTAATAGAACAAGTCCCACACACTGCTAGAATGCCAAATATTTTTTCAGAGCTAGATGCAGAAAAATATTATATTCAATTTGCAACCTGATGGAGGTCAGTATAGATGGACTAATAGAACAAGTCCCACAGACTGCTAGAAGCCCAAATATTTTTTCAGAGCTAGATGCAGAAAAATATTATATTCAATTTGCAACCTGATGGAGGTCAGTATAGATGGACTAATAGAACAAGTCCCACACACTGCTAGAAGCCCAAATATTTTTTCAGAGCTAGATGCAGAAAAAAATTATATTCAATTTGCAACCTGATGGAGGTCAGTATAGATGGACTAATAGAACAAGTCCCACACACTGCTAGAAGCCAAAATATTTTTTCAGAGCTAGATGCAGAAAAATGTTATATTCAATTTGCAACCTGATGGAAGTGAGTATAGATGGACTAATAGAACAAGTCCCGCACACTGCTAGAAGGCCAAATATTTTTTCACAGCTAGATGCAGAAAAATATTATATTCAATTTGCAACCTGATGGAAGTCAGTATAGATGGACTAATAGAACAAGTCCCACACACTGCTAGAAGCCCAAATGTTTTTTCAGAGATAGATGCAGAAACAAATTATATTCAATTTGCAACTTGATGGAGGTCAGTATAGATGGACTAATAGAACAAGTCCCACACACTGCTAGAAGGCCAAATATTTTTTCAGAGCTAGATGCAGAAAAATATTATATTCAAATTGCAACCTGATGGAGGTCAGTATAGATGGACTAATAGAACAAGTCCCACACACTGCTAGAACGCCAAATATTTTTTCAGAGCTAGATGCAGAAAAATATTATATTCAATTTGCAACCTGATGGAGGTCAGTATAGATGGACTAATAGAACAAGTCCCACACACTGCAAGAAGCCCAAATATTTTTTCAGAGCTAGATGCAGAAAAATATTATATTCAATTTGCAACCTGATGGAGGTCAGTATAGATGGACTAATAGAACAAGTCCCACACACTGCTAGAAGGCAAAATATTTTTTCAGAGCTAGATGCAGAAAAATATTATATTCAATTTGCAACCTGATGGAGGTCAGTATAGATGGACTAATAGAAAAAGTCCCACACACAGCTAGAAGCCAAATATTTTTCAGAGCTAGATGCAGAAAAAAATTATATTCAATTTGCAACCTGATGGAGGTCAGTATAGATGGACTAATAGAACAAGTCCCACACACAGCTAGAAGCCCAAATATTTTTTCAGAGCTAGATGCAGAAAAATGTTATATTCAATTTGCAACCTGATGGAGGTCAGTATAGATGGACTAATAGAACAAGTCCCACACACTGCTAGAAGGCCAAATATTTTTTCAGAGCTAGATGCAGAAAAATATTATATTCAATTTGCAACCTGATGGAGGTCAGTATAGATGGACTAATAGAACAAGTTCCACACACTGCTAGAAGGCCAAACATTTTTTCAGAGCTATATGCAGAAAAATATTATATTCAATTTGCAACGTGATGGAGGTCAGTATAGATGGACTAATAGAACAAGTCCCACACACAGCTAGAAGCCCAAATATTTTATCAGAGGTAAATCCAGAAAAATATTATATTCAATTTGCAACCTGATGGAGGTCAGTATAGATGGACTAATAGAACAAGTCCCACACACTGCTAGAAGGCAAAATATTTTTTCAGAGCTTGATGCCAAAAAATATTATATTCAATTTGCAACCTGATGGAGGTCAGTATAGATGGACTAATAGAACACGTCCCACACACTGATAGAATCCCAAATGTTTTTTCAGAGATAGATGCAGAAACAAATTATATTCAATTTGCAACCTGATGGAGGTCAGTATAGATGGACTAATAGAACAAGTCCCACACACTGCTAGAAGGCCAAATATTTTTTCAGAGCTAGATGCAGAAAAATATTATATTCAAATTGCAACCTGATGGAGGTCAGTATAGATGGACTAATAGAACAAGTCCCACAAACTGCTAGAAGGCCAAATATTTTTCCAGAGCTAGATGCAGAAAAATATTATATTCAATTTGCAACCTGATGGAGGTCAGTGTAGATGGACTAATAGAACAAGTCCCACACACTGCTAGAAGCCCAAATATTTTTTCAGAGCTAGATGCAGAAAAATATTATATTCAATTTGCAACCTGATGGAGGTCAGTATAGATGGACTAATAGAACAAGTCCCACACACTGCTAGAAGCCCAAATATTTTTTCAGAGCTAGATGCAGAAAAATATTATATTCAATTTGCAACCTGATGGAGGTCAGTATAGATGGACTAATAGAACAAGTCCCACACACGGCTAGAAGGCCAAATATTTTTTCAGAGCTAGATGCAGAAAAAAATTATATTCAATTTGCAACCTGATGGAGGTCAGTATAGATGGACTAATAGAACAAGTCCCACACACTGCTAGAAGGCCTAATATTTTTTCAGAGCTAGATGCAGAAAAATATTATATTCAATTTGCAACCTGATGGAGGTCAGTATAGATGGACTAATAGTACAAGTCCCACACACTGCTAGAAGCCCAAATATTGTTTCAGAGGTAGATGCAGAAAAAAATTATATTCAATTTGCAACCATGTGGAGTTCAGTATAGATGGACTAATAGAACAAGTCCCACACACTGCTAGAAGCCCAAATATTTTTTCAGAGCTAGATGCAGAAAAAAATTATATTCAATTTGCAACCTGATGGAGGTCAGTATAGATGAACTAATAGAACAAGTCCCACACACTGCTAGAAGGCCAAATATTTTTTCAGAGCTAGATGCAGAAAAATATTATGTTCAATTTGCAACCTGATGGAGGTCAGTATAGATGGACTAATAGAACAAGTCCCACACACTGCTAGAAGCCCAAATATTTTTTTCAGAGCTAGATGCAGAAAAATATTATATTCAATTTGCAACCTGATGGAGGTCAGTATAGATGGACTAATAGAACAAGTCCCACACACTGCTAGAAGCCCAAATATTTTTTCAGAGCTAGATGCAGAAAAAAATTATATTCAATTTGCAACCTGATGGAGGTCAGTATAGATGGACTAATAGAACAAGTCCCACACACTGCTAGAAGCCCAAATATTTTTTCAGAGCTAGATGCAGAAAAATATTATATTCAATTTGCAACCTGATGGAATTGAGTATAGATGGACTAATAGAACAAGTCCCACACACTGCTAGAAGGCCAAATATTTTTTCAGAGCTAGATGCAGAAAAATATTATATTCAATTTGCAACCCGATGGAAGTCAGTATAGATGGACTAATAGAACAAGTCCCACACACTCGTAGAAGCCCAAATGTTTTTTCAGAGATAGATGCAGAAACAAATTATATTCAATTTGCAACTTGATGGAGGTCAGTATAGATGGACTAATAGAACAAGTCCCACACACTGCTAGAAGGCCAAATATTTTTTCAGAGCTAGATGCAGAAAAATATTATATTCAATTTGCAACCTGATGGAGGTCAGTATAGATGGACTAATAGAACAAGTCCCACACACTGCTAGAAGCCCAAATATTTTTTCAGAGCTAGATGCAGAAAAATATTATATTCAATTTGCAACCTGATGGAGGTCAGTATAGATGGACTAATAGAACAAGTCCCACACACTGCTAGAAGGCCAAATATTTTTTCAGAGATAGATGCAGAAAAATATTATATTCAATTTGCAACCTGATGGAGGTCAGTATAGATGGACTAATAGAACAAGTCCCACACACAGCTAGAAGCCAAATATTTTTCAGAGCTAGATGCAGAAAAAAATTATATTCAATTTGCAACTTGATGGAGGTCAGTATAGATGGACTAATAGAACAAGTCCCACACACAGCTAGAAGCCCAAATATTTTTTCAGAGCTAGATGCAGAAAAATGTTATATTCAATTTGCAACCTGATGGAGGTCAGTATAGATGGACTAATAGAACAAGTCCCACACACTGCTAGAAGGCCAAATATTTTTTCAGAGCTAGATGCAGAAAAATATTATATTCAATTTGCAACCTGATGGAGGTCAGTATAGATGGACTAATAGAACAAGTCCCACACACTGCTAGAAGGCCAAACATTTTTTCAGAGCTAGATGCAGAAAAATGTTATATTCAATTTGCAACGTGATGGAAGTCAGTATAGATGGACTAATAGAACAAGTCCCACACACAGCTAGAAGCCCAAATATTTTATCAGAGGTAAATCCAGAAAAATATTATATTCAATTTGCAACCTGATGGAGGTCAGTATAGATGGACTAATAGAACAAGTCCCACACACTGCTAGAAGGCCAAATATTTTTTCAGAGCTAGATGCAGAAAAATATTATATTCAATTTGCAACCTGATGGAGGTCAGTATAGATGGACTAATAGAACAATTCCCACACACTGCTAGAAGGCAAAATATTTTTTCAGAGCTTGATGCCAAAAAATATTATATTCAATTTGCAACCTGATGGAGGTCAGTATAGATGGACTAATAGAACACGTCCCACACACTGATAGAATCCCAAATGTTTTTTCAGAGGTAGATGCAGAAACAAATTATATTCAATTTGCAACCTGATGGAGGTCAGTATAGATGGACTAATAGAACAAGTCCCACACACTGCTAGAAGGCCAAATATTTTTTCAGAGCTAGATGCAGAAAAATATTATAATCAAATTGCAACCTGATGGAGGTCAGTATAGATGGACTAATAGAACAAGTCCCACACACTGCTAGAAGGCCAAATATTTTTTCAGAGCTAGATGCAGAAAAATATTATATTCAATTTGCAACCTGATGGAGGTCAGTATAGATGGACTAATAGAACAAGTCCCGCACACTGCTAGAAGCCCAAATATTTTTTCAGAGCTAGATGCAGAAAAATATTATATTCAATTTGCAACCTGATGGAGGTCAGTATAGATGGACTAATAGAACAAGTCCCACACACTGCTAGAAGGCCAAATATTTTTTCAGAGCTAGATGCAGAAAAAAATTATATTCAATTTGCAACCTGATGGAGGTCAGTATAGATGGACTAATAGAACAAGTCCCACACACTGCTAGAAGCCCAAATATTTTTTCAGAGCTAGATGCAGAAAAATATTATATTCAATTTGCAACCTGATGGAGGTCAGTATAGATGAACTAATAGAACAAGTCCCACACACTGCTAGAAGCCCAAATATTTTTTCAGAGCTAGATGCAGAAAAATATTATATTCAATTTGCAACCTGATGGAGGTCAGTATAGATGGACTAATAGAACAAGTCCCACACACTGCTAGAAGCTCAAATATTTTTTCAGAGCTAGATGCAGAAAAAAATTATATTCAATTTGCAACCTGATGGAGGTCAGTATAGATGGACTAATAGAACAAGTCCCACACACTGCTAGAAGCCCAAATATTTTTTCAGAGCTAGATGCAGAAAAATATTATATTCAATTTGCAACCTGATGGAAGTGAGTATAGATGGACCAATAGAACAAGTCCCACACACTGCTAGAAGGCCAAATATTTTTTCAGAGCTAGATGCAGAAAAATATTATATTCAATTTGCAACCTGATGGAAGTCAGTATAGATGGACTAATAGAACAAGTCCCACACACTGCTAGAAGCCCAAATGTTTTTTCAGAGATAGATGCAGAAACAAATTATATTCAATTTGCAACTTGATGGAGGTCAGTATAGATGGACTAATAGAACAAGTCCCACACACTGCTAGAAGGCCAAATATTTTTTCAGAGCTAGATGCAGAAAAATATTATATTCAATTTGCAACCTGATGGAGGTCAGTATAAATGGACTAATAGAACAAGTCCAACACACTGCTAGAAGCCCAAATATTTTTTCAGAGCTAGATGCAGAAAAATATTATATTCAATTTGCAACCTGATGGAGGTCAGTATAGATGGACTAATAGAACAAGTCCCACACACAGCTAGAAGCCAAATATTTTTCAGAGCTAGATGCAGAAAAAAATTATATTCAATTTGCAACCTGATGGAGGTCAGTATAGATGGGCTAATAGAAAAAGTCCCACACACAGCTAGAAGCCCAAATATTTTTTCAGAGCTAGATGCAGAAAAATGTTATATTCAATTTGCAACCTGATGGAAGTCAGTATAGATGAACTAATAGAACAAGTCCCACACACTGCTAGAAGGCCAAATATTTTTTCAGAGCTAGATGCAGAAAAATTTTATATTCAATTTGCAACCTGATGGAGGTCAGTATAGATGGACTAATAGAACAAGTCCCACACACAGCTAGAAGCCAAATATTTTTCAGAGCTAGATGCAGAAAAAAATTATATTCAATTTGCAACCTGATGGAGGTCAGTATAGATGGGCTAATAGAAAAAGTCCCACACACAGCTAGAAGCCCAAATATTTTTTCAGAGCTAGATGCAGAAAAATGTTATATTCAATTTGCAACCTGATGGAAGTCAGTATAGATGAACTAATAGAACAAGTCCCACACACTGCTAGAAGGCCAAATATTTTTTCAGAGCTAGATGCAGAAAAATATTATATTCAATTTGCAACCTGATGGAGGTCAGTATAGATGGACTAATAGAACAAGTCCCGCACACTGCTAGAAGCCCAAATATTTTTTCAGAGCTAGATGCAGAAAAATATTATATTCAATTTGCAACCTGATGGAGGTCAGTATAGATGGACTAATAGAACAAGTCCCACACACTGCTAGAAGGCCAAATATTTTTTCAGAGCTAGATGCAGAAAAAAATTATATTCAATTTGCAACCTGATGGAGGTCAGTATAGATGGACTAATAGAACAAGTCCCACACACTGCTAGAAGCCCAAATATTTTTTCAGAGCTAGATGCAGAAAAAAATTATATTCAATTTGCAACCTGATGGAGGTCAGTATAGATGAACTAATAGAACAAGTCCCACACACTGCTAGAAGGCCAAATATTTTTTCAGAGTTAGATGCAGAAAAATATTATATTCAATTTGCAACCTGATGGAGGTCAGTATAGATGAACTAATAGAACAAGTCCCACACACTGCTAGAAGCCCAAATATTTTTTCAGAGCTAGATGCAGAAAAATATTATATTCAATTTGCAACCTGATGGAGGTCAGTATAGATGGACTAATAGAACAAGTCCCACACACTGCTAGAAGCTCAAATATTTTTTCAGAGCTAGATGCAGAAAAAAATTATATTCAATTTGCAACCTGATGGAGGTCAGTATAGATGGACTAATAGAACAAGTCCCACACACTGCTAGAAGCCCAAATATTTTTTCAGAGCTAGATGCAGAAAAATATTATATTCAATTTGCAACCTGATGGAAGTGAGTATAGATGGACCAATAGAACAAGTCCCACACACTGCTAGAAGGCCAAATATTTTTTCAGAGCTAGATGCAGAAAAATATTATATTCAATTTGCAACCTGATGGAAGTCAGTATAGATGGACTAATAGAACAAGTCCCACACACTGCTAGAAGCCCAAATGTTTTTTCAGAGATAGATGCAGAAACAAATTATATTCAATTTGCAACTTGATGGAGGTCAGTATAGATGGACTAATAGAACAAGTCCCACACACTGCTAGGAGGCCAAATATTTTTTCAGAGCTAGATGCAGAAAAATATTATATTCAAATTGCAACCTGATGGAGGTCAGTATAGATGGACTAATAGAACAAGTCCCACACACTGCTAGAAGGCCAAATATTTTTTCAGAGCTAGATGCAGAAAAATATTATATTCAATTTGCAACCTGATGGAGGTCAGTATAGATGGACTAATAGAACAAGTCCAACACACTGCTAGAAGCCCAAATATTTTTTCAGAGCTAGATGCAGAAAAATATTATATTCAATTTGCAACCTGATGGAGGTCAGTATAGATGGACTAATAGAACAAGTCCCACACACAGCTAGAAGCCAAATATTTTTCAGAGCTAGATGCAGAAAAAAATTATATTCAATTTGCAACCTGATGGAGGTCAGTATAGATGGGCTAATAGAAAAAGTCCCACACACAGCTAGAAGCCCAAATATTTTTTCAGAGCTAGATGCAGAAAAATGTTATATTCAATTTGCAACCTGATGGAAGTCAGTATAGATGAACTAATAGAACAAGTCCCAGACACTGCTAGAAGGCCAAATATTTTTTCAGAGCTAGATGCAGAAAAATATTATATTCAATTTGCAACCTGATGGAGGTCAGTATAGATGGACTAATAGAACAAGTCCCACACTCTGCTAGAAGGCCAAATATTTTTTCAGAGCTAGATGCAGAAAAATATTATATTCAATTTGCAACCTGATGGAGGTCAGTATAGATGGACTAATAGAACAAGTCCCACACACTGCTAGAAGCCCAAATATTTTTTCAGAGCTAGATGCAGAAAAATATTATATTCAATTTGCAACCTGATGGGGGTCAGTATAGATGGACTAATAGAGCAAGTCCCACACACTGCTAGAAGGCCAAACATTTTTTCAGAGCTAGATGCAGAAAAATATTATATTCAATTTGCAACGTGATGGAAGTCAGTATAGATGGAATAATAGAACAAGTCCCACACACAGCTAGAAGCCCAAATATTTTATCAGAGGTAAATCCAGAAAAATATTATATTCAATTTGCAACCTGATGGAGGTCAGTATAGATGGACTAATAGAACAAGTCCCACACACTGCTAGAAGGCCAAATATTTTTTCAGAGCTAGATGCAGAAAAATATTATATTCAATTTGCAACCTGATGGAGGTCAGTATAGATGGACTAATAGAACAAGTCCCACACACAGCTAGAAGCCAAATATTTTTCAGAGCTAGATGCAGAAAAAAATTATATTCAATTTGCAACCTGATGGAGGTCAGTATAGATGGACTAATAGAACAAGTCCCACACACAGCTAGAAGCCCAAATATTTTTTCAGAGGTAGATGCAGAAAAAAATTATCTTCAATTTGCAACCTGATGGAGGTCAGTATAGATGGACTAATAGAACAAGTCCCACACACAGCTAGAAGCCCAAATATTTTTTCAGAGCTAGATGCAGAAAAAAATTATATTCAATTTGCAACCTGATGGAGGTCAGTATAGATGGACTAATAGAACAAGTCCCACACACTGCTAGAACGCCAAATATTTTTTCAGAGCGAGATGCAGAAAAATATTATATTCAATTTGCAACCTGATGGAGGTCAGTATAGATGGACTAACAGAACAAGTCCCACACACTGCTAGAATGCCAAATATTTTTTCAGAGCTAGATGCAGAAAAATATTATATTCAATTTGCAACCTGATGGAGGTCAGTATAGATGGACTAATAGAACAAGTCCCACACAATGCTAGAAGGCAAAATATTTTTTCAGAGCTATATGCCGAAAAATATTATATTCAATTTGCAACCTGATGGAGGTCAGTATAGATGGACTAATAGAACAAGTCCCACACACAGCTAGAAGCCCAAATGTTTTTTCAGAGGAAGATGCAGAAAAAAATTATATTCAATTTGCAACCTGATGGAAGTCAGTATAGATGGACTAATAGAACAAGTCCCACACACTGCTAGAAGGCCAAATATTTTTTTCAGAGCTAGATGCAGAAAAATATTATATTCAATTTGCAACCTGATGGAGGTCAGTATAGATGGACTAATAGAACAAGTCCCACACACTGCTAGAAGGCCAAATATTTTTTCAGAGCTAGATGCAATAAAAAATTATATTCAATTTGCAACCTGATGGAGGTCAGTATAGATGGACCAATAGAACAAGTCCCACACACTGCTAGAAGGCCTAATATTTTTTCAGAGCTAGATGCAGAAAACTATTATATTCGATTTGCAACCTGATGGAGGTCAGTATAGATGGACTAATAGTACAAGTCCCACACACTGCTAGAAGCCCAAATATTTTTTCAGAGGTAGATACAGAAAAAAATTATATTCAATTTGCAACCATGTGGAGTTCAGTATAGAGGGACAAATAGAACAAGTCCCACACACTGCTAGAAGCCCAAATATTTTTTCAGAGCTAGATGCAGAAAAAAATTATATTCAATTTGCAACCTGATGTAGGTCAGTATAGATGAACTAATAGAACAAGTCCCACACACTGCTAGAAGGCCAAATATTTTTTCAGAGATAGATGCAGAAAAATATTATATTCAATTTGCAACCTGATGGAGGTCAGTATAGATGGACTCATAGAACAAGTCCCACACACTGCTAGAAGGCCAAATATTTTTTCAGAGCTAGATGCAGAAAATATTATATTCAATTTGCAACCTGATGGAGGTCAGTATAGATGGACTAATAGAACAAGTCCCACACACTGCTAGAAGCCCAAATATTTTTTCAGAGCTAGATGCAGACAAAAATTATATTCAATTTGCAACCTGATGGAGGTCAGTATAGATGGACTAATAGAACAAGTCCCACACACTGCTAGAAGCCCAAATATTTTTTCAGAGCTAGATGCAGAAAAATATTATATTCAGTTTGCAACCTGATGGAAGTCAGTATAGATGGACTAATAGAACAAGTCCCACACACTGCTAGAAGGCCAAATATTATTTCAGAGCTAGATGCAGAAAAAAATTATATTCAGTTTGCAACCTGATGGAGGTCAGTATAGATGGACTAATAGAACAAGTCCCACACACAGCTAGAAGCCCAAATATTTTTTCAGAGCTAGATGCAGAAAAAAATTATATTCAATTTGCAACCTGATGGAGGTCAGTATAGATGGACTAATAGAACAATTCCCACACACAGCTAGAAGCCCAAATATTTTTTCAGAGGTAGATGCAGAAAAAAATTATATTCAATTTGCAACCTGATGGAGGTCAGTATAGATGGACTAATAGAACAAGTCCCACACACTGCTAGAAGGCCAAATATTTTTTCAGAGGTAGATGCAGAAAAAAATTATATTCAATTTGCAACCTGATGGAGGTCAGTATAGATGGACTAATAGAACAAGTCCTACACACTGCTAGAAACCCAAATATTTTTTCAGAGCTAGATGCAGAAAAATATTATATTCAGTTTGCAACCTGATGGAAGTCAGTATAGATGGACTAATAGAACAAGTCCCACACACTGCTAGAAGGCCAAATATTTTTTCAGAGCTAGATGCAGAAAAAAATTATATTCAGTTTGCAACCTGATGGAGGTCAGTATAGATGTACTAATAGAACAAGTCCCACACACAGCTAGAAGCCCAAATATTTTTTCAGAGATAGATGCAGAAAAAAATTATATTCAATTTGCAACCTGATGGAGGTCAGTATAGATGGACTAATAGAACAAGTCCCACACACTGCTAGAAGGCCAAATATTTTTTCAGAGGTAGATGCAGAAAAATATTATATTCAATTTGCAACCTGATGGAGGTCAGTATAGATGGACTAATAGAACAAGTCCCACACACTGCTAGAAGGCCAAATATTTTTTCAGAGCTAGATGCAGAAAAATATTCTATTCAATTAGCAACCTGATGGAGGTCAGTATAGATGGACTAATAGAACAAGTCCCACACACTGCTAAAAGGCCAAATATTTTTTCAGAGCTAGATGCAGAAAAATATTATATTCAATTTGCAACCTGATGGAGGTCAGTATAGATGGACTAATAGAACAAGTCCAACACACTGCTAGAAGGCCAAATATTTTTTCAGAGCTAGATGCAGAAAAATATTATATTCAATTTGCAACCTGATGGAGGTCAGTATAGATGGACTAATAGAACAAGTTCCACACACTGTAGAAGGCCAAATATTTTTTCAGAGCTAGATGCAGAAAAATATTATATTCAATTTGCAACCTGATGGAGGTCAGTATAGATGGACTAATAGAACAAGTCCCACACACAGCTAGAAGCCCAAATGTTTTTTCAGAGCTAGATGCAGAAAAAAATTATATTCAATTTTGCAACCTGATGGAGGTCAGTATAGATGGACTAATAGAACAAGTCCCACACACTGCTAGAAGCCCAAATATTTTTTCAGAGCTAGATGCAGAAAAATATTATATTTAATTTGCAACCTGATGAAGGTCAGTATAGATGTACTAATAGAACAAGTCCCACACACTGCTAGAAGGCCAAATATTTTTTCAGAGCTAAATGCAGAAAAATATTATATTCAATTTGCAACCTGATGGAGGTCAGTATAGATGGACTAATAGAACAAGTCCCACACACAACTAGAAGGCCAAATATTTTTTCAGAGCTAGATGCAGAAAAATATTATATTCAATTTGCAACCTGATGGAGGTCAGTATAGATGGACTAATAGAACTAGTCCCACACACTGCTAGAAGGCCAAACATTTCTTCAGAGCTAGATGCAGAAAAATATTATATTCAATTTGCAACCTGATGGAGGTCAGTATAGATGGACTAATACAAGTCCCACACACAGCTAGAAGCCCAAATATTTTTTCAGAGGTAGATGCAGAAAAATATTAGATTCAGTTTGCAACCTGATGGAGGTCAGTATAGATGGACTAATAGAACAAGTCCCACACACAGCTGGAAGCCCAAATATTTTTTCAGAGCTAGATGCAGACAAAAATTATATTCAATATGCAACGTGTTGGAGGTCAGTATAGATGGACTAATAGAACAAGTCCCACACACTGCTAGAAGGCCAATATTTTTTCAGAGCTAAATGCAGAAAAATATTATATTCAATTTGCAACCTGATGGAGGTCAGTATAGATGGACTAATAGAACAAGTCCCACACACAGCTAGAAGGCCAAATATTTTTTCAGAGCTAGATGCAGAAAAATATTATATTCAATTTGCAACCTGATGGAGGTCAGTATAGATGTACTAATAGAACAAGTCCCACACACAGCTAGAAGCCCAAATATTTTTTCAGAGATAGATGCAGAAAAAAATTATATTCAATTTGCAACCTGATGGAGGTCAGTATAGATGGACTAATAGAACAAGTCCCACACACTGCTAGAAGGCCAAATATTTTTTCAGAGGTAGATGCAGAAAAATATTATATTCAATTTGCAACCTGATGGAGGTCAGTATAGATGGACTAATAGAACAAGTCCCACACACTGCTAGAAGGCCAAATATTTTTTCAGAGCTAGATGCAGAAAAATATTCTATTCAATTAGCAACCTGATGGAGGTCAGTATAGATGGACTAATAGAACAAGTCCCACACACTGCTAAAAGGCCAAATATTTTTTCAGAGCTCAATGCAGAAAAATATTATATTCAGTTTGCAACCTGATGGAGGTCAGTATAGATGGACTAATAGAACAAGTCCAACACACTGCTAGAAGGCCAAATATTTTTTCAGAGCTAGATGCAGAAAAATATTATATTCAATTTGCAACCTGATGGAGGTCAGTATAGATGGACTAATAGAACAAGTTCCACACACTGTAGAAGGCCAAATATTTTTTCAGAGCTAGATGCAGAAAAATATTATATTCAATTTGCAACCTGATGGAGGTCAGTATAGATGGACTAATAGAACAAGTCCCACACACAGCTAGAAGCCCAAATGTTTTTTCAGAGCTAGATGCAGAAAAAAATTATATTCAATTTGCAACCTGATGGAGGTCAGTATAGATGGACTAATAGAACAAGTCCCACACACTGCTAGAAGCCCAAATATTTTTTCAGAGCTAGATGCAGAAAAATATTATATTTAATTTGCAACCTGATGAAGGTCAGTATAGATGTACTAATAGAACAAGTCCCACACACTGCTAGAAGGCCAAATATTTTTTCAGAGCTAAATGCAGAAAAATATTATATTCAATTTGCAACCTGATGGAGGTCAGTATAGATGGACTAATAGAACAAGTCCCACACACAACTAGAAGGCCAAATATTTTTTCAGAGCTAGATGCAGAAAAATATTATATTCAATTTGCAACCTGATGGAGGTCAGTATAGATGGACTAATAGAACTAGTCCCACACACTGCTAGAAGGCCAAACATTTCTTCAGAGCTAGATGCAGAAAAATATTATATTCAATTTGCAACCTGATGGAGGTCAGTATAGATGGACTAATACAAGTCCCACACACAGCTAGAAGCCCAAATATTTTTTCAGAGGTAGATGCAGAAAAATATTATATTCAGTTTGCAACCTGATGGAGGTCAGTATAGATGGACTAATAGAACAAGTCCCACACACAGCTGGAAGCCCAAATATTTTTTCAGAGCTAGATGCAGACAAAAATTATATTCAATATGCAACGTGTTGGAGGTCAGTATAGATGGACTAATAGAACAAGTCCCACACACTGCTAGAAGCCCAAATATTTTTTCAGAGCTAGATGCAGAAAAATATTATATTCAATTTGCAACCTGATGGAGGTCAGTATAGATGTACTAATAGAACAAGTCCCACACACAGCTAGAAGCCCAAATATTTTTTCAGAGATAGATGCAGAAAAAAATTATATTCAATTTGCAACCTGATGGAGGTCAGTATAGATGGACTAATAGAACAAGTCCCACACACTGCTAGAAGGCCAAATATTTTTTCAGAGGTAGATGCAGAAAAATATTATATTCAATTTGCAACCTGATGGAGGTCAGTATAGATGGACTAATAGAACAAGTCCCACACACTGCTAGAAGGCCAAATATTTTTTCAGAGCTAGATGCAGAAAAATATTCTATTCAATTAGCAACCTGATGGAGGTCAGTATAGATGGACTAATAGAACAAGTCCCACACACTGCTAGAAGGCCAAATATTTTTTCAGAGCTCAATGCAGAAAAATATTATATTCAGTTTGCAACCTGATGGAGGTCAGTATAGATGGACTAATAGAACAAGTCCAACACACTGCTAGAAGGCCAAATATTTTTTCAGAGCTAGATGCAGAAAAATATTATATTCAATTTGCAACCTGATGGAGGTCAGTATAGATGGACTAATAGAACAAGTTCCACACACTGTAGAAGGCCAAATATTTTTTCAGAGCTAGATGCAGAAAAATATTATATTCAATTTGCAACCTGATGGAGGTCAGTATAGATGGACTAATAGAACAAGTCCCACACACAGCTAGAAGCCCAAATGTTTTTTCAGAGCTAGATGCAGAAAAAAATTATATTCAATTTGCAACCTGATGGAGGTCAGTATAGATGGACTAATAGAACAAGTCCCACACACTGCTAGAAGCCCAAATATTTTTTCAGAGCTAGATGCAGAAAAATATTATATTTAATTTGCAACCTGATGAAGGTCAGTATAGATGTACTAATAGAACAAGTCCCACACACTGCTAGAAGGCCAAATATTTTTTCAGAGCTAAATGCAGAAAAATATTATATTCAATTTGCAACCTGATGGAGGTCAGTATAGATGGACTAATAGAACAAGTCCCACACACAACTAGAAGGCCAAATATTTTTTCAGAGCTAGATGCAGAAAAATATTATATTCAATTTGCAACCTGATGGAGGTCAGTATAGATGGACTAATAGAACTAGTCCCACACACTGCTAGAAGGCCAAACATTTCTTCAGAGCTAGATGCAGAAAAATATTATATTCAATTTGCAACCTGATGGAGGTCAGTATAGATGGACTAATACAAGTCCCACACACAGCTAGAAGCCCAAATATTTTTTCAGAGGTAGATGCAGAAAAATATTATATTCAGTTTGCAACCTGATGGAGGTCAGTATAGATGGACTAATAGAACAAGTCCCACACACAGCTGGAAGCCCAAATATTTTTTCAGAGCTAGATGCAGACAAAAATTATATTCAATATGCAACGTGTTGGAGGTCAGTATAGATGGACTAATAGAACAAGTCCCACACACTGCTAGAAGCCCAAATATTTTTTCAGAGCTAGATGCAGAAAAATATTATATTCAATTTGCAACCTGATGGAGGTCAGTATAGATGGACTAATAGAACAAGTCCCACACACTGCTAGAAGGCCAAACATTTTTTCAGAGCTAGATGCAGAAAAATATTATATTCAATTTGCAACCTGATGGAGGTCAGTATAGATGGACTAATAGAACAAGTCCCACACACAGCTAGAAGCCCAAATATTTTTTCAGAGGTAGATGCAGAAAAATATTATATTCAGTTTGCAACCTGATGGAGGTCAGTATAGATGGACTAATAGAACAAGTTCCACACGCTGTAGAAGGCCAAATATTTTTTCAGAGCTAGATGCAGAAAAATATTATATTCAATTTGCAACCTGATGGAGGTCAGTATAGATGGACTAATAGAACAAGTCCCACACACAGCTAGAAGCCCAAATGTTTTTTCAGAGCTAGATGCAGAAAAAAATTATATTCAATTTGCAACCTGATGGAGGTCAGTATAGATGGACTAATAGAACAAGTCCCACACACTGCTAGAAGCCCAAATATTTTTTCAGAGCTAGATGCAGAAAAATATTATATTTAATTTGCAACCTGATGAAGGTCAGTATAGATGTACTAATAGAACAAGTCCCACACACTGCTAGAAGGCCAATATTTTTTCAGAGCTAAATGCAGAAAAATATTATATTCAATTTGCAACCTGATGGAGGTCAGTATAGATGGACTAATAGAACAAGTCCCACACACAGCTAGAAGGCCAAATATTTTTTCAGAGCTAGATGCAGAAAAATATTATATTCAATTTGCAACCTGATGGAGGTCATTATAGATGGACTAATACAACTAGTCCCACACACTGCTAGAAGGCCAAACATTTCTTCAGAGCTAGATGCAGAAAAATATTATATTCAATTTGCAACCTGATGGAGGTCAGTATAGATGGACTAATACAACAAGTCCCACACACAGCTAGAAGCCCAAATATTTTTTCAGAGGTAGATGCAGAAAAATATTATATTCAGTTTGCAACCTGATGGAGCTCAGTATAGATGGACTAATAGAACAAGTCCCACACACAGCTGGAAGCCCAAATATTTTTTCAGAGCTAGATGCAGACAAAAATTATTTTCAATTTGCAACGTGATGGAGGTCAGTATAGATGGACTAATAGAACAAGTCCCACACACTGCTAGAAGCCCAAATATTTTTTCAGAGGTAGATGCAGAAAAATATTATATTCAATTTGCAACCTGATGGAGGTCAGTATAGATGGACTAATAGAACAAGTCCCACACACTGCTAGAAGGCCAAACATTTTTTCAGAGCTAGATGCAGAAAAATATTATATTCAATTTGCAACCTGATGGAGGTCAGTATAGATGGACTAATAGAACAAGTCCCACACACAGCTAGAAGCCCAAATATTTTTTCAGAGGTAGATGCAGAAAAATATTATATTCAGTTCTCAACCTGATGGAGGTCAGTATAGATGGACTAATAGAACCAGTCCCACACACAGCTGGAAGCCCAAATATTTTTTCAGAGCTAGATGCAGAAAAAAATTATATTCAATTTGCAACGTGTTGGAGGTCAGTATAGATGGACTAATAGAACTAGTCCCACACACTGCTAGAAGCCCAAATATTTTTTCAGAGCTAGATGCAGAAAAATATTATATTCAATTTGCAACCTGATGGAGGTCAGTATAGATGGACTAATAGAACAAGTCCCACACACTGCTAGAAGGCCAAATATTTTTTCAGAGCTAGATGCAGAAAAATATTATATTCAATTTGCAACCTGATGGAGGTCAGTATAGATGGACTAATAGAACAAGTCCCACACACTGCTTGAAGGTCAAATATTTTTTCAGAGCTAGATGCAGAAATATATTATATTCAATTTGCAACCTGATGGAGGTCAGTATAGATGGACTAATAGAACAAGTCCCACACACAGCTAGAAGCCCAAATGTTTTTTCAGAGGTAGTTGCAGAAAAAAATTATATTCAATTTGCAACCTGATGGAGGTCAGTATAGATGGACTAATAGAACAAGTCCCACACACTGCTAGAAGGCCAAATCTTTTTTCAGAGCTAGATGCAAAAAAATATTATATTCAATTTGCAACCTGATGGAGGTCAGTATAGATGGACTAATAGAACAAGTCCCACACACTGCTATCCTCCCAAACCAGGGGAGGAGTCGTGAGGAGATAATTTGCATATTCCCACTGCATTTTGGGGTAAGTGAAGAGTATCCGTGAGCTCAAAGAACACTGGATTTTGGCTGTTGGAGCTGAAAAGAGGACATCGGTAAACCAGGGGAGGAGTCCTGAGGAGATAATTTGCATATTCCCACTGCATTTTGGGGTAAGTGAAGAGTCTCCGTGAGCTCAAAGAACACTGGATTTTGGCTGTTGGAGCTGAAAAGAGGACATCGGTAAACCAGGGGAGGAGTCCTGAGGAGATAATTTGCATATTCCCACTGCATTTTGGGGTAAGTGAAGAGTCTCCGTGAGCTCAAAGAACACTGGATTTTGGCTGTTGGAGCTGAAAAGAGGACATCGGTAAACCGCGCGCCGGCATTTTGAAGCTTTTTTTTTAAGCTTTTTTCACTGTTTTCAGAACATTAACAATAAGAACATGGAAGAGTCCAGGAGCCATTTGGTGAGCTGCATATCCTGCTACATGTTCACAGACTTGCCAGTGGAAAAGCCAAACGTCACATGCCAGAAATGCAAGCTTGTGTCCCTGTTGGAGGAAAAGTTGCGAAATCTAGAAGAGAGGTTAACGACCTTGAAAATCATTAAGGAAGGTGAAGAGTTCTTAGACAGAGCAGAATTATCTCTTCATGATTCAGAAAGAGAAGAAATTCGAACTGCACCTGACGAAACCGAGGAATGGAAGCATGTGACCCACAGAAGCAGGAGGATCGAGAGGCAGTCAGCACCCATACTGCTCAGGAACCAGTACCAGGCTCTCACGCAGAAGAACCATGAAGAAATACAGCAAAATAAGACTTTGCCAGCAATGAATAACCTTGTAAGCCCTCAGAATCCTCCTGGATGGAGAAAGAAGAATGTTGTGAAGAAAAAACGGAGAGTGGTGGTTATGGGGGATTCCCTGTTAAGAGGAACAGAGGCCGCTATCTGCAGACCAGACATAACCTCAAGAGAAATGTGCTGTCTTCCAGGAGCAAAAATTAAAGATGTGTCTGACAGGATATCAAGACTCTTCGGACCTACAGATCACTACCCATTCCTGCTAATACATGTGGGGACAAATGACACCGCAAGAGAGGACCTGGAAACCATCTGCAGTGACTTTGAAGACTTAGGCAAGAAAGTGAAAGAATTGGGAGCGCAGGTGGTCTTCTCATCCATCCTCCCAGTGGATGGCCATGGAACAATGAGGTGGAATAAGATTCTACAGGTGAACAACTGGCTACGTCGATGGTGCCGTCAACAAGGATTTGGATTTCTGGATCACGGAATGAATTACCTATACGATGGACTACTTGCTAGAGATGGGGTGCACCTTACGAAGACTGGAAAACATGTATTTGGAAGTCGCCTTGCTACACTCATCAGAAGAGCTTTAAACTAGAACAATGTGGGAAGGGAAGCAAAAGACCAGAAAAAGCCATACAGCTGACAAATACTATTGAGATCTCTGCTACTGGAAGTGGAAAAGAAGAACAAAGACAAAACAATTTAAATAATAAAAATATGGGAGGAAGAGAAACCAATCACAAACTAAAATGTTTTTATACAAATGCACAAAGCATGGGCAACAAACAAGGAGAATTGGAACTACTAATGCAGGAAAAGGAATATGATGTCATTGGAATCACTGAAACTTGGTGGGACGATACACATGATTGGAATAAAAGGCTAAAAGGATACAACTTATTTGCAAGAAACAGACTTGATAAACGAGGAGGAGGTGTTGCATTGTATGTTAGAAAAGCGTATATCTGCACAGAGATTGAAGCTTCAGAGACTGGGAGTTCTGTGGAAACTGTTTGGGTAAGAATACAAGGAGAGAACAACGGAAAGGACACCATTGTAGGCATTTACTACAGGCCACCTGGGCAAGCTGAAGATATGGATGAACTCTTTATGTATCAAATGACCAAGTTCTCCAAAAAATATGACGTAGTGGTCATGGGAGATTTCAACTATCCAGACATTTGTTGGGAATCTCTCTCAAGTAAAACTAACAGGTCAAGCAAATTCTTATCCTCTCTTGCTGACAACTTTATCTTCCAAAAGGTAGGGGAGAAAACAAGGGGATCTGCTACTTTGGATCTAATCCTTATAAACAGGGAGGAAATGGTTGAGGAGGTAAAGGTGGCTGGGACCCTAGGAGGCAACGATCATGCTATTATAGAATTTTGGATAACTAGAGGAGGAAGACATGTGAAGACTCAAACGTCAAGGTTAGATTTTAGAAAGGCAGATTTTAAGAGACTCAGAAAGAGAATAGGAGGGATCCAATGGCTGGATGTCCTTAAGGACAAAAATGTCCAGGAAGGATGGAAAATTTTTAAAAATGAGATTCTCAAAGCACAATCGTTAACAATCCCGAAAAGTAGGAAGAATGGGAAGCATTTAAGGAAACCAGGATGGATGAACACAGAACTTAAACACATTCTAAAAAGAAAGAAAGAAATGTTTATTAAATGGAAAGAGGGAGGCATATCTAAAGAAGATTATAATGCAGTCTGCAGATCCTGCAGGGCACGTATCAGGTTAGCTAAAGCTGACAATGAATTAAGGCTTGCAAGAGATGTCAAAAGCAATAAAAAAGGATTTTGGGGGTATGTCAAAAGTAAAAGAAAAGTCAAAGATGCTATAGGATTTTTACAGGATGAAAATGGAGAAATGGTAAGAGAGGATGTTGAGAAGGCCGAACTTTTTAATTCCTATTTTGCATCTGTTTTCTCTCAGAAAGAAAATGTAACATCAACTGATCTTCACTGTCCTTTTAAAGGAATAGAGGAATCCAAGTTATCTGTAAACCGAAAGATTGTGAGGGAATATTTAGCTAACATAAATGAGTTCAAGTCTCCAGGTCCAGATGAATTACACCCCAGAGTACTGAAGGAGATCGTAGAAGAAATTTTAGAACCACTCTCCATAATCTTTGAAAATTCTTGGAGAACAGGAGAAGTCCCAGAAGACTGGAGAAGAGCAAATGTTGTTCCTATCTTCAAAAAGGGGAAGAAGGTGGACCCAGGGAACTATAGGCCGGTGAGTCTGACTTCTATACCAGGAAAGATCTTTGAACAAATTATTAAACAACATGTATGTAAGTACATGGATAAGAATGAAGTGATTAACCAGAGTCAGCATGGGTTTGTAACTAACAAGTCATGTCAGACTAACTTAATTTCCTTCTATGACAGAATCACTGACTGGGTGGATCAGGGAAATGCTGTAGATATAGTATATCTTGACTTCAGCAAAGCATTTGACAAAGTATCTCACACCATCCTTATTGAAAAAATGACCAAGTATGCAATGGACCAGGCAACTGTTAGGTGGATTCATAACTGGCTTAGTGATCGGACTCAAAGGGTGGTTGTAAATGGCTTCACATCCAGCTGGATGAATGTCTCAAGTGGGGTACCACAGGGCTCCGTCCTGGGACCTGTATTGTTCAACATCTTTATCAATGATTTAGATGAAGGAATTGAGGGTAAGCTGATTAAATTTGCTGATGACACAAAGCTAGGAGGGATAGCTAATACTAGAGAAGAGAGAGAGAGGATTCAAAAAGACCTAAATAAACTGGAGCAGTGGGCAGCAACCAACAGAATGGTTTTTAACAGGGAAAAATGCAAAGTACTACATCTGGGCAATAAAAATGAAAAAAGCATATACAGAATGGGAGGAATAGAGCTAAGCAACAGTACATGTGAAAAAGACTTAGGTATACTAATAGATCATAGACTGAACATGAGTCAACAGTGTGATGCAGCAGCAAAAAAGGCAAATACAATTCTGGGATGTATTAACAGAAGCATACAGTCTAGATCACGTGAAGTCATTATCGGTCTTTACTCCTCTTTGGTCAGACCTCATCTGGAATACTGTGTACAGTTTTGGGCACCACATTTTAAAAAAGACATAGACAAACTGGAGCAAGTTCAGAGAAGAGCGACCAGAATGGTGACTGGTCTGCAAACCATGTCCTATGAGGAACGGTTGCAGGATTTGGGAATGTTTAGCTTGCAAAAAAGAAGACTGAGAGGAGACTTAATAGCTGTCTACAAATATGTCAAGGGCTGTCACATTGTAGAAGGATTATCTTTATTCTCATTTGCACAAGGAAAGACTAGAAGCAATGGGATGAAACTAAATGGGAGGAGACACAGATTAGATATTAGAAAAAACTTTTTGACAGTTAGGGTGATTAATGAGTGGAACAGGCTGCCACGAGAGGTGGTGAGTTCCCCTTCAATGGACGTCTTCAAACAGAGGTTGGACAGACATCTGTTTGAGATGATCTAGTGAATCCTGCTTTGAGCAGGGGGTTGGACCAGATGACCCAGGAGGTCCCTTCCAACTCTACCATTCTATGATTCTATGATTTTTTCAGAGCTAGATGCAGAAAAAAATTATATTCAATTTGCAACGTGATGGAGTCAGTATAGATGGACTAATAGAACAAGTCCCACACACTGCTAGAAGCCCAAATATTTTTTCAGAGGTAGATGCAGAAAAAAATTATATTCAATTTGCAACCATGTGGAGTTCAGTATAGATGGACTAATAGAACAAGGCCCACACACTGCTAGAAGCCCAAATATTTTTTCAGAGCTAGATGCAGAAAAAAATTATATTCAATTTGCAACCTGATGGAGGTCAGTATAGATGAACTAATAGAACAAGTCCCACACACTGCTAGAAGGCCATATATTTTTTCAGAGGTAGATGCAGAAAAAAATTATAATCAATTTGCAACCATGTGGAGTTCAGTATAGATGGACTAATAGAACAAGTCCCACACACTGCTAGAAGCCCAAATATTTTTTCAGAGCTAGATGCAGAAAAAAATTATATTCAATTTGCAACCTGATGGAGGTCAGTATAGATGAACTAATAGAACAAGTCCCACACACTGCTAGAAGGCCAAATATTTTTTCAGAGCTAGATGCAGAAAAATATATTCAATTTGCAACCTGATGGAGGTCAGTATAGATGGACTAATAGAACAAGTCCCACACACTGCTAGAAGGCCAAATATTTTTTCAGAGCTAGATGCAGAAAAATATTATATTCAATTTGCTACCTGATGGAGGTCAGTATAGATGGACTAATAGAACAAGTCCCACACACTGCTAGAAGCCCAAATATTTTTTCAGAGCTAGATGCAGAAAAAAATTAGATTCAATTTGCAACCTGATGGAGGTCAGTATAGATGAACTAATAGAACAAGTCCCACACACTGCTAGAAGGCCAAATATTTTTTCAGAGCTAGATGCAGAAAAATATTCTATTCAATTAGCAACATTATGGAGGTCAGTATAGATGGACTAATAGAACAAGTCCCACACACTGCTAAAAGGCCAAATATTTTTTCAGAGCTAGATGCAGAAAATTATTATATTCAATTTGCAACCTGATGGAGGTCAGTATAGATGGACTAATAGAACAAGTCCAACACACTGCTAGAAGGCCAAATATTTTTTCAGAGCTAGATGCAGAAAAATATTCTATTCAATTAGCAACCTGATGGAGGTCAGTATAGATGGACTAATAGAACAAGTTCCACACACTGTAGAAGGCCAAATATTTTTTCAGAGCTAGATGCAGAAAAATATTATATTCAATTTGCAACCTGATGGAGGTCAGTATAGATGGACTAATAGAACAAGTCCCACACACAGCTAGATGCCCAAATGTTTTTTCAGAGCTAGATGCAGAAAAAAATTATATTCAATTTGCAACCTGATGGAGGTCAGTATAGATGGACTAATAGAACATGTCCCACACACTGCTAGAAGCCCAAATATTTTTTCAGAGCTAGATGCAGAAAAATATTATATTCAATTTGCAAAGTGATGGAGGTCAGTATATATGGACTAATAGAACAAGTCCCACACACTGCTAGAAGGCCAAATATTTTTTCAGAGCTAGATGCAGAAAAATATTATATTTAATTTGCAACCTGATGAAGGTCAGTATAGATGTACTAATAGAACAAGTCCCACACACTGCTAGAAGGCCAATATTTTTTCAGAGCTAAATGCAGAAAAATATTATATTCAATTTGCAACCTGATGGAGGTCAGTATAGATGGACTAATAGAACAAGTACCACACACAGCTAGAAGGCCAAATATTTTTTCAGAGCTAGATGCAGAAAAATATTATATTCAATTTGCAACCTGATGGAGGTCAGTATAGATGGACTAATAGAATTAGTCCCACACACTGCTAGAAGGCCAAACATTTTTTCAGAGCTAGATGCAGAAAAATATTATATTCAATTTGCAACCTGATGGAGGTCAGTGTAGATGGACTAATAGAACAAGTCAAATACATTGCTAGAAGGCCAAATATTTTTTCAGAGCTAGATGCAGAAAAATATTATATTCAATTTGCAAACTGATGGAGGTCAGTATAGATGGACTAATAGAACAAGTCCCACACACTGCTAGAAGGCCAAATATTTTTTCAGAGCTAGATGCAGAAAAATATTAGATTCAATTTGCAACCTGATGGAGGTCAGTATAGATGGACTAATAGAACAAGTCCCACACAGCTGGAAGCTCAAATATTTTTTCAGAGCTAAATGCAGAAAAAAATTATATTCAATTTGCAACCTGATGGAGGTCAGTATAGATGGACTAATAGAACAAGTCCCACACACTGCTAGAAGCCCAAATATTTTTTCAGAGCTAGATGTAGAAAAAAATTATATTCAATTTGCAGCCTGATGGAGGTCAGTATAGATGGACTAATAGAACAAGTCCCACACACTGCTAGAAGGCCAAATATTTTTTCAGAGGTAGATGCAGAAAAAATTATATTCAATTTGCAACCTGATGGAGGTCAGTATAGATGGACTAATAGAACAAGTCCCACACACTGCTAGAAGGCCAAATATTTTTTCAGAGCTAGATGCAAAAAAATGTTATATTCAATTTGCAACCTGATGGAGGTCAGTATAGATGGACTAATAGAACAAGTCCCACACACTGCTAGAAGGCCAAATATTTTTTCAGAGCTAGATGCAGAAAAAAATTATATTCAATTTGCAACGTGATGGAGTCAGTATAGATGGACTAATAGAACAAGTCCCACACACTGCTAGAAGCCCAAATATTTTTTCAGAGGTAGATGCAGAAAAAAATTATATTCAATTTGCAACCATGTGGAGTTCAGTATAGATGGACTAATAGAACAAGTCCCACACACTGCTAGAAGCCCAAATATTTTTTCAGAGCTAGATGCAGAAAAAAATTATATTCAATTTGCAACCTGATGGAGGTCAGTATAGATGAACTAATAGAACAAGTCCCACACACTGCTAGAAGGCCAAATATTTTTTCAGAGCTAGCTGCAGAAAAATATTATATTCAATTTGCAACCTGATGGAGGTCAGTATAGATGGACTAATAGAATAAGTCCCACACACTGCTAGAAGGCCAAATATTTTTTCAGAGCTAGATGCAGAAAAATATTATATTCAATTTGCAACCTGATGGAGGTCAGTATAGATGGACTAATAGAACAAGTCCCACACACTGCTAGAAGCCCAAATATTTTTTCAGAGCTAGATGCAGAAAAAAATTATATTCAATTTGCAACCTGATGGAGGTCAGTATAGATGGACTAATAGATCATGTCCCACACACTGCTAGAAGGCCAAATATTTTTTCAGAGCTAGATGCAGAAAAATATTATATTCAATTTGCAACCTGATGGAGGTCAGTATAGATGGACTAATAGAACAAGTCCCACACACTGCTAGAAGGCCAAATATTTTTTCAGAGCTAGATGCAGAAAAATATTCTATTCAATTAGCAACATTATGGAGGTCAGTATAGATGGACTAATAGAACAAGTCCCACACACTGCTAAAAGGCCAAATATTTTTTCAGAGCTAGATGCAGAAAAATATTCTATTCAATTAGCAACCTGATGGAGGTCAGTATAGATGGACTAATAGAACAAGTTCCACACACTGTAGAAGGCCAAATATTTTTTCAGAGCTAGATGCAGAAAAATATTATATTCAATTTGCAACCTGATGGAGGTCAGTATAGATGGACTAATATAATAGAACAAGTCCCACACACAGCTAGATGCCCAAATGTTTTTTCAGAGCTAGATGCAGAAAAAAATTATATTCAATTTGCAACCTGATGGAGGTCAGTATAGATGGACTAATAGAACATGTCCCACACACTGCTAGAAGCCCAAATATTTTTTCAGAGCTAGATGCAGAAAAATATTATATTCAATTTGCAAAGTGATGGAGGTCAGTATATATGGACTAATAGAACAAGTCCCACACACTGCTAGAAGGCCAAATATTTTTTCAGAGCTAGATGCAGAAAAATATTATATTTAATTTGCAACCTGATGAAGGTCAGTATAGATGTACTAATAGAACAAGTCCCACACACTGCTAGAAGGCCAATATTTTTTCAAAGCTAAATGCAGAAAAATATTATATTCAATTTGCAACCTGATGGAGGTCAGTATAGATGGACTAATAGAACAAGTACCACACACAGCTAGAAGGCCAAATATTTTTTCAGAGCTAGATGCAGAAAAATATTATATTCAATTTGTAACCTGATGGAGGTCAGTATAGATGGACTAATAGAATTAGTCCCACACACTGCTAGAAGGCCAAACATTTTTTCAGAGCTAGATGCAGAAAAATATTATATTCAATTTGCAACCTGATGGAGGTCAGTGTAGATGGACTAATAGAACAAGTCAAATACATTGCTAGAAGGCCAAATATTTTTTCAGAGCTAGATGCAGAAAAATATTATATTCAATTTGCAAACTGATGGAGGTCAGTATAGATGGACTAATAGAACAAGTCCCACACACTGCTAGAAGGCCAAATATTTTTTCAGAGCTAGATGCAGAAAAATATTAGATTCAATTTGCAACCTGATGGAGGTCAGTATAGATGGACTAATAGAACAAGTCCCACACAGCTGGAAGCTCAAATATTTTTTCAGAGCTAAATGCAGAAAAAAATTATATTCAATTTGCAACCTGATGGAGGTCAGTATAGATGGACTAATAGAACAAGTCCCACACACTGCTAGAAGCCCAAATATTTTTTCAGAGCTAGATGTAGAAAAATATTATATTCAATTTGCAACCTGATGGAGGTCAGTATAGATGGACTAATAGAACAAGTCCCATACACTGCTAGAAGGCCAAATATTTTTTCATAGCTAGATGCAGAAAAATATTATATTCAATTTGCAACCTGATGGAGGTCAGTATAGATGGACTAATAGAACAAGTCCAACACACTGCTAGAAGGCCAAATATTTTTTCAGAGCTAGATGCAGAAAAATATTATATTCAATTTGCAACCTGATGGAGGTCAGTATAGATGGACTAATAGAACAAGTCCCACACACAGCTAGAAGCCCAAATGTTTTTTCAGAGGTAGATGCAGAAAAAAATTATATTCAATTTGCAACCTGATGGAGGTCAGTATAGATGGACTAATAGAACAAGTCCCACACACTGCTAGAAGGCCAAATATTTTTTCAGAGCTAGATGCAGAAAAATTTTCTATTCCATTAGCAACCTGATGGAGGTCAGTATAGATGGACTAATAGAACAAGTCCCACACACTGCTAAAAGGCCAAATATTTTTTCAGAGCTAGATGCAGAAAAATATTATATTCAATTTGCAACCTGATGGAAGTCAGTATAGATGGACTAATAGAACAAGTTCCACACACTGTAGAAGGCCAAATATTTTTTCAGAGCTAGATGCAGAAAAATATTATTGTTATGTTCTGCTACCAGAGCTAAGGAAAGAGAGGAGATCTGTCCCTACGATAGAACTCAGCTGAATCCCTATGATGTAACAGGGAACCTGATCCTGCGATCAGACCTGCTAAAGTCCTAAGCTAGTCTGTACGGAGACCTATAGATGTGGGGAAGGAATCCCTACAAGTACTAAGGACTGGGAGGAAAATGGGACACCTCCTAACAGAAATAGTAGCAGACAGACGAACAAACAAAATATATAGAACATAGAGGTCCGTAGACCAAGCAAACTAACAGAGTTAGATACAGAGCACAGGCTAGCTAGAAAGTAGTTATACAATGAAGTCCAGCAAAGCCAGAAGGGCGGAGCAGGATTAAATAGGCCAACAAGGTCATGTGACCAGCAAAGGAAAAAACCTAAGAGCAAGGTTCTAACAGTACCCCCCCTTCTAAGAGGATCCTCCGGATCCCCTAGGACCAGGCTTATCAGGAAATCTCCTGTGAAACGCTCTGATAAGTCTGGACGCGGAAACATCATCTGACCTCACCCAAGAGTTATCCTCGGGTCCGAAACCTTTCCAGGCCACAAGATACTGCAAACTACCTCTATACCGTCTAGAGTTAAGGATGCGAGAAATTTCATATTCCCCGTCCTCCACCACCGGAGGAACAGAGGCAGAGGCGTCACCATCCGACACAACAGCTTTTTTTAACAGAGAGACATGAAATACCGGATTAATTCTCCAGGAGGTAGGAACCTCCAACCTAACAGCAGATTGGTTGACAACCTGAAGCACCTTAAAGGGCCCTACAAACTTGGGACCCAATTTCTTAGAAGGAATCCTCAACCGCAGATTCCTAGAGGACAACCAAACCATGTCACCAACAGCGAACAAAACCTCCTGTCGTTTCCTATCAAAGTAGTCTTTAGATTTTCTGTTGGCCTCCTGAAGATTACCACGCACATCCGTCCAAGCTCTCTCCAAATCACCGGAAAAATTCTCCTCCTCAGGCACGGCAGATCCCAACTTGGAGAACGACCCAAACGACGGATGTCTCCCAGAACAACAAAAAAAAGGCGAACAACCAGCAGAAGAAGATGTATGATTGTTCAGAGCAAATTCAGCAAGTGGCAGAAACTCAGACCACCCCTCTTGATTGTCTGCCACAAAACAACGCAAGAACTGCTCAACATCCTGGTTTTTCCTTTCTGTCTGGCCATTAGATTCAGGATGATATCCGGACGAGAACGACAAATGAACTCCCAACCTGTCACAAAAGGCACGCCAAAAACGAGCCACGAACTGAGGACCCCTATCAGAAACAATGTCAGTAGGAACGCCATGAAGTCTGACAATTTCCTTGACAAAGGCCTTAGCGAGAGTTTTAGCGCAGGGCAGTTTGACGAAGGGAACCAAGTGACACATCTTGCTAAAACGGTCCACGACCACCCAGATGACAGTAAAACCCTCAGAGGGGGGAAGGTCAGTTATAAAGTCCATAGCCAAATGTGTCCAAGGAGCACTGGGAACCTCCAAAGGACAAAGCAACCCCGCAGCAGGAGTATGTGAGGACTTAGATCTAGCACATATAGTACATTGACGCACCCACTTAATGACTTCCTTCTGCCATCCAGGCCACCAAAAACTGCGACCCACCAGTCTCTTGGTCTCAGAGATTCCGGGATGACCTGCCAACCGAGATTCGTGACACTCAACAAACAAATCTCTCCTAAAGGTCCCAGGCACAAACAACCTCCCATGAGGAGTGTTAGATGGGGCATTCTCCTGTGCTTTAAGAATCTCATCTTCCAAAACGGAGTCCAAAGCAGCTATCACAACACCTTCTTGTAAAATGTTCTCCTCTTTCTCAGCACCGACTATGGGAGAAAAACTGCGAGACAAGGCATCCGCCTTAACATTCTTAGTACCAGGGATGTAAGTAACGGAGAAATTAAACCGCGAGAAAAACAGTGCCCACCTAGCCTGACGGGCATTCAGGCGCTTGGCAGCATCAAGATATATCAGATTTTTATGATCCGTAAGAACCTGAACGGGAAATTCCGCACCTTCCAAGAAGTGGCGCCAGTGTTCAAATGCGAGTTTAATAGCCAATAATTCCCGATTACCAATATCGTAATTCAGTTCAGTCTCCGAAAATTTTTTTGAAAAAAAGGCACAGGGATGTACTCCATCCCCGTTATCCTGAGACAATACTGCGCCAACCCCCACAGAGGAAGCATCAACCTCAACCAAAAACGGCTTAGTCACATCAGGCTGCATAAGGATGGGAGCAGAGGTGAACCTCTCCTTGAGATACACAAAAGCTTCAATGGCCTCAGAAGACCACTGAACCGCATCAGCACCTTTCCTGGTGAGATCGGTCAGAGGTTTGACAATACTAGAAAAATTTTTTATGAATTTTCTGTAATAATTGGCGAAACCCAAAAACCTCTGTATCTATTTCAAACCAATAGGCCTAGGCCATTCCTGTACAGCTTGAACTTTAACCGGGTCCATCTCAAAACCTTCGCTGGAGATAATGTAACCCAAAAAACTAATTCTCTGTACAGCGAACTCACATTTCTCCAGCTTAGCAAAAAGCGAATTGTCCATTAATAACTGTAATACCTCACGTACGCTCCGCCAATGAGACTCCAGATCCGGCGAATAAATCAAAATGTCATCCAAATACACAACCACATTTTTGCCGATCAAAGGTCTAAGGATGTCATTAATAAGATTCTGAAAAAATGCAGAAGCATTAGTAAGACCAAAAGGCATAACCAGGTTCTCAAAATGACCCACAGGAGTGTTAAAAGCAGTCTTCCATTCGTCACCCTCTTTCATGCGCAACAGATTGTATGCCCCCTTAAGGTCAATTTTAGAGAACCACTTGGCCCCCATTAACTGGTTAAACAGATCAGGAATCAATGGCAGTGGGTAAGGATTGCGTACAGTAATTTTGTTAATCTCGCGAAAATCCAGACAAGGACGTAAACCGCCGTCCTTTTTTTTTACAAAAAAAAATCCAACCGCCACAGGAGACTTTGAGAGCCTAATGTGACCGGCGGCCAAACTTGTCTGTATGTATTCCTCCAAAGCCTTCCTCTCAGGAATAGTAAGGTTAAATAAACGACTTTTAGGAAGAGTCGCTCCAGGGACAAATTCAATAGAACAATCATAGTCTCTATGGGGAGGCAAAACCTGCGATTCCTTCTCAGAAAAAACTCTCCAAAAATCCTGAATAGGAACAGGCAATTCTCCCCTATCCAAAGCTGCAATACGCCCGTTACAACACTTGTCATAACATTTATGGCTCCAGGATTTAATTTCACTGGTAGACCAATCCAGTACAGGATTGTGAAATTTTAACCAGGGCAATCCCAATATTACTGGAGAAGGCAAGTTATTCAAAACTACCAAATCCAATTTCTCATGGTGAACACCATTAATAGTGAGAGGAAATTCACAGACCTTGAGAGTAATATTCTTCAAAGGGGAACCATCCACAGAAACCACAGCAATGGGGGATGATAAAGGTTCGGGTTTTAAATTGAGTCTTTCCAAGAATCCCCCATCAATTACATTCAGAGTAGACCCACAATCAACAAACACCCGAAATTCCATTAATTTTTCCTGAGCAATCGTGGAAGCAGCTAAAAATACACCCTTGGAATTTAAACAGGCAATACGGGCATGACTGACCATTTTTTTTTCTTTCTTCATACGAAGCTCACAGCCTTTAATCAAATGACCAGATTTTCCGCAATAGAAACACAAGCCTTCAGAAAATCTGCGATCTTTTTCTTGAGAGCGAGGTGCCACCGATCCAATCTCCATCGGTTCACCACTGTTAGTACACACATTCTCATAACCAGAAACTGACATAGCAGAGGATTTGCTCTCATTAACCCTTGCACGCAGTCTCCTATCCACCCGTATAGCTAATTGCATAGCCTGTTGCAAATCTTCAGGTGTAGGATAAGCAATTAGCAGGTCTTTAACCCTTTCATTGAGCCCAGCAAGAAATAGACTTTTCAGAGCAGAATCGTTCCACCCTGTTTGAGTAGACCATCGACGGAAATGAGTACAATATTTTTCCACATTACCTGATCCCTGTTTCAAACGTCTCAACTCAGTCTCAGCTGATGCGACACGGTCAGGATCATCATATAATAGTCCCAAAGCAGAAAAAAAACTATCCACTGATCTGAAGCATGTATCACTAGGTTGCAAAGAAAAGGCCCACTCCTGAGGCTCTTTGCGCAAAAGTGACATTATGAACCCTATGCGCTGGGATTCATCCCCAGAGGACTTGGGTCTCAAACGAAAATACAATAAGCAAGCATTTTTAAATGAAAAAAATTCTCGGTGTTCACCAAAAAATAAATCCGGCAAACATACCTTAGGCTCCAAGAAATGTGCTCCAGGACAGTTACTCACGTGCTGACGGAGCTCGGCCACCTCCAGAGAGAGTCCCTGCAGGCGATGAGCCAAATCCTGAACCGACACCATGATGGAACAGAAAAATCTTTCCTTAGAGAATTTGCAGGCTGGACTTACTGTTATGTTCTGCTACCAGAGCTAAGGAAAGAGAGGAGATCTGTCCCTACGATAGAACTCAGCTGAATCCCTACGATGTAACAGGGAACCTGATCCTGCGATCAGACCTGCTAAAGTCCTAAGCTAGTCTGTACGGAGACCTATAGATGTGGGTAAGGAATCCCTACAAGTACTAAGGACTGGGAGGAAAATGGGACACCTCCTAACAGAAATAGTAGCAGACAGACGAACAAACAAAATATATAGAACATAGAGGTCAGTAGCCCAAGCAAACTAACAGAGTTAGATACAGAGCACAGGCTAGCTAGAAAGTAGTTATACAATGAAGTCAAGCAAAGCCAGAAGGGCGGAGCAGGATTAAATAGGCCAACAAGGTCATGTGACCAGCAAAGGAAAAAACCTAAGAGCAAGGTTCTAACAATTATATTCAATTTGCAACCTGATGGAGGTCAGTATAGATGGACTAATAGAACAAGTCCCACACACAGCTAGAAGCACAAATGTTTTTTCAGAGCTAGATGCAGAAAAAAATTATATTCAATTCGCAACCTGATGGAGGTCAGTATAGATGGACTAACAGAAGAAGTCCCACACACTGCTAGAAGCCCAAATATTTTTTCAGAGCTAGATGCAGAAAAATATTATATTCAATTTGCAACCTGATGGAGGTCAGTAAAGATGGACTAATAGAACAAGTCTCAGACACTGCTAGAAGGCCAAATATTGTTTCAGAGCTAGATGCAGAAAAAAATTATATTCAATTTGCAACGTGATGGAGTCAGTATAGATGGACTAATAGAACAAGTCCCACACACTGCTAGAAGGCCAAATATTTTTTCAGAGCTAGATGCAGAAAAATATTCTATTCAATTAGCAACCTGATGGAGGTCAGTATAGATGGACTAATAGAACAAGTCCCACACACTGCTAAAAGGCCAAATATTTTTTCAGAGCTAGATGCAGAAAAATATTATATTCAATTTGCAACCTGATGGAGGTCAGTATAGATGGACTAATAGAACAAGTCCAACACACTGCTAGAAGGCCAAATATTTTTTCAGAGCTAGATGCAGAAAAATATTATATTCAATTTGCAACCTGATGGAGGTCAGTATAGATGGACTAATACAACAAGTTCCACACACTGTAGAAGGCCAAATATTTTTTCAGAGCTAGATGCAGAAAAATATTATATTCAATTTGCAACCTGATGGAGGTCAGTATAGATGGACTAATAGAACAAGTCCCACACACAGCTAGAAGCCCAAATGTTTTTTCAGAGCTAGATGCAGAAAAAAATTATATTCAATTCGCAACCTGATGGAGGTCAGTATAGATGGACTAATAGAACAAGTCCCACACACTGCTAGAAGGCCAAATATTTTTTCAGAGCTAGATGCAGAAAAATATTATATTCAATTTGCAACCTGATGGAGGTCAGTATAGATGGACTAATAGAACAAGTCCCACACACTGCTAGAAGGCCAAATATTTTTTCAGAGCTAGATGCAGAAAAATATTATATTCAATTTGCAACCTGATGGAGGTCAGTATAGATGGACTAAAAGAACAAGTCCAACACACTGCTAGAAGGCCAAATATTTTTTCAGAGGTAGATGCAGAAAAAAATTATATTCAATTTGCAACCTGATGGAGGTCAGTATAGATGGACTAATAGAACAAGTCCCACACACTGCTAGAAGGCCAAATATTTTTTCAGAGCTAGATGCAGAAAAATATTCTATTCAATTAGCAACCTGATGGAGGTCAGTATAGATGGACTAATAGAACAAGTCCCACACACTGCTAAAAGGCCAAATATTTTTTCAGAGCTAGATGCAGAAAAATATTATATTCAATTTGTAACCTGATGTAGGTCAGTATAAATGGACTAATAGAACAAGTCCCACACACTGATAGAAGGCCAAATATTTTTTCAGAGCTAGATGCAGAAAAATATTATATTCAATTTGCAACCTGATGGAGGTCAGTATAGATGGACTAATAGAACAAGTTCCACACACTGTAGAAGGACAAATATTTTTTCAGAGCTAGATGCAGAAAAATATTATATTCAATTTGCAACCTGATGGAGGTCAGTATAGATGGACTAATAGAACAAGTTCCACACACTGTAGAAGGCCAAATATTTTTTCAGAGCTAGATGCAGAAAAATATTATATTCAATTTGCAACCTGATGGAGGTCAGTATAGATGGACTAATAGAAAAGGTCCCACACACAGCTAGAAGCACAAATATTTTTTCAGAGGTAGATGCAGAAAAAAATTATATTCAGTTTGCAACTTGATGGAGGTCAGTATAGATGGACTAATAGAACAAGTCCCACACACAGCTGGAAGCCCAAATATTTTTTCAGAGCTAGATGCAGAAAAAAATTATATTCAATTTGCAACGTGATGGAGGTCAGTATAGATGGACTAATAGAACAAGTCCCACACACTGCTAGAAGCCCAAATATTTTTTCAGAGCTAGATGCAGAAAAATATTATATTCAATTTGCAACCTGATGGAGGTGAGTATAGATGGACTAATAGAACAAGTCCCACACACTGCTAGAAGGCCAAATATTTTTTCAGAGCTAGATGCAGAAAAATATTATATTCAATTTGCAACCTGATGGAGGTCAGTATAGATGGACTAATAGAACAAGTCCCACACACTGCTAGAAGGCCAAATATTTTTTCAGAGCTAGATGCAGAAATATATTATATTCAATTTGCAACCTGATGGAGGTCAGTATAGATGGACTAATAGAACAAGTCCCACACACAGCTAGAAGCCCAAATGTTTTTTCAGAGGTAGATGCAGAAAAAATTATATTCAATTTGCAACCTGATGGAGGTCAGTATAGATGTACTAATAGAACAAGTCCCACACACTGCTAGAAGGCCAAATATTTTTTCAGAGCTAGATGCAGAAAAATATTATATTCAATTTGCAACCTGATGGAGGTCAGTATAGATGGACTAATAGAACAAGTCCCACACACAGCTAGAAGCCCAAATGTTTTTATAGAGGTAGATGCAGAAAAAAATTATATTCAATTTGCAACCTGATGGAGGTCAGTATAGATAGACTAATAGAACAAGTCCCACACACTGCTAGAAGGCCAAATATTTTTTCAGAGCTAGATGCAGAAAAATATTCTATTCAATTAGCAACCTGATGGAGGTCAGTATAGATGGACTAATAGAACAAGTCCCACACACTGCTAAAAGGCCAAATATTTTTTCAGAGCTAGATGCAGAAAAATATTATAATCAATTTGTAACCTGATGGAGGCCAGTATAAATGGACTAATAGAACAAGTCCCACATACTGCTAGAAGGCCAAATATTTTTTCAGAGCTAGATGCAGAAAAATAATATATTCAATTTGCATCCTGATGGAGGTCAGTATAGATGGACTAATAGAACAAGTTCCGCACACTGTAGAAGGCCAAACATTTTTTCGGAGCTAGATGCAGAAAAATATTATATTCAATTTGCAACCTGATGGAGGTCAGTATAGGTGGACTAATAGAACAAGTCCCACACACAGCTAGAAGCCCAAATGTTTTTTCAGAGCTAGATGCAGAAAAAAATTATATTCAATTCGCAACCTGATGGAGGTCAGTATAGATGGACTAATAGAACAAGTCCCACACACTGCTAGAAGCCCAAATATTTTTTCAGAGCTAGATGCAGAAAAATATTATATTCAATTTGCAACGTGATGGAGGTCAGTATATATGGACTAATAGAACAAGTCCCACACACTGCTAGAAGGCCAAATATTTTTTCAGAGCTAGATGCAGAAAAAAATTATATTCAGTTTGCAACCTGATGGAGGTCAGTATAGATGGACTAATAGAACAAGTCCCACACACAGCTGGAAGCCCAAATATTTTTTCAGAGCTAGATGCAGAAAAAAATTATATTCAATTTGCAACGTGATGGAGGTCAGTATAGATGGACTAATAGAACAAGTCCCACACACTGCTAGAAGCCCAAATATTTTTTCAGAGCTAGATGCAGAAATATATTATATTCAATTTGCAACCTGATGGAGGTCAGTATAGATGGACTAATAGAACAAGTCCCACACACAGCTAGAAGCCCAAATGTTTTTTCAGAGCTAGATGCAGAAAAAATTATATTCAATTCGCAACCTGATGGAGGTCAGTATAGATGGACTAATAGAACAAGTCCCACACACTGCTAGAAGCCCAAATATTTTTTCAGAGCTAGATGCAGAAAAATATTATATTCAATTTGCAACGTGATGGAGGTCAGTATATATGGACTAATAGAACAAGTCCCACACACTGCTAGAAGGCCAAATATTTTTTCAGAGCTAGATGCAGAAAAATATTATATTTAATTTGCAACCTGATGAAGGTCAGTATAGATGTACTAATAGAACAAGTCCCACACACTGCTAGAAGGCCAATATTTTTTCAGAGCTAAATGCAGAAAAATATTATATTCAATTTGGAACCTGATGGAGGTCAGTATAGATGGACTAATAGAACAAGTCCCACACACAGCTAGAAGGCCAAATATTTTTTCAGAGCTAGATGCAGAAAAATATTATATTCAATTTGCAACCTGATGGAGGTCAGTATAGATGGACTAATAGTACAAGTCCCACACACAGCTAGAAGCACAAATATTTTTTGAGAGGTAGATGCAGAAAAAAATTATATTCAGTTTGCAACTTGATGGAGGTCAGTATAGATGGACTAATAGAACAAGTCCCACACACAGCTAGAAGCCCAAATGTTTTTTCAGAGCTAGATGCAGAAAAAAATTATATTCAATTCGCAACCTGATGGAGGTCAGTATAGATGGACTAATAGAACAAGTCCCACACACTGCTAGAAGCCCAAATATTTTTTCAGAGCTAGATGCAGAAAAATATTATATTCAATTTGCAACGTGATGGAGGTCAGTATATATGGACTAATAGAACAAGTCCCACACACTGCTAGAAGGCCAAATATTTTTTCAGAGCTAGATGCAGAAAAAAATTATATTCAGTTTGCAACCTGATGGAGGTCAGTATAGATGGACTAATAGAACAAGTCCCACACACAGCTGGAAGCCCAAATATTTTTTCAGAGCTAGATGCAGAAAAAAATTATATTCAATTTGCAACGTGATGGAGGTCAGTATAGATGGACTAATAGAACAAGTCCCACACACTGCTAGAAGCCCAAATATTTTTTCAGAGCTAGATGCAGAAATATATTATATTCAATTTGCAACCTGATGGAGGTCAGTATAGATGGACTAATAGAACAAGTCCCACACACAGCTAGAAGCCCAAATGTTTTTTCAGAGGTAGATGCAGAAAAAAATTATATTAAATTTGCAACCTGATGGAGGTCAGTATAGATGTACTAATAGAACAAGTCCCACACACTGCTAGAAGGCCAAATCTTTTTTCAGAGCTAGATGCAGAAAAATATTATATTCAATTTGCAACCTGATGGAGGTCAGTATAGATGGACTAATAGAACAAGTCCCACACACTGCTAGAAGGCCAAATATCTTTTCAGAGCTAGATGCAGAAAAAAATTATATTCAATTTGCAACGTGATGGAGGTCAGTATAGATGGACTAATAGAACAAGTCCCACACACTGCTAGAAGGCCAAATATTTTTTCAGAGCTAGATGCAGAAAAATATTATATTCAATTTGCAACCTGATGGATCTCAGTATAGATGGACTAATAGAACAAGTCCCACACACTGCTTGAAGGCCAAATATTTTTTCAGAGCTAGATGCAGAAAAATATTATATTCAATTTGCAACCTGATGGAGGTCAGTATAGATGGACTAAAAGAACAAGTCCAACACACTGCTAGAAGGCCAAATATTTTTTCAGAGCTAGATGCAGAAAAATATTATATTCAATTTGCAACCTGATGGAGGTCAGTATAGATGGACTAATAGAACAAGTCCCACACACAGCTAGAAGCCCAAATGTTTTTTCAGAGGTAGATGCACAAAAAAATTATATTCAATTTGCAACCTGATGGAGGTCAGTATAGATGGACTAATAGAACAAGTCCCACACACTGCTAGAAGGCCAAATATTTTTTCAGAGCTAGATGCAGAAAAATATTCTATTCAATTAGCAACCTGATGGAGGTCAGTATAGATGGACTAATAGAACAAGTCCCACACACTGCTAAAAGGCCAAATATTTTTTCAGAGCTAGATGCAGAAAAATATTATATTCAATTTGTAACCTGATGGAGGTCAGTATAAATGGACTAATAGAACAAGTCCCACACACTGATAGAAGGCCAAATATTTTTTCAGAGCTAGATGCAGAAAAATATTATATTCAATTTGCAACCTGATGGAGGTCAGTATAGATGGACTAATAGAACAAGTTCCACACACTGTAGAAGGACAAATATTTTTTCAGAGCTAGATGCAGAAAAATATTATATTCAATTTGCAACCTGATGGAGGTCAGTATAGATGGACTAATAGAACAAGTCCCACACACAGCTAGAAGCCCAAATATTTTTTCAGAGCTAGATGCAGAAAAAATTATATTCAATTTGCAACGTGATGGAGGTCAGTATAGATGGACTAATAGAACAAGTCCCACACACTGCTAGAAGCCCAAAGATTTTTTCAGAGCTAGATGCAGAAATATATTATATTCAATTTGCAACCTGATGGAGGTCAGTATAGATGGACTAATAGAATAAGTCCCACACACAGCTAGAAGCCCAAATGTTTTTTCAGAGTTAGATGCAGAAAAAAATTATATTAAATTTGCAACCTGATGGAGGTCAGTATAGATGTACTAATAGAACAAGTCCCACACACTGCTAGAAGGCCAAATATTTTTTCAGAGCAAGATGCAGAAAAATATTATATTCAATTTGCAACCTGATGGAGGTCAGTATAGATGTACTAATAGAACAAGTCCCACACACTGCTAGAAGGCCAAATATTTTTTCAGAGCAAGATGCAGAAAAATATTATATTCAATTTGCAACCTGATGGAGGTCAGTATAGATGGACTAATAGAACAAGTCCCACACACTGCTAGAAGGCCAAATATTTTTTCAGAGCTAGATGCAGAAAAATATTCTATTCAATTAGCAACCTGATGGAGGTCAGTATAGATGGACTAATAGAACAAGTCCCACACACTGCTAAAAGGCCAAATATTTTTTCAGAGCTACATGCAGAAAAATATTATATTCAATTTGTAACCTGATGGAGGTCAGTATAAATGGACTAATAGAACAAATCCCACACACTGCTAGAAGGCCAAATATTTTTTCAGAGCTAGATGCAGAAAAATATTATATTCAATTTGCAACCTGATGGAGGTCAGTATAGATGGACTAATAGAACAAGTCCCACACACAGCTAGAAGCCCAAATGTTTTTTCAGAGCTAGATGCAGAAAAATATTATATTCAATTTGCAACCTGATGGAGGTCAGTATAGTTGGACTAATAGAACAAGTCCCACACACTGCTAGAAGGCCAAATATTTTTTCAGAGCTACATGCAGAAAAATATTATATTCAATTTGCAACCTGATGGAGGTCAGTATAGATGGACTAAAAGAACAAGTCCCACACACTGCTAGAAGGCCAAATATTTTTTCAGAGCTAGATGCAGAAAAATATTATATTCAATTTGCAACCTGATGGAGGTCAGTATAGATGGACTAATAGAACAAGTCCCACACACTGCTAGAAGCCCAAATGTTTTTATAGAGGTAGATGCAGAAAAAAATTATATTCAATTTGCAACCTGATGGAGGTCAGTATAGATAGACTAATAGAACAAGTCCCACACACTGCTAGAAGGCCAAATATTTTTTCAGAGCTAGATGCAGAAAAATATTCTATTCAATTAGCAACCTGATGGAGGTCAATATAGATGGACTAATAGAACAAGTCCCACACACTGCTAAAAGGCCAAATATTTTTTCAGAGCTAGATGCAGAAAAATATTATATTCAATTTGTAACCTGATGGAGGTCAGTATAAATGGACTAATAGAACAAGTCCCACACACTGCTAGAAGGCCAAATATTTTTTCAGAGCTAGATGCAGAAAAATAGTATATTCAATTTGCAACCTGATGGAGGTCAGTATAGATGGACTAATAGAACAAGTTCCGCACACTGTAGAAGGCCAAATATTTTTTCGGAGCTAGATGCAGAAAAATATTATATTCAATTTGCAACCTGATGGAGGTCAGTATAGGTGGACTAATAGAAGAAGTCCCACACACAGCTAGAAGCCCAAATGTTTTTTCAGAGCTAGATGCAGAAAAAAATTATATTCAATTCGCAACCTGATGGAGGTCAGTATAGATGGACTAATAGAACAAGTCCCACACACTGCTAGAAGCCCAAATATTTTTTCAGAGCTAGATGCAGAAAAATATTATATTCAATTTGCAACGTGATGGAGGTCAGTATATATGGACTAATAGAACAAGTCCCACACACTGCTAGAAGGCCAAATATTTTTTCAGAGCTAGATGCAGAAAAAAATTATATTCAGTTTGCAACCTGATGGAGGTCAGTATAGATGGACTAATAGAACAAGTCCCACACACAGCTGGAAGCCCAAATATTTTTTCAGAGCTAGATGCAGAAAAAAATTATATTCAATTTGCAACCTGATGGAGGTCAGTATAGATGGACTAATAGAACAAGTCCCACACACTGCTAGAAGCCCAAATATTTTTTCAGAGCTAGATGCAGAAAAATATTATATTCAATTTGCAACCTGATGGAGGTCAGTATAGATGGACTAATAGAACAAGTCCCACACACAGCTAGAAGCCCAAATGTTTTTTCAGAGGTAGATGCAGAAAAAAATTATATTCAATTTGCAACCTGATGGAGGTCAGTATAGATGGACTAATAGAACAAGTCCCACACACTGCTAGAAGGCCAAATATTTTTTCAGAGCTAGATGCAGAAAAATATTCTATTCAATTAGCAACCTGATGGAGGTCAGTATAGATGGACTAATAGAACAAGTCCCACACACTGCTAAAAGGCCAAATATTTTTTCAGAGCTAGATGCAGAAAAATATTATATTCAATTTGTAACCTGATGGAGGTCAGTATAAATGGACTAATAGAACAAGTCCCACACACTGATAGAAGGCCAAATATTTTTTCAGAGCTAGATGCAGAAAAATATTATATTCAATTTGCTATCTGATGGAGGTCAGTATAGATGGACTAATAGAACAAGTTCCACACACTGTAGAAGGACAAATATTTTTTCAGAGCTAGATGCAGAAAAATATTATATTCAATTTGCAACCTGATGGAGGTCAGTATAGATGGACTAATAGAACAAGTCCCACACACAGCTAGAAGCCCAAATGTTTTTTCAGAGCTAGATGCAGAAAAAAAATATATTCAATTCGCAACCTGATGGAGGTCAGTATAGATGGACTAATAGAACAAGTCCCACACACTGCTAGAAGCCCAAATATTTTTTCAGAGCTAGATGCAGAAAAATATTATATTCAATTTGCAACGTGATGGAGGTCAGTATAGATGGACTAATAGAACAAGTCCCACACACTGCTAGAAGGCCAAATATTTTTTCAGAGCTAGATGCAGAAAAAATTTATATTCAGTTTGCAACCTGATGGAGGTCAGTATAGATGGACTAATAGAACAAGTCCCACACACAGCTGGAAGCCCAAATATTTTTTCAGAGCTAGATGCAGAAAAATATTATATTCAATTTGCAACCTGATGGAGGTCAGTATAGATGGACTAATAGAACAAGTCCCACACACTGCTAGAAGGCCAAATATTTTTTCAGAGCTAGATGCAGAAAAATATTATATTCAATTTGCAACCTGATGGAGGTCAGTATAGATGGACTAATAGAACTAGTCCCACACACTGCTAGAAGGCCAAACATTTTTTCAGAGCTAGATGCAGAAAAATATTATATTCAGTTTGCAACCTGATGGAGGTCAGTATAGATGGACTAATAGAACAAGTCCCACACACAGCTAGAAGCCCAAATGTTTTTTCAGAGGTAGATGCAGAAAAAAATTATATTCAATTTGCAACCTGATGGAGGTCAGTATAGATGGACTAATAGAACAAGTCCCACACACTGCTAAAAGGCCAAATGTTTTTTCAGAGCTAGATGCAGAAAAATATTATATTCAATTTGTAACCTGATGGAGGTCAGTATAAATGGACTAATAGAACAAGTCCCACACACTGATAGAAGGCAAAATATTTTTACAGAGCTAGATGCAGAAAAATATTATATTCAATTTGCAACCTGATGGAGGTCAGTATAGATGGACTAATAGAACAAGTTCCACACACTGTAGAAGGACAAATATTTTTTCAGAGCTAGATGCAGAAAAATATTATATTCAATTTGCAACCTGATGGAGGTCAGTATAGATGGACTAATAGAACAAGTCCCACACACAGCTAGAAGCCCAAATGTTTTTTCAGAGCTATATGCAGAAAAATATTATATTCAATTTGCAACCTGATGGAGGTCAGTATAGATGGACTAATAGAACAAGTTCCACACACTGTAGAAGGACAAATATTTTTTCAGAGCTAGATGCAGAAAAATATTATATTCAATTTGCAACCTGATGGAGGTCAGTATAGATGGACTAATAGAACAAGTCCCACACACAGCTAGAAGCCCAAATGTTTTTTCAGAGGTAGATGCAGAAAAAAATTATATTAAATTTGCAACCTGATGGAGGTCAGTATAGATGTACTAATAGAACAAGTCCCACACACTGCTAGAAGGCCAAATATTTTTTCAGAGCTAGATGCAGAAAAATATTATATTCAATTTGCAACCTGATGGAGGTCAGTATAGATGGACTAATAGAACAAGTCCCACACACTGCTAGAAGGCCAAATATTTTTTCAGAGCTAGATGCAGAAAAAAATTATATTCAATTTGCAACGTGATGGAGGTCAGTATAGATGGACTAATAGAACAAGTCCCACACACTGCTAAAAGGCCAAATATTTTTTCAGAGCTAGATGCAGAAAAATATTATATTCAATTTGCAACCTGATGGAGGTCAGTATAGATGAACTAATAGAACAAGTCCCACACACAGATAGAAGCCCAAATGTTTTTTCAGAGGTAGATGCAGAAAAAAATTATATTCAATTTGCAACCTGATGGAGGTCAGTATAGATGGACTAATAGAACAAGTCCCACACACTGCTAGAAGGCCAAATATTTTTTCAGAGCTAGATGCAGAAAAATATTCTATTCAATTAGCAACCTCATGGAGGTCAGTATAGATGGACTAATAGAACAAGTCCCACACACTGCTAAAAGGCCAAATATTTTTTCAGAGCTAGATGCAGAAAAATATTATATTCAATTTGTAACCTGATGGAGGTCAGTATAAATGGACTAATGGAACAAGTCCCACACACTGCTAGAAGGCCAAATATTTTTTCAGAGCTAGATGCAGAAAAATATTATATTCAATTTGCAACCTGATGGAGGTCAGTATAGATGGACTAATAGAACAAGTTCCACACACTGTAGAAGGCCAAATATTTTTTCAGAGCTAGATGCAGAAAAATATTATATTCAATTTGCAACCTGATGGAGGTCAGTATAGATGGACTAATAGAACAAGTCCCACACAAAGCTAGAAGCCCAAATGTTTTTTCAGAGCTAGATGCAGAAAAATATTATATTCAATTTGCAACCTGATGGAGGTCAGTATAGTTGGACTAATAGAACAAGTCCCACACACTGCTAGAAGGCCAAATATTTTTTCAGAGCTAGATGCAGAAAAATATTATATTCAATTTGCAACCTGATGGAGGTCAGTATAGATGGACTAAAAGAACAAGTCCCACACACTGCTAGAAGGCCAAATATTTTTTCAGAGCTAGATGCAGAAAAATATTATATTCAATTTGCAACCTGATGGAGGTCAGTATAGATGGACTAATAGAACAAGTCCCACACACTGCTAGAAGCCCAAATATTTTTTCAGAGCTAGATGCAGAAAAATATTCTATTCAATTAGCAACCTGATGGAGGTCAGTATAGATGGACTAATAGAACAAGTCCCACACACTGCTAAAAGGCCAAATATTTTTTCAGAGCTAGATGCAGAAAAATATTATATTCAATTTGTAACCTGATGGAGGTCAGTATAAATAGACTAATAGAACAAGTCCCAAACACTGCTAGAAGGCCAAATATTTTTTCAGAGCTAGATGCAGAAAAATATTATATTCAATTTGCAACCTGATGGAGGTCAGTATAGATGGACTAATAGAACAAGTTCCACACACTGTAGAAGGCAAAATATTTTTTCCGAGCTAGATTCAGAAAAATATTATATTCAATTTGCAACCTGATGGAGGTCAGTATAGATGGACTAATAGAACAAGTCCCACACACAGCTAGAAGCCCAAATGTTTTTTCAGAGCTAGATGCAGAAAAATATTATATTCAATTTGCAACCTGATGGAGGTCAGTATAGATGGACTAATAGAACAAGTTCCACACACTGCTAGAAGGCCAAATATTTTTTCAGAGCTAGATGCAGAAAAATATTGTATTCAATTTGCAACCTGATGGAGGTCAGTATAGATGGACTAATAGAACAAGTCCAACACACTGCTAGAAGGCCAAATATTTTTTCAGAGCTAGATGCAGAAAAATATTATATTCAATTTGCAACCTGATGGAGGTCAGTATAGATGGACTAATAGAACAAGTCCCACACACAGCTAGAAGCCCAAATGTTTTTTCAGAGCTAGATGCAGAAAAAAATTATATTCAATTTGCAACCTGATGGAGGTCAGTATAGATGGACTAATAGAACAAGTCCCACACACTGCTAGAAGGCCAAATATTTTTTCAGAGCTAGATGCAGAAAAATATTCTATTCAATTAGCAACCTGATGGAGGTCAGTATAGATGGACTAATAGAACAAGTCCCATACACTGCTAAAAGGCCAAATATTTTTTCAGAGCTAGATGCAGAAAAATATTATATTCAATTTGAAACCTGATGGAGGTCAGTATAGATGGACTAATAGAACAAGTCCCACACACTGCTAGAAGGCCAATATTTTTTCAGAGCTAAATGCAGAAAAATATTATATTCAATTTGCAACCTGATGGAGGTCATTATAGATGGACTAATAGAACAAGTCCCACACACTGCTAGAAGGCCAAATATTTTTTCAGAGCTAGATGCAGAAAAATATTATATTCAATTTGCAACCTGATGGAGGTCAGTATAGATGGACTAATAGAACTAGTCCCACACACTGCTAGAAGGCCAAACATTTTTTCAGAGCTAGATGCAGAAAAATATTATATTCAATTTGCAACCTGATGGAGGTCAGTATAGATGGACTAATAGAACAAGTCCCACACACAGCTAGAAGCCCAAATATTTTTTGAGAGGTAGATGCAGAAAAAAATTATATTCAGTTTGCAACCTGATGAAGGTCAGTATAGATGGACTAATAGAACAAGTCCCACACACAGCTGGAAGCCCAAATATTTTTTCAGGGCTAGATGCAGAAAAAAATTATATTCAATTTGCAACGTGATGGAGGTCAGTATAGATGGACTAATAGAACAAGTCCCACACACTGCTAGAAGCCCAAATATTTTTTCAGAGCTAGATGCAGAAAAATATTATATTCAATTTGCAACCTGATGGAGGTCAGTATAGATGGACTAATATAACAAGTCCCACACACTGCTAGAATGCCAAATATTTTTTCAGAGCTAGATGCAGAAAAATATTATATTCAATTTGCAACCTGATGGAGGTCAGTATAGATGGACTAATAGAACAAGTCCCACACACTGCTAGAAGGCCAAATATTTTTTCAGAGCTAGATGTAGAAATATATTATATTCAATTTGCAACCTGATGGAGGTCAGTATAGATGGACTAATAGAACAAGTCCTACACACAGCTAGAAGCCCAAATGTTTTTTCAGAGCTAGATGCAGAAAAATATTATATTCAATTTGCAACCTGATGGAGGTCAGTATAGATGGACTAATAGAACAAGTTCCACACACTGCTAGAAGGCCAAATATTTTTTCAGAGCTAGATGCAGAAAAATATTGTATTCAATTTGCAACCTGATGGAGGTCAGTATAGATGGACTAATAGAACAAGTCCAACACACTGCTAGAAGGCCAAATATTTTTTCAGAGCTAGATGCAGAAAAATATTATATTCAATTTGCAACCTGATGGAGGTCAGTATAGATGGACTAATAGAACAAGTCCCACACACAGCTAGAAGCCCAAATGTTTTTTCAGAGGTAGATGCAGAAAAAAATTATATTCAATTTGCAACCTGATGGAGGTCAGTATAGATGGACTAATAGAACAAGTCCCACACACTGCTAGAAGGCCAAATATTTTTTCAGAGCTAGATGCAGAAAAATATTCTATTCAATTAGCAACCTGATGGAGGTCAGTATAGATGGACTAATAGAACAAGTCCCACACACTGCTAAAAGGCCAAATATTTTTTCAGAGCTAGATGCAGAAAAATATTATATTCAATTTGCAACCTGATGGAGGTCAGTATAGATGGACTAATAGAACAAGTCCCACACACTGCTAGAAGGCCAATATTTTTTCAGAGCTAAATGCAGAAAAATATTATATTCAATTTGCAACCTGATGGAGGTCAGTATAGATGGACTAATAGAACAAGTCCCACACACTGCTAGAAGGCCAAATATTTTTTCAGAGCTAGATGCAGAAAAATATTATATTCAATTTGCAACCTGATGGAGGTCAGTATAGATGGACTAATAGAACAAGTCCCACACACAGCTAGAAGCCCAAATGTTTTTTCAGAGGTAGATGCACAAAAAAATTATATTCAATTTGCAACCTGATGGAGGTCAGTATAGATGGACTAATAGAACAAGTCCCACACACTGCTAGAAGGCCAAATATTTTTTCAGAGCTAGATGCAGAAAAATATTCTATTCAATTAGCAACCTGATGGAGGTCAGTATAGATGGACTAATAGAACAAGTCCCACACACTGCTAAAAGGCCAAATATTTTTTCAGAGCTAGATGCAGAAAAATATTATATTCAATTTGTAACCTGATTTAGGTCAGTATAAATGGACTAATAGAACAAGTCCCACACACTGATAGAAGGCCAAATATTTTTTCAGAGCTAGATGCAGAAAAATATTATATTCAATTTGCAACCTGATGGAGGTCAGTATAGATGGACTAATAGAACAAGTTCCACACACTGTAGAAGGACAAATATTTTTTCAGAGCTAGATGCAGAAAAATATTATATTCAATTTGCAACCTGATGGAGGTCAGTATAGATGGACTAATAGAACAAGTCCCACACACAGCTAGAAGCCCAAATGTTTTTTCAGAGTTAGATGCAGAAAAAAATTATATTAAATTTGCAACCTGATGGAGGTCAGTATAGATGTACTAATAGAACAAGTCCCACACACTGCTAGAAGGCCAAATATTTTTTCAGAGAAAGATGCAGAAAAATATTATATTCAATTTGCAACCTGATGGAGGTCAGTATAGATGGACTAATAGAACAAGTCCCACACACTGCTAGAAGGCCAAATATTTTTTCAGAGCTAGATGCAGAAAAAAATTATATTCAATTTGCAACGTGATGGAGGTCAGTATAGATGGATTAATAGAACAAGTCCCACACACTGCTAGAAAGCCAAATATTTTTTCAGAGCTAGATGCAGAAAAATATTATATTCAATTTGCAACCTGATGGAGGTCAGTATAGGTGGACTAATAGAACAAGTCCAACACACTGCTAGAAGGCCAAATATTTTTTCAGAGCTAGATGCAGAAAAATATTATATTCAATTTGCAGCCTGATGGAGGTCAGTATAGATGGACTAAAAGAACAAGTCCAACACACTGCTAGAAGGCCAAATATTTTTTCAGAGCTAGATGCGGAAAAATATTATATTCAATTTGCAACCTGATGGAGGTCAGTATAGATGAACTAATAGAACAAGTCCCACACACAGCTAGAAGCCCAAATGTTTTTTCAGAGGTAGATGCAGAAAAAAATTATATTCAATTTGCAACCTGATGGAGGTCAGTATAGATGGACTAATAGAACAAGTCCCACACACTGCTAGAAGGCCAAATATTTTTTCAGAGCTAGATGCAGAAAAATATTCTATTCAATTAGCAACCTGATGGAGGTCAGTATAGATGGACTAATAGAACAAGTCCTACACACTGCTAAAAGGCCAAATATTTTTTCAGAGCTAGATGCAGAAAAATATTATATTCAATTTGTAACCTGATGGAGGTCAGTATAAATGGACTAATAGAACAAGTCCCACACACTGCTAGAAGGCCAAATATTTTTTCAGAGCTAGATGCAGAAAAATATTATATTCAATTTGCAACCTGATGGAGGTCAGTATAGATGGACTAATAGAACAAGTCCCACACACAGCTAGAAGCCCAAATGTTTTTTCAGAGATAGATGCAGAAAAATATTATATTCAATTTGCAACCTGATGGAGGTCAGTATAGTTGGACTAATAGAACAAGTCCCACACACTGCTAGAAGGCCAAATATTTTTTCAGAGCTACATGCAGAAAAATATTATATTCAATTTGCAACCTGATGGAGGTCAGTATAGATGGACTAAAAGAACAAGTCCCACACACTGCTAGAAGGCCAAATATTTTTTCAGAGCTAGATGCAGAAAAATATTATATTCAATTTGCAACCTGATGGAGGTCAGTATAGATGGACTAATAGAACAAGTCCCACACACTGCTAGAAGCCCAAATATTTTTTCAGAGCTAGATGCAGAAAAATATTCTATTCAATTAGCAACCTGATGGAGGTCAGTATAGATGGACTAATAGAACAAGTCCCACACACTGCTAAAAGGCCAAATATTTTTTCAGAGCTAGATGCAGAAAAATATTATATTAAATTTGTAACCTGATGGAGGTCAGTATAAATAGACTAATAGAACAAGTCCCACACACTGCTAGAAGGCCAAATATTTTTTCAGAGCTAGATGCAGAAAAATATTATATTCAATTTGCAACCTGATGGAGGTCAGTATAGATGGACTAATAGAACAAGTTCCACACACTGTAGAAGGCCAAATATTTTTTCCGAGCTAGATTCAGAAAAATATTATATTCAATTTGCAACCTGATGGAGGTCAGTATAGATGGACTAATAGAACAAGTCCCACACACAGCTAGAAGCCCAAATGTTTTTTCAGAGCTAGATGCAGAAAAATATTATATTCAATTTGCAACCTGATGGAGGTCAGTATAGATGGACTAATAGAACAAGTTCCACACACTGCTAGAAGGCCAAATATTTTTTCAGAGCTAGATGCAGAAAAATATTGTATTCAATTTGCAACCTGATGGAGGTCAGTATAGATGGACTAATAGAACAAGTCCAACACACTGCTAGAAGGCCAAATATTTTTTCAGAGCTAGATGCAGAAAAATATTATATTCAATTTGCAACCTGATGGAGGTCAGTATAGATGGATTAATAGAACAAGTCCCACACACAGCTAGAAGCCCAAATGTTTTTTCAGAGGTAGATGCAGAAAAAAATTATATTCAATTTGCAACCTGATGGAGGTCAGTATAGATGGACTAATAGAACAAGTCCCACACACTGCTAGAAGGATAAATATTTTTTCAGAGCTAGATGCAGAAAAATATTCTATTCAATTAGCAACCTGATGGAGGTCAGTATAGATGGACTAATAGAACAAGTCCCACACACTGCTAAAAGGCCAAATATTTTTTCAGAGCTAGATGCAGAAAAATATTATATTCAATTTGCAACCTGATGGAGGTCAGTATAGATGGACTAATAGAACAAGTCCCACACACTGCTAGAAGGCCAATATTTTTTCAGAGCTAAATGCAGAAAAATATTATATTCAATTTGCAACCTGATGGAGGTCAGTATAGATGGACTAATAGAACAAGTCCCACACACTGCTAGAAGGCCAAATATTTTTTCAGAGCTAGATGCAGAAAAATATTATATTCAATTTGCAACCTGATGGAGGTCAGTATAGATGGACTAATAGAACTAGTCCCACACACTGCTAGAAGGCCAAACATTTTTTCAGAGCTAGATGCAGAAAAATATTATATTCAATTTGCAACCTGATGGAGGTCAGTATAGATGGACTAATAGAACAAGTCCCACACACAGCTAGAAGCCCAAATATTTTTTCAGAGGTAGATGCAGAAAAAAATTATATTCAGTTTGCAACCTGATGGAGGTCAGTATAGATGGACTAATAGAACAAGTCCCACACACAGCTGGAAGCCCAAATATTTTTTCAGGGCTAGATGCAGAAAAAAATTATATTCAATTTGCAACGTGATGGAGGTCAGTATAGATGGATTAATAGAACAAGTCCCACACACTGCTAGAAGCCCAAATATTTTTTCAGAGCTAGATGCAGAAAAATATTATATTCAATTTGCAACCTGATGGAGGTCAGTATAGATGGACTAATAGAACAAGTCCCACACACTGCTAGAATGCCAAATATTTTTTCAGAGCTAGATGCAGAAAAATATTATATTCAATTTGCAACCTGATGGAGGTCAGTATAGATGGACTAATAGAACAAGTCCCACACACAGCTAGAAGCCCAAATGTTTTTTCAGAGGTAGATGCAGAAAAAAATTATATTCAATTTGCAACCTGATGGAGGTCAGTATAGATGGACTAATAGAACAAGTCCCACACACTGCTAGAAGGCCAAATATTTTTTCAGAGCTAGATGCAGAAAAATATTCTATTCAATTAGCAACCTGATGGAGGTCAGTATAGATGGACTAATAGAACAAGTCCCACACACTGCTAAAAGGCCAAATATTTTTTCAGAGCTAGATGCAGAAAAATATTATATTCAATTTGTAACCTGATGGAGGTCAGTATAAATGGACTAATAGAACAAGTCCCACACACTGATAGAAGGCCAAATATTTTTTCAGAGCTAGATGCAGAAAAATATTATATTCAATTTGCAACCTGATGGAGGTCAGTATAGATGGACTAATAGAACAAGTTCCACACACTGTAGAAGGACAAATATTTTTTCAGAGCTAGATGCAGAAAAATATTATATTCAATTTGCAACCTGATGGAGGTCAGTATAGATGGACTAATAGAACAAGTCCCACACACAGCTAGAAGCCCAAATGTTTTTTCAGAGCTAGATGCAGAAAAAAAATATATTCAATTCGCAACCTGATGGAGGTCAGTATAGATGGACTAATAGAACAAGTCCCACACACTGCTAGAAGCCCAAATATTTTTTCAGAGCTAGATGCAGAAAAATATTATATTCAATTTGCAACGTGATGGAGGTCAGTATAGATGGACTAATAGAACAAGTCCCACGCACTGCTAGAAGGCCAAATATTTTTTCAGAGCTAGATGCAGAAAAAAATTATATTCAGTTTGCAACCTGATGGAGGTCAGTATAGATGGACTAATAGAACAAGTCCCACACACAGCTGGGAGCCCAAATATTTTTTCAGAGCTAGATGCAGAAAAAAATTATATTCAATTTGCAACGTGATGGAGGTCAGTATAGATGGACTAATAGAACAAGTCCCACACACTGCTAGAAGCCCAAAGATTTTTTCAGAGCTAGATGCAGAAATATATTATATTCAATTTGCAACCTGATGGAGGTCAGTATAGATGGACTAATAGAATAAGTCCCACACACAGCTAGAAGCCCAAATGTTTTTTCAGAGGTAGATGCAGAAAAAAATTATATTAAATTTGCAACCTGATGGAGGTCAGTATAGATGTACTAATAGAACAAGTCCCACACACTGCTAGAAGGCCAAATATTTTTTCAGAGCTAGATGCAGAAAAATATTATATTCAATTTGCAACCTGATGGAGGTCAGTATAGATGGACTAATAGAACAAGTCCCACACACTGCTAGAAGGCCAAATATTTTTTCAGAGCTAGATGCAGAAAAAAATTATATTTAATTTGCAACGTGATGGAGGTCAGATAAGATGGACTAATAGAACAAGTCCCACACACTGCTAAAAGGCCAAATATTTTTTCAGAGCTAGATGCGGAAAAATATTATATTCAATTTGCAACCTGATGGAGGTCAGTATAGATGAACTAATAGAACAAGTCCCACACACAGCTAGAAGCCCAAATGTTTTTTCAGAGGTAGATGCAGAAAAAAATTATATTCAATTTGCAACCTGATGGAGGTCAGTATAGATGGACTAATAGAACAAGTCCCACACACTGCTAGAAGGCCAAATATTTTTTCAGAGCTAGATGCAGAAAAATATTCTATTCAATTAGCAACCTGATGGAGGTCAGTATAGATGGACTAATAGAACAAGTCCCACACACTGCTAAAAGGCCAAATATTTTTTCAGAGCTAGATGCAGAAAAATATTATATTCAATTTGTAACCTGATGGAGGTCAGTATAAATAGACTAATAGAACAAGTCCCACACACTGCTAGAAGGCCAAATATTTTTTCAGAGCTAGATGCAGAAAAATATTATATTCAATTTGCAACCTGATGGAGGTCAGTATAGATGGACTAATAGAACAAGTTCCACACACTGTAGAAGTCCAAATATTTTTTCAGAGCTAGATGCAGAAAAATATTATATTCAATTTGCAACCTGATGGAGGTCAGTATAGATGGACTAATAGAACAAGTCCCACACACAGCTAGAAGCCCAAATGTTTTTTCAGAGCTAGATGCAGAAAAATATTATATTCAATTTGCAACCTGATGGAGGTCAGTATAGTTGGACTAATAGAACAAGTCCCACACACTGCTAGAAGGCCAAATATTTTTTCACAGCTAGATGCAGAAAAATATTATATTCAATTTGCAACCTGATGGAGGTCAGTATAGATGGACTAAAAGAACAAGTCCCACACACTGCTAGAAGGCCAAATATTTTTTCAGAGCTAGATGCAAAAAAATATTATATTCAATTTGCAACCTGATGGAGGTCAGTATAGATGGACTAATAGAACAAGTCCCACACACTGCTAGAAGCCCAAATATTTTTTCAGAGCTAGATGCAGAAAAATATTCTATTCAATTAGCAACCTGATGGAGGTCAGTATAGATGGACTAATAGAACAAGTCCCACACACTGCTAAAAGGCCAAATATTTTTTCAGAGCTAGATGCAGAAAAATATTATATTCAATTTGTAACCTGATGGAGGTCAGTATAAATAGACTAATAGAACAAGTCCCACACACTGCTAGAAGGCCAAATATTTTTTCAGAGCTAGATGCAGAAAAATATTATATTCAATTTGCAACCTGATGGAGGTCAGTATAGATGGACTAATAGAACAAGTTCCACACACTGTAGAAGGCCAAATATTTTTTCAGAGCTAGATTCAGAAAAATATTATATTCAATTTGCAACCTGATGGAGGTCAGTATAGATGGACTAATAGAACAAGTCCCACACACAGCTAGAAGCCCAAATGTTTTTTCAGAGCTAGATGCAGAAAAATATTGTATTCAATTTGCAACCTGATGGAGGTCAGTATAGATGGACTAATAGAACAAGTCCAACACACTGCTAGAAGGCCAAATATTTTTTCAGAGCTAGATGCAGAAAAATATTATATTCAATTTGCAACCTGATGGAGGTCAGTATAGATAGACTAATAGAACAAGTCCCACACACAGCTAGAAGCCCAAATGTTTTTTCAGAGGTAGATGCAGAAAAAAATTATATTCAATTTGCAACCTGATGGAGGTCAGTATAGATGGACTAATAGAACAAGTCCCACACACTGCTAGAAGGCCAAATATTTTTTAAGAGCTAGATGCAGAAAAATATTCTATTCAATTAGCAACCTGATGGAGGTCAGTATAGATGGACTAATAGAACAAGTCCCACACACTGCTAAAAGGCCAAATATTTTTTCAAAGCTAGATGCAGAAAAATATTATATTCAATTTGCAACCTGATGGAGGTCAGTATAGATGGACTAATAGAACAAGTCCCACACACTGCTAGAAGGCCAATATTTTTTCAGAGCTAAATGCAGAAAAATATTATATTCAATTTGCAACCTGATGGAGGTCAGTATAGATGGACTAATAGAACAAGTCCCACACACTGCTAGAAGGCCAAATATTTTTTCAGAGCTAGATGCAGAAAAATATTATATTCAATTTGCAACCTGATGGAGGTCAGTATAGATGGACTAATAGAACTAGTCCCACACACTGCTAGAAGGCCAAACATTTTTTCAGAGCTAGATGCAGAAAAATATTATATTCAGTTTGCAACCTGATGGAGGTCAGTATAGATGGACTAATAGAACAAGTCCCACACACAGCTAGAAGCCCAAATGTTTTTTCAGAGGTAGATGCAGAAAAAAATTATATTCAGTTTGCAACCTGATGGAGGTCAGTATAGATGGACTAATAGAACAAGTCCCACACACAGCTGGAAACCCAAATATTTTTTCAGGGCTAGATGCAGAAAAAAATTATATTCAATTTGCAACGTGATGGAGGTCAGTATAGATGGACTAATAGAACAAGTCCCACACACTGCTAGAAGCCCAAATATTTTTTCAGAGCTAGATGCAGAAAAATATTATATTCAATTTGCAACCTGATGGAGGTCAGTATAGATGGACTAATATAACAAGTCCCACACACTGCAAGAATGCCAAATATTTTTTCAGAGCTAGATGCAGAAAAATATTATATTCAATTTGCAACCTGATGGAGGTCAGTATAGATGGACGAATAGAACAAGTCCCACACACAGCTAGAAGCCCAAATGTTTTTTCAGAGGTAGATGCAGAAAAAAATTATATTCAATTTGCAACCTGATGGAGGTCAGTATAGATGGACTAATAGAACAAGTCCCACACACTGCTAGAAGGCCAAATATTTTTTCAGAGCTAGACGCAGAAAAATATTCTATTCAATTAGCAACCTGATGGAGGTCAGTATAGATGGACTAATAGAACAAGTCCCACACACTGCTAAAAGGCCAAATATTTTTTCAGAGCTAGATGCAGAAAAATATTATATTCAATTTGTAACCTGATGGAGGTCAGTATAAATGGACTAATAGAACAAGTCCCACACACTGATAGAAGGCCAAATATTTTTACAGAGCTAGATGCAGAAAAATATTATATTCAATTTGCAACCTGATGGAGGTCAGTATAGATGGACTAATAGAACAAGTTCCACACACTGTAGAAGGACAAATATTTTTTCAGAGCTAGATGCAGAAAAATATTATATTCAATTTGCAACCTGATGGAGGTCAGTATAGATGGACTAATAGAACAAGTCCCACACACAGCTAGAAGCCCAAATGTTTTTTCAGAGCTAGATGCAGAAAAAAAATATATTCAATTCGCAACCTGATGGAGGTCAGTATAGATGGACTAATAGAACAAGTCCCACACACTGCTAGAAGCCCAAATATTTTTTCAGAGCTAGATGCAGAAAAATATTATATTCAATTTGCAACGTGATGGAGGTCAGTATATATGGACTAATAGAACAAGTCCCACACACTGCTAGAAGGCCAAATATTTTTTCAGAGCTAGATGCAGAAAAAAATTATATTCAGTTTGCAACCTGATGGAGGTCAGTATAGATGGACTAATAGAACAAGTCCCACACACAGCTGGAAACCCAAATATTTTTTCAGAGCTAGATGCAGAAAAAAATTATATTCAATTTGCAACGTGATGGAGGTCAGTATAGATGGACTAATAGAACAAGTCCCACACACTGCTAGAAGCCCAAAGATTTTTTCAGAGCTAGATGCAGAAATATATTATATTCAATTTGCAACCTGATGGAGGTCAGTATAGATGGACTAATAGAATAAGTCCCACACACAGCTAGAAGCCCAAATGTTTTTTCAGAGGTAGATGCAGAAAAAAATTATATTAAATTTGCAACCTGATGGAGGTCAGTATAGATGTACTAATAGAACAAGTCCCACACACTGCTAGAAGGCCAAATATTTTTTCAGAGCTAGATGCAGAAAAATATTATATTCAATTTGCAACCTGATGGAGGTCAGTATAGATGGACTAATAGAACAAGTCCCACACACTGCTAGAAGGCCAAATATTTTTTCAGAGCTAGATGCAGAAAAAAATTATATTCAATTTGCAACGTGATGGAGGTCAGTATAGATGGACTAATAGAACAAGTCCCACACACTGCTAAAAGGCCAAATATTTTTTCAGAGCTAGATGCAGAAAAATATTATATTCAATTTGCAACCTGATGGAGGTCAGTATAAATAGACTAATAGAACAAGTCCCACACACTGCTAGAAGGCCAAATATTTTTTCAGAGCTAGATGCAGAAAAATATTATATTCAATTTGCAACCTGATGGAGGTCAGTATAGATGGACTAATATAACAAGTCCCACACACTGCAAGAATGCCAAATATTTTTTCAGAGCTAGATGCAGAAAAATATTATATTCAATTTGCAACCTGATGGAGGTCAGTATAGATGGACGAATAGAACAAGTCCCACACACAGCTAGAAGCCCAAATGTTTTTTCAGAGGTAGATGCAGAAAAAAATTATATTCAATTTGCAACCTGATGGAGGTCAGTATAGATGGACTAATAGAACAAGTCCCACACACTGCTAGAAGGCCAAATATTTTTTCAGAGCTAGACGCAGAAAAATATTCTATTCAATTAGCAACCTGATGGAGGTCAGTATAGATGGACTAATAGAACAAGTCCCACACACTGCTAAAAGGCCAAATATTTTTTCAGAGCTAGATGCAGAAAAATATTATATTCAATTTGTAACCTGATGGAGGTCAGTATAAATGGACTAATAGAACAAGTCCCACACACTGATAGAAGGCCAAATATTTTTACAGAGCTAGATGCAGAAAAATATTATATTCAATTTGCAACCTGATGGAGGTCAGTATAGATGGACTAATAGAACAAGTTCCACACACTGTAGAAGGACAAATATTTTTTCAGAGCTAGATGCAGAAAAATATTATATTCAATTTGCAACCTGATGGAGGTCAGTATAGATGGACTAATAGAACAAGTCCCACACACAGCTAGAAGCCCAAATGTTTTTTCAGAGCTAGATGCAGAAAAAAAATATATTCAATTCGCAACCTGATGGAGGTCAGTATAGATGGACTAATAGAACAAGTCCCACACACTGCTAGAAGCCCAAATATTTTTTCAGAGCTAGATGCAGAAAAATATTATATTCAATTTGCAACGTGATGGAGGTCAGTATATATGGACTAATAGAACAAGTCCCACACACTGCTAGAAGGCCAAATATTTTTTCAGAGCTAGATGCAGAAAAAAATTATATTCAGTTTGCAACCTGATGGAGGTCAGTATAGATGGACTAATAGAACAAGTCCCACACACAGCTGGAAACCCAAATATTTTTTCAGAGCTAGATGCAGAAAAAAATTATATTCAATTTGCAACGTGATGGAGGTCAGTATAGATGGACTAATAGAACAAGTCCCACACACTGCTAGAAGCCCAAAGATTTTTTCAGAGCTAGATGCAGAAATATATTATATTCAATTTGCAACCTGATGGAGGTCAGTATAGATGGACTAATAGAATAAGTCCCACACACAGCTAGAAGCCCAAATGTTTTTTCAGAGGTAGATGCAGAAAAAAATTATATTAAATTTGCAACCTGATGGAGGTCAGTATAGATGTACTAATAGAACAAGTCCCACACACTGCTAGAAGGCCAAATATTTTTTCAGAGCTAGATGCAGAAAAATATTATATTCAATTTGCAACCTGATGGAGGTCAGTATAGATGGACTAATAGAACAAGTCCCACACACTGCTAGAAGGCCAAATATTTTTTCAGAGCTAGATGCAGAAAAAAATTATATTCAATTTGCAACGTGATGGAGGTCAGTATAGATGGACTAATAGAACAAGTCCCACGCACTGCTAAAAGGCCAAATATTTTTTCAGAGCTAGATGCAGAAAAATATTATATTCAATTTGCAACCTGATGGAGGTCAGTATAAATAGACTAATAGAACAAGTCCCACACACTGCTAGAAGGCCAAATATTTTTTCAGAGCTAGATGCAGAAAAATATTATATTCAATTTGCAACCTGATGGAGGTCAGTATAGATGGACTAATAGAACAAGTTCCACACACTGTAGAAGGCCAAATATTTTTTCAGAGCTAGATGCAGAAAAATATTATATTCAATTTGCAACCTGATGGAGGTCAGTATAGATGGACTAATAGAACAAGTCCCACACACAGCTAGAAGCCCAAATGTTTTTTCAGAGCTAGATGCAGAAAAATATTATATTCAATTTGCAACCTGATGGAGGTCAGTATAGTTGGACTAATAGAACAAGTCCCACACACTGCTAGAAGGCCAAATATTTTTTCACAGCTAGATGCAGAAAAATATTATATTCAATTTGCAACCTGATGGAGGTCAGTATAGATGGACTAAAAGAACAAGTCCCACACACTGCTAGAAGGCCAAATATTTTTTCAGAGCTAGATGCAAAAAAATATTATATTCAATTTGCAACCTGATGGAGGTCAGTATAGATGGACTAATAGAACAAGTCCCACACACTGCTAGAAGCCCAAATATTTTTTCAGAGCTAGATGCAGAAAAATATTCTATTCAATTAGCAACCTGATGGAGGTCAGTATAGATGGACTAATAGAACAAGTCCCACACACTGCTAAAAGGCCAAATATTTTTTCAGAGCTAGATGCAGAAAAATAATATATTCAATTTGTAACCTGATGGAGGTCAGTATAAATAGACTAATAGAACAAGTCCCACACACTGCTAGAAGGCCAAATATTTTTTCAGAGCTAGATGCAGAAAAATATTATATTCAATTTGCAACCTGATGGAGGTCAGTATAGATGGACTAATAGAACAAGTTCCACACACTGTAGAAGGCCAAATATTTTTTCAGAGCTAGATTCAGAAAAATATTATATTCAATTTGCAACCTGATGGAGGTCAGTATAGATGGACTAATAGAACAAGTCCCACACACAGCTAGAAGCCCAAATGTTTTTTCAGAGCTAGATGCAGAAAAATATTGTATTCAATTTGCAACCTGATGGAGGTCAGTATAGATGGACTAATAGAACAAGTTCCACACACTGCTAGAAGGCCAAATATTTTTTCAGAGCTAGATGCAGAAAAATATTGTATTCAATTTGCAACCTGATGGAGGTCAGTATAGATGGACTAATAGAACAAGTCCAACACACTGCTAGAAGGCCAAATATTTTTTCAGAGCTAGATGCAGAAAAATATTATATTCAATTTGCAACCTGATGGAGGTCAGTATAGATAGACTAATAGAACAAGTCCCACACACAGCTAGAAGCCCAAATGTTTTTTCAGAGGTAGATGCAGAAAAAAATTATATTCAATTTGCAACCTGATGGAGGTCAGTATAGATGGACTAATAGAACAAGTCCCACACACTGCTAGAAGGCCAAATATTTTTTAAGAGCTAGATGCAGAAAAATATTCTATTCAATTAGCAACCTGATGGAGGTCAGTATAGATGGACTAATAGAACAAGTCCCACACACTGCTAAAAGGCCAAATATTTTTTCAGAGCTAGATGCAGAAAAATATTATATTCAATTTGCAACCTGATGGAGGTCAGTATAGATGGACTAATAGAACAAGTCCCACACACTGCTAGAAGGCCAATATTTTTTCAGAGCTAAATGCAGAAAAATATTATATTCAATTTGCAACCTGATGGAGGTCAGTATAGATGGACTAATAGAACAAGTCCCACACACTGCTAGAAGGCCAAATATTTTTTCAGAGCTAGATGCAGAAAAATATTATATTCAATTTGCAACCTGATGGAGGTCAGTATAGATGGACTAATAGAACTAGTCCCACACACTGCTAGAAGGCCAAACATTTTTTCAGAGCTAGATGCAGAAAAATATTATATTCAGTTTGCAACCTGATGGAGGTCAGTATAGATGGACTAATAGAACAAGTCCCACACACAGCTAGAAGCCCAAATGTTTTTTCAGAGGTAGATGCAGAAAAAAATTATATTCAGTTTGCAACCTGATGGAGGTCAGTATAGATGGACTAATAGAACAAGTCCCACACACAGCTGGAAACCCAAATATTTTTTCAGGGCTAGATGCAGAAAAAAATTATATTCAATTTGCAACGTGATGGAGGTCAGTATAGATGGACTAATAGAACAAGTCCCACACACTGCTAGAAGCCCAAATATTTTTTCAGAGCTAGATGCAGAAAAATATTATATTCAATTTGCAACCTGATGGAGGTCAGTATAGATGGACTAATATAACAAGTCCCACACACTGCAAGAATGCCAAATATTTTTTCAGAGCTAGATGCAGAAAAATATTATATTCAATTTGCAACCTGATGGAGGTCAGTATAGATGGACGAATAGAACAAGTCCCACACACAGCTAGAAGCCCAAATGTTTTTTCAGAGGTAGATGCAGAAAAAAATTATATTCAATTTGCAACCTGATGGAGGTCAGTATAGATGGACTAATAGAACAAGTCCCACACACTGCTAGAAGGCCAAATATTTTTTCAGAGCTAGACGCAGAAAAATATTCTATTCAATTAGCAACCTGATGGAGGTCAGTATAGATGGACTAATAGAACAAGTCCCACACACTGCTAAAAGGCCAAATATTTTTTCAGAGCTAGATGCAGAAAAATATTATATTCAATTTGTAACCTGATGGAGGTCAGTATAAATGGACTAATAGAACAAGTCCCACACACTGATAGAAGGCCAAATATTTTTACAGAGCTAGATGCAGAAAAATATTATATTCAATTTGCAACCTGATGGAGGTCAGTATAGATGGACTAATAGAACAAGTTCCACACACTGTAGAAGGACAAATATTTTTTCAGAGCTAGATGCAGAAAAATATTATATTCAATTTGCAACCTGATGGAGGTCAGTATAGATGGACTAATAGAACAAGTCCCACACACAGCTAGAAGCCCAAATGTTTTTTCAGAGCTAGATGCAGAAAAAAAATATATTCAATTCGCAACCTGATGGAGGTCAGTATAGATGGACTAATAGAACAAGTCCCACACACTGCTAGAAGCCCAAATATTTTTTCAGAGCTAGATGCAGAAAAATATTATATTCAATTTGCAACGTGATGGAGGTCAGTATATATGGACTAATAGAACAAGTCCCACACACTGCTAGAAGGCCAAATATTTTTTCAGAGCTAGATGCAGAAAAAAATTATATTCAGTTTGCAACCTGATGGAGGTCAGTATAGATGGACTAATAGAACAAGTCCCACACACAGCTGGAAACCCAAATATTTTTTCAGAGCTAGATGCAGAAAAAAATTATATTCAATTTGCAACGTGATGGAGGTCAGTATAGATGGACTAATAGAACAAGTCCCACACACTGCTAGAAGCCCAAAGATTTTTTCAGAGCTAGATGCAGAAATATATTATATTCAATTTGCAACCTGATGGAGGTCAGTATAGATGGACTAATAGAATAAGTCCCACACACAGCTAGAAGCCCAAATGTTTTTTCAGAGGTAGATGCAGAAAAAAATTATATTAAATTTGCAACCTGATGGAGGTCAGTATAGATGTACTAATAGAACAAGTCCCACACACTGCTAGAAGGCCAAATATTTTTTCAGAGCTAGATGCAGAAAAATATTATATTCAATTTGCAACCTGATGGAGGTCAGTATAGATGGACTAATAGAACAAGTCCCACACACTGCTAGAAGGCCAAATATTTTTTCAGAGCTAGATGCAGAAAAAAATTATATTCAATTTGCAACGTGATGGAGGTCAGTATAGATGGACTAATAGAACAAGTCCCACACACTGCTAAAAGGCCAAATATTTTTTCAGAGCTAGATGCAGAAAAATATTATATTCAATTTGCAACCTGATGGAGGTCAGTATAGATGAACTAATAGAACAAGTCCCACACACAGCTAGAAGCCCAAATGTTTTTTCAGAGGTAGATGCAGAAAAAAATTATATTCAATTTGCAACCTGATGGAGGTCAGTATAGATGGACTAATAGAACAAGTCCCACACACTGCTAGAAGGCCAAATATTTTTTCAGAGCTAGATGCAGAAAAATATTATATTCAATTAGCAACCTGATGGAGGTCAGTATAGATGGACTAATAGAACAAGTCCCACACACTGCTAAAAGGCCAAATATTTTTTCAGAGCTAGATGCAGAAAAATATTATATTCAATTTGTAACCTGATGGAGGTCAGTATAAATGGACTAATGGAACAAGTCCCACACACTGCTAGAAGGCCAAATATTTTTTCAGAGCTAGATGCAGAAAAATATTATATTCAATTTGCAACCTGATGGAGGTCAGTATAGATGGACTAATAGAACAAGTTCCACACACTGTAGAAGGCCAAATATTTTTTCAGAGCTAGATGCAGAAAAATATTATATTCAATTTGCAACCTGATGGAGGTCAGTATAGATGGACTAATAGAACAAGTCCCACACAAAGCTAGAAGCCCAAATGTTTTTTCAGAGCTAGATGCAGAAAAATATTATATTCAATTTGCAACCTGATGGAGGTCAGTATAGTTGGACTAATAGAACAAGTCCCACACACTGCTAGAAGGCCAAATATTTTTTCAGAGCTAGATGCAGAAAAATATTATATTCAATTTGCAACCTGATGGAGGTCAGTATAGATGGACTAAAAGAACAAGTCCCACACACTGCTAGAAGGCCAAATATTTTTTCAGAGCTAGATGCAGAAAAATATTATATTCAATTTGCAACCTGATGGAGGTCAGTATAGATGGACTAATAGAACAAGTCCCACACACTGCTAGAAGCCCAAATATTTTTTCAGAGCTAGATGCAGAAAAATATTCTATTCAATTAGCAACCTGATGGAGGTCAGTATAGATGGACTAATAGAACAAGTCCCACACACTGCTAAAAGGCCAAATATTTTTTCAGAGCTAGATGCAGAAAAATATTATATTCAATTTGTAACCTGATGGAGGTCAGTATAAATAGACTAATAGAACAAGTCCCAAACACTGCTAGAAGGCCAAATATTTTTTCAGAGCTAGATGCAGAAAAATATGATATTCAATTTGCAACCTGATGGAGGTCAGTATAGATGGACTAATAGAACAAGTTCCACACACTGTAGAAGGCCAAATATTTTTTCCGAGCTAGATTCAGAAAAATATTATATTCAATTTGCAACCTGATGGAGGTCAGTATAGATGGACTAATAGAACAAGTCCCACACACAGCTAGAAGCCCAAATGTTTTTTCAGAACTAGATGCAGAAAAATATTATATTCAATTTGCAACCTGATGGAGGTCAGTATAGATGGACTAATAGAACAAGTTCCACACACTGCTAGAAGGCCAAATATTTTTTCAGAGCTAGATGCAGAAAAATATTGTATTCAATTTGCAACCTGATGGAGGTCAGTATAGATGGACTAATAGAACAAGTCCAACACACTGCTAGAAGGCCAAATATTTTTTCAGAGCTAGATGCAGAAAAATATTATATTCAATTTGCAACCTGATGGAGGTCAGTATAGATGGACTAATAGAACAAGTCCCACACACAGCTAGAAGCCCAAATGTTTTTTCAGAGCTAGATGCAGAAAAAAATTATATTCAATTTGCAACCTGATGGAGGTCAGTATAGATGGACTAATAGAACAAGTCCCACACACTGCTAGAAGGCCAAATATTTTTTCAGAGCTAGATGCAGAAAAATATTCTATTCAATTAGCAACCTGATGGAGGTCAGTATAGATGGACTAATAGAACAAGTCCCATACACTGCTAAAATGCCAAATATTTTTTCAGAGCTAGATGCAGAAAAATATTATATTCAATTTGCAACCTGATGGAGGTCAGTATAGATGGACTAATAGAACAAGTCCCACACACTGCTAGAAGGCCAATATTTTTTCAGAGCTAAATGCAGAAAAATATTATATTCAATTTGCAACCTGATGGAGGTCATTATAGATGGACTAATAGAACAAGTCCCACACACTGCTAGAAGGCCAAATATTTTTTCAGAGCTAGATGCAGAAAAATATTATATTCAATTTGCAACCTGATGGAGGTCAGTATAGATGGACTAATAGAACTAGTCCCACACACTGCTAGAAGGCCAAACATTTTTTCAGAGCTAGATGCAGAAAAATATTATATTCAATTTGCAACCTGATGGAGGTCAGTATAGATGGACTAATAGAACAAGTCCCACACACAGCTAGAAGCCCAAATATTTTTTCAGAGGTAGATGCAGAAAAAAATTATATTCAGTTTGCAACCTGATGAAGGTCAGTATAGATGGACTAATAGAACAAGTCCCACACACAGCTGGAAGCCCAAATATTTTTTTAGGGCTAGATGCAGAAAAAAATTATATTCAATTTGCAACGTGATGGAGGTCAGTATAGATGGACTAATAGAACAAGTCCCACACACTGCTAGAAGCCCAAATATTTTTTCAGAGCTAGATGCAGAAAAATATTATATTCAATTTGCAACCTGATGGAGGTCAGTATAGATGGACTAATATAACAAGTCCCACACACTGCTAGAATGCCAAATATTTTTTCAGAGCTAGATGCAGAAAAATATTATATTCAATTTGCAACCTGATGGAGGTCAGTATAGATGGACTAATAGAACAAGTCCCACACACTGCTAGAAGGCCAAATATTTTTTCAGAGCTAGATGCAGAAATATATTATATTCAATTTGCAACCTGATGGAGGTCAGTATAGATGGACTAATAGAACAAGTCCTACACACAGCTAGAAGCCCAAATGTTTTTTCAGAGCTAGATGCAGAAAAATATTATATTCAATTTGCAACCTGATGGAGGTCAGTATAGATGGACTAATAGAACAAGTTCCACACACTGCTAGAAGGCCAAATATTTTTTCAGAGCTAGATGCAGAAAAATGTTGTATTCAATTTGCAACCTGATGGAGGTCAGTATAGATGGACTAATAGAACAAGTCCAACACACTGCTAGAAGGCCAAATATTTTTTCAGAGCTAGATGCAGAAAAATATTATATTCAATTTGCAACCTGATGGAGGTCAGTATAGATGGACTAATAGAACAAGTCCCACACACAGCTAGAAGCCCAAATGTTTTTTCAGAGGTAGATGCAGAAAAAAATTATATTCAATATGCAACCTGATGGAGGTCAGTATAGATGGACTAATAGAACAAGTCCCACACACTGCTAGAAGGCCAAATATTTTTTCAGAGCTAGATGCAGAAAAATATTCTATTCAATTTGCAACCTGATGGAGGTCAGTATAGATGGACTAATAGAACAAGTCCCACACACTGCTAAAAGGCCAAATATTTTTTCAGAGCTAGATGCAGAAAAATATTATATTCAATTTGCAACCTGATGGAGGTCAGTATAGATGGACTAATAGAACAAGTCCCACACACTGCTAGAAGGCCAATATTTTTTCAGAGCTAAATGCAGAAAAATATTATATTCAATTTGCAACCTGATGGAGGTCAGTATAGATGGACTAATAGAACAAGTCCCACACACTGCTAGAAGGCCAAATATTTTTTCAGAGCTAGATGCAGAAAAAAATTATATTCAGTTTGCAACCTGATGGAGGTCAGTATAGATGGACTAATAGAACAAGTCCCACACACAGCTAGAAGCCCAAATATTTTTTCAGAGCTAAATGCAGAAAAATATTATATTCAATTTGCAACCTGATGGAGGTCAGTATAGATGGACTAATAGAACTAGTCCCACACACTGCTAGAAGGCCAAACATTTTTTCAGAGCTAGATGCAGAAAAATATTATATTCAATTTGCAACCTGATGGAGGTCAGTATAGATGGACTAATAGAACAAGTCCCACACACAGCTAGAAGCCCAAATATTTTTTCAGAGGTAGATGCAGAAAAAAATTATATTCAGTTTGCAACCTGATGGAGGTCAGTATAGATGGACTAATAGAACAAGTCCCACACACAGCTGGAAGCCCAAATATTTTTTCAGGGCTAGATGCAGAAAAAAATTATATTCAATTTGCAACGTGATGGAGGTCAGTATAGATGGACTAATAGAACAAGTCCCACACACTGCTAGAAGCCCAAATATTTTTTCAGAGCTAGATGCAGAAAAATATTATATTCAATTTGCAACCTGATGGAGGTCAGTATAGATGGACTAATATAACAAGTCCCACACATTGCTAGAATGCCAAATATTTTTTCAGAGCTAGATGCAGCAAAATATTATATTCAATTTGCAACCTGATGGAGGTCAGTATAGATGGACTAATAGAACAAGTCCCACACACTGCTAGAAGGCCAAATGTTTTTTCAGAGCTAGATGCAGAAATATATCATATTCAATTTGCAACCTGATGGAGGTCAGTATAGATGGACTAATAGAACAAGTCCTACACACAGCTAGAAGCCCAAATGTTTTTTCAAAGGTAGATGCAGAAAAAAATTATATTCAATTTGCAACCTGATGGAGGTCAGTATAGATGGACTAATAGAACAAGTCCCACACACTGCTAGAAGGCCAAATATTTTTTCAGAGCTAGATGCAGAAAAATATTATATTCAATTTGCAACCTGATGGAGGTCAGTATAGATGGACTAATAGAACAAGTTCCACACACTGCTAGAAGGCCAAATATTTTTTCAGAGCTAGATGCAGAAAAATATTGTATTCAATTTGCAACCTGATGGAGGTCAGTATAGATGGACTAATAGAACAAGTCCAACACACTGCTAGAAGGCCAAATATTTTTTCAGAGCTAGATGCAGAAAAATATTATATTCAATTTGTAAGCTGATGGAGGTCAGTATAGATGGACTAATAGAACAAGTCCCACACACAGCTAGAAGCCCAAATGTTTTTTCAGAGGTAGATGCAGAAAAAAATTATATTCAATTTGCAACCTGATGGAGGTCAGTATAGATGGACTAATAGAACAAGTCCCACACACTGCTAGAAGGCCAAATATTTTTTCAGAGCTAGATGCAGAAAAATATTCTATTCAATTAGCAACCTGATGGAGGTCAGTATAGATGGACTAATAGAACAAGTCCCACACACTGCTAAAAGGCCAAATATTTTTTCAGAGCTAGATGCAGAAAAATATTATATTCAATTTGTAACCTGATGGAGGTCAGTATATATGGACTAATAGAACAAGTCCCACACACTGCTAGAAGGCCAAATATTTTTTCAGAGCTAGATGCAGAAAAATTTTATATTTAATTTGCAACCTGATGAAGGTCAGTATAGATGTACTAATAGAACAAGTCCCACACACTGCTAGAAGGCCAATATTTTTTCAGAGCTAAATGCAGAAAAATATTATATTCAATTTGCAACCTGATGGAGGTCAGTATAGATGGACTAATAGAACAAGTCCCACACACTGCTAGAAGGCCAAATATTTTTTCAGAGCTAGATGCAGAAAAAAATTATATTCAGTTTGCAACCTGATGGAGGTCAGTATAGATGGACTAATAGAACAAGTCCCACACACAGCTAGAAGCCCAAATATTTTTTCAGAGCTAAATGCAGAAAAATATTATATTCAATTTGCAACCTGATGGAGGTCAGTATAGATGGACTAATAGAACTAGTCCCACACACTGCTAGAAGGCCAAACATTTTTTCAGAGCTAGATGCAGAAAAATATTATATTCAATTTGCAACCTGATGGAGGTCAGTATAGATGGACTAATAGAACAAGTCCCACACACAGCTAGAAGCCCAAATATTTTTTCAGAGGTAGATGCAGAAAAAAATTATATTCAGTTTGCAACCTGATGGAGGTCAGTATAGATGGACTAATAGAACAAGTCCCACACACAGCTGGAAGCCCAAATATTTTTTCAGGGCTAGATGCAGAAAAAAATTATATTCAATTTGCAACGTGATGGAGGTCAGTATAGATGGACTAATAGAACAAGTCCCACACACTGCTAGAAGCCCAAATATTTTTTCAGAGCTAGATGCAGAAAAATATTATATTCAATTTGCAACCTGATGGAGGTCAGTATAGATGGACTAATATAACAAGTCCCACACATTGCTAGAATGCCAAATATTTTTTCAGAGCTAGATGCAGCAAAATATTATATTCAATTTGCAACCTGATGGAGGTCAGTATAGATGGACTAATAGAACAAGTCCCACACACTGCTAGAAGGCCAAATGTTTTTTCAGAGCTAGATGCAGAAATATATTATATTCAATTTGCAACCTGATGGAGGTCAGTATAGATGGACTAATAGAACAAGTCCTACACACAGCTAGAAGCCCAAATGTTTTTTCAAAGGTAGATGCAGAAAAAAATTATATTCAATTTGCAACCTGATGGAGGTCAGTATAGATGGACTAATAGAACAAGTCCCACACACTGCTAGAAGGCCAAATATTTTTTCAGAGCTAGATGCAGAAAAATATTATATTCAATTTGCAACCTGATGGAGGTCAGTATAGATGGACTAATAGAACAAGTTCCACACACTGCTAGAAGGCCAAATATTTTTTCAGAGCTAGATGCAGAAAAATATTGTATTCAATTTGCAACCTGATGGAGGTCAGTATAGATGGACTAATAGAACAAGTCCAACACACTGCTAGAAGGCCAAATATTTTTTCAGAGCTAGATGCAGAAAAATATTATATTCAATTTGTAAGCTGATGGAGGTCAGTATAGATGGACTAATAGAACAAGTCCCACACAGAGCTAGAAGCCCAAATGTTTTTTCAGAGGTAGATGCAGAAAAAAATTATATTCAATTTGCAACCTGATGGAGGTCAGTATAGATGGACTAATAGAACAAGTCCCACACACTGCTAGAAGGCCAAATATTTTTTCAGAGCTAGATGCAGAAAAATATTCTATTCAATTAGCAACCTGATGGAGGTCAGTATAGATGGACTAATAGAACAAGTCCCACACACTGCTAAAAGGCCAAATATTTTTTCAGAGCTAGATGCAGAAAAATATTATATTCAATTTGTAACCTGATGGAGGTCAGTATATATGGACTAATAGAACAAGTCCCACACACTGCTAGAAGGCCAAATATTTTTTCAGAGCTAGATGCAGAAAAATTTTATATTTAATTTGCAACCTGATGAAGGTCAGTATAGATGTACTAATAGAACAAGTCCCACACACTGCTAGAAGGCCAATATTTTTTCAGAGCTAAATGCAGAAAAATATTATATTCAATTTGCAACCTGATGGAGGTCAGTATAGATGGACTAATAGAACAAGTCCCACACACTGCTAGAATGCCAAATATTTTTTCAGAGCTAGATGCAGAAAAATATTATATTCAATTTGCAACCTGATGGAGGTCAGTATAGATGGACTAATAGAACAAGTCCCACACACAGCTAGAAGCCCAAATATTTTTTCAGAGGTAGATGCAGAAAAAAATTATATTCAGTTTGCAACCTGATGGAGGTCAGTATAGATGGACTAATAGAACAAGTCCCACACAGAGCTGGAAGCCCAAATATTTTTTCAGGGCTAGATGCAGAAAAAAATTATATTCAATTTGCAACTTGATGGAGGTCAGTATAGATGGACTAATAGAACAAGTCCCACACACTGCTAGAAGCCCAAATATTTTTTCAGAGCTAGATGCAGAAAAATATTATATTCAATTTGCAACCTGATGGAGGTCAGTATAGATGGACTAATAAAACAAGTCCCACACACTGCTAGAATGCCAAATATTTTTTCAGAGCTAGATGCAGAAAAATATTATATTCAATTTGCAACCTGATGGAGGTCAGTATAGATGGACTAATAGAACAAGTCCCACACACTGCTAGAAGGCCAAATATCTTTTCAGAGCTAGATGCAGAAATATATTATATTCAATTTGCAACCTGATGGAGGTCAGTATAGATGTACTAATAGAACAAGTCCCACACACTGCTAGAAGGCCAAATATTTTTTCAGAGCTAGATGCAGAAAAATATTATATTCAATTTCCAACCTGATGGAGGTCAGTATAGATGGACTAATAGAACAAGTCCCACACACTGCTAGAAGGCCAAATATTTTTACAGAGCTAGATGCAGAAAAAAATTATATTCAATTTGCAACGTGACGGAGGTCAGTATAGATGGACTAATAGAACAAGTCCCACACACTGCTAGAAGGCCAAATATTTTTTCATAGCTAGATGCAGAAAAATATTATATTCAATTTGCAACCTGATGGAGGTCAGTATAGATGGACTAATAGAACAAGTCCCACACACTGCTAGAAGGCCAATATTTTTTCAGAGCTAAATGCAGAAAAATATTATATTCAATTTGCAACCTGATGGAGGTCAGTATAGATGGACTAATAGAACAAGTCCCACACACTGCTAGAATGCCAAATATTTTTTCAGAGCTAGATGCAGAAAAATATTATATTCAATTTGCAACCTGATGGAGGTCAGTATAGATGGACTAATAGAACAAGTCCCACACACAGCTAGAAGCCCAAATATTTTTTCAGAGGTAGATGCAGAAAAAAATTATATTCAGTTTGCAACCTGATGGAGGTCAGTATAGATGGACTAATAGAACAAGTCCCACACACAGCTGGAAGCCCAAATATTTTTTCAGGGCTAGATGCAGAAAAAAATTATATTCAATTTGCAACTTGATGGAGGTCAGTATAGATGGACTAATAGAACAAGTCCCACACACTGCTAGAAGCCCAAATATTTTTTCAGAGCTAGATGCAGAAAAATATTATATTCAATTTGCAACCTGATGGAGGTCAGTATAGATGGACTAATAAAACAAGTCCCACACACTGCTAGAATGCCAAATATTTTTTCAGAGCTAGATGCAGAAAAATATTATATTCAATTTGCAACCTGATGGAGGTCAGTATAGATGGACTAATAGAACAAGTCCCACACACTGCTAGAAGGCCAAATATCTTTTCAGAGCTAGATGCAGAAATATATTATATTCAATTTGCAACCTGATGGAGGTCAGTATAGATGTACTAATAGAACAAGTCCCACACACTGCTAGAAGGCCAAATATTTTTTCAGAGCTAGATGCAGAAAAATATTATATTCAATTTCCAACCTGATGGAGGTCAGTATAGATGGACTAATAGAACAAGTCCCACACACTGCTAGAAGGCCAAATATTTTTACAGAGCTAGATGCAGAAAAAAATTATATTCAATTTGCAACGTGATGGAGGTCAGTATAGATGGACTAATAGAACAAGTCCCACACACTGCTAGAAGGCCAAATATTTTTTCATAGCTAGATGCAGAAAAATATTATATTTAATTTGCAACCTGATGGAGGTCAGTATAGATGGACTAATAGAACAAGTCCCACACACTGCTAGAAGGCCAAATATTTTTTCAGAGCTAGATGCAGAAAAATATTATATTCAATTTGCAACCTGATGGAGGTCAGTATAGATGGACTAATAGAACAAGTCCAACACACTGCTAGAAGGCCAAATATTTTTTCAGAGCTAGATTCAGAAAAATATTATATTCAATTTGCAACCTGATGGAGGTCAGTATAGATGGACTAATAGAACAAGTCCCACACACAGCTAGGAGCCCAAATGTTTTTTCAGAGGTAGATGCAGAAAAAATTATATTCAATTTGCAACCTGATGGAGGTCAGTATAGATGGACTAATAGAACAAGTCCCACACACTGCTAAAAGGCCAAATATTTTTTCAGAGCTAGATGCAGAAAAATATTATATTCAATTTGTAACCTGATGGAGGTCAGTATAAATGGACTAATAGAACAAGTCCCACACACTGCTAGAAGGCCAAATATTTTTCCAGAGCTAGATGCAGAAAAATATTATATTCAATTTGCAACCTGATGGAGGTCAGTATAGATGGACTAATAGAACAAGTTCCACACACTGTAGAAGGCCAAATATTTTTTCAGAGCTAGATGCAGAAAAATATTATATTCAATTTGCAACCTGATGGAGGTCAGTATAGATGGACTAATAGAACAAGTCCCACACACAGCTAGAAGCCCAAATGTTTTTTCAGAGCTAGATGCAGAAAAAAATTATATTCAATTCGCAACCTGATGGAGGTCAGTATAGATGGACTAATAGAACAAGTCCCACACACTGCTAGAAGCATAAATATTTTTTCAGAGCTAGATGCAGAAAAATATTATATTCAATTTGCAACGTGATGGAGGTCAGTATATATGGACTAATAGAACAAGTCCCACACACTGCAAGAAGGCCAAATATTTTTTCAGAGCAAGATGCAGAAAAAAATTATATTCAGTTTGCAACCTGATGGAGGTCAGTATAGATGGACTAATAGAACAAGTCCCACACACAGCTGGAAGCCCAAATATTTTTTCAGAGCTAGATGCAGAAAAAAATTATATTCAATTTGCAACGTGATGGAGGTCAGTATAGATGGACTAATAGAACAAGTCCCACACACAGCTAGAAGCCCAAATATTTTTTCAGAGCTAGATGCAGAAATATATTATATTCAATTTGCAAGCTGATGGAGGTCAGTATAGATGGACTAATAGAACAAGTCCCACACACAGCTAGAAGCCCAAATGTTTTTTCAGAGGCAGATGCAGAAAAAAATTATATTCAATTTGCAACCTGATGGAGGTCAGTATAGATGTACTAAGAGAACAAGTCCCACACACTGCTAGAAGGCCAAATATTTTTTCAGAGCTAGATGCAGAAAAATATTATATTCAATTTGCAACCTGATGGAGGTCAGTATAGATGGACTAATAGAACAAGTCCCACACACTGCTAGAAGGCCAAATATTTTTTCAGAGCTAGATGCAGAAAAAAATTATATTCAATTTGCAACGTGATGGAGGTCAGTATAGATGGACTAATAGAACAAGTCCCACACACTGCTAGAAGGCCAAATATTTTTTCAGAGCTGGATGCAGAAAAATATTATATTCAATTTGCAACCTGATGGAGGTCAGTATATATGGACTAATAGAACAAGTCCCACACACTGCTAGAAGGCCAAATATTTTTTCAGAGCTAGATGCAGAAAAATATTATATTCAATTTGCAACCTGATGGAGGTCAGTATAGATGGACTAATAGAACAAGTCCCACACACATCTAGAAGCCCAAATGTTTTTTCAGAGGTAGATGCAGAAAAAAATTATATTCAATTTGCAACCTGATGGAGGTCAGTATATATGGACTAATAGAACAAGTCCCACACACTGCTAGAAGGCCAAATATTTTTTCAGAGATAGATGCAGAAAAATATTCTATTCAATTAGCAACCTGATGGAGGTCAGTATAGATGGACTAATAGAACAAGTCCCACACACTGCTAAAAGCCAAATATTTTTTCAGAGCTAGATGCAGAAAAATATTATATTCAATTTGTAACCTGATGGAGGTCAGTATAAATGGACTAATAGAACAAGTCCCACACACTGCTAGAAGGCCAAATATTTTTTCAGAGCTAGATGCAGAAAAATATTATATTCAATTTGCAACCTGATGGAGGTCAGTATAGATGGACTAATAGAACAAGTCCCACACACAGCTAGAAGCCCAAATGTTTTTTCAGAGGTAGATGCAGAAAAAAATTATATTCAATTTGCAACCTGATGGAGGTCAGTATATATGGACTAATAGAACAAGTCCCACACACTGCTAGAAGGCCAAATATTTTTTCAGAGATAGATGCAGAAAAATATTCTATTCAATTAGCAACCTGATGGAGGTCAGTATAGATGGACTAATAGAACAAGTCCCACATACTGCTAAAAGGCCAAATATTTTTTCAGAGCTAGATGCAGGAAAATATTATATTCAATTTGTAACCTGATGGAGGTCAGTATAAATGGACTAATAGAACAAGTCCCACACACTGCTAGAAGGCCAAATATTTTTTCAGAGCTAGATGCAGAAAAATATTATATTCAATTTGCAACCTGATGGAGGTCAGTATAGATGGACTAATAGAACAAGTTCCACACACTGTAGAAGGCCAAATATTTTTTCAGAGCTAGATGCAGAAAAATATTATATTCAATTTGCAACATGATGGAGGTCAGTATAGATGGACTAATAGAACAAGTTCCACACACAGCTAGAAGCCCAAATGTTTTTTCAGAGCTAGATGCAGAAAAATATTATATTCAATTTGCAACCTGATGGAGGTCAGTATAGATGGACTAATAGAACAAGTCCCACACACTGCTAGAAGGCCAAATATTTTTTCATAGCTAGATGCAGAAAAATATTATATTTAATTTGCAACCTGATGGAGGTCAGTATAGATGGACTAATAGAACAAGTCCCACACACTGCTAGAAGGCCAAATATTTTTTCAGAGCTAGATGCAGAAAAATATTATATTCAATTTGCAACCTGATGGAGGTCAGTATAGATGGACTAATAGAACAAGTCCAACACACTGCTAGAAGGCCAAATATTTTTTCAGAGCTAGATTCAGAAAAATATTATATTCAATTTGCAACCTGATGGAGGTCAGTATAGATGGACTAATAGAACAAGTCCCACACACAGCTAGGAGCCCAAATGTTTTTTCAGAGGTAGATGCAGAAAAAATTATATTCAATTTGCAACCTGATGGAGGTCAGTATAGATGGACTAATAGAACAAGTCCCACACACTGCTAAAAGGCCAAATATTTTTTCAGAGCTAGATGCAGAAAAATATTATATTCAATTTGTAACCTGATGGAGGTCAGTATAAATGGACTAATAGAACAAGTCCCACACACTGCTAGAAGGCCAAATATTTTTCCAGAGCTAGATGCAGAAAAATATTATATTCAATTTGCAACCTGATGGAGGTCAGTATAGATGGACTAATAGAACAAGTTCCACACACTGTAGAAGGCCAAATATTTTTTCAGAGCTAGATGCAGAAAAATATTATATTCAATTTGCAACCTGATGGAGGTCAGTATAGATGGACTAATAGAACAAGTCCCACACACAGCTAGAAGCCCAAATGTTTTTTCAGAGCTAGATGCAGAAAAAAATTATATTCAATTCGCAACCTGATGGAGGTCAGTATAGATGGACTAATAGAACAAGTCCCACACACTGCTAGAAGCATAAATATTTTTTCAGAGCTAGATGCAGAAAAATATTATATTCAATTTGCAACGTGATGGAGGTCAGTATATATGGACTAATAGAACAAGTCCCACACACTGCAAGAAGGCCAAATATTTTTTCAGAGCAAGATGCAGAAAAAAATTATATTCAGTTTGCAACCTGATGGAGGTCAGTATAGATGGACTAATAGAACAAGTCCCACACACAGCTGGAAGCCCAAATATTTTTTCAGAGCTAGATGCAGAAAAAAATTATATTCAATTTGCAACGTGATGGAGGTCAGTATAGATGGACTAATAGAACAAGTCCCACACACAGCTAGAAGCCCAAATATTTTTTCAGAGCTAGATGCAGAAATATATTATATTCAATTTGCAACCTGATGGAGGTCAGTATAGATGGACTAATAGAACAAGTCCCACACACAGCTAGAAGCCCAAATGTTTTTTCAGAGGCAGATGCAGAAAAAAATTATATTCAATTTGCAACCTGATGGAGGTCAGTATAGATGTACTAAGAGAACAAGTCCCACACACTGCTAGAAGGCCAAATATTTTTTCAGAGCTAGATGCAGAAAAATATTATATTCAATTTGCAACCTGATGGAGGTCAGTATAGATGGACTAATAGAACAAGTCCCACACACTGCTAGAAGGCCAAATATTTTTTCAGAGCTAGATGCAGAAAAAAATTATATTCAATTTGCAACGTGATGGAGGTCAGTATAGATGGACTAATAGAACAAGTCCCACACACTGCTAGAAGGCCAAATATTTTTTCAGAGCTGGATGCAGAAAAATATTATATTCAATTTGCAACCTGATGGAGGTCAGTATATATGGACTAATAGAACAAGTCCCACACACTGCTAGAAGGCCAAATATTTTTTCAGAGCTAGATGCAGAAAAATATTATATTCAATTTGCAACCTGATGGAGGTCAGTATAGATGGACTAATAGAACAAGTCCCACACACATCTAGAAGCCCAAATGTTTTTTCAGAGGTAGATGCAGAAAAAAATTATATTCAATTTGCAACCTGATGGAGGTCAGTATATATGGACTAATAGAACAAGTCCCACACACTGCTAGAAGGCCAAATATTTTTTCAGAGATAGATGCAGAAAAATATTCTATTCAATTAGCAACCTGATGGAGGTCAGTATAGATGGACTAATAGAACAAGTCCCACACACTGCTAAAAGGCCAAATATTTTTTCAGAGCTAGATGCAGAAAAATATTATATTCAATTTGTAACCTGATGGAGGTCAGTATAAATGGACTAATAGAACAAGTCCCACACACTGCTAGAAGGCCAAATATTTTTTCAGAGCTAGATGCAGAAAAATATTATATTCAATTTGCAACCTGATGGAGGTCAGTATAGATGGACTAATAGAACAAGTCCCACACACAGCTAGAAGCCCAAATGTTTTTTCAGAGGTAGATGCAGAAAAAAATTATATTCAATTTGCAACCTGATGGAGGTCAGTATATATGGACTAATAGAACAAGTCCCACACACTGCTAGAAGGCCAAATATTTTTTCAGAGATAGATGCAGAAAAATATTCTATTCAATTAGCAACCTGATGGAGGTCAGTATAGATGGACTAATAGAACAAGTCCCACATACTGCTAAAAGGCCAAATATTTTTTCAGAGCTAGATGCAGGAAAATATTATATTCAATTTGTAACCTGATGGAGGTCAGTATAAATGGACTAATAGAACAAGTCCCACACACTGCTAGAAGGCCAAATATTTTTTCAGAGCTAGATGCAGAAAAATATTATATTCAATTTGCAACCTGATGGAGGTCAGTATAGATGGACTAATAGAACAAGTTCCACACACTGTAGAAGGCCAAATATTTTTTCAGAGCTAGATGCAGAAAAATATTATATTCAATTTGCAACATGATGGAGGTCAGTATAGATGGACTAATAGAACAAGTTCCACACACAGCTAGAAGCCCAAATGTTTTTTCAGAGCTAGATGCAGAAAAATATTATATTCAATTTGCAACCTGATGGAGGTCAGTATAGATGGACTAATAGAACAAGTCCCACACACTGCTAGAAGGCCAAATATTTTTTCAGAGCTAGATGCAGAAAAATATTCTATTCAATTAGCAACCTGATGGAGGTCAGTATAGATGGACTAATAGAACAAGTCCCACACACTGCTAAAAGGCCAAAAATTTTTCAGAGCTAGATGCAGAAAAATATTATATTCAATTTGTAACCTGATGGAGGTCAGTATAAATGGACTAATAGAACAAGTCCCACACACTGCTAGAAGGCCAAATATTTTTTCAGAGCTAGATGCAGAAAAATATTATATTCAATTTGCAACCTGATGGAGGTCAGTATAGATGGACTAATAGAACAAGTTCCACACACTGTAGAAGGCCAAATATATTTTCAGAGCTAGATGCAGAAAAATATTATATTCAATTTTCAACCTGATGGAGGTCAGTATAGATGGACTAATAGAACAAGTCCCACACACAGCTAGAAGCCCAAATGTTTTTTCAGAGCTAGATGCAGAAAAATATTATATTCAATTTGCAACCTGATGGAGGTCAGTATAGATGGACTAATAGAACAAGTCCCACACGCTGCTAGAAGGCCAAATATTTTTTCAGAGCTAGATGCAGAAAAATATTATATTCAATTTGCAACCTGATGGAGGTCAGTATAGATGGACTAATAGAACAAGTCCCACACACAGCTAGAAGCCCAAATGTTTTTTCAGAGGCAGATGCAGAAAAAAATTATATTCAATTTGCAACCTGATGGAGGTCAGTATAGATGTACTAATAGAACAAGTCCCACACACTGCTAGAAGGCCAAATATTTTTTCAGAGCTAGATGCAGAAAAATATTATATTCAATTTGCAACCTGATGGAGGTCAGTATAGATGGACTAATAGAACAAGTCCCACACACTGCTAGAAGGCCAAATATTTTTTCAGAGCTAGATGCAGAAAAAAATTATATTCAATTTGCAACGTGATGGAGGTCAGTATAGATGGACTAATAGAACAAGTCCCACACACTGCTAGAAGGCCAAATATTTTTTCAGAGCTAGATGCAGAAAAATATTATATTCAATTTGCAACCTGATGGAGGTCAGTATATATGGACTAATAGAACAAGTCCCACACACTGCTAGAAGGCCAAATATTTTTTCAGAGCTAGATGCAGAAAAATATTATATTCAATTTGCAACCTGATGGAGGTCAGTATAGATGGACTAATAGAACAAGTCCCACACACAGCTAGAAGCCCAAATGTTTTTTCAGAGGTAGATGCAGAAAAAAATTATATTCAATTTGCAACCTGATGGAGGTCAGTATATATGGACTAATAGAACAAGTCCCACACACTGCTAGAAGGCCAAATATTTTTTCAGAGATAGATGCAGAAAAATGTTCTATTCAATTAGCAACTTGATGGAGGTCAGTATAGATGGACTAATAGAACAAGTCCCACACACTGCTAAAAGGCCAAATATTTTTTCAGAGCTAGATGCAGAAAAATATTATATTCAATTTGTAACCTGATGGAGGTCAGTATAAATGGACTAATAGAACAAGTCCCACACACTGCTAGAAGGCCAAATATTTTTTCAGAGCTAGATGCAGAAAAATATTATATTCAATTTGCAACCTGATGGAGGTCAGTATAGATGGACTAATAGAACAAGTCCCACACACAGCTAGAAGCCCAAATGTTTTTTCAGAGGTAGATGCAGAAAAAAATTATATTCAATTTGCAACCTGATGGAGGTCAGTATATATGGACTAATAGAACAAGTCCCACACACTGCTAGAAGGCCAAATATTTTTTCAGAGATAGATGCAGAAAAATATTCTATTCAATTAGCAACCTGATGGAGGTCAGTATAGATGGACTAATAGAACAAGTCCCACACACTGCTAAAAGGCCAAATATTTTTTCAGAGCTAGATGCAGAAAAATATTATATTCAATTTGTAACCTGATGGAGGTCAGTATAAATGGACTAATAGAACAAGTCCCACACACTGCTAGAAGGCCAAATATTTTTTCAGAGCTAGATGCAGAAAAATATTATATTCAATTTGCAACCTGATGGAGGTCAGTATAGATGGACTAATAGAACAAGTTCCACACACTGTAGAAGGCCAAATATTTTTTCAGAGCTAGATGCAGAAAAATATTATATTCAATTTGCAACATGATGGAGGTCAGTATAGATGGACTAATAGAACAAGTTCCACACACAGCTAGAAGCCCAAATGTTTTTTCAGAGCTAGATGCAGAAAAATATTATATTCAATTTGCAACCTGATGGAGGTCAGTATAGATGGACTAATAGAACAAGTCCCACACACTGCTAGAAGGCCAAATATTTTTTCAGAGCTAGATGCAGAAAAATATTCTATTCAATTAGCAACCTGATGGAGGTCAGTATAGATGGACTAATAGAACAAGTCCCACACACTGCTAAAAGGCCAAATATTTTTCAGAGCTAGATGCAGAAAAATATTATATTCAATTTGTAACCTGATGGAGGTCAGTATAAATGGACTAATAGAACAAGTCCCACACCCTGCTAGAAGGCCAAATATTTTTTCAGAGCTAGATGCAGAAAAATATTATATTCAATTTGCAACCTGATGGAGGTCAGTATAGATGGACTAATAGAACAAGTTCCACACACTGTAGAAGGCCAAATATATTTTCAGAGCTAGATGCAGAAAAATATTATATTCAATTTTCAACCTGATGGAGGTCAGTATAGATGGACTAATAGAACAAGTCCCACACACAGCTAGAAGCCCAAATGTTTTTTCAGAGCTAGATGCAGAAAAATATTATGTTCAATTTGCAACCTGATGGAGGTCAGTATAGATGGACTAATAGAACAAGTCCCACACGCTGCTAGAAGGCCAAATATTTTTTCAGAGCTAGATGCAGAAAAATATTATATTCAATTTGCAACCTGATGGAGGTCAGTATAGATGGACTAATAGAACAAGTCCCACACACAGCTAGAAGCCCAAATGTTTTTTCAGAGGCAGATGCAGAAAAAAATTATATTCAATTTGCAACCTGATGGAGGTCAGTATAGATGTACTAATAGAACAAGTCCCACACACTGCTAGAAGGCCAAATATTTTTTCAGAGCTAGATGCAGAAAAATATTATATTCAATTTGCAACCTGATGGAGGTCAGTATAGATGGACTAATAGAACAAGTCCCACACACTGCTAGAAGGCCAAATATTTTTTCAGGGCTAGATGCAGAAAAAAATTATATTCAATTTGCAACGTGATGGAGGTCAGTATAGATGGACTAATAGAACAAGTCCCACACACTGCTAGAAGGCCAAATATTTTTTCAGAGCTAGATGCAGAAAAATATTATATTCAATTTGCAACCTGATGGAGGTCAGTATATATGGACTAATAGAACAAGTCCCACACACTGCTAGAAGGCCAAATATTTTTTCATAGCTAGATGCAGAAAAATATTATATTCAATTTGCAACCTGATGGAGGTCAGTATAGATGGACTAATAGAACAAGTCCCACACACAGCTAGAAGCCCAAATGTTTTTTCAGAGGTAGATGTAGAAAAAAATTATATTCAATTTGCAACCTGATGGAGGTCAGTATATATGGACTAATAGAACACGTCCCACACACTGCTAGAAGGCCAAATATTTTTTCAGAGATAGATGCAGAAAAATGTTCTATTCAATTAGCAACCTGATGGAGGTCAGTATAGATGGACTAATAGAACAAGTCCCACACACTGCTAAAAGGCCAAATATTTTTTCAGAGCTAGATGCAGAAAAATATTATATTCAATTTGTAACCTGATGGAGGTCAGTATAAATGGACTAATAGAACAAGTCCCACACACTGCTAGAATGCCAAATATTTTTTCAGAGCTAGATGCAGAAAAATATTATATTCAATTTGCAACCTGATGGAGGTCAGTATAGATGGACTAATAGAACAAGTCCCACACACAGCTAGAAGCCCAAATGTTTTTTCAGAGGTAGATGCAGAAAAAAATTATATTCAATTTGCAACCTGATGGAGGTCAGTATATATGGACTAATAGAACAAGTCCCACACACTGCTAGAAGGCCAAATATTTTTTCAGAGATAGATGCAGAAAAATATTCTATTCAATTAGCAACCTGATGGAGGTCAGTATAGATGGACTAATAGAACAAGTCCCACACACTGCTAAAAGGCCAAATATTTTTTCAGAGCTAGATGCAGAAAAATATTCTATTCAATTAGCAACCTGATGGAGGTCAGTATAGATGGACTAATAGAACAAGTCCCACACACTGCTAAAAGGCCAAATATTTTTTCAGAGCTAGATGCAGAAAAATATTATATTCAATTTGTAACCTGATGGAGGTCAGTATAAATGGACTAATAGAACAAGTCCCACACACTGCTAGAAGGCCAAATATTTTTTCAGAGCTAGATGCAGAAAAATATTATATTCAATTTGCAACCTGATGGAGGTCAGTATAGATGGACTAATAGAACAAGTTCCACACACTGTAGAAGGCCAAATATTTTTTCAGAGCTAGATGCAGAAAAATATTATATTCAATTTGCAACATGATGGAGGTCAGTATAGATGGACTAATAGAACAAGTTCCACACACAGCTAGAAGCCCAAATGTTTTTTCAGAGCTAGATGCAGAAAAATATTATATTCAATTTGCAACCTGATGGAGGTCAGTATAGATGGACTAATAGAACAAGTCCCACACACTGCTAGAAGGCCAAATATTTTTTCAGAGCTAGATGCAGAAAAATATTCTCTTCAATTAGCAACCTGATGGAGGTCAGTATAGATGGACTAATAGAACAAGTCCCACACACTGCTAAAAGGCCAAATATTTTTCAGAGCTAGATGCAGAAAAATATTATATTCAATTTGTAACCTGATGGAGGTCAGTATAAATGGACTAATAGAACAAGTCCCACACACTGCTAGAAGGCCAAATATTTTTTCAGAGCTAGATGCAGAAAAATATTATATTCAATTTGCAACCTGATGGAGGTCAGTATAGATGGACTAATAGAACAAGTTCCACACACTGTAGAAGGCCAAATATATTTTCAGAGCTAGATGCAGAAAAATATTATATTCAATTTTCAACCTGATGGAGGTCAGTATAGATGGCCTAATAGAACAAGTCCCACACACAGCTAGAAGCCCAAATGTTTTTTCAGAGCTAGATGCAGAAAAATATTATATTCAATTTGCAACCTGATGGAGGTCAGTATAGATGGACTAATAGAACAAGTCCCACACGCTGCTAGAAGGCCAAATATTTTTTCAGAGCTAGATGCAGAAAAATATTATATTCAATTTGCAACCTGATGGAGGTCAGTATAGATGGACTAATAGAACAAGTCCCACACACAGCTAGAAGCCCAAATGTTTTTTCAGAGGTAGATGCAGAAAAAAATTATATTCAATTTGCAACCTGATGGAGGTCAGTATATATGGACTAATAGAACAAGTCCCACACACTGCTAGAAGGCCAAATATTTTTTCAGAGATAGATGCAGAAAAATATTCTATTCAATTAGCAACCTGATGGAGGTCAGTATAGATGGACTAATAGAACAAGTCCCACACACTGCTAAAAGGCCAAATATTTTTTCAGAGCTAGATGCAGAAAAATATTATATTCAATTTGCAACCTGATGGAGGTCAGTATATATGGACTAATAGAACAAGTCCCACACACTGCTAGAAGGCCAAATATTTTTTCAGAGATAGATGCAGAAAAATGTTCTATTCAATTAGCAACCTGATGGAGGTCAGTATAGATGGACTAATAGAACAAGTCCCACACACTGCTAAAAGGCCAAATATTTTTTCAGAGCTAGATGCAGAAAAATATTATATTCAATTTGTAACCTGATGGAGGTCAGTATAAATGGACTAATAGAACAAGTCCCACACACTGCTAGAAGGCCAAATATTTTTTCAGAGCTAGATGCAGAAAAATATTATATTCAATTTGCAACCTGATGGAGGTCAGTATAGATGGACTAATAGAACAAGTCCCACACACAGCTAGAAGCCCAAATGTTTTTTCAGAGGTAGATGCAGAAAAAAATTATATTCAATTTGCAACCTGATGGAGGTCAGTATATATGGACTAATAGAACAAGTCCCACACACTGCTAGAAGGCCAAATATTTTTTCAGAGATAGATGCAGAAAAATATTCTATTAAATTAGCAACCTGATGGAGGTCAGTATAGATGGACTAATAGAACAAGTCCCACACACTGCTAAAAGGCCAAATATTTTTTCAGAGCTAGATGCAGAAAAATATTATATTCAATTTGTAACCTGATGGAGGTCAGTATAAATGGACTAATAGAACAAGTCCCACACACTGCTAGAAGGCCAAATATTTTTTCAGAGCTAGATGCAGAAAAATATTATATTCAATTTGCAACCTGATGGAGGTCAGTATAGATGGACTAATAGAACAAGTTCCACACACTGTAGAAGGCCAAATATTTTTTCAGAGCTAGATGCAGAAAAATATTATATTCAATTTGCAACATGATGGAGGTCAGTATAGATGGACTAATAGAACAAGTTCTACACACAGCTAGAAGCCCAAATGTTTTTTCAGAGCTAGATGCAGAAAAATATTATATTCAATTTGCAACCTGATGGAGGTCAGTATAGATGGACTAATAGAACAAGTCCCACACACTGCTAGAAGGCCAAATATTTTTTCAGAGCTAGATGCAGAAAAATATTCTATTCAATTAGCAACCTGATGGAGGTCAGTATAGATGGACTAATAGAACAAGTCCCACACACTGCTAAAAGGCCAAATATTTTTCAGAGCTAGATGCTGAAAAATATTATATTCAATTTGTAACCTGATGGAGGTCAGTATAAATGGACTAATAGAACAAGTCCCACACACTGCTAGAAGGCCAAATATTTTTTCAGAGCTAGATGCAGAAAAATATTATATTCAATTTGCAACCTGATGGAGGTCAGTATAGATGGACTAATAGAACAAGTTCCACACACTGTAGAAGGCCAAATATATTTTCAGAGCTAGATGCAGAAAAATATTATATTCAATTTTCAACCTGATGGAGGTCAGTATAGATGGACTAATAGAACAAGTCCCACACACAGCTAGAAGCCCAAATGTTTTTTCAGAGCTAGATGCAGAAAAATATTATATTCAATTTGCAACCTGATGGAGGTCAGTATAGATGGACTAATAGAACAAGTCCCACACGCTGCTAGAAGGCCAAATATTTTTTCAGAGCTAGATGCAGAAAAATATTATATTCAATTTGCAACCTGATGGAGGTCAGTATAGATGGACTAATAGAACAAGTCCCACACACAGCTAGAAGCCCAAATGTTTTTTCAGAGGTAGATGCAGAAAAAAATTATATTCAATTTGCAACCTGATGGAGGTCAGTATATATGGACTAATAGAACAAGTCCCACACACTGCTAGAAGGCCAAATATTTTTTCAGAGATAGATGCAGAAAAATATTCTATTCAATTAGCAACCTGATGGAGGTCAGTAAAGATGGACTAATAGAACAAGTCCCACACACTGCTAAAAGGCCAAATATTTTTTCAGAGCTAGATGCAGAAAAATATTATATTCAATTTGTAACCTGATGGAGGTCAGTATAAATGGACTAATAGAACAAGTCCCACACACTGCTAGAAGGCCAAATATTTTTTCAGAGCTAGATGCAGAAAAATATTATATTCAATTTGCAACCTGATGGAGGTCAGTATAGATGGACTAATAGAACAAGTTCCACACACTGTAGAAGGCCAAATATTTTTTCAGAGCTAGATGCAGAAAAATATTATATTCAATTTGCAACATGATGGAGGTCAGTATAGATGGACTAATAGAACAAGTTCCACACACAGCTAGAAGTCCAAATGTTTTTTCAGAGCTAGATGCAGAAAAATATTATATTCAATTTGCAACCTGATGGAGGTCAGTATAGATGGACTAATAGAACAAGTCCCACACACTGCTAGAAGGCCAAATATTTTTTCAGAGCTAGATGCAGAAAAATATTCTATTCAATTAGCAACCTGATGGAGGTCAGTATAGATGGACTAATAGAACAAGTCCCACACACTGCTAAAAGGCCAAATATTTTTCAGAGCTAGATGCAGAAAAATATTATATTCCATTTGTAACCTGATGGAGGTCAGTATAAATGGACTAATAGAACAAGTCCCACACACTGCTAGAAGGCCAAATATTTTTTCAGAGCTAGATGCAGAAAAATATTATATTCAATTTGCAACCTGATGGAGGTCAGTATAGATGGACTAATAGAACAAGTTCCACACACTGTAGAAGGCCAAATATATTTTCAGAGCTAGATGCAGAAAAATATTATATTCAATTTTCAACCTGATGGAGGTCAGTATATATGGACTAATAGAACAAGTCCCACACACAGCTAGAAGCCCAAATGTTTTTTCAGAGCTAGATGCAGAAAAATATTATATTCAATTTGCAACCTGATGGAGGTCAGTATAGATGGACTAATAGAACAAGTCCCACACGCTGCTAGAAGGCCAAATATTTTTTCAGAGCTAGATGCAGAAAAATATTATATTCAATTTGCAACCTGATGGAGGTCAGTATAGATGGACTAATAGAACAAGTCCCACACACAGCTAGAAGCCCAAATGTTTTTTCAGAGGTAGATGCAGAAAAAAATTATATTCAATTTGCAACCTGATGGAGGTCAGTATATATGGACTAATAGAACAAGTCCCACACACTGCTAGAAGGCCAAATATTTTTTCAGAGATAGATGCAGAAAAATATTCTATTCAATTAGCAACCTGATGGAGGTCAGTAAAGATCGACTAATAGAACAAGTCCCACACACTGCTAAAAGGCCAAATATTTTTTCAGAGCTAGATGCAGAAAAATATTATATTCAATTTGTAACCTGATGGAGGTCAGTATAAATGGACTAATAGAACAAGTCCCACACACTGCTAGAAGGCCAAATATTTTTTCAGAGCTAGATGCAGAAAAATATTATATTCAATTTGCAACCTGATGGAGGTCAGTATAGATGGACTAATAGAACAAGTTCCACACACTGTAGAAGGCCAAATATTTTTTCAGAGCTAGATGCAGAAAAATATTATATTCAATTTGCAACATGATGGAGGTCAGTATAGATGGACTAATAGAACAAGTTCCACACACAGCTAGAAGTCCAAATGTTTTTTCAGAGCTAGATGCAGAAAAATATTATATTCAATTTGCAACCTGATGGAGGTCAGTATAGATGGACTAATAGAACAAGTCCCACACACTGCTAGAAGGCCAAATATTTTTTCAGAGCTAGATGCAGAAAAATATTCTATTCAATTAGCAACCTGATGGAGGTCAGTATAGATGGACTAATAGAACAAGTCCCACACACTGCTAAAAGGCCAAATATTTTTCAGAGCTAGATGCAGAAAAATATTATATTCCATTTGTAACCTGATGGAGGTCAGTATAAATGGACTAATAGAACAAGTCCCACACACTGCTAGAAGGCCAAATATTTTTTCAGAGCTAGATGCAGAAAAATATTATATTCAATTTGCAACCTGATGGAGGTCAGTATAGATGGACTAATAGAACAAGTTCCACACACTGTAGAAGGCCAAATATATTTTCAGAGCTAGATGCAGAAAAATATTATATTCAATTTTCAACCTGATGGAGGTCAGTATAGATGGACTAATAGAACAAGTCCCACACACAGCTAGAAGCCCAAATGTTTTTTCAGAGCTAGATGCAGAAAAATATTATATTCAATTTGCAACCTGATGGAGGTCAGTATAGATGGACTAATAGAACAAGTCCCACACGCTGCTAGAAGGCCAAATATTTTTTCAGAGCTAGATGCAGAAAAATATTATATTCAATTTGCAACCTGATGGAGGTCAGTATAGATGGACTAATAGAACAAGTCCCACACACAGCTAGAAGCCCAAATGTTTTTTCAGAGGCAGATGCAGAAAAAAATTATATTCAATTTGCAACCTGATGGAGGTCAGTATAGATGTACTAATAGAACAAGTCCCACACATTGCTAGAAGGCCAAATATTTTTTCAGAGCTAGATGCAGAAAAATATTATATTCAATTTGCAACCTGATGGAGGTCAGTATAGATGGACTAATAGAACAAGTCCCACACACTGCTAGAAGGCCAAATATTTTTTCAGAGCTAGATGCAGAAAAAAATGATATTCAATTTGCAACGTGATGGAGGTCAGTATAGATGGACTAATAGAACAAGTCCCACACACTGCTAGAAGGCCAAATATTTTTTCAGAGCTAGATGCAGAAAAATATTATATTCAATTTGCAACCTGATGGAGGTCAGTATATATGGACTAATAGAACAAGTCCCACACACTGCTAGAAGGCCAAATATTTTTTCAGAGCTAGATGCAGAAAAATATTATATTCAATTTGCAACCTGATGGAGGTCAGTATAGATGGACTAATAGAACAAGTCCCACACACAGCTAGAAGCCCAAATGTTTTTTCAGAGGTAGATGCAGAAAAAAATTATATTCAATTTGCAACCTGATGGAGGTCAGTATATATGGACTAATAGAACAAGTCCCACACACTGCTAGAAGGCCAAATATTTTTTCAGAGATAGATGCAGAAAAATGTTCTATTCAATTAGCAACCTGATGGAGGTCAGTATAGATGGACTAATAGAACAAGTCCCACACACTGCTAAAAGGCCAAATATTTTTTCAGAGCTAGATGCAGAAAAATATTATATTCAATTTGTAACCTGATGGAGGTCAGTATAAATGGACTAATAGAACAAGTCCCACACACTGCTAGAAGGCCAAATATTTTTTCAGAGCTAGATGCAGAAAAATATTGTATTCAATTAGCAACCTGATGGAGGTCAGTATAGATGGACTAATAGAACAAGTCCCACACACAGCTAGAAGCCCAAATGTTTTTTTAGAGGTAGATGCAGAAAAAAATTATATTCAATTTGCAACCTGATGGAGGTCAGTATATATGGACTAATAGAACAAGTCCCACACACTGCTAGAAGGCCAAATATTTTTTCAGAGATAGATGTAGAAAAATATTCTATTCAATTAGCAACCTGATGGAGGTCAGTATAGATGGACTAATAGAACAAGTCCCACACACTGCTAAAAGGCCAAATATTTTTTCAGAGCTAGATGCAGAAAAATATTATATTCAATTTGTAACCTGATGGAGGTCAGTATAAATGGACTAATAGAACAAGTCCCACACACTGCTAGAAGGCCAAATATTTTTTCAGAGCTAGATGCAGAAAAATATTATATTCAATTTGCAACCTGATGGAGGTCAGTATAGATGGACTAATAGAACAAGTTCCACACACTGTAGAAGGCCAAATATTTTTTCAGAGCTAGATGCAGAAAAATATTATATTCAATTTGCAACATGATGGAGGTCAGTGTAGATGGACTAATAGAACAAGTTCCACACACAGCTAGAAGCCCAAATGTTTTTTCAGAGCTAGATGCAGAAAAATATTCTATTCAATTAGCAACCTGATGGAGGTCAGTATAGATGGACTAATAGAACAAGTCCCACACACTGCTAAAAGGCCAAATATTTTTTCAGAGCTAGATGCAGAAAAATATTATATTCAATTTGCAACCTGATGGAGGTCAGTATAGATGGACTAATAGAACAAGTTCCACACACTGTAGAAGGCCAAATATTTTTTCAGAGCTAGATGCAGAAAAATATTATATTCAATTTGCAACCTGATGGAGGTCAGTATAGATCGACTAATAGAACAAGTCCAACACACTGCTAGAAGGCCAAATATTTTTTCAGAGCTAGATGCAGAAAAATATTATATTCAATTTGCAACCTGATGGAGGTCAGTATAGATGGACTAATAGAACAAGTCCCACACACAGCTAGAAGCCCAAATGTTTTTTCAGAGGTAGATGCAGAAAAAAATTATATTCAATTTGCAACCTGATGGAGGTCAGTATAGATGGACTAATAGAACAAGTCCCACACACTGCTAGAAGGCCAAATATTTTTTCAAAGCTAGATGCAGAAAAATATTCTATTCAATTAGCAACCTGATGGAGGTCAGTATAGATGGACTAATAGAACAAGTCCCACACACTGCTAAAAGGCCAAATATTTTTTCAGAGCTAGATGCAGAAAAATATTATATTCAATTTGCAACCTGATGGAGGTCAGTATAGATGGACTAATAGAACAAGTTCCACACACTGTAGAAGGCCAAATATTTTTTCAGAGCTAGATGCAGAAAAATATTATATTCAATTTGCAACCTGATGGAGGTCAGTATAGATGGACTAATAGAACAAGTCCCACACACAGCTAGAAGCCCAAATGTTTTTTCAGAGCTAGATGCAGAAAAATATTATATTCAATTTGCAACCTGAGGGAGGTCAGTATAGATGGACTAATAGAACTAGTCCCACACACTGCTAGAAGGCCAAACATTTTTTCAGAGCTAGATGCAGAAAAAAATTATATTCAATTTGCAACCTGATGGAGGTCTGTATAGATGGACTAATAGAACAAGTCCCACACACAGCTAGAAGCCCAAATATTTTTTCAGAGGTAGATGCAGAAAAAAATTATATTCAGTTTGCAACCTGATGGAGGTCAGTATAGATGGACTAATAGAACAAGTCCCACACACAGCTGGAAGCCCAAATATTTTTTCAGAGCTAGATGCAGAAAAAAATTATATTCAATTTGCAACGTGATGGAGGTCAGTATAGATGGACTAATAGAACAAGTCCCACACACTGCTAGAAGCCCAAATGTTTTTTCAGAGCTAGATGCAGAAAAATATTATATTCAATTTGCAACCTGATGGAGGTCAGTATAGATGGACTAAAAGAACAAGTCCCACACACTGCTAGAAGGCCAAATATTTTTTCAGAGCTAGATGCAGAAAAGTATTATATTCAATTTGCAACCTGATGGAGGTCAGTATAGATGGACTAATAGAACAAGTCCCACACACTGCTAGAAGGCCAAATATTTTTCAGAGCTAGATGCAGAAATATATTATATTCAATTTGCAACCTGATGTAGGTCAGTATAGATGGACTAATAGAACAAGTCCCACACACAGCTAGAAGCCCAAATGTTTTTTCAGAGGTAGATGCAGAAAAAAATTATATTCAATTTGCAACCTGATGGAGGTCAGTATAGATGTACTAATAGAACAAGTCCCACACACTGCTAGAAGGCCAAATATTTTTCAGAGCTAGATGCAGAAAAATATTATATTCAATTTGCAATCTGATGGAGGTCAGTATAGATGGCTAATAGAACAAGTCCCACACAATGCTAGAAGGCCAAATATTTTTTCAGAGCTAGATGCAGAAAAAAATTATATTCAATTTGCAACCTGATGGAGGTCAGTATAGATGGACTAATAGAACAAGTCCCACACACAGCTAGAAGCCCAAATGTTTTTTCAGAGCTAGATGCAGAAAAAAATTATATTCAATTCGCAACCTGATGGAGGTCAGTATAGATGGACTAATAGAACAAGTCCCACACACTGCTAGAAGTCCAAATATTTTTTCAGAGCTAGATGCAGAAAAATATTATATTCAATTTGCAACCTGATGGAGGTCAGTATTTATGGACTAATAGAACAAGTCCCACACACTGCTAGAAGGCCAAATATTTTTTCAGAGCTAGATGCAGAAAAAAATTATATTCAGTTTGCAACCTGATGGAGGTCAGTATAGATGGACTAATAGAACAAGTCCCACACACAGCTGGAAGCCCAAATATTTTTTCAGAGCTAGATGCAGAAAAAAATTATATTCAATTTGCAACGTGATGGAGGTCAGTATAGATGGACTAATAGAACAAGTCCCACACACTGCTAGAAGCCCAAATATTTTTTCAGAGCTAGATGCAGAAATATATTATATTCAATTTGCAACCTGATGGAGGTCAGTATAGATGGACTAATAGAACAAGTCCCACACACAGCTAGAAGCCCAAATGTTTTTTCAGAGGTAGATGCAGAAAAAAATTATATTAAATTTGCAACCTGATGGAGGTCAGTATAGATGTACTAATAGAACAAGTCCCACACACTGCTAGAAGGCCAAATATTTTTTCAGAGCTAGATGCAGAAAAATATTATATTCAATTTGCAACCTGATGGAGGTCTGTATAGATGGACTAATAGAACAAGTCCCACACACTGCTAGAAGGCCAAATATTTTTTCAGAGCTAGATGCAGAAAAAAATTATATTCAATTTGCAACGTGATAGAGGTCAGTATAGATGGACTAATAGAACAAGTCCCACACACTGCTAGAAGGCCAAATATTTTTTCAGAGCTAGATGCAGAAAAATATTATATTCAATTTGCAACCTGATGGAGGTCAGTATAGATGGACTAATAGAACAAGTCCCACACACTGCTAGAAGGCCAAATATTTTTTCAGAGCTAGATGCAGAAAAATATTATATTCAATTTGCAACCTGATGGAGGTCAGTATAGATGGACTAAAAGATCAAGTCCAACACACTGCTAGAAGGCCAAATATTTTTTCAGAGCTAGATGCAGAAAAATATTATATTCAATTTGCAACCTGATGGAGGTCAGTATAGATGGACTAATAGAACAAGTCCCACACACTGCTAGAAGGCCAAATATTTTTTCAGAGCTAGATGCAGAAAAATATTATATTCAATTTGCAACCTGATGGAGGTCAGTATAGATGGACTAATAGAACAAGTCCCACAAACTGCTAGAAGGCCAAATATTTTTTCAGAGCTAGATGCAGAAATATATTATATTCAATTTGCAACCTGATGGAGGTCAGTATAGATGGACTAATAGAACTAGTCCCACACACAGCTAGAAGCCCAAATGTTTTTTCAGAGGTAGATGCAGAAAAAAATTATATTCAATTTGCAACCTGATGGAGGTCAGTATAGATGTACTAATAGAACAAGTCCCACACACTGCTAGAAGGCCAAATATTTTTTCAGAGCTAGATGCAGAAAAATATTATATTCAATTTGCAACCTGATGGAGGTCTGTATAGATGGACTAATAGAACAAGTCCCACACACTGCTAGAAGGCCAAATATTTTTTCAGAGCTAGATGCAGAAAAAAATTATATTCAATTTGCAACGTGATAGAGGTCAGTATAGATGGACTAATAGAACAAAGCCCCACACACTGCTAGAAGGCCAAATATTTTTTCAGAGCTAGATGCAGAAAAATATTATATTCAATTTGCAACCTGATGGAGGTCAGTATAGATGGACTAATAGAACAAGTCCCACACACTGCTACAAGGCCAAATATTTTTTCAGAGCTAGATGCAGAAAAATATTATATTCAATTTGCAACCTGATGGAGGTCAGTATAGATGGACTAAAAGAACAAGTCCAACACACTGCTAGAAGGCCAAATATTTTTTCAGAGCTAGATGCAGAAAAATATTATATTCAATTTGCAACCTGATTTAGGTCAGTATAGATGGACTAATAGAACAAGTCCCACACACTGCTAGAAGGCCAAATATTTTTTCAGAGCTAGATGCAGAAAAATATTATATTCAATTTGCAACCTGATGGAGGTCAGTATAGATGGACTAATAGAACAAGTCCCACACACTGCTAGAAGGCCAAATATTTTTTTCAGAGCTAGATGCAGAAATATATTATATTCAATTTGCAGCCTGATGGAGGTCAGTATAGATGGACTAATAGAACTAGTCCCACACACAGCTAGAAGCCCAAATGTTTTTTCAGAGGTAGATGCAGAAAAAAATTATATTCAATTTGCAACCTGATGGAGGTCAGTATAGATGTACTAATAGAACAAGTCCCACACACTGCTAGAAGGCCAAATATTTTTTCAGAGCTAGATGCAGAAAAATATTATATTCAATTTGCAACGTGATGGAGGTCAGTATAGATGGACTAATAGAACAAGTCCCACACACTGCTAGAAGGCCAAATATTTTTTCATAGCTAGATGCAGAAAAATATTATATTCAATTTGCAACCTGATGGAGGTCAGTATAGATGGACTAATAGAACAAGTCCCACACACTGCTAGAAGGCCAAATATTTTTTCAGAGCTAGATGCAGAAAAATAATATATTCAATTTGCAACCTGATGGAGGTCAGTATAGATGGACTAATAGAACAAGTCCAACACACTGCTAGAAGGCCAAATATTTTTTCAGAGCTAGATGCAGAAAAATATTATATTCAATTTGCAACCTGATGGAGGTCAGTATAGATGGACTAATAGAACAAGTCCCACACACAGCTAGAAGCCCAAATGTTTTTTCAGAGGTAGATGCAGAAAAAAATTATATTCAATTTGCAACCTGATGGAGGTCAGTATAGATGGACTAATAGAACAAGTCCCACACACTGCTAGAAGGCCAAATATTTTTTCAGAGCTAGATGCAGAAAAATATTCTATTCAATTAGCAACCTGATGGAGGTCAGTATAGATGGACTAATATAACAAGTCCCACACACTGCTAAAAGGCCAAATATTTTTTCAGAGCAAGATGCAGAAAAATATTATATTCAATTTGTAACCTGATGGAGGTCAGTATAAATGGACTAATAGAACAAGTCCCACACACTGATAGAAGGCCAAATATTTTTTCAGAGCTAGATGCAGAAAAATATTATATTCAATTTGCAACCTGATGGAGGTCAGTATAGATGGACTAATAGAACAAGTTCCACACACTGTAGAAGGACAAATATTTTTTCAGAGCTAGATGCAGAAAAATATTATATTCAATTTGCAACCTGATGGAGGTCAGTATAAATGGACTAATAGAACAAGTCCCACACACAGCTAGAAGCCCAAATGTTTTTTCAGAGCTAGATGCAGAAAAAAAATATATTCAATTCGCAACCTGATGGAGGTCAGTATAGATGGACTAATAGAACAAGTCCCACACACTGCTAGAAGCCCAAATATTTTTTCAGAGCTAGATGCAGAAAAATATTATATTCAATTTGCAACGTGATGGAGGTCAGTATATATGGACTAATAGAACAAGTCCCACACACTGCTAGAAGGCCAAATATTTTTTCAGAGCTAGATGCAGAAAAAAATTATATTCAGTTTGCAACCTGATGGAGGTCAGTATAGATGGACTAATAGAACAAGTCCCACACACAGCTGGAAGCCCAAATATTTTTTCAGAGCTAGATGCAGAAAAAAATTATATTCAATTTGCAACGTGATGGAGGTCAGTATAGATGGACTAATAGAACAAGTCCCACACACTGCTAGAAGCCCAAAGATTTTTTCAGAGCTAGATGCAGAAATATATTATATTCAATTTGCAACCTGATGGAGGTCAGTATAGATGGACTAATAGAATAAGTCCCACACACAGCTAGAAGGCCAAATGTTTTTTCAGAGGTAGATGCAGAAAAAAATTATATTAAATTTGCAACCTGATGGAGGTCAGTATAGATGTACTAATAGAACAACTCCCACACACTGCTAGAAGGCCAAATATTTTTTCAGAGCTAGATGCAGAAAAATATTATATTCAATTTGCAACCTGATGGAGGTCAGTATAGATGGACTAATAGAACAAGTCCCACACACTGCTAGAAGGCCAAATATTTTTTCAGAGCTAGATGCAGAAAAAAATTATATTCAATTTGCAACGTGATGGAGGTCAGTATAGATGGACTAATAGAACAAGTCCCACACACTGCTAGAAGGCCAAATATTTTTTCAGAGCTAGATGCAGAAAAATATTATATTAAATTTGCAACCTGATGGAGGTCAGTATAGGTGGACTAATAGAACAAGTCCAACACACTGCTAGAAGGCCAAATATTTTTTCAGAGCTAGATGCAGAAAAATATTATATTCAATTTGCAGCCTGATGGAGGTCAGTATAGATGGACTAAAAGAACAAGTCCAACACACTGCTAGAAGGCCAAATATTTTTTCAGAGCTAGATGCAGAAAAATATTATATTCAATTTGCAACCTGATGGAGGTCAGTATAGATGAACTAATAGAACAAGTCCCACACACAGCTAGAAGCCCAAATGTTTTTTCAGAGGTAGATGCAGAAAAAAATTATATTCAATTTGCAACCTGATGGAGGTCAGTATAGATGGACTAATAGAACAAGTCCCACACACAGCTAGAAGGCCAAATATTTTTTCAGAGCTAGATGCAGAAAAATATTCTATTCAATTAGCAACCTGATGGAGGTCAGTATAGATGGACTAATAGAACAAGTCCCACACATTGCTAAAAGGCCAAATATTTTTTCAGAGCTAGATGCAGAAAAATATTATATTCAATTTGTAACCTGATGGAGGTCAGTATAAATGGACTAATAGAACAAGTCCCACACACTGCTAGAAGGCCAAATATTTTTTCAGAGCTAGATGCAGAAAAATATTATATTCAATTTGCAACCTGATGGAGGTCAGTATAGATGGACTAATAGAACAAGTTCCACACACTGTAGAAGGCCAAATATTTTTTCAGAGCTAGATGCAGAAAAATATTATATTCAATTTGCAACCTGATGGAGGTCAGTATAGATGGACTAATAGAACAAGTCCCACACACAGCTAGAAGCCCAAATGTTTTTTCAGAGCTAGATGCAGAAAAATATTATATTCAATTTGCAACCTGATGGAGGTCAGTATAGTTGGACTAATAGAACAAGTCCCACACACTGCTAGAAGGCCAAATATTTTTTCAGAGCTAGATGCAGAAAAATATTATATTCAATTTGCAACCTGATGGAGGTCAGTATAGTTGGACTAAAAGAACAAGTCCCACACACTGCTAGAAGGCCAAATATTTTTTCAGAGCTAGATGCAGAAAAATATTATATTCAATTTGCAACCTGATGGAGGTCAGTATAGATGGACTAATAGAACAAGTTCCACACACTGTAGAAGGCCAAATATTTTTTCAGAGCAAGATGCAGAAAAATATTATATTCAATTTGCAACCTGATGGAGGTCAGTATAGGTGGACTAATAGAAAAAGTCCCACACACAGCTAGAAGCCCAAATGTTTTTTCAGAGCTAGATGCAGAAAAATATTATATTCAATTTGCAACCTGATGGAGGTCAGTATAGATGGACTAATAGAACAAATCCCACACACTGCTAGAATGCCAAATATTTTTTCAGAGCTAGATGCAGAAAAATATTATATTCAATTAGCAACCTGATGGAGGTCAGTATAGATGGACTAATAGAACAAGTCCCACACACTGCTAAAAGTCCAAATATTTTTTCAGAGCTAGATGCAGAAAAATATTATATTCAATTTGTAACCTGATGGAGGTCAGTATAAATGGACTAATAGAACAAGTCCCACACACTGCTAGAAGGCCAAATATTTTTTCAGAGCTAGATGCAGAAAAATATTATATTCAATTTGCAACCTGATGGAGGTCAGTATAGATGGACTAATAGAACAAGTTCCACAAACTGTAGAAGGCCAAATATTTTTTCAGAGCTAGATGCAGAAAAATATTATATTCAATTTGCAACCTGATGGAGGTCAGTATAGATGGAATAATAGAACAAGTCCCACACACAGCTAGAAGCCCAAATGTTTTTCAGAGCTAGATGCAGAAAAATATTATATTCAATTTGCAACCTGATGGAGGTCAGTATAGATGGACTAATAGAACAAGTCCCACACACTGCTAGAAGGCCAAATATTTTTTCAGAGCTAGATGCAGAAAAATATTATATTCAATTTGCAACCTGATGGAGGTCAGTATAGATGGACTAATAGAACAAGTCCAACACACTGCTAGAAGGCCAAATATTTTTTCAGAGCTAGATGCAGAAAAATATTATATTCAATTTGCAACCTGATGGAGGTCAGTATAGCTGGACTAATAGAACAAGTCCCACACACAGCTAGAAGCCCAAATGTTTTTTCAGAGGTAGATGCAGAAAAAAATTATATTCAATTTGCAACCTGATGGAGGTCAGTATAGATGGACTAATAGAACATGTCCCACACACTGCTAGAAGGCCAAATATTTTTTCAGAGCTAGATGCAGAAAAAAATTATATTCAAATTGCAACGTGATGGAGGTCAGTATAGATGGACTAATAGAACAAGTCCCACACACTGCTAGAAGGCCAAATATTTTTTCAGAGCTAGATGCAGAAAAATATTATATTCAATTTGCAACCTGATGGAGGTCAGTATAGATGGACTAATAGAACAAGTCCCACACACTGCTAGAAGGCCAAATATTTTTTCAGAGCTAGATGCAGAAAAATATTATATTCAATTTGCAACCTGATGGAGGTCAGTATAGATGGACTAATAGAACAAGTCCCACACACAGCTAGAAGCCCAAATGTTTTTTCAGAGGTAGATGCAGAAAAAAATTATATTCAATTTGCAACCTGATGGAGGTCAGTATAGATGGACTAATAGAACAAGTCCCACACACTGCTAGAAGGCCAAATATTTTTTCAGAGCTAGATGCAGAAAAATATTCTATTCAATTAGCAACCTGATGGAGGTCAGTATAGATGGACTAATAGAACAAGTCCCACACACTGCTAAAAGGCCAAATATTTTTTCAGAGCGAGATGCAGAAAAATATTATATTCAATTTGTAACCTAATGGAGGTCAGTATAAATGGACTAATAAAAGAAGTCCCACACACTGCTAAAAGGCCAAATATTTTTTCAGAGCTAGATGCAGAAAAATATTATATTCAATTTGCAACCTGATGGAGGTCAGTATAGATGGACTAATAGAACAAGTTCCACACACTGTAGAAGGCCAAATATTTTTTCAGAGCTAGATGCAGAAAAATATTATATTCAATTTGCAACCTGATGGAGGTCAGTATAGATGGACTAATAGAACAAGTCCCACACACAGCTAGAAGCCCAAATGTTTTTTCAGAGCTAGATGCAGAAAAATATTATATTCAATTTGTAACCTAATGGAGGTCAGTATAAATGGACTAATAGAACAAGTCCCACACACTGCTAGAAGGCCAAATATTTTTTCAGAGCTGGATGCAGAAAAATATTATATTCAACTTGCAACCTGATGGAGGTCAGTATAGATGGACTAATAGAACAAGTTCCACACACTGTAGAAGGCCAAATATTTTTTCAGAGCCAGATGCAGAAAAATATTATATTCAATTTGCAACCTGATGGAGGTCAGTATAGATGGACTAATAGAACAAGTCCCACACACAGCTAGAAGCCCAAATGTTTTTTCAGAGGTAGATGCAGAGAAAAATTATATTCAATTTGCAACCTGATGGAGGTCAGTATAGATGGACTAATAGAACAAGTCCCACACACTGCTAGAAGGCCAAATATTTTTTCAGAGCTAGATGCAGAAAAATATTCTATTCAATTAGCAACCTGATGGAGGTCAGTATAGATGGACTAATAGAACAAGTCCCACACACTGCTAAAAGGCCAAATATTTTTTCAGAGCTAGATGCAGAAAAATATTATATTCAATTTGTAACCTAATGGAGGTCAGTATAAATGGACTAATAGAACAAGTCCCACACACTGCTAGAAGGCCAAATATTTTTTCAGAGCTAGATGCAGAAAAATATTATATTCAATTTGCAACCTGATGGAGGTCAGTATAGATGGACTAATAGAACAAGTTCCACACACTGTAGAAGGCCAAATATTTTTTCAGAGCAAGATGCAGAAAAATATTATATTCAATTTGCAACCTGATGGAGGTCAGTATAGATGGACTAATAGAACAAGTCCCACACACAGCTAGAAGCCCAAATGTTTTTTCAGAGCTAGATGCAGAAAAATATTATATTCAATTTGCAACCTGATGGAGGTCAGTATAGATGGACTAATAGAACAAGTCCCACACACTGCTAGAATGCCAAATATTTTTTCAGAGCTAGATGCAGAAAAATATTCTATTCAATTGGCAACCTGATGGAGGTCAGTATAGATGGACTAATAGAACAAGTCCCACACACTGCTAAAAGGCCAAATATTTTTTCAGAGCTAGATGCAGAAAAATATTATATTCAATTTGTAACCTGATGGAGGTCAGTATAAATGGACTAATAGAACAAGTCCCACACACTGCTAGAAGGCCAAATATTTTTTCAGAGCTAGATGCAGAAAAATATTATATTCAATTTGCATCCTGATGGAGGTCAGTATAGATGGACTAATAGAACAAGTTCCACACACTGTAGAAGGCCAAATATTTTTTCAGAGCTAGATGCAGAAAAATATTATATTCAATTTGCAACCTGATGGAGGTCAGTATAGATGGACTAATAGAACAAGTCCCACACACAGCTAGAAGCCCAAATGTTTTTTCAGAGCTAGATGCAGAAAAAAATTATATTCAATTTGCAACCTGATGGAGGTCAGTATAGATGGACTAATAGAACATGTCCCACACACTCCTAGAAGGCCAAATATTTTTTCAGAGCTAGATGCAGAAAAATATTCTATTCAATTAGCAACCTGATGGAGGTCAGTATAGATGGACTAATAGAACAAGTCCCACACACTGCTAAAAGGAAAAATATTTTTTCAGAGCTAGATGCAGAAAAATATTATATTCAATTTGCAACCTGATGGAGGTCAGTATAGATGGACTAATAGAACAAGTTCCACACACTGTAGAAGGCCAAATATTTTTTCAGAGCTAGATGCAGAAAAATATTATATTCAATTTGCAACCTGATGGAGGTCAGTATAGATGGACTAATAGAACAAGTCCCACACACAGCTAGAAGCCCAAATGTTTTTTCAGAGCTAGATGCAGAAAAATATTATATTCAATTTGCAACCTGATGGAGGTCAGTATAGATGGACTAATAGAACAAGTCCCACACACTGCTAGAAGGCCAAATATTTTTTCAGAGCTAGATGCAGAAAAAAATTATATTCAATTTGCAACGTGATGGAGGTCAGTATAGATGGACTAATAGAACAAGTCCCACACACTGCTAGAAGGCCAAATATTTTTTCAGAGCTAGATGCAGAAAAATATTATATTCAATTTGCAACCTGATGGAGGTCAGTATAGATGGACTAATAGAACAAGTCCCACACACTGCTAGAAGGCCAAATATTTTTTCAGAGCTAGATGCAGAAAAATATTATATTCAATTTGCAACATGATGGAGGTCAGTATAGATGGACTAATAAAACAAGTCCCACACACAGCTAGAAGCCCAAATGTTTTTTCAGAGGTAGATGCAGAAAAAAATTATATTCAATTTGCAACCTGATGGAGGTCAGTATAGATGGACTAATAGAACAAGTCCCACACACTGCTAGAAGGCCAAATATTTTTTCAGAGCTAGATGCAGAAAAATATTCTATTCAATTAGCAACCTGATGGAGGTCAGTATAGATGGACTAATAGAACAAGTCCCACACACTGCTAAAATTCCAAATATTTTTTCAGAACGAGATGCAGAAAAATATTATATTCAATTTGTAACCTAATGGAGGTCAGTATAAATGGACTAATAGAACAAGTCCCACACACTGCTAGAAGGCCAAATATTTTTTCAGAGCTAGATGCAGAAAAATATTATATTCAATTTGCAACCTGATGGAGGTCAGTATAGATGGACTAATAGAACAAGTTCCACACACTGTAGAAGGCCAAAAATTTTTTCAGAGCTAGATGCAGAAAAATATTATATTCAATTTGCAACCTGATGGAGGTCAGTATAGATGGACTAATAGAACAAGTCCCACACACAGGTAGAAGCCCAAATGTTTTTTCAGAGCTAGATGCAGAAAAATATTATATTCAATTTGTAACCTGATGGAGGTCAGTATAAATGGACTAATAGAACAAGTCCCACACACTGCTAGAAGGCCAAATATTTTTTCAGAGCTAGATGCAGAAAAATATTATATTCAATTTGCAACCTGATGGAGGTCAGTATAGATGGACTAATAGAACAAGTTCCACACACTGTAGAAGGCCAAATATTTTTTCAGAGCTAGATGCAGAAAAATATTATATTCAATTTTCAACCTGATGGAGGTCAGTATAGATGGACTAATAGAACAAGTCCCACACACAGCTAGAAGCCCAAATGTTTTTTCAGAGGTAGATGCAGAAAAAAATTATATTCAATTTGCAACCTGATGGAGGTCAGTATAGATGGACTAATAGAACATGTCCCACACACTGCTAGAAGGCCAAATATTTTTTCAGAGCTAGATGCAGAAAAATATTCTATTCAATTAGCAACCTGATGGAGGTCAGTATAGATGGACTAATAGAACAAGTCCCACACACTGCTAAAAGGCCAAATATTTTTTCAGAGCTAGATGCAGAAAAATATTATATTCAATTTGAAACCTGATGGAGGTCAGTATAGATGGACTAATAGAACAAGTTCCACACACTGTAGAAGGCCAAATATTTTTTCAGAGCTAGATGCAGAAAAATATTATATTCAATTTGCAACCTGATGGAGGTCAGTATAGATGGACTAATAGAACAAGTCTAACACACAGCTAGAAGCCCAAATGTTTTTTCAGAGCTAGATGCAGAAAAATATTATATTCAATTTGCAACCTGATGGAGGTCAGTATACATGGACTAATAGAACAAGTCCCACACACTGCTAGAAGGCCAAATATTTTTTCAGAGCTAGATGCAGAAAAAAATTATATTCAATTTGCAACGTGATGGAGGTCAGTATAGATGGACTAATAGCACAAGTCCCACACACTGCTAGAAGGCCAAATATTTTTTCAGAGCTAGATGCAGAAAAATATTATATTCAATTTGCAACCTGATGGAGGTCAGTATAGATGTACTAATAGAACAAGTCCCACACACTGCTAGAAGGCCAAATATTTTTTCAGAGCTAGATGCAGAAAAATATTATATTCAATTTGCAACCTGATGGAGGTCAGTATAGATGGACTAAAAGAACAAGTCCAACACACTGCTAGAAGGCCAAATATTTTTTCAGAGCTAGATGCAGAAAAATATTATATTCAATTTGCAACCTGATGGAGGTCAGTATAGATGGACTAATAGAACAAGTCCCACACACAGCTAGAAGCCCAAATGTTTTTTCAGAGGTAGATGCAGAAAAAAATTATATTCAATTTGCAACCTGATGGAGGTCAGTATAGATGGACTAATAGAACAAGTCCCACACACTGCTAGAAGGCCAAATATTTTTTCAGAGCTAGATGCAGAAAAATATTCTATTCAATTAGCAACCTGATGGAGGTCAGTATAGATGGACTAATAGAACAAGTCCCACACACTGCTAAAAGGCCAAATATTTTTTCAGAGCTAGATGCAGAAAAATATTATATTCAATTTGTAACCTAATGGAGGTCAGTATAAATGGACTAATAGAACAAGTCCCACACACTGCTAGAAGGCCAAATATTTTTTCAGAGCTAGATGCAGAAAAATATTAAATTCAATTTGCAACCTGATGGAGGTCAGTATAGATGGACTAATAGAACAAGTTCCACACACTGTAGAAGGCCAAATATTTTTCAGAGCTAGATGCAGAAAAATATTATATTCAATTTGCAACCTGATGGAGGTCAGTATAGATGGACTAATAGAACAAGTCCCACACACAGCTAGAAGCCCAAATGTTTTTTCAGAGCTAGATGCAGAAAAAAATTATATTCAGTTTGCAACCTGATGGAGGTCAGTATAGATGGACTAATAGAACAAGTCCCACACACTGCTAGAAGGCCAAATATTTTTTCAGAGCTAGGTGCTGAAAAAAATTATATTCAATTAGCAACCTGATGGAGGTCAGTATAGATGGACTAATAGAACAAGTCCCACACACTGCTAAAAGGCCAAATATTTTTTCAGAGCTAGATGCAGAAAAATATTATATTCAATTTGTAACCTGATGGAGGTCAGTATAAATGGACTAATAGAACAAGTCCCACACACTGCTAGAAGGCCAAATATTTTTTCAGAGGAAGATGCAGAAAAAAATTATATTCAGTTTGCAACCTGATGGAGGTCAGTATAGATGGACTAATAGAACAAGTCCCACACACTGCTAGAAGGCCAAATATTTTTTCAGAGCTAGATGCAGAAAAATATTATATTCAATTTGCAACCTGATGGAGGTCAGTATAGATGGACTAATAGAACAAGTCCCGCACACTGCTAGATGCCAAAATATTTTTTCAGAGCTAGATGCAGAAAAATATTATATTCAATTTGCAACCTGATGGAGGTCAGTATAGATGGACTAATAGAACAAGTCCCACACACTGCTAGAAGGCCAAATATTTTTTCAGAGCTAGATGCAGAAAAATATTATATTCAATTTGCAACCTGATGGAGGTCAGTATAGATGGACTAATAGAACAAGTCCCACTCACTGCTAGAAGGCCAAATATTTTTTCAGAGCTAGATGCAGAAAAATATTATATTCAATTTGCAACCTGATGGAGGTCAGTATAGATGGACTAATAGAACAAGTCCCACACACTGCTAGAAGGCCAAATATTTTTTCAGAGTTAGATGCAGAAAAAAATTATATTCAATTTGCAACCTGATGGAGGTCAGTATAGATGGACTAATAGAAAAAGTCACACACACTGCTAGAAGGCCAAATATTTTTTCAGAGCTAGATGCAGAAAAATATTATATTCAATTTGCAACCTGATGGAGGTCAGTATAGATGGACTAATAGAACAAGTCCCACACACTGCTAGAAGGCCAAATATTTTTTCAGAGCTAGATGCAGAAAAATATTATATTCAATTTGTAACCTGATGGAGGTCAGTATAGATGGACTAATAGAACAAGTCCCACACACTGCTAGAAGGCCAAATATTTTTTCAGAGCTAGATTTTGAAAAATATTATATTCAGTTTGCAACCTGATGGAGGTCAGTATAGATGGACTAATAGAACAAGTCCCACACACAGCTAGAAGCCCAAATATTTTTTCAGAGGTAGATGCAGAAAAAAAATATATTCAGTTTGCAACCTGATGGAGGTCAGTATAAATGGACTAATAGAACAAGTCCCACACACAGCTAGAAGCCAAAATATTTTTTCAGAGCTAGATGCAGAAAAATATTATATTCAGTTTGCAACCTGATGGAGGTTAGTATAGATGGACTAATTGACCAAGTCTCACACACTGCTATAAGGCCAAATATTTTTTCAGAGCTAGATGCAGAAAAATATTATATTCAATTTGCAACCTGATGGAGGTCAGTATAGATGGACTAATAGAACAAGTCCCACACACAGCTAGAAGCCCAAATATTTTTTCAGAGGTAGATGCAGAAAAAAATTATATTCAGTTTGCAACCTGATGGAGGTCAGTATAGGTGGACTAATAGAACAAGTCCCACACACAGCTAGAAGCCCAAATATTTTTTCAGAGTAAGATGCAGAAAAAAATTATATTCAGTTTGCAACCTGATGGAGATCAGTATAGATGGACTAATAGAACAAGTCCCACACACAGCTAGAAGCCCAAATAATTTTTCAGAGCTAGATGCAGAAAAAAATTATATTCAATTTGCAATGTGATGGAGGTCAGTATAGATGGACTAAGAGAACAAGTCCCACACACAGCTAGAAGGCCAAATATTTTTTCAGAGCTAGATGCAGAAAAATATTATATTCAATTTGCAACCTGATGGAGGTCAGTATAGATGGACTAATAGAACAAGTCCCACACACTGCTAGAAGCCCAAATATTTTTTCAGAGCTAGATGCAGAAAAATATTATATTCAATTTGCAACCTGATGGAGGTCAGTATAGATGGACTAATAGAACAAGTCCCACACACTGCTAGAAGGCCAAATATTTTTTCAGAGCTAGATGCAGAAAAATATTATATTCAATTTGCAACCTGATGGATGTCAGTATAGATGGACTAATAGAACAAGTCCCACACACTGCTAGAAGGCCAAATATTTTTTCAGAGGTAGATGCATAAAATAATTATATTCAGTTTGCAACCTGATGGAGGTCAGTATAGATGGACTAATAGAACAAGTCCCACACACAGCTAGAAGCCCAAATATTTTTTCAGAGGAAGATGCAGAAAAAAATTATATTCAGTTTGCAACCTGATGGAGGTCAGTATAGATGGACTAATAGAACAAGTCCCACACACTGCTAGAAGGCCAAATATTTTTTCAGAGCTAGATGCAGAAAAATATTATATTCAATTTGCAACCTGATGGAGGTCAGTATAGATGGACTAATAGAACAAGTCCCGCACACTGCTAGATGCCCAAATATTTTTTCAGAGCTAGATGCAGAAAAATATTATATTCAATTTGCAACCTGATGGAGGTCAGTATAGATGGACCAATAGAACAAGTCCCACACACTGCTAGAAGGCCAAATATTTTTTCAGAGCTAGATGCAGAAAAATATTATATTCAATTTGCAACCTGATGGAGGTCAGTATAGATGGACTAATAGAACAAGTCCCACACACTGCTAGAAGGCCAAATATTTTTTCAGAGCTAGATGCAGAAAAATATTATATTCAATTTGCAACCTGATGGAGGTCAGTATAGATGGACTAATAGGACAAGTCCCACACACTGCTAGAAGGCCAAATATTTTTTCAGAGCTAGATGCAGAAAAATATTATATTCAATTTGCAACCTGATGGAGGTCAGTATAGATGGACTAATAGAACAAGTCCCACACACTGCTAGAAGGCCAAACATTTTTACAGAGCTAGATGCAGAAAAATATTATATTCAATTTGCAACCTGATGGAGGTCAGTATAGATGGACTAATAGAACAAGTCCCGCACACTGCTAGATGCCCAAATATTTTTTCAGAGATAGATGCAGAAAAATATTATGTTCAATTTGCAACCTGATGGAGGTCAGTATAGATGGACTAATAGAACAAGTCCCACACACTGCTAGAAGGCCAAATATTTTTTCAGAGCTAGATGCAGAAAAATATTATATTCAATTTGCAACCTGATGGACGTCAGTATAGATGGACTAATAGAACAAGTCCCACACACTGCTAGAAGACCAAATATTTTTTCAGAGCTAGATGCAGAAAAATATTATATTCAATTTGCAACCTGATGGAGGTCAGTATAGATGGACTAATAGAACAAGTCCCACACACAGCTAGAAGCCAAAATATGTTTTCAGAGGTAGATGCAGAAAAAAATTATATTCAATTTTCCACGTGATGGAGGTCAGTATAGATGGACTAATAGAACAAGTCCCACACACTGCTAGAAGCCCAAATATTTTTAAAGTGCTAGATGCAGAAAAATATTATATTCAATTTGCAACCTGATGGAGGTCAGTATAGATGGACTAATAGAACAAGTCCCACACACTGCTAGAAGGCCAAATATTTTTTCAGAGCTAGATGCAGAAAAATTTTATATTCAGTTTGCAACCTGATGGAGGTCAGTATAGATGGACTAATAGAACAAGTCCCACACACTGCTAGAAGACCAAACATTTTTTCAGAGCTAGATGCAGAAAAATATTATATTCAATTTGCAACCTGATGGAGGTCAGTATAGCTGGACTAATAGAACAAGTCCCACACACTGCTAGAAGGCCAAATATTTTTTCAGAGCTAGTTGCAGAAAAATATTATATTCAATTTGCAACCTGATGGAGGTCAGTATAGATGGACTAAAAGAATAAGTCACACACACTGCTAGAAGGCCAAATATTTTTTCAGACCTAGATGCAGAAAAATATTATATTCAATTTGCAACCTGATGGAGGTCAGTATAGATGGACTAATAGAATAAGTCACACACACTGCTAGAAGGCCAAATATTTTTTCAGAGCTAGATGCAGAAAAATATTATATTCAATCTGCAACCTGATGGAGGTCAGTATAGATGGACTAATAGAACAAGTCCCACACACTGCTAGAAGGCCAAATATTTTTTCAGAGCTAGATGCAGAAAAAAATTATATTCAATTTGCAACCTGATGGAGGTCAGTATAGATGGACTAATAGAACAAGTCCCACACACAGCTAGAAGCCCAAATATTTTTTCAGAGGTAGATGCAGAAAAAAATTATATTCAATTTGCAACCTTATGGACGTCAGTATAGATGGACTAATAGAACAAGTCCCACAAACTGCTAGAAGCCCAAATATTTTTTCAGAGCTAGATGCAGAAAAAAATTATATTCAATTTGCAACCTGATGGAGGTCAGTATAGATGGATTAATAGAACAAGTCCCACACACAGCTAGAAGCCCAAATATTTTTTCAGAGGTAGATGCAGAAAAAAATTATATTCAGTTTGCAACCTGATGGAGGTCAGTATAGATGGACTAATAGAACAAGTCCCACACACTGCTAGAAGACCAAATATTTTTTCAGAGCTAGATGCAGAAAAAAATTATATTCAATTTGCAACGTGATGGAGGTCAGTATAGATGGACTAATAGGACAAGTCCCACACACTGCTAGAAGGCCAAATATTTTTTCAGAGCTAGATGCAGAAAAATATTATATTCAATTTGCAACCTGATGGAGGTCAGTATAGATGGACTAATAGAACAAGTCCCACACACTGCTAGAAGGCCAAATATTTTTACCGAGCTAGATGCAGAAAAATATTATATTCAATTTGCAACCTGATGGAGGTCAGTATAGATGGACTAATAGAACAAGTCCCGCACACTGCTAGATGCCCAAATATTTTTTCAGAGATAGATGCAGAAAAATATTATGTTCAATTTGCAACCTGATGGAGGTCAGTATAGATGGACTAATAGAACAAGTCCCACACACTGCTAGAAGGCCAAATATTTTTTCAGAGCTAGATGCAGAAAAATATTATATTCAATTTGCAACCTGATGGAGGTCAGTATAGATGGACTAATAGAACAAGTCCCACACACTGCTAGAAGACCAAATATTTTTTCAGAGCTAGATGCAGAAAAATATTATATTCAATTTGCAACCTGATGGAGGTCAGTATAGATGGACTAATAGAACAAGTCCCACACACAGCTAGAAGCCAAAATATTTTTTCAGAGGTAGATGCAGAAAAAAATTATATTCAATTTTCCACGTGATGGAGGTCAGTATAGATGGACTAATAGAACAAGTCCCACACACTGCTAGAAGCCCAAATATTTTTAAAGTGCTACATGCAGAAAAATATTATATTCAATTTGCAACCTGATGGAGGTCAGTATAGATGGACTAATAGAACAAGTCCCACACACTGCTAGAAGGCCAAATATTTTTTCAGAGCTAGATGCAGAAAAATTTTATATTCAGTTTGCAACCTGATGGAGGTCAGTATAGATGGACTAATAGAACAAGTCCCACACACTGCTAGAAGACCAAATATTTTTTCAGAGCCAGATGCAGAAAAATATTTTATTCAATTTGCAACCTGATGGAGGTCAGTATAGCTGGACTAATAGAACAAGTCCCACACACTGCTAGAAGGCCAAATATTTTTTCAGAGCTAGTTGCAGAAAAATATTATATTCAATTTGCAACCTGATGGAGGTCAGTATAGATGGACTAAAAGAATAAGTCACACACACTGCTAGAAGGCCAAATATTTTTTCAGACCTAGATGCAGAAAAATATTATATTCAATTTGCAACCTGATGGAGGTCAGTATAGATGGACTAATAGAATAAGTCACACACACTGCTAGAAGGCCAAATATTTTTTCAGAGCTAGATGCAGAAAAATATTATATTCAATTTGCAACCTGATGGAGGTCAGTATAGATGGACTAATAGAACAAGTCCCACACACTGCTAGAAGGCCAAATATTTTTTCAGAGCTAGATGCAGAAAAAAATTATATTCAATTTGCAACCTGATGGAGGTCAGTATAGATAGACTAATAGAACAAGTCCCACACACAGCTAGAAGCCCAAATATTTTTTCAGAGGTAGATGCAGAAAAAAATAATATTCAATTTGCAACCTTATGGACGTCAGTATAGATGGACTAATAGAACAAGTCCCAAACACTGCTAGAAGACCAAATATTTTTTCAGAGCTAGATGCAGAAAAAAGTTATATTCAATTTGCAACCTGATGGAGGTCAGTATAGATGGACTAATAGAACAAGTCCCACACAGAGCTAGAAGCCCAAATATTTTTTCAGAGGTAGATGCAGAAAAAACTTATATTCAGTTTGCAACCTGATGGAGGTCAGTATAGATGGACTAATAGAACAAGTCCCACACACTGCTAGAAGACCAAATATTTTTTCAGAGCTAGATGCAGAAAAATATTATATTCAATTTGCAACCTGATGGAGGTCAGTATAGATGGACTAATAGAACAAGTCCCACACACAGCTAGAAGCCCAAATATTTTTTCAGAGGAAGATGCAGAAAAAAATTATATTCAGTTTGCAACCTGATGGAGATCAGTATAGATGGACTAATAGAACAAGTCCCACACACAGCTAGAAGCCCAAATATTTTTTCAGAGCTAGATGCAGAAAAAAATTATATTCAATTTGCAACGTGATGGAGGTCAGTATAGATGGACTAATAGAACAAGTCCCACACACTGCTAGAAGGCCAAATATTTTTTCAGAGCTAGATACAGAAAAATATTATATTCAATTTGCAACCTGATGGAGGTCAGTATAGATGGACTAATAGAACAAGTCCCACACACTGCTAGAAGGCCAAATATTTTTTCAGAGGTAGATGCAGAAAATAATTATATTCAGTTTGCAACCTGATGGAGGTCAGTATAGATGGACTAATAGAACAAGTCCCACACACAGCTAGAAGCCCAAATATTTTTTCAGAGGAAGATGCAGAAAAAAATTATATTCAGTTTGCAACCTGATGGAGGTCAGTATAGATGGACTAATAGAACAAGTCCCACACACTGCTAGAAGGCCAAATATTTTTTCAGAGCTAGATGCAGAAAAATATTATATTCAATTTGCAACCTGATGGAGGTCAGTATAGATGGACTAATAGAACAAGTCCCGCACACTGATAGATGCCCAAATATTTTTTCAGAGCTAGATGCAGAAAAATATTATATTCAATTTGCAACCTGATGGAGGTCAGTATAGATGGACTAATAGAACAAGTCCCACACACTGCTAGAAGGCCAAATATTTTTTCAGAGCTAGATGTAGAAAAATATTATATTCAATTTGCAACCTGATGGAGGTCAGTATAGATGGACTAATAGAACAAGTCCCACATACAGCTAGAAGCCCAAATATTTTTTCAGAGGTAGATGCAGAAAAAAATTATATTCAATTTGCAACCTGATGGAGGTCAGTATAGATGGACTAATAGAACAAGTCCCACACACTGCTAGAAGGCCAAATATTTTTTCAGAGCTAGATGCAGAAAAATATTATATTCAATTTGCAACCTGATGGAGGTCAGTATAGATGGACTAATAGAACAAGTCCCACACACTGCTAGAAGGCCAAATATTTTTTCAGAGGTAGATGCAGAAAAAAATTATATTCAGTTTGCAACCTGATGGAGGTCAGTATAGATGGACTAATAGAACAAGTCCCACACACTGCTAGAAGGCCAAATATTTTTTCAGAGCTAGATGCAGAAAAATATTATATTCAATTTGCAACCTGATGGAGGTCAGTATAGATGGACTAATAGAACAAGTGCCACACACTGCTAGAAGGCCAAATATTTTTTCAGAGCTAGATGCAGAAAAATATTATATTCAATTTGCAACCTGATGGAGGTCAGTATAGATGGACTAATAGAACAAGTCCCACACACTGCTAGAAGGCCAAATATTTTTTCAGAGCTAGATGCAGAAAAATATTATATTCAATTTGCAACCTGATGGAGGTCAGTATAGATGGACTAATAGAACAAGTCCCACACACTGCTAGAAGGCCAAATATTTTTTCAGAGCTAGATGCAGAAAAATATTATATTCAATTTGCAACCTGATGGAGGTCAGTATAGATGGACTAATAGAACAAGTCCCACACACTGCTAGAAGACCAAATATTTTTTCAGAGCCAGATGCAGAAAAATATTTTATTCAATTTGCAACCTGATGGAGGTCAGTATAGCTGGACTAATAGAACAAGTCCCACACACTGCTAGAAGGCCAAATATTTTTTCAGAGCTAGTTGCAGAAAAATATTATATTCAATTTGCAACCTGATGGAGGTCAGTATAGATGGACTAAAAGAATAAGTCACACACACTGCTAGAAGGCCAAATACTTTTTCAGACCTAGATGCAGAAAAATATTATATTCAATTTGCAACCTGATGGAGGTCAGTATAGATGGACTAATAGAATAAGTCACACACACTGCTAGAAGGCCAAATATTTTTTCAGAGCTAGATGCAGAAAAATATTATATTCAATTTGCAACCTGATGGAGGTCAGTATAGATGGACTAATAGAACAAGTCCCACACACTGCTAGAAGGCCAAATATTTTTTCAGAGCTAGATGCAGAAAAAAATTATATTCAATTTGCAACCTGATGGAGGTCAGTATAGATAGACTAATAGAACAAGTCCCACACACAGCTAGAAGCCCAAATATTTTTTCAGAGGTAGATGCAGAAAAAAATTATATTCAATTTGCAACCTTATGGACGTCAGTATAGATGGACTAATAGAACAAGTCCCACACACTGCTAGAAGACCAAATATTTTTTCAGAGCTAGATGCAGAAAAATATTGTATTCAATTTGCAACCTGATGGAGGTCAGTATAGATGGACTAATAGAACAAGTCCCACACACTGCTAGAAGACCAAATATTTTTTCAGAGCTAGATGCAGAATAAACTTATATTCAGTTTGCAACCTGATGGAGGTCAGTATAGATGGACTAATAGAACAAGTCCCACACACTGCTAGAAGGCCAAATATTTTTTCAGAGCTAGATGCAGAAAAATATTATATTCAATTTGCAACCTGATGGAGGTCAGTATAGATGGACTAATAGAACAAGTCCCACACACTGCTAGAAGACCAAATATTTTTTCAGAGCTAGATGCAGAAAAATATTATATTCAATTTGCAACCTGATGGAGGTCAGTATAGATGGACTAATAGAACAAGTCCCACACACTGCTAGAAGGCCAAATATTTTTACAGAGCTAGATGCAGAAAAATATTATATTCAATTTGCAACCTGATGGAGGTCAGTATAGATGGACTAATAGAACAAGTCCCGCACACTGCTAGATGCCCAAATATTTTTTCAGAGATAGATGCAGAAAAATATTATGTTCAATTTGCAACCTGATGGAGGTCAGTATAGATGGACTAATAGAACAAGTCCCACACACTGCTAGAAGGCCAAATATTTTTACAGAGCTAGATGCAGAAAAATATTATATTCAATTTGCAACCTGATGGAGGTCAGTATAGATGGACTAATAGAACAAGTCCCGCACACTGCTAGATGCCCAAATATTTTTTCAGAGATAGATGCAGAAAAATATTATGTTCAATTTGCAACCTGATGGAGGTCAGTATAGATGGACTAATAGAACAAGTCCCACACACTGCTAGAAGGCCAAATATTTTTTCAGAGCTAGATGCAGAAAAATATTATATTCAATTTGCAACCTGATGGAGGTCAGTATAGATGGACTAATAGAACAAGTCCCACACACTGCTAGAAGACCAAATATTTTTTCAGAGCTAGATGCAGAAAAATATTATATTCAATTTGCAACCTGATGGAGGTCAGTATAGATGGACTAATAGAACAAGTCCCACACACAGCTAGAAGCCAAAATATTTTTTCAGAGGTAGATGCAGAAAAAAATTATATTCAATTTTCCACGTGATGGAGGTCAGTATAGATGGACTAATAGAACAAGTCCCACACACTGCTAGAAGCCCAAATATTTTTAAAGTGCTAGATGCAGAAAAATATTATATTCAATTTGCAACCTGATGGAGGTCAGTATAGATGGACTAATAGAACAAGTCCCACACACTGCTAGAAGGCCAAATATTTTTTCAGAGCTAGATGCAGAAAAATTTTATATTCAGTTTGCAACCTGATGGAGGTCAGTATAGATGGACTAATAGAACAAGTCCCACACACTGCTAGAAGACCAAATATTTCTTCAGAGCTAGATGCAGAAAAATATTATATTCAATTTGCAACCTGATGGAGGTCAGTATAGCTGGACTAATAGAACAAGTCCCACACACTGCTAGAAGCCCAAATATTTTTTCAGAGCTAGTTGCAGAAAAATATTATATTCAATTTGCAACCTGATGGAGGTCAGTATAGATGGACTAAAAGAATAAGTCACACACACTGCTAGAAGGCCAAATATTTTTTCAGACCTAGATGCAGAAAAATATTATATTTAATTTGCAACCTGATGGAGGTCAGTATAGATGGACTAATAGAATAAGTCACACACACTGCTAGAAGGCCAAATATTTTTTCAGAGCTAGATACAGAAAAATATTATATTCAATTTGCAACCTGATGGAGGTCAGTATAGATGGACTAATAGAACAAGTCCCACACACTGCTAGAAGACCAAATATTTTTTCAGAGCTAGATGCAGAAAAATATTATATTCAATTTGCAACCTGATGGAGGTCAGTATAGATGGACTAATAGAACAAGTCCCACACAAAGCTAGAAGCCCAAATATTTTTTCAGAGGAAGATGCAGAAAAAAATTATATTCAGTTTGCAACCTGATGGAGATCAGTATAGATGGACTAATAGAACAAGTCCCACACACAGCTAGAAGCCCATATATTTTTTCAGAGCTAGATGCAGAAAAAAATTATATTCAATTTGCAACGTGATGGAGGTCAGTATAGATGGACTAATAGAACAAGTCCCACACACTGCTAGAAGGCCAAATATTTTTTCAGAGCTAGATGCAGAAAAATATTATATTCAATTTGCAACCTGATGGAGGTCAGTATAGATGGACTAATAGAACAAGTCCCACACACTGCTAGAAGGCCAAATATTTTTTCAGAGCTAGTTGCAGAAAAATATTATATTCAATTTGCAACCTGATGGAGGTCAGTATAGATGGACTAAAAGAATAAGTCACACACACTGCTAGAAGGCCAAATACTTTTTCAGACCTAGATGCAGAAAAATATTATATTCAATTTGCAACCTGATGGAGGTCAGTATAGATGGACTAATAGAATAAGTCACACACACTGCTAGAAGGCCAAATATTTTTTCAGAGCTAGATGCAGAAAAATATTATATTCAATTTGCAACCTGATGGAGGTCAGTATAGATGGACTAATAGAACAAGTCCCACACACTGCTAGAAGGCCAAATATTTTTTCAGAGCTAGATGCAGAAAAAAATTATATTCAATTTGCAACCTGATGGAGGTCAGTATAGATAGACTAATAGAACAAGTCCCACACACAGCTAGAAGCCCAAATATTTTTTCAGAGGTAGATGCAGAAAAAAATTATATTCAATTTGCAACCTTATGGACGTCAGTATAGATGGACTAATAGAACAAGTCCCACACACTGCTAGAAGACCAAATATTTTTTCAGAGCTAGATGCAGAAAAATATTATATTCAATTTGCAACCTGATGGAGGTCAGTATAGATGGACTAATAGAACAAGTCCCACACACTGCTAGAAGACCAAATATTTTTTCAGAGCTAGATGCAGAAAAAACTTATATTCAGTTTGCAACCTGATGGAGGTCAGTATAGATGGACTAATAGAACAAGTCCCACACACTGCTAGAAGGCCAAATATTTTTTCAGAGCTAGATGCAGAAAAATATTATATTCAATTTGCAACCTGATGGAGGTCAGTATAGATGGACTAATAGAACAAGTCCCACACACTGCTAGAAGACCAAATATTTTTTCAGAGCTAGATGCAGAAAAATATTATATTCAATTTGCAACCTGATGGAGGTCAGTATAGATGGACTAATAGAACAAGTCCCACACACTGCTAGAAGGCCAAATATTTTTACAGAGCTAGATGCAGAAAAATATTATATTCAATTTGCAACCTGATGGAGGTCAGTATAGATGGACTAATAGAACAAGTCCCGCACACTGATAGATGCCCAAATATTTTTTCAGAGATAGATGCAGAAAAATATTATGTTCAATTTGCAACCTGATGGAGGTCAGTATAGATGGACTAATAGAACAAGTCCCACACACTGCTAGAAGGCCAAATATTTTTTCAGAGCTAGATGCAGAAAAATATTATATTCAATTTGCAACCTGATGGAGGTCAGTATAGATGGACTAATAGAACAAGTCCCACACACTGCTAGAAGACCAAATATTTTTTCAGAGCTAGATGCAGAAAAATATTATATTCAATTTGCAACCTGATGGAGGTCAGTATAGATGGACTAATAGAACAAGTCCCACACACAGCTAGAAGCCAAAATATTTTTTCAGAGGTAGATGCAGAAAAAAATTATATTCAATTTTCCACGTGATGGAGGTCAGTATAGATGGACTAATAGAACAAGTCCCACACACTGCTAGAAGCCCAAATATTTTTAAAGTGCTAGATGCAGAAAAATATTATATTCAATTTGCAACCTGATGGAGGTCAGTATAGATGGACTAATAGAACAAGTCCCACACACTGCTAGAAGGCCAAATATTTTTTCAGAGCTAGATGCAGAAAAATTTTATATTCAGTTTGCAACCTGATGGAGGTCAGTATAGATGGACTAATAGAACAAGTCCCACACACTGCTAGAAGACCAAATATTTCTTCAGAGCTAGATGCAGAAAAATATTATATTCAATTTGCAACCTGATGGAGGTCAGTATAGCTGGACTAATAGAACAAGTCCCACACACTGCTAGAAGCCCAAATATTTTTTCAGAGCTAGTTGCAGAAAAATATTATATTCAATTTGCAACCTGATGGAGGTCAGTATAGATGGACTAAAAGAATAAGTCACACACACTGCTAGAAGGCCAAATATTTTTTCAGACCTAGATGCAGAAAAATATTATATTTAATTTGCAACCTGATGGAGGTCAGTATAGATGGACTAATAGAATAAGTCACACACACTGCTAGAAGGCCAAATATTTTTTCAGAGCTAGATACAGAAAAATATTATATTCAATTTGCAACCTGATGGAGGTCAGTATAGATGGACTAATAGAACAAGTCCCACACACTGCTAGAAGACCAAATATTTTTTCAGAGCTAGATGCAGAAAAATATTATATTCAATTTGCAACCTGATGGAGGTCAGTATAGATGGACTAATAGAACAAGTCCCACACAAAGCTAGAAGCCCAAATATTTTTTCAGAGGAAGATGCAGAAAAAAATTATATTCAGTTTGCAACCTGATGGAGATCAGTATAGATGGACTAATAGAACAAGTCCCACACACAGCTAGAAGCCCATATATTTTTTCAGAGCTAGATGCAGAAAAAAATTATATTCAATTTGCAACGTGATGGAGGTCAGTATAGATGGACTAATAGAACAAGTCCCACACACTGCTAGAAGGCCAAATATTTTTTCAGAGCTAGATACAGAAAAATATTATATTCAATTTGCAACCTGATGGAGGTCAGTATAGATGGACTAATAGAACAAGTCCCACACATTGCTAGAAGGCCAAATATTTTTTCAGAGCTAGATGCAGAAAAATATTATATTCAATTTGCAACCTGATGGAGGTCAGTATAGATGGACTAATAGAACAAGTCCCGCACACTGCTAGATGCCCAAATATTTTTTCAGAGCTAGATGCAGAAAAATATTATATTCAATTTGCAACCTGATGGAGGTCAGTATAGATGGACTAATAGAACAAGTCCCACACACTGCTAGAAGGCCAAATATTTTTTCAGAGCTAGATGCAGAAAAATATTATATTCAATTTGCAACCTGATGGAGGTCAGTATAGATGGACTAATAGAACAAGTCCCGCACACAGCTAGAAGCCCAAATATTTTTTCAGAGGTAGATGCAGAAAAAAATTATATTCAAATTGCAACCTGATGGAGGTCAGTATAGATGGACTAATAGAACAAGTCCCACACACTGCTAGAAGGCCAAATATTTTTTCAGAGCTAGATGCAGAAAAATATTATATTCAATTTGCAACCTGATGGAGGTCAGTATAGATGGACTAATAGAACAAGTCCCACACACAGCTAGAAGCCCAAATATTTTTTCAGAGGTAGATGCAGAAAAAAATTATATTCAATTTGCAACCTAATGGAGGTCAGTATAGATGGACTAATAGAACAAGTCCCACACACTGCTAGAAGGCCAAATATTTTTTCAGAGCTAGATGCAGAAAAATATTATATTCAATTTGCAACCTGATGGAGGTCAGTATAGATGGACTAATAGAACAAGTCCCGCACACTGCTAGATGCCCAAATATTTTTTCAGAGCTAGATGCAGAAAAATATTATATTCAATTTGCAACCTGATGGAGGTCAGTATAGATGGACTAATAGAACAAGTCCCACACACTGCTAGAAGGCCAAATATTTTTTCAGAGGTAGATGCAGAAAAAAATTATATTCAGTTTGCAACCTGATGGAGGTCAGTATAGATGTACTAATAGAACAAGTCCCACACACTGCTAGAAGTCCAAATATTTTTTCAGAGCTAGATGCAGAAAAATATTATAATCAATTTGCAACCTGATGGAGGTCAGTATAGATGGACTAATAGAACAAGTCCCACACACTGCTAGAAGGCCAATTATTTTTTCAGAGCTAGATGCAGAAAAATATTATATTCAATTTGCAACCTGATGGAGGTCAGTATAGATGGACTATTAGAACAAGTCCCAAACACTGCTAGAAGGCCAAATATTTTTTCAGAGCTAGATGCAGAAAAATATTATATTCAATTTGCAACCTGATGGAGGTCAGTATAGATGGACTAATAGAACAAGTCCCACACACTGCTAGAAGGCCAAATATTTTTTCAGAGCTAGATGCAGAAAAATATTATATTCAATTTGCAACCTGATGGAGGTCAGTATAGATGGACTAATAGAACAAGTCCCACACACTGCTAGAAGGCCAAATATTTTTCAGAGCTAGATGCAGAAAAATATTATATTCAATTTGCAACCTGATGGAGGTCAGTATAGATGGACTAATAGAACAAGTCCCACACACAGCTAGAAGCCAAAATATTTTTTCAGAGGTAGATGCAGAAAAAAATTATATTCAATTTGTCACGTGATGGAGGTCAGTATAGATGGACTAATAGAAAAAATCCCACACACTGCTAGAAGCCCAAATATTTTTACAGAACTAGTTGCAGAAAAATATTATATTCAATTTGCAACCTGATGGAGGTCAGTATAGATGGACTAATAAAACAAGTCCCACACACTGCTAGAAGGCCAAATATTTTTTCAGAGCTAAATGCAGAAAAATTTTATATTCAGTTTGCAACCTGATGGAGGTCAGTATAGATGGACTAATAGAACAAGTCCCACACACTGCTAGAAGACCAAATATTTTTTCAGAGCTAGATGCAGAAAAATATTATATTCAATTTGCAACCTGATGGACGTCAGTATAGCTGGACTAATAGAACAAGTCCCACACACTGCTAGAAGGCCAAATATTTTTTCAGAGCTAGATGCAGAAAAATATTATATTCAATTTGCAACCTGATGGAGGTCAGTATAGATGGACTAATAGAACAAGTCCCACACACAGCTAAAAGCCCAAATATTTTTTCAGAGATAGATGCAGAAAAAAATTATATTCAATTTGCAACCTGATGGAGGTCAGTATAGATGGACTAATAGAACAAGTCCCGCACACTGCTAGATGCCCAAATATTTTTTCAGAGCTAGATGCAGAAAAATATTATATTCAATTTGCAACCTGATGGAGGTCAGTATAGATGGACTAATAGAACAAGTCCCACACACTGCTAGAAGGCCAAATATTTTTTCAGAGCTAGATGTAGAAAAATATTATATTCAATTTGCAACCTGAAGGAGGTCAGTATAGATGGACTAATAGAACAAGTCCCACACACAGCTAGAAGCCCAAATATTTTTTCAGAGGTAGATGCAGAAAAAAATTATATTCAATTTGCAACCTGATGGAGGTCAGTATAGATGGACTAATAGAACAAGTCCCACACTCTGCTAGAAGGCGAAATATTTTTTCAGAGCTAGATGCAGAAAAATATTATATTCAATTTGCAACCTGATGGAGGTCAGTATAGATGGACTAATAGAACAAGTCCCACACACTGCTAGAAGGCCAAATATTTTTTCAGAGGTAGATGCAGAAAAAAATTATATTCAGTTTGCAACCTGATGGAGGTCAGTATAGATGGACTAATAGAACAAGTCCCACACACTGCTAGAAGGCCAAATATTTTTTCAGAGCTATATGCAGAAAAATATTATATTCAATTTGCAAACTGATGGAGGTCAGTATAGATGGACTAATAGAACAAGTCCCACACACTGCTAGAAGGCCAAATATTTTTTCAGAGCTAGATGCAGAAAAATATTATATTCAATTTGCAACCTGATGGAGGTCAGTATAGATGGACTAATAGAACAAGTCCCACACACTGCTAGAAGGCCAAATATTTTTTCAGAGCTAGATGCAGAAAAATATTATATTCAATTTGCAACCTGATGGAGGTCAGTATAGATGGACTAATAGAACAAGTCCCACACACTGCTAGAAGGCCAAATATTTTTTCAGAGCTAGATGCAGAAAAAAATTATATTCAATTTGCAACCTGATGGAGGTCAGTATAGATAGACTAATAGAACAAGTCCCACACACAGCTAGAAGCCCAAATATTTTTTCAGAGGTAGATGCAGAAAAAAATTATATTCAATTTGCAACCTTATGGACGTCAGTATAGATGGACTAATAGAACAAGTCCCACACACTGCTAGAAGACCAAATATTTTTTCAGAGCTAGATGCAGAAAAATATTATATTCAATTTGCAACCTGATGGAGGTCAGTATAGATGGACTAATAGAACAAGTCCCACACACTGCTAGAAGACCAAATATTTTTTCAGAGCTAGATGCAGAAAAAACTTATATTCAGTTTGCAACCTGATGGAGGTCAGTATAGATGGACTAATAGAACAAGTCCCACACACTGCTAGAAGGCCAAATATTTTTTCAGAGCTAGATGCAGAAAAATATTATATTCAATTTGCAACCTGATGGAGGTCAGTATAGATGGACTAATAGAACAAGTCCCACACACTGCTAGAAGACCAAATATTTTTTCAGAGCTAGATGCAGAAAAATATTATATTCAATTTGCAACCTGATGGAGGTCAGTATAGATGGACTAATAGAACAAGTCCCACACACTGCTAGAAGGCCAAATATTTTTACAGAGCTAGATGCAGAAAAATATTATATTCAATTTGCAACCTGATGGAGGTCAGTATAGATGGACTAATAGAACAAGTCCCGCACACTGATAGATGCCCAAATATTTTTTCAGAGATAGATGCAGAAAAATATTATGTTCAATTTGCAACCTGATGGAGGTCAGTATAGATGGACTAATAGAACAAGTCCCACACACTGCTAGAAGGCCAAATATTTTTTCAGAGCTAGATGCAGAAAAATATTATATTCAATTTGCAACCTGATGGACGTCAGTATAGCTGGACTAATAGAACAAGTCCCACACACTGCTAGAAGGCCAAATATTTTTTCAGAGCTAGATGCAGAAAAATATTATATTCAATTTGCAACCTGATGGAGGTCAGTATAGATGGACTAATAGAACAAGTCCCACACACAGCTAAAAGCCCAAATATTTTTTCAGAGATAGATGCAGAAAAAAATTATATTCAATTTGCAACCTGATGGAGGTCAGTATAGATGGACTAATAGAACAAGTCCCGCACACTGCTAGATGCCCAAATATTTTTTCAGAGCTAGATGCAGAAAAATATTATATTCAATTTGCAACCTGATGGAGGTCAGTATAGATGGACTAATAGAACAAGTCCCACACACTGCTAGAAGGCCAAATATTTTTTCAGAGCTAGATGTAGAAAAATATTATATTCAATTTGCAACCTGAAGGAGGTCAGTATAGATGGACTAATAGAACAAGTCCCACACACAGCTAGAAGCCCAAATATTTTTTCAGAGGTAGATGCAGAAAAAAATTATATTCAATTTGCAACCTGATGGAGGTCAGTATAGATGGACTAATAGAACAAGTCCCACACTCTGCTAGAAGGCGAAATATTTTTTCAGAGCTAGATGCAGAAAAATATTATATTCAATTTGCAACCTGATGGAGGTCAGTATAGATGGACTAATAGAACAAGTCCCACACACTGCTAGAAGGCCAAATATTTTTTCAGAGGTAGATGCAGAAAAAAATTATATTCAGTTTGCAACCTGATGGAGGTCAGTATAGATGGACTAATAGAACAAGTCCCACACACTGCTAGAAGGCCAAATATTTTTTCAGAGCTATATGCAGAAAAATATTATATTCAATTTGCAAACTGATGGAGGTCAGTATAGATGGACTAATAGAACAAGTCCCACACACTGCTAGAAGGCCAAATATTTTTTCAGAGCTAGATGCAGAAAAATATTATATTCAATTTGCAACCTGATGGAGGTCAGTATAGATGGACTAATAGAACAAGTCCCACACACTGCTAGAAGGCCAAATATTTTTTCAGAGCTAGATGCAGAAAAATATTATATTCAATTTGCAACCTGATGGAGGTCAGTATAGATGGACTAATAGAACAAGTCCCACACACTGCTAGAAGGCCAAATATTTTTTCAGAGCTAGATGCAGAAAAAAATTATATTCAATTTGCAACCTGATGGAGGTCAGTATAGATAGACTAATAGAACAAGTCCCACACACAGCTAGAAGCCCAAATATTTTTTCAGAGGTAGATGCAGAAAAAAATTATATTCAATTTGCAACCTTATGGACGTCAGTATAGATGGACTAATAGAACAAGTCCCACACACTGCTAGAAGACCAAATATTTTTTCAGAGCTAGATGCAGAAAAATATTATATTCAATTTGCAACCTGATGGAGGTCAGTATAGATGGACTAATAGAACAAGTCCCACACACTGCTAGAAGACCAAATATTTTTTCAGAGCTAGATGCAGAAAAAACTTATATTCAGTTTGCAACCTGATGGAGGTCAGTATAGATGGACTAATAGAACAAGTCCCACACACTGCTAGAAGGCCAAATATTTTTTCAGAGCTAGATGCAGAAAAATATTATATTCAATTTGCAACCTGATGGAGGTCAGTATAGATGGACTAATAGAACAAGTCCCACACACTGCTAGAAGACCAAATATTTTTTCAGAGCTAGATGCAGAAAAATATTATATTCAATTTGCAACCTGATGGAGGTCAGTATAGATGGACTAATAGAACAAGTCCCACACACTGCTAGAAGGCCAAATATTTTTACAGAGCTAGATGCAGAAAAATATTATATTCAATTTGCAACCTGATGGAGGTCAGTATAGATGGACTAATAGAACAAGTCCCGCACACTGATAGATGCCCAAATATTTTTTCAGAGATAGATGCAGAAAAATATTATGTTCAATTTGCAACCTGATGGAGGTCAGTATAGATGGACTAATAGAACAAGTCCCACACACTGCTAGAAGGCCAAATATTTTTACAGAGCTAGATGCAGAAAAATATTATATTCAATTTGCAACCTGATGGAGGTCAGTATAGATGGACTAATAGAACAAGTCCCGCACACTGCTAGATGCCCAAATATTTTTTCAGAGATAGATGCAGAAAAATATTATGTTCAATTTGCAACCTGATGGAGGTCAGTATAGATGGACTAATAGAACAAGTCCCACACACTGCTAGAAGGCCAAATATTTTTTCAGAGCTAGATGCAGAAAAATATTATATTCAATTTGCAACCTGATGGAGGTCAGTATAGATGGACTAATAGAACAAGTCCCACACACTGCTAGAAGACCAAATATTTTTTCAGAGCTAGATGCAGAAAAATATTATATTCAATTTGCAACCTGATGGAGGTCAGTATAGATGGACTAATAGAACAAGTCCCACACACAGCTAGAAGCCAAAATATTTTTTCAGAGGTAGATGCAGAAAAAAATTATATTCAATTTTCCACGTGATGGAGGTCAGTATAGATGGACTAATAGAACAAGTCCCACACACTGCTAGAAGCCCAAATATTTTTAAAGTGCTAGATGCAGAAAAATATTATATTCAATTTGCAACCTGATGGAGGTCAGTATAGATGGACTAATAGAACAAGTCCCACACACTGCTAGAAGGCCAAATATTTTTTCAGAGCTAGATGCAGAAAAATTTTATATTCAGTTTGCAACCTGATGGAGGTCAGTATAGATGGACTAATAGAACAAGTCCCACACACTGCTAGAAGACCAAATATTTCTTCAGAGCTAGATGCAGAAAAATATTATATTCAATTTGCAACCTGATGGAGGTCAGTATAGCTGGACTAATAGAACAAGTCCCACACACTGCTAGAAGCCCAAATATTTTTTCAGAGCTAGTTGCAGAAAAATATTATATTCAATTTGCAACCTGATGGAGGTCAGTATAGATGGACTAAAAGAATAAGTCACACACACTGCTAGAAGGCCAAATATTTTTTCAGACCTAGATGCAGAAAAATATTATATTTAATTTGCAACCTGATGGAGGTCAGTATAGATGGACTAATAGAATAAGTCACACACACTGCTAGAAGGCCAAATATTTTTTCAGAGCTAGATGCAGAAAAATATTATATTCAATTTGCAACCTGATGGAGGTCAGTATAGATGGACTAATAGAATAAGTCACACACACTGCTAGAAGGCCAAATATTTTTTCAGACCTAGATACAGAAAAATATTATATTCAATTTGCAACCTGATGGAGGTCAGTATAGATGGACTAATAGAACAAGTCCCACACACTGCTAGAAGACCAAATATTTTTTCAGAGCTAGATGCAGAAAAATATTATATTCAATTTGCAACCTGATGGAGGTCAGTATAGATGGACTAATAGAACAAGTCCCACACAAAGCTAGAAGCCCAAATATTTTTTCAGAGGAAGATGCAGAAAAAAATTATATTCAGTTTGCAACCTGATGGAGATCAGTATAGATGGACTAATAGAACAAGTCCCACACACAGCTAGAAGCCCATATATTTTTTCAGAGCTAGATGCAGAAAAAAATTATATTCAATTTGCAACGTGATGGAGGTCAGTATAGATGGACTAATAGAACAAGTCCCACACACTGCTAGAAGGCCAAATATTTTTTCAGAGCTAGATACAGAAAAATATTATATTCAATTTGCAACCTGATGGAGGTCAGTATAGATGGACTAATAGAACAAGTCCCACACATTGCTAGAAGGCCAAATATTTTTTCAGAGCTAGATGCAGAAAAATATTATATTCAATTTGCAACCTGATGGAGGTCAGTATAGATGGACTAATAGAACAAGTCCCGCACACTGCTAGATGCCCAAATATTTTTTCAGAGCTAGATGCAGAAAAATATTATATTCAATTTGCAACCTGATGGAGGTCAGTATAGATGGACTAATAGAACAAGTCCCACACACTGCTAGAAGGCCAAATATTTTTTCAGAGCTAGATGCAGAAAAATATTATATTCAATTTGCAACCTGATGGAGGTCAGTATAGATGGACTAATAGAACAAGTCCCGCACACAGCTAGAAGCCCAAATATTTTTTCAGAGGTAGATGCAGAAAAAAATTATATTCAAATTGCAACCTGATGGAGGTCAGTATAGATGGACTAATAGAACAAGTCCCACACACTGCTAGAAGGCCAAATATTTTTTCAGAGCTAGATGCAGAAAAATATTATATTCAATTTGCAACCTGATGGAGGTCAGTATAGATGGACTAATAGAACAAGTCCCACACACAGCTAGAAGCCCAAATATTTTTTCAGAGGTAGATGCAGAAAAAAATTATATTCAATTTGCAACCTAATGGAGGTCAGTATAGATGGACTAATAGAACAAGTCCCACACACTGCTAGAAGGCCAAATATTTTTTCAGAGCTAGATGCAGAAAAATATTATATTCAATTTGCAACCTGATGGAGGTCAGTATAGATGGACTAATAGAACAAGTCCCGCACACTGCTAGATGCCCAAATATTTTTTCAGAGCTAGATGCAGAAAAATATTATATTCAATTTGCAACCTGATGGAGGTCAGTATAGATGGACTAATAGAACAAGTCCCACACACTGCTAGAAGGCCAAATATTTTTTCAGAGGTAGATGCAGAAAAAAATTATATTCAGTTTGCAACCTGATGGAGGTCAGTATAGATGTACTAATAGAACAAGTCCCACACACTGCTAGAAGTCCAAATATTTTTTCAGAGCTAGATGCAGAAAAATATTATAATCAATTTGCAACCTGATGGAGGTCAGTATAGATGGACTAATAGAACAAGTCCCACACACTGCTAGAAGGCCAATTATTTTTTCAGAGCTAGATGCAGAAAAATATTATATTCAATTTGCAACCTGATGGAGGTCAGTATAGATGGACTATTAGAACAAGTCCCAAACACTGCTAGAAGGCCAAATATTTTTTCAGAGCTAGATGCAGAAAAATATTATATTCAATTTGCAACCTGATGGAGGTCAGTATAGATGGACTAATAGAACAAGTCCCACACACTGCTAGAAGGCCAAATATTTTTTCAGAGCTAGATGCAGAAAAATATTATATTCAATTTGCAACCTGATGGAGGTCAGTATAGATGGACTAATAGAACAAGTCCCACACACTGCTAGAAGGCCAAATATTTTTCAGAGCTAGATGCAGAAAAATATTATATTCAATTTGCAACCTGATGGAGGTCAGTATAGATGGACTAATAGAACAAGTCCCACACACAGCTAGAAGCCAAAATATTTTTTCAGAGGTAGATGCAGAAAAAAATTATATTCAATTTGTCACGTGATGGAGGTCAGTATAGATGGACTAATAGAAAAAATCCCACACACTGCTAGAAGCCCAAATATTTTTACAGAACTAGTTGCAGAAAAATATTATATTCAATTTGCAACCTGATGGAGGTCAGTATAGATGGACTAATAAAACAAGTCCCACACACTGCTAGAAGGCCAAATATTTTTTCAGAGCTAAATGCAGAAAAATTTTATATTCAGTTTGCAACCTGATGGAGGTCAGTATAGATGGACTAATAGAACAAGTCCCACACACTGCTAGAAGACCAAATATTTTTTCAGAGCTAGATGCAGAAAAATATTATATTCAATTTGCAACCTGATGGACGTCAGTATAGCTGGACTAATAGAACAAGTCCCACACACTGCTAGAAGGCCAAATATTTTTTCAGAGCTAGATGCAGAAAAATATTATATTCAATTTGCAACCTGATGGAGGTCAGTATAGATGGACTAATAGAACAAGTCCCACACACAGCTAAAAGCCCAAATATTTTTTCAGAGATAGATGCAGAAAAAAATTATATTCAATTTGCAACCTGATGGAGGTCAGTATAGATGGACTAATAGAACAAGTCCCGCACACTGCTAGATGCCCAAATATTTTTTCAGAGCTAGATGCAGAAAAATATTATATTCAATTTGCAACCTGATGGAGGTCAGTATAGATGGACTAATAGAACAAGTCCCACACACTGCTAGAAGGCCAAATATTTTTTCAGAGCTAGATGTAGAAAAATATTATATTCAATTTGCAACCTGAAGGAGGTCAGTATAGATGGACTAATAGAACAAGTCCCACACACAGCTAGAAGCCCAAATATTTTTTCAGAGGTAGATGCAGAAAAAAATTATATTCAATTTGCAACCTGATGGAGGTCAGTATAGATGGACTAATAGAACAAGTCCCACACTCTGCTAGAAGGCGAAATATTTTTTCAGAGCTAGATGCAGAAAAATATTATATTCAATTTGCAACCTGATGGAGGTCAGTATAGATGGACTAATAGAACAAGTCCCACACACAGCTAGAAGGCCAAATATTTTTTCAGAGGTAGATGCAGAAAAAAATTATATTCAGTTTGCAACCTGATGGAGGTCAGTATAGATGGACTAATAGAACAAGTCCCACACACTGCTAGAAGGCCAAATATTTTTTCAGAGCTATATGCAGAAAAATATTATATTCAATTTGCAAACTGATGGAGGTCAGTATAGATGGACTAATAGAACAAGTCCCACACACTGCTAGAAGGCCAAATATTTTTTCAGAGCTAGATGCAGAAAAATATTATATTCAATTTGCAACCTGATGGAGGTCAGTATAGATGGACTAATAGAACAAGTCCCACACACTGCTAGAAGGCCAAATATTTTTTCAGAGCTAGATGCAGAAAAATATTATATTCAATTTGCAACCTGATGGAGGTCAGTATAGATGGACTAATAGAACAAGTCCCACACACTGCTAGAAGGCCAAATATTTTTTCAGAGCTAGATGCAGAAAAATATTATATTCAATTTGCAACCTGATGGAGGTCAGTATAGATGGACTAATAGGACAAGTCCCACACACTGCTAGAAGGCCAAATATTTTTTCAGAGCTAGATGCAGAAAAATATTATATTCAATTTGCAACCTGATGGAGGTCAGTATAGATGGACTAATAGAACAAGTCCCACACACTGCTAGAAGGCCAAATATTTTTACAGAGCTAGATGCAGAAAAATATTATATTCAATTTGCAACCTGATGGAGGTCAGTATAGATGGACTAATAGAACAAGTCCCACACATTGCTAGAAGGCCAAATATTTTTTCAGAGCTAGATGCAGAAAAATATTATATTCAATTTGCAACCTGATGGAGGTCAGTATAGATGGACTAATAGAACAAGTCCCGCACACTGCTAGATGCCCAAATATTTTTTCAGAGCTAGATGCAGAAAAATATTATATTCAATTTGCAACCTGATGGAGGTCAGTATAGATGGACTAATAGAACAAGTCCCACACACTGCTAGAAGGCCAAATATTTTTTCAGAGCTAGATGCAGAAAAATATTATATTCAATTTGCAACCTGATGGAGGTCAGTATAGATGGACTAATAGAACAAGTCCCGCACACAGCTAGAAGCCCAAATATTTTTTCAGAGGTAGATGCAGAAAAAAATTATATTCAAATTGCAACCTGATGGAGGTCAGTATAGATGGACTAATAGAACAAGTCCCACACACTGCTAGAAGGCCAAATATTTTTTCAGAGCTAGATGCAGAAAAATATTATATTCAATTTGCAACCTGATGGAGGTCAGTATAGATGGACTAATAGAACAAGTCCCACACACAGCTAGAAGCCCAAATATTTTTTCAGAGGTAGATGCAGAAAAAAATTATATTCAATTTGCAACCTAATGGAGGTCAGTATAGATGGACTAATAGAACAAGTCCCACACACTGCTAGAAGGCCAAATATTTTTTCAGAGCTAGATGCAGAAAAATATTATATTCAATTTGCAACCTGATGGAGGTCAGTATAGATGGACTAATAGAACAAGTCCCGCACACTGCTAGATGCCCAAATATTTTTTCAGAGCTAGATGCAGAAAAATATTATATTCAATTTGCAACCTGATGGAGGTCAGTATAGATGGACTAATAGAACAAGTCCCACACACTGCTAGAAGGCCAAATATTTTTTCAGAGGTAGATGCAGAAAAAAATTATATTCAGTTTGCAACCTGATGGAGGTCAGTATAGATGTACTAATAGAACAAGTCCCACACACTGCTAGAAGTCCAAATATTTTTTCAGAGCTAGATGCAGAAAAATATTATAATCAATTTGCAACCTGATGGAGGTCAGTATAGATGGACTAATAGAACAAGTCCCACACACTGCTAGAAGGCCAATTATTTTTTCAGAGCTAGATGCAGAAAAATATTATATTCAATTTGCAACCTGATGGAGGTCAGTATAGATGGACTATTAGAACAAGTCCCAAACACTGCTAGAAGGCCAAATATTTTTTCAGAGCTAGATGCAGAAAAATATTATATTCAATTTGCAACCTGATGGAGGTCAGTATAGATGGACTAATAGAACAAGTCCCACACACTGCTAGAAGGCCAAATATTTTTTCAGAGCTAGATGCAGAAAAATATTATATTCAATTTGCAACCTGATGGAGGTCAGTATAGATGGACTAATAGAACAAGTCCCACACACTGCTAGAAGGCCAAATATTTTTCAGAGCTAGATGCAGAAAAATATTATATTCAATTTGCAACCTGATGGAGGTCAGTATAGATGGACTAATAGAACAAGTCCCACACACAGCTAGAAGCCAAAATATTTTTTCAGAGGTAGATGCAGAAAAAAATTATATTCAATTTGTCACGTGATGGAGGTCAGTATAGATGGACTAATAGAAAAAATCCCACACACTGCTAGAAGCCCAAATATTTTTACAGAACTAGTTGCAGAAAAATATTATATTCAATTTGCAACCTGATGGAGGTCAGTATAGATGGACTAATAAAACAAGTCCCACACACTGCTAGAAGGCCAAATATTTTTTCAGAGCTAAATGCAGAAAAATTTTATATTCAGTTTGCAACCTGATGGAGGTCAGTATAGATGGACTAATAGAACAAGTCCCACACACTGCTAGAAGACCAAATATTTTTTCAGAGCTAGATGCAGAAAAATATTATATTCAATTTGCAACCTGATGGACGTCAGTATAGCTGGACTAATAGAACAAGTCCCACACACTGCTAGAAGGCCAAATATTTTTTCAGAGCTAGATGCAGAAAAATATTATATTCAATTTGCAACCTGATGGAGGTCAGTATAGATGGACTAATAGAACAAGTCCCACACACAGCTAAAAGCCCAAATATTTTTTCAGAGATAGATGCAGAAAAAAATTATATTCAATTTGCAACCTGATGGAGGTCAGTATAGATGGACTAATAGAACAAGTCCCGCACACTGCTAGATGCCCAAATATTTTTTCAGAGCTAGATGCAGAAAAATATTATATTCAATTTGCAACCTGATGGAGGTCAGTATAGATGGACTAATAGAACAAGTCCCACACACTGCTAGAAGGCCAAATATTTTTTCAGAGCTAGATGTAGAAAAATATTATATTCAATTTGCAACCTGAAGGAGGTCAGTATAGATGGACTAATAGAACAAGTCCCACACACAGCTAGAAGCCCAAATATTTTTTCAGAGGTAGATGCAGAAAAAAATTATATTCAATTTGCAACCTGATGGAGGTCAGTATAGATGGACTAATAGAACAAGTCCCACACTCTGCTAGAAGGCGAAATATTTTTTCAGAGCTAGATGCAGAAAAATATTATATTCAATTTGCAACCTGATGGAGGTCAGTATAGATGGACTAATAGAACAAGTCCCACACACAGCTAGAAGGCCAAATATTTTTTCAGAGGTAGATGCAGAAAAAAATTATATTCAGTTTGCAACCTGATGGAGGTCAGTATAGATGGACTAATAGAACAAGTCCCACACACTGCTAGAAGGCCAAATATTTTTTCAGAGCTATATGCAGAAAAATATTATATTCAATTTGCAAACTGATGGAGGTCAGTATAGATGGACTAATAGAACAAGTCCCACACACTGCTAGAAGGCCAAATATTTTTTCAGAGCTAGATGCAGAAAAATATTATATTCAATTTGCAACCTGATGGAGGTCAGTATAGATGGACTAATAGAACAAGTCCCACACACTGCTAGAAGGCCAAATATTTTTTCAGAGCTAGATGCAGAAAAATATTATATTCAATTTGCAACCTGATGGAGGTCAGTATAGATGGACTAATAGAACAAGTCCCACACACTGCTAGAAGGCCAAATATTTTTTCAGAGCTAGATGCAGAAAAATATTATATTCAATTTGCAACCTGATGGAGGTCAGTATAGATGGACTAATAGGACAAGTCCCACACACTGCTAGAAGGCCAAATATTTTTTCAGAGCTAGATGCAGAAAAATATTATATTCAATTTGCAACCTGATGGAGGTCAGTATAGATGGACTAATAGAACAAGTCCCACACACTGCTAGAAGGCCAAATATTTTTACAGAGCTAGATGCAGAAAAATATTATATTCAATTTGCAACCTGATGGAGGTCTGTATAGATGGACTAATAGAACAAGTCCCGCACACTGCTAGATGCCCAAATATTTTTTCAGAGATAGATGCAGAAAAATATTATGTTCAATTTGCAACCTGATGGAGGTCAGTATAGATGGACTAATAGAACAAGTCCCACACACTGCTAGAAGGCCAAATATTTTTTCAGAGCTAGATGCAGAAAAATATTGTATTCAATTTGCAACCTGATGGAGGTCAGTATAGATGGACTAATAGAACAAGTCCCACACACTGCTAGAAGACCAAATATTTTTTCAGAGCTAGATGCAGAAAAATATTATATTCAATTTGCAACCTGATGGAGGTCAGTATAGATGGACTAATAGAACAAGTCCCACACACTGCTAGAAGACCAAATATTTTTTCAGAGCTAGATGCAGAAAAATATTATATTCAATTTGCAACCTGATGGAGGTCAGTATAGATGGACTAATAGAACAAGTCCCACACACAGCTAGAAGCCAAAATATTTTTTCAGAGGTAGATGCAGAAAAAAATTATATTCAATTTTCCACGTGATGGAGGTCAGTATAGATGGACTAATAGAACAAGTCCCACACACTGCTAGAAGCCCAAATATTTTTAAAGTGCTAGATGCAGAAAAATATTATATTCAATTTGCAACCTGATGGAGGTCAGTATAGATGGACTAATAGAACAAGTCCCACACACTGCTAGAAGGCCAAATATTTTTTCAGAGCTAGATGCAGAAAAATTTTATATTCAGTTTGCAACCTGATGGAGGTCAGTATAGATGGACTAATAGAACAAGTCCCACACACTGCTAGAAGACCAAATATTTTTTCAGAGCTAGATGCAGAAAAATATTATATTCAATTTGCAACCTGATGGAGGTCAGTATAGCTGGACTAATAGAACAAGTCCCACACACTGCTAGAAGCCCAAATATTTTTTCAGAGCTAGTTGCAGAAAAATATTATATTCAATTTGCAACCTGATGGAGGTCAGTATAGATGGACTAAAAGAATAAGTCACACACACTGCTAGAAGGCCAAATATTTTTTCAGATCTAGATGCAGAAAAATATTATATTTAATTTGCAACCTGATGGAGGTCAGTATAGATGGACTAATAGAATAAGTCACACACACTGCTAGAAGGCCAAATATTTTTTCAGAGCTAGATACAGAAAAATATTATATTCAATTTGCAACCTGATGGAGGTCAGTATAGATGGACTAATAGAACAAGTCCCACACACTGCTAGAAGGCCAAATATTTTTTCAGAGCTAGATGCAGAAAAATATTATATTCAATTTGCAACCTGATGGAGGTCAGTATAGATGGACTAATAGAACAAGTCCCGCACACTGCTAGATGCCCAAATATTTTTTCAGAGCTAGATGCAGAAAAATATTATATTCAATTTGCAACCTGATGGAGGTCAGTATAGATGGACTAATAGAACAAGTCCCACACACTGCTAGAAGGCCAAATATTTTTTCAGAGCTAGATGCAGAAAAATATTATATTCAATTTGCAACCTGATGGAGGTCAGTATAGATGGACTAATAGAACAAGTCCCACACACAGCTAGAAGCCCAAATATTTTTTCAGAGGTAGATGCAGAAAAAAATTATATTCAATTTGCAACCTAATGGAGGTCAGTATAGATGGACTAATAGAACAAGTCCCACACACTGCTAGAAGGCCAAATATTTTTTCAGAGCTAGATGCAGAAAAATATTATATTCAATTTGCAACCTGATGGAGGTCAGTATAGATGGACTAATAGAACAAGTCCCGCACACTGCTAGATGCCCAAATATTTTTTCAGAGCTAGATGCAGAAAAATATTATATTCAATTTGCAACCTGATGGAGGTCAGTATAGATGGACTAATAGAACAAGTCCCACACACAGCTAGAAGCCCAAATATTTTTTCAGAGGTAGATGCAGAAAAAAATTATATTCAATTTGCAACCTGATGGAGTTCAGTATAGATGGACTAATAGAACAAGTCCCACACACTGCTAGAAGGCCAAATATTTTTTCAGAGGTAGATGCAGAAAAAATTTATATTCAGTTTGCAACCTGATGGAGGTCAGTATAGATGGACTAATAGAACAAGTCCCACACACTGCTAGAAGGCCAAATATTTTTTCAGAGCTAGATGCAGAAAAATATTATAATCAATTTGCAACCTGATGGAGGTCAGTATAGATGGACTAATAGAACAAGTCCCACACACTGCTAGAAGGCCAATTATTTTTTCAGAGCTAGATGCAGAAAAATATTATATTCAATTTGCAACCTGATGGAGGTCAGTATAGATGGACTATTAGAACAAGTCCCAAACACTGCTAGAAGGCCAAATATTTTTTCAGAGCTAGATGCAGAAAAATATTATATTCAATTTGCAACCTGATGGAGGTCAGTATAGATGGACTAATAGAACAAGTCCCACACACTGCTAGAAGGCCAAATATTTTTTCAGAGCTAGATGCAGAAAAATATTATATTCAATTTGCAACCTGATGGAGGTCAGTATAGATGGACTAATAAAACAAGTCCCACACACTGCTAGAAGGCCAAATATTTTTCAGAGCTAGATGCAGAAAAATATTATATTCAATTTGCAACCTGATGGAGGTCAGTATAGATGGACTAATAGAACAAGTCCCACACACTGCTAGAAGGCCAAATATTTTTACAGAGCTAGATGCAGAAAAATATTATATTCAATTTTCCACGTGATGGAGGTCAGTATAGATGGACTAATAGAACAAGTCCCACACACTGCTAGAAGCCCAAATATTTTTAAAGTGCTAGATGCAGAAAAATATTATATTCAATTTGCAACCTGATGGAGGTCAGTATAGATGGACTAATAGAACAAGTCCCACACACTGCTAGAAGGCCAAATATTTTTTCAGAGCTAGATGCAGAAAAATTTTATATTCAGTTTGCAACCTGATGGAGGTCAGTATAGATGGACTAATAGAACAAGTCCCACACACTGCTAGAAGACCAAATATTTTTTCAGAGCTAGATGCAGAAAAATATTATATTCAATTTGCAACCTGATGGAGGTCAGTATAGCTGGACTAATAGAACAAGTCCCACACACTGCTAGAAGCCCAAATATTTTTTCAGAGCTAGTTGCAGAAAAATATTATATTCAATTTGCAACCTGATGGAGGTCAGTATAGATGGACTAAAAGAATAAGTCACACACACTGCTAGAAGGCCAAATATTTTTTCAGATCTAGATGCAGAAAAATATTATATTTAATTTGCAACCTGATGGAGGTCAGTATAGATGGACTAATAGAATAAGTCACACACACTGCTAGAAGGCCAAATATTTTTTCAGAGCTAGATACAGAAAAATATTATATTCAATTTGCAACCTGATGGAGGTCAGTATAGATGGACTAATAGAACAAGTCCCACACACTGCTAGAAGGCCAAATATTTTTTCAGAGCTAGATGCAGAAAAATATTATATTCAATTTGCAACCTGATGGAGGTCAGTATAGATGGACTAATAGAACAAGTCCCGCACACTGCTAGATGCCCAAATATTTTTTCAGAGCTAGATGCAGAAAAATATTATATTCAATTTGCAACCTGATGGAGGTCAGTATAGATGGACTAATAGAACAAGTCCCACACACTGCTAGAAGGCCAAATATTTTTTCAGAGCTAGATGCAGAAAAATATTATATTCAATTTGCAACCTGATGGAGGTCAGTATAGATGGACTAATAGAACAAGTCCCACACACAGCTAGAAGCCCAAATATTTTTTCAGAGGTAGATGCAGAAAAAAATTATATTCAATTTGCAACCTAATGGAGGTCAGTATAGATGGACTAATAGAACAAGTCCCACACACTGCTAGAAGGCCAAATATTTTTTCAGAGCTAGATGCAGAAAAATATTATATTCAATTTGCAACCTGATGGAGGTCAGTATAGATGGACTAATAGAACAAGTCCCGCACACTGCTAGATGCCCAAATATTTTTTCAGAGCTAGATGCAGAAAAATATTATATTCAATTTGCAACCTGATGGAGGTCAGTATAGATGGACTAATAGAACAAGTCCCACACACAGCTAGAAGCCCAAATATTTTTTCAGAGGTAGATGCAGAAAAAAATTATATTCAATTTGCAACCTGATGGAGTTCAGTATAGATGGACTAATAGAACAAGTCCCACACACTGCTAGAAGGCCAAATATTTTTTCAGAGGTAGATGCAGAAAAAATTTATATTCAGTTTGCAACCTGATGGAGGTCAGTATAGATGGACTAATAGAACAAGTCCCACACACTGCTAGAAGGCCAAATATTTTTTCAGAGCTAGATGCAGAAAAATATTATAATCAATTTGCAACCTGATGGAGGTCAGTATAGATGGACTAATAGAACAAGTCCCACACACTGCTAGAAGGCCAATTATTTTTTCAGAGCTAGATGCAGAAAAATATTATATTCAATTTGCAACCTGATGGAGGTCAGTATAGATGGACTATTAGAACAAGTCCCAAACACTGCTAGAAGGCCAAATATTTTTTCAGAGCTAGATGCAGAAAAATATTATATTCAATTTGCAACCTGATGGAGGTCAGTATAGATGGACTAATAGAACAAGTCCCACACACTGCTAGAAGGCCAAATATTTTTTCAGAGCTAGATGCAGAAAAATATTATATTCAATTTGCAACCTGATGGAGGTCAGTATAGATGGACTAATAGAACAAGTCCCACACACTGCTAGAAGGCCAAATATTTTTCAGAGCTAGATGCAGAAAAATATTATATTCAATTTGCAACCTGATGGAGGTCAGTATAGATGGACTAATAGAACAAGTCCCACACACAGCTAGAAGCCAAAATATTTTTTCAGAGGTAGATGCAGAAAAAAATTATATTCAATTTGCCACGTGATGGAGGTCAGTATAGATGGACTAATAGAAAAAATCCCACACACTGCTAGAAGCCCAAATATTTTTACAGAGCTAGATGCAGAAAAATATTATATTTAATTTGCAACCTGATGGAGGTCAGTATAGATGGACTAATAAAACAAGTCCCACACACTGCTAGAAGGCCAAATATTTTTTCAGAGCTAAATGCAGAAAAATTTTATATTCAGTTTGCAACCTGATGGAGGTCAGTATAGATGGACTAATAGAACAAGTCCCACACACTGCTAGAAGACCAAATATTTTTTCAGAGCTAGATGCAGAAAAATATTATATTCAATTTGCAACCTGATGGACGTCAGTATAGCTGGACTAATAGAACAAGTCCCACACACTGCTAGAAGGCCAAATATTTTTTCAGAGCTAGATGCAGAAAAATATTATATTCAATTTGCAACCTGATGGAGGTCAGTATAGATGGACTAATAGAACAAGTCCCACACACAGCTAAAAGCCCAAATATTTTTTCAGAGATAGATGCAGAAAAAAATTATATTCAATTTGCAACCTGATGGAGGTCAGTATAGATGGACTAATAGAACAAGTCCCGCACACTGCTAGATGCCCAAATATTTTTTCAGAGCTAGATGCAGAAAAATATTATATTCAATTTGCAACCTGATGGAGGTCAGTATAGATGGACTAATAGAACAAGTCACACACACAGCTAGAAGCCCAAATATTTTTTCAGAGGTAGATGCAGAAAAAAATTATATTCAATTTGCAACCTAATGGAGGTCAGTATAGATGGACTAATAGAACAAGTCCCACACACTGCTAGAAGGCCAAATATTTTTTCAGAGCTAGATGCAGAAAAATATTATATTCAATTTGCAACCTGATGGAGGTCAGTATAGATGGACTAATAGAACAAGTCCCGCACACTGCTAGATGCCCAAATATTTTTTCAGAGCTAGATGCAGAAAAATATTATACTCAATTTGCAACCTGATGGAGGTCAGTATAGATGGACTAATAGAACAAGTCCCACACACTGCTAGAAGGCCAAATATTTTTTCAGAGCTAGATGCAGAAAAATATTATATTCAATTTGCAACCTGATGGAGGTCAGTATAGATGGACTAATAGAACAAGTCCCACACACAGCTAGAAGCCCAAATATTTTTTCAGAGGTAGATGCACAAAAAAATTATATTCAATTTGCAACCTGATGGAGTTCAGTATAGATGGACTAATAGAACAAGTCCCACACACTGCTAGAAGGCCAAATATTTTTTCAGAGGTAGATGCAGAAAAAAATTATATTCAGTTTGCAACCTGATGGAGGTCAGTATAGATGGACTAATAGAACAAGTCCCACACACTGCTAGAAGGCCAAATATTTTTTCAGAGCTAGATGCAGAAAAATATTATAATCAATTTGCAACCTGATGGAGGTCAGTATAGATGGACTAATAGAACAAGTCCCACACACTGCTAGAAGGCCAATTATTTTTTCAGAGCTAGATGCAGAAAAATATTATATTCAATTTGCAACCTGATGGAGGTCAGTATAGATGGACTATTAGAACAAGTCCCACACACTGCTAGAAGGCCAAATATTTTTTCAGAGCTAGATGCAGAAAAATATTATATTCAATTTGCAACCTGATGGAGGTCAGTATAGATGGACTAATAGAACAAGTCCCACACACTGCTAGAAGGCCAAATATTTTTTCAGAGCTAGATGCAGAAAAATATTATATTCAATTTGCAACCTGATGGAGGTCAGTATAGATGGACTAATAGAACAAGTCCCACACACTGCTAGAAGGCCAAATATTTTTCAGAGCTAGATGCAAAAAAATATTATATTCAATTTGCAACCTGATGGAGGTCAGTATAGATGGACTAATAGAACAAGTCCCACACACAGCTAGAAGCCAAAATATTTTTTCAGAGGTAGATGCAGAAAAAAATTATATTCAATTTGCCACGTGATGGAGGTCAGTATAGATGGACTAATAGAACAAGTCCCACACACTGCTAGAAGCCCAAATATTTTTACAGAGCTAGATGCAGAAAAATATTATATTCAATTTGCAACCTGATGGAGGTCAGTATAGATGGACTAATAAAACAAGTCCCACACACTGCTAGAAGGCCAAATATTTTTTCAGAGCTAAATGCAGAAAAATTTTATATTCAGTTTGCAACCTGATGGAGGTCAGTATAGATGGACTAATAGAACAAGTCCCACACACTGCTAGAAGACCAAATATTTTTTCAGAGCTAGATGCAGAAAAATATTATATTCACTTTGCAACCTGATGGAGGTCAGTATAGCTGGACTAATAGAACAAGTCCCACACACTGCTAGAAGGCCAAATATTTTTTCAGAGCTTGATGCAGAAAAATATTATATTCAATTTGCAACCTGATGGAGGTCAGTATAGATGGACTAATAGAACAAGTCCCACACACAGCTAAAAGCCCAAACATTTTTTCAGAGATAGATGCAGAAAAAAATTATATTCAATTTGCAACCTGATGGAGGTCAGTATAGATGGACTAATAGAACAAGTCCCGCACACTGCTAGATGCCCAAATATTTTTTCAGAGCTAGATGCAGAAAAATATTATATTCAATTTGCAACCTGATGGAGGTCAGTATAGATTGACTAATACAACAAGTCCCACACACTGCTAGAAGGCCAAATATTTTTTCAGAGCTAGATGCAGAAAAATATTATATTCAATTTGCAACCTGATGGAGGTCAGTATAGATGGACTAATAGAACAAGTCCCACACACAGCTAGAAGCCCAAATATTTTTTCAGAGGTAGATGCAGAAAAATATTATATTCAATTTGCAACCTGATGGAGGTCAGTATAGATGCACTAATAGAACAAGTCCCACACACTGCTAGAAGCCCAAATATTTTTTCAGAGCTAGATGCAGAAAAATATTATATTCAATTTGCAACCTGATGGAGGTCAGTATAGATGGACTAATAGGACAAGTCCCACACACAGCTAGAAGCCCAAATATTTTTTCAGAGCTAGATGCAGAAAAATATTATATTCAATTTGCAACCTGATGGAGGTCAGTATAGATGGACTAATAGAACAAGTCCCACACACTGCTAGAAGGCCAAATATTTTTTCAGAGCTAGATGCAGAAAAATATTATATTCAATTTGCAACCCGATGGAGGTCAGTATAGATGGACTAATAGAACAAGTCCCACACACTGCTAGAAGGCCAAATATTTTTTCAGAGCTAGATGCAGAAAAATATTATATTCAATTAGCAATTTGATGGAGGTCAGTATAGATGGACTAATAGAACAAGTCCCACACACTGCTAGAAGGCCAAATATTTTTTCAGAGCTAGATGCAGAAAAATATTATATTCAATTTTCAACCTGATGGAGGTCAGTATAGATGGACTAATAGAACAAGTCCCACACACAGCTAGAAGCCAAAATATTTTTTCAGAGGTAGATGCAGAAAAAAATTATATTCAATTTGCCACGTGATGGAGGTCAGTATAGATGGACTAATAGAACAAGTCCCACACACTGCTAGAAGCCAAAATATTTTTACAGAGCTAGATGCAGAAAAATATTATATTCAATTTGCAACCTGATGGAGGTCAGTATAGATGCACTAATAGAACAAGTCCCACACACAGCTAGAAGCCCAAATATTTTTTCAGAGCTAGATGCAGAAAAATATTATATTCAATTTGCAACCTGATGGAGGTCAGTATAGATGGACTAATAGGACAAGTCCCACACACAGCTAGAAGCCCAAATATTTTTTCAGAGCTAGATGCAGAAAAATATTATATTCAATTTGCAACCTGATGGAGGTCAGTATAGATGGACTAATAGAACAAGTCCCGCACACTGCTAGAAGGCCAAATATTTTTTAAGAGCTAGATGCAGAAAAATATTATATTCAATTTGCAACCTGATGGAGGTCAGTATAGATGGACTAATAGAACAAGTCCCACACACTGCTAGAAGGCCAAATATTTTTTCAGAGCTAGATGCAGAAAAATATTATATTCAATTTGCAACCTGATGGAGGTCAGTGTAGATGGACTAATAGAACAAGTCCCACACACTGCTAGAAGGCCAAATATTTTTTCAGAGCTAGATGCAGAAAAATATTATATTCAATTTGCAACCTGATGGAGGTCAGTATAGATGGACTAATAGAACAAGTCCCACACACAGCTAGAAGCCAAAATATTTTTTCAGAGGTAGATGCAGAAAAAAATTATATTCAATTTGCCACGTGATGGAGGTTAGTATAGATGGACTAATAGAACAAGTCCCACACACTGCTAGAAGCCCAAATATTTTTACAGAGCTAGATGCAGAAAAATATTATATTCAATTTGCAACCTGATGGAGGTCAGTATAGATGGACTAATAGAACAAGTCCCACACACTGCTAGAAGGCCAAATATTTTTTCAGAGCTGGATGCAGAAAAATTTTATATTCAGTTTGCAACCTGATGGAGGTCAGTATAGATGGACTAATAGAACAAGTCCCACACACTGCTAGAAGCCCAAATATTTTTTCAGAGCTAGATGCAGAAAAATATTATATTCAATTTGCAACCTGATGGAGGTCAGTATAGATGGACTAATAGAACAAGTCCCACACACTGCTAAAAGGCCAAATATTTTTTCAGAGCTAGATGCAGAAAAATATTATATTCAATTTGCAACCTGATGGAGGTCAGTATAGATGGACTAATAGAACAAGTCCCACACACTGCTAGAAGGCCAAATATTTTTTCAGAGCTAGATGCAGAAAAATATTATATTCAATTTGCAACCTGATGGAGGTCAGTATAGATGGACTAATAGAACAAGTCCCACACACAGCTAGAAGCCAAAATATTTTTTCAGAGGTAGATGCAGAAAAAAATTATATTCAATTTGCCACGTGATGGAGGTCAGTATAGATGGACTAATAGAACAAGTCCCACACACTGCTAGAAGCCAAAATATTTTTTCAGAGCTAGATGCAGAAAAATATTATATTCAATTTGCAACCTGATGGAGGTCAGTATAGATGCACTAATAGAACAAGTCCCACACACAGCTAGAAGCCCAAATATTTTTTCAGAGCTAGATGCAGAAAAATATTATATTCAATTTGCAACCTGATGGAGGTCAGTATATATGGACTAATAGGACAAGTCCCACACACAGCTAGAAGCCCAAATATTTTTTCAGAGCTAGATGCAGAAAAATATTATATTCAATTTGCAACCTGATGGAGGTCAGTATAGATGGACTAATAGAACAAGTCCCACACACTGCTAGAAGGCCAAATATTTTTTCAGAGCTAGATGCAGAAAAATATTATATTCAATTTGCAACCTGATGGAGGTCAGTATAGATGGACTAATAGAGCAAGTCCCACACACTGCTAGAAGGCCAAATATTTTTTCAGAGCTAGATGCAGAAAAATATTATATTCAATTTGCAACCTGATGGAGGTCAGTATAGATGGACTAATAGAACAAGTCCCACACACTGCTAGAAGGCCAAATATTTTTTCAGAGCTAGATGCAGAAAAATATTATATTCAATTTGCAACCTGATGGAGGTCAGTATAGATGGACTAATAGAACAAGTCCCACACACAGCTAGAAGCCAAAATATTTTTTCAGAGGTAGATGCAGAAAAAAATTATATTCAATTTGCCACGTGATGGAGGTCAGTATAGATGGACTAATAGAACAAGTCCCACACACTGCTAGAAGCCAAAATATTTTTACAGAGCTAGATGCAGAAAAATATTATATTCAATTTGCAACCTGATGGAGGTCAGTATAGATGCACTAATAGAACAAGTCCCACACACAGCTAGAAGCCCAAATATTTTTTCAGAGCTAGATGCAGAAAAATATTATATTCAATTTGCAACCTGATGGAGGTCAGTATAGATGGACTAATAGGACAAGTCCCACACACAGCTAGAAGCCCAAATATTTTTTCAGAGCTAGATGCAGAAAAATATTATATTCAATTTGCAACCTGATGGAGGTCAGTATAGATGGACTAATAGAACAAGTCCCACACACTGCTAGAAGGCCAAATATTTTTTCAGAGCTAGATGCAGAAAAATATTATATTCAATTTGCAACCTGATGGAGGTCAGTATAGATGGACTAATAGAACAAGTCCCACACACTGCTAGAAGGCCAAATATTTTTTCAGAGCTAGATGCAGAAAAATATTATATTCAATTTGCAACCTGATGGAGGTCAGTTTAGATGGACTAATAGAACAAGTCCCACACACAGCTAGAAGCCAAAATATTTTTTCAGAGGTAGATGCAGAAAAAAATTATATTCAATTTGCCACGTGATGGAGGTCAGTATAGATGGACTAATAGAACAAGTCCCACACACTGCTAGAAGCCCAAATATTTTTACAGAGCTAGATGCGGAAAAATATTATATTCAATTTGCAACCTGATGGAGGCCAGTATAGATGGACTAATAGAACAAGTCCCACACACTGCTAAAAGGCCAAATATTTTTTCAGAGCTAGATGCAGAAAAATTTTATATTCAGTTTGCAACCTGATGGAGGTCAGTATAGATGGACTAATAGAACAAGTCCCACACACTGCTAGAAGCCCAAAGATTTTTTCAGAGCTAGATGCAGAAAAATATTATATTCAATTTGCAACCTGATGGAGGTCAGTATAGCTGGACTAATAGAACAAGTCCCACACACTGCTAGAAGGCCAAATATTTTTTCAGAGCTAGATGCAGAAAAATATTATATTCAATTTGCAACCTGATGGAGGTCAGTATAGATGGACTAATAGAATAAGTCACACACACTGCTAGAAGGCCAAATATTTTTTCAGAGCTAGATGCAGAAAAATATTATATTCAATTTGCAACCTGATGGAGGTCAGTATAGATGGACTAATAGAACAAGTCCCACACACTGCTAGAAGGTCAAATATTTTTTCAGAGCTAGATGCAGAAAAAAAATATAATCAATTTGCAACCTGATGGAGGTCAGTATAGATGGACTAATAGAACAAGTCCCACACACAGCTAGAAGCCCAAATATTTTTTCAGAGGCAGATGCAGAAAAAAATTATATTCAATTTGCAACCTTATGGATGTCAGTATAGATGGACTAATAGAACAAATCCCACACACTGCTAGAAGCCCAAATATTTTTTCAGAGCTAGATGCAGAAAAAAATTATATTCAATTTGCAACCTGATGGACGACAGTATAGATGCACTAATAGAACAAGTCCCACACACAGCTAGAAGGCCAAATATTTTTTCAGAGCTAGATGCAGAAAAATATTATATTCAATTTGCAACCTGATGGAGGTCAGTATAGATGGACTAATAGAATAAGTCTCACACACTGCTAGAAGGCCAAATATTTTTTCAGAGCTAGATGCAGAAAAATATTATATTCAATTTGCAACCTGATGGAGGTCAGTATAGATGGACTAATAGAACAAGTCCCACACACTGCTAGAAGGCCAAATATTTTTTCAGAGCTAGATGCAGAAAAATATTATATTCAACTTGCAACCTGATGGAGGTCAGTATAGATGGACTAATAGAATAAGTCTCACACACTGCTAGAAGGCCAAATATTTTTTCAGAGCTAGATGCAGAAAAATATTATATTCAATTTGCAACCTGATGGAGGTCAGTATAGATGGACTAATAGAACAAGTCCCACACACTGCTAGAAGGCCAAATATTTTTTCAGAGCTAGATGCAGAAAAAAATTATATTCAATTTGCAACCTGATGGAGGTCAGTATAGCTGGACTAATAGAACAAGTCCCACACACTGCTAGAAGGCCAAATATTTTTTCAGAGCTAGATGCAGAAAAATATTATATTCAATTTGCAACCTGATGGAGGTCAGTATAGATGGACTAATAGAATAAGTCCCACACACTGCTAGAAGGCCAAATATTTTTTCAGAGCTAGATGCAGAAAAATATTATATTCAATTTGCAACCTGATGGAGGTCAGTATAGATGGACTAATAGAATAAGTCACACACACTGCTAGAAGGCCAAATATTTTTTCAGAGCTAGATGCAGAAAAATATTATATTCAATTTGCAACCTGATGGAGGTCAGTATAGATGGACTAATAGAACAAGTCCCACACACTGCTAGAAGGTCAAATATTTTTTCAGAGCTAGATGCAGAAAAAAAATATAATCAATTTGCAACCTGATGGAGGTCAGTATAGATGGACTAATAGAACAAGTCCCACACACAGCTAGAAGCCCAAATATTTTTTCAGAGGCAGATGCAGAAAAAAATTATATTCAATTTGCAACCTTATGGATGTCAGTATAGATGGACTAATAGAACAAATCCCACACACTGCTAGAAGCCCAAATATTTTTTCAGAGCTAGATGCAGAAAAAAATTATATTCAATTTGCAACCTGATGGAGGACAGTATAGATGGACTAATAGAACAAGTCCCACACACAGCTAGAAGGCCAAATATTTTTTCAGAGCTAGATGCAGAAAAATATTATATTAAATTTGAAACCTGATGGAGGTCAGTATAGATGCACTAATAGAACAAGTCCCACACACAGCTAGAAGGCCAAATATTTTTTCAGAGCTAGATGCAGAAAAATATTATATTCAATTTGCAACCTGATGGAGGTCAGTATAGATGGACTAATAGAATAAGTCTCACACACTGCTAGAAGGCCAAATATTTTTTCAGAGCTAGATGCAGAAAAATATTATATTCAATTTGCAACCTGATGGAGGTCAGTATAGATGGACTAATAGAACAAGTCCCACACACTGCTAGAAGGCCAAATATTTTTTCAGAGCTAGATGCAGAAAAATATTATATTCAACTTGCAACCTGATGGAGGTCAGTATAGATGGACTAATAGAATAAGTCTCACACACTGCTAGAAGGCCAAATATTTTTTCAGAGCTAGATGCAGAAAAATATTATATTCAATTTGCAACCTGATGGAGGTCAGTATAGATGGACTAATAGAACAAGTCCCACACACTGCTAGAAGGCCAAATATTTTTTCAGAGCTAGATGCAGAAAAAAATTATATTCAATTTGCAACCTGATGGAGGTCAGTATAGATGGACTAATAGAACAAGTCCCACACACTGCTAGAAGGCCAAATATTTTTTCAGAGCTAGATGCAGAAAAAAATTATATTCAATTTGCAACCTGATGGAGGTCAGTATAGATGGACTAATAGAACAAGTCCCACACACTGCTAGAAGGCCAAATATTTTTTCAGAGCTAGATGCAGAAAAATATTACATTCAATTTGCAACCTGATGGAGGTCAGTATAGATGGACTAATAGAATAAGTCACACACACTGCTAGAAGGCCAAATATTTTTTCAGAGCTAGATGCAGAAAAATATTATATTCAATTTGCAACCTGATTTAGGTCAGTATAGATGAACTAATAGAACAAGTCCCACATACTGCTAGAAGGCAAAATATTTTTTCAGAGCTAGATGCAGAAAAAAATTATATTCAATTTGCAACCTGATGGAGGTCAGTATAGATGGACTACTAGATCAAGACCCACACACAGCTAGAAGCCCAAATATTTTTTCAGAGGTAGATGCAGAAAAAAATTATATTCAATTTGCAACCTTATGGAGGTCAGTATAGATGGACTAATAGAACAAGTCCCACACACTGCTAGAAGCACAAATATTTTTTCAGAGCTAGATGCAGAAAGAAATTATATTCAATTTGCAACCTGATGGAGGTCAGTATAGATGGACTAATAGAACAAGTCCCACACACTGCTAGAAGGCCAAATATTTTTTCAGAGCTAGATGCAGAAAAAAATTATATTCAGTTTGCAACCTGATGGATGTCAGTATAGATGGACTAATAGAACAAGTCCCACACACTGCTAGAAGGCCAAATATTTTTTCAGAGCTAGATGCAGAAAAATATTATATTCAGTTTGCAACCTGATGGAGGTCAGTATAGATGGACTAATAGAACAAGTCCCACACACAACTAAAAGCCCAAATATTTTTTCAGAGCTAGATGCAGAAAAATATTATATTCAATTTGCAACCTGATGGAGGTCAGTATAGATGGACTAATAGAACAAGTCCCACACACTGCTAGAAGGCCAAATATTTTTTCAGAGCTAGATGCAGAAAAATATTATATTCAATTTGCAACCTGATGGAGGTCAGTATAGATGGACTAATAGAACAAGTCCCACACACTGCTAGAAGGCCAAATATTTTTCAGAGCTAGATGCAGAAAAATATTACATTCAATTTGCAACCTGATGGAGGTCAGTATAGATGGACTAATAGAACAAGTCCCACACACAGCTAGAAGCCAAAATATTTTTTCAGAGGTAGATGCAGAAAAAAATTATATTCAATTTGCCACGTGATGGAGGTCAGTATAGATGGACTAATAGAAAAAATCCCACACACTGCTAGAAGCCCAAATATTTTTACAGAGCTAGATGCAGAAAAATATTATATTCAATTTGCAACCTGATGGAGGTCAGTATAGATGGACTAATAAAACAAGTCCCACACACTGCTAGAAGGCCAAATATTTTTTCAGAGCTAAATGCAGAAAAATTTTATATTCAGTTTGCAACCTGATGGAGGTCAGTATAGATGGACTAATAGAACAAGTCCCACACACTGCTAGAAGACCAAATATTTTTTCAGAGCTAGATGCAGAAAAATATTATATTCAATTTGCAACCTGATGGAGGTCAGTATAGCTGGACTAATAGAACAAGTCCCACACACTGCTAGAAGGCCAAATATTTTTTCAGAGCTAGATGCAGAAAAATATTATATTCAATTTGCAACCTGATGGAGGTCAGTATAGATGGACTAATAGAACAAGTCCCACACACAGCTAAAAGCCCAAATATTTTTTCAGAGATAGATGCAGAAAAAAATTATATTCAATTTGCAACCTGATGGAGGTCAGTATAGATGGACTAATAGAACAAGTCCCGCACACTGCTAGATGCCCAAATATTTTTTCAGAGCTAGATGCAGAAAAATATTATATTCAATTTGCAACCTGATGGAGGTCAGTATAGATGGACTAATAGAACAAGTCCCACACACAGCTAGAAGCCCAAATATTTTTTCAGAGGTAGATGCAGAAAAAAATTATATTCAATTTGCAACCTAATGGAGGTCAGTATAGATGGACTAATAGAACAAGTCCCACACACTGCTAGAAGGCCAAATATTTTTTCAGAGCTAGATGCAGAAAAATATTATATTCAATTTGCAACCTGATGGAGGTCAGTATAGATGGACTAATAGAACAAGTCCCGCACACTGCTAGATGCCCAAATATTTTTTCAGAGCTAGATGCAGAAAAATATTATACTCAATTTGCAACCTGATGGAGGTCAGTATAGATGGACTAATAGAACAAGTCCCACACACTGCTAGAAGGCCAAATATTTTTTCAGAGCTAGATGCAGAAAAATATTATATTCAATTTGCAACCTGATGGAGGTCAGTATAGATGGACTAATAGAACAAGTCCCACACACAGCTAGAAGCCCAAATATTTTTTCAGAGGTAGATGCAGAAAAAAATTATATTCAATTTGCAACCTGATGGAGTTCAGTATAGATGGACTAATAGAACAAGTCCCACACACTGCTAGAAGGCCAAATATTTTTTCAGAGGTAGATGCAGAAAAAAATTATATTCAGTTTGCAACCTGATGGAGGTCAGTATAGATGGACTAATAGAACAAGTCCCACACACTGCTAGAAGGCCAAATATTTTTTCAGAGCTAGATGCAGAAAAATATTATAATCAATTTGCAACCTGATGGAGGTCAGTATAGATGGACTAATAGAACAAGTCCCACACACTGCTAGAAGGCCAATTATTTTTTCAGAGCTAGATGCAGAAAAATGTTATATTCAATTTGCAACCTGATGGAGGTCAGTATAGATGGACTATTAGAACAAGTCCCACACACTGCTAGAAGGCCAAATATTTTTTCAGAGCTAGATGCAGAAAAATATTATATTCAATTTGCAACCTGATGGAGGTCAGTATAGATGGACTAATAGAACAAGTCCCACACACTGCTAGAAGGCCAAATATTTTTTCAGAGCTAGATGCAGAAAAATATTATATTCAATTTGCAACCTGATGGAGGTCAGTATAGATGGACTAATAGAACAAGTCCCACACACTGCTAGAAGGCCAAATATTTTTCAGAGCTAGATGCAGAAAAATATTATATTCAATTTGCAACCTGATGGAGGTCAGTATAGATGGACTAATAGAACAAGTCCCACACACAGCTAGAAGCCAAAATATTTTTTCAGAGGTAGATGCAGAAAAAAATTATATTCAATTTGCCACGTGATGGAGGTCAGCATAGATGGACTAATAGAACAAGTCCCACACACTGCTAGAAGCCCAAATATTTTTACAGAGCTAGATGCAGAAAAATATTATATTCAATTTGCAACCTGATGGAGGTCAGTATAGATGGACTAATAAAACAAGTCCCACACACTGCTAGAAGGGCAAATATTTTTTCAGAGCTAAATGCAGAAAAATTTTATATTCAGTTTGCAACCTGATGGAGGTCAGTATAGATGGACTAATAGAACAAGTCCCACACACTGCTAGAAGACCAAATATTTTTTCAGAGCTAGATGCAGAAAAATATTATATTCAATTTGCAACCTGATGGAGGTCAGTATAGCTGGACTAATAGAACAAGTCCCACACACTGCTAGAAGGCCAAATATTTTTTCAGAGCTAGATGCAGAAAAATATTATATTCAATTTGCAACCTGATGGAGGTCAGTATAGATGGACTAATAGAACAAGTCCCACACACAGCTAAAAGCCCAAATATTTTTTCAGAGATAGATGCAGAAAAAAATTATATTCAATTTGCAACCTGATGGAGGTCAGTATAGATGGACTAATAGAACAAGTCCCGCACACTGCTAGATGCCCAAATATTTTTTCAGAGCTAGATGCAGAAAAATATTATATTCAATTTGCAACCTGATGGAGGTCAGTATAGATTGACTAATACAACAAGTCCCACACACTGCTAGAAGGCCAAATATTTTTTCAGAGCTAGATGCAGAAAAATATTATATTCAATTTGCAACCTGATGGAGGTCAGTATAGATGGACTAATAGAACCAGTCCCACACACAGCTAGAAGCCCAAATATTTTTTCAGAGGTAGATGCAGAAAAATATTATATTCAATTTGCAACCTGATGGAGGTCAGTATAGATGCACTAATAGAACAAGTCCCACACACAGCTAGAAGCCCAAATATTTTTTCAGAGCTAGATGCAGAAAAATATTATATTCAATTTGCAACCTGATGGAGCTCAGTATAGATGGACTAATAGGACAAGTCCCACACACAGCTAGAAGCCCAAATATTTTTTCAGAGCTAGATGCAGAAAAATATTATATTCAATTTGCAACCTGATGGAGGTCAGTATAGATGGACTAATAGAACAAGTCCCACACACTGCTAGAAGGCCAAATATTTTTTCAGAGCTAGATGCAGAAAAATATTATATTCAATTTGCAACCTGATGGAGGTCAGTATAGATGGACTAATAGAACAAGTCCCACACACTGCTAGAAGGCCAAATATTTTTTCAGAGCTAGATGCAGAAAAATATTATATTCAATTAGCAATCTGATGGAGGTCAGTATAGATGGACTAATAGAACAAGTCCCACACACTGCTAGAAGGCCAAATATTTTTTCAGAGGTAGATGCAGAAAAAAATTATATTCAGTTTGCAACCTGATGGAGGTCAGTATAGATGGACTAATAGAACAAGTCCCACACACTGCTAGAAGGCCAAATATTTTTTCAGAGCTAGATGCAGAAAAATATTATAATCAATTTGCAACCTGATGGAGGTCAGTATAGATGGACTAATAGAACAAGTCCCACACACTGCTAGAAGGCCAATTATTTTTTCAGAGCTAGATGCAGAAAAATATTATATTCAATTTGCAACCTGATGGAGGTCAGTATAGATGGACTATTAGAACAAGTCCCACACACTGCTAGAAGGCCAAATATTTTTTCAGAGCTAGATGCAGAAAAATATTATATTCAATTTGCAACCTGATGGAGGTCAGTATAGATGGACTAATAGAACAAGTCCCACACACTGCTAGAAGGCCAAATATTTTTTCAGAGCTAGATGCAGAAAAATATTATATTCAATTTGCAACCTGATGGAGGTCAGTATAGATGGACTAATAGAACAAGTCCCACACACTGCTAGAAGGCCAAATATTTTTCAGAGCTAGATGCAAAAAAATATTATATTCAATTTGCAACCTGATGGAGGTCAGTATAGATGGACTAATAGAACAAGTCCCACACACAGCTAGAAGCCAAAATATTTTTTCAGAGGTAGATGCAGAAAAAAATTATATTCAATTTGCCACGTGATGGAGGTCAGTATAGATGGACTAATAGAACAAGTCCCACACACTGCTAGAAGCCCAAATATTTTTACAGAGCTAGATGCAGAAAAATATTATATTCAATTTGCAACCTGATGGAGGTCAGTATAGATGGACTAATAAAACAAGTCCCACACACTGCTAGAAGGCCAAATATTTTTTCAGAGCTAAATGCAGAAAAATTTTATATTCAGTTTGCAACCTGATGGAGGTCAGTATAGATGGACTAATAGAACAAGTCCCACACACTGCTAGAAGACCAAATATTTTTTCAGAGCTAGATGCAGAAAAATATTATATTCAATTTGCAACCTGATGGAGGTCAGTATAGCTGGACTAATAGAACAAGTCCCACACACTGCTAGAAGGCCAAATATTTTTTCAGAGCTAGATGCAGAAAAATATTATATTCAATTTGCAACCTGATGGAGGTCAGTATAGATGGACTAATAGAACAAGTCCCACACACAGCTAAAAGCCCAAACATTTTTTCAGAGATAGATGCAGAAAAAAATTATATTCAATTTGCAACCTGATGGAGGTCAGTATAGATGGACTAATAGAACAAGTCCCGCACACTGCTAGATGCCCAAATATTTTTTCAGAGCTAGATGCAGAAAAATATTATATTCAATTTGCAACCTGATGGAGGTCAGTATAGATTGACTAATACAACAAGTCCCACACACTGCTAGAAGGCCAAATATTTTTTCAGAGCTAGATGCAGAAAAATATTATATTCAATTTGCAACCTGATGGAGGTCAGTATAGATGGACTAATAGAACAAGTCCCACACACAGCTAGAAGCCCAAATATTTTTTCAGAGGTAGATGCAGAAAAATATTATATTCAATTTGCAACCTGATGGAGGTCAGTATAGATGCACTAATAGAACAAGTCCCACACACTGCTAGAAGCCCAAATATTTTTTCAGAGCTAGATGCAGAAAAATATTATATTCAATTTGCAACCTGATGGAGGTCAGTATAGATGGACTAATAGGACAAGTACCACACACAGCTAGAAGCCCAAATATTTTTTCAGAGCTAGATGCAGAAAAATATTATATTCAATTTGCAACCTGATGGAGGTCAGTATAGATGGACTAATAGAACAAGTCCCACACACTGCTAGAAGGCCAAATATTTTTTCAGAGCTAGATGCAGAAAAATATTATATTCAATTTGCAACCTGATGGAGGTCAGTATAGATGGACTAATAGAACAAGTCCCACACACTGCTAGAAGGCCAAATATTTTTTCAGAGCTAGATGCAGAAAAATATTATATTCAATTAGCAATTTGATGGAGGTCAGTATAGATGGACTAATAGAACAAGTCCCACACACTGCTAGAAGGCCAAATATTTTTTCAGAGCTAGATGCAGAAAAATATTATATTCAATTTTCAACCTGATGGAGGTCAGTATAGATGGACTAATAGAACAAGTCCCACACACAGCTAGAAGCCAAAATATTTTTTCAGAGGTAGATGCAGAAAAAAATTATATTCAATTTGCCACGTGATGGAGGTCAGTATAGATGGACTAATAGAACAAGTCCCACACACTGCTAGAAGCCAAAATATTTTTACAGAGCTAGATGCAGAAAAATATTATATTCAATTTGCAACCTGATGGAGGTCAGTATAGATGCACTAATAGAACAAGTCCCACACACAGCTAGAAGCCCAAATATTTTTTCAGAGCTAGATGCAGAAAAATATTATATTCAATTTGCAACCTGATGGAGGTCAGTATAGATGGACTAATAGGACAAGTCCCACACACAGCTAGAAGCCCAAATATTTTTTCAGAGCTAGATGCAGAAAAATATTATATTCAATTTGCAACCTGATGGAGGTCAGTATAGATGGACTAATAGAACAAGTCCCGCACACTGCTAGAAGGCCAAATATTTTTTCAGAGCTAGATGCAGAAAAATATTATATTCAATTTGCAACCTGATGGAGGTCAGTATAGATGGACTAATAGAACAAGTTCCACACACTGCTAGAAGGCCAAATATTTTTTCAGAGCTAGATGCAGAAAAATATTATATTCAATTTGCAACCTGATGGAGGTCAGTGTAGATGGACTAATAGAACAAGTCCCACACACTGCTAGAAGGCCAAATATTTTTTCAGAGCTAGATGCAGAAAAATATTATATTCAATTTGCAACCTGATGGAGGTCAGTATAGATGGACTAATAGAACAAGTCCCACACACAGCTAGAAGCCAAAATATTTTTTCAGAGGTAGATGCAGAAAAAAATTATATTCAATTTGCCACGTGATGGAGGTTAGTATAGATGGACTAATAGAACAAGTCCCACACACTGCTAGAAGCCCAAATATTTTTACAGAGCTAGATGCAGAAAAATATTATATTCAATTTGCAACCTGATGGAGGTCAGTATAGATGGACTAATAGAACAAGTCCCACACACTGCTAGAAGGCCAAATATTTTTTCAGAGCTGGATGCAGAAAAATTTTATATTCAGTTTGCAACCTGATGGAGGTCAGTATAGATGGACTAATAGAACAAGTCCCACACACTGCTAGAAGCCCAAATATTTTTTCAGAGCTAGATGCAGAAAAATATTATATTCAATTTGCAACCTGATGGAGGTCAGTATAGATGGACTAATAGAACAAGTCCCACACACTGCTAAAAGGCCAAATATTTTTTCAGAGCTAGATGCAGAAAAATATTATATTCAATTTGCAACCTGATGGAGGTCAGTATAGATGGACTAATAGAACAAGTCCCACACACTGCTAGAAGGCCAAATATTTTTTCAGAGCTAGATGCAGAAAAATATTATATTCAATTTGCAACCTGATGGAGGTCAGTATAGATGGACTAATAGAACAAGTCCCACACACAGCTAGAAGCCAAAATATTTTTTCAGAGGTAGATGCAGAAAAAAATTATATTCAATTTGCCACGTGATGGAGGTCAGTATAGATGGACTAATAGAACAAGTCCCACACACTGCTAGAAGCCAAAATATTTTTACAGAGCTAGATGCAGAAAAATATTATATTCAATTTGCAACCTGATGGAGGTCAGTATAGATGCACTAATAGAACAAGTCCCACACACAGCTAGAAGCCCAAATATTTTTTCAGAGCTAGATGCAGAAAAATATTATATTCAATTTGCAACCTGATGGAGGTCAGTATATATGGACTAATAGGACAAGTCCCACACACAGCTAGAAGCCCAAATATTTTTTCAGAGCTAGATGCAGAAAAATATTATATTCAATTTGCAACCTGATGGAGGTCAGTATAGATGGACTAATAGAACAAGTCCCACACACTGCTAGAAGGCCAAATATTTTTTCAGAGCTAGATGCAGAAAAATATTATATTCAATTTGCAACCTGATGGAGGTCAGTATAGATGGACTAATAGAGCAAGTCCCACACACTGCTAGAAGGCCAAATATTTTTTCAGAGCTAGATGCAGAAAAATATTATATTCAATTTGCAACCTGATGGAGGTCAGTATAGATGGACTAATAGAACAAGTCCCACACACTGCTAGAAGGCCAAATATTTTTTCAGAGCTAGATGCAGAAAAATATTATATTCAATTTGCAACCTGATGGAGGTCAGTATAGATGGACTAATAGAACAAGTCCCACACACAGCTAGAAGCCAAAATATTTTTTCAGAGGTAGATGCAGAAAAAAATTATATTCAATTTGCCACGTGATGGAGGTCAGTATAGATGGACTAATAGAACAAGTCCCACACACTGCTAGAAGCCAAAATATTTTTACAGAGCTAGATGCAGAAAAATATTATATTCAATTTGCAACCTGATGGAGGTCAGTATAGATGCACTAATAGAACAAGTCCCACACACAGCTAGAAGCCCAAATATTTTTTCACAGCTAGATGCAGAAAAATATTATATTCAATTTGCAACCTGATGGAGGTCAGTATAGATGGACTAATAGGACAAGTCCCACACACAGCTAGAAGCCCAAATATTTTTTCAGAGCTAGATGCAGAAAAATATTATATTCAATTTGCAACCTGATGGAGGTCAGTATAGATGGACTAATAGAACAAGTCCCACACACTGCTAGAAGGCCAAATATTTTTTCAGAGCTAGATGCAGAAAAATATTATATTCAATTTGCAACCTGATGGAGGTCAGTATAGATGGACTAATAGAACAAGTCCCACACACTGCTAGAAGGCCAAATATTTTTTCTGAGCTAGATGCAGAAAAATATTATATTCAATTTGCAACCTGATGGAGGTCAGTATAGATGGACTAATAGAACAAGTCCCACACACTGCTAGAAGGCCAAATATTTTTTCAGAGCTAGATGCAGAAAAATATTATATTCAATTTGCAACCTGATGGAGGTCAGTTTAGATGGACTAATAGAACAAGTCCCACACACAGCTAGAAGCCAAAATATTTTTTCAGAGGTAGATGCAGAAAAAAATTATATTCAATTTGCCACGTGATGGAGGTCAGTATAGATGGACTAATAGAACAAGTCCCACACACTGCTAGAAGCCCAAATATTTTTACAGAGCTAGATGCGGAAAAATATTATATTCAATTTGCAACCTGATGGAGGCCAGTATAGATGGACTAATAGAACAAGTCCCACACACTGCTAAAAGGCCAAATATTTTTTCAGAGCTAGATGCAGAAAAATTTTATATTCAATTTGCAACCTGATGGAGGCCAGTATAGATGGACTAATAGAACAAGTCCCACACACAGCTAGAAGCCCAAATATTTTTTCAGAGGCAGATGCAGAAAAAAATTATATTCAATTTGCAACCTTATGGATGTCAGTATACATGGACTAATAGAACAAATCCCACACACTGCTAGAAGCCCAAATATTTTTTCAGAGCTAGATGCAGAAAAAAATTATATTCAATTTGCAACCTGATGGACGACAGTATAGATGGACTAATAGAACAAGTCCCACACACAGCTAGAAGGCCAAATATTTTTTCAGAGCTAGATGCAGAAAAATATTATATTCAATTTGCAACCTGATGGAGGTCAGTATAGATGGACTAATAGAATAAGTCTCACACACTGCTAGAAGGCCAAATATTTTTTCAGAGCTAGATGCAGAAAAATATTATATTCAATTTGCAACCTGATGGAGGTCAGTATAGATGGACTAATAGAACAAGTCCCACACACTGCTAGAAGGCCAAATATTTTTTCAGAGCTAGATGCAGAAAAATATTATATTCAACTTGCAACCTGATGGAGGTCAGTATAGATGGACTAATAGAATAAGTCTCACACACTGCTAGAAGGCCAAATATTTTTTCAGAGCTAGATGCAGAAAAATATTATATTCAATTTGCAACCTGATGGAGGTCAGTATAGATGGACTAATAGAACAAGTCCCACACACTGCTAGAAGGCCAAATATTTTTTCAGAGCTAGATGCAGAAAAATATTATATTCAATTTGCAACCTGATGGAGGTCAGTATAGATGGACTAATAGAACAAGTCCCACACACTGCTAGAAGGCCAAATATTTTTTCAGAGCTAGATGCAGAAAAATATTATATTCAACTTGCAACCTGATGGAGGTCAGTATAGATGGACTAATAGAATAAGTCTCACACACTGCTAGAAGGCCAAATATTTTTTCAGAGCTAGATGCAGAAAAATATTATATTCAATTTGCAACCTGATGGAGGTCAGTATAGATGGACTAATAGAACAAGTCCCACACACTGCTAGAAGGCCAAATATTTTTTCAGAGCTAGATGCAGAAAAAAATTATATTCAATTTGCAACCTGATGGAGGTCAGTATAGCTGGACTAATAGAACAAGTCCCACACACTGCTAGAAGGCCAAATATTTTTTCAGAGCTAGATGCAGAAAAATATTATATTCAATTTGCAACCTGATGGAGGTCAGTATAGATGGACTAATAGAATAAGTCCCACACACTGCTAGAAGGCCAAATATTTTTTCAGAGCTAGATGCAGAAAAATATTATATTCAATTTGCAACCTGATGGAGGTCAGTATAGATGGACTAATAGAATAAGTCACACACACTGCTAGAAGGCCAAATATTTTTTCAGAGCTAGATGCAGAAAAATATTATATTCAATTTGCAACCTGATGGAGGTCAGTATAGATGGACTAATAGAACAAGTCCCACACACTGCTAGAAGGTCAAATATTTTTTCAGAGCTAGATGCAGAAAAAAAATATAATCAATTTGCAACCTGATGGAGGTCAGTATAGATGGACTAATAGAACAAGTCCCACACACAGCTAGAAGCCCAAATATTTTTTCAGAGGCAGATGCAGAAAAAAATTATATTCAATTTGCAACCTTATGGATGTCAGTATAGATGGACTAATAGAACAAATCCCACACACTGCTAGAAGCCCAAATATTTTTTCAGAGCTAGATGCAGAAAAAAATTATATTCAATTTGCAACCTGATGGAGGACAGTATAGATGGACTAATAGAACAAGTCCCACACACAGCTAGAAGGCCAAATATTTTTTCAGAGCTAGATGCAGAAAAATATTATATTAAATTTGAAACCTGATGGAGGTCAGTATAGATGCACTAATAGAACAAGTCCCACACACAGCTAGAAGGCCAAATATTTTTTCAGAGCTAGATGCAGAAAAATATTATATTCAATTTGCAACCTGATGGAGGTCAGTATAGATGGACTAATAGAATAAGTCTCACACACTGCTAGAAGGCCAAATATTTTTTCAGAGCTAGATGCAGAAAAATATTATATTCAATTTGCAACCTGATGGAGGTCAGTATAGATGGACTAATAGAACAAGTCCCACACACTGCTAGAAGGCCAAATATTTTTTCAGAGCTAGATGCAGAAAAATATTATATTCAACTTGCAACCTGATGGAGGTCAGTATAGATGGACTAATAGAATAAGTCTCACACACTGCTAGAAGGCCAAATATTTTTTCAGAGCTAGATGCAGAAAAATATTATATTCAATTTGCAACCTGATGGAGGTCAGTATAGATGGACTAATAGAACAAGTCCCACACACTGCTAGAAGGCCAAATATTTTTTCAGAGCTAGATGCAGAAAAAAATTATATTCAATTTGCAACCTGATGGAGGTCAGTATAGATGGACTAATAGAACAAGTCCCACACACAGCTAGAAGCCCAAATATTTTTTCAGAGGTAGATGCAGAAAAAAATTATATTCAATTTGCAACCTTATGGAGGTCAGTATAGATGGACTAATAGAACAAGACCCACACACTGCTAGAAGGCCAAATATTTTTTCAGAGCTAGATGCAGAAAAAAATTATATTCAATTTGCAACCTGATGGAGGTTACTATAGATGGACTAATAGAACAAGTCCCACACACTGCTAGAAGCCCAAATATTTTTTCAGAGCTAGATGCAGAAAAATATTATATTCAATTTGCAACCTGATGGAGGTCAGTATAGATGGACTAATAGAACAAGTCCCACACACTGCTAGAAGGCCAAATATTTTTTCAGAGCTAGATGCAGAAAAATATTACATTCAATTTGCAACCTGATGGAGGTCAGTATAGATGGACTAATAGAATAAGTCACACACACTGCTAGAAGGCCAAATATTTTTTCAGAGCTAGATGCAGAAAAATATTATATTCAATTTGCAACCTGATTTAGGTCAGTATAGATGAACTAATAGAACAAGTCCCACATACTGCTAGAAGGCCAAATATTTTTTCAGAGCTAGATGCAGAAAAAAATTATATTCAATTTGCAACCTGATGGAGGTCAGTATAGATGGACTACTAGATCAAGACCCACACACAGCTAGAAGCCCAAATATTTTTTCAGAGGTAGATGCAGAAAAAAATTATATTCAATTTGCAACCTTATGGAGGTCAGTATAGATGGACTAATAGAACAAGTCCCACACACTGCTAGAAGCACAAATATTTTTTCAGAGCTAGATGCAGAAAGAAATTATATTCAATTTGCAACCTGATGGAGGTCAGTATAGATGGACTAATAGAACAAGTCCCACACACTGCTAGAAGGCCAAATATTTTTTCAGAGCTAGATGCAGAAAAAAATTATATTCAGTTTGCAACCTGATGGATGTCAGTATAGATGGACTAATAGAACAAGTCCCACACACTGCTAGAAGGCCAAATATTTTTTCAGAGCTAGATGCAGAAAAATATTATATTCAGTTTGCAACCTGATGGAGGTCAGTATAGATGGACTAATAGAACAAGTCCCACACACAACTAAAAGCCCAAATATTTTTTCAGAGCTAGATGCAGAAAAATATTATATTCAATTTGCAACCTGATGGAGGTCAGTATAGATGGAGTAATAGAACAAGTCCCACACACTGCTAGAAGGCCAAATATTTTTTCAGAGCTAGATGCAGAAAAATATTATATTCAATTTGCAACCTGATGGAGGTCAGTATAGATGGACTAATAGAACAAGTCCCACACACTGCTAGAAGGCCAAATATTTTTCAGAGCTAGATGCAGAAAAATATTACATTCAATTTGCAACCTGATGGAGGTCAGTATAGATGGACTAATAGAACAAGTCCCACACACAGCTAGAAGCCAAAATATTTTTTCAGAGGTAGATGCAGAAAAAAATTATATTCAATTTGCCACGTGATGGAGGTCAGTATAGATGGACTAATAGAAAAAATCCCACACACTGCTAGAAGCCCAAATATTTTTACAGAGCTAGATGCAGAAAAATATTATATTCAATTTGCAACCTGATGGAGGTCAGTATAGATGGACTAATAAAACAAGTCCCACACACTGCTAGAAGGCCAAATATTTTTTCAGAGCTAAATGCAGAAAAATTTTATATTCAGTTTGCAACCTGATGGAGGTCAGTATAGATGGACTAATAGAACAAGTCCCACACACTGCTAGAAGACCAAATATTTTTTCAGAGCTAGATGCAGAAAAATATTATATTCAATTTGCAACCTGATGGAGGTCAGTATAGCTGGACTAATAGAACAAGTCCCACACACTGCTAGAAGGCCAAATATTTTTTCAGAGCTAGATGCAGAAAAATATTATATTCAATTTGCAACCTGATGGAGGTCAGTATAGATGGACTAATAGAACAAGTCCCACACACAGCTAAAAGCCCAAATATTTTTTCAGAGATAGATGCAGAAAAAAATTATATTCAATTTGCAACCTGATGGAGGTCAGTATAGATGGACTAATAGAACAAGTCCCGCACACTGCTAGATGCCCAAATATTTTTTCAGAGCTAGATGCAGAAAAATATTATATTCAATTTGCAACCTGATGGAGGTCAGTATAGATGGACTAATAGAACAAGTCCCACACACAGCTAGAAGCCCAAATATTTTTTCAGAGGTAGATGCAGAAAAAAATTATATTCAATTTGCAACCTAATGGAGGTCAGTATAGATTGACTAATAGAACAAGTCCCACACACTGCTAGAAGGCCAAATATTTTTTCAGAGCTAGATGCAGAAAAATATTATATTCAATTTGCAACCTGATGGAGGTCAGTATAGATGGACTAATAGAACAAGTCCCGCACACTGCTAGATGCCCAAATATTTTTTCAGAGCTAGATGCAGAAAAATATTATACTCAATTTGCAACCTGATGGAGGTCAGTATAGATGGACTAATAGAACAAGTCCCACACACTGCTAGAAGGCCAAATATTTTTTCAGAGCTAGATGCAGAAAAATATTATATTCAATTTGCAACCTGATGGAGGTCAGTATAGATGGACTAATAGAACAAGTCCACACACAGCTAGAAGCCCAAATATTTTTTCAGAGGTAGATGCAGAAAAAAATTATATTCAATTTGCAACCTGATGGAGTTCAGTATAGATGGACTAATAGAACAAGTCCCACACACTGCTAGAAGGCCAAATATTTTTTCAGAGGTAGATGCAGAAAAAAATTATATTCAGTTTGCAACCTGATGGAGGTCAGTATAGATGGACTAATAGAACAAGTCCCACACACTGCTAGAAGGCCAAATATTTTTTCAGAGCTAGATGCAGAAAAATATTATATTCAATTTGCAACCTGATGGAGGTCAGTATAGATGGACTAATAGAACAAGTCCCACACACTGCTAGAAGGCCAATTATTTTTTCAGAGCTAGATGCAGAAAAATGTTATATTCAATTTGCAACCTGATGGAGGTCAGTATAGATGGACTATTAGAACAAGTCCCACACACTGCTAGAAGGCCAAATATTTTTTCAGAGCTAGATGCAGAAAAATATTATATTCAATTTGCAACCTGATGGAGGTCAGTATAGATGGACTAATAGAACAAGTCCCACACACTGCTAGAAGGCCAAATATTTTTTCAGAGCTAGATGCAGAAAAATATTATATTCAATTTGCAACCTGATGGAGGTCAGTATAGATGGACTAATAGAACAAGTCCCACACACTGCTAGAAGGCCAAATATTTTTCAGAGCTAGATGCAGAAAAATATTATATTCAATTTGCAACCTGATGGAGGTCAGTATAGATGGACTAATAGAACAAGTCCCACACACAGCTAGAAGCCAAAATATTTTTTCAGAGGTAGATGCAGAAAAAAATTATATTCAATTTGCCACGTGATGGAGGTCAGTATAGATGGACTAATAGAACAAGTCCCACACACTGCTAGAAGCCCAAATATTTTTACAGAGCTAGATGCAGAAAAATATTATATTCAATTTGCAACCTGATGGAGGTCAGTATAGATGGACTAATAAAACAAGTCCCACACACTGCTAGAAGGGCAAATATTTTTTCAGAGCTAAATGCAGAAAAATTTTATATTCAGTTTGCAACCTGATGGAGGTCAGTATAGATGGACTAATAGAACAAGTCCCACACACTGCTAGAAGACCAAATATTTTTTCAGAGCTAGATGCAGAAAAATATTATATTCAATTTGCAACCTGATGGAGGTCAGTATAGCTGGACTAATAGAACAAGTCCCACACACTGCTAGAAGGCCAAATATTTTTTCAGAGCTAGATGCAGAAAAATATTATATTCAATTTGCAACCTGATGGAGGTCAGTATAGATGGACTAATAGAACAAGTCCCACACACAGCTAAAAGCCCAAATATTTTTTCAGAGATAGATGCAGAAAAAAATTATATTCAATTTGCAACCTGATGGAGGTCAGTATAGATGGACTAATAGAACAAGTCACGCACACTGCTAGATGCCCAAATATTTTTTCAGAGCTAGATGCAGAAAAATATTATATTCAATTTGCAACCTGATGGAGGTCAGTATAGATTGACTAATACAACAAGTCCCACACACAGCTAGAAGGCCAAATATTTTTTCAGAGCTAGATGCAGAAAAATATTATATTCAATTTGCAACCTGATGGAGGTCAGTATAGATGGACTAATAGAACCAGTCCCACACACAGCTAGAAGCCCAAATATTTTTTCAGAGGTAGATGCAGAAAAATATTATATTCAATTTGCAACCTGATGGAGGTCAGTATAGATGCACTAATAGAACAAGTCCCACACACAGCTAGAAGCCCAAATATTTTTTCAGAGCTAGATGCAGAAAAATATTATATTCAATTTGCAACCTGATGGAGCTCAGTATAGATGGACTAATAGGACAAGTCCCACACACAGCTAGAAGCCCAAATATTTTTTCAGAGCTAGATGCAGAAAAATATTATATTCAATTTGCAACCTGATGGAGGTCAGTATAGATGGACTAATAGAACAAGTCCCACACACTGCTAGAAGGCCAAATATTTTTTCAGAGCTAGATGCAGAAAAATATTATATTCAATTTGCAACCTGATGGAGGTCAGTATAGATGGACTAATAGAACAAGTCCCACACACTGCTAGAAGGCCAAATATTTTTTCAGAGCTAGATGCAGAAAAATATTATATTCAATTAGCAATCTGATGGAGGTCAGTATAGATGGACTAATAGAACAAGTCCCACACACTGCTAGAAGGCCAAATATTTTTTCAGAGCTAGATGCAGAAAAATATTATATTCAATTTTCAACCTGATGGAGGTCAGTATAGATGGACTAATAGAACAAGTCCCACACACAGCTAGAAGCCAAAATATTTTTTCAGAGGTAGATGCAGAAAAAAATTATATTCAATTTGCCACGTGATGGAGGTCAGTATAGATGGACTAATAGAAAAAGTCCCACACACTGCTAGAAGCCAAAATATTTTTACAGAGCTAGATGCAGAAAAATATTATATTCAATTTGCAACCTGATGGAGGTCAGTATAGATGGACTAATAGAACAAGTCCCACACACAGCTAGAAGCCCAAATATTTTGTCAGAGCTAGATGCAGAAAAATATTATATTCAATTTGCAACCTGATGGAGGTCAGTATAGATGGACTAATAGGACAAGTCCCACACACAGCTAGAAGCCCAAATATTTTTTCAGAGCTAGATGCAGAAAAATATTATATTCAATTTGCAACCTGATGGAGGTCAGTATAGATGGACTAATAGAACAAGTCCCACACACTGCTAGAAGGCCAAATATTTTTTCAGAGCTAGATGCAGAAAAATATTATATTCAATTTGCAACCTGATGGAGGTCAGTATAGATGGACTAATAGAACAAGTCCCACACACTGCTAGAAGGCCAAATATTTTTTCAGAGCTAGATGCAGAAAAATATTATATTCAATTTGCAACCTGATGGAGGTCAGTATAGATGGACTAATAGAACAAGTCCCACACACTGCTAGAAGGCCAAATATTTTTTCAGAGCTAGATGCAGAAAAATATTATATTCAATTTGCAACCTGATGGAGGTCAGTATAGATGGACTAATAGAACAAGTCCCACACACAGCTAGAAGCCAAAATATTTTTTCAGAGGTAGATGCAGAAAAAAATTATATTCAATTTGCCACGTGATGGAGGTTAGTATAGATGGACTAATAGAACAAGTCCCACACACTGCTAGAAGCCCAAATATTTTTACAGAGCTAGATGCAGAAAAATATTATATTCAGTTTGCAACCTGATGGAGGTCAGTATAGATGGACTAATAGAACAAGTCCCACACACTGCTAGAAGACCAAATATTTTTTCAGAGGTAGATGCAGAAAAAAATTATATTCAATTTGCCACGTGATGGAGGTTAGTATAGATGGACTAATAGAACAAGTCCCACACACTGCTAGAAGCCCAAATATTTTTACAGAGCTAGATGCAGAAAAATATTATATTCAATTTGCAACCTGATGGAGGTCAGTATAGATGGACTAATAGAACAAGTCCCACACACTGCTAGAAGACCAAATATTTTTTCAGAGCTAGATGCAGAAAAATTTTATATTCAGTTTGCAACCTGATGGAGGTCAGTATAGATGGAATAATAGAACAAGTCCCACACACTGCTAGAAGCCCAAATATTTTTTCAGAGCTAGATGCAGAAAAATATTATATTCAATTTGCAACCTGATGGAGGTCAGTATAGATGGACTAATAGAACAAGTCCCACACACTGCTAGAAGGCCAAATATTTTTACAGAGCTAGATGCAGAAAAATATTATATTCAATTTGCAACCTGATGGAGGTCAGTATAGATGGACTAATAGAACAAGTCCCACACACTGCTAGAAGGCCAAATATTTTTTCAGAGCTAGATGCAGAAAAATATTATATTCAATTTGCAACCTGATGGAGGTCAGTATAGATGGACTAATAGAACAAGTCCCACACACAGCTAGAAGCCAAAATATTTTTTCAGAGGTAGATGCAGAAAAATATTATATTCAATTTGCAACCTGATGGAGGTCAGTATAGATGGACTAATAGAACAAGTCCCACACACTGCTAGAAGGCCAAATATTTTTTCAGAGCTAGATGCAGAAAAATATTATATTCAATTTGCAACCTGATGGAGGTCAGTATAGATGGACTAATAGAACAAGTCCCACACACTGCTAGAAGGCCAAATATTTTTTCAGAGCTAGATGCAGAAAAATATTATATTCAATTTGCAACCTGATGGAGGTCAGTATAGATGGACTAATAGAACAAGTCCCACACACTGCTAGAAGGCCAAATATTTTTTCTGAGCTAGATGCAGAAAAATATTATATTCAATTTGCAACCTGATGGAGGTCAGTATAGATGGACTAATAGAACAAGTCCCACACACTGCTAGAAGGCCAAATATTTTTTCAGAGCTAGATGCAGAAAAATATTATATTCAATTTGCAACCTGATGGAGGTCAGTTTAGATGGACTAATAGAACAAGTCCCACACACAGCTAGAAGCCAAAATATTTTTTCAGAGGTAGATGCAGAAAAAAATTATATTCAATTTGCCACGTGATGGAGGTCAGTATAGATGGACTAATAGAACAAGTCCCACACACTGCTAGAAGCCCAAATATTTTTACAGAGCTAGATGCGGAAAAATATTATATTCAATTTGCAACCTGATGGAGGCCAGTATAGATGGACTAATAGAACAAGTCCCACACACTGCTAAAAGGCCAAATATTTTTTCAGAGCTAGATGCAGAAAAATTTTATATTCAGTTTGCAACCTGATGGAGGTCAGTATAGATGGACTAATAGAACAAGTCCCACACACTGCTAGAAGCCCAAATATTTTTTCAGAGCTAGAAGCAGAAAAATATTATATTCAATTTGCAACCTGATGGAGGTCAGTATAGCTGGACTAATAGAACAAGTCCCACACACTGCTAGAAGGCCAAATATTTTTTCAGAGCTAGATGCAGAAAAATATTATATTCAATTTGCAACCTGATGGAGGTCAGTATAGATGGACTAATAGAATAAGTCACACACACTCCTAGAAGGCCAAATATTTTTTCAGAGCTAGATGCAGAAAAATATTATATTCAATTTGCAACCTGATGGAGGTCAGTATAGATGGACTAATAGAACAAGTCCCACACACTGCTAGAAGGTCAAATATTTTTTCAGAGCTAGATGCAGAAAAAAAATATAATCAATTTGCAACCTGATGGAGGTCAGTATAGATGGACTAATAGAACAAGTCCCACACACAGCTAGAAGCCCAAATATTTTTTCAGAGGCAGATGCAGAAAAAAATTATATTCAATTTGCAACCTGATGGATGTCAGTATAGATGGACTAATAGAACCAATCCCACACACTGCTAGAAGCCCAAATATTTTTTCAGAGCTAGATGCAGAAAAAAATTATATACAATTTGCAACCTGATGGAGGACAGTATAGATGGACTAATAGAACAAGTCCCACACACAGCTAGAAGGCCAAATATTTTTTCAGAGCTAGATGCAGAAAAATATTATATTCAATTTGCAACCTGATGGAGGTCAGTATAGATGCACTAATAGAACAAGTCCCACACACAGCTAGAAGGCCAAATATTTTTTCAGAGCTAGATGCAGAAAAATATTATATTCAATTTGCAACCTGATGGAGGTCAGTATAGATGGGCTAATAGAATAAGTCTCACACACTGCTAGAAGGCCAAATATTTTTTCAGAGCTAGATGCAGAAAAATATTATATTCAATTTGCAACCTGATGGAGGTCAGTATAGATGGACTAATAGAACAAGTCCCACACACTGCTAGAAGGCCAAATATTTTTTCAGAGCTAGATGCAGAAAAATATTATATTCAACTTGCAACCTGATGGAGGTCAGTATAGATGGACTAATAGAATAAGTCTCACACACTGCTAGAAGGCCAAATATTTTTTCAGAGCTAGATGCAGAAAAATATTATATTCAATTTGCAACCTGATGGAGGTCAGTATAGATGGACTAATAGAACAAGTCCCACACACTGCTAGAAGGCCAAATATTTTTTCAGAGCTAGATGCAGAAAAAAATTATATTCAATTTGCAACCTGATGGAGGTCAGTTTAGATGGACTAATAGAACAAGTCCCACACACAGCTAGAAGCCCAAATATTTTTTCAGAGGTAGATGCAGAAAAAAATTATATTCAATTTGCAACCTTATGGAGGTCAGTATAGATGGACTAATAGAACAAGACCCACACACTGCTAGAAGGCCAAATATTTTTTCAGAGCTAGATGCAGAAAAAAATTATATTCAATTTGCAACCTGATGGAGGTTACTATTGATGGACTAATAGAACAAGTCCCACACACTGCTAGAAGCCCAAATATTTTTTCAGAGCTAGATGCAGAAAAATATTATATTCAATTTGCAACCTGATGGAGGTCAGTGTAGATGGACTAATAGAACAAGTCCCACACACTGCTAGAAGGCCAAATATTTTTTCAGAGCTAGATGCAGAAAAATATTACATTCAATTTGCAACCTGATGGAGGTCAGTATAGATGGACTAATAGAATAAGTCACACACACTGCTAGAAGGCCAAATATTTTTTCAGAGCTAGATGCAGAAAAATATTATATTCAATTTGCAACCTGATTTAGGTCAGTATAGATGAACTAATAGAACAAGTCCCACACACTGCTAGAAGGCCAAATATTTTTTCAGAGCTAGATGCAGAAAAAAATTATATTCAATTTGCAACCTGATGGAGGTCAGTATAGATGGACTACTAGATCAAGTCCCACACACAGCTAGAAGCCCAAATATTTTTTCAGAGCTAGATGCAGAAAAATATTATATTCAGTTTGCAACCTGATGGAGGTCAGTATAGATGGACTAATAGAACAAGTCCCACACACAACTAAAAGCCCAAATATTTTTTCAGAGCTAGATGCAGAAAAATATTATATTCAATTTGCAACCTGATGGAGGTCAGTATAGATGGACTAATAGAACAAGTCCCACACACTGCTAGAAGGCCAAATATTTTTTCAGAGCTAGATGCAGAAAAATATTATATTCAATTTGCAACCTGATGGAGGTCAGTATAGATGGACTAATAGAACAAGTCCCACACACTGCTAGAAGGCCAAATATTTTTCAGAGCTAGATGCAGAAAAATATTACATTCAATTTGCAACCTGATGGAGGTCAGTATAGATGGACTAATAGAATAAGTCACACACACTGCTAGAAGGCCAAATATTTTTTCAGAGCTAGATGCAGAAAAATATTATATTCAATTTGCAACCTGATTTAGGTCAGTATAGATGAACTAATAGAACAAGTCCCACACACTGCTAGAAGGCCAAATATTTTTTCAGAGCTAGATGCAGAAAAAAATTATATTCAATTTGCAACCTGATGGAGGTCAGTATAGATGGACTAATAGAACAAGTCCCACACACAGCTAGAAGCCCAAATATTTTTTCAGAGCTAGATGCAGAAAAATATTATATTCAATTTGCAACCTGATGGAGGTCAGTATAGATGGACTAATAGAACAAGTCCCACACACTGCTAAAAGGCCAAATATTTTTTCAGAGCTAGATGCAGAAAAAAATTATATTCAATTTGCAACCTGATGGAGGTCAGTATAGATGGACTAATAGAACAAGTCCCACACACTGCTAGAAGGCCAAATATTTTATCAGAGCTAGATGCAGAAAAAAATTATATTCAATTTGCAACCTGATGGAGGTCAGTATAGATGGACTAATAGAACAAGTCCCACACACTGCTAGAAGGCCAAATATTTTTTCAGAGGTAGATGCAGAAAAAAATTATATTCAATTTGCAACCTGATGGAGGTCAGTATAGATGGACTAATAGAACAAGTCCCACAAACTGCTAGAAGGCCAAATATTTTTTCAGAGCTAGATGCAGAAAAATATTATATTCAATTTGCAACCTGATGGAGGTCAGTATAGATGGACTAATAGAACAAGTCCCACACACAGCTAGAAGCCCAAATATTTTTTCAGAGGTAGATGCAGAAAAAAATTATATTCAATTTGCAACCTGATGGAGGTCAGTATAGATGGACTAATAGAACAAGTCCCACACACTGCTACAAGCCCAAATATTTTTTCAGAGCTAGATGCAAAAAAAAATTATATTCAATTTGCAACCTGATGGAGGACAGTATAGATGGACTAATAGAACAAGTCCCACACACAGCTAGAAGGCCAAATATTTTTTCAGAGCTAGATGCAGAAAAATATTATATTCAATTTGTAACCTGATGGAGGTCAGTATAGATGGACTAATAGAACAAGTCCCACACACAGCTAGAAGGCCAAATATTTTTTCAGAGCTAGATGCAGAAAAATATTATATTCAATTTGCAACCTGATGGAGGTCAGTATAGATGGACTAATAGAATAAGTCTCACACACTGCTAGAAGGCCAAATATTTTTTCAGAGCTAGATGCAGAAAAATATTATATTCAATTTGCAACCTGATGGAGGTCAGTATAGATGGACTAATAGAACAAGTCCCACACACAGCTAGAAGCCCAAATATTTTTTCAGAGGTAGATGCAGAAAAAAATTATATTCAATTTGCAACCTGATGGAGGTCAGTATAGATGGACTAATAGAACAAGTCCCACACACTGCTACAAGCCCAAATATTTTTTCAGAGCTAGATGCAAAAAAAAATTATATTCAATTTGCAACCTGATGGAGGTCAGTATAGATGGACTACTAGAACAAGTCCCACACACAGCTAGAAGCCCAAATATTTTTTCAGATGTAGATGCAGAAAAAAATTATATTCAATTTGCAACCTTATGGAGGTCAGTATAGATGGACTAATAGAACAAGTCCCACACACTGCTAGAAGCCCAAATATTTTTTCAGAGCCAGATGCAGAAAGAAATTATATTCAATTTGCAACCTGATGTAGGTCAGTATAGATGGACTAATAGAACAAGTCCCACACACTGCTAGAAGGCCAAATATTTTTTCAGAGCTAGATGCAGAAAAAAATTATATTCAGTTTGCAACCTGATGGATGTCAGTATAGATGGACTAATAGAACAAGTCCCACACACTGCTAGAAGGCCAAATATTTTTTCAGAGCTAGATGCAGAAAAATATTATATTCAGTTTGCAACCTGATGGAGGTCAGTATAGATGGACTAATAGAACAAGTCCCACACACAACTAAAAGCCCAAATATTTTTTCAGAGCTAGATGCAGAAAAATATTATATTCAATTTGCAACCTGATGGAGGTCAGTATAGATGGACTAATAGAACAAGTCCCACACACTGCTAGAAGGCCAAATATTTTTTCAGAGCTAGATGCAGAAAAATATTATATTCAATTTGCAACCTGATGGAGGTCAGTATAGATGGACTAATAGAACAAGTCCCACACACTGCTAGAAGGCCAAATATTTTTCAGAGCTAGATGCAGAAAAATATTACATTCAATTTGCAACCTGATGGAGGTCAGTATAGATGGACTAATAGAATAAGTCACACACACTGCTAGAAGGCCAAATATTTTTTCAGAGCTAGATGCAGAAAAATATTATATTCAATTTGCAACCTGATTTAGGTCAGTATAGATGAACTAATAGAACAAGTCCCACACACTGCTAGAAGGCCAAATATTTTTTCAGAGCTAGATGCAGAACAAAATTATATTCAATTTGCAACCTTATGGAGGTCTTTATAGATGGACTAATAGAACAAGTCCCACACACTGCTAGAAGCCCAAATATTTTTTCAGAGGTAGATACAGAAAAAAATTATATTCAATTTGCAACCTGATGGTGGTCAGTATAGATGGACTAATAGAACAAGTCCCACACACTGCTAGAAGTCCAAATATTTTTTCAGAGCTAGATGCAGAAAAAAATGATATTCAATTTGCAACCTGATGGAGGTCAGTATAGATGAACTAATAGAACAAGTCCCACACACTGCTTGAAGGCCAAATATTCTTTCAGAGCTAGATGCAGAAAAATATTATATTCAGTTTGCAACCTGATGGAGGTCAGTATAGATGGACTAATAGAACAAGTCCCACACACTGCTAGATGGCCAAATATTCTTTCAGAGCTAGATGCAGAAAAATATTATATTCAGTTTGCAACCTGATGGAGGTCAGTATAGATGGACTAATAGAACAAGTCCCACACACAGCTAGAAGCCCAAATATTTTTTCAGAGCTAGATGCAGAAAAATATTATATTCAATTTGCAACCTGATGGAGGTCAGTATAGATGGACTAATAGAACAAGTCCCACACACTGCTAGAAGGCCAAATATTTTTTCAGAGCTAGATGCAGAAAAAAATTATATTCAATTTGCAACCTGATGGAGGTCAGTATAGATGGACTAATAGAACAAGTCCCACACACTGCTAGAAGGCCAAATATTTTTTCAGAGCTAGATGCAGAAAAAAATTATATTCAATTTGCAACCTGATGGAGGTCAGTATAGATGGACTAATAGAACAAGTCCCACACACTGCTAGAAGGCCAAATATTTTTTCAGAGGTAGATGCAGAAAAATATTATATTCAATTTGCAACCTGATGGAGGTCAGTATAGATGGACTAATAGAACAAGTCCCACACACTGCTAGAAGGCCAAATATTTTTTCAGAGGTTGATGCAGAAAAATATTATATTCAATTTGCAACCTGATGGAGGTCAGTATAGATGGACTAATAGAACAAGTCCCACACACTGCTAGAAGCCCAAATATTTTTTCAGTGCTAGATGCAGAAAAATATTATATTCAATTTGCAGCCTGATGGAGGTCAGTATGGATGGACTAATAGAACAAGTCCCACACACTGCTAGAAGGCCAAATATTTTTTCAGAGCTAGATGCAAAAAAATATTATATTCAATTTGCAACCTGATGGAGGTCAGTATAGATGGACTAATAGAACAAGTCCCACACACTGCTAGAAGGCCAAATATTTTTTCAGAGCTAGATGCAGAAAAATATTATATTCAATTTGCAACCTGATGGAGGTCACTATAGATGGACTAATAGAACAAGTCCCACACACTGCTAGAAGGCAAAATATTTTTTCAGAGCTAGATGCAGAAAAAAATTATATTCAATTTGCAACCTTATGGCGGTCAGTATAGATGGACTAATAGAATGATGCTATGCCCAAAAGGTTTTACTTCACTAGGTGCAGTAAAAAAATTGGTATTCTATACACAGGTGATGTAGCTTGCAACACAGATAGGCTACTCCACTGACTAACACACTCTGCAATAGGCCAAAAAGGATTAGCTTTGCTAGATTTAGCCAAATGCTGTGAAAAGAACTTGCACAGCACTGGCACAGACCTGCCTGGCAAAAACTGATAGGAACTGATGTAACTTAGTCCTGAAAAGGACTGCAATTACAATTAGTCTTTACTCCGAACCTATCTATTTAAGAGCACAGACCTGCCTTATAAAAGTCATAGGAAATGCTGTAACCTAGTCCTTAAAAGGACTGAAATCACAACTCTTCCCTACTCCCAAGCTATCTGTAGATTTTTGCGAAAATTGGTTTGAAATTAACAAGGTATAGCGCACACAGCAACAGCGGTGCCATGTAACACGCAGCTGCAGCAGTGAGAAAATGGTGGCGACGGGGAAAATGGCTGGGTCTTATAGGGCAAGGACATGTGACATACACTGCCAATGACACATGCCCTTGCTTGTGTGAAAAAAAGCACTTCGCTCCGCGTGTGCGCTGCTGATAGGCTGACAGACTGCACCTCCCCACTGTAAATGCGGGAAAGAGAATAAAAAAATGGAGATCTTCATTATTCCTGCAGAGATCCATCCCCTGCCCCTCCCCCCGCCCCGCTGTACACTCACACTGCGTATTAACATTAATTTTCATCATTACTGAGAAAAAATCCAGTTATGATTTTTGTGCATGAACAGTTATCGAACATAACCTCGAACAGACGAATTTTTTTCAAATCGTTCGTGTTCGCCGAACGGCTCGAACACCGCCCAAAACAGCTCGAATTTGAGATTGGCGAACAGTTCAAGTCGAACACCGCTCATCTCTAGTCACCACTCACCTAACTAAAATATTGAACTGGTCTCTCATCCGAAATCTTTCCCTCCTTCAAATAAGTCAGCATGCTAGATATCGGTCTCTAATCTCCTCTTCATTTCTAAACTTCTGGAACACTTGGTCCTCTCCCATCTAATCCACTATCTCTGAGATAATGCTCTTCTTGACTCTTCACAAACCGGTTTCCGCTTACACTCTACTGAAACTGCCCTCACTACTTTCTTCTGTTATTAATGTGATACAGTAGGGGACTTCACACTAGAGAACATCTCAGGGTGCCAAGGGAGGGTGGTTTACTGAGATCGAGGGGGGTTGGCGATACCAGAAAAACTGTTAGTGAAGGTGTTAGTGAAGGTGAGGAACAAATGGAAGAGGAACAGGTGATGGGCGAGCAACAGTCAGAACATGAAGAGGATAATCATCCCCTCTCTGTTCGTGTTTGGTGGGAGGGGACGGATGAAACAAGCATCAGAATTACCCAGCCACCAAGACAGCATGGGCTTGAACCTCATGAAAGAGGCCGACATGTGAGTGCATTCTTGCTGCACTATCTGCAACATGATCACCATATAGTTATGATTCGAAATAGTGCTGACGATTGGGTTGCCACTATGTTAGATCCACATTATAAGAGTAAATTTTGCTTCCAGCCCTGGAAACTGACCCGTGAATGCTGGAGTGTCGAAACACGCTTTTACACAACCTTAACATATGTTTTCCCCAAGCCAGCAGTGATGCATACAGAGTTCATCGCAGCTCTACACTTCCAACTTCCGGCACATCAATCAGTCAACGCCAAAATATTAGCAGCAGCAGTAGTGTAAGTGGCAGAAGCAGTTTATGTGAGTCCTTTCACACATTTTTTAGACCAGCTCATGCACCTGCACAACAGAGTACAAGTCTGACATGTGGTGAACGACTGGAGAGGATGGTGCACTCCTGATTGAGTCTCCATCTGCTGGGTTTGGCTGTAGTGGAAGAGATTTTGGTTCCTAATTCTACAATTTCTACTGTAGTGAAATTAATGCCACTTTGCTGGTGTCTGCCACAAAAATTCTGGAAATGTGGAGAATCCTTATTGATTGTAACGGGCCTGGGAGGTGGAACCTCTGAGCAACTATACAAAGGGGCAGTCCTTGTAAGGAAGTGGGTGGCTCCAGGGCCGGCTCCAGGTTTTTCTGGGCCCCGGGCGAAAGAGTCTCAGTGGGCCCTTTTAACACATACACGATTCATGATGCACAGATACGGCGGAGAAATAAATAAATATATATATATATATATATATATATTTATTTATTTATTACACATGGCCCAGCCTGCCCCCTCATCCTTCACATACGCAGACATATGCACACGCACACACGGTACGCAGACATATGCGTGCGCACACACGGTACGCAGACATATGCGTGCGCACACACGGTACGCAGATATGCACGCGCACACACGGTACGCAGACATGCGCGCGCACACACGGTACGCAGACATATGCGCGCGCACACACGGTACGCAGACATAGGTGCGCGCACACACAGTACGCAGACATAGGCGCGCGCACACACGGTACGCAGACATAGGCGCGCGCACACATGGTACGCAGACATATGCGTGCGCACACACGGTACGCAGACATGCGCGCGCACACACGGTACGCAGACATATGCGCGCGCACACACGGTACGCAGACATAGGCGCGCGCACACACGGTACGCAACCATAGGCGCGCGCACACACGGTACGCAGACATAGGCGCGCGCACACACGGTGCGCAGACACAGGCACGCGCACACACGGTACGCAGACATATGCGCGCACACACGGTACGCAGACATATGCGCGCGCACACACGGTACGCAGACATATGCGCGCGCACACACGGTACGCAGACATATGCGCGCGCACACACGGTACGCAGACATATGTACACATACAGACATACACATAGATAAAACAGACAAATATATATACACAGTCATATACACTGACATTCACATACATGCACTCACACAGACCCATTACTAATATTTTTAATATGGGGATTGGGGAAGCCTCACTCACCTGTCCCCGGTCCAGTGTCCTGTCCAGCAGCTCCTCGGGTATGGGGCAGTGCAGGGCCCCCGGCGTGTCACAGACTTCATGGCCCTGGAACATCAGAGGGGCCCACTTGCGGTCGGGTCCAGGCCCCTCCCGCCCATCTGTGCAGGACCTCCGCTCCGACGGTGTTTGATTGCCGGCACTCCCCCAGACATGGCCGCGCGCTGTGCGGCTGTGTCTGCTAGTAATGACGCGGCAGGAGCGACACACAAGCACAATTAAAGGTGCAGTGCCGTCGACCCTGCCGTGTCATTACTAGCAGACACAGCCGGACAGCGTGCGGCCATGTCTGGGGGAAGTGCCGGCAATCAAGCAGCGCCTGCGTCCCTGAACAGGTGCCGAGGAAGCAGCCAGGGCCCCGACAGTGAGTGGGCGGGTGGGTGTGTGGGCCCGGCCCCGACAGTGTGTGGGCGGGTGGGTGTGTGGGCCCGGCCCCGACAGTGAGTGGGTGGGTGGGTGTGTGGGCCCGGCCCCGACAGTGAGTGGGCGGGTGGGTGTGTGGGCCCGGCCCCGACAGTGTGTGGGCCCGGCCCCGACAGTGAGTGGGCGGGTGGGTGTGTGGGCCCGGGCCCCGACAGTGAGTGGGCGGCTGGGCCCCTCTGATTTTCCAGGGCCCCGGCACTTGCCCGGGTACGCCGGGTGCTGACGCCGGCCCTGGGTGGCTCCCAGGGAAGGCGGGCAGGTAGTCACGGCAAGTGACAGGGACAGTCTCTGGGTAGAAGGGCAGGAGGTCACGGCAAGTGACGGGGACAGTCTCTGGGTAGAAGGTCAGGAGGTCACGGCAAGTGACGGGGACAGTCTCTTGACAGGCGGATGGTCACGGCAAGTGACAGCAGGATAAGAGTCTCTAGACCGGCAGGTGGTCACGGCAAGTGACAGCAGGGAAAGAGTCTCTAGATAGGCTAGCAGGCAGGTAGCAGGTGAGCGCTCCCAGGTGAGCGGGCAAGAGTCTCTGGACAGGCAGGTGGTCACGGCAAGTGACGGCAGAGCCTCCAGGTAGGCTAGCAGGCAGGTAGCAGGTGAGCGCTCCCAGGAGAGCGGGCAGGCAGATCCATAGACAGACTGACAGGTGTTGGAAGGCAGACTGTTGGACCGCAGGAATGCAAGCAGATAGACAGGAATCAGGTAGGTATCAAGCAGAGATCTGGCAGGTAACTGGCAGGTATCTGGTAACGGGACCTGAGGGCTGAAGCAGAGTTGAAAGGCTTTGCAACAACATTGCTCGGGCACCTCCATTTTGGAGGAGGTGCCTTATATATGGTGAGATCCTCCGGCCATTGGCTGGGGACTCCTTAGGACGGCGCGCGCGGCCCCTTCAAGAGAGGAGGAGCGCGCGCGCCCTAAGCACAGTGGCCGGGAAGCAGCGCGCGCTGCCAGCAGAGCAGGAGGAAGACGCCGGGCACGGAGCGGAGAGGTGAGGGGAACGGCCGACGCTACAGTACCCCCCCTTTAGGCCCCCCCTTTTTTAGGCCAGAGAGAAACTTATCAAGGATGAGAGGGGCATGGATGTTCTCCCGGGGCTCCCATGTTCTCACCTCAGGACCAAACCCTTTCCAATCCATTAGAAAAAAGGTCTTTCCTCTTACCCTTTTGGTGGCTAGAATGTTCTCTACCTCAAACTCGTCCTCAGCGGAAACCGGAGCAGGAGGCGTACCTGTTGACTTGGAAAAAGAGTCAAGTACCACGGGTTTGAGTAGAGATACATGGAAGGAGTTAGGGATCCGCAAGTTGGCCGGGAGTTTCAATTTATAGGCCACCGGGTTGATTTGCTTGATAACTTCCAGTGGACCGATGAACCGAGGCGCTAACTTGTAAGAAGGAATCTTGAGCCGGACATATTTGGACGAGATCCAGATTTTATCTCCAGGACGGAATTGCGGTGGATCCAGACATCTTTTGTCAGCCTGTTTTTTCATCAGCTCGGAAGACTGAAGAAGTGCGGATCTGGTACTCTCCCAAATGGAGGAAAATTCGCTAACAAAAGATTCCGCAGCCGGGTTGTCCACCGAGGTGGAGACGGGAAACGGGATCCGAGGATGCTGACCGTAGACTACAAAAAACGGAGATTTGGAGGAAGATTCGCTCTCGTGATTATTGTAGGAAAATTCGGCCCACGGTAAAAGATCCACCCAGTCGGAATGGTGAGCATTAATAAAGTGCGGAAGGTAACTGGTTAAATTTTGGTTGATCCGTTCTACTTGACCGTTGGACTGTGGGTGATAAGCAGAAGAAAAGTCCAAGGTGACTCCCAGCAATTTACACATGGCTCGCAAAAAGCGAGAGGTGAACTGAACCCCTCGGTCGGATACAATGTGGAGAGGAAGCCAACTCGGATGCAGACCGGAGGCCCGGCAGGGGAACGAAGTGAGCCATCTTAGAAAAGCGGTCAGCGACCACCCAAATAACCGTACAACCGGCAGAGACAGGGAGGTCCGTTATAAAGTCCATAGCTATATGTTGCCACGGGGCAGCAGGTACAGGAAGAGGAAGGAGGCGGCCGGCTGGCAGGTGTCTCGGAACTTTGTTGCGGGCGCAGGACACACAGGCAGAAACAAAATCTATTACGTCCTTGTGCAGGGTAGGCCACCAGTAATGCCGGGTAATAAGCTGGAGGGTCTTCTTCTGACCAGCGTGGCCAGCTAGCTTAGACGAGAGTCCCCAGTGTAGGACCTTCTCACGATCAGATACTGTTACGAACGTCTTTCCGGGTGGAAGACGATTTAGATTCATAGGGACCACCTGCATTACTTTGGCGGGGTCGATGATGTGCTTAGGCTCCTCCTCAAGATCAGAGACCAAAAAGGATCGGGACAAGGCATCAGCTTTGATGTTTTTGTCTGCCGGGCGAAAATGAAGAATGAAATCAAAGCGGGCGAAGAATAAGGACCACCGGGCTTGGCGCGGGTTAAGTCTCTGGGGGCTCTGGAGGTAAGCCAAGTTCTTGTGGTCCGTGTAAATTATTACCGGGTGAAGAGCCCCCTCAAGCAGGTAACGCCACTCCTCCAGTGCCAGCTTAATGGCCAATAATTCTCGGTCTCCTATGGAATAATTGCGCTCGGAAGAGGAGAAGAGTTTGGAGAAGAAGCCGCAGGTTACCATTCTTCCGGAAAATGACTTTTGGGTAAGTACCGCTCCGGCTCCGGAGGAGGAAGCGTCAACCTCTAGGAAGAATTGTTTGTTGCCGTCTGGACGATGCAGCACAGAAGCGGAGGAGAAAGCTTGTTTTAAGGAAAGGAAGGCCTCCTCTGCTTCGGGGGGCCATTCTCTGGGATTAGCGCCCTTACGGGTAAGCGCAGAGATAGGGGCAGTCCGGGAAGAGAAGTGCGGAATGAAGAGGCGGTAGTAGTTGGCGAAGCCCAGGAACCGCTGAATAGCCTTCAACCCCTCTGGTCGGGGCCACTTCTGGATGGCAGACAGTTTCTCAGGATCCATTCGTAGGCCGGTCTGAGAGATTATGTAGCCCAGAAACGGAAGCGAGGTCTGCTCAAAGAGGCACTTCTCATATTTAGCGTAGAGGTGGTTCTGCCTGAGCCTGAGCAGGACCTGACGAACGTCCCTCCGGTGAGTGAGAAGATCCGGAGAGAAGATCAAGATGTCGTCCAGGTACACCACCACGCAGGAGTAGAGAAGGTCACGGAAGATGTCATTGACCAACTCTTGAAAGACGGCGGGAGCGTTACAGAGACCGAAGGGCATTACAAGGTATTCATAGTGGCCGTCCCGGGTGTTGAATGCCGTCTTCCATTCATCCCCCTGACGGATACGGACCAGATTATACGCCCCACGGAGGTCCAGTTTGGTGAAGATTCTAGCCCCCCTCAGATGGTCAAATAATTCAGGAATGAGTGGAAGGGGGTATTTATTTTTCACTGTGATCTGGTTAAGGCCTCTATAGTCTATACAGGGACGGAGTGAGCCATCCTTCTTTTTGACGAAGAAGAAGCCTTCTCCAGGCGGGGAGGTAGATTTCCGGATAAATCCCCGGGCCAGATTCTCCTCAATATATTCAGACATGGACCGGGTCTCAGCAGCGGACAAAGGGTAAATACGCCCACGGGGAGGAGTAGCGCCGGGCATCAGGTCGATTGGGCAGTCGTATGGTCTATGAGGGGGTAATGTCTCTGCTTCTCTTTTATTAAAGACGTCCGCAAAAGACCAATAGGGAACCGGTAGGCCGGGTAGATTGGCTGGGGTAGGAGAAGGACGAGCAGGATGAACGGGAACTAAACAAGTCTTATGGCAGTCCTGTCCCCAGCGAAGAACTTCTCTGGTCTGCCAATCAAGCACGGGTGCATGTCTCTGGAGCCAGGGTAGGCCTAGCAAGAGGGCGTGAAAGAGTCCAGGCAGAACATGGAAGAAGATGCTCTCAGAGTGCAGCATTCCCACCTGCAGAGTTATGGATTCGGTGATGAGTTGGATGGGATGTGGTAAGAGGCCCCCATCCACGGCGGCGACAGATAAGGGTACAGCCAGAGGTTTGGTGGGAATGTGGTATTTCTCTACCAGGGACTGAGAAATGAGATTTCCGGCAGCTCCAGAGTCAAGTTGAGCCAGTTCAAAATAACAGTTCTCCCCGCAGATGATAGAGACCGACAGCATCAGAGATGGAGAGGGTTTACTTTTGTCTAGGGCGACCTCTCTGAGCGATCCTAGACACAGGCGTTTCCCGACCTCTCCGGGCAGGAACGGATCCGGTGCTCCTTACTGCCACAGTAGAAGCAGCTCCCCTCGGCATGGCGTAATTCTTGACGGGTCTTGACCATCTTGGTCTAGTCGACCTGCATAGGCTCGGGTGAGTGCACCTGGGGAGTAACGGAGGAAGTGACGGGTCTCTGGAAGGTAGGGGCAAGGCGTGGAAACCTCCTCTCACGGGTGGCCTCTTTGGTGCGCTCCTGTAACCGGATGTCAATCCGGATGGCAAGAGTAATTAAGTCGTCGAGAGTTGTAGGAATGTCCCGACCGGCGAGTTCATCTTTAATACGTCCGGACAGACCCTCCCAGAAGACGGACACCAGGGCGTCGTTATCCCAGGCAAGCTCCGAAGCAAGGGTACAGAACCGTATGGCATATTGGCCCACGGTGAGACTTCCTTGGCGGAGGCGTAGCAGAGATGAGGCGGATGAGGTCTTCCGTCCTGGTTCGTCGAAGACTTTCAGGAAAGCCGTGAGAAAGGCTGGCAGGTTGGACACCATGGGGTCTCCTCTCTCCCATAGAGGATTTAGCCAAGCCAGCACCTCCCCCGTGAGATGGGACAAGATGAAGGCTACTTTGGCTCGGTCGGTGGAAAACTGGTGTGCCAACAGTTCGAAGTGCAGAGTGCACTGTTTAATGAAGCCCCATGCCTGACCGGGATCTCTGCCAAAACGAGACGGGGCGGAGAGGCGGGGACCGGGAAGAGATGCTATGGTGTTGATGGGCAGCGACGCTGCCGGGGTAGGAGTCGTGCGACTGGAAGCAGGGCCCGAAGAGGTAGTCAGTGTGTCCAGGCGGGAGTTAACACTACGCAGGTGGCTCAGGATGGACTGAGCGGGACAGTTCATGGCATAGGTCCGAGAGCGAGTGAGTTTGGGTGCCACGGGGTTCCATGGCCCGAGCAAACTGTAACGGGTCTGGGAGGTGGAACCTCTGAGCAACTATACAAAGGGGCAGTCCTTGTAAGGAAGCGGGTGGCTCCCAGGGAAGACGGGCAGGTAGTCACGGCAAGTGACAGGGACAGTCTCTGGGTAGAAGGGCAGGAGGTCACGGCAAGTGACGGGGACAGTCTCTGAGTAGAAGGGCCGGAGGTCACGGCAAGTGATAGCAGGATAAGAGTCTCTAGACCGGCAGGTGGTCACGGCAAGTGACAGCAGGGAAAGAGTCTCTAGATAGGCTAGCAGGCAGGTAGCAGGTGAGCGCTCCCAGGTGAGCGGGCAAGAGTCTCTGGACAGGCAGGTGGTCACGGCAAGTGACGGCAGAGCCTCCAGGTAGGCTAGCAGGCAGGTAGCAGGTGAGCGCTCCCAGGTGAGCGGGCGAGAGTCTCTGGACAGGCAGGTGGTCACGGCAAGTGACGGCAGAGCCTCCAGGTAGGCTAGCAGGCAGGTAGCAGGTGAGCGCTCCCAGGTGAGCGGGCAAGAGTCTCTGGACAGGCAGGTGGTCACGGCAAGTGACGGCAGAGCCTCCAGGTAGGCTAGCAGGCAGGTAGCAGATGAGCGCTCCCAGGTGAGCGGGCAAGAGTCTCTGGACAGGCAGGTGGTCACGGCAAGTGACGGCAGAGCCTCCAGGTAGGCTAGCAGGCAGGTAGCAGGTGAGCGCTCCCAGGTGAGCGGGCGGGCAGATCCATAGACAGACTGACAGGTGTTGGAAGGCAGACTGTCGTACCGCAGGAATGCAAGCAGATAGACAGGAATCAGGTAGGTATTAAGCAGAGATCTGGCAGGTAACTGGCAGGTATCTGGTAATGGGACCTGAGGGCTGAAGCAGAGTTGAAAGGCTTTTCAACAACATTGCTCGGGCACCTCCATTTTGGAGGAGGTGCCTTATATATGGTGAGATCCTCCGGCCATTGGCCGGGGACTCCTTAGGACGGCGCGCGCGGCCCCTTTAAGAGAGGGGGAGCGCGCGCGCGCCCTAAGCACAGTGGCCGGGAAGCAGCGCGCGCTGCCAGCAGAGCGGGAGGAAGACGCCGGGCACGGAGCGGAGAGGTGAGGGGAACGGCGTCCCTGCCTAGCAGGAGACAGGGATGCCGACGCTACATTGATCCAGGCTGAGTGAGAGCCCGTCAGCTGTAACAGAAGCTGACATGCCTGCTGAGTTTATTTCACTGAGCACACCACATGTTTCTCAATCCACCGTAACATCTCCGCCTGCACTTCACTCACGGTCTAGCAGTTTGTCCATTTCACCGTACTCCGCCCTCTCTCAGCACTACAGCCAGCCCTCAGTCCCGCAGTTGTGGTCACGTAAAAGATTGTTTACGTCTACACATGACAAAGCTAAGAGGTTGAACTCCACAATCTCCAATCTGTAGGCCACGGAAATGGCAGTTTTAGGCCCTAATTTGTTTAAATGTGAACAGTTCTGATTGTGTCTCCATCTGCTGGGTTGGCTGTAGTGGAAGCGGTGTCAGTCCCCATTGAACTACTTAAACTCTAGTGAAATTGATGCCACTTTGGTGGTTTTAGGTCCTAATTTATTAAAATGTGAACACTCCTGATTGGGTCTCCATCTACTGGGTTGGCTGTGGGGGAAGAGGTGTCGTTCTTAATTCTACAATTTCTACTGCAGTGAAATTGATGTCACTTTTCTGGTGTCTGCCACTAATTTTTGGAAATGTGGAGAATCCTGAGTGAGTCTCCATCCATTGGGTTTGGCTGTAGTGGAAGAGGTTTCTGTCTCCATTAAACTACTTCTACTCTGGTGAAATTGATGCCACTTTGCTGGTGTCTGCCACTAATTTTTGGAAATGTGGAGAATCCTGATTGGGTCTCCATCTATTGGGTTTGGCTGTAGTGGAAGAGTTGTCAGTCACTATTATACTAGTTCTACTCTAGTGAAATTAATTCTTTGGTGCAGATATTTTTGTCACAAGAGTACACAAGATATAATTGAAATTGGTTTTCTTACTACTGTGGTATATAAAGCAGGCTATATTTTATATTTTCATTTTTTGGTGCTGATATTGTTCTCCACACAGGGGTACACATTCGTAATGAGAGAGCACTAAATGTGCTCAACTTAGTGGTTCAGCGGTTTATCAAATCCTACCCAGATTTGCCAGAGCTGCTTGTGAAAGTACAAAGCATCTGTGCCCATTTCAGAAAGTCAGCTATAGCTTCCGCCAACCTGGCAGTGCTTCAGCAGCATTTGCAGCCTTCAGCTCACCGACTGTTGTGCGATGTCTCCACATGTTGGAAATCAACGTTGCAGATGTTGGGAAGGATTTGTGAGCATGAGTACCAGCTTCAACACGCCCATTAGCATTCAGGTCAGCCTCTACACATAAGAGCTGATTAGTTGGCATGGATGTCTGACATCGGTGCCATCCTCAAAAACTTTGAGGACTCAACCAAGATGGTGAGCGGCGATGATGCCATAATTAGTGGCACCATCCCGCTTCTCTGTCTACTGAAACGCTTGGTGTTCACAGTTAAAAAGGAGGCATTGCAGGCGAAGCAAGGAACTATGCGGCCCAGCCTCAACTCATTTCAAAGCGGATTGGGTGATAATGAGGAGGAGGAGGATGAGGAGGAGAACATGGACAGTCGTCCTCTTGGGGAGGACAGGAAACTCTTGGCTATCTTGGAAGTCTTGATACCCCTCTTTCAGTCTGTGGGAAAGCTGTATGAGTTTCGCTTAATGACCTTCAGAGGCCTAAACCGTGGCTTTGTTTATGCACTTTATTTCTCAAAACGCATGGCAGATCAGGCCATTGTTCAACTCTGTAGTGATTAAATTCAAGGCGTAAAGAAAGATCTTTGTCTGTGACTAAGCACCACTGAGAAGTGTGAGCTGTGGTGATGGGCGAGCACTAAAATGCTCGGGTGCTCAATGCTCGGGTTGAGCACATTGGAATACTCGGGTGCTCGACCCGAGCAACGAGCCCAGTGTAAGTCTATGGGAAACTCAAGCATTTCTCAGGCGGCTCCCCCCGGCGGTCTGCAGAGGGCCTAAAAATTGGCCAAATCGATGGGAACAGTGCTCTAATGACAGGGCAGCAGCATGGGGAAGACCCCTGGAAGCATTTCTGACTCCCAGGTCACTGCTGTCAGCAACGTTGTCAGAGTATTACGCCAGTTTTACAGACTCATAATAAAACATATAAAAACAAAACCAAAATGGATTTTCCTGGGAAATATGTTAAAGAACATCCTTTCCATGGTAATGACTTGTATATAAAGCAAAATAAATATACAAAACCAAAAATACTCCTCCACACCTTGGGCTATGTTCACACATAGCATTTTTGATGCGTTTTTTGCATTTTTGAATTGCTCTCAACAAAGACTAATGCATTCACTGGGAAATGTCATTTTAACATTTTACAACCTTATTTGGCCATGTGCTGTGTGACACATCATCAGACACATGCATACAGTGCTGAAAAGACATGGGAACAGCATGGGGAAGACCCCTGGAAGCATCTCTGACTCCCAGGTCACTGCCTAAAAGTGTGCCCATCATAAGTGATCCTTGGCGCATGCGAAGATGCCTCCCACCATGCACCTGTCTTTGCAGACTTGCAACAATTACCGTCCACGTCCTTGTCCCAGTGCAGCGTTCAGTTGTCCTTACCCCATTCCTTGGAATGCAAGCGCAAGAATGCAGCCAGCCACCCACCCAACCACAGGCTGCAATACTATACTGCCAAATTTTTGACAGCTGCTTGCACTTGAAATGTGGCCTTTTAGGCTCGTGGAGGCAGAAGCTGTCCACAACCGGGTATCCATACTCGGTCCCCAGCTGCCACTATTTGTCCCGGTGTCGTCTCCGCCTTCCACAAGCACAGGTCCTACAACATTACCCGTGCCCTTATCAGTTTACTTACTGGATAGGACCACCTAATCACAAACACATGGACAAGTGAATGTGGCCAGGGACGGTAGGGAGCCAGTCCACAGCTTGTCGGTGAGTTGTATTTCACCACAGCCATATTTTTTAGCTTGGTGAAAGGACTTGGGAAACCGTATCTACTCCAGTTGTCATTTCTCCCAGGAAGTCCTCTAAAGCTGCTTGCACTTGAAATGTGGCCTTTTAGGCTCGTGGAGGCAGAAGCTGTCCACAACCTCATGAAAGCGGCGGCCGGGTGTCCATACTCGGTCCCCAGCCGCCACTATTTCTCCCAGTGTCGTCTCCACCTTCCACAAGCAAGGGTCCCACAACATTACCCGTGCCCTCCCCAGTGAACTTACTGGGAAGGACCGCCTAACCACAAACACGTGGACAAGTGAATGTGGCCAGGGACAGTACGGAGCCAGTGCACAGCTTGTCGGTGAGTTGTATTTCACCACAGCCATATCTTTTAGCTCGGTAAAAGGACAGACTTTTGGGAAACTGTATCTACTCCAGCTGTCATTTCTCCCAGGAAGTCCTCTAAAGCTGCTTGCACATGAAATGTGGCCTTTTAGGCTCGTGGAGGCGTAAGCTTTTCACAACCTCATGCCGGCGGCGTCCAGGTGTCCATACTCAGTCCCCAGCCGCCACTATTTCTCCCGGTGTCACCTCCGCCTTCTACTAGCAAGGGTCCCTGAACATTACTGCTGGTACTTTTCTGTGGGAATCTGTTTGACTCGTACCAGCCTGTAATATTTCAAGTGAGCTATGCTAAATCACCATGGTATTAGTGACTCACCCCCTGGGCCGTGGGGTACCCGGAACCGGGCTTCAGTGCGATGATGGGGTTAGTAGTGGCAACCCGATCACGTGGTTCAGGGTGGTCAGACCAAATGCTGTGGCAGTCTATTTGTAGAGTTATGAATGTCCGACTATGCCACCCATGGATTGCGGTCAGGGATGACCGCCGCTGCAAGGCAGACCGCTGAGGCTGATGTTGGTGTGCAGCACAGGGGTCGGATAACTCCCCACAGGAAGAGTAGCCTCAGGGCAGCGTATGTGAATGCTGGGGGTGATAGTACAGGCCACAGTAATAAGAGTTCAGAGTCTGCTTCAAACAGTCCAGGGTCTTTATTGTAGGTATTACTACTGACCCAACAGGAGTACCGGGTAGGAATGGGCCTGGGTGTCTGAGAGCATTCGGGCGAGCCCCACTGGTCATTGTGAGTGTGAAGGCCTTTCTCTCTCTGCCCTTGCTGACTATCCCCCTTTTCGTGGTGTAATAGCCCATGTCCCTGAGCTGGCTGTGTACTTCGCCTGTATGGCTTGCAACTCGGGCCTTAGGTACCTTTTGTTTCTCCGTGCTGTACTGGTCCCTCTGTGTGGCGGAGCCTCCAAGCTTCTTAGGCCAAGGGACCTGAAATCCCTCGCGGGTTGGTTCTCTGCTGCTGGGCTTGCAACCCTGACAGCCTCGAACCCCAATGTCCGGTAGTGTAGTTCTCTCAGCCAGGACTGGCTCTCGTCGCCTCTGTCCCTGGCTCGTAGTCTCTCCTCAGCCTCACGGACTCCTCGGCTACAGCTGAACTGTCCCTCCTTCTCTGGGTCTAGTCTCAGTCCTGAGCTAGGTCGTCCAGTTCTCTCTAACCATGCCCTCAGTTCCAGCTTTCATAGGTGCAGCCAGCTCCCCCTACTGGCCTGGGACAGGAGGTGCTGTATGCTAATTGTCCCTGACCAGGGAACCTCCCTCCTGCTCTCAGACACAGCCTTTAATATTTGTGGCATCCAGGCCTGGGGTGACACATTAGCACTGCCCCCCAGTACCAGTAGCGAAGCCATCCCCATGATGCTAGATATCACAGGGTGAACAGCAGCACATTGGCTCAGTGGTTAGCACTGAAGCCTTGCAGTGCTGGGGTCCTGGGTTCAAATCCCAGCAAGGACAACATCTGCAAGGATTTTTGTATGTTCTCCCCGTGTTTGCATGGGTTTCCACCTCAGTAAAATAGGAGCCATAGAGTGTCCGGGAACCTTCCGACACACTTTTCTTAGCCAGGACTGCTTCTAGGTAGAGATGAGCGTTGTTCGACTCGAACTGTTCGCCAACCTCAAATTCGAGCTGTTTTGGGCGGTGTTGAAGCCGTTTGGCGAACACGAACGATTTGAAAAAAATTCGGCTGTTCGAGGTTATGTTCGATAACTGTTCGTGCACCAAAATCATAACTGGATTTTTTCTCAGTAATGATGAAAATTAATGTTAATACGCAGTTTGAGTGTACAGCGGGGCGGGGGGAGGGGCAGGGGATGGATCTCTGCAGGAATAATGAAGATCTCCATTTTTTTTCTCTTTCCCGCATTTACAGTGGCGAGGTGCAATCTGTCAGCCTATCAGCAGCGCACACACGGAGCGAAGTGCTTTTTTTCACACAAGCAAGGGCATGTGTCATTGGCAGTGTATGTCACATGTCCTTGCCCTATAAGACCCAGCCATTTTCCCCGTCGCCACCATTTTCTCACTGCTGCAGCTGCGTGTTAGACGGCACCGCTGTTGCTGTGTGCGCTATACCTTGTTAATTTCAAGCCAATTTTCGCAAAAATCTACAGATAGCTTGGGAGTAGGGAATAGTTGTGATTGCAGTCCTTTTAAGGACTAGGTTACAGCATTTCCTGCGACTTTTATCAGGCAGGTCTGTGCTCTTAAATAGATAGGTTGGGAGTAAAGACTAATTGTAATTGCAGTCCTTTTCAGGACTAAGTTACATCAGTTCCTATCAGTTTTTGCCAGGCAGGTCTGTGCCAGTGCTGTGCAAGTTTTTTTCACAGCATTTGGCTAAATCTAGCAAAGCTAATCCTTTTTGGCCTATTGCAGAGTGTGTTAGTCAGTGGAGTAGCCTATCTGTGTTGCAAGCTACACCACCTGTGTATAGAATACCACTTTTTTTACTGCACCTAGTGAAGTAAAACCTTTTGGGCATAGCATCATTCTATTAGTCCATCTATACTGACCTCCATCAGGTTGCAAACTGAATATAATTTTTTTCTGCATCTACCTCTGAAAAAATATTTGGGCTTCTAGCAGTGTGTGGGACTTGTTCTATTAGTCCATCTATACTGACCTCCATCAGGTTGCAAACTAAATATAATTTTTTTCTGCATCTAGCTCTGAAAAAATATTTGGCCTTCTAGCAGTGTGTGGGACTTGTTCTATTAGTCCATCTATACTGAGCTCCATCAGGTTGCAAACTGAATATAATTTTTTTCTGCATCTACCTCTGAAAAAATATTTGGGCTTCTAGCAGTGTGTGGGACTTGTTCTATTAGTCCATCTATACTGACCTCCATCAGGTTGCAAATTCAAAATAATTTTTGTCTGCATCTAGCTCTGAAAAAATATTTGGCCTTCTAGCAGTGTGTGGGACTTGTTTTATTAGTCCATCTATACTGACCTCCATCAGGTTGCAAACTGAATTTAATTTTTTTCTGCATCTACCTCTGAAAAAATATTTGGCCTTCTAGCTGTGTGTGGGACTTGTTCTATTAGTCCATCTATACTGACCTCCATCAGGTTGCAAATTGAATATAATATTTTTCTGCATCTAGCTCTGAAAAAATATTTGGCCTTCTAGCAGTGTGTGGGACTTGTTTTATTAGTCCATCTATACTGACCTCCATCAGGTTGCAAACTGAATATAATTTTTTTCTGCATCTACCTCTGAAAAAATATTTGGGCTTCTAGCTGTGTGTGGGACTTGTTCTATTAGTCCATCTATACTGACCTCCATCAGGTTGCAAATTGAATATAATTTTTTTCTGCATCTAGCTCTGAAAAAATATTTGGCCTTCTAGCAGTGTGTGGGACTCATTGTATTAGGCCATCTATACCAAGCTCCACCAGCTTTTAAATTAATAATAATTTTTAGCTGCATCTAGCCCTGAAAATAATTTTTCTTCCCAATAGTGGTAGCAATAGAAATATGGGGCGCGCTCCTGGCTTACAAAAATATACGCTTCATAACAAAAAACACCAGCCTAGCGCACTGCATTAATAAGATGGCATCATCGTCTCTCCCAGTGCTAGGCCTACTACCCAGGCTAGCATTCCTGTGCCTAAAACACAATGTATGGGTGCGTGCTAGCCACTATGCTGAGGGGTCTAAAGCTGCTGCTAATGCTTTATAACAATTCAATTGGCAGATTTTCACAGAGCACTTCCACAACGCCCACCCATCGGGCAACCGTTGCCCACCTTCCCTATGGGATCTAGTGGCGAATAGTTGATGCCATTAATCAGAGCGTCAGTTGCCCCGTCGACGTGGCAAGCATACGGTAAGGCATGGGAAGAGTGGACACGACTAGTAGCAGGCAGACGGGTTGACCAATGTGAACAAGCCAGATCACAAGTCACCATAGAATTTCTCCACCAGCTAATAATGAGGGGCATATCAGGGGCGTCAGCGCAGCGGTGTCTGACCGGAGTAGCATTTCACTTCCAACTACTGAATTGGGGAGATGTGACAAAGATTCATCATCAGACAATCCATAAAAGGGTGGAAAAGGGGTCAGCCAAGTCAGGAGTGTAGACGTCCCGTCCCGTGTCACTAAAACTGATTTCTCACATCATATCCCTAACACCATTAACATGACACTCACAATTTGAAGCAACACTACTGTCTACTGCATTTGTGATCGCCTTCTTCGGGGCGCTATGCATAAGCGAATTAGTCCCTCAATCCAAAATTACCACCAGTGGAGGCTTATTACACCAGGACGAAGTCATAGCCAATAATGCAATACGTCTACGCATACACAAATCGAAAACGGTTCCAGCGGGCAGGGTACTTCTACAACCCACAAACGGTACACTGAGTCGGGTAACAATAGTAAAAACATATCTAACCATCAGATCACAAAGTAATTTCTTCCTATCACACATTGATGGAACGCCATTATCAAGATACCAGTTCCAAGCTATATTTAATAAATGCATAACATCGGCAGGGAACCACCCCAAAGATTACGGGACACACTCATTCCGCATAGGCGCGGCCACGGAAGCAGCAAGAGCAGGACTGTCAGAAACGGAAGTTCAGAGGATAGGGAGATGGCGATCCACGTGTTTGGCAAGATACATAAGACCGGACTTGTTATCCTAACGTGGTTTGTTTCTTTTACAGGTGACGCTAAGCCAACAGTGTGGGTGATAGGCCACTCGTATATATATTGGGCAGAAAATAGGGCGAAAGTCCGCCCAGGCGGGAGGAAATTAGAGTTTCATAACACATATTTCAACTGGAGAGGTATTAGAGGCCTGCTATGGCCACAGGTACTAATGGAGGTAATCAAGGTAGGGAGAGAGGCAAGATGTCCGGTCATCTTAGTTATACAGGCCGGGGTAAACAACCTAGGTCATCACAAGAGCGCATAACTAATGGCAGTAATGAAACTAGACACTGAGCGCTTCAGAGAATTTTTCACAAAACTAGCTATAGTATGATCAGAGATTGTGCCGATAGTGGTATGGCAAGGTGCGCGAGACATCACGGCCATCGAACGGACAAGGCGGGTAATAAATATTCGGATGGCAAAATTTAGAAGAGACAGAGGCGGTGTAGTGGTACGACACCGACAACTGGAAGGAGATAAAGCAGGCCTCATACGGCCCGACGGTGTTCACTTAATGGATATTGGACTGGACATATTCCTGTCAGGACTCCAGGACGGAGTGGAACAAGCGTTAAGAGCGATGGGTGGGGGTCAGAGTCCTGCATACGAGTGGCCTGGAAAATAGAAAGGACATGTTGGAGAGTTACACTTGTTGGCCAAGTTGCCGGAGTGGAGACCCAGGGCATGCTGCAACAAGCTGAATTATTTTAGAAATAAAATGCCTTTCTAATGGAATGAGTATAAAGAGTTAATAAAGCTGTGACCGATCCTCACCCATCCAGTTGTAAGAGTTACATTATTGTATTGTCAAGGAAAGGGGGGCGGTAGGGGGGCGGAGCGTCTGGGTTTGGTTGGGTTCCCTACAGTCTGCCTAGGCTAGATGCATTTAAAAATTCTTATTAGATACACAGGCGGTGCAGCTTGCTTCGCAGCTGGGCTACTACGCCCAAAGTATTGCCTAGGCTAGATGCAGTTAAAAATTCTACGCTGACTAGCAGACACTGAAGACTTGGAGCAGACCTCTGAGTAAACAGCTCTTCAGACTCAACCATCTGTGTTACCCCAAGTCATAGTATATGTAGTTTCTTACAGTTAAAAGGTGGGGGGGGGGGCGACCCAACCCACCTGGAATTGATGATGCCAACGTCACGTAAGACACAGCAAGGGGACTCCAAAAAGAGTCTCCATTTTTTCCCAAAATTGTGGCACAGACACCACTTAACCCTAGAACGCATACCTGGGGCCTCGCAGTCCCGCCCTGTTAATTGTTTTCTATTTTCTGCAAGATTACTTTAGTTAGAATTTTGAAACTCCAGGTATTCTTCATGTATATAGTTGTTTGTCATTTGAGTTTGAGTTATTCCATGTTATTTGCACACGGGCCTAAAAGGCCCCAGGTATATGAAAGTGTAGATTTTTATGGTCATGCGTTCTAGGGTTAAGTGGCATCAATTGCCCCACAGTTGCTTAAAATGGTTGGTGAGGTGATATTACCAAATCCTCAAGCTTTTAGTCTCCCAAGGATAACACAGGGTTAGAAAAGTCCTTGCGAATCCATGATTTGTTCATCTTTATGAACTTGAGTCTGTCTACATTCTTAGTGGACAGCCGCGTACGCTTATCTGTCAGCACACTATCAGCAGCGCTGAACACACGTTCAGAGAGAACACTGGCTGCAGGGCATGACAAGATCTCCAAGGCGTGAGTGGCAAGCTCCGGCCATTTTTCCAGATTGGAATACCAAAATGAGCAAGGGTCCAGTGACACAGTCATGGCTTCGATGTTCACTTGGAGATACTCCTGCACTATCCTCTCTAGGCATTGACTATGTGTCAGACTTCTTGTCTCCTGTGGCCTTGCAAAGGATGGTCTAAAAAAGTGGTGAAACGATTCCACAAAATTGCTGTTACCAGCAGATACTGTGTTACTGTTACGGTTTGAGTGATGAAGACTCGACAGTCCCACGGTTGGCAAGTTAGAACTGTGAGATTCACTTCGTGCACCACTGGTGTTTTGTGGAAAAGCACATGTAAGATTCTGCAACAGCGTTTGCAGATACTCCTGCATGCGTCAATCCCTTTTTATGGCAGGAATTATTTCGGCAAATTTACTTTTGTACCGGGGATCTAACAGTGTGGCAACCCAGTAGTCGGGATTACTTCGAATTCTGCAATCTGAGGGTCATGTTGCAGGTAGTGCAGCAAGAAGGCACTCATGTGTCTTGCGCATCCAGGAGGACCAAGTCCTTGTTGTGTTGGTAGCGAGGTAAGAATCATGCTTCCTTCCTCTGCCCTCTCCCCCCAACCTCGCACAACAGAAATGTGATCAAGGTCTCCCTCATCTGATGAGTCTTCCATGCCCATCGCCAGTTCATCCTCCACTTCTTCCTCGGCTCCTGCACCTACCTCAACAGTTTGGCTGCTACCATGCGCCCTGGTTAATCCCTCTCCCCCACCCTCCCATGCCTGCCGCCTTGGTGCTGCCAACCGTCTGGACCTTGGAGATTTTATCCCTTCCGCATACGACTCCTCCTCTACTTGCTCCACCTCCTCTTGTCCCACCACCTGACTCTGAATTCTGTTTAATGTGTGCTCCAGCATGTAAATCACCGGAATAGTCATGCTGATAATGGCATCGTCGTCAGCACTAAACATCTTCGTCGCCATTTCAAAGCTGTGCAGAAGGGTGTGTGGCGCCTCTGAGGGTTCAGTCACCACAGAGTTACTGCATCTCACCCAGAGGTGTGGTATCTCACCCTCAGGTAAGGAAGGCGTATGGCTCGGGACCCTAACACCTGCATCCAACACATACCCGCAGTGGGGGTAGGGCGAGATTGCTCCTAAGGGAGAGCACAGTCCCAGGTCCCTAGCTGGTGGGAGGGTCCTATGTAGTGGGTGCTTAGGGGAGCAGCTTAGGGGAGCACATGACAGGGAGAGTATAAATAGGAAGCCATCTTAGAAAGAGCAAGCCAGTCAGAGGAGGAAAAGTGACAGGAGCAGAGGCTCGGCATGAGCTCTGCTCCGGAGGCGGGCCTAGCCTGGGAGGCCCAGGACTGAAGGAGAGAAGAGAGGAGTGGGAGCAGGAAGGCTCCAGGAACCGAAGGGACCCTAGGGCTACGGGCCGCGCAGAAGGCCACCCGTACTCCCGCTGCTACCAGGAGGTAGAGGGGTCAGGCCAGATAAGGGGAACCGGTCCCTCAACTAGAGGAGAAACAGCAAGGCTCAACTAGAAACCGGAGGCTGCAGCATTTCATGTACTGCAGGCAAAAGTCCACACCAGTCTCACTAAGAAGGTAGCCACATAGGACCCAGGGGACGGAACACAAGTCGCCCGCCAAGGCCCGAGGATACCGGATAGAAGTGTCACTGGGTGTGAGGTGCAGGGAGAAGGCCAGAGAAAGGACACACAGAAGGGGGTCCTGGTAAGTACCTTGGAGCTATCTGGGGGTGGACTGAGCCCCTCACTGAGTACTCACAGCACGACGGGTGAGATTGCACTGGTACCTGTAATCTGGACTGCAACAACTGTGATTAAAGATCTTGGGACTGCATCACACGGACTCTGTGTTCATTACTGACTCCCTGCACTACAACCACCATCATCCACCCACACTGCCCTGAAGCTACACTCTTCTTGTGGTGAGTAATAATACCATTGCTGCAAAACCACCAGCTTCAGAGGACTGTTCCGCAGCGGCGGCCCCTTTGGCCGCACTCCACAGGTGGCGTAGTCGGACATTATAAAATCCATATATACAAATTACCGTTGGATTGACCGCCCTGGGTCACGGACCGGGTCACCGCCACAGTGACTACAACCCCCAGCGTCTACCGGCCCGGCTCAGGGTACCCCATGGCCCAGGGGGCGCGTCAACTTCATAGGTCCCTGATCTGAGACCACTCCTGCAGCGTGATTTGCCCTACCTCTGGATCTCGTTGGCCCAGGCTATACGTCAGAACGTATTGCACCAGGGCTTGTCGGTGCTGCCACAGTCGCTGCAACATGTGCAGAGTTGAATTCCACCGTGTCGGCACATCGCATTTCAGCCGGTGAACTGGCAGGCCCAACGACTTCTGTAGAGATGTAAGTGGTTGAGCTGCGGGATGCGAACGGCGGAAGTGAGCACACAGCGACCGTGCCCTCTGCAGAAGGCCATCTAGTCCCGGATAGTGGGCTAAAAATTTATGGACAACCAGGTTCAACACGAGAGCCATACAAGGCACGTGTGTGACATTGCCCCGGCGAAGGGCCGCACCCAGGTTTGCAGCATTGTCGCACACGGCCTTCCCTGGTTTCAGGTCCAGTGGAGACAACTATTCATGAAACTGGGTCTCCTGAGCTGACCACAAGTCCTCAGCTGTGTGACTCACATTTCCCAGACATTTCAAAGTAAACACTGATGCCGTTGAGCCCTGCTGCCAGCATAGTAAGGAGGTGTGCAGGATTCCCTCTGCGCAGTTAGAAAGCAGGTGGCATTACCAGACAGGCTTTGGGTGCAGGTGGAGGACCGAGAGGAGGTTGAGGAGGCAGAAGCAGTGGAGGAACTTCGAGATAAAGAGGATTGACGCAAAACTCGTGGGGACGGTAAGACTTGGACAGCAGCCCCTTGTCCTGCTGTCACCATAGTTACCCAGTGCCCAGTCAGCGACATGTAACGCCCCTGTCCATGCCTACTCGTCCAAGTGTCTGTGGTGAAATGCACCCTGTCACACACAGAGTTTCTCAAAGAAGCGGTGATGTTGTGTGCGACATGCTGGTGGAGAGCAGGCACACCTTTCTTTGAGAAGTAGTGCCGACTGGGCATCTGGTACTGGGGCACTGCGACGGACATAAGGTCTCGAAAATCCACTGTGTCCTCCAGGCGGAAAGGCAGCATTTCTGTAGCCAACAGCTTGCAGATGGTGAAATTCAACCTCTTAGCTTTCTCATGGCTAGGAGGAAATGGTCTTTTACTTTTCCACATCTGAGGGACCGAGGGCTGGCTGTTGTGCTTTGACGGGGTTGAGTAGGGTGTCCCCGGCAAACTGCCGGTCTGTGAGGAAGATGCAGGCGGACATGTTAGGTTGCCTTGATCCAAAGGTGGTGCTCTCGATGTCAGAGAGCGCTCAACACCAGCAGGTGTTTCCACTTCCCAATGAACTGACGACCTGCCAATCACACTGGCTGTTGCAGGTAAAGAGGTGGCAGGTCTGCGTCCAAAAACATGTGTGACTGCTGTCCCCTCAGTCACAGAGGATGAATAGGCCGCGGATGCACAAGATGGGGCAGACGGTGGTTGGCCCAGCCTGCTAGGCCGCATTGTAGCACAGTGAGCTTCCCACTGCAACTTATGCTTCATATCCATGTGACGGTAAGTGCATGAAGTACTCAAACTATGGATTTTTTGGCCTCTACTTAGCTTTTGGTGACAAATATTACAGATAACACGAGTTGGGTCATCCTTATCGATCTGAATAAATTCCCAGGCTATGCAAGGCTTAGAGCCCATGCGACCTGAAGAGCCACTACGACTTGTGGTCAGAGGCAGAGTTGTGGTTGAGGATGCAGTTGTTGACGTGCTTCCAGTACTCCGTCTCTGTCCAGGAAGGCGCAACCTAACCTCGTCGTCAATAGCATCTATGACGCCCCGCTGCGCTTGGTATCACAGATCCTAGAAGAGTGTATTGATGGAATCCTCCACAAGAGGCCCCCATAAACATTCACACATCTCCACCTTCCACCTCAGACCAGCAGAGGGAGCCCGTTAGGGATATAAATAGGGAAGGTGGAGCTAGGCAGTTCAGTTCCTCTGAAGAGTTCCTGCAGTGGAGAAGCCTAAGAGAGGTCAGTCTGCAGTGGAGCTCAGTCTAGTCTAGAGAACTCAGTTAATAGTTCAGCAGTGGAGCACGAGGCTCCTGCTAGCTAGATTCAGGGAGCCCAGATAGAGCTTAAGGTGTGCCGGCGCCATAAGAACGGTGAAGCGCGGCAAGCTGCCGTTAGTGTGTATAGCCTAGTGAGGGCCCGAGTAGGCCGAAGGCGAGTGCCGAGTTAGTACATAAGGGGCAGAGGAGCTTAACCAGCTCACCCCGAAGCATTTACCGGACACCGGATCCGAGCTTACCGGGATCTCTATGACCCAGTAAGGCATAACCGGAATCCCTGGAGAACTACAAGTCCGAGGATCACGAAGGTGCTGATACGTAACAGAGCCAGGAGACGCTTAGGCCCCGCATACTGGGAGTGTGAACTCCAAGAGAAGGCCCTACCACAAGGTCAGCCAGCACAGGACAGAGACAAAGTTAGGCCTAGCTCCAGGCAGGTCAGAAACTTACTACGCAGAGGCAAGAAACAGGAGGCCCTACACCCGCTCATTGGGGAGGATCCTGATATGCACCCTTCACCCTACAGTGCTCCGGGATGTGCCTGAATTTCCTCCAGTGAAAGGTACTGAAGTGACTACCGTGTCCGTTCCCGTTCTTGCTCTGACCCAGCTGGGTCTCGCCTGTCCTGCATTCCCCCTGCATACGCTGCCCTGAGACCTAGCTCCACCTGTGGGGAGCTATACCATCGAGCTGCCTTATCACGGGCCTCAGTGGACTGCTGCAGCGCTGGTGCTTCTTACCAGATACCACAGGTGGCATCACGAACTCTTATAAAATTAACAATTATCCACCCTTTTAAAGAGTGACCCCAGGGTACGGGCCAGGGAGCCGACCACCGCGACATCCCCAAGGCCAGGCAAAGGCCCGGGTGACCTCATCAACTGGCTGACTGTGGGTTGACAGTAAGTGGGATCTCCAACCTTGTCATCATCACCCTGTGTGTTATCACACCCGTCGTCCTCAAAGCAAACCTCTTCCTGCCCTAACCGAAAAGTCAAGTTGTCGCTCCAATCAGGTATTTGAGTCTCATCATCGTCTTCATCATTGTCTCCACCAACAGGAGTTACAGTTTGGGAACGAGGGTCTACATTATGCTCAGAACCTTCTTCATCTGGTCCTGGATCCGACTTATAAAGATTCTGGGCATCAGTGCAGATCATTTCCTCATCTGGATTAACAGAAGCTCTGGAGCCGACCTCTGATTCCCAGGCTATAGTATGAGTAAACAGCTCTGCAGACTCAACCATCTGTGTTACCCCATACTCAGACAGGCAGCTGGAGACTTGGGAGCTGTGAGGAAGCAAGTGCGATTGGGGTGACACCTCTGAGGACTGGAGTATTTGTGATGTTGAAATTGAGGTGGAGGAGAGCCCACTTGAAGGAGCACTTGATATCCGCTGAAGCACCTGCTGTTTTTGTGCCTCATCTGGAATTTGTAGCGATGGGCGTGTCCGTAACAAAGGGATCGTATCACATTGTCCACGAAAAGAAGTCGACATGTTAGTTTGGCTGGAAGATGGTCTTTCTTCTGCAGATGTTACTCCCCCCCACCGCGGAGGGGCTCGACCCACCAGCGGACAGGCACCAGTATTGGGAGAGGGGGGCTGGCCGTCAGGGTCCACCGCGGCTCTGGCACAAACCCGGCGACACGGAGGTGGCACGGGCAGGAACGGACTGGCCGTGTCGGCTTCTCACTTTTTGGATTTTAGAAGGGCATGACATGCCTATATCTGTGTCTCCCCCTCCTTTTACTCCTCCACCTCTTTTCTTTTCGCATGACTATATGTACTTGTCACTTTTATATGTGTTAGTTATGTCTTCTGAGCAGTTTGTCAGCTTTTGGACACCTTTGAAGGTGTTTTCTATGTGTTTCTATGTGTTTTTGTTTGCCTGCCATTGGTTTTAACGGTGTTCGAAGGTGTTCGACGAACAGTTCGACGAACAGTTCGGCGAACACACGGGTGTTCGACGAACCGAACCGAACTCAAACACTACGGGGTGTGGCTCAACACTACTTCTAGGCAGGGTTGGACGGTCCCACCAGAGAATCCTCTGGTGTGCCCTGGCTTCTACATCAGGAGAGTTCATGATAGCGCAAACTTTGCTGCTGCTATGAGGCTCTTGAGCAGGGGAGAAAGGTGAGCCCTCAGAATCAAATCCTCTGGTGGGCCCAATGTTTTTCAATCTGAAACAGCTTCTCAGTGTGAGTTGTATTTCACCACAGCCATATTCTTTAGCTTGGCATAAGGACTGGCATAGAGGGAAACCGTATCTACTCCAGCTGTCATTTCTCCATCACCAGGTTCTGCCCATTGTCACACACAACCATGCCTGGCTGTATGTTCAGCGGTGAGAGCCACAGATCAGGCTGCTGTGTTACAGCTTTCAACAACTCTGCAGCGCTGGGTGGTTTGTCACCTAAGCATTAAGCATGTTATCTTCAGCACAGCCTGTTGCTGCCTGGCCAAGTTAGTACTGCAGTGCTTTCAGCTTGTGACTGATGTGGTCATTTTGGAGATGGAGGAGGAGGTGCAGGAGCTGAACAATGTGATTACATTGAGGCTACATTGGCGACAAATGCATGCACCATGTGGTGTGTGACACATGATCAGACACATCCTGCTTCATTTATGATGGAGGGACTCTGAAAGTCACAAAGCCTATTTTTATAGAGCCATAAGGTGGCCCTTACTATTCTTAAAGGGCCAGCAGTCGGCCCTCGCTATTGTTAGAGAGCCTTCAGCCGGCTATGCTTTGTTATTTCTATTATTAACGAGTGGGTCTCCTATACTGTTATTGCGTATGCAGTGACTGCAAGGGCTGCCATAATTTCGGACGCAACCCAATACCCCTTTGAAGAGACATAGAGGAGGGTCTCAGTAAAAAAAATGTTCCCATTATAAAGGAGCGGGTCTCCTATAGTGGTAATGCCCATGCTGTGACGCCAACAGCTGCCAAAATTTAGGAAAAACCCCACTAACAATTTAAAGACACATAGAGCAGGGCCACAGTAATGAACATTCCCATTAGAAAGAAGAGGGTCTCCCATACTGTTTGCCTATGCAGTGAAGCAATGGCTGCCAAAACTTTGGAGGAAATCCAATGCCCCTTGCAAGAGATGTAGAGGTCGGAGAGCCTCCTAAAAACAATGTTCCCATTATTAGGAAGTGGGTCTCCCATAGTGTTTGCCTATGCAGTGAATGCATAAGCTGCAAAAAAATTGGAGGCACTCCAATTCCCCTTGGAAGAGACGTATAGGTCGGAGAGCCTCCTTAAAACAATGTTCTCATTATTAGGAAGTGGGTCTCCCATAGTGTTTGCCTATGCAGTGAATGCAAAAGCTGCCAAAAATGGGGAGGCACTCCAATGCCCCTTGGAAGCGACGTAGAGGGCCTCATGAAAAAATGTTTCCATTATTGGTAAGTGGGTCTTCCATAGTGTTGGCCTATGCAGTGAATGCAAGGGCTGTCAAAAATTGGGAGGCACTCCAATGCCCCTTGGAAGAGACGTGGAGGAGGGCCTCATAAAAAAATGTTCCCATTAGAAAGGAGCGGGACTCCTATACTTGTAATGCCCATGCACTAAGTGTATGGGCTGACAAATATTTACTCCTGCTGGGTATGCATGAACATACTGTATACATTTTTTTTTTACGGGCATCATAAACATCCTTTAAAAAAGTTATGTGGGTGTTGCATCACGGACCACAGTCACCCTGGTGATATGGTGGTGGAGGATGAGGATGAGGAGAAGGAGGAGGACAAGAGCAAATAGCCAAAATCAGGAAGCGTATACCCATGTCTGGGTGTGAAGAGGTCCATGGGAATACACTTCCCAAAAAAAGACACTGGATTTGAGTTTATGTTACGCTGCTGTCATTCGGTGGTGTTGAGAAGTCTGGCCCAATCCATTTTTATAAGAGTCAGCCTGACAGCATTTTCAGTTGACAGGTGGATGCGCTTATCAGTTATAATTCCACCAGCAGCACTAAAAACCCGCTCTGAAAAAGCGCTAGCGGCAGGGCAGGCCAGGACTTCCAAGGCGTAGAGAGCCAGTTCATTCCACGTATCCAGCTTGGATACCCAATAATTATAAGGCACAGAGGAATCACGGAGGATGTTGGTACGGGCGGCAAGGTACTCCCTCAGCATCTTCCCAAACTTTGCACTCCTTGTGAGAGTACCCTTCGCCTCAGGGCCTGTGCAATGGGAGGGGCTAAGAAAATTCTCCCAGAACTTTGACAGTGTTCCCCTGCCTCTGCTGGATTGGAGTTGTGTCTCTCTCGCCTGTAGTCCTTGGTTGTCCAACAAACTATGACCTCTGCCGCCAGCATTTTCAGATGGGAATTTTTTTAATAGTTCTGCAACAAGGGCCTTCTGGTACTGCCCCATTTTTGTAGTCGTTCCACCTTAGGAATAAGAGATATCTCCTTGTAGCGTGGGTCTAGAAGTGTCACCAACCAGTAATGGCTGTCACCCAAAATTTTGAGAACGCGAGGGTCATGGGAAAGGCAGCGTAATATAAACTCAGCCATGCGTGCCAGACTGCTAACAGGTAAGACTTTTGTGACCTCACCAAGAGGATGAGTGACCATGCTCTCCTCCTCCTCTCTGTCCTCAGGCCATCCACACTGAACAGACGGTATGACAGTTGTGCAGGTAGTACTGTCTATAGCGCATGAAACTAGCTCCTGTTCTTCCTCCTCCTCCTCTTCCTCATTGTCACCCAATCCACGTTGGGATGAGATGAGGCTGGGCTGTGTGTAATCACCCTGTATGGTTCCTTGCTCCATCTCATCATGCTCCCCCTGCAATGCATCCTCTTTGATTGTGAGCAGAGTGCGTTTCAGAAGACAGAGAAGCGGGATGGTGATGCTAATTATGGCATCATCGCCGTTCACCGTCTTGGTGGAGCCCTCAAAGTTTTGAAGGATGGTGCATATGTCTGACGTCCATGTCCACTCCTGAGGTCTTATGTATGGAGTCTGAACTGAATACCAACGGCCTTGTTGATCCTGGTACTCAACAACTGCCCTCTTCTGCTCACAAATCCTTCTCAACATCTGCAGTGTAGAGTTCCAGCGCGTGGGGACATCACACACCAGTCTGTGAGCCTTAAGTTGCAAATGCTGCTGAAAGACTGCAAGGGCGGCGGAAGCTGTAGGTGACCTTCTAAAATGGGCACACAGGCGGCGTACTTTACCAAGCAGCTCCGGGTAGGAATTGAGAAACCGCTGAACTACGAGGTTGAGCAAATGGGCCAGGCATGGTACATGTGTGATCTCGCCTCGCCTCAGAGCCGCCTCCAGGTTCCGGCCATTGTACCGTACTATTGTATGAGATGTACCGTCCTTGCCCACAAGCACTTGTCCACGTGTCCGTGGTTAGGTGGACTTTCCTGGTAACTGCATTGTTGAGGGCACGGCTAATGTTTTGGGACACGTGCTTGTGTAATGCGGGGACGGCACACCGAGAGAAATAGTGGCGGCTGGGAACCGAGTACTGAGGAACGGCCGCCACTATCAGGTTGTGGAATGCTTCCGTCTCCACGGCAGCAATTCGAGTGCAAGTAGTCACGAAATGTGGGAATTTAGTAGTGTGGCCTGTGGGGCGTTGGTTTCGTATTTGCGCTTGCGTTCCAAGGACTGGGGTATGGACAACTGAGCGCTGCACTGGGACAAGGACGTGGACGTGCTTCCTGATGCTGCTACTTGAGAGTGTGCAACGACAGGGGCAGGGCAGGAGGCATCTTCGCATGCACCATGGACTGGGGATTGGCTTGCATGCACAACAACAGAAGAAGCAGTGGTGCCACCCGCAGACACTGTTCCTGGACCCTGGGGTTTGGCCCACCAAGTCGGCTGCTTTGCTGCCATGTGCCTGATCATGCTGGTGGTGGTCAGGCTGGTTGTTTTGCCACCCCTGCTGATGCTGGCCTGGCAGGTGGTGCAAATGGCCTTTTTGGGGTTATCGGCAGAGTCTTTAAAAAACAACCAGACTCAGGAAGACCTAACAGTTGTACTGGCAACTTCCTTTGTGTTGGTGTTACGGGGAACGGTTGCCTGCCTTCTGTCTGCGGCCACCACACTGCTTCTTCCTGCCTGTTGGGGTGCTCGGCCTCCCTCCCCCTGTGTGCTGCTGTCCTCGCTCTGCATGTCCTCCTGCCAGGTTGGGTCAGTTACTATATCATCCACCGCCACGTTTTCCACTTCCGCACCCTGGTCCTCCTCCTGACTTTCTGGCAATTGTGTCTCATTATCATCCACCTCTTGTGACTCTTTCTCACCATCGCCTTTGTGTGAACGTGCCTGCTGAAATATTTGGGCATCGCTACATGCGATCTCTTGCCCCGCTTCAAGTGAACTGGGCGAGAGGCCCGAATCTATAAATGGAAATTTTTAATGGAGGCCAGAAATGGCAGTATTTTCAGCGCAATTATATGTGATCCGTGTGATGGACAAACCACAGTTTTAAATAGCTGGATTTTTAGCGCTGTAATATGGAAAGGACCTGGCTGTATTCTGCAGTGCCAACAAGCAAATGGTGCAGAAAAACTGTGTTCTCTGGATTCCTGTTTAAGCAAATAACGAGGATTAAGATCTTAAAAAAAAAATGATTTCTGGCCCCTGAGACCTGGGCCTATTTCTAGAAATATCTAACATCAGCAGCAGCAGACAAAACTGGAATGGAGCCTCTTGTGCTATATGCACTGCAGTCTGCTATATACACTGCCTACCTGCCAATATACACTGCCTGCCTGATATCTCTGCAGATGGATTAGTTTTCAGAAGGACTGTTTGTTGAGATGGATATGTGTCTCTAATATAGTTTGGTACACCTACACTAACTAGAAACAAGCAAATCTCTCCCTAGCTCAGCAGCTCTCCCTACACTGTCTGATTCCGGGGTGACGAGCATGGTGGCGCCAGGTCTGATATAAACCTGATGACACTGTGCGGCCAGCCAATCACTGTAATGCCACAACCAACATGGCTGCGACATTACAGTGAGTGGCAGACAATCCCTGCATGGTCATTGGCTCTGTAAAAGAGCGCCAAACATGCAGGGAGGGGACCCGAGCTCCCGCCGAGCAACTCCGGAAATACTCGGCGAGTGCCGAGCTTGTCGAGCACAGTGATGCTCGGGCGAGCACTGAGCAGTAGTGAGCATGCTCGCTCATCATTAGTGTATACCTCAAACTCTTTGCTATAGTAGAGATAATCTCTAAATCATTCACAGATAGCCAATTTCAATGCCAGGAACTCCAATTTTCTGGAATGTACAGTACAGACCAAAAGTTTGGACACACCTTCTCATTTAAAGATTTTTCTGTATTTTCATGACTATGAAAATTGTACATTCACCTGAAGGCATCAAAACTATGAATTACCACATGTGGAATTATATACTTAACAAAATAGTATGAAACAACTGAAAATATGTCTTATATTTTAGGTTAATAAAAAGTAGCTACCTTTTGCTTTGCACACTCTTGACATTCTCTTGATGAGCTTCAAGAGGTAGTCACCGGAAATGGTCTTCCAACAATCTTGAAGGAGTTCCCAGAGATGCTTAGCACTTGTTGGCCCTTTTGCCTTCACTCTGCGGTCCAGCTCACCCCAAACCATCTCGATTGGGTTCAGGTCTGGTGACTGTGGAGGCCAGGTCATCTGGCGTAGCACCCCATCACTCTCCTTCTTGGTCAAATAGCCCTTACATAGCCTGGTGGTGAGTTTGGGGTCATTGTCCTGTTGAAAAATAAATGATGGTCCAACTAAGCGCAAACTGGATGGAATAGCATGCCGCTGCAAGATGCTGTGGTAGCCATGCTGGTTCAGTATGCCTTCTATTTTGAATAAATCCCCAACAGTGTCACCAGCAAAGCACCCCCACACCATCACACCTCCTCCTCCATGCTTCACGGTGGGAACCAGGCATGTAGAGTCCATCCGTTCACCTTTTCTGCGTCGCACAAAGACACGGTGGTTGGAACCAAAGATCTCAAATTTGGACTCATCAGACCAAAGCACAGATTTCCACTGGTCTAATGTCCATTCCTTGTGTTCTTTAGCCCAAACAAGTCTCTTCTGCTTGTTGCCTGTCCTTAGCAGTGGTTTCCTAGCAGCTATTTTACCATGAAGGTCTGCTGCACAAAGTCTCCTCTTAACAGTTGTTGAAGAGATGTGTCTGCTGCTAGAACTCTGTGTGGCATTGACCTGGTATCTAATCTGAGCTGCTGTTAACCTGCGATTTCTGAGGCAGGTGACTCGGATAAACTTATCCTCAGAAGCAGAGGTGACTCTTAGTCTTCCTTTCCTGGGGCGGTCCTCATGTGAGCCAGTTTCTTTGTAGCGCTTGATGGTTTATGCAACTGCACTTGCGGATACTTTCAGAGTTTTCCCAATTTTTCGCACTGACTGACCTTCATTTCTTAAAGTAATGTTGGCCACTCGTTTTTCTTTACTTAGCTGCTTTTTCTTGCCATAATACAAATTCTAACAGTCTATTCAGTAGGACTATCAGCTGTGTATCCACCAGACTTCTGCACAACACAACTGATGGTCCCAACCCCATTTATAAGGCAAGAAATCCCACTTATTAAACCTGACAGGGCACACCTGTGAAGTGAAAACCATATCCGGTGACTACCTCTTGAAGCTCATCAAGAGAATGCCAAGAGTGTGCAAAGCAGTCATCAAAGCAAAAGGTGGCTACTTTGAAGAACCTAGAATATAAGACATATTTTCAGTTGTTTCACACTTTTTTGTTAAGTATATAATTCCACATGTGTTAATTCATAGTTTTGATGCCTTCAGTGTGAAGGTACAATTTTCATAGTCATGAAAATACGGAAAAATCTTTAAATGAGAAGGTGTGTCCAAACTTTTGGTCTGTACTGTAGATGGTAATTCTTCTAGGCGTCTGTCAACGTTCTAGAACCGTAACCGATGACTCTCAATTTTCCATCTTGATGCTGATACAGTGCAGCTCCCAGTCCAACTTGAGAAGCGTCACAATGAAGAACAAATGGTAAGTTGAAATCAGGATATCCCAAGATGGGTGGTTTTACCAGGTAGTCTACTAGTTCTTCCAATACCTCCTGGTGGTCTGCTGTCCAGAGGATGGGCTGTTGGGATGAAACGGCATTGTTTCTTTTAAGCCCAGTCCTACCCACTTTCTTCTCTTTCTCCGTGGGTGTTGTTGACTCTGTCACCCTCCCCCCCCCAAGAGGAGGTATAGTGGGGTGGCAATCCTGGAGAAGTTCCGAATGTAAATACGATATTAGGAGAGGAATCCTAAGATCAGCCTCAACTCCCCGACAGTAGAGGGTCGCTTATCTTTTAAGGCCAGTACCGGAGCGATTTCTGCTGGGTCCATGGTATATCTTTCTCCGGACACAATTTTCCCTAGATATCGGACTTGCCTTTTGAACAGTTCACACTTCTTTGGGGTCAACTTAACTCAGTGTTGTTGATACCGCTGTAATACGGTCCTCACGTTCAACATGCTTCCGGAACGTTTTGCTGTGTACCACATTGTCATCCAAGTACGGCTGGCAGATATCGTCCCTCAGTCCTTCCAAACAGGTCTCCATGCTCCTCTGAAATTCTGCTGGAGCTGAACTGAGCCCGAATGGTATGCGGATCCACTCATATAACCCCCACAGTGTGATGAATGCTGTCAAGGGTCTACTGGACTCTTCAACAAACCCTTGATGGTATGTATGCTTTACCCTGATTGAGGACAGAGAACCAGGTACTTCCTGATAGGAATATCCAGCATATCTTGAATCTTTGATATCGGGTGCCGATTAGGTACTGACTTTCAGTTTAGTTCCCGGTAATCACAGCAGAGTCTCAACGTAACGTCCTTCTTCCTAACACAAACAATAGGAGAGGAATAAGACGACTTTGACTTTTGGACCCAACCTGTTGACTAGATCTTGTAAATACTCTTTCACTTCACGGTGTAATGGTTTCGGCACAGACATGTAACTTCTGGTTACTGGGGTCATGTCTTTCAAATTGATTTTCAATTGCAATGATGGGATACAGCCTATATCAGAGTCATCTTTAGAGAATGCATGAGGCTCTTCTCTCAGCATCTGTTTTGCTATCGCTATATCTTCAGCACACAAGTGTTCCAGGGATACTGGGGGATCCCAGGACCCTGAGGTGGGTCGTGTAATATCATCCCCTGGGCAACTCCTGTTCCTTGGTGGGGAGACTGAATTCATGGTAGACCCCTGGGCGGGTCTCACATTGGCTGGATATACCGTTTTAACTGTTTCAATGTGACCTAACACAGTCTTTGTATTCAGTCTAATTTCGTGTTTCGTAGTATTCATCACCGGTACTGTCACTCGAGCAAACCCACCAGTAGGAATCATAAGCACAGTCTCACCTTGAACTAAGCCTTCCGGAAGTTCTGAGGAGTCTTTTGCCACGAACAGTCTTTTCTGGACTCCCTTATTACATTATAACCCAGGATAGGATCCTCTGCCACGTTCTGATCACTGGTGACGAGAAAAGGTACCAAAAGCTCAATGGTGTTGCTGTTCTTCGTGGCCCTCAGTTGGAAAGTCACTTCAACCCAGCCTATGAAAGGGATTTCGGTCTCGTTGACAGCTTTGCCGTGGAGTTGCACTGGTTCTAAGAGTTCTTTTAGCGACCGAAGGTAGGTATCTGGCAGGTAGAGCCTTCTCCATTCTTCATTTAAAAGGCTTGCTTGGGCTCCTGTGTCCCACAGTGCTTTTACCAGGAGTCCATCTAGCTGGCACTATATAAAGCACCTTTCACCGATTAGGCTGATGAGGATATCTTTACTGACCGAGGAATCCTCCTCCCAGGAGTACATCGTTTGACCTCCGCACTGGGAATTAAGTAACTGATGCCCCTGTCTCTCTTGTAGACGGGAACACACTTGGGGATAGTACTGACGCAGCCGATTTACCTCATGCGCCTTTCATAGTGTTCATCACCAGTACTGTCACTCCAGCAAACCCACCAGTAGGAATCGTAAGCACAGTCTCACCTTGAACTACGCCTTCCGGAAGTTGTGAGGAGTCTTTTGCACTGGCAACCTCCTGTCTTTTAACCCAAACGACTGTGACCATTGGCATTCCTTGGCATAATGTCCTTCCTCACCACATCTTAGACAGTGGACACACACCGTACTCTGATTTGATGAACGGCACACTTCACAAGCCGGGTATCTTCTGTTTTGGAACCCACTCCTGGGTCTGAGGGATACAGGTTCTGGCCTGGAACAAATCAACTTTTTCACCTCAATCAACTCGGCTCGCAGTTCTCCTATTACTTCTTCACAGTCAGCGCTGGCAGTCCTCTCTTTTGTTGGTGATTTAAGGTTCCATCTCGGAGGTGGCACTGGAGTGTCTCTATGATGATCTTCGGACTGGCCTTCGGGGGTCTCCAACTTCAGCTGACTCATTTTGGTGATTTTAGGAGCAGATCCTTTCTTTAACTTCTGTTCGCTCTCTGACTCCAAACTAGCTGCCTCATTCATTTTTTCAATTAGGACTTCGTCCAGAATGCCAGGATCTTCTAGATACTGTTTCAGCTGCAACTTGATGTCTTTGGTGATTAAATTGAAAATAAATTTTGACTCCCACCAGGCCATAAAAATAATTACTATAGATGGGGAGAATTTAACACCCATTTATGCTCCTGTAGTCTGAAGGAAAAAATGATTATTGCACATAAAAAAAATTTTTAAGAAATAATACACTGCATCACACAAATAGTTTTTTTATTTTATGATATAGGTGATCGAAGTATTGAAAAACCAGATGAAGGCAGTAATGGCCATTTTGTGTGGAATGATGGTATATAAGGAAACGACTTCCACTGTGACCCAGATGAAATTGTTTTCCCAAATAATCTCTTCAAGTTGCTGGAGGTCTTTTTTAGTGCCTTTAACATAACCTGATCAATGTGAAATTAGGGGCTGTAGAAGACTGTCCACCCAAGCTAGGAAATTTTCATGGAGAGAACCAATTCCTGCTACAATGGGGCGAAGAGGGGAGAAAAACTTGGTTTATGTATTTTTGCAAAGGAGTGGAATATTGGGATAATAGGATTTTCGATCATTATGAAGTCAGCTGGTTTAGTGGAAATAACACCAGGATGGACACATTCATGTATTACAGCCAGCAATTCAGATTGGAATTATAAGGTTTTTTTTTTTTTTCAGTGATCGGTAGATGATGCTGCTGGAAAGAATTTTCAAATTTTCTGTTTTATAAATTGAGTCCGCCACGGGTAACGGGTGGAGAAGACCAGCTGTACTTTGACAGGATGATTTATCTCTCGCACAGGAGACACACGCAAGAACATATTCCTTAACGTCCTGGCGCCACCGGGGCCACCAATAGGACCGCTGAAGGTACTTTGTGGTACATTTGACCCCAAAATGAGCTCCGATCTTAGTGGCATGTGCCCAGGAGAGCACCTCATTTTGTAGATTAGGGGGAACGAACGTCCTCCCCGAAGGAACCTGGTTTAAGGACGCTGGAGCCACCCTCCGCATACTTCCCAAAGGAACGGTGAGCCTGGGCTCGTCATCGTCCTCAGCCGTATCCATGGACTGGGACAAAAGGTCTACCCAAGGGTTCTTTTTGACATAATCTGACAAGACCTGGGTCTCGGGGACAGACAGAGGATCTGTGCCGGGGGCCACATCGGTAGAAGGCTCAGAGACTACTCTCCGGGTGACTGTAACTATACACTGAGACACACAATTCTCACTCCAGGAAGAAATTCTCCCCGTATTCCAGTCAATGTGTGGAGTGTGACAACGTAACCATGGAAGACCCAATAGCACCTCATCTAATCCACCGGAAATAATAAGAAAGAAGATAACCTCCCGGTGACCCTGAGGAAATGACATGGTGAGGGCAATCGACTGGTGGGTGATTTGCGTGTCCAGTAGTGAACTGTTGACTACCCTAATGTTCATTGGTCTTGGCAGTAACTCCATAGGGATGGCGTGCTTCTGGGCAAACGTAGATGACAAAAAATTGCCATCGGTGCCAGAATCCACCCACGCCTTGGCAGTAACCGTGGTTGTTCCGAAGAACAATGTCACCTTATACAACAATTTGGAGGAAGGAGCCCCGGAATCTAACACACCTCCTCCAACGGCGGTTAGACACACTCGTTTTCCCGACTGCTTGGAACCCTTATTAATGGGATACTCCAAGAGATGTGCAGGTCGGGAACGAGAGGGGCTAGACTCAGTCCAGGATATATCCATAGCCTCAGGCTCCGGGTCGGGAGTCGCGGGTTTGGAAATGGGTCTAGAGAATGATGGTGCTAACCGACACTGAGGTCTGGGGACCTCGAGCTCTAACTTGTGTTCTGCATGACGCAAATCTATTCGGTTAGCGAGGGAGATTAACTCCTCCAGGGAGGTTGGAATCTCTCTGGTAGATAGAGCATTTTTAATATGCCCAGCCAGACCCTTCCAGAACACCGAGATTAAAGATCGCTCAGACCAATCCAATTCAGCCGCTAAGGTTCTGAACTGGATGGCATAATGGCTGGTGGTGACCGAACCCTGGACCAACGCAAGAAGCTTAAGAGCCGTATCATGCATGACCTGAGGACCTAGGAAGACATTTTTTAAGGCTGTAAGAAAGAGACCCGCGTTAGCCACTACCGGGTCACTCCGCTCTCACAGAGGTGTAGCCCACTCCAAGGCCCTGTGAGAAAGTAACGAGATGATAAAACCCACTTTGGCCCTTTCGGAGGGGAACCGTGCCTCTGTGGCGCCCTGCTGAGCATGGTGCCACAGAACCCAAAAGGGTGCATAGATGGATTTCTCCACAAGAGGCCCTCACTACATGCAAACACCTCCACCTTCCACCTCATACCAGCAGAGGGAGCCCTGATAGGGATATATAAAGGGAAGGTGGAGCCAGGCAGCTCAGTTAGAGTTTTCTAGTTTAGTCTACAGTTAGTGATCAGTTTCAGTACAGTGAGTGTTACAGCGTGCTCTGAAAAGAGAGCAGCACGTAGGCTGCTGTGTGAGGCAAGCTAGGCCTCCAGCAGCACTGAAACCTAGTGAGGGCCCCGAGCGTGGCCGAAGGCGAGAGGAAGAAAAGAGTGACCAAAAGGGGGCAGAGGAGCATACCAGGCTCACCCCAGTATACATACTGGACACTGGGTCCGAGCCTACAGGGACCCTTTACACCCAGTAGGGATAACCAGAATCCCAGGAGGACTACAGGTCCCTGGCAAACCTGAAGCTAGACACATACAGGATCAGGAACCACGAAGGCCCCGACATCCAGGGAAAGTGGTTACCAACCGGAGGTCCTACTTCAGAGCAACAGGTGGAGTAGAAAAAAGCAAGACACATAAGCTAGGCACAGTTGCAGGCTGGCCAGGAGCTTACACAGAGGCAGACACGGATCAGGAGGCCTTATGCCCGCTCCCTGGGGAGAAGTCCAAAAGTGCGCCCTTCACCTAGAGTACCCTGGACCGTATCTACCAGCTGTACCAGTAAAGGTAACGAAGCAAAACCCCCTGTCTCTGTCCGTTACTCCTGCTGCGTTCTCTACTTGCACAACAACGCCCATCTATCTATCTACACTGCCCTGAGGCCCTGCTCCACCTGTGGAGAGCTGTGCCATCTTTAGCTGCCTTGTCACCTGCCTCAGAGGACTGCTGCAGCCCTGGTGACCTTCACCAGACACCACAGATGGCGTCACGAATTTCTCTGAACTTTATTAGTAATTGCTACCCCTTTTGTGCACTGTCCACCCTGGGCCAGCCACCGTGATATATATACTGTCCCCAAACAGTAAGGACCCCGGGGGCGCGACATCCCAACTGGCGTCACAAACAGGATTCGAACCAGCCCGTACCAGCGGGTGAAGTGTGCCTAAACAGTTGTGTTGTGATACTGAATGTGGCGCCCGCCCCAGAAGAACGGGCGCCATTGTCTGCATGCCAAAAGACAACAAAATGGAGCCTCCCATCATGGGCCAGGTCCCAGAATGGCGCCGAAAGAAGGCCCTGCCCCTTGCAACAGTGACTGTCCGCATAGATGTGTCCGTCAAAGCGGGGGGTGCAGTCATAGGGAGTGACCGACAGCAAGTTGCCATGGGGCTGGCCCCAAAAGAAGAAAGGAGGCGGAGAGAAAGAATGGAGACAGGGGGTGCTCTCCACCTGTCTGGTCAGACCGCACCCGGCAGCCAAGATGGAAGCACGAGAGAGCCCAACCTCCGCCTCAGGCCTGCCGTTGCAGCAAGTGACCCCGCTCACCCAGGAGGGAGAGAAGATGTCCCCAGAGGACGTGGAGTTCCTCGAGAGTGAAGTTCTCGAGCTGGGCCAGCAGGTCGAGCAGGCCCAGCAGGCAGCTATCGCCAAATGGAAAGGCGAGCTGCTGCATAAATTAAAGGCACGCCGGAAGGCAGCACCGGAAGTCGGCAATGGTGTTCCAGCCCCGGCGGAGAACCAGGAGGCCGTGAAGAATCCAGGCCTCCTTCCCCCGCCCTCGCCATATGCCACCGTGCCCTGGTGGGAACAAATGATCAGCCTGGAACCCTCACCCCTGGGCGCGGAACCAAAAGGCCACCCACCTGGAGCTGTCCCGGAATTGCCGCTCCCAAGCGCTGCACAGAAAGATGACATATATAGCGCCTATCCGGAACCGTTAATCCCGGGCACTGAAACCGTGAGCCCACTACTGCTGGAAGCCCTCCCGCCACCTCCGGCACCCCAGTGGGTGTGCGGAGCACCGGCCTTCGACTGGTCCGCTCGAACGGAGAACCCGCAGCCATATCTGCTGCTCCCGACACGAGGGCCCCCGGTCGCCTATACCAGCGGGGTGGAGTTACGCTGGGACAACCTGGGGGGTATCTGATGGGGTTCCCGCGGGAGACCGAGGCCGAAGCAGTACAAAGGCAGGAGTTCTGCAAGCGGGAGCTCCGGCAGCTCGAGAGGGAGCGACGAGTGCGGGCGGCGCGCAGTGAACGCCTGGAGGCCCGAGACAAGGCCGCCAAGGCGCAGACCCGCCAGGCGGAGACAGCCAACCCCAGCCCCCGTGAGGAAGGCCCAATCGTCAAATTCAACCTCCAGGCTGGATGGGGCTTCATCCGAAGCCCCGAATTTAATCGGGACATTTTTTTAAACCGGCGGGATGTGGAGCCCGAGCTGGAAGAGGGCCACCCCGACCGGAACCTCTACCCTGGGGATCACGTCACGTTCACCCAGCATCATGGTGAATGTGGCTGGTATGCCCTGCAGGTGTACCGCATCCCCAAGGATAACCCCCTGCAGGAAGTCCCTCGTGACCCGGCTGGGTCAGGGAAGCATCAAGAATACCCCAGGAGGGGTCCCCAGTACTAGGCTTAGTACTGGGATTGCAAATAACTGTTTATAGTCACCCATTCGGGTGCTGTGTTGTTTTTGCCGAGTTTACCATGTTGACTTTATAATAATGTTTTCTACATAGTGTGAAGTTTTCTACCATACCCGTAGGGTACACAGGCTGAGGACTGTGAGCAGCCGGACATTGACTTTGTATATAGTTTAGCACTTCTTAAAGTGCACCCTCTTGGTTTTATACTTAAAACATAGTACCTCAGAAAAAAAAAACGTTTGGCGTGGCAGAAGACGAGGCCCAGTATCTGGATCATCTATGCCCTGCAGCCATGCCCAGGGCCTACGTTGAGAGTTTGGAGCGGGTCCCTCATGCTACTACTGTTGCACCCTGCTGCAGGAACTTTCTTGAAAGGTGCTCTTAAAATGTTTTATGAGAAAAGTATTTTACAATGTAACGTTTAAAGAAAGTGTACCTCCCATAAAGGGAAGAAATGTTTTATAAAATTTTGCATGTCATATGTAATGCAGGTGCCAGAATGCAACGCACAGAGACACAAGGCGAGAACAGTAAGAGTTGAATATAAACAGTTTATATATATATTTTTAACAGGTACGCTGAACAAGAGATTGCAACAAGGGTAATAAACAGTAATTTGAAGTATTAGCAAAATGCGAAGTCTCTCAAGGTAATGTGGTGCCCTAGATCATTGGAGACACCACGTGAGTTCCTTAACTGTGCATATGGCTCTAGCAGGGGTCACCGGTTATTCCCGCTAGGCCGTGAGTCTTTTTCCGGATAAATTCAATTAGGTCACGTTGAGTTTCTTTAGCCCCAACCGTTCCCCTCCCAATCTGAGTACCTAAACCCAATTGTCCCCGGTACCATGAGTGAACAGTAGAAGTGACGGCCCTGTTCACGTATGCAGCTCCTCTGCTTTCGCTGGCTTGACTTTCCTGGGGCAGCTGTCTCTCAAGTCCTCTCTGCTTTGCCGTTGGAGGCAGTCTCTCAAGCCTTGGGTAGGGGGGTCCAGACCTCGTCTGTCGGCGGGCGACGTCTGGTTCCGCAAACTCACTCAGCACCGCAAGCAGGTTCCGAGTCTCCTCAGGAGGCACAGCATTCGGGTCACATCTGTGAGGGATCCGGAGCTCTTCTACTGGTGCCCGGCTGTGGCACCTCACAAGCCTCTGGCTTAGGCCTGTAATGCGGGGCTTCTCAGCACGCAAGGAACACGTCTGCTCCTTTCTGCTGCTTGGCGCCACAGACCCCTCAGATTTGGTGCGCTGGCCTCTTATCTCCCGGAACTCCTTCCTGGAAGTCACCTGATCGGGTCCAGCCTCTAAATCTGCTCTCCCTTCAACTTCCCTTGCATATCTTGGTTCCGCTTGACTGTGTCTGGCCAGCAGATGGCAGCCTCTCTCCATCTTTGAAACATCATGTAGGAATTCCCTTACAAGCTCTCTCGCCTTTGCTACATTCCTCCCTCCTTTTTGCTCGCCAGTCCTCGGGCGAGTGGACTTCACACAGAATTGATGCCTCTTTCCAGGCAGTGCAAGTTCAGACAGGAGTTGGGCACACTCCTGCGTTTTCTGTTGGATTTGAGACCAAATAAACTCTTCTTGAGCATACCGGTTAGGAGGAATTCTGGCATTAGCCCGCTCAGTTCTGCGGGCTCCTCTTACGGAGGTGACTCCGGGAGATCCGATGAATCAACTACTGTGGATTGCAAGTCATTTCTCGACTCATTCAGGGTTCCACTCGGGGTTGGCCTCAACGGTTCTGACGGGCCCAACTGCATTGTGGCCCATTCGTCTTCATCCCCCAAGGTTCCTGCATGTGGCACTTCAGCATGTGGCACTTCAGCCAATACGTTTGAAGGCCCAACTTCGTTACAGACTTCTGCTTCAGAGGAGCAAGGTCGCAGCATATTGCGGTGCAACACCCTGGGTGTCGCGGCGTCATCCCCTTTGGGCCTAACCTCGTAGATGGGGTTGTCTGGGTGAACCTTCTTCACCACCCGATATGGTATCGCCTCCCAACGATGGTCCAGTTTACTCCCAAATCGTTTGGCCCTTACCAGAACTCGGTCTCCTGGCTGAAGAGACCCGCCTGCGGTCGGGGGACGATCTGCATGCTCTACTTCCTGAAACTTCTGAGCAACCAGTCTTCTCACTGTATGGAGCCGACGCTGGTGTTCTCGAATCCAGGTACTTGGGCTACTGCCCGGGCCGGAGTCTTCTGAGTCTAGCTCCAGTTCAGTAATTTCTCGCCCACTTCTTCCAAACAGCAACATGTAAGGGGTGTAGCCGGTAGTCGCATGAACTCGATTATTATACACCCACACCAGCTCGGACACAAATTGGGGCCACTTCATCTTTTTGTCCGCTTCCAGCATTCGCAACATTTGCAACAGGGTTCGGTTGAAGAGTTCGCATGCGCCGTTCCCTTGAGGGTGGTAGGGCGTTGTTCGGGATCGGTCGATCCCATAGATGCGGTATAGCTTATCCATCACTCGTCCTTGGAAGCACCCATAAATCCGGATGAAATCCTGACAGATGGCCTTAGCTGCAGCTTCTGCTGTCTGGTCTTTAGTAGGCGTCACTACTGCGAACTTGGTGAAGTGATCAGTCATGACTAAACAGTGTCCATAACCATTGTATGAAGTTCCTATCATCAGGTAGTCAATCATCAAGACTTCCAAGGGGGTAGAAGTTCGGATGGTCTGAATGGGAGCTCTTTGTTCCGGGGGCTTGTTCAACTCACACTGACGACATGTTCGGCAGACCCCCTCGACTTCTTGCCACAGTTGAGGCCAATACACCAGCCGTTGCAACCACCGAAAGGTCTTTTCTACACCGAAGTGAGCACCTCTTCTATGAGCTTCTTGGGCTAGCTGCGTTACTAGCGCTCCTGGAACTACCACCTGCCAGGTAGCATCAAACTCTTGAGGCAGCTGGATTCTTCGGCATAGCAAGCCGTCCTTCAGGAAGAGTCTCTCCCACTGGCCTAGGATTTGTAGGATAGTTGGAAGTGAAGCAGCTCTGGCTTTCTGGTCGGGTCTTTGCCTAAGGGCGACCCATTCTCTCAACTTTGCTAACTCTGGGTCGGATTGCTGCAGATGTATCCATTCGTCTCTTGAACGGCCCAGAATTTGAGTGGGCCTCGGCTCCTCTCTGGTCTCCTGGGCGTCGACCACAGCAGCGGCGAACTGGCTGAAATCCTGGATCTCATTGCCTTCGAGCTCCTCATCTCTGTCCTTCTTCGGCCCCGCCTGAGTGACCCAGGACAGGGCATCTGCATGAGTGTTCAGGGCCTTGGACCGATAGGCGATTTTATATTGGTATTTGGACATCCTTGCGACCCACCGCTGTTCTAACGCGCCCAGTTTGGCGTTCTCCAAGTGGGCCAAAGAGTTGTTATCTGTCCGCACTTGTACTTCTGACCCTGACAGGTACTCAGCAAATTTCTCGGCCATGGCCCACACCAGTGCCAGTAGCTCCTGCTTAAACGAACTGTAGTTGTCCGGATTCTTCTCCGTGTCTCGGAGTGACCTGCTGGCATACGCAATCACTCGCTCTTTTCCTCCTTGTACTTGAGCCAGCACTGCTCCCAGTCCATGCAAGCTTCCATCAGTGTACAACATAAAAGGCTGCGAAAAGTCAGCATAGGCCAGAATTGGTGCATCCGTTAGCGCCATTTTCAATGCTGGGAATGCCTCTTCTTGGCGTGGGCCCCACTGAATGGGCTGCCGCTTGGCTTCCCCAGCCGATCCTCTCAGCAATTCATTGAGCGGGATCACAATCTTAGCGAAGTCTTTAATAAATCTGCGCTAGTATCCAGCAAGCTCCAGGAACGCCCTCAGTTCCCTTAGATTGGCGGGCGTGGGCCACTTCTGCACGGCAGCTACTTTCTCCGCAGTGGGGTGCACTCCTGCACTGGACACAGTGTGCCCCAGATATTCAATTTCTCGTTTGAAGAGAAGACACTTACGAGGCTTAATTTTCAGGCCGTGCCTTTGAAGCCGTTCTAACACTTGTTCCAATTGGCGGAGATGATCTTCAAACGTAGCGGAATAGATAATTATATCGTCCAGATATATTAAAGTGGCTTCAAAGTTGAGGTCCCCAAAGCATCTCTCCATCAGCCGTTGGAAGGTTCCTGGCGCATTTGTTAGCCCGAACGGCATCCGATTGAACTCAAACAGGCCCATAGGGAGGACAAAAGCTGTCTTCGGATGATCCTTCTCAGCTACTGGGACCTGCCAATAGCCACTTGCCAGGTCGAGGGAAGAGAAGAATTTGGCGCTCCCTAGTGCCGATAGAGACTCTTCAATTCGGGGCAGTGGATAGGAGTCCCTTACTGTACAGGCATTCAGTTTTCGATTGTTAGAACCCTCCTGTTTGTCTTTTTGCTCTGCTACAACTTCTGCTAGGAGGTGTCCAGTTTTGTCCCAGTCCTTAGTACTTTTAGGGACCCCTCCCTTATATCTATAGGTCTGCGTTCAGACTAGCTGAGGACCAAGGCGGGTCTGTTCACAAGAAACAGGTTGCCCGCTGCATCGTAGGGAATCAGCTTAGTCCTATTGTAGGGACAGTTTTCCTATCTTTCCTTAGTTTTTGTAGCAGATCATAACAGTAAGTCCAGCCCAAAATAAAAAATAAAAATAAAAAATCCTAAGGAAAGAGATCCGGAGGTCAGCATGGTGTCTGTTCAGGAATTGGCTCAACGCCTGCAGGGATTGTCTCTTGAGGTGGCCGAGCTCCAGCAACACGTGAGTAGCTGTCCTGGAGCGCATTTTGTTGAACCGAAGGTAGGACTGCCTGATTTTTTTTATGGTAAACAACAAGATTTTTTTTCCTTTAAAAATGCTTGTTTATTATATTTTCGTTTGAGACCCAGGTCCTCTGGGAATGAATCACAGCGCATTGGGTTTATCATGTCACTTTTGCGCAAGGAACCACAGGGATGGGCCTTTTCTCTCCAACCTAATGATCCGTGTTTTAGATCAGTGGAAGATTTTTTTTCTGCTATGGGGTTGTTGTATGACGATCCTGATCGAGTCTCTTCTGCTGAGACTCAACTGAGACGTTTAAAGCAGGGGTCAGGGGATGTTGCAAATTATTGTGCACACTTCAGAAGGTGGTCTTCTGAAGTGAGATGGAATGATTCAGCGTTAAAATGTTTGTTTCTTGCTGGTCTAGGTGAAAGGGTTAAGGATCTGCTGATTGTTTTCCCTGCACCTGGAAACTTGCAAGAAGCCATGCAATTAGCTATACGGGTGGACAGGAGACTGCATGCCAGGTTTAATGAGGAGAAAACTCCTGCTATGGCAGCTCCTAGTCATCAGAGGGTCTGCTCGGATGACGGAGAACCGATGGAGATTGGGGCGATGCCACTCCGCTGTCAGGAAAAAGACTGCAGGTTTTCCAAGGGATTGTGTTTTTACTGTGGTAAATCTGACCATTTTGTTAAGAACTGTGAGCTTCTGTTAAACAAAGAAAAAAAAAGGTCAGTTACGCCCGTATTGCTTGTTTAAACACTAAGGGAGTATTTCTTTCAGGGAGTACCTCATTGCAGGAGGAGTTGATTGAATTTCAGGTACTTGTGGATTGTGGTTCTACACTGAATGTGATTGATAAGGGTTTTTTGGAAAAACTTAAATTGGAACCTAAACCTTTGTCATCTCCTATTTCTGTGGTTGCTGTTGATAACACTCCTTTGAAATGTGTTACTCACAAGGTTCCTGCATTTCCCCTCACTATCAATGGCATTCACCAAGAGAATTTGGATTTAGTGGTATTAAATAATTTACCTTCTCCAGTAGTGTTAGGTTTGCCTTGGTTAAAACTGCACAATCCTTTACTGGACTGGTCTACTAATGAGATTAAATCTTGGAGTCCTAAGTGTTATGATAAATGCTGTAATGGTCGCATTGCTGCTGTGGAAAGAGGGGAATTACCTGTACCTATTCAGGATTTTTGGAAGGTTTTTTCAGAGGAGGAGTCGCAAATTCTACCTCCTCATAGGGACTATGATTGCACCATTGAGTTTGTTCCTGGAGCTACTCTTCCCAAGAGTCGCTTATTTAATCTTACTATCCCTGAAAGAAAAGCCTTGGAGGAATACATACAGACGAGCTTGGCTGCTGGTCACATTAGACCTTCTAAGTCACCTGAGGCTGTTGGATTTTTTTTTGTAAAAAAAAAAAGACGGCGGTTTACTTCCATGTATGGACTTTCAAGAAATTAATAAAATTACCGTACGCAATTCCTACCCACTGCCGTTAATTCCTGACTTGTTTAACCAGTTAGTGGGGGCCAAGTGGTTCTCTAAAATTGATCTCCGGGGGGCATACAATTTGTTGCGAATGAAGGAGGGTGATGAATGGAAGACTGCTTTTAACACTCCGGTGGGTCATTTTGAGAATCTGGTTATGCCTTTTGGTCTTACCAATGCACCAGCGTTTTTTCAGAACCTTATTAATGACCTCCTGAGACCTTTGATTGGTAAGAATGTGGTTGTGTATTTGGATGACATTTTGATTTATTCGCCAGATCTAGAGTCCCATTGGCAGAGTGTACGTGAGGTTTTGCAGTTATTAAGTGACAATTCACTTTTTGCTAAGCTGGAGAAATGTGAGTTCGCTTTGCAGAGAATTAGTTTTTTGGGCTACATTATCTCCAGCGAGGACTTTGAGATGGACCCGGTGAAGGTTCAGGCTGTGCAGGAATGGCCTAGACCTATTGGTTTAAAATCGATACAGAGATTTTTGGGTTTCGCCAATTATTACAGAAAATTCATTAAGAATTTTTCTATAATTGTTAAGCCGCTGACCGATCACACCAGGAAAGGTGCGAATACGGTCCAGTGGACTACTGAGGCCATTGAAGCTTTTGTGTATCTCAAGGAGAGGTTCAGTTCTGCCCCCATCCTTATGCAGCCTGATGAGACCAAGCCTTTTTTGGTCGAGGTTGATGCTTCTTCGGTGGGGGTCGGTGCGGTTTTGTCTCAGGAGAACAAGGATGGACTACATCCCTGTGCTTTTTTTTCGAAAAAATTTTCTGAAACCGAACTTAATTACGATGTTGGTAATCGGGAATTGCTGGCTATCAAACTCGCATTTGAACATTGGCGTCATTTCTTGGAAGGTGCTAAATTTCCCATTCAGGTTTTCACTGATCATAAGAATCTGATCTATCTAGATGCTGCCAAGCGCTTGAATGCCCGTCAGGCTAGATGAGCACTGTTTTTTTCGCGGTTTAATTTTTCGGTTACTTACATCCCGGGTACTAAGAATGTTAAAGCTGATGCTTTATCTCGCAGCTTTTCTCCCATGGTTGGTACCGAGGAGGAGGAGAGCATTTTACAGGAAGGAGTTGTGATAGCAGCATTGGACTCTGTTGTGGAAGATGGGATTCTGAAAGCCCAGGAGGATGCCCCATCTAACACTCCCCATGGGAGGTTGTTTGTACCTAGAACCTTTAGGAGAGAATTGTTTGTGGAGTATCATGAGTCTCGGTTGGCAGGTCATTCAGGAATTTCTGAGACTAAGAGACTGGTAGGTCGCAGTTTTTGGTGGCCTGGGTGGCAGAAGGAAATCAATAAATGAGTGCGTCAATGTACGGTGTGTGCTAGATCAAAGGCTTCACATGCTCCTGCTGCGGGGTTGCTTTGCCCTCTGGAGGTTCCTTGTGCACCTTGGACGCATCTGGCAATGGATTTTATTACTGACCTTCCTGTGTCCGAGGGTTTCACTGTCATCTGGGTGGTCGTGGACCGTTTTAGCAAGATGTGTCACTTGGTTCCTTTCATTAAACTACCCTGCGCTAAGACACTCGCTAAGGCTTTTGTTAAGGAAATTGTCAGACTCCATGGCGTTCCCACCGACATTGCTTCTGATAGGAGACCTCAGTTTGTGGCTCACTTTTGGCGTGCCTTTTGTGACAGGTTGGGAGTCCATTTGTCATTTTCATCTGGGTATCATCCTGAGTCTAATGGACAGACAGAAAGAAAGAACCAGGATGTTGAGCAGTTTTTGCGTTGTTTTGTGGCAGACAATCAAGAGGGGTGGTCTGAGTTTCTGCCACTTGCTGAATTTGCTCTTAACAACCATACATCCTCTTCTGCTGGGTGTTCTCTGTTTTTTTGTTGTACTGGGAGACATCCGTCATTTGGTTCGTTCTCCAAATTGGTGTCGGCTGTGCCGGAGGAGGAGAATTTTTCCGGTGATTTGGAGAGAGTTTGGACTGATGTACGTTGTAACCTACAAGAGGCTAGCAAAAAGTCTAAGAAGTATTTTAACAGGAAACGTCAAGAGGTTTTGCTTGCTGTTGGTGACATGGTTTGGTTGTCCTCAAAGAATCTGCGGTTGAGGATTCCTTCTAAGAAATTGGGTCCAAAGTTTGTGGGACCATTTAAGGTGCTTCAGGTGGTTAACCAGTCTGCTGTTAGGTTGGAGGTCCCTACTTCCTGGAAGATTAATCCGGTGTTTCATGTTTCCTTGTTGAAAAAAGCTGATGTATCGGATAGGGATGCCACTGTCACAGTTCCTCCGGTGGTGGAAGATGGTGAATAAGAAATTTCTCGTATCCTGAATTCCAGAAGGCATAGAGGGAGATTGCAGTATCTCGTCGCTTGGAAAGGTTTCGGTCCTGAGGATAACTCCTGGGTAAGGGCAGATGATGTCTCTGCTCCTAGACTTATCAGAGCGTTTCACAGGAGGTTTCCTGATAGGCCTGGGCCTGGAGGATCCGGAGGATCCTCATAGAAGAGGGAGTACTGTTAGAACCCTCCTGTTAGTTTTTTCTATTTTGTGGTCACGTGACCTGCTGCCTATTTATTCCAGCTCCGCCCTTCTGGCTTTGCTGGACTTCAGTGTTACTTTGACTCTTAATCTAGCCAGGTGCTTTGTACCTATCTCTATAGTTTGCTTGGTTCTTGGACCTCTAAGTATTTTTGTCTGTTTGTCTTTTTGCTCTGCTACAACTTCTGCTAGGAGGTGTCCAGTTTTGTCCCAGTCCTTAGTACTTTTAGGGACCCCTCCCTTATATCTATAGGTCTGCGTTCAGACAAGCTGAGGACGAAGGCGGGTCTGTTCACAAGGAACAGGTTGCCCGCTGCATCGTAGGGAATCAGCTTAGTCCTATTGTAGGGACAGTTTTCCTATCTTTCCTTAGTTCTTGTAGCAGATCATAACATCGATAGTCTACGAAGAATCTCAGGGTACCATCCTTCTTCCGGACCAGCACGATCAGGGCCGCCCAAGGACTCTGACTTTCACGGATCACACCGTTCCGCAATATGTGGGGCAACAGCTCTTTCACCTCCTGGTACATTTGAGGCGCGATCTGCCGATATCTCTCTCTGATGGGAGCAGTATTTCCGGTGGGTATTTCGTGCTGAATGTCCCGAGTGCACCCGAAATCGTCTTCATGCTGTGCAAACACTCCCTGATATCGCTGTAGAAGTTGTTCGATCTGCCTTACTTGTCCAGCAGAAAACTCAGTCAGATTAGCCTCCATTTCCTCCAAGAGGTGGCACCCAGCCAACGGTTCTCTTCCATTCTCTTGGCTATTGAGGGACACCTCCAGGGTCCATGGCTTTCCTTTCACAGGTGCCAGCCCTATAGCGTCAGCTTTAGTAAGGGCTTCTGGCATTATACACACTCGCGCCACCTCTTGTCGGGGCAACAACTGTAAACTTCTGCCACTTAAATTGATGCAACGCATGGGTACTCGACCGTGCCGCACGGTGGCCAGGGTCCAAGCAACCAGGAGTCCAGAGGGCGCTTCCTCTCCCTCCATTGGTTCAATTTGAATGTTCACGCCCTCTAACTACACGTGTGCCAGCACCGGTAGAGTGAGTACAGTCTGTCCCACTGGCAGTGTCATTGTGGTTTCGGGTGGTATCGATACCTTACCAAGGTACTGAGAGGTAGCGGGCAATTTTTGAATCTGACTGACCCGCACAAGATGCTGGAATACTCTCTTGTTAGCTGGATCTCGAGTGGCACGGGTCCAGTTGTTTTTGTTACAGCCCTCAGCCAGGAACTGTCCAACCTCTTTCAGCACATTCATGCCCAGGGTTACAATGGGCCCATCGCCTCCGGGCCCTGTGGTCAGTACGATCCCTTTCCGACCGAGGTCCTTTCCACATGCCCGAACGGACATCCATACTACTCCCGCTACTGGGATAGGTAGTTGATTAGCCGCCACCAGTTTGACAGTGGGTTCCCAGCAGGAACGAGCGACATCAGGAAAGTGACTTTGGAAATACGTCTCAGGCATAGTGGTCACTTGAGACCCAGTGTCCATTAAATAGCGGATACTCTGCCCATTGAATTCAGCCCAGATAATGGGCCTCTCGGAGACAATGTCTTCAGAGCTCCCTCTTCCACTCTCTGAAGCTCGAGACCCCACGGTATGCTCCACAACCGCGGGGCATTTTAGTTTAACGGCTGTCCCCTCCTCCTCCTTTCTCGGTTGGGACAGTCTTTGTAGATATGTCCCCTACCTCCGCAGGTTCAGCACTCCGGTCCTCGTTGTACCGATAGGTCGGGTGCATGCCGTGCTGGGGCCGGGTAGGAATGTCTTTCTCGCTCTGGTCTCCGTCCACGTTGGGCAGTACGTTCAGTTGGCAAGGGGGCAGTAAGGGTCTTTCTAATAGTATTCAACTCACCCCGAATGTCTCGAATTTCCTGACGTATTTCTCGTACCCAATCAGGCTCTTTGTTGGTGAATTCAGGGGCAATTGCCTCATGACTTCTAACTGTGGCTTTGAGAACAGGAACTTCTCTCTCCAGGACTCTAGCTTCAGCACCTACCTCCAGAAAGCCCAGATCAGGGCTCAATCGCAGCCGCTCCTTCAGGATCTGCCTCAGGGAAGGGTCTTTCAAGCCAGCAATCAGTTGGTCAAGCAACACCTCATCCAATGGTCCCAGTCCTCAGTTCCCATCTCAAACTTTCTTGGTGATATGGGCCGTCACTTCCTGTAATGCATTAACATATTGATTTACTGTCTCATTTTCCCCTTCGACCCGCTGAAACAACCGTAAGCGCAAGTGTCCAAAATCTGTAGTGTCACCGTGCATGTCCTCTAGAATTTTTATCACTTTGTCCACGGTGTCACGGTTCCCAGGTGGGCGGTACATCACAGTCTGCCGAGCCTCTCCATCAAGGTTTAGGAGGGCCAGCTCCGCCTGGGCTAGGGGATCGAGGGGACACATACGTAGCATACTTCTCAGTCTTTCTACCCAGTCCCACAGTGACATGCCATCCCCCGTAAACTTGGGTAGGTGGCTGAGCAAAGCCCCCAAAGGTATATGGCTCCGGCCGGACCCAGTCACATGCTGCTCCGCCATCTCTGCGTCTGAATGTTGCATCTTGCGACTACGCCAAATGTAATGCAGGTGCCGGGATGCAACGCACAGAGACACAAGGCGAGAACAGTAAGAGTTGAATATAAACAGTTTATATATATATATTTAACAGGTATGCTGAACAAGGGATTGCAACTAGGGTAATAAACAGTAATTTGAAGTATTAGCAAAATGACAAGTCTCTCAAGGTAATGTGGTGCCCTAGACCATGGGAGACACCACGTGAGTTCCTTAACTGTGCATATGGCTCTAGCAGGGGTCACCGGTTATTCCCGCTAGGCCGTGAGTCTTTTTCCAGATAAATTCAATTAGGTCACGTTGAACTTCTTTAGCCCCAACCGTTCCCCTCCCAACCTGAGTACTTAAACCCAATTGTCCCCGGTACCATGAGTGAACAGTAGAAGTGACGGCCCTGTTCACGTATGCAGCTCCTCTGCTTTCGCTGGTGTGACTTTCCTTAAGCAGCCGTCTCTCAAGTCCTCTCTGCTTGGCCATTGGAGGCAGTCTCTCAAGCCTTGGGTAGGGGGGTCCAGTCTCCCCCTCCTGCTGCACTTGGTGAAACAGCCGTATCCTCAGCTCTGCTACATTGGTGGGATCCCCATGCATCTCCTCCACCGCACCACTTTTTCTACAGTATCCCGGTCATGGGGAGGGCGGTACATCACGGACTGTCGGGCCTCACCGTCCAGGGCCAGTAAGGCTATTTCGGCTTGCATAGCTGGGGTCATCAATCCAGTCCCACAGCATCATATTGTCCCCGGTGAACTTTGGGAGATTGCTGAGCATGGCCCCCAGCGGCAAGCTAGATCTAGGGGCTCCCAGGATGGGCTGCTCTGCAGTGTCTGTGTCTAATGACTGCATCCTGCTGACTTCGCCAAATGTAACACAGGTACTGTAGATGCAGCGACACAGAAACACAGAGCAGCCAATACGGGGTTAATAAACAGGGGAAGTTTATAATAACAGGGTAAATCTCCACGCAGGGAGTATCAGGGGAAAATATGGGGGAAAAAAAAGGGAAAAGCAGGTCAAAGTCTATCACTGACAGTTCACAGTTTAACTGGATGTAGCAGAGTCGAACCGGTTATAATCAACAGTTTTTGCACTTAGCTGACTCTCGCTCCTCACAAGGCAGATGCACGCTGATGCCGGTGTTGATTTTTCAGGCGTCCCCGCCCAAACAATGCTCTGTCTTCTGGTGGCAGCGGGCGGTCTCCGGTTTTACCCGCTGAGCCCCTAGTCCATAACACGGCACCTCACGTGCCTGGCTCCACCGACCCTGCGTCTCTTCTCTAGTCGGCCTGACTCCTCCGGTCCACTGTACTCGGCTCTTGCTCCCAGTCCTGAAGCCAGGAGCCTGGACCCTCTCACGCTGCTCTGCTGAGCCGGATCCAGCTCCACTTTCCCACGCAAAACGTACTCGTCTCTTCCTCTCTCCAGTCACACCAGGAGTTCCCCTGTCACCTGACCTTCCTGCTCTCTCTCTCGACACACCCCCTACTTCCCTGTCACATGACTCCTCTGCTTGCAGTCTGTCTTCCCCCTGCAACAAGAGGTACGGCCCCGGCAGTTCCGGATCCCTTGCTCTGAAAGCACTTACACCCCGGTCTTCCCCCTTACAATTGAATTGCAGCACGGACTGCAGCAGCTCCCTTCCTACAGTATTGCTCACCATTATTGGCACCCCCTTCATTTTTTTCATAGACTGTACAATATCTTCAGAAAAAAATGGAAATGTACCAAAGTTATATCCTCAGGATTTTTTAACTACTGGTCCAAAGTAATGCAACAATAAAACATTGTTTTTCAACTTCTATGTTGCAATTTCAAGGAAGAAACAGAATAAACAGCATGTGCGGCAATAAAGGCCCCCCTAATTAATACTTGGTTGCATACTCTTTGGCATTGCTGACAGCCTCCAGACGTCTCTTGGAGCCATCTATAAGCTTCTTGCTCTTCTCAGCTGGAATTTTCTCTCACTCTTCCTTTGCAGTTTGTTCAAGCTCTTGAATGTTTGCAGTTTTTTTTTCCCAATGGCAGATTTCACCTCACCCCAAAGATTTTCAATGGGACTGAGGTAAGGACTCATTGCAGGCAATTTAAAAAAAAAAACAATTTTTTCTTTTTTCAACCATTCCTGTGTACTTTTGGACGTGTGCTTTGGGTCATTGTCTTGCTGGAGGACTCTTGATATTCGACTCAAACCAAGTTTTCTTACACTGGGTAGGATATTACACTCTAAGATCTCTTGATAATTCTCTGATTTCATGATTCTTGTGATACAGTTAAGGTCTCCAGTACCAGATGAAGCAAAGCAACCGAACAGCATTATGGATTCTCCCCCTTCTTAACTGTTGGTAAGGTGTTCTTTTCCTTATAAGCTTCATTGCGCCGTCTGTAAACAAACTGTTGCTTTGCATTGCCAAAAAAAATGTATTTTTGTTTCATCTGTCCAAAGAATATTTTCCCAGAAGGATTGTTGTTTGTCAAGGTACTCTTTGGCAAAGATCAGTTGTTCCTTTTTATGTCTTTTTTTTCAGCAATAGTTTCTTCCTTGGCCTTCGCCCATAAAGCTCTGCTTGGTTTAGTGTGTGGCATGTGTAACTTGTTGAAACCAGCCCTTTAGACTATTCCAGGTTGGCCTTCAGGTCTTTAGATGTTTGACGTGGTGTTTTTTCCACCATTCTCACCAACCTTCGAAGACATCTCTTGGCAAACTTCTTAATAACGTAGCGCACTGTTGAAACTGGGATACCAAGGTCTTTGGAGAGGGCCTTATACCCTTTGGAAGTTTTGTGTTTGCTAATAAGAGCAGTTCTGATGTCCTCAGACAGCTCCTTTGTCTTCACCATTGTGACAAAGGAACAGGGCCTACCATGTGGCTTTTTAAAACACTGAACAATTAATCACAGGTGAATCTTTTGTGATTTACCACAGGCGAGTTAAAATGTGTTTCTATACTAAATTAATGTAAAGGTGCCAATACCAGTGACAGCAGCTTTAGGTTTTTTTCCCTCTCATTGTTTTTAGCTTTAATTATTGTTTATCATTTGATCTTTTGTATTTAACACGAGTCTCTATACAAAAAAACTGTTTCACTTCATTCATTTTTTTCAGGAGATATTCCACATTATGTACTTACACTTCACGGGTGCCAATAACGATGAGCAGGACTGTATGTGACCTAAATTAAATTCTCTCCCCGACCCCCTCTCCACTAGCCCGAGTATCTGACTTTATTGCACTGAACACTGTGAAAACCACATTAACCTGCGTGGACTGGTCCACAAATACATCTCCCTTAATTGACCATTTGTTTAATGAAGGCACCTTTGTCTCCTTTCAAGAAATGAAAACTTTACCCACAATGTCCAACTATACCTTCATTCAATACGAAACGTTGAAGAAGACAATACGCCAAGTCATGATTAACGGGGATCCCACTAGACCGCTCACTGCTTACGAAACCATATGTTCACAGACAAGAACTCCTAGAAAAGTACTCTCATCCCTCTATAATATCCTTCTATCAAGAGGAGCCTCTCTGAAAAGAGCCTTCTTGATGAAATGGGGAAAAGATTTAGGTTGCTCCTTCACCGAACCTCAAATTAAATATATATATATATATACAAATATTCGCACGGCCCCTCACAATGTGTTAAAACCCAAGAAAACTCTTACAAAATAATTTCTCATTGGTACACCACGCCTGTTCAAACCCACAAATGGTTCCCTACCTCACCAGATCTCTGCTGGAGATGCGAAAAGAGTAAGGGATCCTATCTTCACTTATGGTGGTCTTGCCAGATTATATAAGAATTTTGGAAAATTGTGTCCCAAACTTTATCTGAACTGCTACACACACACATAGTCTTCACCCCTGAACATATTTTCCTAAATTTCCCCTTCAAACAAGACAACAAGTTCTCATCTAAAATGGCTTCCTTCGTGCTAACAGCAGGCAAACTTCTTATTCTCCCTCTTTGGCGTACTTCAAACATCCCAAACAAGAAACAACTGATCCTCAAAATAGATCAATTATACCGAAGAATTGGCAGCTCTTTCACTCCAGAATCATACCTTCTTCCACCTTGTCTGGAATCCTTGGCAATCCTATAGGAACTCCGCTAATTTTCTATCCTTGATCACTTAATACTTTGTCAATAGATCTAAGATCTATTTAAATTACTCATGGACCGTCTCCCCCCCTTCACCTCCTCTTTTCTTCTCCCCACCCTTTTACCTCTTCCTTCCCGTTCCCCTTTTGTTAACATTCAATGACTCCATTTATCCTCGAGTCTATTTAGTTGAATTTCGCTTTCATTGTTACACAACTTATAAAAATATGAAAAAATATGGAATCACCTACTCAGCCTTCACTATTTTTACATGTTATCCCACCACATTTATCTCTGTGATTTAATTGTAATATGCCCTTGCCTTTTTGCTTCACAAATTAGGGCATGACGGGTTATATGCCCTCAATTTATGCGTGTCAATGGTTGTTACTTAACTGCCTTTATTTTTTGATTCCTAATAAGCAAAACATTGAAGGCAAAAAAAAAACCTAAATTAAATTCTCATACAGAATCTTTATTTTGTATATTGTGTCTCTCTGACTAAGCTCCGAGCTCCTATCCCTCATTTCCCACAAAATTAGAGCATCACTTCTTTCTAATTTTGTCATTTATAGTGGCTACTTTGGAGTCATAAGTAACTTCTGACCTATAGTCCCCCATGAATGGATGTGTTGTAAGGTGGGGTTACTGCAAGGTAATATGGGCCACTCTCGAGGTCGATTGATCTTACCCTATCTGTAGGGGGCTGCCATTTTAGGCTATTCGTTGTTTCTTATCTAAGCACAACTCAAGATAGATACCTGCTTTTGGGGAATGTTTATCAAAATATTTAGGATATCAGGGTGAAGGACCTCAAAAATTTGGAGCCAGCATTGAGAGATTGGTAAAATCGGCACGTTAATGATGTTTAAAGTGGGATCAGTCAGCCGTGAGTTGGCTGCATTTAGGGCACATTTTTTCTAGATACTTTTTCCTGTATAATGACTGACTCCTGTTCATGTATATTGACTCCTGATCTTTACTCCTGCTCCTGACTCTGACCTACTTCCCAGATTATGCTCTTGTTTTGTTTCTTGGATTTGTTCCTTAGATCTTGGCCTTTCTAACTAAAATTCAGTTTCATCCTCTGGCTTGTTATATCTTGGCTATCATTCCATTAACCACCCCGCTATGTACCTGATTTCACTACAAATTTATTTATACCCTGCAACTGTAGCCAGCGGCTATGGAAATGGACCATGAATGACCACAACTCCTTGTAGAGGTTAAACAGCTTGTAGGATCCATTTCTCTGGTGACAATCAATAATCGTGAATGGATCAGCTAATTGCAAGGGAATGATGTTGCACAGTGTTTCTCCACCCAACACCAGCCTCTTTAGCTTGACTACTAGCTCGCTGTCTATGTAGTATCAGGCGTCATGGTAGGAAATCAGACAGTGAGCTGTCAATCAACCTAAAGAGACTGGAGTTGGGTGGGGAAACAACCTCAGGAGTCTGAAGCTCGGGAAGTGCTCTATCGCACCTAGAGCACTTAACACCTCATGTGCATATGATTGAAAACGCCAGTGTGACGCTGAGTAACTTCTCACAGACAAACCGTGAGTCGGGATAGTCAAGGAGTCTGAGGTCAAAAGTCAGATCGGTTCGTCATAAACAGAAGGAAGAGACAAAAGCTTAGTCACGTAACGGTCCGAGGTCAATATACCAGGAAGATAGCAGATCAGAACAAAGGGGTTAAACAGACAGATGGTCAGAAAAAAGTCCAAGGTCAGGCAATGAAAGATCAACAAACAGAATGCAAGGCACAGAGTAACAAACCACACAAAAGCTGAATGTCTGGCAGAGTTTAAAGACTAACAGCTCAGTTAAGTAGCCGAGTAATAGTCAATCATCTGGGACAATGAACACCTGGAGACAGCCAGCACCTCCCAGTCTCAGATTGGATGGTCGAGCTGTCAATCAAAACACTGACAGCTCAGCATGCCCCTGCACCAGACTGGACACTGAGCTGTCAATCAATGTACTGACCTCTTCAGCACGCCACAGCACCATGTTGGTCGGCTGAGTCGTCAGTAACTGCATCCCAGACACACTTAGGGGTGGAATGGTGACAGTCAATTTCTTGTGAAAGCAGCAACAAATAAAAGATATAAAGGTATTGATGGATTTACATTTCAAAGAGTCAGAGGCTTGGAAAGTTGCTCTGTCATACCCAGGGCACATAACACATCATTTGTATGAGTTAAAATGTTAATTTCTCAGGAATGCAGCATTAAAATATAAAGGTATCAATTGATTTACTTTTCAAAGACCTGCTTGCCCATATATGTGGTTTAGGGGTTTGATCTTTCTAACACATTTCCTTTAATGTTCAATTGAAAACTTAAGACCATTACATCTGGGCAACAGTGTTTGAAAAGGTGCAGGGGGTCTTGAGCTGCCCTCAGCTGTTGGGGCAAGTATCAAAAACTATAAGGATTTGGTTCCACTGGATATGATTGGGAACTTATTGAGAATTTTTTGACCTTATAAGTAGTGATGAACAAATCTGCCAATATTCCAAATTAGCAGTTTGCTCAAATTTGTCATCAATTTTATTCAATGCTTCAATCAGATGTACATTATTATGCTCTGAGGTTGTCACGAGTGTATCAGAGATGACAGTCAGTCGCCTTGCAGTTGGTTGCAGGAGATCTCTACGTTTGGCATTACAGATATCTTCTTAGATGAGAGGCTGTCTCTAGGACCCAGTGTCTACCTCCCTCTGGCAATTAGCTCCCTGTCCTGGGTGTATAAATACCTGGTGTGTCTGAGAGGGAGGTGCCGGATATATTCATCTCTATTTGTGAAGGCTTTGCAGGAGCAGTACTTTGTCCTCTCTGGTGCTTGAGGCCGAGTTTGCATTTGTCTGGGGTCGTCTAAAGCTAAGCAATTCCCCCCTGTTTGTCTACCCTTGTTGTCTATAGAGTTTAGTGGAGATCGACTAGTGCTCATCTCCTCCCATCCCTAGCCTTAGCCATAAGCTAGGGAAAGACAGGGCGAGGCACACGTGCAGCGATTTCTGAAGAGGCAATATAGGGATAGTAGTTGAGACAGGGTGACACTAGACCAGTCTAGGAGGTCTCCACTTCCCCCTTTCCCTAGTGTCTGGGCTCCCTTTCCCTTTCCCTCTGTGTTGCACTAAGTCTTTCCCACACCTGGCGTGACTGAGATCTCTCCAGGTTCCAAAATATAGTAAATATATGTAAAAAAAAATTATACTTCCACACCCTTCATTTGTCCCATCATGCCGACCAGCTCCAGTCTAATTGTCTTCGTGGATCCAGCAAATCGTGAGATCTACATTATGATATAACACGAAGACTGAAATCTGACAAATTAGAGGTTTTTTTTAATTCTATGGAAATTTAATTCTACGTAAACTTATTTCTACTATGAACTTATTTTTCACTATCAAGATACTTTGGATCATCACGGAAAAGTTTTCAAACTGTATGCAACATTCCTATCTTGAACAACTCTCCATTGTTAGAAATGTTCGGTATCTTTCGTCTACTTGGGTGCTATCAGATCGGGCTGAAATAATTGGTCAACTGATAAATAATGGTATTAAAGTTTGCATAAGGAATGAACCATGAAGGACAAAAATAGCTAAAGCATCAATCACATTGTCACTCCTCCTCCACCAATAACTTTTTTTTTTTTTTGTGTAATGGGTCTGATCATTTAGAAAATTGCACATTGATCACCAACATTTAATTTCCACGACTTTCATTTAGTTACTTTACATGTTCTTCAGATGTAGTGGAGTTACCTCTGTAGCCATTACACTCAGATAATGTAAATGATGACTTACAGGTTTGCAAACTTTTGCGCATAAGGGAGATCATTAGAAGACGTCGTTGGGGACTCTTCATATGAGCTGAAGAATCTTTCAGCCAATTAGGCAATCATATTTGGTCATACGCCATAGTCTTCATATTAATAAGATGCATAACATATGGCGGGTCCAAGGGGAGCTCAGAGAGTGGTATATAAGCATCAATTATCTAAGGGTCGGACACAATATTAAAGAAGAAGGAGCTGCCTGGCAGTCGGCCGGCGGCTGTAGACAATGATGTAAACTTGAGAAGAACCAACCTAAGCTTCTACCATCGGGAGATAGATCTGAGAGGGTCACTGAGGATCACATCAATCAGTGTGCTGCACCACCGTGTAAGTATTCTGTGTTCTCATACATTCAGAAGGATTGCACTGACTCAATAAGTTCCCTCCAAACCAGGGAAACAATAGTGATCCTCTAAATAAATAAAACATTAAAAAATATATATTTTTTTGCAATGGGATTTCATTGAAAATGTTGCAGTGTTTGGATTCTACATCCTCTATGTATCACTGTACATAACAATTTGCTGATTTATGTCCAACTCAAATTCAACTTTTGATCTTCTTAAAGAAAAGAGGTATGAGTAACAGTTACAGACTGACAGCAAAAGCTCACTGACTAATTCACTGGAAACTCATTGTGCAGTCTGCTACGTTACCTTGATACATAGCGGATGCAGAAGGCAAAAGCTCCAACATTTTTAATGAAACCCTAATGCAAAAAAATATATTTTACACAAAAAATACATATATCTAAGAACAACAAAGTATCCCTGAATGTGTCCTTATTTTTTTAAATTGTTAAGATACTCAGTTGTCAGATTAATTTCAGCACAATACGTCACATCTAGTAGTATTGTGGCTGTTGTAATTATATCAGCAGCATCAAGAATTGTAGTGATGATGACATTGATACTTTAATGGTAGTCTGGAGGTAATCAGCACAGCAGTAGTAGTAATAGCATTGATTGTTATAGCAATAGTAATGACATTGGCAATTGTAAAAGTCACTGTAGATAACGTAGTAATTGCTGGAGTGTGAAAAAGGAGCAATCATCTCACCTGTCCGGGTGCACAGCAAAATACCTCCAGTAATAGCAACAGTCCAAACGATAGCCGGCACTCACATCTTGTTAAAAGAATTGCGTTATTGATCCAGTAGTATAAAGGCACAAAAAATGGTTGAACATAACAGCACAAAACTTAAAAAGGCAGAAAAGAAATATCCGCTGAGCTCCCAGGCAACATTCTTCCGATCTGCATGGTCCTTTGTCAAGGCTTGACAAAGGACCATGTAGGTCTGAAACATGTTGCCTGGGAGCGCAGCGGACATTTCTTTTCTGCCTTTTTAATTTTTGTGCTGTTGTGTTCAACCATTTTTTAGGACTTTTATACTACTGGATCATTAAAGCAATTATTTTAAGAACAGGTGAGTGCTGGCTATCATTTAATTGTTGGAGCTATTGTTCTATGTGCCATAGACAGTATATTTGTAGCAGCAGTATTTGTAGTAGTAGTGATTAATAATTAGTAGTAGACATTTTAGGTAGCTAAAATGATTGCAGTGGTACTAGTTACAGAAGTAGTATCTGCTATACTAGCAGTAGTAGTTGCAATAGTAGTAATTGTTGCACTAAGAGTAGTAGTTGCAGTTACAGTAGTAGTAATAGTTGCACTAGTATTCATGTGACAATACAGTCTAAAATCTTAATAAGCTAGACGATTAGATTTGTTAATCCAAGAGAAATGCACTATTATCTTTGGGTTGGCTTGTAAATCTATGTGTATTTGTGTGACTGGTCAATAAGAACAGACCAGTATTTATATAACCCTGATTGTTATCTCCTCTTGGGTTTGGAAACAATGTTGTTTGTTGCTATTGACGCGCCCACTGGGCCTGTGTTGTGCAGGGGAACCCGGAACCGGGCCTGTTGTAGAATGCTGGGGGTTGTAGTCTCCGTGTGGCGGTGACCCGGTCCGTGCCCAGGGTGGTCAAACCAGTGGCAGTCTTAATGTATAGCAAATGTCCGACTACGCCACCCGTGGATTGCGGTCAGTGGGGACCGCCGCTGCGCTGCCGACAGCTGAGGCTGATGTAGTTTGCGCAGCCGAGTATGGGATAACTCCCCACGGGAGAAGTATTGCCTCAGGGCAGCTAATGTGAGAGATGATGGGAGTGATGGTGTGAGGGTCCCAGTGCTAATGGTGCTGGTGCGGCAAGGAATCACAGAGACGTGAGGTGCAGTTCAGGGTCTTTACTGATGGTACAAGGGAGACCCTCCCGGGAGTACTGGCTAGTATAAGGGGCCTGGTCAGTCTGCGAGCAAGCAGGAGTTCCCCTGGCCAGGTGGAGTTGTAGGCCTCCCCGTCTATCTGCACTCTTCCTGGCTACCTTGCTGTCAGCGGTTACAAGTAGCCCACGTCCCTGAGTATACTGTGTGGTGCTCACCCGTATGGCTGGTGACTTGGGGCCTTCTGTTAGCCTCCGCTCCTGGATGGCGGCGCTGGTCCCTTCTTTGTGACTGAGCCTCCGGGCTTCTATGGCCAGAGGACCTGGAATCCCCTGCCGGCTGGTTTCTGCTGCTGGGTATATATCAGTCCCCACAGCCTCGGACTCCTGTGTCCGGTTTTAGTAACTTCAGCCAGGGCGAGCTATATCTCTGCTCACAGCCCCTGGCCTTCTGCATCTGCTCCTACAGAGCTCCTGTTCTCACTTTCCCTCTCCAGGCTCTGACTGCTCTGCTTGTTCTGCAGGCTCTGTCTCTGTCTGCAGCTTCACTCTCTAATCCCGCCCCAGACCCAGTTTATAAGGGCAGATTCCTCCCCTCCCAGGTCTGGGTGGGCCGTGTTGCATGCTTAGGGCTCCTGACCAGAGAAACCTCCCACTTGCTCTCAGACATAATATCTCTATTACTGTGGCAACCAGACCCCTGGGGTGTCACATTCCCCCCTAGTGAATTTTAGTACTCCGGGACTAAACACATTTTTAAAACATAAATACAGGGTATAACAATAATACAATAACATATTTACAAGAAGCTTTAGTTCTTTAAAGGTCACGGCGTGTCCGCAACCGGGTGTCCATATCACCCAAGGTGAAGTTTTAAGGGAAGTAGGGGACCTGTCCAAAGCAAACCCCTTGCGTTGTCCTTGGGCGTGGCTGCAAGGCTGGAGCTAGCTACTTTGGGCCGCAAGTAGGCCACGCCAGACAGGTTTTCTCTTCCGCGGCCGTCTTCACAAGAGGCACCAAGGTGCAACTATCTACAAGAATGTTCCGGTTATCCAGTGTCCATAACCTGTTAGTCCATAAAAATCTGCAGGGTAACTGAGAAACATAATTAATAACAGGCAACAAACATAAACCATAAACAGTTAACAGTTAAATTCACAGTGCATTAGTTTAGATTCTCCAGCGAGCGGGCATCTGACCTCTAGTGACTCTAGTGGACCTACGGAGCTCACTAACTGGTTCTGCACTACAGGGTGTAGGAGGTGTTATGGGTAAGCTGGGCAGCTGTCTGCGCACTCTTTGGCTCACTAGGGGCAAGGCAGGCTCACTACTAGCAGAGGGTTGATCCTCCTGTACTGCTGGTGTGGACTCTTCTGCCTCTTGGGCCGGCTGCTCTTCCAGCTCTACCGGTTCCTCTGTAGGCACTTGCGGGGCTGGCTGGAGAAAGGTGAGGACGGGTACCACGACAGCGCCGTTTACTTGTGTCCAAGACCGGGGGAAGTCTCCGAGTACGGTACTGATCATTTCTTCCCTTTCCTCTGCGGGTTGAGGGTTTTCTTGATCTTCTTCAGGGCTTTGCAGCTGCTCGGGACACTTCTTCAGGTGGTCCGTGGAGACAATGGCTGTGGTTTCTCCTCCATCCTTACTGATTACGCAGATTTTTGGGTTCTCATGGCTTGATGGCAGTACGGTGTACGGGTCCTTCTCCCACTGGTCGTCCAACTTGTGGAGCCGCCTCTTCCTCTTCAAGACCTGCTCTCCAGGTACCAGGGGAACAGCGGGAGCATACTGGTTATAAGCCTTCTCTTGCCTTTCTCTAGCTTGAGACAGACTTCGCTCGACGCTCTCCTGTACTTTCCGATACTGCTGCTGCCGTTCTGTATCCTAGTCTGCCTCTGGCGAGGTGTCCTCAGGCATCAGGACTCCCATATCCAGGTCAATAGGCAGCTTACCAGGTCTTGCTCTCATTAGGTAAGCCGGGGTACAGTTGGTGGAACCTACAGGGATGTGGTTATACAGGTCCACCAGATCGGGCAGTTTCTCAGGCCACAGACTGCGTTCTTCCAGGGGCAATGTTTTTAGCAGATCTATCACCACCTGGTTCATCTTCTCGCAGAGTCCATTGGTTTGAGGGTGATAGGGCGTTGTTCTTATCTTCTTGCAGCCATACAGGTTGCAGAACTCCTGGAAGACCTCCGCTTCGAAGGCTGGTCCTTGGTCTGTCAACACTTGGTCCGGGTACCCGTGTGGACGGCAGAAGTGCTGCTGGAAGGCTCTAGCTGCTGTTTGAGCCGTTAAGTCCCTGACCGGGACCACCACCAGGAACCGGGAGTAATGATCTACGATTGTGAGACATACCCAGATCTGCTTGGAGCCAGTTTCACATGGTCCAGGGCTACCAGTTCCAGTGGCTGTCTGGTGATGATGGGCTGCAGGGGAGTCTTCTGGCTGGCTCGGTCTTTTCTTCTCAGGTGGCACGGGCCACAGTCTCTGCACCACCTCTCGATGGCTCCTCTCATGCCTACCCAGTAGAACCGTTCACGCAACAAGAACTCCAGCTTCTTCCATCCGAAATGCCCTGCTCCGTTGTGGTATGCCTCCAGAACCATAGCCGCGTCTCGTCTTGGGACCACTACCTGCCAGGTCAACTCATGTGTTCGAGAGTTAATCATTCTCCGGCACAGCTTCTCCCTGTAGAGGAACAGCTTACTTTTCTCCTTCCACAGTTGCTTGGTCTCCTCCGGAGCATCTGGGTCAAGATGGGCATCGGCCTGGGTCAGCATTTCCTTCACCAAATGGACTGCGGGATCACTGTCTTGGGTCTCCGCCCAGTTGTAGTGGGGCAAGGGATTGAACGTAACGGAGCGCCTGTCCTTCACACGGTGGGAATACAGGGTAATCCCATGACGGTGGAACGCAGGGAGCTCAACTTCTTTCAGATCTTCTGGATCTTCCCCTACGTCCGGTAAGTTCGGCATTCTAGACAGGGCATCCGCGTTGGCATTTGAGCATCCTGCCCGGTATTTGATGGTGAATTCAAAGTTGGACAGGCGGGCCATCCATCTCTGTTCCAGGGCACCGAGCCTTGCAGTGTCCAGGTGTGTCAACGGGTTGTTATCCGTGTACACGGTGAATTTGGAGGAGGCAAGGTAATGCTTGAAACGTTCGGTCACTGCCCACACTACTGCCAGGAACTCCAGCTTGAATGAGCTATAATTCTCAGGGTTCCTCTCCGTGGGCCGTAGCTTTCGGCTGGCGTAAGCGATTACCCGTTCTTTCCCTTGCTGGATCTGGGACAGTACGGCTCCTAGCCCGATGTTGCTTGCGTCCGTGTGGAGGATAAAGGGCTGGCTGTAGTCTGGATATGCCAGGATTTCATCCCCCGTGAGGGCCATCTTCAGCTGGCAGAAGGACTCCTCTTCCAGCTTTTCCCACCTAAAGGGCGGCTTATGGTTTTTGGCTTTCCGAGATTGACCTATCAGGAGGTCCTGCATAGGGGCTGCCATTTTGGTGAAACCGGGAATGAATCTTCGGTAGTAGCCTACCAACCCGAGGAACTGCCGCACTTCCTTTATGCTGGAGGGTCTTGGCCAGTCCTTAATCACAGTGGTCTTATCAGGGTCGGGAGCCACTCCGTCAGCACTCACCACGTGTCCCAGGTACTGCACCTTTGGTTTCAGGAGGTGACACTTGGAGGGTTTCACCTTTAGACCGTAGTTTGCCAGAGCTTCAAACACTTCTGCCAGGTGTTTCAGGTGGTCCTCATAGGTCTTGGAATAGACGATGACATCGTCCAGGTATAACAGGACCGTCTCGAAGTTCCGGTGTCCCAGACAGCATTCCATCAACCGTTGGAAGGTTCCTGGTGCGTTGCAGAGCCCGAACGGCATACAGTTAAATTCGCTGAGACCCATCGGGGTGGTGAATGCGGTCTTCTCCCGGTCCGCCTCTGCTACAGGAACCTGCCAGTACCCGCTAGTGAGATCCAAAGTAGAGAAGAAGTTAGCAGATTTTAATGCAGCTAAGGACTCTTCTATCCTTGGTAACGGGTACGCATCTTTGTGTGTGATACGGTTGACCTTCCTGTAGTCTACACACATTCTCATGGTGTTGTCTTTCTTTTTCACTAAGACTAGTGGAGCTGCCCAGGGGCTACAGCTGTCCCTGATTACCCCAGCCTCCTTCATGTCTCTAAGCATCCCCTTGGCGTGTTGGTAGTGTGCAGGGGGTACGGGTCGGTATCTCTCCTTTATGGGAGGATGGTCTCCCGTGGGGATGTGGTGTTCTACCCCCTTTACTCGCCCGAAGTCTAGCGGGTGTTTACTAAACACTCTCTCGTACTCTCGAACCACCCGATAGACTCCCTGTTTCTGGTGTGAGGGAGTGGAGTCAGTACCCAAATGCAGTTGCTGACACCAGTCCTCCATTGGTTTCTTAGAGCCGTTACCTTCCTCTGGTTGAGATGGAGGCAAGGGTTCCACGGCCTGTACAGAGTTCTGGTTGATGGTGAACAATTTGGCTAGCGTGGCATACCGGGGCAGGTATACTTCTCTCTCCCCGATATTTATGATGCGAACGGGCACCCTCCCATGGCGTACATCGACCACCCCCCGTGCCGTCAAAATGGTGGGCCTACTGTCTGAGTAGACGGGTTCTACCATTGCTTGGTAGTCTCTACCTCTTAGACCAATAGCTGCCAAGCACCAAATCATCATCTCACTTTTTGGGGGCATGGCAATAGGGAACGGGTCACACATTCTCACGCTACCTATCTCACCACCAGATAGTTCCACCTGTTGCCGCTTCATCAGTGCCCGGATCTCTTTTTGGAGCACACGCTGCTGGCCGGAACTGGCGTTCTTGGCAACCTGCTGTAAAATGAGAATCACCTCTGCAAGACAATTTTCAATCACATTAGTTCCCAAGGTTATTCTAGGGTGACTCTCATGACGGTCTATGTCCACTATAATCAGTCCTTGTGCCACTAGTTCGACTTTACCGATCTTAATGGTCACCTCTTTGAATCCCACCTGCGGCACGGGCTGACCATTGCTGGCGATGATACTCAGGTCGTCATCTGGGTAGCGGGTTATGTCCGAGTCATTCCAGTACTGCTTAAAGAGCACGTACGGGATGATGGTCACCTGTGACCCAGTGTCTAGTAGGGCACTCATAGGAATGCCATCCAGTACCACAGGCAAGATTGGACGTCCCCCTACGTATTTATCACGCCAGTTTGATGGGCCTGATGGTCTTATGCCTGGGGGTTGGCCCTCTACCCCAGGTTGTGCCCGTTTAAATGACAGTACCTTGCCACATGTCCGGGTTGATTGCAGCGGCGGCAGATGGGTCGTCCGTCCTCGTTGTATCTGTCGCTGGGTCTTCCTCTGGCCGGTGGGGTCCTCCTCAGTCGGCGCCACGGGACATCCTCCGGTCCGGATGCCAGCTGGATCTTTCCTGGAGAAGAGACCTGTAAAGACTGTACAGTTCTGGTTAGCGCGGCAACGCTCTTAGTCAGCTCTTGGACCTGATGGTGCAGGTCTGTAGCCGGGTCACTGTTTAAAGCCTGCGCATCAGCTCCCACAGGCCCTGCAGACAAGGGCGCCGTCTCCTGGTGGTAAGTGATAGCAGGGCGCCTGTGGGTCACAGCGCCACCTGGTGCCGGTTCTCGGAGCACCCGGATGGCTCTGTCCTTGAACTGTGCAAAGTCCAGGTCAGGGACCTGTAAGGCCATTGCCCGCAACTGGGTTCGGTGGGCATTGCACAGTAGACCCTCAATAAATTGTTCAGTCAACAGCTTATCTTCATTTCCCACGCTGTCAGGGTCTGCCTGCTTAATGGCTCTCAGGGCCTCTTGTAGGTTTAGAGCATAGTCTCTTATACTCTCATGTGCCCGCTGTTTATACCCGTAAAATCTGAGCTTTATTTCGGCTGAGGTGCGGGTATCAAATGTGTCTTTCAGCCGGGCTAGTATTTCTCTGACAGTCCTCTTCCTCCCAGGTGACCAGGACTTTACCTCCCTTTGGGCTGCCCCGATTAATTGGGCCACCAGGATGCTCACTTTTTGCTCTTCTGTGAGGGGGTACACCTGGAAGAGGCTATCCAGTCTTTCTCTAAAGTCATTTAGAGTATGTGACTCCCCTGAGTATTGGGGTAGCCAGGTTTCCCCAGGGATATAGGGCATGGTGAATGGCATGACTGCTGCAGCGGTTGCGCTGGCGGTGGCTGTGGCAGTGGAGCTCCCCTCGGAGTCTGACATCCTCCTTCCCCCCTAGTGGACCGTGGCCTACCTTGCGATGCTCTTCTTCCGTAGGCCGCGGCTCCGCAGTCGATCGTCGGGGTTGAGGACCTGGCGTCGCGCTCCGATGACGTCAGCGTCGCTCCTCCTCCCTTGCGCAGCGTCAGAGCGTGGGGCGGAGCGTGGGGCGGAGCTTCCGATCTCGCGCGCTTTCGGCGTCTTCTTCCCGTGCGGCGTCCCGAAGATGGCGTCCGAAGGCGGGAAGCAGCTGCGGATGGCGGGAAGAAGGCAGAAGACGGCGGGAAACGGTCCAAGATGGCGTCTGATGGCGGGAATCGGCTCCGGATGGTGGGAAACGACTCCGGACGGCGGGAAACTTCACCACAGGTAAGTATAAAAGTCTCTTTTTCAGGCACGCAGTACCCGGTGGTTGCGGGCACGAAATCCTGCCGACTACGCCAAAGTTGACGCGCCCCCTGGGCCTGTGTTGTGCAGGGGAACCCCGGAACCGGGCCTGTTGTAGAATGCTGGGGGTTGTAGTCTCCATGTGGCGGTGACCCGGTCCGTGCCCAGGGTGGTCAAACCAGTGGCAGTCTTAATGTATAGCAAATGTCCGACTACGCCACCCGTGGATTGCGGTCAGTGGGGACCGCCGCTGCGCTGCCGACAGCTGAGGCTGATGTTGTTTGCGCAGCCGAGTATGGGATAACTCCCCACGGGAGAAGTATTGCCTCAGGGCAGCTAATGTGAGAGATGATGGGAGTGATGGTGTGAGGGTCCCAGTGCTAATGGTGCTGGTGCGGCAAGGAATCACAGAGACGTGAGGTGCAGTTCAGGGTCTTTACTGATGGTACAAGGCAGACCCTCCCGGGAGTACTGGCTAGTATAAGGGGCCTGGTCAGTCTGCGACCAAGCAGGAGTTCCCCTGGCCAGGAGGAGTTGTAGGCCTCCCCGTCTATCTGCACTCTTCCTGGCTACCTTGCTGTCAGCGGTTACAAGTAGCCCACGTCCCTGAGTATACCGTGTGGTGCTCACCCGTATGGCTGGTGACTTGGGGCCTTCTGTTAGCCTCCGTTCCTGGATGGCGGCGCTGGTCCCTTCTTTGTGACTGAGCCTCCGGGCTTCTATGGCCAGAGGACCTGGAATCCCCTGCCGGCTGGTTTCTGCTGCTGGGTATATATCAGTCCCCACAGCCTCGGACTCCTGTGTCCGGTTTTAGTAACTTCAGCCAGGGCGAGCTATATCTCTGCTCACAGCCCCTGGCCTTCTGCCTCTGCTCCTGCAGAGCTCCTGTTCTCACTTTCCCTCTCCAGGCTCTGACTGCTCTGCTTGTTCTGCAGGCTCTGTCTCTGTCTGCAGCTTCACTCTCTAATCCCACCCCAGACCCAGTTTATAAGGGCAGATTCCTCCCCTCCCAGGTCTGGGTGGGCCGTGTTGCATGCTTAGGGCTCCTGACCAGAGAAACCTCCCACTTGCTCTCAGACATAATATCTCTATTACTGTGGCAACCAGACCCCTGGGGTGTCACACTATGCTAACTGCATATTATGTTAAGTCAGCCGAATATTGATTTAAAGAGTCCCTACTATACCAACTATGTAAATAGATTAGCTCATACAATGATAACTGAGCCCTGTAACTAATGCTCTTGCCCCCTTACCTGTGAATATGTACTTGCAAGGACAACTGTAACTATTTTAAGGGGCATGTGCTTCTGTAGCAGTCAGACTTGAAACAGAAATTGGAAGGAGACTTTACAGGGAGAGTCAAGGTTCAGACTCTGTCACACCATCAGCTTGGAAGCATGGCTTTACCTAAAGAGACACAAATTTGGATTCTACATGATTCCGATCTAAGGGTATGAGGCCCTGACTGGAAAGATACAGATCTGCTCCACTAACCATCAGAGAGACCATGGATACATTTGGAGAGACCAGGTTGGGACGATGAAGTCGCCTGGCCCCATGGATATGTTGCTTGGGGTTGCCAGGAGGGACCCACCGGTCGCCTGGAACCCACGGAGACATTCAAAGAAGCCAGATTGGGGTCATCTAGCCCCATGGAAACTCTCGGAGAGACCAGGGTGGGACCCTTGGACTGTCAGCTTCCTAAGCTTGCTGCTACCTTCTCTCTGTGGGGGCCTGCCAGAAGCGGTAGGCCACTAGTTGAGGTAGTTGGCCCTGGAAGTCCTAAAGTAGCAGCCGTTCTATCTCAGGGGGGCGTAGCGGAAGGGTGAGACTGTGTGATGTTGTACCATCTTGGGTATATGCTGGGACTGTTCTGTTTCTGTATGTTTATTGTCTGTTTTGTGGTTCAATAAAGTATTGCCACGCTGTTTTACCTTCACCCTGTGTTGTCTGAGCAGTGTTATGCCCACGGAAGACCCAAAGTAATTGTGAAGACTTCCGTGGGTGTAACGCTACTCAGACAATGTGGGGTCAGGGTAAAACAGCATGGCAATACTTCATTGAACCACAAAGCAGACAATAAACACACAGAACAGCCCCAGCAAATACCCAAGATGGTACTACATCACACAGTGTCACACTTCCGCTCCACCAGCCCGGGATAGAACAGCTGCGACTTTAGTACTTCTAGGGACAACTACCTCAACCAGTGGCCCCCACTTCGGGCAGGTCCCCACAGAGAGAAGGTAATGGCAAGCTTTGGAAGCTAGCAGTCCATCGAGGTACAAGACCAGGAGACCCGAGGGTCCCACCCTGGCCTCTCCGAGAGTTTCCATGGGGCCAGATGACCGGCTGGTTCCCATCTGGCTTCTCTGAATGTCTCCATGAGATCCAGGTGAACGTTAAGTCCCTCCTGGAAAGCCCAAACAACATATCCATGGGGCCAGGTGACTTCATCTTCCCAACCTGGTCTCCCCAAATGTATCCATGGGCTCTCTGATGGTTAATGGAGCAGATCCATATCTTTCCAGTCAGGGCTGATACCCTTAGACAGGAATAAATAGAATCCAAATCTGTGTCTCTTTGGATGGAGCCACCATGCTATCCATCTACTCTCCTGAAGGATGTCTCTCATTCTCAAGTCTGACTGCTACAGAAGCACATGTCCCTTAAAATACTTACAGTTGGCCTTCAAGTACACATTCGCAGGTATGGGGCTAGGGAGGGCATTATTCACATGGCTCCGGTCTCATTGTTTGAGCTAATCAATTTACATAGTTGGTATACAGTGGGCTCTTTAAATCAACATTGATCTGGTTTTTAGTACAATATGTAATTAGCATATTAGCAACAGCATTGTTTCACAGACCCAAGAGGAGACCACATTCAGGGTTATACAAATAATCGTATGTCCTTTTTGAGCCATAGAAATACACAAACATTCACAAGTCAACAGAAACACAAGAGTGTATTTCTCTTGGATTAACAAATCTAATCATCTGGTTTATTAAAATTATAGGCTGTATCGTCACAATTCATAATACCAGTTACAACAGTAGTAGTAATTATTGTCCTAGTTGTAATAGTTAAAGTAGCAATTTTATTTCTAGTTATAGAGGTAGCTTCATAAGTAGTAATTGTTGCACTAGTAGAAGTTGTAGTAGTAATTGTAGTAGCCACAGTGGTAATAGTTACAACAGTAGTAATTTAACCAGCAGCATTAGTTGTCGCAATAGCAGCAACAGATTAGTCGTTGTATTTATCTCAGTAAAAGTAGAATTAATAGAACTATTAAGACGTAGTAGTGGTAATGGCATGGATGGATTGCATGGATAATAGTCGTTATTTAAGTGGTTGCAATAGTAGTAATTATTGCAATAACAGTAGTAAAAGTATTGTAGTTATAGTTTATTGCAGTAACATAAAGTAGAAAAAGTGTACCAATAGTTGTAATTGTTGCAATAATACTAGTAGTAGTGTAGTAACAGTAGTAACTATTTCAATAAATGTATAGTAGTATTAGTAGTAGGGTAGTAGAAGTAGTAATTACTGCAGTAGTAGTGTAGTAATAGTGTATTAATAGTAGTATTTATTGCAGTAGTAGGGTAGTAGTAGTGTAGTAATAGAAGTAAATATTACAGTATTGTAGTAGTCGTATTGTTATGATCTGCAACAAGTACTAAGGAAAGATAGGGGAAAGCTGTCCCTACAGTAAGACTAAGCTGAATCCCTACGATGTAGCAGGCTGACTGTTCCTAGCGAACAGACCCGCCTTAGTCTTCGGCTAGTCTGAATGAAGACCTATAGCATAAGGGGAGGGGTCCCTAAAAGAACTAAGGACTGGGACAAATGTGGGACACCTCCTAAACAGAGAAGTTGCTGCAGAACACAAAAAGACAAACTGACAAAAGGTACTAGAGGTCCCAGAAGGACCAAGTGAACTGAAAGAGAAAGGCACCGAAACACCAGGCTAGAAAAACAGTCAAACACTGATGTCCAGCACAGCCAAAAGGGCGGAGCTGGAATATAAAGGCAGATGGTCATGTGACCGCAAAACACAAGATGGAAAAAACAAACAGGAGGGTTCTAACAGTACCCCCTCTGTTATGTGGATCCTCCGGATCCTCAAGGCCCAGGCCTATCCGGGAACCTATTGTGGAAAGCTTTAACAAGTTGTCTTCGGGACCGAAACCCTTCCAGGAGACAAGATACTGTAATCTCCCTCTATGCCATCTAGAATTCAAAATACGAGAAATTTCATATTCGCCGTCTTCCACCACAGGGGGAACTGTGACAGTGGCGTCCCTATCAGATACGTCAGCCTTTTTCAACAAGGAAACATGAAACACAGGATTAATCTTCCAGGAAGTAAGGACATCCAAAATAACAGCAGACGGGTTAACAACCTGAAGCACTTTAAATGGACCCACAAACTTAGGACCCAGTTTTTTAGAGGGAATCCTCAACCGCAGGTTCTTTGAGGACAACCAAACCATGTCACCCACAGTAAACAAAGCCTCCTTACGTTTCCTGTCAAAATACTTCTTGGACTTCTTGTTAGCCTCTTGAAGGTTGCAACGTACATTAGTCCAAACTCTCTCCAAATCACAGGAAAAATTCTCCTTCTCCGGCACCGCCGACCCCAATTTGGAGAACCAACCAAAAGACTGATGTCTCCCAGTACAACAAAAAAAGGAGAACACCCAGCAGAGGAGGATGTATGATTGTTAAGAACAAATTCTGTGAGAGGCAGAAACTCAGACCACACCTCTTGATTGTCCACCACAAAACAACGCAAAAACTGTTCAACATCCTGGTTCTTTCTTTCAGTCTGTCCATTAGACTCAGGATGATAACCAGACGAAAATGACAAGTGGACTCCCAACCTGTCATAAAAAGCACGCCAAAAGCGAGCCACAAACTGAGGTCCTCCATCAGAAACAATATCCGTGGGAACGCCATGGGGCTTGACAATCTCCTTAACAAACACCTTAGCGAGTGTCTTGGCGCAGGGCAACTTAATGAATGGAACCAAATGACAGATCTTACTAAAACGGTCCGCGACCACCCAAATGACAGTAAAACTCTCGGACACAGGAAGAACAGTGATAAAATCCATTGTGAGATGCGTCCAAGGCGCACTAGGAACCTCCAGAGGGAAAAGCAACCCCGCAGCAGTAGTATGTGAAGCCTTTGACCTAGCACACACAGCACATTGACGCACCCACTGCGACTGATAAGTCTCTTAGTCTCCGAAATTCCTGGATGACCTGCCAACTCATGACACTCCACAAACAAATCTCTCCTAAAGGCACTAGGCACGAACAACCTCCCATGGGGAGTGTTAGATGGAGCATCATCTTGAGCTTTCAGAAACCCATTCTCCAAAACGGAGTCCAATGCCACCACCACAACTCCTTTCTGTAAAATGCTCTCCTCCTCCTCGGCACCGACCGTAGGAGAGAAGCTGCGAGATAAAGCATCGGCTTTAACATTTTTAGTACCAGGGATATAGGTAACAGAAAAATGAAACCGAGAAAAAAAAAGTGCCCACCTAGCTTGACTGGCATTCAAGCGCTTGGCAGCATCCAGATAGATCAAATACTTATGATCTGTGAAAACCTGAATAAGAAATCTAGCGCCTTCCAAAAAATGACGCCAATGTTCAAACGCGAGTTAAATAGCCAGCAACTCCCGATTTCCAACATCATAATTCAGTTTGGTTTCCGAAAATTTTTTCAAAAAAAGGCACAAGGATGTACTCCATCCCTGTTCTTCTGAGACGAAACTGCTCCGACCCCCACCGATGAAGCATCGACCTCGACCAAAAAAGGCTTGGTCTCATCAGGCTGTATAAGGATAGGGGCAGAACTGAACCTCTCTTTGAGATACTCAAACGCTTCAATGGCCTCAGTAGTCCACTGGGCCGTATTTGCACCTTTCCTGGTGAGATCGGTCAGAGGCTTAACAATTACAGAAAAATTCTTAATGAATTTCCTGTAATAATTGGCAAACCCCAAAAATCTCTGTATAGATTTCAAACCAATAGGCCTAGGCCATTCCTGCACCGCCTGAACCTTCACCGGGTCCATCTCAAAGCCCTCGCTGGAGATAATGTAGCCCAAAAAACTAATTCTCTGCACAGCGAACTCACATTTCTCCAGCTTAGCAAAGAGTGAATTATCACTCAATAACTGCAAAACTTCACGTACACTCTGCCAATGGGACTCTAGACCTGGTGAATAAATCAAAATGTCATCCAAATACACAACCACATTCTTACCAATCAAAGGTCTCAGGATGTCATTAATAAGGTTCTGAAAATATGCAGGTGCATTGGTAAGACCGAAAGGCATCACCAGATTCTCAAAATGACCTACCGGAGTGTTAAAAGCAGTTTTTCATTCATCACCCTCCTTCACTCGTAACAAATTGCATGCCCCAAGGAGATCAATTTTAGAGAACCACTTGGCCCCCACTAACTGGTTAAACAAGTCAGTAATTAACGGCAATGGGTAGGAATTGCGTACGGTAATCTCATTGATTTCGCGAAAATCCAGACACGGACGCAAACCCCCGTCCTTTTTTTAACAAAGAAAAATCCAACTGCCACAGGCGACTTAGAAGGTCTAATGTGACCAGCAGCCAGGCTAGGCTGTATGTATTCCTCCAAGGCATTTCTTTCAGGGATAGTAAGATTAAACAAGCGACTCTTGGGAAGAGTAGGTACAGGAATAAACTCAATGGCGCAATCATAATCCCTATGAGGAGGTAAAACTTGCTACTCCTCCTCCGAAAAAATATTCCAAAGTCTTGAATAGGTACTGGTAATTCCCCTTTTCCCACAGCCGCAATGCGACCATTACAACATTTATCATAGCACTTCGGACTTCAAGACTTAATCACATTAGTAGACCGGTCCAGCAAAGGATTGTGCAGTTTTAACCAAGGCAATCCTAGAACGACCGGGGAGGGTAAATTATCTAAAACAACCAAGTCCAAAATTTCTTGGTGAACTCCATTGATAGTGAGGGGAAATGCAGCAACCTTGTAAGTAATACATTTCAAGGGAGTGTTATCAATTGCAATCACAGAAATAGGTGATGACAAAGGTTTAAATTTCAATTTAAGGTTTTCCAAAAACCCTTTATCAATCACATTAAGTGTTGAACCACAATCCACAAATACCTGAAATTCAATCAAATTTTCTTGCAAAGTAGTACTCCCAGAAAGAAATACTCCTGCAGAGCGTAAACAAGCTATACGGGTGTAACTGACCTTTTTTTTTTTTCTTTACTTAAACGAAGCTCACAATACTTAATCAAATGGTCAGCTTTACCACAATAAAGACACAATCCCTCAGCAAACCTCCGGTCTCTCCTGACAGCGGAGTGACATCGCCCCAACCTCCATCGGTTCTCCCCCATCTGAGCAGATTTTCTGGGGACTAGGAGCTGGCATTACAGGAGTCTTTACCTCATTCACCCTAGACCTCAGCCTCCTGTCCACACAAACAGCTTATTGCATGGCATCCTGCAGAGTCTCAGGTGCAGGGAATGCAATTAGCAAATCCTTAACCCTTTCACTCAGACCAGCAAGAAATAGACATTTCAGAGCAGGATCATTCCACTTGACTTCTGAAGCCCATCTCCTGAAGTGTGTGCAATAATTTTCAACATCACCTGACCCCTGATTCAAAAGCATGAGTTCTGCCTCAGCAGATGAGATTCTATCAGGATCGTCATATAATAGACCCATAGCAGAAAAAAATTCTTCTACAGACCTTAAACACGGATCATTAGGTTGGAGAGAAAAGGCCCACCCCTGTGGTTCATTGTGCAAAAGTGTCATAATAAAACCAATGCGCTGTGATTCATTCCCAAAGGACCTTGGTCTCAAACGAAAATAGAACAAACAAGCATTTTTAAAGAAAAAAAAATCTCGCTGTTTACCATAAAAAACATCAGGCAGTCCTACCTTAGGTTCCACAAAATGCGGTCCAGAACAGCTACTCACGTGTTGCTGAAGCTTGGTCACCTCCAGAGACAATCCCTGCAAGCGTTGAGCCAAATCCTCGACGGAAACTATACTGATCCCCAAATTTCTTTCCTTTTATTTTTTGGGCTGGACTTACTGTTATGATCTGCAACAAGTACTAAGGAAAGATAGGGGAAAGCTGTCCCTACAGTAAGACTAAGCTGAATCCCTATGATGAGTCCTGAGGAGATAATTTGCATATTCCCACTGCATTTTGGGGTAAGTGAAGAGTCTCCGCGAGCTCAAAGAACACTGGATTTTGGCTGTTGGAGCTGAAAAGAGGACATCGGTAAACCAGGGGAGGAGTCCTGAGGAGATAATTTGCATATTCCCACTGCATTTTGGGGTAAGTGAAGAGTCTCCGCGAGCTCAAAGAACACTGGATTTTGGCTGTTGGAGCTGAAAAGAGGACATCGGTAAACCAGGAGAGGAGTCCTGAGGAGATAATTTGCATATTCCCACTGCATTTTGGGGTAAGTGAAGAGTCTCCGCGAGCTCAAAGAACACTGGATTTTGGCTGTTGGAGCTGAAAAGAGGACATCGGTAAACCAGGGGAGGAGTCCTGAGGAGATAATTTGCATATTCCCACTGCATTTTGGGGTAAATGAAGAGTCTCCGCGAGCTCAAAGAACACTGGATTTTGGCTGTTGGAGCTGAAAAGAGGACATCGGTAAACCAGGAGAGGAGTCCTGAGGAGATAATTTGCATATTCCCACTGCATTTTGGGGTAAGTGAAGAGTCTCCGCGAGCTCAAAGAACACTGGATTTTGGCTGTTGGAGCTGAAAAGAGGACATCGGTAAACCAGGAGAGGAGTCCTGAGGAGATAATTTGCATATTCCCACTGCATTTTGGGGTAAGTGAAGAGTCTCCGCGAGCTCAAAGAACACTGGATTTTGGCTGTTGGAGCTGAAAAGAGGACATCGGTAAACCAGGAGAGGAGTCCTGAGGAGATAATTTGCATATTCCCACTGCATTTTGGGGTAAGTGAAGAGTCTCCGCGAGCTCAAAGAACACTGGATTTTGGCTGTTGGAGCTGAAAAGAGGACATCGGTAAACCAGGAGAGGAGTCCTGAGGAGATAATTTGCATATTCCCACTGCATTTTGGGGTAAGTGAAGAGTCTCCGCGTGCTCAAAGAACACTGGATTTTGGCTGTTGGAGCTGAAAAGAGGACATCGGTAAACCAGGAGAGGAGTCCTGAGGAGATAATTTGCATATTCCCACTGCATTTTGGGGTAAGTGAAGAGTCTCCGCGAGCTCAAAGAACACTGGATTTTGGCTGTTGGAGCTGAAAAGAGGACATCGGTAGACCAGGAGAGGAGTCCTGAGGAGATAATTTGCATATTCCCACTGCATTTTGGGGTAAGTGAAGAGTCTCCGCGAGCTCAAAGAACACTGGATTTTGGCTGTTGGAGCTGAAAAGAGGACATCGGTAGACCAGGAGAGGAGTCCTGAGGAGATAATTTGCATATTCCCACTGCATTTTGGGGTAAGTGAAGAGTCTCCGCGAGCTCAAAGAACACTGGATTTTGGCTGTTGGAGCTGAAAAGAGGACATCGGTAAACCAGGGGAGGAGTCCTGAGGAGATAATTTGCATATTCCCACTGCATTTTGGGGTAAGTGAAGAGTCTCCGCGAGCTCAAAGAACACTGGATTTTGGCTGTTGGAGCTGAAAAGAGGACATCGGTAATCATTTTGAAGATTTTTTTTTAAGCTTTTTTCACTGTTTTCAGAACATTAACAATAAGAACATGGAAGAGTCCAGGAGCCATTTGGTGAGCTGCATATTCTGCTACATGTTCACAGACTTGCCAGTGGAAAAGCCAGACTTCACATGCCAGAAATGCAAGCTTGTGTCCCTGTTGGAGGAAAAGTTGCGAAATCTAGAAGAGAGGTTAACTACCTTGAAAATCATTAAGGAAGGTGAAGAGTTCTTAGACAGAGCAGAATTATCTCTTCATGATTCAGAAAGAGAAGAAATTCGAACTGCACCTGACGAAACAGAGGAATGGAAGCATGTGACCCACAGAAGCAGGAGGATCGAGAGGCAGTCAGCACCCATACTGCTCAGGAACCAGTACCAGGCTCTCACGCAGGAGAACCATGAAGAAATACAGCAAAATAAGACTTTGCCAGCAATGAATAACCTTGTAAGCCCTCAGAATCCTCCTGGATGGAGAAAGAAGAATGTTGTGAAGAAAAAACGGAAAGTGGTGGTCATGGGGGATTCCCTGTTAAGAGGAACAGAGGCCGCTATCTGCAGACCAGACATAACCTCAAGAGAAATGTGCTGTCTTCCAGGAGCAAAAATTAAAGATGTGTCTGACAGGATATCAAGACTCTTCAGATCTACAGATCACTACCCATTCCTGCTAATACATGTGGTGACAAATGACACCGCAAGAAAGGACCTGGAAACCATCTGCAGTGACTTTGAAGACTTAGGCAAGAAAGTGAAAGAATTGGGAGCGCAGGTGGTCTTCTCATCCATCCTCCCAGTGGATGGCCATGGAACAATGAGGTGGAATAAGATTCTACAGGTGAACAACTGGCTACGTCGATGGTGCCGTCAACAAGGATTTGGATTTCTGGATCACGGAATGAATTACCTATACGATGGACTACTTGCTAGAGATGGGGTGCACCTTACGAAGACTGGAAAACATGTATTTGGAAGTCGCCTTGCTACACTCATCAGAAGAGCTTTAAACTAGAACAATGTGGGAAGGGAAGCAAAAGGCCAGAAAAAGCCATACAGCTGACAAATACTATTGAGATCTCTGCTACTGGAAGTGGAAAGGAAGAACAAAGACAAAACAATCTAAATAATAAAAATATGGGAGGAAGAGAAACCAATCACAAACTAAAATGTTTTTATACAAATGCACAAAGCATGGGCAACAAACAAGGAGAATTAGAACTACTAATGCAGGAAAAGAAATATGATGTCATTGGAATCACTGAAACTTGGTGGGACGATACACATGATTGGAATAAAAGGCTAAAAGGATACAACTTATTTGCAAGAAACAGACTTGATAAACGAGGAGGAGGTGTCGCATTGTATGTTAGAAAAGCGTATATCTGCACAGAGATTGAAGCTTCAGAGACTGGGAGTTCTGTGGAAATTGTTTGCGTAAGAATACAAGGAGAGAACAACGGAAAGGACACCATTGTAGGCATTTACTACAGGCCACCTGGGCAAGCTGAAGATATGGATGAACTCTTTATTAGAGATGAGCGTTGTTCTACTCGAACTGTTCGCCAATCTCAAATTCGAGCTGTTTTGGGCGGTGTTCGAGCCGGTCGGCGAACACAAACAATTTGAGAAAAATTCGGCTGTTCGAGGTTATGTTCGATAACTGTTCGTGCACAAAAATCATAACTGGATTTTTTCTCAGTAATGATGAAAATTAATGTTAATACGCAGTTTGAGTGTACAGCGGGGCGGGGGGAGGGGCAAGGGATGGATCTCTGCAGGAACAATGAAGATCTCCATTTTTTTTTCTCTTTCCCGCATTTGCAGTGGGGAGGTGCAATCTGTCAGCCTATCAGCAGCGCACACACGGAGCGAAGTGCTTTTTTTCACACAAGCAAGGGCATGTGTGATTGGCAGTGTATGTCACATGTCCTTGCCCTATAAGACCAAGCCATTTTCCCCGTCGCCACCATTTTCTCACTGCTGCAGCTGCGTGTTAGACGGCACCGCTGTTGCTGTGTGCGCTATACCTTGTTAATTTCAAGCCAATTTTCGCACAAATATACAGATAGCTTGGGAGTAGGGAATAGTTGTGATTGCAGTCCTTTTAAGGACTAGGTTACAGCATTTCCTACGACTTTTATCAGGCAGGTCTGTGCTCTTAAATAGATAGATTGTGGGAGTAAAGACTAATTGTAATTGGAGTCCTTTTCAGGACTAGGTTACATCAGTTCCTATCAGTTTTTGCCAGGCAGGTCTGTGCCAGTGCTGTGCAAGTTTTTTTCACAGCATTTGGCTGAATCTAGCAAAGCTAATCCTTTTTGGCCTATTGCAGAGTGTGTTAGTCAGTGGAGTAGCCTATCTGTGTTGCAAGATATACCACCTGTGTATAGAATACCAATTTTTTTACTGCACCTAGTGAAGTAAAATCTTTTGGGCATAGCATCATTCTATTAGTCCATCTATACTGACCTCCATCAGGTTGCAAACTGAATATAATTTTTTTCTGCATCTAGCTCTGAAAAAATATTTGGGCTTCTAGCAGTGTGTGGGACTTGGTCTATTAGTCCATCTATACTGACCTCCATCAGGTTGCAAATTAAAAATAATTTTTTTCTTCATTTAGCTCTGAAAAAATATTTGGGCTTCTAGCAGTGTGTGGGACTTGTTCTATTAGTCCTTCTATACTGACCTCCAGCAGGTTGCAAATTGAATATAATTTTTTTCTGCATCTAGCTCTGAAAAAATATTTGGGCTTCTAGCGGTGTGTGGGACTTGGTCTATTAGTCCATCTATACTGACCTCCATCAGGTTGCAAATTAAAAATATTTTTTTTCTGCATCTAGCTCTGAAAAAATATTTGGGCTTCTAGCAGTGTGTGGGACTTGGTCTATTAGTCCATCTATACTGACCTCCATCAGGTTGCAAATTAAAAATAATTTTTTTCTTCATTTATCTCTGAAAAAATATTTGGGCTTCTAGCAGCGTGTGGGACTTGTTCTATTAGTCCATCTATACTGACCTCCATCAGGTTGCAAATTAAAAATAATTTTTTTCTGCATCTAGCTCTGAAAAAATATTTGGGCTTCTAGCAGTGTGTGGGACTTGGTCTATTAGTCCATCTATACTGACCTCCATCAGGTTGCAAATTAAAAATAATTTTTTTCTGCATCTAGCTCTGAAAAAATATTTGGGCTTCTAGCAGTGTGTGGGACTTGGTCTATTAGTCCATCTATACTGACCTCCATCAGGTTGCAAATTGAATAAAAAAAATTTCTGCATCTAGCTCTGAAAAAATATTTGGGCTTCTAGCGGTGTGTGGGACTTGGTCTATTAGTCCATCTATACTGACCTCCATCAGGTTGCAAATTAAAAATTATTTTTTTCTGCATCTAGCTCTGAAAAAATATTTGGGCTTCTAGCAGTGTGTGGGACTTGGTCTATTAGTCCATCTATACTGACCTCCATCAGGTTGCAAATTAAAAATAATTTTTTTCTTCATTTAGCTCTGAAAAAATATTTGGGCTTATAGCAGTGTGTGGGACTTGTTCTATTAGTCCTTCTATACTGACGTCCAGCAGGTTGCAAATTGAATATAATTTTTTTCTGCATCTAGCTCTGAAAAAATATTTGGGCTTCTAGCGGTGTGTGGGACTTGGTCTATTAGTCCATCTATACTGACCTCCATCAGGTTGCAAATTAAAAATAATTTTTTTCTGCATCTAGCTCTGAAAAAATATTTGGGCTTCTAGCAGTGTGTGGGACTTGGTCTATTAGTCCATCTATACTGACCTCCATCAGGTTGCAAATTAAAAATAATTTTTTTCTGCATCTAGCTCTGAAAAAATATTTGGGCTTCTAGCAGTGTGTGGGACTTGGTCTATTAGTCCATCTATACTGACCTCCATCAGGTTGCAAATTAAAAATAATTTTTTTCTGCATCTAGCTCTGAAAAAATATTTGGGCTTCTAGCAGTGTGTGGGACTTGTTCTATTAGTCCTTCTATACTGACCTCCAGCAGGTTGCAAATTGAATATAATTTTTTTCTGCATCTAGCTCTGAAAAAATATTTGGGCTTCTAGCGGTGTGTGGGACTTGGTCTATTAGTCCATCTATACTGACCTCCATCAGGTTGCAAATTAAAAATAATTTTTTTCTTCATTTAGCTCTGAAAAAATATTTGGGCTTCTAGCAGTGTGTGGGACTTGGTCTATTAGTCCATCTATACTGACCTCCATCAGGTTGCAAATTAAAAATAATTTTTTTCTTCATTTAGCTCTGAAAAAATATTTGGGCTTCTAGCAGTGTGTGGGACTTGTTCTATTAGTCCTTCTATACTGACCTCCAGCAGGTTGCAAATTGAATATAATTTTTTTCTGCATCTAGCTCTGAAAAAATATTTGGGCTTCTAGCGGTGTGTGGGACTTGGTCTATTAGTCCATCTATACTGACCTCCATCAGGTTGCAAATTAAAAATAATTTTTTTCTGCATCTAACCCAGCCAATAGTTTTGGCCTAATACCACAGTTTGGCCACTCAGCTCTGCTCGGTTACCATCCATTGTTTTTTTGTGCAAACAACTCCAGAGTTGTGAATTAGTTAACCACCAAAATGAGTGGAAAAAGGCCTGCTGCTGGTGGAAAGGGGAATAGGCGTGTTGGGAAGGGGAAAAAAGGTTGTGTCCGTGGGGTAGGTGCAGAAGAAAGACCATCTTCCAGCCAAACTAAAATGTCTACTTCTTTTAGCGGACAATGTGATAAGATCCCTTTCTTACGGCCACGCCAATCGCTACAAATTCCAGATGAGGCACAAAAACAGCAGGTGCTTCAACGGATATCAAGTGCTCCTTTAAGTGGGCTCTCCTCCACATCAACTTCAACATCACAAATACTCCAGTCCTCAAAGGTGTCACCCAAATCGCACTTGCTTCCTCACAGCTCCCAAATCTCCAGCTGCCCGTCTGAGTATGAGGTAGAACAGATGGTTGAGTCTGCAGAGCTGTTTACTCATACTATAGCCTGGGAATCAGAGGTCGACTCCAGCGCTTCTGTGAATCCAGACGAGGAAATGATCTGCACTGATGCCCAGAATCTTTATGAGTCGGATCCAGGACCAGACGCAGAAGGTTCTGACCATAATGTAGACCCTCATTCCCAAACTGTAACTCCTGTTGGTGGAGACAATGAGGAAGACGATGATAAGACTCAAATACCTGATTGGAGCGACAACTTTAGTTTTTTGTCAGGGCAGGAACAGGTTGGCTCTGAGGACGACGGGTGTGATAACGCACAGGGTGATGATGATGAGGTCGGAGATCCCACTTACTGTCAACCCACAGTCAGCCAAGAGATGAGGTCAGCAGAGGAGGTGGAGGAAGATGCTAGTGACGACGAGGTCAGGTTGCGCCTTCCTGGACAGAGACGTAGTACTGGAAGCACGTCAACAACTGCATCCTCAAACACAACTCAGCCTCTCACCACAAGTCGTGGTGGCTCTTCAGGTCGCATGGGTGCTAAGCCTTGCATAGCCTGGGCATTTTTTCAGATCGATAAAGATGACCCAACTCGTGTTATCTGTAACATTTGTCAGCAAAAGCTAAGTAGAGGCCAAAACATACATAGTTTGAGTACTTCATGCATGAACCGGCACATGGACATGAAGCATAAGTTGCAGTGGGAAGCTCAGTGTGCTACAATGCGGTCTAGCCGGCCGGGCCAACCACCGTCTGCCATATCTTGTGCATCCGCGGCCTCTTCATCCTCTGTGACTGGGGGGACAGCAGTCACACCTGTTTTGGGGCGCAGACCTGCCACCTCTTTACCCGCAACAGCCAGCGTGATTGGCAGGTCATCATTTTCTTTGGAGGTGGTAACACCAGCTGGTCTTGAGCGCTGTCCGACATCGATAGCACCACCTTTGGATCAAGGCAACCTAACATGTCCGCCTGCATCTTCCTCACAGACCGGCAGTTTGCCGGGGACACCCTTATCAACCCCGTCTAAGCACAATAGCCAGCCCTCGGTCCCTCAGATGTGGACAAGTAAAAGACCATTTCCTCCTAGCCATGAGAAAGCTAAGAGGTTGAATTTCACCATCTGCAAGCTCTTGGCTACAGAAATGCTGCCTTTCCGCCTGGTGGACACAGAGGATTTTCGAGACCTTATGTCCGTCGCAGTGCCCCAGTAGCAGATGCCCAGTCGGCACTACTTCTCAAAGAAAGGTGTGCCTGCGCTCCACCAGCATGTCGCACACAACATCACCGCTTCTTTGAGAAACTCTGTGTGTGACAGGGTGCATTTCACCACAGACACTTGGACGAGTAGGCATGGACAGGGGCGTTACATGTCGCTGACTGGGCACTGGGTAACTATGGTGACAGCAGGACAAGGGGCTGCTGTCCAAGTCTTGCCGTCCCCACGAGTTGTGCGTCAATCCTCTTTATGTCATTTTTCCTCCACTGCTTCTGCCTCCTCAACCTCCTCTCGGTCTTCCACCTGCACCCAAAGCCTGTCTGGTCATGCCACAAGCTTTCTAACTGCGCAGAAGGGATCCTGCACACCTCCTTACTATGCTGGCAGTAGGGCTCAACGTCATCAGGCGGTTTTTACATTGAAATGTCTGGGAAATGTGAGTCACACAGCTGAGGAGTTGTGGTCAGCTCTGGAGAACCAATTTCATGAATGGTTGTCTCCACTGGACCTGAAACCAGGGAAGGCCGTGTGCGACAATGCTGCAAACCTGGGTGCGGCCCTTCGCCGGGGCAATGTCACACACGTGCCTTGTATGGCTCACGTGTTGAACCTGGTTGTCCAGCAATTTTTAGCCCACTATCCCAGACTAGATGGCCTTCTGCAGAGGGCACGGTCGCTGTGTGCTCACTTCCGCCGTTTGCATCCCGCAGCTCAGCGACTTACATCTCTACAGAAGTCGTTGGGCCTGCCACTTCACCGGCTAAAATGCGATGTGCCTACCCGGTGGAATTCAACTCTGCACATGTTGCAGCGACTGTGGCAGCACCGACAAGCCCTGGTGCAATACGTTCTGACGTATAGCCTGGGCCAACGAGATTCAGAGGTGGGGCAAATCACGCTGGAGGAGTGGTCTCAGATCAGGGACCTATGCACCCTTCTGCACAGTTTTGAAATGGCGACGAAGATGTTTAGTGCTGACGATGCCATTATCAGCATGACTATTCCGGTGATTTACATGCTGGAGCACATGTTAAACAGAATTCGGAGTCAGGTGGTGGCACAAGAGGAGGTGGAGGAAGTAGAGGAGGAGGAGTTGTATGCGGAAGGGCTAACATCTGCAAGGTCCAGACGGTCGGCAGCACCAAGGCGCCAGGCATGTGAGGGTGGGGGAGATGGTTTTACCAGGGCGCATGGTAGCAGCCAAACTAGTGAGGAAGGTGCAGGAGCCCAGGAAGAAGTGGAGGACGAACTGATGGAAGACTCATCAGATGAGGGAGACCTTGATCACATTTATGTTGTGCGAGGTTGGGGGGAGAGGACAGAGGAAGGAAGCATGATTGTTACCTCGCCACCAACACAACAGGGACTTGGTGCTCCTGGATGCGCAACACACATGAGTGCCTTCTTGCTGCACTACCTGCAACATGACCCTCGAATTGTGAGAATTAGAAATAATCCTGACTACTGCGTTGCCACACTGTTAGATCCCCGGTACAAAAGTAAATTTGCAGAAATTATTCCTGCCATAGAAAGGGATGCACGCATGCAGGAGTATCAGCAGAGACTGTTGCAGAATCTTACATGTGCTTTTCCACAAAATACCAGTGGTGCACGTAGTGAATCTCACAGTTCCAACTTGCCAACCGTGGGACCGTCAAGTGTTCAGCACTCAAACCGTAACAGAACCACAGTATCTGCTGGTAACATCAATTTTGCGGAATCATTTCACCACTTTTTTAGCCCATCCTTTGCAAGGCCACAGGAGACAAGAAGTCTGACACATAGTCAACGCCTAGAGACGATGGTACAGGAGTATCTCCAAGTAAACATTGAAGCCACGACTGTGTCACTGGACCCTTGCTCTTTTTGGGCTTCCAATCTGGATAAATGGCCGGAGCTAGCCACTTACGCCTTGGAGATCTTGTCATGCCCCGCAGCCAGCGTTCTGTCTGAACGTGTGTTCAGCGCTGCTGGTGGTGTGCTGACAGATAAGCGCACGCGGCTCTCCACTGATAATGTAGACAGACTCACGTTCATAAAGATGAACAAATCATGGATCCGAAACGACTTTTCTACCCCTGTGTCATCCTGGGGAGAGTAAAAGCTTGATGATTGTTTAAAATCACCCTACCAACCGTTTTAAGCTTTCAAATTACTAATCATGTTTATCTGTATCTTGACTGGAAAATAATTTGGGCTTTGTAGCAGTGTGCAGCACTGATCCTATTAGGCCATCTATAATAAGCTTCACCAGATTTAAAATTAAAAATAATTTTTAGCTGCATCTAGCCCGGAAAATAATTTTGGGGCTCCGAGATGCGCAAGACACATAAGTGCCTTCTTGCTGCACTACCTGCAGCATGACCCTCATATTGTCAGAATTCGAAGTAATCATGACTACTGGGTTGCCACACTCTTAGATCCCCCAAACTTTTCGATCAACCTTTTCATTTTAATAAAGACCAAAAAAATGGTCATTTTTGAAATTATAAGCATTAGCAGGTTGTTAGAAACTGAAATCAAACAGTTTTCAACTCAAAACTTTATTCTAGGTGATGTTACATTTTCACATAGGACCCCTTGTTCGAAAGGAGCTTCTGAACTCTCTCGTCCATTGAATTTGTCAGGTTTTGGATGGTTTCTGCTTCAATTGTTTTGCATGAGGACAGAATACCCTCCCAGAGCTGTTGCTTAGATGTGAACTGCCTCCCGCCATCATAGACACTCCTTTTAATGATGCTCCAAAGGTTCTGAATGGGGTAGAGGTCAGGGGAGCATGGGGGTCACACCATAACTTTGTCCCCTTTTATGCCCATATCAGCCAGAGATGCAGATGTTTTATGTGCAGCATGAGATGGTGCATTATCATGCAGAAAAATGATCTTGCTGTGAAATACACGGTTCTTCTTCTTGAACCATGGCAGGAAGTGCTGTTTGAGAAAATCCACATACATTATGGAGTTCATCTTTAGCGCCTTCAGGGATCCTAAAGGGGCCGACAATCTCTCTCCCCATGATTCCAGCCCAAAACATTACTCCACCTCCTCCTTGTTGGCGCTGTAGCCGTGTTTGCGTGGGGTGTCCATCAACCAGCCATCCTCCACTCCATTCATCTGGACCATCGAGCGCTGCACGGCACTCATCCGTGAACAAAACAGTTTTGAAATCAGTCTTCATGTAATGTTTGGCCCACTGGAGCCGTTTCTGCTTGTGTGAAGTGGATAGAGGAGGTCGACAGGATGGCGTATGCACAGCTGCAAACCTCTGAAGGACCCTGCATCTTGTTGTTCGGGGGACGTTGGAGGCACAAGCAGCTTCAAAAACTTGTCTGCTGCTATGACAAGGCTTTTTTGCCGCTGCTCTTTCAACCTGACGTAATTGCCTGTAGGAAAGAGTCCTCAATTTGCCCTTATCAGCACGCACACGTGTGTACTGTGAATCAGCTACATACTTCTTGATTGCCAAGACACTTCATCCTGATCATCGCACAATGTTGATTGTAGTCATGCCTTGACCTAAACACTCCACAATTTGTTGCTTCTCAGCAGCCGACACATCCTTTTTCTTTCCCATTTTGGCAGAAAATGTAGGCTGCTTAATAATGTGAGAGAGCCTTCTTAAGTAGTCTTGCCTTTCATTGGACACACCTGCCAAACTAATTAGCACAGGTGTCTGCAATTGCTTACAGTGATATAAAGAGCCCTGACACACATCACCATCAATGAGTTTAACTGACAAACAAACAAATTCTTCCCTTATCACTCCTAAACACTTTTTGCATAATAATTTGGAACGCGGTGTACATGTGCTTTTCCACAAAACACCAGTGGTTCACGTAGTGAATCTTACAGTTCTAACTTGCCAACCGTGGTCTGTATGGAATTGTTCAATAAAGGGCCCAAAATTAAGATAACATAGATGGGAGAGGTCTCTATGAATAGGAATTCCTAAGTATTTGATACCCTGTGAGGGCCAGGCAAAGGGAAAGTTGGACTGGATGGAATCCTATATGGATTTAGGGAGGGAGACATCAAGGGCCTCAGACTTCGCTGCATTGATTTTAAAATTTTACCATGTAACAAAGTGATCTATTTCAGCCATAACAGCAGGGATGGATATATGTGATTGAGTGATATATACTAGGACATCATCAGCAAATAGAGAGCACTTGTACTCGGTGCCTCCCACCTCAATCCACCTAATATTGGGGTTATGGCGAATTGATGAGAGCAGGTGCTCCGTCACTAGGATGTATAAGAGAGGGGACAGAGGACATCCCTGCCTTGTCCCATTGGTGATTGTGAAAGGTGATGAAAATGTTCTGACGCACCCCCTGCGCCTTGGGACACCCGGAGCCGGACCCTTTTTGGTGGATGCTGGTGGTTGTAGTCTTCGTGGCGGCGATCCGGTTCCGTGGCTCAGGGCGGTCAAACCAGTGGCGGAACTATTTATGTGGTTTTGATGTTTAAATGTCCGACTACGCCACCCGTGGATTGCGGTCAGAGTGAACCGCCGCTACAGGGCAGACCGCTAAGGCTGGTGTTGTGGGTGCAGCAGAGCTGTAACATACCTGGCGGCGTCCTTGCATAGTGGTCCATTTCCCACTGTGCAGGAGCGCGCACTTGATCTCCTGTCCGGAATGTCTCTCTGGCTTCCCTCCATGCTGTCTGTTTGTGTCTGTCTCTGCTGCTTAAGGGCGGCGCCCGATCACTTCCTGCTTTTTGTACCTGCTGTGGGTCACACCCCTTGTGCGTCCTCAGCCTATTGCTGTCTGACACTTGGTATATAGCTCAGCAGCTCCCTTCTATCCCTGCCTGAGCATAGTGTTTTCCTTCAGTGTGTGCTTGCACTCTGAAGGTGCCAGGTCCCGTCTTTGTTTCCTTGTCTGCCTTTCCTGGAGGCTGTATTTCCAGGCCTGTCTGAACTGAGTCCTGTATGTCTCCTGCTTTTTGTATCAGTTCCCGTGTCTGAACTGAGTCCTGTATGTCTCCTGCTTTTTGTATCAGTTTCCGTGTCTGAACTGAGTCCTGTATTTCTCCTGCTTTTTGTATCAGTTCCCGTGTCTGAACTGAGTCCTGTATGTCTCCTGCTTTTTGTATCAGTTCCCGTGTCTGAACTGAGTCCTGTATGTCTCCTGCTTTGCGGTATCAGCTCCCGTGTCTGAACTGTGTCCTGTATGTCTCCTGCTTTGCGGTATTAGTTCCCGTGTCTGAACTAAGTCCTGTATGTCTCCTGCTTTGCGGTATTAGTTCCCGTGTCTGAACTGAGTCCTTTCTGTGTTCTCTTGTCTGTCCTGTCTGAACACGCTCCTAGCCTGTTCCTCCTGCCTTCTAGGGGCCGTTTACCTAGACCCGTTCCTGTATCTTGTCTGACCTGTCTGAACACGCTCCTAGCCTGTTCCTCTCGCCTTCTAGTGGCCGATTTCCTAGACCCGCTCCTGTGTCTGGTCTGTCCTGTCTGAACACGCTCCTTGCCTGTTCGCTCCGCCTTCTAGTGGCCGATTTCCTAGACCCGCTCCTGTGTCTGGTCTGTCCTGTCTGAACACGCTCCTTGCCTGTTCGTTCCGCCTCTCTGGGGGCCGTATTCCCAGACCCGCCCCTGTATCCCTCTGCAGTGTCGGTCTCCTCCGTACACTCAGTTCCAGTCTGAACTCTCTCCTGTCCTCTACCTGTTTTGCCTCTATGTCCGTTCCCTTCCTTTTTCTGCAGAGTCTGAACTCGTACCTAACTCCTGCTTGTTGTCTCTGCAAGTACTGTGTGAGTATCTGGCTCTGTCTTTCCCTTCCTGTCTGTTCCGTGTGAACAGAGCCCTGTCCTCCCTGCTCAGCCTTGTCTGCACTCTAGCTGTGCTTGTCTGTAACCCTCTGCCTGTATTGTTCCTGAGTCCCGGTGTGTACTGGGTCCTATCCCGCCTGTGTTCCTACCTGCTAGTGCCTCCCTGTCTGCACACTAGCTGTGCTTGCCTTTACCCCCCTGCCTGCATACCCACCTGCCTGCATACCAGTCGTGCCTGCCTATACCCACCAGTCTGTGTGCCAGCCTACCAGCCTGTTCCTGTATTCCCCTGTGTGGGTCAACAGCCGTGTCCGGGGTCTGTCCTGGAGTAGCACCTGGTCCCTCTGCTCGGTTCCTCCTTGGTGCACTGGCGTCGTATGCCGTCGTGCGACCCTGGTCGGATCGGGTGAATACTTAGTCACGCCCCTCCAGGCATTCACTCTCCGGCACGGTCCAGTGGAATCACTACCAATCACACGCACACGCCGCTTAGCCCGGGCGTGTGCATAACAAGAGCGTAGCATAACTCCCCACGGGAGGAGTAAAGCCTCAGGGCAGTGTATGCGGAGGATGGGGGTGATGGTGCAGGGCAGCAGCAGTAACGACACGGAGTCAGTGATGCAGTTCAGGGCCTTTACTCACAGTTCTTATTATCCAGACCACGTCTGCAGGTAACGGCTGCCCACGTCGTACTGTGCTCACCAGGTGAGGGGCTCAGACAACTCCCAGATAACTTTGGAGCGCTTCACAGGACCCCCTTTGTGTGTCCTTTGTCTGGCCTTTCTTACCAACACTTCTGTCCGGCTGCCTCGGGCCTCCTCTTGGTAAACTTGGCGCCAGTTTCCCTGACCCTATGTGGTGCCTTCCTAGCGGGTGGAGCAAGGGGCTGCGCCACATAAAATGTCAGAGCCTCCGGTTTCTAGCTGAGGGTCGTTTCCTGCCTCCACTAGTTCGGGGACCGGTCTCCCCCTTTGGCCTGACCCCTCCACGCAGGTGGATTCGGGCGTGCGGTGGCGACTCGCCCGTCCGCACCCCTGGGATCCCTTCATTCCTCGTTCCTGGAGCCTTCTCCGCTCCTCTTCCTTCCTTCTCCCTCTTGCAGGCCTGGGCCTCTGTTACTAGGCCCGCCTCCGGAGCAGAGCTCATGCAGAGCCCCTGCTCCCTGCCACTTCTGCTCAGACTTCTCTGCACTGAACTAAGATGGTGCCCACCTTTTATACTCCCTTCTCAATGCACCCAGGAACTGCTTCCTCCCTGCTCCTGCACTGCAGGGTTCCCCTTCCTCAGTGTTCCCTCCCCCCACTCCAGCCAGGGACAGGGACTGTCGTGCCCATCTCAGGGGCATATTGGTCGCCCTGCCCCACGGCAATGTGGTGTAATGCATGCAGGTGTCGGGTCCTGATCCACACTCCATCCTTATCTGAGAGTGAGATATCACACCTCTGTGTGAGGTGCAATACGTCTGTAGCAACCGAGCCCTCGGTGCTACAGTTCCATTTATCTTCAGCCTAGGTGACGTATTGTGATACAGGGCCGTGATTTTGGCTATAAAAGGGTCCCCTAGACCCCTACCCCAAGCTTTTTAAGAGAATCATATATGGCGTGCCAGGAGACTCTATGGAATGCTTTCTCAGCATCCAACGAGAGTATCTACTTACAAATTTTTAACTGCATCTAGCCCAGGAAATACTTTGTGCCTAGTAGCAGTGTCTGCTAGTCAGCGGATTATCCCGGCTGTTAAGCAAGCTACACCACCTGTAGTTTGGACACTTAATTTTTTCAAAGGAAATGCTTCGGGACCACGGGATACTTAGTGAAGAGCATCAGGAGGCACCCCAAGGCATAGGGGCTGGGACTGGCACTAGGATGCCTTGCGGTGGACAGCCGAGCTCGATCCTTATAAAAGCTTTTTAACTGCAGCAGCTTTAGTGGACGCTACTGGAGCTGGAATTACGCGGCTGCTGGCATGAGACTTGCCCTCCAATAGATCCTTGTAAATGGATTTAAAGTGTATTCATTCAAATTAGAGAGACAATTTAAATTAAAAAGCTTAGAGCTGCCTCCACCACAGGGGGGCTCGCTCGACCCACCAGAGGACAGGCACCAGTATTGGGAGAGGGGGGCTGGCCGTCAGGGTTCACCGCGGCTCTGGCACAAACCCGGCGACACGGAGGTGGCATGGGCAGGAGCGGACTGGCCGTGTCGGCTTCTCACTTTTTGGATTTTAGAAGGGCATGACATGCCTATATCTGTGTCTCCCCCTCCTTTTACTCCTCCACTTCTTTTCTTTTCGCATTACTATATGTACTTGTCACTTTTCCATGTGTTAGTTATGTCTTCTGAGCAGTTTGTCAGCTTTTGGACACCTTTGAAGGTGTTTTCTATGTGTTTCTATGTGTTTTTGTTTGCCTGCCATTGGTTTTAACGGTGTTCGAAGGTGTTCGACGAACAGTTCGACGAACAGTTCGGCGAACACACGGGTGTTCGACGAACCGAACCGAACTCGAACACTACGGGGGTGGCTCAACACTACTCTTTATGTATCAAATGACCAAGTTCTCCAAAAAATATGACGTAGTGGTCATGGGAGATTTCAACTATCCAGACATTTGTTGGGAATCTCTCTCAAGTAAAACTAACAGGTCAAGCAAATTCTTATCCTCTCTTGCTGACAACTTTATCTTCCAAAAGGTAGGGGAGAAAACAAGGGGATCTGCTACTTTGGATCTAATCCTTATAAACAGAGAGGAAATGGTTGAGGAGGTAAAGGTGGCTGGGACCCTAGGAGGCAGCGATCATGCTATTATAGAATTTTGGATAACTAGAGGAGGAAGACATGTGAAGACTCAAACTTCAAGGTTAGATTTTAGAAAGGCAGATTTTAAGAGACTCAGAAAGAGAATAGGAGGGATCCAATGGCTGGATGTCCTTAAGAACAAAAATGTCCAGGAAGGATGGGAAATTTTTAAAAATGAGATTCTCAAAGCACAATCGTTAACAATCCCAAAAAGTAGGAAGAATGGGAAGCATTTAAGGAAACCAGGATGGATGAACACAGAACTTAAACACATGCTAAAAAGAAAGAAAGAAATGTTTATTAAATGGAAAGAGGGAGGCATATCTAAAGAAGATTATAATGCAGTCTGCAGATCCTGCAGGGCACGTATCAGGTTAGCTAAAGCTGACAATGAATTAAGGCTTGCAAGAGATGTCAAAAGCAATAAAAAGGATTTTGGGGGTATGTCAAAAGTAAAAGAAAAGTCAAAGATGCTATAGGATTTTTACAGGATGAAAATGGAGAAATGGTAAGAGAGGATGTTGAGAAGGCCGAACTTTTTAATTCCTATTTTGCATCTGTTTTCTCTCAGAAAGAAAATGTAACATCAACTGATCTTCACTGTCCTTTTAAAGGAATAGAGGAATCCAAGTTATCAGTAAACAGAAAGATTGTGAGGGAATATTTAGCTAACATAAATGAGTTCAAGTCTCCAGGTCCAGATGAATTACACCCCAGAGTACTGAAGGAGATTGTAGAAGAAATTTTAGAACCACTCTCCATAATCTTTGAAAATTCTTGGAGAACAGGAGAAGTCCCAGAAGACTGGAGAAGAGCAAATGTTGTTCCTATCTTCAAAAAGGGGAAGAAGGTGGACCCAGGGAACTATAGGCCGGTGAGTCTGACTTCTATACCAGGAAAGATCTTTGAACAAATTATTAAACAACATGTATGTAAGTACATGGATAAGAATGAAGTGATTAACCAGAGTCAGCATGGGTTTGTAACTAACAAATCATGTCAGACTAACTTAATTTCCTTCTATGACAGAATCACTGACTGGGTGGATCAGGGAAATGCTGTAGATATAGTATATCTTGACTTCAGCAAAGCATTTGACAAAGTATCTCACATCATCCTTATTGAAAAAATGACCAAGTATGCAATGGACCAGGCAACTGTTAGGTGGATTCATAACTGGCTTAGTGATCGGACTCAAAGGGTGGTTGTAAATGGCTTCACATCCAGCTGGATGAATGTCTCAAGTGGGGTACCACAGGGCTCCGTCCTGGGACCTGTATTGTTCAACATCTTTATCAATGATTTAGATGAAGGAATTGAGGGTAAACTGATTAAATTTGCTGATGACACAAAGCTAGGAGGGATAGCTAATACTAGAGAAGAGAGAGAGAGGATTCAAAAAGACCTAAATAAACTGGAGCAGTGGGCAGCAACCAACAGAATGGTTTTTAACAGGGAAAAATGCAAAGTACTACATCTGGGCAATAAAAATGAAAAAAGCATATACAGAATGGGAGGAATAGAGCTAAGCAACAGTACATGTGAAAAAGACTTAGGTATACTAATAGATCATAGACTGAACATGAGTCAACAGTGTGATGCAGCAGCAAAAAAGGCAAATACAATTCTGGGATGTATTAACAGAAGCATACAGTCTAGATCACGTGAAGTCATTATCGGTCTTTACTCCTCTTTGGTCAGACCTCATCTGGAATACTGTGTACAGTTTTGGGCACCACATTTTAAAAAAGACATAGACAAACTGGAGCAAGTTCAGAGAAGAGCGACCAGAATGGTGACTGGTCTGCAAACCATGTCCTATGAGGAACGGTTGCAGGATTTGGGAATGTTTAGCTTGCAAAAAAGAAGACTGAGAGGAGACTTAATAGCTGTCTACAAATATGTCAAGGGCTGTCACATTGTAGAAGGATCATCTTTATTCTCATTTGCACAAGGAAAGACTAGAAGCAATGGGATGAAACTAAATGGGAGGAGACACAGATTAGATATTAGAAAAAACTTTTTGACAGTTAGGGTGATTAATGAGTGGAACAGGCTGCCACGAGAGGTGGTGAGTTCCCCTTCAATGGACGTCTTCAAACAGAGGCTGGACAGACATCTGTCTGAGATGATCTAGTGAATCCTGCTTTGAGCAGGGGGTTGGACCAGATGACCCAGGAGGTCCCTTCCAACTCTACCATTCTATGATTCTATGATTCTATGATGTAGCAGGCTGCCTGTTCCTTGCGAACAGACCCACATTTGTCCTCGGCTAGTCTGAACGAAGACCTATAGCATAAGGGGAGAGGTCCCTAAAAGAACTAAGGACTGGGACAAAAACTGGGACAAGTACTAAACAGAGAAGTTGTTGCAGAACACAAAAAGACAAACTGACAAAAAGTACTAGAGGTCCCAGAAGGACCAAGCGAACTGACAGTGAAAGGTACCAAAGCACCTGGCTAGAGAAACAGTCAAACACTGAAGTCCAGCACAGCCAAAAGGGAGAAGGTGGAATATAAAGGCAGATGGTCAAGTGACCGCAAAACACAAGATGGAAAAAACAAACAGGAGGGTTCTAACACGTATAGTAGTAATAATGATTATTGCAATAGTAATGTAGCAGTAGCAGTAGTAGTAGTGGTAGTATCAGCTGTATCCATTCTTGTAGTTACATTATTGTGGAAGTCATAGTAGCAGCAGCAGCAGTGTAAGCAGTAGTAGTAGTGTAAGCAGTAGTAGTAGTATAAGCAGTAGTAGTAGTAGTAGTGTAAGTAGTAGTAGTAGTGTAAGCAGTAGTAGTAGTGTAGGCAGTAGTAGTAGTGTAAGCAGTAGCAGTAGTAGTAGTGTAAACAGTAGTAGTAGTGTAAGCAGTAGTAGTAGTGTAAGCAGTAGTAGTAGTAGTAGTGTAAGCAGTAGTAGTAGTGTAGGCAGTAGTAGTAGTGTAAGCAGTAGTAGTAGTGGTAGTGTAAGCAGTAGTAGTAGTAGTGTAGGCAGTAGTAGTAGTGTAAGCAGTAGCAGTAGTAGTAGTGTAAACAGTAGTAGTAGTGTAAGCAGTAGTAGTAGTAGTAGTGTAAGCAGTAGTAGTAGTGTAAGCAGTAGTAGTAGTAGTAGTGTAAGCAGTAGTAGTAGTAGTGTAAGCAGTAGTAGTAGTGTAAGCAGTAGTAGTAGTGTCATGAAAACAATACCCACTCTTGGGTCAGACCTTGCAGCTCTCTGGCGCCCCCTTATCCTGCTGGTCAAACACGGTATTGACAGAGGATAAGCACGGGTGCAGCTGCTCTAATTTATGTCGACTATTGCGGCACGTGATGTGACAGGACGTATATATACCACCAGTTCCTTCCAGGAACGTATATATACCTCCAACCAGCCACCCTCAAACCACAATATCACATAAATACTGGTATACTGCCACCACCGATCGCTTAACAGGTGGATCGGGTACCTGGTAGGTAACGTGAATTAGCGAGTGAGGAACGTGTTTGCTCGACATAGGACAAGAAGAAAGAAACTGGTAAATAATTAATGATTTACTCCCAAAAGGTGGGCAGTGTTTACAAAATATATACAAGATATTATAAAGGAGACAATTTACATGTATGCATAAACAGTTATTAAAATAAAAGGGATAAGTAATAGCAAAACCTGCTTCACAAGGTGATGGTCTCAGATTCTGTGGGGGGGACGGCTCCCCGGAAATTAGACTTGATTCCTTCACGCAGCGTGTAGTGCATGTGACGCGCCCCCTGGGCCAGTGTTGTTTGGGGGATTACCCGGAGCCGGATCTGATGGGGGTTGTAGTCTCCGAGTGGCGGCGACCCGGTCCGTGCCCAGGGTGTCAAACTAAGTGTGTGGCAGTCTTTACAGATGTTGCTGGATGTTCTTTAGTGTCGACTACGCCACCCGTTGATTTGCGGTCAATACGGCCGCCACTGCAGCAGGGTCCGCTGAGGCTGGTGGTATACGTGCAGCTGTGGTAGTATAACCCCCAACGGGAGGGGTATAGCCTCAGGGGGTCAGTTGTAGAGGATGGTGGTAGTGGAGGTGCAGTGTGGATGGTAAGAAGACTCAGAGTCGGGCTGTGCAGTTCAGGGTTTTTACTTACTGCTGTTCTGTTGGTCACTCTGGCCTTGAGTGACCGCCCGAGCCGTGCTGCGTCCACCAGGTCCTGGACTCGGCCAACCCCCAAGCAATTCTGGAGCGTGGTCCTGAGCTCCCTTTCTGACTGTCCTCTCTACTGGCCGTTCCCACCAGGGGTCCACTTATGTCCGGCTCCCTCGGGTCTCCTATTGGGTGAACCTTCTTTGGCTTCCCTGACCCTATGCTCGGTGTGCCTTCTTAGTGGACTTGGTGAGGGGCTGCTCCACATGTAATGTCGCAGCCTCCGGTTCTTAGTTGAGGGTTGTTTCTCTCCTCCACTAATTTGGGATCCGGTTCCCTTGCGTGCCAACCCTTCACCCTTCTGGTTGTATACTGGGTTCTTGGGGTTCCTTCTTCTCCCCCTCTGGGTCCTTCTCTTCTCCTCTCTCTCTTCTCTCTGCAGGCGCTCCTGGACCCGTCTCAGGACTGACTGACTCTCTACAGAAGACTGACCCTGATCTAAGATGGTTCCCACCTTATATACTCCCTCTATGTGTGAGCTCAGGTGACCAGCACCCAATGAGCTCCTAGCATTACCCAGACTGCTCCCCCTATCTGCCCCTACACTACTGGGATGTTCCACCCCCCTCCCACTCCAGCCAGGGACAGACACTGTCGTACCTGCACATATACCTAGTGGGAGTACCATCGGTCTGTCCCTCGGAAATGGGATGTATGTAGTGTATGCAGCTAACTGAGCTCAGTTCCACACTCCATCCTTACCCGGGAGTGGAATATCACACCTCTGGCTTGAGGTGCAATACCCCTGTAGCAGCCGAATCCTCAGGGTGCTACATTCCCCCCTGGTAAATCACAGCACGTCCTCGGGCTGTAAGAGAACAAAACATCCACAAACATACAAAATTTTTTTTTTTCAAAACATAAACATATAAAACATTATATATATCATAAAACTTTTCATATTAAACATTCTTGTTCCTCCGGCCACGGTGCAAATTGTGACCGGGTAAGTGCCACAGTCTCTTCTGGAAACACGGTTTCCTATAAAACCAGTAGGGGGCGCCTTAAAAAGCGCAACTATATACAAGGGGAGGTATGGCCGCTCTCAGTCCTCGGCCAGTGGGATTAAGGGACACACGGGTTAACAGTTAAAGCAGCAACAGTTCACTGTACCCCGACGGGTAACTATTTACAGTCTCTTTACCGTACTTTAACGACGGCGTCCTCCTGCTCCTTCTTTGTCTTCAGACCCGTCCGGGTCCTCTTGCTCCTCCTCACACCGCAGCTCCTCCTCCGTCAGGCGATGTACATGGAGGGCGTAGGGTCCTTTGGCACACTTGTGGCGGGTGAACGGGTGAACGTGACCTCGTCCCCTACGTACAGGTCACGACCTCTGTGTCCCTCCGGCAGTTGGCTTTCTACGTCTCTGCGGGTTACAAAGACGTCGCCGGGGGTATGATGGTCTCTTATGAAGCCCCACCCATGCTGCAGGTTGAATTTAATCACAGTCCCGATGGTACGGGGACCATGAGCTGCACGGGGGTTCCTCCTGGTCCGGCTCTTCTGCCCTGCGCTCTGTTCCTGCAGCCGCTGCTCACGGATCCGCCTCTCTTTCCGCTCTTGCTCGAAGGCTGCCAACTGCTGGCGGCAGCACTCCACTCGCTCTGCTGCGGCTGCCCGCGTTTCTTGAGTGAACCCCATGAGGTCTCCTCCGGTGGGGTCCCACTCGAATTGTGCTTCTTCTAGCGGGAGCGGGGTTCTCCTGACGGGCTTCGGAGCCGGAATCAGGGGCTCGCACAGGGGCCTTGCTCTTTGGAGTTCCATTTGGTAGTACTCCTGGGGCCATACAAAGGGCTGCCCATCCGGGCACGTGTGCTGGGCAAATAGATCTTCGCCCAGGTGCGGCACTCGAGATGTTGAGGGCGCGTTGATGGTAGCGGCGCCCGGGTCGACCAGGCCTTGCGACCAGGCTTGGGGCACCCTAAAGGTAAAGGGCACCGTAAGGACGGCGGCACCCGGGGGTACTCGGCCCTGCGACCAGGCCGGTGGCTCCGCGGAGGTAGGGGGCGCTGTTGGAATTGCGGCGCCCGGAGGTACTAGATCTTGCGACCAGGCCGATGGTATTTCCTGCTTCGCCGCGCTCAGGGTTGAGGCGCGTGACGTCACAGGGGTCGCGGCCGCGGCTTCTGCTTGAGGCCTAGTCTGGCACGGTGACGATGCAGCGACGGGCACGGCAGGGGGAATTTCGGGCTCTGCGACGGGGAGCTGGGACAGGTACACGGTTTCTCGGCTCGGGGTAGAGACGTCCCCTTTACCTGCCTCCGTCCGTTCAGCTCCCTTCTCGGCGCCGTCTCCGGCCTTCATTCCTCCTGCGCCATCCTCAGAGGCGGTCTGTCTCCTCGTCTCGGGTGGCGTGCTCCGCTGACGGGTTCCGGTCTGCTGGGCCATCTCACGGCTCCACTCCGTCAGCGTGTCTTGCTGCACCTGGGCCATCCCCCGTGCGAGGCCCTCCAGCGCGGTCTGTGCACACTCCCGGTCTCGGGGGAGCTGTGCTAGGATCTCCACTAAGCCTAGTGGGGTTGTTGCTTGCAGCAGGCTCCTGACCACTGAGTCGGTGCTGCCTGTCTCTCCCTCCATCTCCGGGTACGCTCTCTCTGGACTCCTCTCCAGACTTCTTGTCTCCGGGTGCGCTCTCTCCAGACTCCTCCAGGCTGCACCCATCTTCACTCCTTTGTTCTGTCTCCGCCCACATTGAGGGTGGTCCCGGGGCAACTTAGTGATTGTCAGTTCCAGGGGCAGTTCTCTCACGCTGATGGACACTTCCAGCATCACAGTCTCTGTTGGTGGGCACGGTTTCCACTTTTGGCGCCATTCTTCGACCTGGCCCACGATGGGAGGTGGCCTTTTGCCACCCTCTGGCACGCCCATAATGGCGTCCGCTCTTCCAAGGCGGGAAATCTTTGGAAATGGCGGGAATTGTCTCCCAGTGGCGGGAAACTCCATGGATGGCGGGAAAAAGCTGCAAATGGCGGACAACCGGCGGGAAACGACCTGTGATGGGGTCCGTTGGCGGGGACCCTCCGGAACCGGTGGGAGACTTCTTTTTGAGGTAACGGTGAACTTTCCTTCAGGCACGCAGTACCCGGTTGTTGCGGGCACGTTATCCTGCCGACTACGCCAAAGTTGACGCGCCCCCTGGGCCAGTGTTGTTTGGGGGATTACCCGGAGCCGGATCTGATGGGGGTTGTAGTCTCCGAGTGGCGGCGACCCGGTCCGTGCCCAGGGTGTCAAACTAAGTGTGTGGCAGTCTTTACAGATGTTGCTGGATGTTCTTTAGTGTCGACTACGCCACCCGTTGATTTGCGGTCAATACGGCCGCCACTGCAGCAGGGTCCGCTGAGGCTGGTGGTATACGTGCAGCTGTGGTAGTATAACCCCCAACGGGAGGGGTATAGCCTCAGGGGGTCAGTTGTAGAGGATGGTGGTAGTGGAGGTGCAGTGTGGATGGTAAGAAGACTCAGAGTCGGGCTGTGCAGTTCAGGGTTTTTACTTACTGCTGTTCTGTTGGTCACTCTGGCCTTGAGTGACCGCCCGAGCCGTGCTGCGTCCACCAGGTCCTGGACTCGGCCAACCCCCAAGCAATTCTGGAGCGTGGTCCTGAGCTCCCTTTCTGACTGTCCTCTCTACTGGCCGTTCCCACCAGGGGTCCACTTATGTCCGGCTCCCTCGGGTCTCCTATTGGGTGAACCTTCTTTGGCTTCCCTGACCCTATGCTCGGTGTGCCTTCTTAGTGGACTTGGTGAGGGGCTGCTCCACATGTAATGTCGCAGCCTCCGGTTCTTAGTTGAGGGTTGTTTCTCTCCTCCACTAATTTGGGATCCGGTTCCCTTGCGTGCCAACCCTTCACCCTTCTGGTTGTATACTGGGTTCTTGGGGTTCCTTCTTCTCCCCCTCTGGGTCCTTCTCTTCTCCTCTCTCTCTTCTCTCTGCAGGCGCTCCTGGACCTCTCTCAGGACTGACTGACTCTCTACAGAAGACTGACCCTGATCTAAGATGGTTCCCACCTTATATACTCCCTCTATGTGTGAGCTCAGGTGACCAGCACCCAATGAGCTCCTAGCATTACCCAGACTGCTCCCCCTATCTGCCCCTACACTACTGGGATGTTCCACCCCCCTCCCACTCCAGCCAGGGACAGACACTGTCGTACCTGCACATATACCTAGTGGGAGTACCATCGGTCTGTCCCTCGGAAATGGGATGTATGTAGTGTATGCAGCTAACTGAGCTCAGTTCCACACTCCATCCTTACCAGGGAGTGGAATATCACACCTCTGGCTTGAGGTGCAATACCCCTGTAGCAGCCGAATCCTCAGGGTGCTACACATGCGTCTGCGTCCCTGGTTGGAATGGCTTGAAAAATGGCCTATCTGGTTTTTAGCAAGCAGCCAAAACTCTGGGGAACACCCCTTATTTACCTTACAAGGGGGCTCGGCTTTGCGAGCCCACCCAGCTGCAGAAGACCTAAAAAATCCTTCAGATTCCATATCTTGGTGTGGGGGGGTCCCACATCCAAGAGGGAGACATCATCTTGACCGTCACCAATATTCATGAAGATAGATATTAAATATGAAACCTCTATGACGCTCAGAATCTCAGAATCCATTATCTCAGTTCCCGGTCATTCCTCAGTTATGCAAGTTATACTATTGTAATGGGAAAAAGGTGAGCATTCAAAAAACGTGGTTCCGATGTTTCTGTCAGACCTGTGCGTGATTAAAATTGGCATAAAACGTTTGTACAATTAAACAATGGGATTTTTTTGGAGGGATTTTCCGGTTTGTACCAGCGCTTGCCCTGGACTGAGGTTTTATGGCGGGTCATAAAAATTCCTGGTTTGGGGAAAAGCAAAAGTGAGTTCTATGTCTTCACTTACAAACAGATAGGGGGTGGTTTTTTTTTCCTTTTTTAAAACATCTCTCATTTTTAAAAACTCGGGCAAAAATACCTTTTGCCTGACACCTCCCCCTTTTTGACTGCGCTATGGAGGTAGGACCTTCTGGTCTACTCCCCTCTTATCTCCTCCTCCCACAACTGTATACAAGATTTCTCCCGTGCTTCCGCCCTACTCTGGAACTCTCTACCCCAACGTATCAGACTCTCGCCTACCGTGGAAACCTTCAAAAGGAACCTGAAGACCCACCTCTTCCGACAAGCCTACAACCTGCAGTAACCACCGCTCCACCATACCGCTGCACGACCAGCTCTACCCTCACCTACTGTATCCTCACCCATCCCTCGTAGATTGTGAGCCCTCGCGGGCAGGGTCCTCGCTCCGCCTGTACCAGTCGCTGTCACATTGTGTTCAAGATTATTGAAATTGTTCTTGTATTATACCCCCTTTTTCACATGTAAAGCGCCATGGAATAAATGGCGCTATAATAATAAATAATAATAATAATAGTGTAAGCAGTAGTAGTAGTAGTGTAAGTGACGCGCCCCCTGGGCCGTGGGGTACCCAGTGCCGGGTCGGTGGATGCTGGGGAATGTCACAGTGGCGGTGACCCGGTCCGTGACCCAGGGCGGTCAATAAAAGGAGTTCTGCATAGGGGATTTATAGTGTTTTTATAGAATTTGTGACGCCACCTGTGGAATGCGGCTAAAGGGAGCCGCCACTGCGGAACAGTCCTCTGAAGCTGATGTTACTGCAGCAGGGATGGTGTGGCTCTCCACAGGAAAAGCTAGCTCCAGGGCAGTGTGGATATTGCAGGTTGTGCTGGGCGTTGTAGTGTAGGGGTTGATGGCGCAGCAAGAAGCACAGAGACAAGGAAGTGCAGTCCCAGGGTCTTTACTGGTGCTGATTAAACAAGCCGGGACTAGAGTTTTGGCTAGAAGTGGAAGTCCGGGCAGCCTGGAAGCAAGTAAAGAATCCTCCTTGCCAGGTGAAGTTGGAGGCCTTCCCTTTCCACTAAACTCTTTGGCCCTGCTACTTGTAGCTGTGCGGTGGCCCTCGTCCCTGAGTGCGGCATTTCTGTGCTCACCCGTATGGCAGACAGCTCGGGCGTTGCTGGTGCGTCGCTCCCTCATGGCAGTGCTGGACCCTGCAGTGCTGCTGAGCCTCCAGGCGTCTGATGGGGCCAGGAGACCTGCAATCTCCTGCCCTCTGGTTTCTACTTCTGGGCCTTCGGTGCCCCACAGCCTCGGACTCCGGTTTCCGGTTCTTCTGTGCTGATGCTTCTGGGGTGAGCTGCCACGCAGCTCCAGTCCCCAGTTCCTCTCTCCTCGACGTCCTCGCTTCAACTCCTCACACTAAGACTAACTAACCCCGCCCCCAGATCCCAGTTGCCAAGGGGAGGGGGCTCCCCTTGCTGGTCTGGAGCCAGGAAAGTGTTGCATGTTTAGTATACCTGACTAGGGGACCCCTGCTTGCTTCCAGGCGTGGCATTACCTCTTTTGAGGGAGGCAATGCCATTGTGGCAACCGGACTCCCGGGGTGCCACATAAGCAGTAGTAGTAGTAGTAGTGTAAGCAGTAGTAGTAGTAGTAGTGTAAGCAGTAGTAGTAGTGTAAGCAGTAGTAGTGTAAGCAGAATCCATATCGGTAGTGTTGGTAGCAATTATTGCAGTTTTAGTAATACTGCTAGTATTGTAGTAATAGTAGTGGTATTGGTAGTAGAACTGTAGGAGTATAATAGCACTGCAATACTAGTAGTTTTTGTTGGCATATGCAACAGATTAGGACTTATTATAAGTGAAAGGAGGACTTTATACTAACCAGACAGCAGATGACGATAGTGTATAAAGTTATATGCTTGCTGTAATGAGGGGAGGAAAGCTCTCAATTGTTGGTTGTTTTTACTTCCTGTGTTTTTTTTTTCCTTTCCTGAATGTGTTGTGTCAGCAGCACACGGACTGTGTGACACTGAATTGTATCTCATGTTTAACCAGTATGAAGTAAATACTGTTTACTCAAGATATCTTGCTGATTGAAGCTCTTGTAAGTACAGTGGTGACTATAAGAAGATGCACTCTGCGACAGGTTATGGGCCCAGGCCAGAGCCCAGCCACTAAAGCCCAGGCAGCAGGATCCTGGTTAATAACCCCAGATAATGGAGCACACAGATAAGCTCTGTAAACAGAAGGAAATAAATCCAGATACAGAGTGACAAAGGAATTCATGATCCCAGGAGCTGGATATAATTACAGGGAATTCAACACAGGCAGGACATACAGGAACTATCAGCAAGAAAGAAAAAAAACAGGAGAATATCTTCAGTACAACTCTCTAAACAAGTAAGACTATATAAAGATGATGAGTAACACAGAACTGAAATTCACAGTAGCTAAACTGAATAGTGAAAATTATCAGTTATGGAAATTCAAAGTAGAGATGTTGTTATCTAAGGATGATTTATGGGAAGTATTTGTGACAGAAAGACCAGATCAAGATAATCAGACATGGGATAAGAAGAATAGACAAGCGAGAGCCACCATTAGCTTATTAGTGGATGATGCTCAATTAATACATATAAGAAATGAAGAAACAGCTAAAGGAATGTGGGAAAAATTAAGAAAACTGTATGAAAGACCTAGCTTGAATCACGTTATTTTTATTAAGAAATGAGATTGAGTGCAAATGACGACATGCAGAAGCACATATTCTCAATGATGGAAGTGATATCACAGCTAAGATCTATTGGTGAAGACATTAAAGATAGTCATGTAGCAGCTATATTATTGTGCAGTTTACCAGATTCGTATACAGCCTTGATAAATGCCTTTGAGACGAGACCAGAAACTGACATTACATTAGATTTTGTGAAAACAAGACTAATAGATGAATATCAGAGAAGAAAGGAACAAAGAAATGATTCTTCTACTGAAAAGGACAGTGAAAACGCTCTTAAAGCTACAGAATTTAAAAAACCCTATAATAAAGAGACAAGAGAATGCTTCAGATGTAAGATAAAAGGTCATTTAAAGAAAGACTGTACCATATGGAAAGCAGAACAACAAAAATTACAACATAAAAAGCATACACAGAAAGTAAAAACACAATTTCCGATTCATGTGAGAATAATTGGAATGGCACATTTAAAGTAACAGACAAGAACTTATCACTTGGTTGGTTTATCGATTCTGGAGCAACGAATCATATGACAAGTGACAAGAATTTCTTTACTGATCTTGATTTAGATAAGAAATAAGTCATTTATCTTGCAGATGGAAGCAAAATAACCGCAGAAGGTATCGGACAAGGTATGCTAAATTGTTCAAACAAGTTCGGACAAGATTCAAAGATACTTGTACAGGATGTGTTGTATGTTCCAAAATTGGAAGGCAGATTATTATCTGTGAAACGTTTAACAGCAAAAGGACTTACAGTAAAATTCAAAGACAATGAGTGTGCAATTATTGCAGGAAACAAGGTGATAACCAAAGTCAAGGCAGATGAACAATTATATCATTTTGACACGCCAAAGGAACAGATGAAGGTATGTACACATGATCACAAAAACTGTATTCACATGTGGAATAGACGTCTAGGACATAGACACCCTGACAGTATAAGGGAACTACAGAAAAAAGAATTGACAAATGATTTAAAGATATCAGATTACTCAATTACCGTAAGATGTGAATGTTGTATAAAATCCAAAGCCACAAGGACATCTATTCCAAAAGAAAGTGAGATGAAAAGCGAAAGACCACTTGATTTGGTGCATACTGACGTATGTGGACTGATGAAAATGACTACATCAGGAGGCAATAGATACATGTTGACTTTTATAGACGACTACTCAAGATACACAGTCACATACTTAATTAAGAACAAAAGTGAAGTTTTTCATAAACTTGTAGACTATGTAACAAGATCAAGTAACAAATTCTAAAGGAAGCCAATTGTCATCAGAAGTGATAATGGAGGTGAATTTACTGGTCACAGAATAGAAGAATACTTAAGACAAAATGGAATAGAACACCAGAAAACTGTTCCATACACATCTGAACAAAATGGAGTAACAGAAAGGAAAAACAGATCTCTAACAGAAATGATAAGATGTATGCTGACGGATTCCAAACTACCAGAGAAATATTGGGGTGAGGCAGCAATGATAGCTACATATCTACAGAACCGACTTTTTTCCAGAAAACTGACGAAAACTCCATATGAACTGTGGCAAGGTATGAAACCAAGTGTCAATCATTTAAAAGTTTTTGGATGTATAGTTTTTATATTCATTCCAACAGAAAAACGTTCCAAACTTCAAAACAGATCCATGGAAGGAATATTCGTTGGATATAGTGAAAATTGCAAAGGATATAGAATCCTAGATCCCAAAACAGACAGAGTTACGGTGAGTAACAGTGTGACATTCATTGAAGATTTAAATGAAGACATAATGATTTCAGTTGAAACAAAAAATGAGAAAAACAATAGTGACATAACTGAAGAAATATCTGATGAGAAAGAAGTAGAAATTAATGAAGAACAAAATACTGAAAGTGAAGAATCACAACTACAAACAGACACAGAACCAAGACGTTCAATGAGAGAGAACAAAGGAAAACCACCAAAATGTCTCTCATACAAGACAAGCATAAGAAAAATCTATGAGCCTAACTCTTGGGAAGACATATCTAAACTTCCTGAAGAAGAAGCTAATAAATGGATAGAAGCATCAGAAACAGAAATTAAATCCATGCATGATTCAAATACATGGACACTAACAGATTTGCCAGAAGGCAGAAAAGCCATAGGATGTAAATGGATTTTTAAAGTAAAATACCAAACAGATGGCACAGCTGAAAGATACCGAGCAAGACTCGTAGCTAAAGGGTATTCTCAAAAATATGGAGAAGACTATGATGAGACATTTGCTCCAGTTGTCAAACACACTACAATAAGAACTTTACTTACAGTTGCAGCAATGAAACAGATGGAACTGAGACATCTGGATGTAAAGACAGCTTTTCTGAATGGAGATTTAACAGAAGACATTTACATGGAACAACCTCCAGGATTCAAAGATGAAAGAAATCCAAAGTTTGCAAACTACAGAAAAGCATATATGGTTTAAAGCAAGCAGTTAAAGCGTGGAATGACAAAATCACGGAAGTACTTACAAATGAAAAATTTCAAAGAAGCAAAGCTGATCCATGCTTGTACACAAAAAGGCTGATTAATAGATGGATTTATGTACTCATATATGTAGACGACATTTTGATTTGTTTTAAACAAGAAAGGGATAAAGAAAACATTCTAAAAATCCTGAAGCAACATTTCAAAATCAAAGACTTGGGAAATGTGAAACAGTACCTAGGAATACAAGTAGAAAGAGAAGAAGACGTAAGTTTCCTACTGAATCAAAATCACATGATTCAAGACATAACAGAAAAATTTGGATTAAAGGATGCAAAAACAGTAAAGTCTCCAATGGAAACTAATTATCTCAAAGAGATGAACAGTGAAAAAAATATGCTACCAAATAATGAAGAATACAGAACAGCAATAGGAAAACTACTGTATCTAGCGACCGTTACAAGACCAGACATCGCAGCCGCAGTAGGAATCCTGAGTAGAAAGGTATCAAAACCAAATAAAGCTGATTGGAATGCCGTGAAGAGAGTAATGCGTTATTTGAAAGGAACTAGCAATGTCAAGCTGAAATTACCCACAAGTGATAATTGCATTTTAACAGGATATGTTGATGCAAATTGGGCTGGAGATCCAACTGACAGAAGATCTACCAGTGGACATATTTTTTTTCTCTCAGGTGGACCAATAAGTTGGACAAGTAAGAAACAGTCAATTGTGACTCTGTCTTCAACAGAAGCAGAATATGTTGCCACAGCACATGCGAGTCAAGAAGTACTGTGGTTAAGACAATTGTTGACAGAATTAGGACAACCACAGTTGGAACCAACAAAACTGAAAGAGGACAATCAAGGATGTCTTGTTCGTGCTCAGATGGAAAAAGTCAATCCAAGAACCAAGCATATTGATGTGAAATATCATTTCTTGAGAGATCATCAGGAACAAGGAGTCTTGAAGTTAAAGGATTGTCCTACTGAAGAAATGACAGCAGACATCTTCACGAAGGCGTTGAATGCTGATAAACACCAGAGACTAATAAAAAAGTTGGGATTGATTGAATAAGTCTTTATTGTTGTGAAAAGGTGTTGGCATATACAACAGATTAGGACTTATTATAAGTGAAAGGAGGACTTTATACTAACCAGACAGCAGATGGCGATAGTGTGTAAAGTTATATGCTTGCTGTAATGAGGAGAGGAAAGCTCTCAATTGTTGGTTGCTTTTACTTCCTGTGTTTTTTTTTCCTTTCCTGAATGTGTTATGTCAGCAGCACATGGACTGTGTGACACTGAATTGTATCTCATGTTTAACCAGTATGAAGTAAATACTGTTTACTCAAGATATCTTGCTGATTGAAGCTCTTGTAAGTACAGTGGTGTCTGTAAGAAGATGCACTCTGCGACAGTTTTTATACTTGTAGGGTTAATAGTTGCAGAATTAAAGTCATAGTTGCATTAGGAGCAGCTGTAGCATCAGTAGATACAGTGTTGGTAGTTGCAGTAGTCGCAGTGTTTGGGGTTGCACTACTAGTAGCACTAGCAATTTTTCCAGTAATACAAAAGATAGATACCTGGTACCACTCTAGAACCAAGACACACTGGAGGAGACGTATCATAATGGGTGCAAGTCGTGGTGCAAAAGTGTAGTAGTTGCAGTTGTATCCTTACCCTTTTGTTGTACCTAAACTATTCTGTCTGTGGCTTTCCCTGTAGCCCTCACCTCACCACATGGTTCCTATTCTTAACCAGTCTTCGTCTTCTCTTCCCAGTGTATGACCCTACAGATACGTTTCTCCTACATAGGAATGAATTCCACGGGATCCCTGGACCATGACTCTCAGATGTCTGCTTACAGTGAGTGGCTCTCGCAAGTCATCAACTTGGTCTTCTTGATCTCCACCATGCTTTGCTTCTGCTTTTTTCTCTACTTCATCACCATTATATTGATTGTTTACTTCACTGCCCCTAATGTACGAGAGACGACCAGATATGTCCTTTTCGCCCACATGCTGGTCTGTGATACATTATATCTCTGCTTGGGACTCTTTCTCGCATTGGCTTATCAATTTCTTTACATGTCGGTGCCTATCTGCTACTTCATCCTTGTTATTACTGGCACCGCCTTTAGGGTCACGCCATACAACCTGGCGGCCATGGCCTTGGAGCGATACATTGCCATTTGCTACCCACTGAGATACCTAATGTTCTGTACAGTTAAAAGGTCTTATTCTGTCATCTCGGCAATGTGGTTTCTTGGGTTTCTCCCCAATGCATTTGATTTAATTATCCTTGGCACCATTGCAGAGAAGAGTTTTTTCTCTCAGACCCTCTTGTGTAGACAGGAAGGGTTAATAGTACGGCCAATACAAGACACCATAAGGTCCCTAACATTCGTAATTAGTTTAATTGTTGTGGCTCTGGTCATCCTCTTCACCTACGTCAAGGTCATGCTGATCGCTAGGAAAAGTGGTTCTAACTCCTCTTCGGCCTCCAAAGCCGGGAGAACCGTAATGCTCCACGCGTTTCAGCTTCTCCTATGCATAGTGTCTTTGACCTCTAACATTACAGAGTCCTATGGTGGCTATTACATAACCATGCTCAATTTCCTGGTCTTTATGTGTTTGCCGAGGCTTCTCAGCCCACTGATCTACGGCATCCGAGATGAAGTGTTCAGAAAATGCATTAGGAAAATGTATTCCTCGGTCTATAAGAACGGGACTGTGCAAAAATTCTGAATTTCTGGAATAAATTTTTTTTAACCTTTTTTCGGTGTCTTACTCCTTGAAGGGTTGTTTTATAATGTCTAAATTAATAAAGTTGCAATATATACCTACCTTTTTAAGACAAAGTATTAAACATTATGGGTTTCAAGTAAAAACTCCATTATTATTTTAGTTCTTTTTACACAGACTGACGATTCAACAAACATTTCATGAATCAATAGTAGGAGTGAATATAAGTAACTTTGTCATATATCTTATCAGAAAAATGTATTTCTTTCTACATTTATGAGCCACATCTGTCCCTTCCTACTGATTTCATATGGAAAAAAAGCTATGATGTCTCTTGCTCAAGGTTAGAGGGACTGCGGTCACACAGAGGGATCAGATGACAGTCGCTTATTGAAGTTTATGGATATGGAGAAACAGACACAGAGAGAAATACATACAGATTGTACAGCTGCTTTCTAGTAAGTGTTTTATTTCATGGCAGTGCTGGGTTCACAGCTACACTGCTCAGTACTGCTGTTTCTGCAAACACAGCTACATTGCTCAGTACTGCTTTATAATGTCTTCTATGCTTCTGCTAATTTCTAGTGTTATATCTCATATATCACTGTGGTGCCCCTGCGGGTTCAGTCCCCACAGAGGTACTGCATCTCATCCAGAGGTGTGGTATCTTACTCTCAGGTAAGGAGGGAGTATTGCCTGGGACCCACCCACCTCCATCCAACACTACACCATTCCAGTCCAGCAAGCGGGGCAAGATGCACTGGCTTATGCTGAGCCCTGTCCCTGGTTGGAAGTGGGGGCAACCGAGAGAGGGGGAACCATGTTGTGGGTGTGGGTGGAGGAAGCAGTACAGGGGAGCACTTGAGTAGAAGTATATAAAGAGTGAACCATCTTGGGAGAGAGAGTCCAGTCAGAGAAGACAGTCTGAGGAGAAGGAGTGGGAGCAGGAGCTCTGTAGCAGCTCTGCTCAGAGGAGCGGGCCTAGAGTGAGAGGCCCAGGAGGACAGGCTGGAAGAGGATGGGAGCAGAGGGAAGGCTCCAGAAGTGAGTGGATCCCAGGGGCACGGCGAGTGCGGAAGCCACCCGTGCACCTGAATCTGCAGGAACGTGGAGGGATCAGGCCGCAAAGGGGACCGGCCCCTAACTAGTGGAGAACTACAAGGCTCAGCTAGAAACCGGAGGCTTCTGTACTTTCAGGGTGCAGCTGCTCACAACCGCAACTACATCGCTAAAAAGGTAGCCACAAAGGATTCAGGGGACTGCAGGTTGCCCACCAAGATCCGAGGTTACCGGCTTGGGACACTGGTTGTGAGGCGCAGGGCAGGAGGGTGAGAGTCAGCGCAGGAAGACGACCGAGGAAGGCACACAGAATGGGGTCCCGTTATGTACTCCTGAAACACCTGGGAGTTTGCTGAGCCCCTGCCTTGGTAAACACAGGACGGCGTGGGAGGTTACCCTGGTCCTGGCAGCCTGGAGTTCAACAACTGTGAGTAAACCTTGAAGATTGCACCCCACTGTGTCCTAGAATTATTGTCTGTGCCATCCCGTGCACTACACTGCACAGCAACATCTACCTCATTAACCATCACTGCACCGCCCTGGAGCTTAGCTCTACCTGTGGAGAGCTGAACCAACTCTGCTGCGTCACCATCAGCTCCAAGGGATCTGCACCGCAGCGGCGGCTCCATATAGCCGCATACCACAGGTGGCGTCACGAACATTAAACTATAAAAACTATAATCCCTTTTTATTGACCGCCCTGGGTCATGGACCGGGTTACTGCCACTGTGACATCCCCTGCACCGACCGGCCCGGCACCAAGTACCCCACGGCCTAGGGGGCGCATCATCACCCTAGTACTGGATTCACAGCTACACTGCTAAATACTTCTGAATAATTTTTTCTATGCTAAGACTTCTACTAGGTATTTTATCTCACCACCGGTGCTGGATTCAAAGCTACATTGTTCAGTATAGTTGTATAATGTCCTCTATGCTGATGCTACTTTTTAGTAAGTGTTTTATCTCACTCAAATGCTTGGTTTAGAGCTACTCTGCTTAGTACTGCTGTATAAAGTCCTGGTCCTGCATGCAATTTATTTTTAGTAAGTGTTTTAGCTCACCTGAGTACTTGATATAGAGCTACACTACTCAATGCATCTGCCTTCAAGTAAGTGTTTTATCTAAATCTAGTACTGGATTAATATCTATACTACTTAGTTCTGTTGCATAATATCCTTCATTTGGCTGATTTTTGGTAAGTGTTAGATTTCACAGTAACACTGCTTAGTACTGTTGAAAAATATCCTCTATGTGGCTTTATAGTAAGTGTTTTATCTCACTCAAGCACTGGATTCATATCTACTTCGCTCAGTACTACTGTATAACTCCCTCCATGCAGTTGCTTTCTTATAAGTATTTTAAATCACCTCTTGCTGGAGTCATAGCTATACTGATGAGTATTGTTAAAGAACATCCGCCATAGTGCTGATGTTTTCTAATGTTTTATCTCACTCAAGTGCAAAGTTCACAGCTACACTACTCAATACTGCTGTATAATGTCCTCAATTCTGTGGCTTTCTAGTACATTTTTTTCTCAATTCAGTGCTGGATTCATATCTGCACTGCTAAGTTCTGCTGTATAATGTCCTCAATGCTGATTATGCCTTCTAGTAAGTGTTTTATCTCACCCAAGTGGTGGATTAACAACTACACTGCTCAGTATTGCTGTATAATGTCCTCTATGCTGCTTTCTAGTACGTGTGTTATCTCACCCAAGCACAGGATTCATGTCAGTATCCTCTATGCTGTTGATTTCTTGTAAGTGTTTTATCTCACCTCATGCTGGATTCACAGCTACACTGCTCAGTACTGCTGAATAATGTCCTGCTGCTGCACCTAAACAAATGTTACATATAGACAGAAGAGCAAGAATCCCCCATATCTGTGTGTGCTGTGTATGGTAGACATCATAGCAGCTGGTTTTCACCCACCAGCTCAGAGAAAACTGATAATTAAAGGGAATAGAGAATGGGAATATTAATTTTAATGCACTTTTTATTCAACATTTCAAGCAGAGATTTTGAATCTGTTCAAGAACTGGAATATAACTTGCATACACTGCACAGAGAACACAAAGGCCAAGAATTGGACCAGGAGAAACCGGTTTCTTTATCATAAGGGTCCTAGAGGTGCGGCCTTCAGCTTTGTTTTTTTCTGAAGAAAAGCTACAAATACTTAAAGGAATGTTTCCACCTTAGCTAAATCGTAATGTACACTTCTCAACATTAAAATTGCAACACCAAAAAGTGGTGAAGTTGTGGAAATCACAGGATCAATCACAAATTTTCAAGACTTTTGGATTTCTTCAGTCTGTAGTCTGAGCCACCTGCAGAAATCCTGGCACTTCCACCCTCGGCTGCTATCACTGAGGTCATTAATGGTCGTCTGAAGAATGTTCAACCACTGAATGCACTTGGGAAAATCATCAGAAGCTGCTGCTGGCAGCGCCTGTGTAATCACCGACCAATGGCGTCCCCGATGTGCTTGATTGATACAAGTCTAGAGATGTTCCAGCCATGAGAGCAGTTTTGGCCCTACAGGCGACTCACAGGAGCATGCGCAACATGCGGCATGGGGACGTCATGTTGAATAACGCCTCCTGGGACACTTTGGAGAAGTGACTGCACCACTGGTTCCACCACCAAATCAATGTAACTCCAAGCTGTTAGTGCACCTGGAATGAAGACTAGAGAGGTCCAGCTATTGTACATTAGGCTGCCCCACACCATAATCCCGGGAGTAGGACCGATGTGATGTTCTCTCGTGAAGGCATCTTCGTGGCATTGCCCATATGATCTCATCAGATTAGAAGAATGGCGCGTAGTGATTCATTATGTACTGCAAGTGAAATCAGACGTCACATACCGAGCCCAAGGTGTCACACAGCATCTACACAATCCATCGGGCGGCATCTGCACGACATTGGGCTATGAGCCAGACGTCCAGCTATTGGTGTCCAGTGACCTCACTCCACCGATCTCAAAGGTTGTCAGGGTGCAGACAGCATTGGAGGCTGCAATGGAGGTCTGTCCTCTTCAGAGATGACTTGCTTTTGTCTTGGATGCAGTGATAGCTCTGCTTTTCATTGATTTGGGGGTGGAACCAGTTGTGCGGCCATTTTTCCAATGTGCCCCCCAGGGGCTGTTTTTTCAACACGGCAATGCCAGTTACTCGTGCTACTGTGAGGAACTTATGTGGCAATAAAATTCCATAAATCCAGATGATCTGAAAATTTTGCTCCTATTTTTTCATCATTTGCAGGTCAGTAACATCTCCATCCTGTGATTTCCATCATTCCAACACTTTTACGATTTACAATGTTGAGGAGCATGAGTACATACAGGTCTGATGCATTTCCCAATTACCTTACTCTATCATCACATCGTAATTAATGGACGTGACCGGGACCAGTCCACCATCAGGATCATTTAGGTACCATTTATTTATGTAAACTCAAAATAACATTGCCTCACTTAAAAAAACCTGTCACCTGCCAAATGTAATATTATTACCTGGTGTAAATGCCGCTGTTCCCCTGAATCCAGCGACGGTTTTTGTTTGTTCCTGAGTTATGACCCCCCTTCTTCTCTCTCTCTCTCTCTATATATCTATCCTCAAGAAGTCACCAACACAGAAGAGCCAATGACTACACCCACTTGGAAAACAAGCCTAGATTCACATACAGGGAAAACAGGGGCCATATCTCAGGAATCGAGAGAAGCAGGAACAAATGAAAAACAATGCTGGATTCAGGAGAACAGCGGCATTTACATGAGTGTAGCGCCGGCGTCTCTGCCTCCTGCCCGGCAGAGATGCCGATCCCCTTGCTGCTGTTGCCCGGGTCTGGCGTCCTCAGCTCCACTGGCTGTGCGTGGCCTGGGTGTGCGCACCGCGCTCAGATCCCCGGGCACTATGCTTAGGGCGCGCGTGTGTTGCGCCCTGCTGCGCATTGGTGCCACAGATCCTAGAGGGGTGCATGGACGGATTCTTCCAAAAGAGGCCCTCATAGCATTCACACACCTCCACCTTCCACCTCAGACCACCAGAGGGAGCCCAGATAGGGATATAAATAGGGAAGGTGGAGCCAGGCAGTCAGTTGAGTCTGGAATCTACAGCCTGGAGACACAGTCTAAAGTCAGTCTGCTGCAGCCAGAGAGGTTGTCAGTCCAGCCCAGACTCAGGGAGCTCAGGTTAGTGAGCCTAAGGCATGCCGACGCTGTAAGAGCGGTGAAGAGTAGTGAGGCCTACTGCCAGTGTGAAGCCTAGTGAGGGCACCGAGCGTGGCCGAAGGCAAGTGGAGTAAGCGAGCTACATAGGGGGCAGAGGAGCTTAACCAGCTCACCCCACAACCATTTACCGGACACCGGGTCTGCGTCTGCAGGGATCCCTAAGGCCCAGCAGAAACAACCGGAACCCCTGGCGAACTACATGTCCCAGGAACAACAAAAGCTGATTGTCATACCAGGGTCAGGAGTCACTGAGGCCCAAGAGACCAGGGAGTGTGATCTCCAACAGAAGGCCCTACCACCAGGAAACCAAGTTAGGCCTAGCTCCAGGCAGGTCATAAACTTATCAGGAAAAGGCAAGAAACAGGAGGCCCCACACCCGCTCACTGGGGAGAGTCCTGAAATGCACCCTTCACCCTACAGTGCCCTGGATCGTGCCTGAAACACCACCAGTAAAGGTACTGAAGTGAACTGTTGTGAGTGTGCCTATTCTTCTTCCGACCCAGCTGGATCCCCTCTGTCCTGCATCCCTTCTTCTACGCTGCCCTGAGGGCCCGCTCCACCTGTGGGGAGCCGCACCATCTAAGCTGCCTGATCACCGGCCTCAGAGGACTGTAGCAGCGCTGGTGATCCTCACCAGACACCACGGGTGGCGTCACGAACATTCCCCTTTCCCATACACCTTTCCCCCATTATTCCCTGCTTTTAAGAATGACCCCAGGGTACGGGCCCGGGAGCCGACCACCGCGGCATCCCCCAATACTAACAGCAAGGCCCGGGCGCCGAGTAGTCATCCCCATCCCCTGGGCGCGTCACATGCTCCCTGCTTCTTAAAGGGGCCGCGAGCGCCGTCCTAATATGTCCCTGGCCAAAGGCCAGAGGACAACTGATATTTAAGGCACCTCCTCCAAAATGGAGGTGCCTGTGCAATGGTGTTGTTTGCTTGCATTAAACTGCCTCTCCAGTTCTCAGGTCCCTATGCTGCCCGCCAGCCTGTCTACCAGCCGGGCCGCCAGCCTGTCTACCAGCCGTGCCCGCCTGCTGGACTACCAGCTGTTACCGCCTGTCTGTCTTCCTGCGCTGCCAGCCCACCGCCGTGACTGTCAGCTTCGGCTGTCAGCTCCGTGGGCGTCTCCTGCTCCCGCACAAGGTTGGTTCCAGAGTGGCACCTGGTCCACCCTCCCGGTCCCTCCTTGGTTCATGGAGTCGACTAAGCTGCCGTGTAGCCAGGGTCGGTCTGGGTAGGCACTTAGTTACGCCCCTCTGGTCCCTCCTTGTACCACGGCACAGTGGTTCCACCATTCGTAGCAATGAGTTAACAAAAATACATATTTATGGTTAGTGACAGTTTTTTTTAAAGGAGTAGGAACTGTTACAAGATAACTTTTCCCTCTGTTTTGTAGAAGAATACGCCATTCCTCTTGCAAAAACCAAATTTGCATACGATCCATATTAGTAGTCACATAGTTATGTAATGAGTGGGGTGGCCATGGCCAAGGATCGCATCCTCGCCCCACCATGCTGCATAAAAAGGGGGATCCTGGCTGGATCTGTGTGCTTTTACCTTAGCCACATGCCACACAGCAGACTGCATGGTGCCACTTGTATGGAGGTCAGGACCCAACAAAGTAGAGATGAACGAGAGAGATCAGAGTCCAAAAATAAACTTTTCTTTACTGAACAAACTGATGAGAAATATATATATATATATATATATGTATATATATATATATATATATATATATATATCACATAGCAGGCATAACACTAAAAGAATACATCTTTTGCACAATCCAGAAGCAGGGACTTCATGGTTTCATTAGACCAGCAAACCACTATGGGAATGTCCATTTTCCCTTCGTGTGAGGACCTCACTGGCTGAGGTATGTTGGTACTACTCCTCACTACTATTCTCAAAGTCCATTTGATGAGGGCCACATGCTCCTTGGTGTGTTTGTGAATGTAAGATTGTTGTGACATACCTGGTGGCGGGCTTGCATAGTGCACCATCTCTCACTATGCAAACTTGATCTTCAGTCCAGTCTGCTAGCCTGGCTTCTGTTCATGTTGTCTGTTTGTCTCTGTTCTGACTGCTTAGGGCGGCGGCCCGGTTACTTCCTGATTCTTGTAGCTGCTGTGGGCACACCCCTAATGCGTCCTCAGCCTATTGCTGTCTGTCACTGGATATTTAAACCAGCTTCACTTGGAAGCTGATGCCTGAGCAACTTTAACATTCAGTGTGCTCCTTGTCTCTGAATGTGCCAGGTCCTGTTCTGTTTTTCCCTGCCTGTCCGCCTTCCTGGAGGCTGTATTTCCAGGTCTGTCTGAACACGCACCTAGCCTGTTTGTCCCGCCTTCTAGGGGCCGCATACCTAGATCTGTTATCTGTGTTTTCTTGCCTGTCTGTCCACCTTCCTGGAGGCTGTATTTCCAGGCCAGTCTGAACACTCTCCTTGCCTGTTCGTTTCTGCCTCTGTGGGCCGTATACCCAGGCTCGTTCCTGTATTTCGCTGCAGTAACAGTTCCTGTCTGAACTGTCTCCTAATCTGTTACTTGTTTTGTTTCTATGTCCATTTCCTCCCTTTTGCTGCAGTGTCTGAACCAGCACTTGGCTTTACCTAGGCTTGTTCCTGTATTTCGTTGCAGTACAGTTCCTGTCTGAACTGTCTCCTAACTTGTTACCTGTTTTGTCTCTTTGTCCGTTTCCTCTCTTTTTCTGTAGAGTCTGAACCTGCACCTAACTCCTTCTCGTTGTCGCTGTACTTCTGTTTGTGAGTTTGGAGTCCACTCGCTACTTCTTTGCAAGTACCTTGTGTGTATCTGGTTCTGCCTTTCCCTTCCAGTCTGTTCCGTGTCAACAGAGCCCTGTACCCTCTGCTCTGTCTTTGCTCACCGCTTTGGTGGTTTATCTCTGCTCTGTCTTACTTACCGCTCTGGTGGTTTCTGTCTGCTCTGCTCTGTCTACCGCGCCTGCGGTTTCGCTCTGCTCAGCCTTGTCCACCGTGCCTGCGGTTTCGCTCTGCTCAGCCTTGTCCACCGCATCTGCGGTTTCGCTCTGCTCAGCCTCGTCCACCGCATCTGCGGTTTCGCTCTGCTCTGCCTTGTCCACCGCATCTGCGGTTTCGCTCTGCTCAGCCTTATCCACCGCATCTGCGGTTTCGCTCTGCTCTGCCTTGTTCACCGCATCTGCGATTTCGCTCTACTCTGCCCTGTCCACCAACACTTGCGGTTTCGCTCTGCTCAGCCTTGTCCACCGCACTTGCGGTTTCGCTCTGCTCAGCCTTGTCCACCACACCTGCGGTTTCGCTCTGCTCAGCCCTGTCCACGGCACTTGCGGTTTCGCTCTGCTCAGCCTTGTCCACCGCACCTGCGGTTTCACTTTACTCTGCTTGATTACCGCATCTGCGGCTCTGAACTCGTCTCCTAGTCTGTACTGGACCCTACCCAGCCTGTGCTCTAACCTGCCTGTTCCTGTATTTCCCGGTGTGGGTCAACAGCCGTGTCCGGGGTCTGACCTGGAGTCACACCTGGTCCCTCTGCTTGGTTCCTCCCTGGTGCACAGGCGTCGTTAGCCGTCGTGCGACCTTGGTCGGATCGGGTAGAAACTTAGTTACGCCCCTCCAGGCACTCTCCGGTTCATGGTCCAGTGGGATCACTAAATACGCACACGCCAGTCAGTCCGGGCGTGTGCATAACAATTGTTAGTCTTTGGTCTATCTGGGGCCTCACTTAAGAATTTTGGGGAATGTTTAGCTGCAAAAGAGAAGACTGAGAGGAGACTTAATAGCTGTCTACAAATATCTGAAGGGCTGTCACATTGTAGAAGGATCAGCTTTATTCTCATTTGCACAAGGAAAGACTAGAAGCAATGGGATGAAACTGAAAGGGAGAAGATACAGATTAGACATTAGAAAAAACTTTTTGACAGGGTGATCAATGAGTGGAACAGGCGGCCACGAGAGGTGGTGAGTTCTCCTTCAATGGAAGTCTTCACACAGAGGCTGGACAGACATCTGTCTGAGATGATTTAGTGACTCCTGCATTGAACATGGGGTTGGACACAAGGACCCTGGAGATCTCCTCCAACTCCAACATTCTAGAATTCTATGCTTTATTCTTAATCAAACAGACAGATCGTACATAGAGAACTGGAGCGGTTCTTTACTAGGAGACTAATATTGTGGTGGCTATAGTGGCCTCACAATAGGCAACGGACCTGATGGTTACTATGGCCTTAAATGAGGCAACAAGTATGGTGGTTACAGTAATCTGTCCTAAAGGGGACAGACTTTACAGTTAACTTTAAGACAGTGAGCCGCAGACCATCTCCAACCATGCACTTTCTTGGAGGGCTGACTATGTCATGGTACTACCTTTCTAAAAAGGCTCATTGCACTGTGGTTACAGTCTCTCCTCAAGTGCCCAAGCCAGGATTGACTATCAATAGATGGAATATAGTGTCAGACAAGTTCGCACTGGGGTGTCTGGTGCCAACAGGAGGAATTGGTTCTAGGGGCCCACCCTACTTCTATATGCAAATACCTGTTAGCTGTTATCCCCAGTATAGTGGAGTATCAACTGTAAAACACAGGTGGCTCCTGCAAATCTAATGTGCACACAACATAACTATGATGTACAATAGTGGTAGTTTGCACTAAATGGGTATTCCCATCTCCCAAGATCATATCCCAATATGTAGTAGGTGTAATAATAATAATATTACAAAATACCTCAAATTAGAAATGTAGTATAGTTCTTCTGATTCGCTAGGTCTCTTTCCTCATGTGCAGGCATTGCAGGACCTTAGGTATCCATGGTTACGACCACTAGCACCTAGCTAACTAACTGTCACTATATCAGTGGTCATAACCATGGATACCTAAGGTCCTGCAATGTCCTGCACACGAGGAAAGGGACCTAGCGAATCAGAACTATACTACATTTCTAATTGGAGGTATTTTCTAATATTATTATTATTACACTTACTACATTTTGGGATAGGATCTTGGAGATGGGAATACCCCTTTAAAGGGGTCGTTTGGTAAAAACAAGTTAGCACAGATCAACAGGATAGGTGATAACTTCATTCATTTCTGGAATCCGTCCATTGGGAACCGCATCGATCAGAAAAATAGGGAAGTTTTAACCCTTACAGGGCAGGTTTACCCCCATTTTAAAAGGCAGCGGCAGGTCAAATGTCTGCCCGCCACTCCATTCATCCTCTTTGGGGCTTCCAGAAAAAGCCTAGCGCAGGTAGCCACTTAGAGAATGAATAAATCAGTGGTCGAGTCAAACATGGGTATAAAAGGTCTACATTCTGCTGATTGGAGAAGATCCCAGCAGTTCGACCCCCATCAATCAATAAGTTATCACTTATCTTGTTGAGAGGGCATCAAGTAGTGACCAAATAATACCACATACAAGGGACAAATACCACCATACCATGACTAGACCACATATTACCACCATGTAGTGACTGAATAATATCATATACAAGGAACAAATACCGCCACACCAGGATCACCAGTGACATTATACAAAGGAGCTCTGTATATAGTGTCAGTGTACATGTAATACAGCGATCACCAGTGACATTATACACAGGAGCTCTGTATATAGTGTACAGGTAATACAGTGATCATCAGTGACATTATACACAGGAGCTTTGTATATAGTGTACAGGTAATACAGTGATCACCAGTGACGTTATACACAGGAGCTCTGTATATAGTGTACAGGTAATACAGGGATCACCAGTGACATTATACACAGGAGCTCTGTATATAGTGTACAGGTAATATAGGGATCACCAGCAACATTATACACAGGAGCTCAGTATATAGTGTACAGGTAGTACAAGGATCACCAGTGACATTATTCAGAGGAGCTCTGTATATAGTGTACAGGTAATACAGGGATCACCAGTGACATTATACACAGGAGCTCTGTATATAGTGTACAGGTAATACAAGGATCACCAGTGACATTATACACAGGAGCTCTGTATATAGTGTACAGGTAATACAAGGATCACCAGTGACATTATACACAGGAGCTCTGTATATAGTGTACAAGTAATACAGCAATCACCAGTGACATTATACACAGAAGCTCTGTATATAGTGTACAGGTAATACAGTGATCACCAGTGACATTATACACAGGAGCTTCGTATATAGTGTACAGGTAATACAGTGATCACCTGTGACATTATTCACAGGAGCTCTGTATATAGTGTACAGGTAATACAAGGATCACCAGTGACATTATACACAGGAGCTCTGTATATAGTGTACAGGTAATACAGAGATCACCAGTGACATTATTCACAGGAGCTCTGTATATAGTGTACAGGTAATACAAGGATCACCAGTGACATTATTCACAGGAGCTTCGTATATAGTGTACAGGTAATACAGTGATCACCTGTGACATTATTCACAGGAGCTCTGTATATAGTGTACAGGTAATACAAGGATCACCAGTGACATTATACACAGGAGCTCTGTATATAGTGTACAGGTAATACAGAGATCACCAGTGACATTATTCACAGGAGCTCTGTATATAGTGTACAGGTAATACAAGGATCACCAGTGACATTATTCACAGGAGCTCTGTATATAGTGTACAGGTAATACAGGGATCACCAGTGACATTATACACAGGAGCTCTGTATATAGTGTACAGGTAATACAAGGATCACCAGTGACATTATACACAGGAGCTCTGTATATAGTGTACAGGTAATACAGTGATCACCAGTGACATTATACACAGGAGCTCTTTATATAGTGTACAGGTAATACAAGGATCACCAGTGACATTATACACAGGAGCTCTGTATATAGTGTACAGGTAATACAAGGATCACCAATGACATTATACACAGGAGCTCTGTATATAGTGTACAGGTAATACAGGGATCACCAGTGACATTATACACAGGAGCTCTGTATATAGCGTACAGGTAATACAGAGATCACCATTGACATTATACACAGGAGCTCTGTATATAGTGTACAGGCAATACAGTTATCACTGGTGACATTATACACAGGAGCTCTGTATATAATATATAATGTATAGTATAAGTGTACAGGTAATATCATGACATACCAGTGATGTCTCTAGTTGAAGTTCTTCATCATTGCTTTTATTCATCCGGCGCAGACCACTAGAATTTCTTCCAATCAGGAATCATCTCTGCAAAAAGTAACACACACATCTATAGCTGATCACTTATACAGCACTTTCCCTACTTTTTCCCAAACTATAAAGTGACATAGTGCCACACTGCACAGTAGCAGGACATCCTTCCTTTTTGTTCCCCATGGAAAAAAGTATCCTCAAAAGTAAATTATATTACAGCAGTAATAATGTCCCCTAATTGGCCCCTACAGTAACTCTGTCCCCCATTTTACCAGCATAAGCTAATATTTTATGCTCCTCATTCTGGCCCCATACATTGATTATGTCACCCATCTTGGCTCCTTTCTGTAATAATATCCCCCATCCTGGGCCCCTTTATTTAATAATCTCCCCCATCCTGTCCCCTTTATTTAAAAATGTCCTCCATCATTGGACTCTTCCTGTAATAATATTAATACCGTTTCTGATCCTGGCCCCCTTTATTTAATAATGTCCTCTATCCTGTCAACCTTAATTTAAAAATGCCCTCTGTCATGAGCCCCTTTATTTAATAATGTCCCCAGTTCTGGGCCCCTATGTTCCCCATCCTGGGCCCCTATGTCCTCCATCCTGGCCATATGTCCTCCATCCTGGGCCCAATATTCTTCCATTTTGAGCCCTTATGTCGTCCATTCTGGGCCCCTATGTTCTCCATCCTGAGTCCCTATGTCACCCATCCTGAGCCCCTATGTCCTCCATCCAGGCCTACTAGATTCCGCAATCCTGGGCCCCTATGTTCCTTTTCGTGGGCCCCTATTTCCCCCATCCTGCTAAATCCACAGAGAAAAGAAAAACAAAAGAGTCTTCTTAACTGCCCGCGTCTAGCGACATTCTCCTGCTGCTTCAGATCTAACACATGGTCGTTGACATGCCTGCTGGCCTATCAGACACCGGCAGCTGACATCAGCATACATGTCAAGGGTGGGCAGCTTATGACATCACTGCAATGCGCCACCCGTGACGGGTGCACTGACGTCAGCTGCCGGCCTCTCATAGGCCAGTGGTGCAGGAAGCCGGTGGCACAGTCAGTTGAAGCTAGCATTCTTATCGTCTGGTCCCTCTACATTCTGCTTGGGGGTCCACCAGAGAATTGTCCTGTGGGCCGCTGGACCAGTCCAACCCTGGTGTCAGCTGCCGGCCTCTGATAGGCCAATGTTTATTTTAACTATTGTGCTGCAGGAAGCTGGTGGCACATTCAGTAGAAGTGAGCACTCTTACCGGCTGGCCCCTTTACGTCCTGATTGGGGGCCCACCAGAGAATTGTCCGGCCAGTTCAACCCTGGTGTCGCTGGCCTTTTCGGGTAGTGTATAACTTTTCTCTATTCTGGAGTGATGCGTCCATTAGTGTACAATAACATAAGATGGACACACCACACTATACATACTTGGGTAGCCCATCAACGCACGAGAGTTGTATACCCGTAATACAATGCAGTTACACAATGTGTATACATAGCAAAACAGCAACGTGGACAACACAATTGTGCGGCTTGTGCCCAGTGTACAAGTGCTAGGGGGTGCCTTGGTGCAACTGAACCCCAATGAGAGTCATTGAAATAGCTATGCATCAGGTCATCACTCCAAAAGGGTTGAGACCATTGCGGAGCTTGGGTTATGTAGGTGAATGATGTTTGATTTCTTTTCTATTTTCTTCTTACTAATAGTTAAATTTTTTCACGTCTCTGAGCAGAATAACTAATTAGCCCATAATTACGGAGCTGTCATCCACAATTACATGCACCACACATCACGAAAATACCCCGATGCTCCACGTGTCCATGGAGACTGTGGCTGGGATTAATATATAGATCAGGGTAACTTCCAGGAGGGCGCAACTATTTATGCAAGTAGCTGCTAGGTCTGCCACCAATGATGTAGCACAGGGAAAATCAGAAGATACAGCAGCCTCGAAGAACACAACGCCAGGAACCCCCACTGCCGAAAGACTGGACCACCCGGCTACAGGTTATAGTCCACCAGTAAGTGGTCGCTCTATTTTATTTATTTTTTTATGATTTTTTTCTCTTTTTTAATTGTTTAAGATTTTCATGATCTCTACTTGCAGACATCATTGAAAAATTGTGAGGGTTTTTTCATGTCATTTTTTTATTCAATTTTCTGCCTTCTATTTCAGTTGCACCAAATTTATCAAAATGGCACGCGATGTTTGAAGAATTTTGCAAAAATTAAAAGACTTTCTTTTTATTTATTTTGCTCCATTTCCAAGTAAAAACTTTCACGATCCTTTCAATATGTTAAAATATTGCACGTTATTTTTCAACTGTGAAAAAAAAAAAAAAAATAGACAGATTTGATACTCCATTAGGTACCGGAGTGCCATTATAGGAATTTTCTTTCCGGTGTTAGAAAACCCCTGTCCTATGTTTTAAAAAATCAAACTGTGCTTTCCTCACCCTCCACGAGTTCAGCGCTGAGTCTCCTCTGCTCCAGCTGTTGGTTACTATCTGCAGCGCTCACTTCGCCAATGCGGAGCTCAGTTGCCAAAATGAGACGTTTAGAGCAGCTGATGTCACTGATTGGCTGCAGCGCTATCAATGTGACATCAGCACTGCAGATAATAACGATCACTGAGAGCAGTGGTGGATTCTCAACCCTGGACCCGGGGAAGGTGAGGAAAGCACATATATTTTATTTTTCAAACAAACTACAGCAGGGGGACCAGGGTTTTCCAAAACCAAAACATCCCTTTAAGCAAAAAAGTTTGAAACATTTCGAAAAGTAGCAAATGATGAATTCACTAAAAACATCTCGATTAGGATCATTAGCAAATCCAAATAATGGAGAATAATTAAAATGCAAATGTTAACTGCAAAATAAAAAAAAGACTTAAAAATAACAGGAAACCAAGGTCTAGTAGAAAGTTGGAGAACTTTTTAGTGTAAAATAGTTAAAGGTGTAGTCCAGTTTATAAAATATCACCTGTACCTTAATAGTTAGATCAAAGTGAGTCCCACTTTTGTTCCCCCCCCCGCTTTCTAATGGTTCTACCCTGACAGCAAGACCACGTCCATGAGGAACTGAATGGGGCAGCCAATCACACGTGTGGCACCAATGCAGGGCCAGCTCCAGGTTTTCGTGGGCCCCGGGCAAAAGTGTCTCAGTGGCCCCTTTAGCACATACCACGATTCATGATACACAGATACGGCGGAGAAATATAGGTATACAACACAAGGCCCAGGCTGCCCCCTCATCCTTCACATATGCAGACATGCACGCACACACACAATACGCAGACATGCACACACACGGTACGCAGACATGAAACACACAGTATGCAGACATGCACACACACAGTACGCAGACATGCACATACACACAGTACGCATGCAGACACTCACACACACAATACGCACGCACACACAGTAAGCAGACACACACAGTATGTACGCAGACACGCACACACACAATACGCAGACATGCACACACACACAGTACGCACGCAGACACACAATACGCAGACACGCACACACACACAGTATGCACGCAGACACGCACACACACAGTACGCACGCAGATACGCATGCACACAATACGCAGACACGCACACACACACAGTACACACTCACACACACAGTAAGCAGACACACACACAGTATGTACGCAGACACGCACGCACACAATACGCAGACACGCACACACACACAGTACGCACTCACACACACAGTAAGCAGACACACACACAGTATGTACGCAGACACGCACACACACAATACGCAGACACGCACACACACACAGTACGCACTCACACACACAGTAAGCAGACACACACACAGTATGTACGCAGACATGCACACACACAGTACGCAGACATGCACACACACAGTACGCAGACATGCACATACACACAGTACGCATGCAGACACGCACACACACAATACGCAGACACGCACACACACACAGTACGCACGCACACACAGTAAGCAGACACACACACAGTATGTACGCAGACACGCACACACACAATACGCAGACACGCACACACACACAGTACGCACGCAGACACACAATACGCAGACACGCACACACACACAGTATGCACGCAGACACGCACACACACACAGTACGCACGCAGACACGCATGCACACAATACACAGACACGCACACACACACAGTACACACTCACACACACAGTAAGCAGACACACACACAGTATGTACGCAGACACGCACGCACACAATACGCAGACACGCACACACACACAGTACGCACGCAGACACACAATACGCAGACACGCACACACACACAGTATGTACGCAGACACGCACACACACAATACGCAGACACGCACACACACACAGTATGCACTCACACACACAGTAAGCAGACACGCACACACACACAGTACGCACGCAGACACACAATACGCAGACACGCACACACACAATACGCAGACACGCACACACACACAGTACGCACGCACACACAGTAAGCAGACACACACACAGTATGTACGCAGACACGCACACACACAATACGCAGACACGCACACACACACAGTACGCACGCAGACACACAATACGCAGACACGCACACACACACAGTATGCACGCAGACACGCACACACACACAGTACGCACGCAGACACGCATGCACACAATACACAGACACGCACACACACACAGTACACACTCACACACACAGTAAGCAGACACACACACAGTATGTACGCAGACACGCACGCACACAATACGCAGACACGCACACACACACAGTACGCACTCACACACACAGTAAGCAGACACACACACAGTATGTACGCAGACACGCACACACACAATACGCAGACACGCACACACACACAGTATGCACTCACACACACAGTAAGCAGACACGCACACACACACAGTACGCACGCAGACACACAATACGCAGACACGCACACACACAATACGCAGACACGCGCACACACAATACGCAGACACGCACACACACAATACACAGACACGCGCACACACAATACGCAGACACGCACACACACAGTACGCACGCAGACACGCACACACACAATACGCAGACACGCACACACACACAGTACGCACGCACACACACAGTAAGCAGACACACACACACAGTACGCACGCAGACACACAATACGCAGACACGCACACACACACAGTATGCACGCAGACACGCACACACACAATACGCAGACATGCACACACACACAGTACGCACGCAGACACACAATACGCAGACACGCACACACACAGTATGCACGCAGACACGCACACACACAATACGCAGACACGCACACACACACAGTACGCACTCACACACACAGTAAGCAGACACGCACACACACACAGTACGCAGACATGCACACACACAATACGCAGACACGCACACACATACAGTACGCACTCACACACACAGTAAGCAGACACACACACCACACAGTACGCACGCAGACACACAATACGCAGACACGCACACACACAATACGCAGACACGCACACAATACGCAGATGTGGCGCCCCTGAGGGTTCAGTCACCACAGAGGTACTGCATCTCACCCAGAGGTCTGGTATCTCACTCTCATGGAAGGATAGAGTGCTGCCCGGGACCCTAACACCTGCATCCAACACTACACCACTCCAGACAAGCAGGAGAGCATCAGGGGAGCATTGGAAGAAGTGATATAAAAAGAGGGTGGAACATTCTAGAGAGGTTCTTCAGTGAGAGAAGGAGTTGGGAACAGGAGCTCTGCAGGAGCTCTGCTCAGGAGGAGGGCCTAGCAGAGAGGCCCAAGACAGACTGAGGAGGAGAGGAGAGGAGCAGGAGGAAGGCTCCAGGAGTGAAGAAGGGATCCCAGGGGTACGGGCAGTGCTGGAGGCCACCCGTACACCCGAATCTGCCAGGCGGTGGAGGGATCGAGCCGCAGAGGGGACCGGCCCCTAATCAGTGAGAATTACAAAGTTCAACTGGAAACCAGAGGCTTCTGTACTTTCAGGGTGCAGCTGCCACATCCGCACTCAAGTCGCCAAAAAGGTAGCCACATAGGATCCAGGGAACTCCAGGTTGCCCAGAAAGATCCGAGGATACCGGCTTGGGACATTGTTTGGCGAGGTGCAGGGCAAGAAGGGTGAGAGCCAGTGCAGGAAGACGGCTGAGAAGGGCATATAGAACGGGGTCCTGTCAGGCACTCTTGAAACACCTGGGAGTTTGCTGAACCCCTGCCTGGTGACCGCAGCGCGACGTGGGAGGTCGTAATCCGGACAGTGCAACCTGAGGAATTTAACAACTGTGATTAAACTCTGAGGACTGCACCCCACTGTCTCTGTGAAGTTATTGCTGCGCCATCACCCCCTGCACTACACAGCAACATCTTTAACATCTACACTGCCCTGGAGCTAAGCTCTACCTGTGGAGGGCTAAACCAACTCTGCTGCATTAACAACAGCTCCAGAGGACGTGCTCCGCAGCGGCGGCTCCATATAGCAGCATACCACAGGTGGCGTCACAAACTATATATAAGAACTTTAATTCCCCTGTAAATATTCCCCTTTTATTGACTGCACTGGGTCACAGACCGGGTCACCGCCACTGTGACATCTCCCCTAGCAACAACCGGCTCGGCACCGAGTACCCCACGGCCCAGGGGGCGCGTCATCTTTGTCGTCACGAACAGGATATGAACCCAACCGTTATCACCGGGTATTGTGCGCCTAGAGACTGTGTTTGATACTGAATGTGGCGCCTGCCCCAGAAGAACGGGCACCATTATGTGCGAGACAAAAGACAACAAGAAACCGCCTCCCATCGTGGGCCGGGTTCCAGAATGGCGCCAAAAGTGAGACCCGCCCCGAGCATCAGTGACCATGTATGTAGATGTGTCCATGAAGCTGGGGGGGCCGCCCCTAGGTGTGGCCGAAAGCAAGCTGCCATGGAACCGCCCCCGAAAGGGGAGAGGAGAGAAGAAACCTGGGAGACAGGGCGGAGTCTCCAGCAGTCTAGACAGACCGCACCCGGCAGGCAAGATGAAGGAGAGTCCGGAGCAAGCTCCCGTCCGTGGCCTGCAGCAATCAGCAATGCCTCTCACCCTGGAGGAGGCAATGGCGAAGTTATCCCTGGAGGATACCGAGTTCCTCCATGCCGAGATCCAGGAGCTATGCCGGAGGATGGAGAGGGCCCAGCAGGATGCCATCACCGGCTGGAAGGAGGAGCTGCTGGGGAAGATCGTGACTCGGCAGCAGTCAGAGCTGCGTTCCACCTGCAGCGCCCTGTTTCCCTGCAAATTTCTGGGTGCAACATGAGGTCACTGAGAATCTGTCAGTGAGCTCATTCTGACCAGGAGTTTGTAACTCTTTTATCGTGTGCTTTATTTATTTTTTTATTTATTTTTTTTTAGCTTTTCTTAGCTGATTGATGACCACATCGATGTTCAACTCAGCTGAGAGGAGCTCCGAAAGAAAAGCAGGTAAAAGCGTTACAAACTCACTGACAGATTCCCAGATAACTCATTCTGCAGTCAGCAATGTGTAGTGACACATAAAAGCTAAATTTGACTGCAGCATGCAGAAGCATGGCAGGAATTGATAGTCCTCAGGGGAGGGCCAGAATACTTTGGGCAACCTTGGTTTATCTGCAGAAGCCGCAATGCTCCAGACTCCTCTTCTCTCACAGCGATGTGATGGGGCTGTCAGGTCTCCATCATTGTCTCTTTTCTGTGTCCCCCTGTGTAAGGCTCTCTCAGTCTGTAATGGACCTCATTTATCAAAACTGTCTGAAAAGAAAAACTGCCCATGGAAACCAATAAACTGCTAAAAGCTGTGCTGTGATTGGTTGCTATGGGCAGCAAAGTCAATTTTACCAAACCTTCTGAGCATGCAATCTAATGACACGTCCAGGGGGATAGGGACGACTCGGTACCCGGGCCTTTGCCTGGCCTTGGGGATGTCGCGGTGGTCGACTCCCGGGCCCGTACCCTGGGGTCAGCTTTTAAAAGGGGATTGTTTGTTAATTTTATGAAAGTTCGTGACGTCACCTGTGGTTTCTGGTGAGAAGCACCAGCGCTGCAGTAGTCCACTGAGGCCGTTGATATGGCAGCTCGATGGTATAGCCCCCCACAGGTGGAGCTGGGCCTCAGGGCAGCATACAGAGAGGGGGATGCAGGACAGGCGAGACCCAGCTGGGTCAGAGCAAGAACGGGGACGGACACGGTAGTCACTTCAGTACCTTTTACTGGTGGTAATTCAGGCACATCCCGGAGCACTGTAGGGTGAAGGGTGCATATCAGGATCCTCCCCAATGAGCTGGTGTAGGGCTTCCTGTTACTTGCCTCTGCGTAGTAAGTTTCTGACCTGCCTGAAGCTAGGCCTAACTTTATCTCTGTCCTGCACCGGCTGACGTTGTGGTAGGGCCTTCTCTTGGAGTTCACGCTCCCAGCTTACGGGGCCTATGTCTCCTGGCTCTGTTACGTATCAGCTCTCTGGTGTACCTGGGACCTGCAGTTCTCCAGGGATTCCGGTTATGCCTTACTGGGTCGTAGAGATCCCGGTAAGCTCGGACCCGGTGTCCGGTATATGTTTCGGGGTGAGCTGGGTAAGCTTCTCTGCCCCCACTGCTACTCACTTTCCACTCGCCTTCGGCCACACTCGGGCCCTCACTAGGCTACTCACACTAACGGCAGCTTGCCACTCTTCACCGCTCTTACAGGTGTCTGCACACTTTGGGCTCACTTACTTGAGCTACAACTGCGTCTGGACTGGGCTACACTGCAGGCTGACCTCTCTCAGACTTGACTCTTTGTAGACTCCAGACTAGACTGAGCTCGACTCTGTATTCAGATCTGTACTTGCTGAACTCTCCAGAGGAACTCCTGACTGCCTAGCTCCACCTTCCCTATTTATATTCCTAACGGGCTCCCTCTGCTGGTCTGAGGTGGAAGGTGGAGATGTGTGAATGTTTATGGGGGCCTCTTGTGGAGGATTCCATTAATGCACACTTCTAGGATCTGTGGTACCAAGCGCAGCTGGGCGCCACACTAAAATAGAGGGAAAGCATTGTAGTGCACGTAGTGTGCCACATCGTACCCTTACAATGCCCCCGCACACAGTATTATGCCCCCATAGTGCCCCTGCGCGCAGTATTATGCCCCCACAGTGCACCTGCGCACAGAATTATGCCCCCACAGTGCCCCTGTGCACAGCATTATGCCCACAAAGTGCCTCTGCGCACAGTATTATGCCCACAAAGTGCCTCTGCACACAGTATTATGCTCCCAAAGTGCCTCTGCGCACAGTATTATGCCCCCACAGTGTCCCACGCACAGTATTATGACCCCACAGTGCCCCCGCGCACAGAATTATGCCCCCACAGTGCCCCCGCACACAGTATTATGCCCCCACAGTGCCCCCGCGCACAGTATTATGCCCCCACAGTGCACCTGCGCACAGAATTATGCCCCCACAGTGCCCCTGTGCACAGCATTATGCCCACAAAGTGCCTCTGCACACAGTATTATGCCCCCAAAGTGCCTCTGCGCACAGCATTATGCCCCCCAAGTGCCTCTGCGCACAGTATTATGCCCCCACAGTGTCCCCACTCACAGTATTATGACCCCACAGTGCCCCCACGCACAGAATTATGCCCCTACAGTGCCCCCGCGCACAGTATTATGTCCCCACAGTGCCCCTGTGCACAGTATTATGCCCCCACAGTGCCCCCGCGCACAGAATTATGCCCCCAGAGTGCCCCTATGCACAGTATTATGCCCCCACAGTGCCCCACGCACAGTATTATGCCCCACAGTGCCCCTGCGCACAGAATTATGCCCCCACAGTGCCCCACGCACAGAATTATGCCCCCACAATGCCCCCGCCACAGTATTATGCTCCCACAGTGCCCCTGCGCACAGTATTATGCCCCACAGTGCCCCTGCGTACAGTATTATGCCTCCACAGTGCCCCTGCGCACAGTATTATGCCTCCACAGTGCCTCTGTGCACAATATTATGCCTCCACAGTGCCCCTGCTCACAGTATTATGTCCCTACAGTGCCCCTGCACACAATATTATGTCCCCACAGTGCCCCTGCTCACAGTATTATGCCCCCACAGATCCCCTCCGCACAGTCTTATGCCTCCAAAGTGTCTTTGCACACAGTATTATGCCCCCACTATGCCCCTGTACACATAGTGCCCACCACATATACTGATGTGTCCACAGTACCCTTCTCTCACCATTGCCCCCCACATACAGTAATGCCACCACAGATCCCCTCCTCACAGCATGATGCCCCCCTATTTCCTCTCTGCATATGACGCACCCCTGGGCCTCCTTGGTGTAGCGTTGCGCACGCGGGGACTACCCGGAGCCGGGCCTGTTGGGGGTAGTAGTCTCGTGGCGGAGACCCGGTCCGTGCCCAGGGAGTCAGACTAAGTGGCGGTATATTAGCAGTAGATGTAGGACGACTACGCCACCCGTTGAATGCAGCTATGGAGCTGCCGCTGCAGGGCAGACCGCTGAGGCCGGTGGTAAGATAGCGCAGCGTAGATGGTATAACCCCCAACGGGAGGGGTATGGCCTCAGGGCAGCCGACGTGGATGATGGGGGTAGCAGGAACCACTCAGAGACGATGCGGTGTAGTTCAGGGTCTTTACTGGTGACAAAGATAGACCCTCCCGGAGTACTGGCTAGCGGTCGGGGCCTGGTCAGTCCTTGAGCAGATGGGATCCCCCTTGGCCAGGCGGAGTTGTAGGCCTCCCCAACTAATCGTACTCTTCTGGCTACCTTGCTAGAGGCGGGTAAAAGTAGCCCACGTCCCTGAGTGTACCGTGTGGTGCTCACCCGTATGGCCGGTGACTCGGGGCCTTCTAGTGGCTTCCGCTCCACGACGGCGGTGCTGGTCCCACGCGTGTGACCGTGCCTTCGGGTTTCTTGGCCAGAGGACCTGAAATCCCCTGCCGGGCGGTTTCTGCTGCTGGGTCTGGGTTAATCCCCACAGCCTCGGACTCCGGGTCCAGTAGTAACTCTTCAATCAGGGCGAGCTCTTCAGCTGCCAGCCCCTGATTCCTTTTAGCCTGCTCCCACAGAGCTCCTGATCTTTCTTTCCTATGCTGCTTCTCTTCTTCTCAACTCTTCTCTTCTCACTAACCCTGCCTCAGCCCCAGCTTTATATAGGGGAAGTTCTTCCCCTCCCAGGACTGGGCAGGAGGTGTGGCATGCATAGGATTCCTGACCAAGAGACCTCCCACCTGCTCTCAGACATAACATTTGCTATTACTGTGGAGACCAGACCCCTGGGGTGCCACACATAGTATAATGCCTCCTCAGTGGACCCCTCATTTACTCATGTCCCCACAGAGCCCCTCCACAGATTATGATGCCTCCACTGTGCCCTCACATACGTAGATGTTACCACAAAACCCTTCTGCACAGTGTTCCTCCACAGTGTACCCCCACATACTCTGCACATACACTGAAGACTCCACAGTGCCCACCATATACACAAATACTTTCACAAAGCCCTCTGCACAGCATGGTGTCTGTCAAGGCGCCCATCACACCCCAAACTCAAACACCTTCGTGACACAATCGCTGCGTGCCAATGACTTACCCTAGCAACTGTGGGCTCATTAGTAGAGATGAGCGGTGTTCGACTAGAACTGTTCGCCAATCTCAAATTCGAGCTGTTTTGGGCGGTGTTAGAGTTGTTCGACGAACCCGAGCGATTTGCAAAAAATTCGACTGTTCGAGGTTATGTTCGATAACTGTTCGTGCACCAAAAGCGTGTCCTGCATGTCTGGCACTATTTAGAGCACCAATCATGCAGGGATTGTCTGCCACTCACTGTAATGCCACAGCTATGGTGGTTGTGGCATTACAGTGATTGCCCAAATCGATGGGAACAGTGCTCACAGTGAAACATGAAAAGCCGGCAATTCATCAGCGGCATACACCGGTACCCGACAATTTATAACAGAAAGAATAGAGCTTCACACATAGATTAGATAGAAACATGTCAGTCACATATATATGAAGTACAGGGACAGTGTGGCTTACTGTACTTGTCATTTAGTGTAAAGAATTTATTTAAAAAAATAATAGTGTTTTCATGCACCGTCTCTTTAAAAAAGCCGGCAGGCAATTCAGCATCTGTACCCGACAATTTAGAATAGAAGGAATAGAGAATCACACATAGATTAGATAGATAGAAACATGTCGGTCACATATATATGAAGTACAGTGACAGTGTTGCTTACTGTACTTGTCATTTAGTGTAAAGGATTTATTAAAAAAAATAATAGTGTTTTCATGCACCGTCTCTTTAAAAAAGCCGGCAGGCAATTCAGCATCTGTACCCGACAATTTAGAATAGAAGGAATAGAGAATCACACATAGATTAGATAGATAGAAACATGTCGGTCACATATATATGAAGTACAGTGACAGTGTTGCTTACTGTACTTGTCATTTAGTGTAAAGGATTTATTAAAAAAAATAATAGTGTTTTCATGCACCGTCTCTTTAAAAAAGCCGGCCGGCATTTCAGCAGCGGTACTCGACAATTTAGAATAGAAGGAATAGAGCATCACACATAGATTAGATAGATAGAAACATGTCAGTCACATATATATGAAGTACAGTGACAGTGTTGATTACTGTACTTGTCATTTAGTGTAAAGGATTTATTTAAAAAAAAATTGGCGTGGGGTTCCCCATAATTTTAGTCTCTAGCGGAGGTTAAGCAGACGGCTGGGGCAGATGTTTCAAGCCTGGAAAGGGGGTAATACCCACGGAGCTTCCCAGGCTACTAATATCAGCCCCCAGCGGAATACCTAGCCTTTACTAGCTATTAAAATGGGGGACCCCTCAAAAAAATGCCAGCTGACATCAAGCCCAGGTTAGTAATGGAGAGGCGTCTATAAGACACCCCCATTACTAACCCCATAGTCAAAGTTAAAAAAAAAACACAAACACCCAGAATAAAGTCCTTTAATTGAAATAAAGACACAATTCTTTATTGTTCTAAATTAAACCATACTTACCATCACGCCCATTCCAGCTGAAGCCAACGATCTCCTGCAATAAAAATAAAATAATAAACCAACCTCATCCTTACCTTTCCATGGTTCCCACCACGGCTTCAGCTCTGCTACATTCACATAACAGGCTGGATCGCAGCAGAACGCTGCCATCCAGCTTGTCATGCCGCACACACTGAGAAGCGCAGGCATGCTTGCGCTACTCAGTGTCTGGCTGTGACGGCATAAAGATGAGCCGAGTTCATGTCCAATGAACTCGGCTCACCTCAGGCATATCACTGACAGCGTGGGAAAATTCTCCTGCACTCAGCGCTTCAGCGTGAGAATTCTCCCACGCTGCCTGCGCTTCTCAGTGTCTGCGGGATGACAGGCTGGATGGCAGCGTTCTGCTGCGGTCCAGCCTGTCATCTCGATGTAGCAGAGCTGAAGCTGTCCTGGGAACCATGGAAAGGTAAGGATGATGTTGCTTTATTATTTTTCTTTTATTGCAGGAGATCGTTGGCTTCAGCTGGAATGGGCGTGATGGTAAGTATGGTTTAATTTAGAACAATAAAGAATTGCGTCTTTATTTCAATTAAAGGACTTTATTCTGGGTGTTTGTGTTTTTTTTTAACTTTGACTATTGGGTTAGTAATGGGGGTGTCTTATAGACGCCTCTCCATTACTAACCTGGGCTTGATGTCAGCTGGCATTATAAGCTGACATCAACCCCAGCCCTATTACCCCACTGCCACCGCTACAGGGCAGTGGGAAGAGCGAGGCTAAGTGCCAGAATTGGCGCATCCTATGGATGCACCATTTCTGGGGCGGCTGACGGCTCGTGTTTCTAGCCTGGGAGGGGGCCAATATTCATGGCACCCTTCCTGAGCTATTAATATCAGCCCCCAGCTGTCTGCCTAGCATTTGCTAGTTATTAAAATAGGGGGGACACCACGTCATTTTTTTGGGGTAGTCCCCCATTTTAATAGCTAGTAAAGGCTAGGTATTCAGCTGGGGGCAGATATTAGTAGCCTGGGAAGCTCCGTGGGTATTACCCCCTTCCCAGGCTTCAAACATCTGCCCCAGCCGTCTGCTTAACCTCCGCTAGAGACTAAAATTACGGGGAACCCCACGCCAATTTTTTTTTTTAATAAATCCTTTATTTTAACACTAAATGACAAGTACAGTAAGCAACACTGTCACTGTACTTCATATATATGTGACTGACATGTTTCTATCTATCTAATCTATGTGTGCTGCTCTATTCTTTCTGTTATAAATTGTCGGGTACCGCTGCTGAATTGCCGGCCGGCTTTTTTAAAGAGACGGTGCATGAAAACACTAATATTTTTTTTAATAAATCCTTTACACTAAATGACAAGTACAGTAACCAACACTGTCACTGTACTTCTTATATATGTGACTGACATGTTTCTATCTATCTAATCTATGTGTGATGCTCTATTCCTTCTTGTCTAAATTGTCGGGTACCGGTGTATGCCGCTGCTGAATTGCCGGCCGGCTTTTTTTAAAGAGAGCGTCTTCTGAGCAGTTTGTCAGCTTTTGGACACCTTTGAAGGAGTTTTCTATGTGTTTTTGTTTGCATGCCATTGGTTTTAACGGTGTTCGACGGTGTTCTAAGGTGTTCGACGAACAGTTCGACGAACAGTTCCTCGAACATCTCGGTGTTCGACGAACCGAACCCGAACAGTACGGGGGTGGCTCAACACTACTCATTAGACGTTTTAGTGTTTTTTAAAGTCTGAATCGGTGGCTGGGCTTCATAACAGATTGTTAATTTCAGTATATACTGCATTATTAAAATAATAATAACTCTAGAGGTGCTAAAAAATATGTAAACTCTAACTTAATTTTTTTTTTAATATTATACAAAAATAAACCAAAATGTTTAAATCACCCTCTTTTCCCAATCTGACAGAAAAAAATTTTGTATTTGGTACCGCCTCATTCATGATGTTCCGATCTATCAAAAGTGGGAAAAAAATAATGTTTTAAAAAATAGAAGAAGAAAATGAATTTCCATAAAGAAGAAAAACATCAAAAAGCCAGAATTGCTGTTTTTCGATCACCACATCTACTCTGCCAAAAATTGAAAAAAAAATTGCAATCAAAATGTCCAATATACCCCAAAATAGTACCAATAATAAAAACGACTGCTCGGTATGCAAAAAAGAAGCCCCTGTGCAGCTCCATCGATGGAAGAATGAAAAAGTTATGAGGCTCAGAAAATGACCACAGAAGCAAATTTATTTTCTTTTTTAAGTTTTGAATTTTTTTAAAGGCGTAAAATATAAAAAAAAAAAAGTATAAATTTGATTTCGTCATTAATCATTTTGAACTGTAGAATCATGATGTCAGGTAATTTTTATCGCACTGTGAACATCACAAAAATGCATGGTTACCTTACATTTACTGTAGAATATGCCTGTGCCTTGGGGGGGTTGGTTCTCGCTAACACCTCAGCCTGATCTCCTGGATCGATGGATTTCAGGCAAAAAGATTGTTTCACCTTCCATCTGAGTTGCCATACTGTTAAATGCATCCACCTTGCCTTGTGGCCAGAGGATCCTCTTTTCTTGTATTCCATTTCCTTATATTTTTGATATTTCAGCTAACATTTTCCTCTAAATTTCTATATTTTGTCTGATTTGTAGGACTCCCAAGACTCTTCTGCGATGGTGGTGAACTCCACGGTTTTGTACAATAATGTGACCCAGGTCCCTATCCTTTCGGCCAGAATGAATGAAATCTTGAGAACGCTCTTCTTCTTGGTAGCAATTTTCAGTTTTTGTATTTTCCTCTATTTTATGACTGTTTTGCTGATTGTCTACTTCACCACTCCTCATGTACGGGACAACGCCCGCTACATCCTCTTTATCCACATGCTCATTAACGATGCGCTGTACCTCATCTTGACGCTCTTCCTTTCATTTGCTTTTCAATTTAACGTGTACTGCCAAGTTCACATATGTTATTTCATTCTCACCATAGCAAGCATCACCTTTAAGATCACCCCATACAACTTGATGGCCATGGCTTTCGAGCGATACATTGCAATCTGTTTTCCCCTTAGACATACAATTTTATGTACTGCTCAACGGACTCATTTCGCCATCATGATTATGTGGTTTGTTGGTCTCCTTCCAGGTGTAGCAGATGTTGTTGTACTCAACAGTTTTGTTGAGAAAGGATTCTTCTCCCGGGATATCATATGTAGACAGGAAAGGCTCGTAGTCCAGAGTGTGCAGAACACCTTAAGATCCTCCACCTATATTGGTAGCTTAATTCTGGTAGCTCTTGGCATACTCTTCACCTACACCAAGGTTATGATGGTCGCTCGGAGAAGTGGTTCCAGTAAATCCTCTGCCTCCAAGGCTGGTAGAACACTTATACTTCACACAATTCAACTACTTTTATGCATGATGTCACTAACCGCCACAGTTACTGAGACCTATCGTGGAGATTACTTTCCGATCGTGGTCATGGGTAACTTTTTGCTTTTCATGTGTATTCCGAGACTCCTTGGCCCTCTTATTTATGGCATAAGGGATGAATTGTTCAGTAAATGCATCAAAAAGATTTATGCTATAAGCCTTTAACCCTCCAGTTCCTTCACATGTCAACTGTTGTTCATAGCTACGTGAATGTTGATGAAGTCATGACCATGGTCAACTTTTTAGTTTTCACTTGTTTTCCAAAGTTATTCAGCCCTCTTATCTAAGGTATATGGACAAAGTGTTCTGTAAGTGAATGAAAAGTATTCACCTATACTATCGGTTCCTTCATGCGTCATCCGAAGCCATGACCATGACAAAGTCACAAAGGTTTACATCTTGACTATGGCCAACTTTTTGTCTTTCAGTTGTTTTCCAAAGCTCTTCAGTTCTCTTATCTAAGGTATATGGAACAAAGGGTTCAGTAGGTGAATGAAAAAGGTTCACCATCAGTTCCTTCTCGTGTCAATCAAGACCATGACCTCATGGAAGTTGACAAAATCAAAAAAGTTTGCATCTTGACTTTGGCTAACTTTTCACTTTTCACGTTTTTTACATGGCTTTCCAGACATCTTAAATGGAACAAAGTGTTCAGTAAATGGGTGAAAACGATGTATTCTACAAAATTTTACCCTCAGTTTTTTCACGTGTCAACTGTGGCCATGACCACAAGTCACGAAGGTTGACATCAGAATTAAGTGTTACGACACCAACAATTTTTTTTATTGAATGGACCTTAATTTCTTTGATTTAATCTGCTACTATTCCCTGTGATCTTGCTAATAAAATACCTGAAACATTAAACAAGAGCGTAACTCATCACAACCAAGTCACTTTTTGGTGCCAAAGGCAAACCAAGTTACATGTCTCTCTCTACCATAAGGCCCCCTAGAGTGGCAACTACAGTTACCCTGTACTAGCCAAAGTGACTCCATGTTAGTCATAGTTTTTATATTATCATGCATGCCAACAACAGTGCTCAACAGTTTAAATGGGTGCCCATCTAAGAGTGCTAGTCACAGTAGAACCATGAGTCATACAAATGACCCATGTGAATAGCCAAACTCAGGGGGGTAAGGAAGGTCACAGAGAGTACCGAGCCCATGCGGGGAGGCTGCAGACCCCTGTGCCTCTTTCAGCTGGATGTGCACATTCAGATGAAATGTATTGCAACGAGAGACCCGCCAGCCCCTTGCACTACAATACACGCTGCCATCCAATCAGAGACTTGTAGCTTACGTCGGCGTGCCCATCACAAGTAGCGCATGGTAGTGATGTCATGTGTCACTCATGGCTGGCACGTTGTAGTTAGTTGCAGGCTATAGAAGAGGATGCTGCATGTGGGAGGAGAGGCAGGCAAGAAGAATTGTTAATTTTTTTTGATGTGTTGGAAAAGAGCTACAAAGCAGACATTATACCAGGACGGGGGACAGTAAATAAAGAAGGGGCCTAGGATTGGGGGCATTGTTATAGAATGGGGGATATTATACCAAGGAGGGGCCCATGTTCATGGACATAATACCAGGATGGGGAACATTGTTACCAGAAGGGGACATTACACCAGGAAGAAGCCCAGGTTGGTGAACATTATACCAGGATGGAAAACATTGGTACAGGAAGAGGCAAGGATGGGGGACATCATTTCTATAATTGGCCCAGTAAAGGGGACATTATACCAGGAAGGGGCCCAGGATGAAGAATATTATTACAGGATGGGGGCCAAGGCAGGGATTATTACTACAGAAAGGGTCAAGGACTGGGGACATTATTACAGAAAGGGGCCAGAATGGGGACATTGTTACATGGAGGGTGAACATGTATGCCTTTATAGGATCTGGAATGCTACAAAGGCTCATATATCTGATCAACATGGAGGTGGGGCCCAGGTCCAAATTTCAACGGGGCCCATCGTACTCTAGATATATCACTGACCAAACTGTTCCCCTCTTGAGTGCCAGCCACCAGTGTGCATACCCCAATGTCTAATGAGTGTCCCTTACTTTTCCCATAAGCATCAATTCCTGTGCCGCCATGAGTACAAACCACACCAGAAAAGAGAGAATGGGGCAGCCATCCAGTGATGACATCTTGTCCTCTATACAGAAGAGATTGACTATCTTTCCACATTTCTCCATATCATTGTCACCAGTGATACTGGAGTGATTGACTTAATCAAGTTGAAGGACAGAACTAAAATTCACTCCCTTATGTAAGTTTTTGGGCCCCAGTACAAAATCTGTAAAAGGCCGTCATAACTCATAGTGTGAAGACATGGGGTCTTCTGTAGGCAGAACACTACTCAGACAACATAGGGTGATGGTAAACAGTGTGGCAATAATTTATTGAACCGCCAGCAATCAATAACATATAGAACAGTCCCAGCAAATACACGAGATGGTGCAAGCTACAGAGTCTCACCCTTCCGCTGGCCTGCCGGGATTAGAGTCGTGAAATATGTGGCCAGGTGACCTGATTGTCCCAACCTGGATTCTTCAAATCATCTCTGAGAGTTCAGCAATGGTCAATGGAGCAGTTCTGTATCTTTCCAACCAGAGCTGTGGTCCCTCTCATCTTGTAGTATCTCTCTGAACAGACCCAGAGACCCCTTTTAGGCCATGGCCCTACTATCAGTATTTGGTCAGTATTTTTTCTGTGGGAGACAAAACCAGGAGTGGGTGATAAATGCAGAATTGGTGACTTATTTCTATTATACCTTTTCTCTGATTGTTCCTCACCTGGTTTTGGCTCCCACTGCTGAGAAAAAATACTGACCGAATACTGATAGTAGGGCCGTGGACTTATTGTTCATATTTGTCCGTTCAAGTCATCATTCACAGGTCAAGTGTCAGGAATCATGATCTTAGTTTACAATGCTCGAGTATCCACAGATCATCCCCTAATGTTGACTGGCAACCACCCTACAATAGTATTTAACTTATCTAGCAAGCATCCATTGTTCAACGACCCTGAGTCGCTGTATTACAAAACTGTCAGACAATACATTGTAGATAACAGCTATTCATCAATTACCAAATATCAACTCAAGTGATCAAAATTCAGGATTATTCAAAAATAATAAAAGCTGTGTCGTCACACATAGTTAGTGAGTCCAATCACATGGTATACAGACTTCCTTTTCAAGTGCCATGGAGCCCTTTATGAAAGGATGGCTCTCTTGTTTAGTTCCACCCCCTTTGCTACTGGTGGTGGTGCTACTGAGCAGGAGTATCCACCCCAGGGGAGCTGCAGCATTAGCAACCAATAAAAAAGGGAAATTTGTTACAAAGGTAATGGAAAGGTGATGGGAGTGGAAACAAACACTTCCCATGGAGCTCCTCTCTTCAATGTATGCCATTGGAATTAGTAATGAACACACTATATAACGTCTCTGGGGTCCAAAAGCAGAGGACACATTAAAAGGCTGCAGCAGTAATGTGACATCAACTGCACGTGGTCGCTGCAGCAGTCATGACATTGTAGACAGCACAAGATCACGAAGGTCAATGATTGGCTATATTAGCCATGTGCAGGAGATGTGGCAGAACCACTGCTTCCCTGTAAGTAATGACCTGCATGGAGCACTAGAGAAGCAGTGCTGGAAAGCCGTGGACATCCACAAGTAAGTAATATATATTTCCGGGGCAGAAACTAAGCCTACACGACATGCAGTAGGCAGTGATTGATGCTAACTCCAATTGCTGAGGTTAACCATTTAGATGGATGCTGCTGTCAACTATTTAGATGGACAATGCTGTCAACCACAGTGCCATTTCATTTTCTGTGATGTGTGCTAGCTTCAATTCAAATACCCATCTTGCCCCAGCAATGGGATTGCAGGGTGCCAATAGGTTACGGTAGCAGCCAGATGACCTACTGTAAGTCTCCATGGCAATCTTGGTACTCCTGTAGTAGACTTGTAGGAGACCATGGTTTTCATTATTAACTGCAATACTGTGATATTGCAATATATAGAGTAAGCAATCGTAGGTTCAAATTTCCTAAAGCAAGGATGTCAAACTCAAACACACAGAGGGCCAAAATGAAAAACTTTGATAAAGTCGCGGGCCAACCAGTATACAGCATTATGGGCCCCACATAGTCCTCCATACAGTATAATGGGCCCCACACAGTCCTCCATACACAATAATGGCCCCACATAGTCCTCCATACAGTATAATGGGCCCCACATAGTCCTCTATACAGTATTATGGGCCCACATAGTCCTCCATACAGAATAAGGGCCCCACATAGTCCTCCATACAGCATAATGGCACCACATAGTCCTCCATACAGAATAAGGGCCCCACATAGGGGTGGTGGTTCTGGTGTCGCGGGCCAAATATAATCACCCTGCGGGCCTGTTTGGCCCATGGGTTGGAGTTTGACGTGTATGATGAAAAGGAATTAAAACATTAAAAAAATGTTTTTAAAAATATTTTAAAAAAGGTTTAAAAATAAAGTAATTAAAAATGTACATATTTCACATCACAACATCCACAATTGTATAAATCATTCAAAATATAAAATTATTATCCTGTACAGTAATTCTAAAAAGCAAAAAAAAATCAAAACACCAATATTTCCATATTTTGATTGCAAAAAATGCAACAAAAAGGCAAAAATATTTCATTTACCCCCAAATGGTACCAATAAAATATACAGCTTACGGTGCAATAGCAAGTCCTAACACAGCTCCATCAACAGAAAAATAAAAAATCAGAAAATGACAACACAAGGCAAATTTTTTATTTTACAAAATTTCAGATTTTTTTTCACTACTAAAATATAAAAAAAAACTATACAAGTTTTGTAGCGCTGTAGTCATACTGACCTGGAGAATCCTGAGACAGGATACCGAGATTTACACTAAATACTGCAAAACTATGGCTTTTTAGTATACAGTGGGTACGGAAAGTATTCAGACCACTTTAAATTTTTCACTCTTTGTTTCATTGCAGCCATTTAGTAAATTCAAAAAAGTTCATTTTTTTCTCTTTGAAGTCCACTCTACACCCCATCTTGACTGAAAAAAAGCAGAAATGTAGAAATTTTTGCAAATTTATTAAAAAAGAAAAACTGAAATATCACATGGTCATAAGTATTCAGACCCTTTGCTCAGACACTCATATTTAAGTCACATGCTGTCCATTTCCTTGTGATCCTCCTTGAGATGGTTCTACTCCTTCATTGGAGTCCAGCTGTGTTTAATTAAGCTGATAGGACTTGATTTGGAAAGGCACACACCTGTCTACATAAGACCTCACAGCTCACAGTGCATGTCAGACCAAATGAGAATCATGAGCTCAAAGGAACTGCCCAAGGAGCTCAGAGACAGAATTGTGACAAGGCACAGATCTGGCCAAGGTTACAAAAGAATTTCTGCATTACTCAAGGTTCCTAAGAGCACAGTGGCCTCCATAATCCTTAAATGGAAGAAGTTTGGGACCACCAGAAGTCTTCCTAGTCCTGGCTGTCCAGCCAAACTGAGCAATCGTGGGAGAAGAGCCTTGGTGAGAGAGGTAAAGAAGAACCCCAAGATCACTGTGGCTGAGCTCCAGAGATGCAGTAGGGAGATGGGAGAAAGTTTCACAAAGTCAATTGTCACTGCAGCCCTCCACCAGTCAGGCCTTTATGGCAGAGTGGCCTGACGGAAGCCTCTCCTCAGTTCAAGACATATGAAAGCCTGCATAGAGTTTGCTTAAAAACACATGAAGGACTCCCAGACTATGAGAAATAAGATTCTCTGGTCTGATGAGATGAAGATAGAACTTTTTGGTGATAATTCTAAGCGGTATGTGTGGAAAACCAGGCACTGCTCATCACCTGCCCAATACAATCCCAACAGTGAAACATGGTGGTGGCAGTATCATGCTATGGGGGTGTTTTTCTGCTGCAGGGACAGGATGACTAGTGTTGAGCCACCCCCGTAGTGTTCGAGTTCGGTTCGGTTCGTCGAACACCCGTGTGTTCGCCGAACTGTTCGTCGAACTGTTCGTCGAACACCTTCGAACACCGTTAAAACCAATGGCAGGCAAACAAAAACACATAGAAACACATAGAAAACACCTTCAAAGGTGTCCAAAAGCTGACAAACTGCTCAGAAGACACAACTAACACATGGAAAAGTGACAAGTACATATAGTCATGCGAAAAGAAAAGAGGTGGAGGAGTAAAAGGAGGGGGAGACACAGATATAGGCATGTCATGCCCTTCTAAAATCCAAAAAGTGAGAAGCCGAGACGGCCAGTCCGCTCCTGCCCGTGCCACCTCCGTGTCGCCGGGTTTGTGCCAGAGCCGCGGTGAACCCTGACGGCCAGCCCCCCTCTCCCAATACTGGTGCCTGTCCGCTGGTGGGTCGAGAGAGCCCCCCTGTGGTGGAGGCAGCTCTAAGCTTTTTAATTTAAATTGTCCCTCTAATTTGAATGAATACACTTTAAATCCATTTACAAGGATCTATTGGAGGGCAAGTCTCATGCCAGCAGCCGCGTAATTCCAGCTCCAGTAGCGTCCACTAAAGCTGCTGCAGTTAAAAAGCTTTTATAAGGATCGAGCTCGGCTGTCCACCGCAAGGCATCCTAGTGCCAGTCCCAGCCCCTATGCCTTGGGGTGCCTCCTGATGCTCTTCACTAAGTATCCCGTGGTCCCGAAGCATTTCCTTTGAAAAAATTAAGTGTCCAAACTACAGGTGGTGTAGCTTGCTTAACAGCCGGGATAATCCGCTGACTAGCAGACACTGCTACTAGGCACAAAGTATTTCCTGGGCTAGATGCAGTTAAAAATTTGTAAGTAGATACTCTCGTTGGATGCTGAGAAAGCATTCCATAGAGTCTCCTGGCACGCCATATATGATTCTCTTAAAAAGCTTGGGGTAGGGGTCTAGGGGACCCTTTTATAGCCAAAATCACGGCCCTGTATCACAATACGTCACCTAGGCTGAAGATAAATGGAACTGTAGCACCGAGGGCTCGGTTGCTACAGACGTATTGCACCTCACCCAGAGGTGTGATATCTCACTCTCAGATAAGGATGGAGTGTGGATCAGGACCCGACACCTGCATGCATTACACCACATTGCCGTGGGGCAGGGCGACCAATATGCCCCTGAGATGGGCACGACAGTCCCTGTCCCTGGCTGGAGTGGGGGGAGGGAACACTGAGGAAGGGGAACCCTGCAGTGCAGGAGCAGGGAGGAAGCAGTTCCTGGGTGCATTGAGAAGGGAGTATAAAAGGTGGGCACCATCTTAGTTCAGTGCAGAGAAGTCTGAGCAGAAGTGGCAGGGAGCAGGGGCTCTGCATGAGCTCTGCTCCGGAGGCGGGCCTAGTAACAGAGGCCCAGGCCTGCAAGAGGGAGAAGGAAGGAAGAGGAGCGGAGAAGGCTCCAGGAACGAGGAATGAAGGGATCCCAGGGGTGCGGACGGGCGAGTCGCCACCGCACGCCCGAATCCACCTGCGTGGAGGGGTCAGGCCAAAGGGGGAGACCGGTCCCCGAACTAGTGGAGGCAGGAAACGACCCTCAGCTAGAAACCGGAGGCTCTGACATTTTATGTGGCGCAGCCCCTTGCTCCACCCGCTAGGAAGGCACCACATAGGGTCAGGGAAACTGGCGCCAAGTTTACCAAGAGGAGGCCCGAGGCAGCCGGACAGAAGTGTTGGTAAGAAAGGCCAGACAAAGGACACACAAAGGGGGTCCTGTGAAGCGCTCCAAAGTTATCTGGGAGTTGTCTGAGCCCCTCACCTGGTGAGCACAGTACGACGTGGGCAGCCGTTACCTGCAGACGTGGTCTGGATAATAAGAACTGTGAGTAAAGGCCCTGAACTGCATCACTGACTCCGTGTCGTTACTGCTGCTGCCCTGCACCATCACCCCCATCCTCCGCATACACTGCCCTGAGGCTATACTCCTCCCGTGGGGAGTTATGCTACGCTCTGCTGCACCCACAACACCAGCCTTAGCGGTCTGCCCTGTAGCGGCGGTTCACTCTGACCGCAATCCACGGGTGGCGTAGTCGGACATTTAAACATCAAAACCACATAAATAGTTCCGCCACTGGTTTGACCGCCCTGAGCCACGGAACCGGATCGCCGCCACGAAGACTACAACCACCAGCATCCACCAAAAAGGGTCCGGCTCCGGGTGTCCCAAGGCCCAGGGGGTGCGTCAGAACATTTTCATCACCTTTCACAATCACCAATGGGACAAGGCAGGGATGTCCTCTGTCCCCTCTCTTATACATCCTAGTGACGGAGCACCTGCTCTCATCAATTCGCCATAACCCCAATATTAGGTGGATTGAGGTGGGAGGCACCGAGTACAAGTGCTCTCTATTTGCTGATGATGTCCTAGTATATATCACTCAATCACATATATCCATCCATGCTGTTATGGCTGAAATAGATCACTTTGTTACATGGTAAAATTTTAAAATCAATGCAGCGAAGTCTGAGGCCCTCGATGTCTCCCTCCCCAAATCCATATAGGATTCCATCCAGTCCAACTATCCCTTTGCCTGGCCCTCACAGGGTATCAAATACTTAGGAATTCCTATTCATAGAGACCTCTCCCATCTATGTTATCTTAATTTTGGGCCCTTTATTGAACAATTCCATACAGACCACGGTTGGCAAGTTGGAACTGTGAGATTCACTACGTGCACCACTGGTATTTTGTGGAAAAGCACATGTAAGATTCTGCAACAGTCTCTGCTGATACTCCTGCATGCGTGCATCCCTTTCTATGGCAGGAATAATTTCTGCAAATTTACTTTTGTACCGGGGATCTAACAGTGTGGCAACCCAGTAGTCAGGATTATTTCTAATTCTCACAATTCGAGGGTCATGTTGCAGGTAGTGCAGCAAGAAGGCACTCATGTGTGTTGCGCATCCAGGAGCACCAAGTCCCTGTTGTGTTGGTGGCGAGGTAACAATCATGCTTCCTTCCTCTGTCCTCTCCCCCCAACCTCGCACAACAGAAATGTGATCAAGGTCTCCCTCATCTGATGAGTCTTCCATCAGTTCGTCCTCCACTTCTTCCTGGGCTCCTGCACCTTCCTCACTAGTTTGGCTGCTACCATGCGCCCTGGTAAAATCATCTCCCCCACCCTCACATGCCTGCCGCCTTGGTGCTGCCGACCGTCTGGACCTTGCAGATGTTAGCCCTTCCGCATACAACTCCTCCTCCTCTACTTCCTCCACCTCCTCTTGTGCCACCACCTGACTCCGAATTCTGTTTAACATGTGCTCCAGCATGTAAATCACCGGAATAGTCATGCTGATAATGGCATCGTCAGCACTAAACATCTTCGTCGCCATTTCAAAACTGTGCAGAAGGGTGCATAGGTCCCTGATCTGAGACCACTCCTCCAGCGTGATTTGCCCCACCTCTGAATCTCGTTGGCCCAGGCTATACGTCAGAACGTATTGCACCAGGGCTTGTCGGTGCTGCCACAGTCGCTGCAACATGTGCAGAGTTGAATTCCACCGGGTAGGCACATCGCATTTTAGCCGGTGAAGTGGCAGGCCCAACGACTTCTGTAGAGATGTAAGTCGCTGAGCTGCGGGATGCGAACGGCGGAAGTGAGCACACAGCGACCGTGCCCTCTGCAGAAGGCCATCTAGTCTGGGATAGTGGGCTAAAAATTGCTGGACAACCAGGTTCAACACGTGAGCCATACAAGGCACGTGTGTGACATTGCCCCGGCGAAGGGCCGCACCCAGGTTTGCAGCATTGTCGCACACGGCCTTCCCTGGTTTCAGGTCCAGTGGAGACAACCATTCATGAAATTGGTTCTCCAGAGCTGACCACAACTCCTCAGCTGTGTGACTCACATTTCCCAGACATTTCAATGTAAAAACCGCCTGATGACGTTGAGCCCTACTGCCAGCATAGTAAGGAGGTGTGCAGGATCCCTTCTGCGCAGTTAGAAAGCTTGTGGCATGACCAGACAGGCTTTGGGTGCAGGTGGAAGACCGAGAGGAGGTTGAGGAGGCAGAAGCAGTGGAGGAAAAATTACATAAAGAGGATTGACGCACAACTCGTGGGGACGGCAAGACTTGGACAGCAGCCCCTTGTCCTGCTGTCACCATAGTTACCCAGTGCCCAGTCAGCGACATGTAACGCCCCTATCCATGCCTACTCGTCCAAGTGTCTGTGGTGAAATGCACCCTGTCACACACAGAGTTTCTCAAAGAAGCGGTGATGTTGTGTGCGACATGCTGGTGGAGCGCAGGCACACCTTTCTTTGAGAAGTAGTGCCGACTGGGCATCTGGTACTGGGGCACTGCGACGGACATAAGGTCTCGAAAATCCTCTGTGTCCACCAGGCGGAAAGGCAGCATTTCTGTAGCCAAGAGCTTGCAGATGGTGAGATTCAACCTCTTAGCTTTCTCATGGCTAGGAGGAAATGGTCTTTTACTTGTCCACATCTGAGGGACCGAGGGCTGCCTATTGTGCTTAGACGGGGTTGATAAGGGTGTCCCCGGAAAACTGCCGGTCTGTGAGGAAGATGCAGGCGGACATGTTAGGTTGCCTTGATCCAAAGGTGGTGCTATCGATGTCGGACAGCGCTCAAGACCAGCTGGTGTTACCACCTCCAAAGAAAATGATGACCTGCCAATCACGCTGGCTGTTGCGGGTAAAGAGGTGGCAGGTCTGCGCCCCAAAACAGGTGTGACTGCTGTCCCCCCAGTCACAGAGGATGAAGAGGCCGCGGATGCACAAGATATGGCAGACGGTGGTTGGCCCGGCCGGCTAGACCGCATTGTAGCACACTGAGCTTCCCACTGCAACTTATGCTTCATGTCCATGTGCCGGTTCATGCATGAAGTACTCAAACTATGTATTTTTTGGCCTCTACTTAGCTTTTGCTGACAAATGTTACAGATAACACGAGTTGGGTCATCTTTATCGATCTGAAAAAATGCCCAGGCTATGCAAGGCTTAGCACCCATGCGACCTGAAGAGCCACCACGACTTGTGGTGAGAGGCAGAGTTGTGTTTGAGGATGCAGTTGTTGACGTGCTTCCAGTACTACGTCTCTGTCCAGGAAGGCGCAACCTGACCTCGTCGTCACTAGCATCTTCCTCCACCTCCTCTGCTGACCTCATCTCTTGGCTGACTGTGGGTTGACAGTAAGTGGGATCTCCGACCTCATCATCATCACCCTGTGCGTTATCACACCCGTCGTCCTCAGAGCCAACCTGTTCCTGCCCTGACAAAAAACTAAAGTTGTTGCTCCAATCAGGTATTTGAGTCTTATCATCGTCTTCCTCATTGTCTCCACCAACAGGAGTTACAGTTTGGGAATGAGGGTCTACATTATGGTCAGAACCTTCTGCGTCTGGTCCTGGATCCGACTCATAAAGATTCTGGGCATCAGTGCAGATCATTTCCTCGTCTGGATTCACAGAAGCGCTGGAGTCGACCTCTGATTCCCAGGCTATAGTATGAGTAAACAGCTCTGCAGACTCAACCATCTGTTCTACCTCATACTCAGACGGGCAGCTGGAGATTTGGGAGCTGTGAGGAAGCAAGTGCGATTTGGGTGACACCTTTGAGGACTGGAGTATTTGTGATGTTGAAGTTGATGTGGAGGAGAGCCCACTTAAAGGAGCACTTGATATCCGTTGAAGCACCTGCTGTTTTTGTGCCTCATCTGGAATTTGTAGCGATTGGCGTGGCCGTAAGAAAGGGATCTTATCACATTGTCCGCTAAAAGAAGTAGACATTTTAGTTTGGCTGGAAGATGGTCTTTCTTCTGCACCTACCCCACGGACACAACCTTTTTTCCCCTTCCCAACACGCCTATTCCCCTTTCCACCAGCAGCAGGCCTTTTTCCACTCATTTTGGTGGTTAACTAATTCACAACTCTGGAGTTGTTTGCACAAAAAAACAATGGATGGTAACCGAGCAGAGCTGAGTGGCCAAACTGTGGTATTAGGCCAAAACTATTGGCTGGGTTAGATGCAGAAAAAAATTATTTTTAATTTGCAACCTGATGGAGGTCAGTATAGATGGACTAATAGACCAAGTCCCACACACCGCTAGAAGCCCAAATATTTTTTCAGAGCTAGATGCAGAAAATTTTTTTATTCAGTTTGCAACCTGATGGAGGTCAGTATAGATTGACTAATAGACCAAGTCCCACACACTGCTAGAAGCCCAAATATTTTTTCAGAGCTAGATGCAGAAAAAAATTATTTTTAATTTGCAACCTGATGGAGGTCAGTATAGATGGACTAATAGACCAAGTCCCACACACCGCTAGAAGCCCAAATATTTTTTCAGAGCTAGATGCAGAAAATTTTTTTATTCAATTTGCAACCTGATGGAGGTCAGTATAGATGGACTAATAGACCAAGTCCCACACACTGCTAGAAGCCCAAATATTTTTTCAGAGCTAGATGCAGAAAAAAATTATTTTTAATTTGCAACCTGATGGAGGTCAGTATAGATGGACTAATAGACCAAGTCCCACACACTGCTAGAAGCCCAAATATTTTTTCAGAGCTAGATGCAGAAAAAAATTATTTTTAATTTGCAACCTGTTGGAGGTCAGTATAGATGGACTAATAGAACAAGTCCCACACGCTGCTAGAAGCCCAAATATTTTTTCAGAGCTAAATGAAGAAAAAAATTATTTTTAATTTGCAACCTGATGGAGGTCAGTATAGATTGACTAATAGACCAAGTCCCACACACCGCTAGAAGCCCAAATATTTTTTCAGAGCTAGATGCAGAAAATTTTTTTATTCAATTTGCAACCTGATGGAGGTCAGTATAGATGGACTAATAGACCAAGTCCCACACACTGCTAGAAGCCCAAATATTTTTTCAGAGCTAGATGCAGAAAAAAAATATTTTTAATTTGCAACCTGATGGAGGTCAGTATAGATGGACTAATAGACCAAGTCCCACACACTGCTAGAAGCCCAAATATTTTTTCAGAGCTAGATGCAGAAAAAAATTATTTTTAATTTGCAACCTGATGGAGGTCAGTATAGATGGACTAATAGACCAAGTCCCACACACCGCTAGAAGCCCAAATATTTTTTCAGAGCTAGATGCAGAAAATTTTTTTATTCAATTTGCAACCTGATGGAGGTCAGTATAGATGGACTAATAGACCAAGTCCCACACACTGCTAGAAGCCCAAATATTTTTTCAGAGCTAGATGCAGAAAAAAATTATTTTTAATTTGCAACCTGATGGAGGTCAGTATAGATGGACTAATAGACCAAGTCCCACACACTGCTAGAAGCCCAAATATTTTTTCAGAGCTAGATGCAGAAAAAAAATATTTTTAATTTGCAACCTGATGGAGGTCAGTATAGATGGACTAATAGACCAAGTCCCACACACCGCTAGAAGCCCAAATATTTTTTCAGAGCTAGATGCAGAAAATTTTTTTATTCAATTTGCAACCTGATGGAGGTCAGTATAGATGGACTAATAGACCAAGTCCCACACACTGCTAGAAGCCCAAATATTTTTTCAGAGCTAGATGCAGAAAAAAATTATTTTTAATTTGCAACCTGATGGAGGTCAGTATAGATGGACTAATAGACCAAGTCCCACACACTGCTAGAAGCCCAAATATTTTTTCAGAGCTAGATGCAGAAAAAAATTATTTTTAATTTGCAACCTGTTGGAGGTCAGTATAGATGGACTAATAGAACAAGTCCCACACGCTGCTAGAAGCCCAAATATTTTTTCAGAGCTAAATGAAGAAAAAAATTATTTTTAATTTGCAACCTGATGGAGGTCAGTATAGATGGACTAATAGAACAAGTCCCACACGCTGCTAGAAGCCCAAATATTTTTTCAGAGCTAAATGAAGAAAAAAATTATTTTTAATTTGCAACCTGATGGAGGTCAGTATAGATGGACTAATAGACCAAGTCCCACACACTGCTAGAAGCCCAAATATTTTTTCAGAGCTAGATGCAGAAAAAAATTATATTCAGTTTGCAACCTGATGGAGGTCAGTATAGATGGACTAATAGAATGATGCTATGCCCAAAAGATTTTACTTCACTAGGTGCAGTAAAAAAATTGGTATTCTATACACAGGTGGTATATCTTGCAACACAGATAGGCTACTCCACTGACTAACACACTCTGCAATAGGCCAAAAAGGATTAGCTTTGCTAGATTCAGCCAAATGCTGTGAAAAAAACTTGCACAGCACTGGCACAGACCTGCCTGGCAAAAACTGATAGGAACTGATGTAACCTAGTCCTGAAAAGGACTGCAATTACAATTAGTCTTTACTCCCACAATCTATCTATTTAAGAGCACAGACCTGCCTGATAAAAGTCGTAGGAAATGCTGTAACCTAGTCCTTAAAAGGACTGCAATCACAACTATTCCCTACTCCCAAGCTATCTGTATATTTGTGCGAAAATTGGCTTGAAATTAACAAGGTATAGCGCACACAGCAACAGCGGTGCCGTCTAACACGCAGCTGCAGCAGTGAGAAAATGGTGGCGACGGGGAAAATGGCTTGGTCTTATAGGGCAAGGACATGTGACATACACTGCCAATCACACATGCCCTTGCTTGTGTGAAAAAAAGCACTTCGCTCCGTGTGTGCGCTGCTGATAGGCTGACAGATTGCACCTCCCCACTGCAAATGCGGGAAAGAGAAAAAAAAATGGAGATCTTCATTGTTCCTGCAGAGATCCATCCCCTGCCCCTCCCCCCGCCCCGCTGTACACTCAAACTGCGTATTAACATTAATTTTCATCATTACTGAGAAAAAATCCAGTTATGATTTTGGTGCACGAACAGTTATCGAACATAACCTCGAACAGCCGAATTTTTCTCAAATTGTTCGTGTTCGCCGACCGGCTCGAACACCGCCCAAAACAGCTCGAATTTGAGATTGGCGAACAGTTCGAGTAGAACAACGCTCATCTCTAAGGATGACTGGTTGCAATTGAAGGAAACATGAATGCGGCCAAGTACAGAGATTTCCTGGATGAAAATCTCTTCCAGAGTGCTCTGGACCTCAGACTTGGTTGAAGGTTCCCCTTCCAACAAGACGACCCTAAGCACACAGCTAAAATAACAAAGGAGTGGCTTCAGAACAGCTCTGTGACCATTCTTGACTGGCCCAGCCAGAGCCCTGACCTAAACCCAATTGAGCATCTCTGGAGAGACCTGAAAATGGCTGTCCACCAACGTTCACCATCCAACCTGACGGAACTGGAGAGGATCTGAAAGGAAGAATGGCAGAGGATCCCCAAATCCAGGTGTGAAAAACTTGTTGCATCATTCCCAAGAAGACTCATGGCTCTACTAGTTCAAAAGGGGGCTTCTACTCAATACTGAGCAAAGGGTCTGAATACTTATGACCATGTGATATTTCAGTTTTTCTTTTTTAATAAATTTGCAAATATTTCTACATTTCTGCTTTTTTCCAGTCACGATGGGGTGCAGAGTGTACTTTAATGAGAAAAAAAATTATTTTTTTTAGAATTTACCAAATGGCTGCAATGAAACAAAGAGTGAAAAATGTAAAGGGGTCTGAATACTTTCCATACCCACTGTATAGTAGAGACTATCTCAGGTTCAAGTCTCCTAAGGAGACTAACAAATAAAGTTAAAAATAAAAAAAAGTAAAAAAAAAATTAAAATAAAATTAAAAAAACTTGAAAAAGTTTAAATGGCTGCTCTTCCCACCAATGAAAATAAAGAAATAAAAAGAAAAAATAATACCCATATTTTGTATCAACGAGTTCATAAAATTCTGAGCTATCAAAATATTAAATTAATTAACCCGATTGGTAAATGCTGTAAAAAGAAAAAAAACAAAATGCCTAAAATGTGATTTTTTTGGTTACTTCTCTCTCAAAAAATGCAACAAAAAAAGATCAAAATGTTATATATAGCCAAAAATGGTGTAAAAAAGCCATCAGCTCGTCACACAAAAATGAAGCCCTCAATGAGGTCAATCAATGGAAAAACAAAAATCATACGGGTCACAGAAAATGGTGATTCAAACCGCAAATTATTTTTTATATTTACTTTGTGTCGCCACTGTTGTGGCCTTTTTACTATCTTGTATTTAATAAAGCTATACTGGTTTTATGCCTATATAAACTCTGTTTCTCCTGTTATATTCATATTCAATATTGAGTAGGCTTGTGGCCATTAGAAGCTATGTATTTTCTAGTTGTCTTCCCGCCACGACTCTAAAAGATGAAGGCCGTTCTGTGTATATTCATAGAAATATATGTAGCTGTCATACTCAGTTCAGGAAACCCCAATGTCAGTCTGTACATTGCGGTCAGATCTCGGATTGATTTGCATGGACATCTTAATGTGCCCTAAATGTGGACTTTGGCATGGACCTGCTCCAAAAACCAGGTCAAAATCAGATCAAAAACTCTGTGTGAACATACCCTCAATGTAGCAGCTGCTAAACATGTGCTCAACTGCTTCATTCAATATCTATAAGTGCTAAAGAAAACAGGTACACTGGTACCACCAACACATGGGACGGAGCAGAAGGAAGCAAGCTTCTTACTGGGACCATGTGAAGATCTCAATCTCCAGGAACCATTCAGGACAGGGCTTGGCACAGCCTTTTGCAACCAAACAATTGGTGACTGAGGCTGCAGGGCAGAAACTTACTATGAGATGGTGGACAACGAGCAACTGATACCATCTACTAGACAACTGCAACCAATGTAGGACCATGACCTGCAGAAGAGAGGTTGGCTCAGGTCAACAGATCCAGGAAACAATCAGCATTGCTGCTTGTGTGCAGTCCAGTCATGAGGAGCACAGGCTACTGCTTTTGTGGCTGTAGCATCGGCGTCTTTGCCTCCTGCTGGGCAGAGATGCAGTTCCCCTTACTGCCGCGGTCCTGGTCCAGAGTCTTCCTGCTCCCCTGCCACTGCTGTGGCGTGCGCTGCGCGCAGCTTCCCGGGCACTCTGCTTAGGGCGCGCGTGCGCTCCCTCCCACTTAAAGGGGCCATGCGTGCCGTCCTAAAGAGTCCCCGGCCAATGGCTGGAGGACTTCCCCTTTATAAGGCACCTCCTCCAAAATGGAGGTGCCTGTGCAAGGTTGTTGTTTGTGTGCTAATGACTCGCCCCCTGGGCCGTGGGGCACTCGGATCCGGGCAATAGGGAACGATGGGAGTAGTAGTGGCAACCCGGTTCCGTGGCTCAGGGTGGTCAGGCCAGTGGTAGTCCGTTATATTGATTATGTCCGACTACGCCACCCGTGGATTTGCGGTTATTAGGAACCGCCGCTGCATGCAGACCGCTGGGGCTGATGAGATGTGCAGCTATGGTAGTGTGACTCCCCACGGGAAGAGTGCGGCCCCAGGGCAGTATAGTGGATGGTGGGAGTGATGGTAGTGAGAGTCCCAGTGATGATAGTGCTGGAGGTTCAAGGAGCACACAGACAACAGGTTGCAGTCCAGGGTCTTTACTTGAACAGGTAAACTGACCCACAAACAGTCCCAGCTAGGAGGGGACCTGGATGTCTGAGAGCAACGGGGAAATTGGCCCTGGTCAGGGTGAGGGTGTAGGACTACCGTGCTTTCTGCGCTCCTTCTGACTATCTCCTCCTGATAGGATAACAGCCCACGTTTCCGAGCTTCCGTGCTTTCTCGCCTGTATGGCCTGCGACGGGGGTTCCTTTCTGCTCCCAGCCTTGTACGGCTTTACTGGTCCCTTCGGTTGTGGCAGGGCCTCCAGGCTTCTTAGGCCAAGGAATGTACAGTCCCTTGCGGGCTGGTTCTCTGCTGGGGGATGTGGAATCCTTCCAGCCTCAGACACCAAAGTCTGGTAAAATTAAGTCTTTTCTCTGCCAAGACAGGCTCTCTTCGCCTCTTGTCTCTGGCTTGTGGCTCTCCTACTGCCACACTTCCTCTTAGGTGCAATCAACTTTCTGTCCCTGCTCCACTCTGGGACACGTCTCAAAGCTGAGACAGGCAATCCAGTTCTCTCTAACCCTGTCCCCAGTACCAGCTTTTATAGGGGCAGCCTGCTCCCCCTACTGGCCTGAGACAGGAGGCATTGCATGCTAATGTTCCCCTAACCAGAGAACCTCCCCCTTGCTCTCAGACACAGCTTTAATTACACTTGTGGCATCCAGGTAGGGTGACACATTCCCCCCTAGTGAAATTTAGTACTGCGGGACTAAACAATAAACAAAGACAATATGCATAACAATAAAACATTTGTAGCACCCCGAGGACTCGGCTGCTACAGGGGTATTGCACCTCGAACCAGAGGTGTGGTATTCCACTCCCGGGTAAGGATGGAGTGTGGAACAGAGCTCAGATAGCTGCATGCACTACACTCATCCCATTTCCGGGGGACAGAACAACGGTACTCCCACCAGATAGATGTGCAGGTACGACAGCGTCTGTCCCTGGCTGGAGTGGGAGGGGGGGAGGAACATCCCTGTAGTGTAGGAGCAGATAGGGGAGGGACTCTGGGCATAGGAAGGAACCCATTGGGTGCTAGTCACCTGGGCTCGGGTGTCAGAGGGAGTATAAGAGGTGGGCACCATCTTGAGACAGGGTTGTTGTTGAGCCTGAGGAGAAGCTGAGGGAGAGTTCAGCCAGAGAGGGCTGACAGGGAGCTGGGCCCAGCTCCAGGGCCAGGCCTGAAGCACTGAGAAGGAGGCAGAAAGGCCCAGAGACGCAAGGAGAGAGGGAACCCTGAGATCCCACAGGAGAACGAAAAGGGTGAAGGGTTGGCAGAGAAGGGTACCGGATCCCAAACTGGTGGAGGCTAATCATCCTCAGCCAGGAACCGGAGGTCGTGGTCAAGCTTTGGCACGACCCTCACCACATCCACCAGGAAGGCACACCACGCATAGGGCCAGGGAAGCCAGGAAAGGTTTCACCACCAAGAGGCCCGAGGGAGCCAGACATAGGTGGGTCCCTAGTGAGAACGGCCAGTAGGAAGGAAGAGAGGGGAGCTCTGGACCACGCTCTGGAACTACCTGGGAGTTGGCCGAGTCCCTGACCTGGTGGACGCAGCATGACTCGGGTGGTCCTTATTGTGCACAAGCGACCGGATAAAGAACAGTGAGTAAAGCTTTTGAAACTGCACTTCAAGCCTCCGTGTTTCGTGGTCACACCTGCACCTTCAGTACTGGGACACCCGCACCATCACTCCCCTCATCCAATTCACATCTGCTGCCCTGGGGCCATACCCCTCCCGTTGGGGGTTATACCATCTACGCTGCACAACCACATCACCGGCCTCAGCGGTCTGCCCTGCAGCGGCGGCTCCATAGCCGCATTCAACGGGTGGCGTAGTCGAACATTCTAACATCTACTGCTAAATACTGCCACTCAGTTTGACTCCCTGGGCACGGACCGGGTCACCGCCACGAGACTACTACCCCTATCTGATCCGGCTCCGGGTAAGCCCCCGTGCGCGCGATGCCGCACGACTCAGGCCCAGGGGCGCGTCACATTAATAGACAGACGGCGCACAAATTGAGTTCTTTAGGTCACAGTGTGGCCTGTGACCGGGTGTCCATATCACCAAAACAACGAGAGCCTTAACCAGGTGGGGGGCCTGTCCTACCCCAAGTCCTTCACAGTCTTAGTTCATTCCTGGGTTAGGCTCAGAATGCAGTCCATACAAGGTCCCGGTTATAAAAGTCCATAACCTGTGAGTCCTTACGGTTGCTGCAAGAGACTGAAACACACCATCAATAAACATGCAGGTAACTTTGGCAAACAATTCAACATTTGGCAACAAGGTTATTTACAATTTAGTACACTCTATATTCTCCAGCGAGCGGGTATCTGTCCCTTTGTGCTCCTGGTTGACCTCCTTAACCCACTGTCTGGTGGTGGACCAACCTGGCTTTCCCCACTAGCGTTAGGGGTACAGCTACCAGCTGGGTGTACAGGTAGGGCAGGCAGCTGTCTACGGGTTCTTTGGCTTACCGCAGGCATGGCAGGCTCACTGTCAGCAGAGGGTTGACTCTCCTGGGCTGCTGGAACAGGCTCTTCTGCCTCTGGAACTGCTTGCTCCTCTTCACCTTCCGGCTCTGGTGTTGGTTGTTGCTGGGCCGGTTGCAGGAAATGCAGGACAGGTACCACTATGGCATCATTTATGCGAGTCCAGGACTGAGGGAACTCTCCGAGAACGGTGCTGATCATTTCTTCCTTGTCCTCTGCGGGTTCAAGGTCACTCTGATCCTCTTCTGCACTACAGAGTTGCTCGGGGCACCTTTTGAGGTGGTCTCTGGAGACGACACTAGTGGTTTCTCCTCCGTCCTTGGTGATTACGCACACCTTTGGGTTGTCGTGGTCAGACTGCAGTACGGTGTAGGGTTCCCTTTCCCACTGGTCGTCCAACTTATGTAGCCTTCTCTTCCGCTTTAGGACTTGCTCACCAGGTTCTAGGGGACCAGCAGGGGCGTGTTGGTTGAAGAGTTTTTCTTGCCTCTCTCACCTGGGCTAGGCTCCTCTCCACACTCTCCTGTACCTTCTTGTACTGCAGTTGCCTTTCCGTATCCCAGTCCGCATCCGGGGAGGTGTCCTCAGGTATTAGGACTCCCATCTCCAGGTCTACGGGCAGCTTACCTGGTCTAGCTCGCATCAGATAAGCCGGGGTGCAGTTTGTAGCGTTCACTGGGATGTTGTTGTACATGTCTACCAGGTCCGGCAATTTTTCTGGCCACAGGCTGCGTTCCTCCAGGGGCAACGTCTTCAGGAGATCAATGACTATATTGTTCATCTTCTCACACATCCCGTTGGTTTGGGGGTGGTAAGGCGTTGTCCGTATTTTCTTACAGCCATAGAGGTTGCAGAACTCCTGGAAGATTTCAGCCTCGAACGCTGAACCCTGGTCTGTCAGGACCTGTTCCGGATACCCGTGTGGACGGCAGAAATATTGCTGGAAGGCTCTGGCCGCTGTTTGGGCTGTCAAGTCCTTTACCGGGACCACCACTAGAAAACAGGAATAGTGGTCCACGATTGTCAGGGCATAGATGTATCCAGACCGGCTTGGAGCCAATTTGACATGGTCCAGAGCTACCAGCTCAAGAGGCTGCGTGGTGACGATGGGCCTCAAGGGTGTCTTCTGGCTGGTACGGTCCTTCCTCCTTAGGTGACAAGGGCCACAGTCTCTGCACCATTTTTCCACAGCTCCTCTCATGCCGACCCAAAAGAACCTTCCTCTTAGTAGGAACTCCAGTTTCTTCCAACCGAAGTGCCCCGCTCTGTCATGGTAAGCCCCCAGGACCATAGCTGCATCTCGCCTTGGGACCACGACTTGCCAGGTCAGCTCGTGCGTCCGGTGGTTAACAATCCTTCTGCACAACTTGCCTTCGTAGAGGAACAGCTTGCTCTTCTCCTTCCATAGCTGCTTGGCTTCCTCTGGGGCATCTGGATCTAGGCGGGCGTCTTCCCGGGTCAGCAGATCTTTCACCAGGCGGACTGCAGGGTCACTATCTTGGGTTTCAGCCCAGCTGTGGTGAGGTAGGGGATTCATCATCACAGTTGTTAGATCCTCCTCCTTCACGCGGTGAGAGTGTTGAGCGGCTCCATACCGGTGAAACGCGGGGAGTTCTACCTCTTCCAGCTCTTCTGGGTCTTCGTCACCTTCAGGTAAGTGAGGCATTCTTGATAGGGCGTCCGCGTTGGCATTGGTTTTGCCTGCCCGGTACTTGATCACGAAGTCATAGTTGGAGAGACGGGCCATCCACCGCTGTTCCAGGGCACCCAGTCTTGCATTGTCCAGGTGTGTCAACGGGTTGTTGTCCGTGTACACGGTGAACTTTGCGGAGGCCAGGTAATGCTTGAAGCGTTCCGTCACGGCCCACATCACCGCCAAGAATTCTAGCTTGAAGGAGCTGTAATTCTCCGGGTTCCTCTCGGTGGGCCTCAGCTTCCGGCTGGCGTTTGCGATCACCCGTTCTCTGCCCTGTTGGTTTTGGGACAGTACGGCTCCCAGTCCCACATTACTGGCATCTGTGTGGAGAATGAAAGGCTGGCCATAATCAGGGTAGGCCAGGATCTCATCCCCCGTGAGGGCCAACGTTAGCTGGCGGAAGGACTCCTCTTCCGGTTTATCCCACTTGAAGGGTGGCTTTTGACTTCTGGACTTGGACTGTCCGATCAGGAGGTCCTGCATAGGAGCTGCCATCTTAGTGAACCCGGGGATGAACCTTCGGTAGTAGCCTACCAACCTGAGAAACTGTCTCACCTCTTTGATGTTCGAGGGGCTTGGCCAGCTCTTGATTGCGGTGACCTTGTCAGGGTCGGGGGCCACTCCTTCCGCGCTTACCACGTGCCCTAAGTACTGGACCTTTGGTTTCAGCAGGTGACACTTCGATGGTTTTACCTTCAGGCCATAGCCTGCCAGGGCTTCGAACACCTCGGCCAGGTGCTTTAGGTGGTCCTCGTAGGTCTTCGAATAGACGATCACGTCGTCCAGGTAAAGGAGGACCGTCTCGAAGTTTCGGTGCCCTAGACAGCATTCCATCAGCCGCTGGAAGGTCCCTGGTGCGTTGCAGAGCCCGAAAGGCATACAGTTGAATTCGCTCAGTCCCATCGGGGTGGTGAAGGCGGTCTTCTCCTTGTCAGCCTCTGCCACAGGAACCTGCCAGTACCCGCTAGTAAGGTCCAAAGTAGAAAAGAAGTTAGCAGATTTTAGTGCGGCTAAAGACTCTTCTATTCTAGGCAGCGGATATGCGTCTTTGTGGGTGATACGGTTGATTTGTCTATAGTCCACGCACATTCTCATGGTGCCGTCTTTCTTTTTCACCAGGACCAAGGGGGCTGCCCAGGGGCTACAGCTATCTCTAATGACCCCAGCTTCTTTCATTTCCCGCAGCATACCCTTGGCGTTCTGATAATGTGCAGGGGGTACAGGTCTGTGCCTCTCTTTTATTGGTGGGTGGCTCCCTGTGGGGATGTGGTGTTCTATCCCTTTTACTCTGCCGAAGTCTAGCGGGTGCTTACTAAAGACTCTCTCGTACTCCCGTACCACCCGGTAGACTCCTTGTTTTTGGTGCAGGGGAGTGGAGTCAGCACCCACGTGGAGTTTCTGGCACCAGTCCTCCTTTTGTTTCTGGGAGCCATTACCTTCCGCCTGTGGAGATGGAGGCAAGGGTTCCACGGCCCTGATAGCTTGGTGTTCGACGACAAACAGTTTGGCGAGTGTAGCGTACCTGGGTAAGTGTACTTCCCTCTCCCCAATGTTGAGGATGCGGACGGGCACCCTCCCATGACGGACATCAACCACCCCCCGGGCTGTCAAAATGGTGGGCCTGCTGTCTGAGTACACGGGTTCTACCATGGCTTGGTAGTCTCTACCTCTCAACCCGATTGCAGTCCGACACCAGATCATCATTTCACTTTTGGGAGGCATGGAAATGGGGAATGGATCACTGAGTCTTACGCTACCGATCTCACCACCAGACAGTTCTACCTGCTGCCGTCTCATCAGGGCTTTTATCTCCTTGTTGAGGACTCTCTGTTGGCTGGAACTAGCATTCACCGCCACCTGTTGTAGAATTACAATTACTTCTGAAAGACAATTTTCAATTATGTTAGTACCCACAGTTATTTTAGGGAGACTTTCATGACGGTCAATGTCCACAATAATCACTCCCTGTGCCGGCAGTTCAACTTTACCAATTTTAATGGTCATCTCCTTGAACCCCATCTGCGGCACGGGTAAGCCATTACTGGCGATGATGCTCAAGTTACTGTCTGGATACCGTGTGATATCAGCATCAGTCCAATACTGCTTAAAAAGTACATAAGGGATTGTGGTTACTTGCGACCCAGTATCCAGCAAGGCGCTCATGGGGATACCGTCCAGCACCACGGGTAAAACCGGGCGCCCCCCAACGTACTTATCACGCCAATTATAAGGGCCTGGTGATCTTATGCCTGGGGGTCGGCCCTCTGCCCCAGGTTGGACCCGTTTAAATTACAGTACCTGGAAATGTGTCCGGGCTGGTTGCATCGACGGCAAATGGGCTGTCCATCCTCTGCGTAGCGGTCTGTGGGCCTCCCTCGGAACGACGGGATCCTCCTCTGTCGACGCCACGGGACATCCTCCGGACTTGAAGCCAGCTCGATGGGTCTTGACGGGTCCACTTGCAACGCCTGGACGGTCCTGGTCAACGCCGCGACGCTCCTGGTCAGCTCCTGGACTTGGTGGTGCAGGCCTTTCGACGGGGGTTGGTTCAGGGCCTGTGCATCAGCTTCCACGGAGTCCATAGAGGAGGGCGCCGCCTCCTGGTGGTAGGTGATAGCAGGGCGCCGGGGGTTTGTAGCGCCACTGGTTGCAGATTCACGGAGCACCCTTATGGCCCTGTCCTTAAATTGAGCAAACGTTAGGTCGGGATTCTGGAAGAACATGAGGCGCAGCTGGGCCCTGTGGGCGCTGGACAGCAGACCCTCTATGAATTGTTCTGTTAGCAGCTTATCGGTTTCCTGCACACTGCCAGGGTCAGTTTGTTGAATAGCCCTCAAGGCTTCCTGTAAATTTAAGGCATAGTCTGTGATGCTGTCCTGTGCCCGCTGCTTACATCCATAGAACCTCATTTTAATCTCAGCGGAGGTACGTGTATCAAAGGTACCCCGCAGCCGGGCCAGAATACCCTTCACAGTCCCTTTCTCCTCAGTGGGCCATGATTTTACCTCCCTTTGGGCTGCGCCAGTTAACTGCCCTGTCAATATGCTGACCTTCTGTTCCTCTGTCAGGGGGTAAACTTGGAACAAACTATACAGTCTTTCCTTGAAGTCAGTTAGGTCATGGGGCTCCCCTGAGTATTTGGGCAGCCAGGCCGCTCCAGGGATGTAGGGCAAGGAAAAGGGCATCACCGCTGCTGCAGCTGCGTTGGTGGTAGTGGGCGCCTCTGTGTCCGACATCTTCCTCCCCCCCCTAGTGAAGTGTGGCCTACCTTCCGACGATCCTCTTCTGTAGGCCGCGGCTCCACTGCTGCTCTGGACGAGGACCTGGCGTCGCACTCCGATGACGTCAGCGTCGCTCCCTCTCCCTTCCAGGACCTTGCGCAGCGTCGGTGCGTGGGGCGGAGCTTCAGATCTCGCGCGGTTTTGACGTCCACGCCCCTCTTCTTCCTGCGCGGCGTCCTGAAGATGGCGTCCGATGGCGGGAAGCAGCTGCGGATGGCGGGAAGGCAGAAGACGGCGGGAAACGGTCCAAGATGGCGTCTGATGGCGGGAATCGGCTCCGGATGGCGGGAAACGACTCCGGACGGCGGGAAACTTCTCCACAGGTAAGTTTACAACAGTCTTTTTCAGGCACGCAGTACCCGGTGGTTGCGGGCACGAGATCCTGCCGACTACGCCAAAGCTGACTCGCCCCCTGGGCCGTGGGGCACTCGGATCCGGGCAATAGGGAACGATGGGAGTAGTAGTGGCAACCCGGTTCTGTGGCTCAGGGTGGTCAGGCCAGTGGTAGTCCGTTATATTGATTATGTCCGACTACGCCACCCGTGGATTTGCGGTTATTAGGAACCGCCGCTGCATGCAGACCGCTGGGGCTGATGAGATGTGCAGCTATGGTAGTGTGACTCCCCACGGGAAGAGTGCGGCCCCAGGGCAGTATAGTGGATGGTGGGAGTGATGGTAGTGAGAGTCCCAGTGATGATAGTGTTGGAGGAGCAAGGAGCACACAGACAACAGGTTGCAGTCCAGGGTCTTTACTTGAACAGGTAAACTGACCCACAAACAGTCCCAGCTAGGAGGGGACCTGGATGTCTGAGAGCAACGGGGAAATTGGCCCTGGTCAGGGTGAGGGTGTAGGCCTACCGTGCTTTCTGCGCTCCTTCTGACTATCTCCTCCTGATAGGATAACAGCCCACGTTTCCGAGCTTCCGTGCTTTCTCGCCTGTATGGCCTGCGACGTGGGTTCCTTTCTGCTCCCAGCCTTGTACGGCTTTACTGGTCCCTTCGGTTGTGGCAGGGCCTCCAGGCTTCTTAGGCCAAGGAATGTACAGTCCCTTGCGGACTGGTTATCTGCTGGAGAATGTGGAATCCTTCCAGCCTCAGACACCAAAGTCTGGTAAAATTAAGTCTTTTCTCTGCCAAGACAGGCTCACTGCGCCTCTTGTCTCTGGCTTGTGGCTCTCCTCCTGCCACACTTCCTCTTAGGTGCAATCAACTTTCTGTCCCTGCTCCACTCTGGGACAAGTCTCAAAGCTGAGACAGGCTTTCCAGTTCTCCCTAACCCTGCCCCCAGCACCAGCTTTTATAGGGGCAGCCTGCTCCCCCTACTGGCCTGAGACAGGAGGCATTGCATGCTAATGTTCCCCTAACCAGAGAACCTCCCCCTTGCTCTCAGACACAGCTTTAATTACACTTGTGGCATCCAGGTAGGGTGACACACTAACACTTTCCTCAACCCTCATGTCCCGCTGCCTGTAAATCGTACCCGCCAGTCTGTCTGTCTGTCAGTCCAGCCCGCCAATCTGTCTAACAGTTCTGCCGGCCAGTCTGTCTACAGCCGTGCCTGCCAGCCTGCCTACCTGGAGCACCTGCTTAGTTATGCCTCTCTGGCCCCTCCTTGCACCAAAGCATGGAGGTTCCACCACCCAGACCCGTAACAGTTTGCACAGGCCATGGAACCCGGTGGGTCCCAGGTTCCTTCGCTCTCTGACCAGTATCAGGAGGTCTCTCACCAGAGATCAGATCACACATTCTTGATTGAAAGAAATAAAGGGAAAATAATCTAACATCTAACGCAAAATAACCCTTTTACATAAAAGATAATCTTTAATAATCACAGCATGACACATATAACATGAAAAAGGTGCCCATAAAAAAGTGACTTAGTGCATGTAGTAATATTGATACTAACCCTATGCGGTTCCTTCCCCCAAACCCCCACCAGTGGCGATAGACACGATTTTTTGCCACTGGATATACAAAATCTTAGTATGAGGTTTAAACACAGGCAAAAACTTTAAATGCATAAATCACTTATTTAAAAACAGCAGGAAAATGCAGTTGGGGGATCAATATCCAATGCTAATAGGTCCTACTAATTTTATCCTCCATGCCAACACAGATTAACATATCAGAGGTGCAGCCCACAAGATAAGCTAAGACACTATTCACACATCCCATTTTAGATGCAGAAACCCTGTGGTTCCCTATCCTGATGGAACCACAGTTGTTTAGAATGGCAGACGGATATCAGTGTCATGTCTGCCATAACATCATAGTTAGTGTTGAGCCACCCCCGTAGTGTTCGAGTTCGGTTCGGTTCGTCGAACACCCTTGTGTTCGCCGAACTGTTCGTCGAACTGTTCGTCGAACACCTTCGAACACCGTTAAAACCAATGGCAGGCAAACAAAAACACATAGAAACACATAGAAAACACCTTCAAAGGTGTCCAAAAGCTGACAAACTGCTCAGAAGACACAACTAACACATGGAAAAGTGACAAGTACATATAGTCATGCGAAAAGAAAAGAGGTGGAGGAGTAAAAGGAGGGGGAGACACAGATATAGGCATGTCATGCCCTTCTAAAATCCAAAAAGTGAGAAGCCGAGACGGCCAGTCCGCTCCTGCCTGTGCCACCTCCGTGTCGCCGGGTTTGTGCCAGAGCCGCGGTGAACCCTGACGGCCAGCCCCCCTCTCCCAATACTGGTGCCTGTCCGCTGGTGGGTCGAGAGAGCCCCCCTGTGGTGGAGGCAGCTCTAAGCTTTTTAATTTAAATTGTCCCTCTAATTTGAATGAATACACTTTAAATCCATTTACAAGGATCTATTGGAGGGCAAGTATCATGCCAGCAGCCGCGTAATTCCAGCTCCAGTAGCGTCCACTAAAGCTGCTGCAGTTAAAAAGCTTTTATAAGGATCGAGCTCGGCTGTCCACCGCAAGGCATCCTAGTGCCAGTCCCAGCCCCTATGCCTTGGGGTGCCTCCTGATGCTCTTCACTAAGTATCCCGTGGTCCCGAAGCATTTCCTTTGAAAAAATTAAGTGTCCAAACTACAGGTGGTGTAGCTTGCTTAACAGCCGGGATAATCCGCTGACTAGCAGACACTGCTACTAGGCACAAAGTATTTCCTGGGCTAGATGCAGTTAAAAATTTGTAAGTAGATACTCTCGTTGGATGCTGAGAAAGCATTCCATAGAGTCTCCTGGCACGCCATATATGATTCTCTTAAAAAGCTTGGGGTAGGGGTCTAGGGGACCCTTTTATAGCCAAAATCACGGCCCTGTATCACAATACGTCACCTAGGCTGAAGATAAATGGAACTGTAGCACCGAGGGCTCGGTTGCTACAGATGTATTGCACCTCACCCAGAGGTGTGATATCTCACTCTCAGATAAGGATGGAGTGTGGATCAGGACCCGACACCTGCATGCATTACACCACATTGCCGTGGGGCAGGGCGACCAATATGCCCCTGAGATGGGCACGACAGTCCCTGTCCCTGGCTGGAGTGGGGGGAGGGAACACTGAGGAAGGGGAACCCTGCAGTGCAGGAGCAGGGAGGAAGCAGTTCCTGGGTGCATTGAGAAGGGAGTATAAAAGGTGGGCACCATCTTAGTTCAGTGCAGAGAAGTCTGAGCAGAAGTGGCAGGGAGCAGGGGCTCTGCATGAGCTCTGCTCCGGAGGCGGGCCTAGTAACAGAGGCCCAGGCCTGCAAGAGGGAGAAGGAAGGAAGAGGAGCGGAGAAGGCTCCAGAAACGAGGAATGAAGGGATCCCAGGGGTGAGGACGGGCGAGTCGCCACCGCACGCCCGAATCCACCTGCGTGGAGGGGTCAGGCCAAAGGGGGAGACCGGTCCCCGAACTAGTGGAGGCAGGAAACGACCCTCAGCTAGAAACCGGAGGCTCTGACATTTTATGTGGCGCAGCCCCTTGCTCCACCCGCTAGGAAGGCACCACATAGGGTCAGGGAAACTGGCGCCAAGTTTACCAAGAGGAGGCCCGAGGCAGCCGGACAGAAGTGTTGGTAAGAAAGGCCAGACAAAGGACACACAAAGGGGGTCCTGTGAAGCGCTCCAAAGTTATCTGGGAGTTGTCTGAGCCCCTCACCTGGTGAGCACAGTACGACGTGGGCAGCCGTTACCTGCAGACGTGGTCTGGATAATAAGAACTGTGAGTAAAGGCCCTGAACTGCATCACTGACTCCGTGTCGTTACTGCTGCTGCCCTGCACCATCACCCCCATCCTCCGCATACACTGCCCTGAGGCTATACTCCTCCCGTGGGGAGTTATGCTACGCTCTGCTGCACCCACAACACCAGCCTCAGTGGTCTGCCCTGTAGCGGCGGTTCACTCTGACCGCAATCCACGGGTGGCGTAGTCGGACATTTAAACATCAAAACCACATAAATAGTTCCGCCACTGGTTTGACCGCCCTGAGCCACGGAACCGGATCGCCGCCACGAAGACTACAACCACCAGCATCCACCAAAAAGGGTCCGGCTCCGGGTGTCCCAAGGCACAGGGGGTGCGTCAGAACATTTTCATCACCTTTCACAATCACCAATGGGACAAGGCAGGGATGTCCTCTGTCCCCTCTCTTATACATCCTAGTGACGGAGCACCTGCTCTCATCAATTCGCCATAACCCCAATATTAGGTGGATTGAGGTGGGAGGCACCGAGTACAAGTGCTCTCTATTTGCTGATGATGTCCTAGTATATATCACTCAATCACATATATCCATCCCTGCTGTTATGGCTGAAATAGATCACTTTGTTACATGGTAAAATTTTAAAATCAATGCAGCGAAGTCTGAGGCCCTCGATGTCTCCCTCCCCAAATCCATATAGGATTCCATCCAGTCCAACTATCCCTTTGCCTGGCCCTCACAGGGTATCAAATACTTAGGAATTCCTATTCATAGAGACCTCTCCCATCTATGTTATCTTAATTTTGGGCCCTTTATTGAACAATTCCATACAGACCACGGTTGGCAAGTTGGAACTGTGAGATTCACTACGTGCACCACTGGTATTTTGTGGAAAAGCACATGTAAGATTCTGCAACAGTCTCTGCTGATACTCCTGCATGCGTGCATCCCTTTCTATGGCAGGAATAATTTCTGCAAATTTACTTTTGTACCGGGGATCTAACAGTGTGGCAACCCAGTAGTCAGGATTATTTCTAATTCTCACAATTCGAGGGTCATGTTGCAGGTAGTGCAGCAAGAAGGCACTCATGTGTGTTGCGCATCCAGGAGCACCAAGTCCCTGTTGTGTTGGTGGCGAGGTAACAATCATGCTTCCTTCCTCTGTCCTCTCCCCCCAACCTCGCACAACAGAAATGTGATCAAGGTCTCCCTCATCTGATCAGTCTTCCATCAGTTCGTCCTCCACTTCTTCCTGGGCTCCTGCACCTTCCTCACTAGTTTGGCTGCTACCATGCGCCCTGGTAAAATCATCTCCCCCACCCTCACATGCCTGCCGCCCTGGTGCTGCCGACCGTCTGGACCTTGCAGATGTTAGCCCTTCCGCATACAACTCCTCCTCCTCTACTTCCTCCACCTCCTCTTGTGCCACCACCTGACTCCGAATTCTGTTTAACATGTGCTCCAGCATGTAAATCACCGGAATAGTCATGCTGATAATGGCATCGTCAGCACTAAACATCTTCGTCGCCATTTCAAAACTGTGCAGAAGGGTGCATAGGTCCCTGATCTGAGACCACTCCTCCAGCGTGATTTGCCCCACCTCTGAATCTCGTTGGCCCAGGCTATACGTCAGAACGTATTGCACCAGGGCTTGTCGGTGCTGCCACAGTCGCTGCAACATGTGCAGAGTTGAATTCCACCGGGTAGGCACATCGCATTTTAGCCGGTGAAGTGGCAGGCCCAACGACTTCTGTAGAGATGTAAGTCGCTGAGCTGCGGGATGCGAACGGCGGAAGTGAGCACACAGCGACCGTGCCCTCTGCAGAAGGCCATCTAGTCTGGGATAGTGGGCTAAAAATTGCTGGACAACCAGGTTCAACACGTGAGCCATACAAGGCACGTGTGTGACATTGCCCCGGCGAAGGGCCGCACCCAGGTTTGCAGCATTGTCGCACACGGCCTTCCCTGGTTTCAGGTCCAGTGGAGACAACCATTCATGAAATTGGTTCTCCAGAGCTGACCACAACTCCTCAGCTGTGTGACTCACATTTCCCAGACATTTCAATGTAAAAACCGCCTGATGACGTTGAGCCCTACTGCCAGCATAGTAAGGAGGTGTGCAGGATCCCTTCTGCGCAGTTAGAAAGCTTGTGGCATGACCAGACAGGCTTTGGGTGCAGGTGGAAGACCGAGAGGAGGTTGAGGAGGCAGAAGCAGTGGAGGAAAAATGACATAAAGAGGATTGACGCACAACTCGTGGGGACGGCAAGACTTGGACAGCAGCCCCTTGTCCTGCTGTCACCATAGTTACCCAGTGCCCAGTCAGCGACATGTAACGCCCCTGTCCATGCCTACTCGTCCAAGTGTCTGTGGTGAAATGCACCCTGTCACACACAGAGTTTCTCAAAGAAGCGGTGATGTTGTGTGCGACATGCTGGTGGAGCGCAGGCACACCTTTCTTTGAGAAGTAGTGCCGACTGGGCATCTGGTACTGGGGCACTGCGACGGACATAAGGTCTCGAAAATCCTCTGTGTCCACCAGGCGGAAAGGCAGCATTTCTGTAGCCAAGAGCTTGCAGATGGTGAAATTCAACCTCTTAGCTTTCTCATGGCTAAGAGGAAATGGTCTTTTACTTGTCCACATCTGAGGGACCGAGGGCTGGCTATTGTGCTTAGACGGGGTTGATAAGGGTGTGACGCGCCCCTGGGCCTGTGTCGCGCTGCATTGCGCACGCGGGAGCTTACCCGGAGCCGGATCTCTTGAGGGTTGTAGTCTCGTGGCGGTGACCCGGTCCGTGCCCAGGGAGTCAAACTGAGCGGCGATGTACTAGCAGTAGATGGTTGGTGACTACGCCACCCGTTGAATGCAGCTATGGAGCTGCCGCTGCAGGGCAGACCGCTCAGGCCGGTGGAAGGATGGTGCAGCGTGGATGGTATAACCCCCAACGGGAGGGGTATGGCCTCAGGGCAGCCGACGTGGATAATGGGGGTAGCAGGAACCACTCAGAGACGGTGCGGTGTAGTTCAGTTTCTTTACTGGTGACAAAGAAAGACCCTCCCGGAGTACTTGCTAGTGATAGGGGCCTGGTCAGTCCTTGAGCAGATGGGATTTCCCCTGGCCAGGCGGAGTTGTAGGCCTTCCCAACTAACTGTACTCTTCTGGCTACCTTGCTAGAGGCTGGAATAAGTAGCCCACGTCCCTGAGTGTACCGTGTGGTGCTCACCCGTATGGCCGGTGACTCGGGGCCTTCTAATGGCTTCCGCTCCACGATGGCGGTGCTGGTCCCACGCGTGTGACCGTGCCTTCGGGCTTCTGGGCCAGAGGACCTGAAATCCTCTGCCGGACGGTTTCTGCTGCTGGGTAGGAGTTAGTCCCCACAGCCTCGGACTCCGGGTCCGGTTAGAAATCTTTTCAGTCAGGGCGAGCTCTGCAGCTGCCAGCCCCTGACTCGTTGTAACACTGCTCCCCACAGAGCTCCTGATGTTTCTTGCTATGCTGCTTCTCTTCTCTACTCTTGTTCTGTCTTCTTTCTCCTCACTCTGCCTCAGCCCCGGGTTTATATAGGGGAAGTCCTTCCCCTCCCAAGACTGGGCAGGAGGTGTGGCATGCACAGGATCCCTGACCAAAGGACCTCCCACCTGCTCTCAGACGTAATATCTCTATCACTGTGGCAACCAGACCCCTGGGGTGTCACATTCCCCCCTAGTGAAATTTAGTACTCCGGGACTAAACATTTTTTTTTTTTTTTTTGAAAAACATAACAAGGTATAACAATAACAATACAATAAGAAAAACACATAAGATGGTTACGGCGTGTCCGCAACCGGGTGCAGTTTTGAAAAGCAAGGTGTCCATTTCACCAAAACAGGGAGACGTAACCAGGTAGGGGCCTGTCCTGCCCCGAGTCCTTAACAGTCTTTAGTCCATCCTGGGTTACGCTCCAACTATGTACAAGGATTCCCGGTAAATCCACCAAGGACTCCTAAAAAGAACTAGAAACACAAAATTATACACAAGCAACAATACACAGATAAACATAAATAAAACAATTTATACACTTCAAATCCTCCAGCGTGCGGGTAACTGGCCTCTAGTGGCCCTAGTGGACCTACGGAGCTGACTGTCTGGCCCTGAACTACAGGGTGTAGGAGCTGTCAAGGGTAAACTGGGCAGCTGTCTACCGGCTCTTTGTCTCACTAGGGGTACGGCAGGCTCACTATAAGCAGAGGGTTGATCCTCCTGTTCTGCTTGTGTGGAGTCTTCTGCCTCCTGGACCGGCTGTTCTTCCAGCTCTACCTGTTGCTCCGTAGGTGCTTGGGATGCTGGTTGGAGGAAGGTGAGTACGGGTACCACAACTGCACCATTGACTTGAGTCCAAGACCGAGGAAAGTCCCCGAGCACAGTACTAATCATATCTTCCCTTTCCTCTACGGGTCGATGGTCTTCTTGTTCCTCTTCAGGGTTCCTCAGTTGTTCGGGACACTTCTTCAGGTGGTCCCGGGATACAATGGCGGTGGTTTCCCCTCCGTCTTTACTGATGGTACAAACCTTCGGGTTCTCGTCGCTTGAGGGCAGTACGGTGTACGGGTCCTTCTCCCACTGGTCATCCAACTTGTGGAGCCGTCTCTTCCTCTTCAAGACCTGCTCTCCGGGTACCAGGGGAACAGCGGGAGCATACTGGTTGTAAGTTTTCTCTTGTCTTTCCCTAGCCTGACAGAGACTTCGCTCCACGCTCTCCTGTACTCTCCGGTACTGCTGCTGCCTCTCTGTGTCCCAGTCTGTTTCTGGTGAAGTGTCCTCGGGTGTCAGGACTCCCATTTCCAGGTCAACAGGTAACTTACCAGGTCTTGCCCTTATTAGGTAAGCCGGGGTACAGTTGGTGGAACCTACCGGGATGTGGTTGTATAGGTCCACCAGATCGGGCAACTTCTCAGGCCACAGACTGCGTTCTTCCAGGGGCAACGTTTTTAGAAGATCCATTACCACCTGGTTCATTTTCTCACAAAGTCCATTAGTTTGCGGATGGTAGGGTGTCGTCCTTATCTTCCGGCAGCCATACAGATTGCAGAATTCCTGGAAGACCTCCGCTTCAAAGGCAGGTCCCTGGTCCGTCAGCACTTGATCCGGGTACCCGTGTGGACGGCAAAAGTGCTGCTGGAAGGCTCTAGCTGCTGTTTGAGCCGTTAAGTCCTTGACGGGGACGACAACCAGAAACCGGGAGTAATGATCCATGATGGTTAACGCGTAGACGTAGCCACTTCTGCTTGGGGTCAGTTTTACATGATCCAAGGCTACCAGTTCCAACGGTTGCCGGGTGACGATGGACTGCAGGGGAGTCTTCTGGCTGGCACGGTCCTTCCTTCTCAGGTTGCACGGGCCACAGTCTCTGCACCACTTCTCAATGGTTCCCCTCATGCCTACCCAGTGGAACCGCTCGCGCAGCAGGAACTCCAGCTTCTTCCACCCGAAGTGCCCAGCTCCGTCGTGGTATGCCTCCATCACCATGGCTGCGTCCCTCCGTGGCACCACTACTTGCCAGAGTAATTCATGCGTCCGGGAGTTAACCATTCTGCGGCACAACTTCCCTTTGTAAAGGAACAGTCGACTCTTCTCTGCCCATAGTTGTTTGGCTTCCTCCGGAGCGTCTGGTTCAAGGCGAGCCTCCGGCCGAGTCAGCATCTCCTTCACCAGTCGGACGGCAGGGTCGCTGTCTTGCGTTTCCGCCCAGTTGTAGTGGGGTAAGGGGTTCAACGTAGCAGTCTGTTTACTCCTTACCTGGTGGGAATACTGAATAGTCCCATGACGGTGGAACGCAGGGAGTTCAACTTCTTCCAGTCCCTCCGGATCTTCTCCTCCGTCCGGCAGGTTGGGCATCCTGGACAGGGCGTCCGCGTTGGTATTGGAGCGTCCTGCCCGGTATTTGATTGTGAACTCGTAGTTGGACAGACGGGCCATCCACCTCTGCTCCAGGGCACCGAGTCTTGCCGTGTCCAGGTGTGTCAACGGGTTGTTATCCGTGTACACGGTGAACCGGGAAGAAGCGAGGTAATGCTTAAAGCGCTCGGTGACTGCCCATACTACGGCCAGGAACTCTAGCTTAAATGAGCTGTAATTCTCGGGGTTCCTTTCGGTGGGTCGCAGTTTTCGGCTGGCGTAGGCGATTACTCGTTCCTTCCCCTGCTGGATCTGGGACAGTACGGCTCCTAGCCCGATGTTACTGGCGTCGGTGTAGAGGATAAAGGGCTGGCTATAATCCGGGTACGCCAGGATTTCGTCCCCCGTGAGGGCCATCTTCAGCTGGCGGAAGGACTCTTCTTCCAGCTCCTCCCATTTGAAGGGCGGCTTCTGGTTCTTGGCCTTCCGGGACTGGCCTATCAGGAGGTCCTGCATAGGTGCTGCCTTTTTGGTGAAACCGGGAATAAACCTTCGGTAGTAGCCTACCAACCCGAGGAACTGCCGCACTTCTTTTACGCTGGAGGGGCTTGGCCATCCCTTAATTGCGGTGATCTTATCGGGGTCGGGAGCCACTCCGTCAGCGCTCACCACGTGTCCCAGGTACTGCACCTTTGGTTTCAGGAGGTGACACTTGGAGGGTTTCACCTTTAGGCCGTAACTCGCCAGAGCTTCGAACACCTCCGCCAGATGTTTCAGGTGGTCCTCATAAGTTTTGGAGTATACGATGACATCGTCCAGGTACAACAGGACCGTCTCGAAGTTTCTGTGGCCCAGACAGCACTCCATTAATCGTTGGAAGGTTCCTGGGGCGTTGCAGAGTCCGAACGGCATGCAGGTGAACTCACTAAGTCCCATCGGGGTGGTGAATGCGGTCTTCTCCCGGTCCGCCTCTGCTACAGGAACCTGCCAGTACCCGCTAGTGAGATCCAAGGTAGAGAAGAAGTTAGCAGATCTTAAAGCAGCCAATGACTCCTCTATCCTTGGTAAGGGGTACGCATCCTTGTGTGTGATACGGTTGATTTTCCGGTAATCTACACACATCCTCATGGTGTTGTCTTTCTTTTTGACTAAAACTAGCGGGGCTGCCCAGGCGCTACAGCTATCCCGGATTACCCCAGCCTCCTTCATGTCTCTAAGCATCCCCTTGGCGTGTTGGTAATGTGCAGGGGGTACGGGTCGATACCTCTCTTTTATGGGAGGATGATCTCCCGTGGGGATGCGGTGTTCTACCCCCTTGACTCGCCCGAAGTCTAACGGGTGTTTACTAAACACTCTCTCATACTCTTGAACCACCCGGTAGACTCCCTGTTTCTGGTGGGAGGGAGTGGAGTCAGTTCCCAAGTGTAGTTGCTGACACCAATCCTCCATTACTTTCTTAGAGCCGTTACCTTCCTCCGGGTGAGATGGAGGCAAGGGTTCCACAGACTGTATAGAGTTTTGGTTGATGGTATATAATTTTGCTAGCGTGGCATACCGGGGCAGGTACACTTCCCTCTCCCCGATATTGATTATGCGAACGGGCACCCTCCCATGGCTTACATTGACCACCCCCCGTGCTGTCAAAATGGTGGGCCTACTGTCTGAGTAAACTGGTTCTACCATTGCCTGGTAATCTCTACCTCTCAGACCAATAGCTGCCCGGCACCAAATCATCATTTCGCTTTTTGGGGGCATGGCAATAGGGAAAGGGTCACACATTCTTACGCTACCAATCTCACCGCCGGAGAGTTCCACCTGTTGCCGTCGCATCAGTGCCCGGATCTCTTTCTGGAGCACTCGCTGCTCGCCGGAGCTGGCGTTCTTGGCAACCTGCTGTAGAAGGAAAATCACCTCTGCAAGACAATTCTCAATTACATCAGTTCCTAGAGTTATTTTTGGGTGGCTCTCATGTTTGTCAATGTCTACAATGATCAGTCCCTGTGCTGCCAGTTCGACTCTACCGATTTTGATGGTCACCTCTTTAAATCCGATCTGTGGCACGGGCTGGCCATTGCTGGCGATGATACTCAAGTCGTCGTCAGGGTAGCGGGTAATATCCGAGTCATTCCAGTACTGCTTAAAGAGCACGTACGGGATAGTGGTGACCTGTGACCCTGTGTCCAGTAGGGCACTCATGGGAATGCCATCCAGTACCACAGGCAAGACTGGACGTCCTCCCACATATCTGTCGCGCCAGTTCGATGGGCCTGGTGATCTTTTTCCGGGGGGTTGGCCCTCTACCCCAGGTTGTGCCCGTTTAAAGAACAGTACCTTTCCATATGTCCGGGTTGATTGCAGCGGCGGCAGATGGGTCGTCCGTCCTCGCTGTATCGGTCACTGGGTCTTCCTCTGGCCGGTGGGGTCCTCCTTGGTCGACGCCACGGGATGTCCTCCGGTCCGGATGCCAGCTGGATCTTCCCTGGGGTGGAAACCTGTAAAGACTGCACAGTTCGGGTTAGCGCAGCAACGCTCTTAGCTAGCTCTTGGACCTGATGGCGTAGGTCTGGAGCCGGGTCATTGTCCAAAGCCTGCGCATCAGCTCCCACAGGCCCTGCCGACAAGGGCGCCGCCTCCTGGTGGTAAGTGATAGCTGGGCGCCTGTGGGTCACAACGCCACCCGGTGCCGGTTCTCGGAGCACCCGGATGGCTCTGTCCTTGAACTGTGCAAAGTCCAGATGGGGATCCTGTAAGGCCATTGCCCGCAACTGGGTTCGGTGGGCATTGCAATATAAACCCTCTATAAATTGTTCAGTCAACAGCCTGTCCTCGTTTCCCACCCCATCAGGGTCGGTCTGCTTTATGGCCCTCAGGGCCTCTTGTAGGTTTAGTGCATAGTCCCTTATACTCTCATGCGCTCGCTGCTTGCACCCGTAGAATCTAAGATTAATCTCGGCTGAGGTGCGGGTATCAAAGGTGTCCTTCAGCCGGGTTAGTATCCCTGCGACAGTCTTCCTCCCAGGTGGCCAGGATTTTACTTCCCTTTTGGCTGCCCCGGTTAGTTGGGCCACCAGGATGCTCACTTTTTGCTCTTCTGTGAGGGGGTACACCTGGAAGAGGCTATCCAGCTTTTCTCTAAAGTCATGCAGGGTATGTGACTCCCCTGAGTACTGGGGTAGCCAAGCTGCTCCCGGGATATAGGGCATGGTGAAGGGCATAACTGCAGCAGCGGTGGCGCTGGCGGGGGTTGAGGCAGTGAAACTCTCCTCCGTATCCGACATCTTCCTCCCCCCTAGTGGACCGTGGCCTACCTTGCGATGATCCTGTTCCGTAGGCCGCGGCTCCGCAGTGGATCGTCAGGGTTGAGGACGTTCCGTCGCGCTCCGGTGACGTCGGCGTCTGCTGGGCTCCTTCCAGGACCTTACGCAACGTCCGGACGTGAGGCGGGGCTTCAGTTCTCGCGCGCTTTCGGAGTCCACGCCCCTCTTCTTCCCGCGCGGCGTCCTCAAGATGGCGTCCAATGGCGGGAAAACTCCACGGATGGCGGGAAGAAGGTCGAAGATGGCGCCGGATGGCGGGAAAACTTCGCGGATGGCGGGAAGAAGGTAGAAGATGGCGCCGGATGGCGGGAAACCTCCACGGATAGCGGGAATCTTCACCACTGGTAAGTTTGAACAGTCTTTGCTTTTCAGGCACGCAGTACCCGGTGGTTGCGGGCACGAAATCCTGCCGACTACGCCAAAATTTGACGCGCCCCTGGGCCTGTGTCGCGCTGCGTTGCACACGCGGGAGCTTACCCGGAGCCGGATCTCTTGAGGGTTGTAGTCTCGTGGCGGTGACCCGGTCCGTGCCCAGGGAGTCAAACTGAGCGGCGATGTACTAGCAGTAGATGGTTGGTGACTACGCCACCCGTTGAATGCAGCTATGGAGCTGCCGCTGCAGGGCAGACCGCTGAGGCCGGTGGAAGGATGGTGCAGCGTGGATGGTATAACCCCCAACGGGAGGGGTATGGCCTCAGGGCAGCCGACGTGGATAATGGGGGTAGCAGGAACCACTCAGAGACGGTGCGGTGTAGTTCAGGGTCTTTACTGGTGACAAAGAAAGACCCTCCCGGAGTACTTGCTAGTGATAGGGGCCTGGTCAGTCCTTGAGCAGATGGAATTTCCCCTGGCCAGGCGGAGTTGTAGGCCTTCCCAACTAACTGTACTCTTCTGGCTACCTTGCTAGAGGCTGGAATAAGTAGCCCACGTCCCTGAGTGTACCGTGTGGTGCTCACCCGTATGGCCGGTGACTCGGGGCCTTCTAATGGCTTCCGCTCCACGATGGCGGTGCTGGTCCCACGCGTGTGACCGTGCCTTCGGGCTTCTGGGCCAGAGGACCTGAAATCCTCTGCCGGACGGTTTCTGCTGCTGGGTAGGAGTTAGTCCCCACAGCCTCGGACTCCGGGTCCGGTTAGAAATCTTTTCAGTCAGGGCGAGCTCTGCAGCTGCCAGCCCCTGACTCGTTGTAACACTGCTCCCCACAGAGCTCCTGATGTTTCTTGCTATGCTGCTTCTCTTCTCTACTCTTGTTCTGTCTTCTTTCTCCTCACTCTGCCTCAGCCCCGGGTTTATATAGGGGAAGTCCTTCCCCTCCCAAGACTGGGCAGGAGGTGTGGCATGCACAGGATCCCTGACCAAAGGACCTCCCACCTGCTCTCAGACGTAATATCTCTATCACTGTGGCAACCAGACCCCTGGGGTGTCACAGGTGTCCCCGGCAAACTGCCGGTCTGTGAGGAAGATGCAGGCGGACATGTTAGGTTGCCTTGATCCAAAGGTGGTGCTATCGATGTCGGACAGCGCTCAAGACCAGCTGGTGTTACCACCTCCAAAGAAAATGATGACCTGCCAATCACGCTGGCTGTTGCGGGTAAAGAGGTGGCAGGTCTGCGCCCCAAAACAGGTGTGACTGCTGTCCCCCCAGTCACAGAGGATGAAGAGGCCGCGGATGCACAAGATATGGCAGACGGTGGTTGGCCCGGCCGGCTAGACCGCATTGTAGCACACTGAGCTTCCCACTGCAACTTATGCTTCATGTCCATGTGCCGGTTCATGCATGAAGTACTCAAACTATGTATTTTTTGGCCTCTACTTAGCTTTTGCTGACAAATGTTACAGATAACACGAGTTGGGTCATCTTTATCGATCTGAAAAAATGCCCAGGCTATGCAAGGCTTAGCACCCATGCGACCTGAAGAGCCACCACGACTTGTGGTGAGAGGCAGAGTTGTGTTTGAGGATGCAGTTGTTGACGTGCTTCCAGTACTACGTCTCTGTCCAGGAAGGCGCAACCTGACCTCGTCGTCACTAGCATCTTCCTCCACCTCCTCTGCTGACCTCATCTCTTGGCTGACTGTGGGTTGACAGTAAGTGGGATCTCCGACCTCATCATCATCACCCTGTGCGTTATCACACCCGTCGTCCTCAGAGCCAACCTGTTCCTGCCCTGACAAAAAACTAAAGTTGTCGCTCCAATCAGGTATTTGAGTCTTATCATCGTCTTCCTCATTGTCTCCACCAACAGGAGTTACAGTTTGGGAATGAGGGTCTACATTATGGTCAGAACCTTCTGCGTCTGGTCCTGGATCCGACTCATAAAGATTCTGGGCATCAGTGCAGATCATTTCCTCATCTGGATTCACAGAAGCGCTGGAGTCGACCTCTGATTCCCAGGCTATAGTATGAGTAAACAGCTCTGCAGACTCAACCATCTGTTCTACCTCATACTCAGACGGGCAGCTGGAGATTTGGGAGCTGTGAGGAAGCAAGTGCGATTTGGGTGACACCTTTGAGGACTGGAGTATTTGTGATGTTGAAGTTGATGTGGAGGAGAGCCCACTTAAAGGAGCACTTGATATCCGTTGAAGCACCTGCTGTTTTTGTGCCTCATCTGGAATTTGTAGCGATTGGCGTGGCCGTAAGAAAGGGATCTTATCACATTGTCCGCTAAAAGAAGTAGACATTTTAGTTTGGCTGGAAGATGGTCTTTCTTCTGCACCTACCCCACGGACACAACCTTTTTTCCCCTTCCCAACACGCCTATTCCCCTTTCCACCAGCAGCAGGCCTTTTTCCACTCATTTTGGTGGTTAACTAATTCACAACTCTGGAGTTGTTTGCACAAAAAAACAATGGATGGTAACCGAGCAGAGCTGAGTGGCCAAACTGTGGTATTAGGCCAAAACTATTGGCTGGGTTAGATGCAGAAAAAAATTATTTTTAATTTGCAACCTGATGGAGGTCAGTATAGATGGACTAATAGACCAAGTCCCACACACCGCTAGAAGCCCAAATATTTTTTCAGAGCTAGATGCAGAAAATTTTTTTATTCAATTTGCAACCTGATGGAGGTCAGTATAGATGGACTAATAGACCAAGTCCCACACACTGCTAGAAGCCCAAATAATTTTTCAGAGCAAGATGCAGAAAAAAATTATTTTTAATTTGCAACCTGATGGAGGTCAGTATAGATGGACTAATAGACCAAGTCCCACACACTGCTAGAAGCCCAAATATTTTTTCAGAGCTAGATGCAGAAAAAAATTATTTTTAATTTGCAACCTGATAGAGGTCAGTATAGATGGACTAATAGACCAAGTCCCACACACCGCTAGAAGCCCAAATATTTTTTCAGAGCTAGATGCAGAAAAAAATTATATTCAATTTGCACCCTGCTGGAGGTCAGTATAGAAGGACTAATAGAACAAGTCCCACACACTGCTAGAAGCCCAAATATTTTTTCAGAGCTAAATGAAGAAAAAAAATATTTTTAATTTGCAACCTGATGGAGGTCAGTATAGATGGACTAATAGACCAAGTCCCACACACCGCTAGAAGCCCAAATATTTTTTCAGAGCTAGATGCAGAAAATTTTTTTATTCAATTTGCAACCTGATGGAGGTCAGTATAGATGGACTAATAGACCAAGTCCCACACACTGCTAGAAGCCCAAATATTTTTTCAGAGCTAGATGCAGAAAAAAATTATTTTTAATTTGCAACCTGTTGGAGGTCAGTATAGATGGACTAATAGAACAAGTCCCACACGCTGCTAGAAGCCCAAATATTTTTTCAGAGCTAAATGAAGAAAAAAATTATTTTTAATTTGCAACCTGATGGAGGTCAGTATAGATGGACTAATAGACCAAGTCCCACACACTGCTAGAAGCCCAAATATTTTTTCAGAGCTAGATGCAGAAAAAAATTATATTCAGTTTGCAACCTGATGGAGGTCAGTATAGATGGACTAATAGAATGATGCTATGCCCAAAAGATTTTACTTCACTAGGTGCAGTAAAAAAATTGGTATTCTATACACAGGTGGTATATCTTGCAACACAGATAGGCTACTCCACTGACTAACACACTCTGCAATAGGCCAAAAAGGATTAGCTTTGCTAGATTCAGCCAAATGCTGTGAAAAAAACTTGAACAGCACTGGCACAGACCTGCCTGGCAAAAACTGATAGGAACTGATGTAACCTAGTCCTGAAAAGGACTCCAATTACAATTAGTCTTTACTCCCACAATCTATCTATTTAAGAGCACAGACCTGCCTGATAAAAGTCGTAGGAAATGCTGTAACCTAGTCCTTAAAAGGACTGCAATCACAACTATTCCCTACTCCCAAGCTATCTGTATATTTGTGCGAAAATTGGCTTGAAATTAACAAGGTATAGCGCACACAGCAACAGCGGTGCCGTCTAACACGCAGCTGCAGCAGTGAGAAAATGGTGGCGACGGGGAAAATGGCTTGGTCTTATAGGGCAAGGACATGTGACATACACTGCCAATCACACATGCCCTTGCTTTTGTGAAAAAAAGCACTTCGCTCCGTGTGTGCGCTGCTGATAGGCTGACAGATTGCACCTCCCCACTGCAAATGCGGGAAAGAGAAAAAAAAATGGAGATCTTCATTGTTCCTGCAGAGATCCATCCCCTGCCCCTCCCCCCGCCCCGCTGTACACTCAAACTGCGTATTAACATTAATTTTCATCATTACTGAGAAAAAATCCAGTTATGATTTTGGTGCACGAACAGTTATCGAACATAACCTCGAACAGCCGAATTTTTCTCAAATTGTTCGTGTTCGCCGACCGGCTCGAACACCGCCCAAAACAGCTCGAATTTGAGATTGGCGAACAGTTCGAGTAGAACAACGCTCATCTCTAATCATAGTCACATGATATATAGTGAATTAGAAAATAAACTTATCTTTGCAAAGATACACCAGAGATCCCAACAGGTCCTATCTGCGGACAGTCAACTCCCGCCTGGACGCGCTGTCCACCCAGACTGTTTCCATCTTTAACCTAGCGGCACCCGCTTCGGCGGCACCTCAACCCCGTGGCGCTGTGGCACCCGGCTTTGGACCGCAGCTCTCTGCGCCTCCACGTTTTGGTGGTGACCCCGTCTTATGTCGAGGCTTCATAAATCAGTGCACACCGCACTTTGAACTCCTGGCACACCAGTTCACCTCCAACTGGGCCAAGGTGGCATTCATCATGTCTCACCTCACCGGAGAGGCATTGGCATGGCTAAACCCTCTGTAGGAAAGAGGGGATGTGTTATGATCTGCAACAAGTACTAAGGAAAGATAGGGGAAAGCTGTCCCTACAGTAAGTAAGCTGAATCCCTACGATGTAGCGGGCTGACTGTTCCTAGCGAACAGACCCTCCTAAGTCCTCGGCTAGTCTGAACGAAGACCTATAGCATAAGGGGAGGGGTCCCTAAAAGAACTAAGGACTGGGACAAAAATGGGACACCTCCTAAACAGAGAAGTTGTTGCAGAACACAAAAAGACAAACTGACAAAAAGGTACTAGAGGTCCCAGAAGGACCAAGCGAACTGACAGAGAAAGGCACCGAAGCACCTGGCTAGAGAAACAGTCAAACACTGAAGTCCAGCACAGCCAAAAGGGCGGAGCTGGAATATAAAGGCAGATGGTCACGTGACCACAAAACACAAGATGGAAAAACAAACAGGAGGGTTCTAACAGTACCCCCTCTTTTATGAGGATCCTCCGGATCCTCCAGGCCCAGGCCTATCCCGGTGGTTCATTGCGCAAAAGTGGCATAATAAAACCAATGCGCTGTGATTCATTCCCAGAGGACCTTGGTCTCAAACAAAAATATAACAAACAAGCATTTTTAAAGGAAAAAAAACTTGCTGTTTACCATAAAAAAACATCAGGCAGTCCTACCTTGGGTTCCACAAAATGCTCTCTAGAACAGCTACTCACGTGTTGCTGTAGCTCGGCCACCTCCAGAGACAATCCCTGCAAGCATAGAGCCAAATCCTGGACGGAAACCATACTGATCCCCGAATTTCTTTCCTTTTAGTTTTTTGGGCTGGACTTACTGTTATAATCTGCAACAAGTACTAAGGAAAGATAGGGGAAAGCTGTCCCTACAGTAAGACTAAGCTGAATCCCTACGATGTAGCGGGCTGACTGTTCCTAGCGAACAGACCCACCTGTAGCGTCGGCGTCCCTGCCTCCTGCTAGGCAGGGACGCTGTTCCCCTCACCTCTCCGCTCCGTGCCCGGCGTCTTCCTCCCGCTCTGCTGGCAGCGCGCGCTCCTTCCCGGCCGCTGTGCTTAGGGCACGCGCGCGCACGCTCCCCCTCTCTTAAAGGGGCCGCGCGCGCCGTCCTAAGGAGTCCCCGGCCAATGGACGGAGGATCTCTCCATATATAAGGCACCTCCTCCAAAATGGAGGTGCCCGAGCAATGTTGTAGCATAGTTCATCACTCTGCTTCAGCCCTCAGGTCCCGTTACCAGTTACCTGCCAGTTTCCTGCCAGTTACCTGCCAGTTTCCTGTCTGATACCAGCCTGACTCGCGTCTATCTGCTGTTATTCCTTCGGTCCGACAGTCTGCCTACCAGCCCTGCCAGTCTGTCTATGGATCCGTCTGCCCGCTCACCTGGGAGCGCTCACCTGCTACCTGCCTGCTAGCCTACCTGGAGGCTCTGCCGTCATGTGCTGTGACCACCTGCCCGTCCAGAGAATCTTACCCTCTCACATGGGAGCGCTCACCTGCTACCTGCCTGTTAGCCTACCTGGAGGCTCTGTCATCACTTGCTGTGACCACCCGCTTGTCCAGAGACTCTCGCCCGCTCACCTGGGAGCGTCCACCCGCTACCTGCCTGCTTGCCTACCTGGAGGCTCAGCCGTCACTTGCTGTGACCACCTGCCCGTCCAGAGACTCTTGCCCGCTCACCTGGGAGCGTCCACCTGTTACCTGCCTGTTAGCCTACCTGGAGGCTCTGCCGTCACTTGCTGTGACCACCCACTTGTCCAGAGACTCTCGCCCGCTCACCTGGGAGCGTCCACCCGCTACCTGCCTGCTTGCCTACCTGGAGGCTCAGCCGTCACTTGCTGTGACCACCCGCTTGTCCAGAGACTCTCGCCCGCTCACCTGGGAGCGTCCACCCGCTACCTGCCTGCTAGTCTACCTGGAGGCTTAGCCATCACTTGCCGTGACCACCCGCCTGTCAAGAGACTGTCCCCGTCACTTGCCGTGACCTCCTGCCCTCTTACCCAGAGACTGTCCCCGTCACTTGCCGTGACCTCCTGCCCTCTTACCCAGAGACTGTCCCCATCACTTGCCGTGACCTCCTGCCCTCTTACCCAGAGACTGCCCCCGTCACTTGCCGTGACCTCCTGCCCTCTTACCCAGAGACTGTCCCCGTCACTAGCCTTGACTGCCTGCCCGCCTTCCCTGGGTGTCACCCGCTTCCTTACAAGGACTACCCCTTTGTATAGTTGCTCTGTGGTTCCACCTCCCAGACCCGTTACAGTTTGCTTGGGCCATGGAACCCGGTGGCACCCAAGCTCCCTCGCTCTCGGACCTATGTCATGAACTGTCCCGTCAGAGGTCCCAACAGGAGTCCACCCTGAGTCACCTGCGGAATGTCAACTCTCGCCTGGACACTCTGACTGCTCCACCAGCAACCACCGCTAGTGTCATGACTCGCAACCCGGCAGCGCCGCTGCCCACCAAAACCATGGTATCCTGCCCCGGACCCCGACTTTCTGTACCTCCTCACTCCTCACCCTGCACTTTGAACTCCTGTCCCACCAGTTTATCCCCGACCGGGCCAAAGTAGCCTTCATCATGTCCCATCTCACGGGGGAGGCACTGGCTTGGCTAAATCCTCTATGGGAGAGAGGAGACCCCCTGGTATCCGACCTGCCAGCCTTTCTCACGGCTTTCCGGAAAGTCTTCAACGAACCCGGACGGAAGACCTTATCCGCATCATCTCTGCTACGCCTCCATCAAGGAAATCTCACCGTGGGCCAATATGCCATACGGTTCCGTACCCTTGCTTCGGAGCTGGCCTGGGATAACGACGCCCTGGTGTCTGTCTTTTGGGAGGGTCTGTCCGGCCATATTAAAGATGAACTCGCCGGTCGGGACATTCCTACCACTCTCGACTACTTAATAACTCTTGCCACCCGGATTGACATCCGGTTCCAGGAGCGCGCCAAAGAGGTCACCCGTGAGAGGAGGTTTCCACGTCTAGCCCCTACCTTTCAGAAACCCGTCTCTTCTCCCGCTACTCCCCTGGCGCACTCACCCGAACCTATGCAGGTCGACCAGACCAAGATGGTCAAAACCCGTCAAGAGTTACGCCGAGCTGAGGGGAGCTGCTTCTACTGTGGCAGTAAGGAGCACCAGATCCGTACCTGCCCGGAGAGGTCGGGAAACGCTTGTGTCTAGGATAGCTCAGAGAGGTCGTTCTAGACAAGAATAAACCCTCTCCATCTCTGTTGCTGTCGGTCTCTATCATCTCCGGGGAGAACCGTTATTTTGAACTAGCCCAACTTGACTCTGGAGCTGCCGGAAATCTCATTTCTCAGTCTCTGGTAGAAAAATGCCGCATTCCCACCAAACCTCTGGCTGTACCCTTATCTGTCGCTGCCGTGGATGGGGGCCTCTTACCACGTCCCATCCAACTCATCACCGAATCCATTACTCTGCAGGTGGGAATGCTGCACTCTGAGAGCATCTTCTTTCATGTTCTACCTGGACTCTCTCACGCCCTCTTGCTAGGCCTACCTTGGCTTCAGAGACATGCACCCGTGCTTGATTGGCAGACCGGAGAAGTCCTTCGCTGGGGACAGGACTGCCATAAGACTTGTTTAGTTCCCGTCCATCCTGTCCGTCCTTCTCCTACCCCAGCTAATCTACCTGGACTTCCGATTCCCTATTGGTCTTACACGGACGTCTTTAATAAAAAGGAGGCAGAGACATTACCCCCTCATAGACCATACGACTGCCCAATCGACCTGTTACCCGACGCTACTCCTCCCCGTGGGCGTATTTACCCTTTGTCCGCTGCTGAGACCCAGTCCATGTCTGAATATATTGAGGAGAATCTGGCCCGGGGATTTATCCGGAAATCTACCTCCCCGGCGGGAGCAGGCTTCTTCTTCGTTAAAAAGAAGGACGACTCAGTCCGTCCCTGTATAGACTATAGAGGCCTTAACCAGATCATGGTGAAGAATAAATACCCCCTTCCGCTCATTCCAGAATTATTTGACCGTCTGAGGGGGGCTAGAATCTTCACCAAGCTGGACCTCCGTGGGGCCTATAACCTGGTCCGTATCCGTCAGGGGGATGAATGGAAGACGGCATTCAACACCCGGGACGGCCACTATGAATACCTGGTAATGCCCTTTGGTCTCTGTAACGCTCCCGCCGTCTTTCAAGAGTTGGTCAATGACATCTTTCGGGACCTTCTCTACTCCTGCGTAGTGGTGTACCTGGACGACATCTTGGTCTTCTCTCCGGATCTTCTCACTCACCGGAGGGATGTTCGTCAGGTCCTGCTCAGGCTCAGGCAGAACCACCTCTACGCTAAATATGAGAAGTGCCTCTTTGAGCAGACCTCGCTTCCGTTTTTGGGCTACATAATTTCTCAGACCGGCCTACGAATGGATCCTGAGAAACTGTCTGCCATCGAAAAGTGGCCTCGACCAGAGGGGTTGAAGGCTTTTCAGCGGTTCCTGGGCTTCGCCAACTACTACCGCCTCTTCATACCGCACTTCTCTTCCCGGACTGCCCCAATCTCTGCGCTCACCCGTAAGGGCACTAATCCCAGAGAATGGCCGCCCGAAGCAGAGGAAGCCTTTCTTTCCTTAAAACAGGCTTTCTCTTCCGCCCCGGTGCTGCATCGTCCGGACGGCAACAAACAATTCTTCCTGGAAGTTGACGCCTCCTCCTCTGGAGCCGGAGCGGTACTTACCCAAAAATCGTCTTCCGGAAGAATGGTAACTTGCGGCTTGTTCTCCAAACTCTTCTCCTCTTCTGAGCGTAACTATTCTATAGGAGACCGAGAGTTATTGGCCATTAAGCTGGCATTGGAGGAGTGGCGTTACCTGCTCGAGGGGGCTCTTCACCCGGTTATAATTTACACGGACCACAAGAACTTGGCTTACCTCCAGAGCGCCCAGAGACTTAACCTGCGCCAAGCCCAGTGGTCCTTGTTTTTTGCTCGCTTTGATTTCGTTCTTCATTTTCGCCCGGCTGACAAAAACATCAAAGCTGACGCCTTGTCCCGATCCTTCCTGGTGTCTGATCTCGAGGAGGAACCTAAACACATCATCGATCCCGCCAGAGTAATGCAGGTGGCTGCCGTGAATCTAAATCGTCTCCCTCCCGGTAAGACGTTCGTAACTGTACCTGATCGGGAGAAGATCCTACACTGGGGTCACTCGTCTAAGCTAGCTGGCCACGCCGGTCAGAAAAAGACCCTCCAGTTTATTACCCGGCACTACTGGTGGCCTACTCTGCACAAGGACGTAATAGACTTTGTTTCTGCCTGTGTGTCCTGCGCCCGCAACAAGGTTCCGAGACACCTGCCAGCCGGTCGCCTTCTTCCTCTTCCAGTACCTGCTGCCCCCTGGCAGCATATAGCTATGGACTTTATTACAGATCTCCCTGTCTCTGCCGGTTGTACGGTCATTTGGGTGGTCGCTGACCGCTTTTCCAAGATGGCTCACTTCATTCCCCTGCCGGGCCTCCCGTCTTCACCCGAGCTGACAAAAGACTTTATCCGCCACATCTTCCATCTCCATGGCCTGCCTCTCCACATCGTGTCGTATCGTGGGGTTCAGTTCACCTCACGCTTCTGGAGAGCCACATGTAAGCTGCTAGACGTCACCCTGGACTTCTCCTCCGCTTACCACACTCAGTCCAATGGTCAAGTGGAGCGGATAAATCAGATCCTGACCAGTTACCTCCGGCACTTCGTTAATGCCCACCATTCAGACTGGGTGGATCTCCTACCATGGGCCGAATTCCCTTACAATAACCACGAGAGCGAATCTTCCTCCAAATCCCCGTTTTTTGTAGTCTTCGGTCAGCATCCTCGGATCCCATTTCCCGTCTCCACCTCGGTGGACAATCCGGCTGCGGAATCCCTCGTTAGTGAATTTTCCTCCATTTGGGAGAGTACCCGATCCGCACTCCTTCAGTCGTCCGAGCGGATGAAAAAACACGCTGACAAAAGACGCCTGGATCCTCCACAATTCCGTCCTGGAGATAAAGTTTGGCTCTTGTCCAAGTATGTCCGGCTCAAGGTTCCTTTCTACAAGTTAAGGCCTCGGTTCATCGGCCCACTGGAGGTTATCAAACAGATCATCCCGGTGGCCTATAAATTGAAACTCCTGGCCAACTTGCGGATCCCTTACTCCTTCCACGTATCTCTCCTCAAACCCGTGGTACTTAACTCTTTTTCAAAGTCTACAGGTACGCCTCCTGCTCCGGTTTCTGCTGAAGACGAGTTTGAGGTAGAGAACATTCTGGCCACCAAGAGGGTAAGAGGAAAGACCTTTTTTCTAGTACATTGGAAGGGGTTTGGTCCTGAGGAGAGAACGTGGGAGCCCCGGGAGAACATACATGCCCCTCTCATCCTTGAAAAATTTCTGTCTGGCCTAAAGAAGGGGGGGCCTAAAGGGGGGGGGTACTGTAGCGTCGGCGTCCCTGCCTCCTGCTAGGCAGGGACGCTGTTCCCCTCACCTCTCCGCTCCGTGCCCGGCGTCTTCCTCCCACTCTGCTGGCAGCGCGCGCTCCTTCCCGGCCGCTGTGCTTAGGGCGCACGCACGCACGCTCCCCTTCTCTTAAAGGGGCCGCACGCGCCGTCCTAAGGAGTCCCCGGCCAATGGCCGGAGGATCTCTCCATATATAAGGCACCTCCTCCAAAATGGAGGTGCCCGAGCAATGTTGTAGCATAGTTCATCACTCTGCTTCAGCCCTCAGGTCCCATTACCAGTTACCTGCCAGTTTCCTGCCCGTTACCTGCCAGTTTCCTGTCTGATACCAGCCTGACTCGTGTCTATCTGCTGTTATTCCTTCGGTCCGACAGTCTGCCTACCAGCCCTGCCAGTCTGTCTATGGATCCGTCTGCCCGCTCACCTGGGAGCGCTCACCTGCTACCTGCCTGTTAGCCTACCTAGAGGCTCTGCCGTCACTTGCTGTGACCACCCGCTTGTCCAGAGACTCTCACCCGCTCACCTGGGAGCGTCCACCCGCTACCTGCCTGCTTGCCTACCTGGAGGCTCAGCCATCACTTGCTGTGACCACCTGCCCATCCAGAGACTCTTGCCCGCTCACCTGGGAGCGTCCACCTGTTACCTGCCTGTTAGCCTACCTGGAGGCTCTGCCGTCACTTGCTGTGACCACCCGCTTGTCCAGAGACTCTCGCCCGCTCACCTGGGAGCGTCCACCCGGTACCTGCCTGCTTGCCTACCTGGAGGCTCAGCCGTCACTTGCTGTGACCACCCGCTTGTCCAGAGACTCTCGCCCACTCACCTGGGAGCGTCCACCCGCTACCTGCCTGCTAGCCTACCTGGAGGCTTAGCCATCACTTGCCGTGACCACCCGCCTGTCAAGAGACTGTCCCCGTCACTTGCCGTGACCTCCTGCCCTCTTACCCAGAGACTGTCCCCGTCACTTGCCGTGACCTCCTGCCCTCTTACCCAGAGACTGTCCCCGTCACTTGCTGTGACCTCCTGCCCTCTTACCCAGAGACTGTCCCCGTCACTTGCCGTGACCTACTGCCCTCTTACCCAGAGACTGTCCCCGTCACTAGCCGTGACTGCCTGCCCGCCTTCCCTGGGTGTCACCCGCTTCCTTACAAGGACTGACCCTTTGTATAGTTGCTCTGTGGTTCCACCTCCCAGATCCGTTACACCACCTAAGTCCTCGGCTAGTCTGAACGAAGACCTATAGCATAAGGGGAGGGGTCCCTAAAAGAACTAAGGACTGGAACAAAAATGGGACACCTCCTAAACAGAGAAGTTGTTGCAGAACACAAAAGACAAACTGACAAAAAGGTACTAGAGGTCCCAGAAGGACCAAGCGAACTGACAGAGAAAGGCACCAAAGCACCTGGCTAGAGAAACAGTCAAACACTGAAGTCCAGCACAGCCAAAAGGGCGGAGCTGGAATATAATGGCAGATGGTCACGTGACCGCAAAACACAAGATGGAAAAACAAACAGGAGGGTTCTAACAGGATCCTCTGGTGTCCGATCTTCTGGCTTTCCTCGCTGCCTTCCAGAAGGTCTTCGATGAGCCGGGACGAAAATCTTCTACTGTCTCCTCACTTCCCCGTCTCCACCAAGGGATTCTCACTGTGGGCCAGTATGCCATACGTTTCCGAACCTTCGCATCTGAACTTGCCTGGAACATTGAGGCCCTGGTGTCCACCTTTTGGGAGGGTCTTTCCGAACGAATCAAGGATGAGCTAGCCGGTCGTGACATCCCTTCCACCCTGGACGACCTGGTGTCATTAGCTACCCGGATCGACATCCGTTCTCTGGAAAGTGCTAAGGAGACCACCAGAGAGAGAAGATTTCCGCATCTCGGTCCAACATTCCAAAGGCCAATCCCGCAACCAGCAATCCCCCAGGCTTGTTTGTCAGAGCCTATCCAAATTGAGCAAACCAAGATGGTCAAGTCTCGCCTGGAGACACGCCGAGCCGAGGGGAATTGCTTCTACTCTGGCAGTATAGAGCATCTGATCCGTTCCTGCCCGGTGAGGCCGAGAAACTCCAGTGTCCAGGACCGCTCGGAGAGGTCGTCCTAGGCAAGAGTAAATCCTCTCCGTCCTTGACTCTGTCTGTTTCTATTTCCAGTGGTGAGACCCGCTTCTTCAAGACAGCCCATCTGGATTCCGGAGCCGCTGGGAACCTCATTCAACAGGCTGTTGTGGAGCGGTATCAGATTCCTACCGTGCGTCTGGCTGAACCGTTGGCGGTTGCTTCCGTGGCTGGGAGACTTCTTCCGGAAACCACCTTGCTTGTCACAGAGCCTGTAACCCTTAAGGTGGGAATGCTGCACTCAGTGAAGATCTCCTTTTATGTGCTGTCCGGTCTCTCTCACTCCCTCTTGCTTGGTCTACCCTGGTTACAAAGACATGAGCCCATCCTGAACTGGAGATCTGGTGAAGTGCTCAGTTGGGGTCAGGCATGCCATGAGTCCTGTCTGGTTCTGGTTCATCCTGCTCGACCCCCGTCTAGTCCGGCTAATCTACCTGGTCTGCCGGCACCCTACTGGTCCTATGCGGACGTCTTTGACAAAAAGGAAGCGGAGACACTACCACCTCATAGGCCGTATGATTGCACCATCGACCTGGTACCTGGTGCTTCTCCTCCCCACAGGCGAATCTACCCCTTGTCGCTGGCTGAGACCCGGGCCATGTCTGAGTAAAAAGAGGAGAATCTTGCTAGGGGATTTATCCAGAAATCCCCCTCTCCGTATGGAGCAGGATTCTTCTTCGTCAAGAAGAAAGACGGCTCTCTACATCCCTGTATCGATTACAGGGGCCTAAACCAGATTACCATCAAAAATAAGTATCCCCTGCCTCTCATCTCGGAGCTGTTTGACTGCCTTAAAGGTGCGAAGATCTTCACCAAGCCCGAACTTCGTGGAGCATACAATTTGGTCCAGATCCGCCAGGGAGACGAGTGGAAGACGGCATTCAACACCCGGGACGGTCACTACGAATACCACGTGATGCCCTTTGGTCTCTGCAATGCTCCAGCCGTCTTCCAGGAGCTGGTTAACGAAATGTTCCGTGATCTCCTGCATTCTTGCGTGGTGGTGTACCTGGACGATATGTTTGTTTTCTCTCCGGATTGGCCCTCACACCGGAGGGATATACGTCAGGTTCTGCTGAGGCTCCGGAAGAATCGCCTATATGCTAAATACGAGAAATGCCTCTTTGAACAGACCTCTCTGCCATTCCTGGGCTATATTATCTCCGAGACTGGTCTGCGCGTGGATCCCGAGAAGGTGTCTGCCGTCTTAAAGTGGCCCCGACCGGAGGGGTTGAAGGCGATTCAGCGATTCCTGGGCTTCGCAAACTATTACCGCCTCTTCATTCCTCATTTCTCCTCCCGGACTGCTCCCATCTCCGCGCTCACCGGTATAGGAGCAAATCCCAGGGAGTGGACTTCCGAAGCGGAGAAGGCCTTTGTCTCCCTTAAACAAGCCTTCTCCTCCGCTCCTGTGCTACACCATCTGGATTGCAACAAGCAGTTCTTCCTGGAGGTTGATGCATCCTCCTCAGAAGCCGGAGCAGTGCTCACCCAGAAATCCTCGTCCAGGAGAATGGTAACCTGCGGCTTCTTCTCCAAGCTCTTCTCCTTGCCCGAGCGCAACTACTCCATAGGAGATTGTGAGCTGCTGGCTGTCAAATTAGCGCTGGAGGAGTGGCGCTACTTGCTGGAGGGGGCTCTGCACCCGGTGGTCATCTACACTGACCACAAAAACTTCACTTATTTGTGGAAAGCCCAAAGACTAAATCCGCGTCAGGCCAGATGGTCTCTATTCTTTGCCTGATTCTGCTTCACTCTGCACTACCGCTCGGCGGACAAGAACATTAAAGCTGATGCTCTATCCCACTCATTGATGTCCGACGACCAAGAGGAGGAGCCTCTACATATCATTGATTGTTCCAAAGTAATGACTGTTGCTCCATTTGACTTATCTTATCTTCCACCCGGTAAGACCTTTGTAGCGGTTCCGGATCAGAAGAAGGTTGTACTCTGGGGCCATTCATCCAAACTAGCTGGTCATGCTAGCCAGAGGAAGACCTTTCTGCTCGTTACCCAACATTACTGGTGGCCTTCCCTGTGCAAGGATGTTGCAGACTTTATCGCGGCTTGTTCTTCTTGTGCCCGTAACAAGGTTTCCAGGCACCTTCCTGCTGGCCGTCTTCTTCCTCTTCCCGTGCCTTCTGTTCCATGGCAACACATTGCAATAGACTTCATCACGGATTTCCCTGTTTCTGTCGGTTGTACTGTCATTTGGGTGGTCGCTGACCGCATTTCTAAGAAGGCCCACTTCAGCCCTCTGCCTGGTCTTCCATCTGCATCTGTGCTGGCTAAGGACTTCATCCATTATATCTTCTGTTTTCACGGCCTACCCCTCCACATTGTCTCAGATCGCGGAGTTAAATTCACTTCGCGCTTCTGGAGAGCCACGTGCAAGCTGCTGGATGTCTCTTTGGATTTCTCCTCTGCTTATCATCCTCAGTCCAGGTCAAGTGGAACGTATCAACCAGATCCTTACCATCTTTCTTCGGCACTTTGTGAACGCTCACCATAGCGATTGGGTTGAGCTCCTGCCCTGGGCCGAGTTTTCCTATAACAACCATGAGAGCGAGTCTTCTACTAAATCTCCGTTTTTTGTGGTCTACGGTCAACACCCCGGGATTCCGTTTCCCACCTCCTCTTCTGTGGACAATCCTGCCGTGGAGTCTCTCGTCAGCGAATTTTCGGCTATTTGGGAAGACATTAGAGCTGCGCTTCTTCAGTCTTCCAAGCGGATGAAGAAACATGCTGATAAGAGACGTCTGGATCTGCCTCAATTCCGTCCGGGAGATAAGGTCTGGCTTTCCTCCAAATATGTCCGTCTCAAGATACCTTCTTATAAGTTGGGTCCACGGTTCATCGGTCCGTTCGAGGTTCTGAACCAAATTAATCCCGTGGCTTACAAGCTGAAATTCCCAGTCACCTTACGGATCCCCAACTCCTTTCATGTATCTCTCCTCAAACCAGTTGTCCTTAATTCTTTCTCTGACGATTCAGGTACCACCTCAGCTCCAGTCTCCGCGAAGGAAGTCTTTGAGGTAGAAAACATTTTGGCCACCAAGAGGGTAAGAGGAAAGACTTTCTTTCTTGTGGATTGGAAGGGGTTTGGCCCAGAGGAGAGGTCTTGGGAACCCAGGGAGAACATGCATGCTCCTCATCTTCTTAAAAAAATTTTTGTGGGCCTAAAGAAGAGGGGGTGAAAAGGGGGGGGTACTGTAGCATCGGCGTCTCTGCCTCCTGCCGGGCAGAGACGCCAATCCCCTTACCACCACAGTCCCAGTCCGGCGTCTTCCTGCTCCCCTGCTGCTGCTGTGGTGCGCACTGTGCGCAGCTTCCCGGGCACTCTGCTTAGGGCGCGCACTCTCTCCCTCTTAAAGGGGCCACGCGCGCCATCCTAAAGTGTCCCCGGCCAATGGCTGGAGGACTTCCTGTTATGTTCTGCTACCAGAGCTAAGGAAAGAGAGGAGATCTGTCCCTACGATACAACTCAGCTGAATCCCTACGATGTAACAGGGAACCTGATCCTGCGATCAGACCTGCTAAAGTCCTAAGCTAGTCTGTACGGAGACCTATAGATGTGGGGAAGGAATCCCTACAAGTACTAAGGACTGGGAGGAAAATGGGACACCTCCTAACAGAAATAGTAGCAGACAGACGAACAAACAAAATATATAGAACATAGAGGTCCGTAGACCAAGCAAACTAACAGAGTTAGATACAGAGCACAGGCTAGCTAGAAAGTAGTTATACAATGAAGTCCAGCAAAGCCAGAAGGGCGGAGCAGGATTAAATAGGCCAACAAGGTCATGTGACCAGCAAAGGAAAAAACCTAAGAGCAAGGTTCTAACAGTACCCCCCGTTCTAAGAGGATCCTCCGGATCCCCTAGGACCAGGCTTATCAGGAAATCTCCTGTGAAACGCTCTGATAAGTCTGGACGCGGAAACATCATCTGACCTCACCCAAGAGTTATCCTCGGGTCCGAAACCTTTCCAGGCCACAAGATACTGCAAACTACCTCTTTACCGTCTAGAGTTAAGGATACGAGAAATTTCATATTCCCCGTCCTCCACCACCGGAGGAACAGAGGCAGAGGCGTCACCATCCGACACAACAGCTTTTTTTAACAGAGAGACATGAAATACCGGATTAATTCTCCAGGAGGTAGGAACCTCCAACCTAACAGCAGATTGGTTGACAACCTGAAGCACCTTAAAGGGCCCTACAAACTTGGGACCCAATTTCTTAGAAGGAATCCTCAACCGCAGATTCCTAGAGGACAACCAAACCATGTCACCAACAGCGAACAAAACCTCCTGTCGTTTCCTATCAAAGTAGTCTTTAGATTTTCTGTTGGCCTCCTGAAGATTACCACGCACATCCGTCCAAACTCTCTCCAAATCACCGGAAAAATTCTCCTCCTCAGGCACGGCAGATCCCAACTTGGAGAACGACCCAAACGACGGATGTCTCCCAGAACAACAAAAAAAAGGCGAACAACCAGCAGAAGAAGATGTATGATTGTTCAGAGCAAATTCAGCAAGTGGCAGAAACTCAGACCACCCCTCTTGATTGTCTGCCACAAAACAACGCAAGAACTGCTCAACATCCTGGTTTTTCCTTTCTGTCTGGCCATTAGATTCAGGATGATATCCGGACGAGAACGACAAATGAACTCCCAACCTGTCACAAAAGGCACGCCAAAAACGAGCCACGAACTGAGGACCCCTATCAGAAACAATGTCAGTAGGAACGCCATGAAGTCTGACAATTTCCTTGACAAAGGCCTTAGCGAGAGTTTTAGCGCAGGGCAGTTTGACGAAGGGAACCAAGTGACACATCTTGCTAAAACGGTCCACGACCACCCAGATGACAGTAAAACCCTCAGAGGGGGGAAGGTCAGTTATAAAGTCCATAGCCAAATGTGTCCAAGGAGCACTGGGAACCTCCAAAGGACAAAGCAACCCCGCAGCAGGTGACGCGCCCCCTGGGCCAGTGCTGTAGGGGATACCCGGAGCCGGATCTCGATGGGGGTAGTAGTCCTTGTGGCGGTGACCCGGTCCGTGCCCAGGGTGTCAAACTAAGTGGCAGTCTATGGCAGTAGATGTTAACTTGATTGTCGACTACGCCACCCGTTGAGTGCGGCTTTGAAGCCGCCGCTGCAGAGCAGTCCACTGAGGCCGGTGGTATATGTGCAGCAGTGATGGTATAACCCCCAACGGGAGGGGTATGGCCTCAGGGCAGCAGGTGTAGATGATGGGGGTTGTGATGATGCAGAAAGAAGATTCAGAGTCAGGAGATGCAGTTCAGGGTTTTTACTTACTGGTGTTCTTTTGGTCACTCTGGCCTTGAGTGACCACCCGAGCCGTGCTGCGTCCACCAGGTCCTGGACTCGGCCAACCCCCAGGCAATTCCGGAGCGTGGTCCTGAGCTCCTTTCTGACTCTCCCTTCCTCTGGCCGTTCCCACCAGGGATCCACTTTTGGCCGGCTCCCTCGGGTCTCTTGGTGGTCAAGCCTCCTCTGGGCTCCCTGACCCTATACTCGGTGTGCCTTTCTAGTGGATTTGGTGAGGGTCGTGGCAGATCCTGACCACGACCTCCGGTTCCTGGCTAAGGTTCATTTTGGGCCTCCGCCAGCTTGGGATCCGGTACCCTTGTCCGCCAACCCTTCACCCTTCTGTCCTTATTCTGGGATCTTGGGGTTCCTTCTTGTTTCCTCTCTGGGTCCTTCTCACTCCTCTCTCTCTCTCTGCAGGCTCTGCTCTGGAGCTGGGCCCAGCCGGAGCCACAGCTCCCTGTCAGCCCTCCTGGCTGAGCTCCTCTGCTCTGCTCCTCAGGCTAAACTCTCACCCTGTCCTAAGATGGTGCCCACCTTATATACTCCCTCTATGTGTGAGCTCAGGTGACCAGCACCCAATGAGCTCCTATCTTTACCCAGACTACTCCCCCTATCTGCCCCTACACTACTGGGATGTTCCACCCCCCTCCCACTCCAGCCAGGGACAGACGCAGTCGTACCTGCACATATACTGGTGGGAGTACCGTCGTTCTGTCCCCCGGAAATGGGATGTATGTAGTGCATGCAGCCTACTAGCTCAGTTCCACACTCCATCCTTACCCGGGAGTGGAATACCACACCTCTGGCTTGAGGTGTAATACCCCTGTAGCAGCCGAGTCCTCAGGGTGCTACATTCCCCCCTGGTAAATCACAGCACGTCCTCGGGCTGTAAAAGAATAAAAACATCACAAACATACAAATTTTTTTTTTCAAAAACATCATAAACATATAAAACATTATATATATCATCAGCATAAAACTTTTCATAGTAAACATTCTTGTTCCTCTGGCCACGGTGCAACTTGTGACCGGGTAAAGTGCAACAGTCTCTTCAAGAAAAACAGTTTTCCCATAAAACCAGTAGGGGGCGCCTTAGAAAGCGCAACTATATACAAGGAGAGGTATGGCCGCTCTCAGTCCTCGGCCAGTGGGGAAAAGGGATGGCTGCTCACAGTCCTCGGTCAGTGGGAAGAAGGGACACACTGGAACAGTTCACTGGTCCCAACGGGGAACATATTTAAATTAGCAGCATGGCATATACCCTTACGGGTAACTATATACAGTTTCAGTTCACCTCTTAATGGTGACGATGCCCTCCTGCTCCTTCCTGAGGGTAGGCTTCAGACCCGTCCGGGTCCTCTTGACCTTCCTCACACCGCAACTCCTCTTCCGTCAGGCGATGTACATGAAGTGCATAGGGTCCTTTGGCACACTGGTGCCGGGTAAAGGTGACCTCATCACCCAGGTAAAGGTCACGACCTCTGTGTCCCTCCGGTAGGTGGGACTCGACATCTCTTCTGGTCACGAAGACGTCGCCGGGGGTGTGATGATCTCGAATGAAGCCCCAACCGTGCTGCAACTGGAATTTAATTACAGTCCCGGTGGCACGGGGACCGTAGGCTGCACGGGGGTTCCTCCTGGTCCGGCTCTTCTGTTCTGCACTTTTTATTTGCAGCCGCTGCTCGCGGACCCGCCTCTCTCTTCTTTCTCGGTCAAAGGCTTCCAACTGCTGGTGGCAGCACTCTGCACGCTCCGCTGCAGCCGCCCGGGTTTCTTGAGTGAACCCGATGAGGTCTCCTCCTGCGGGGTCCCACTCAAATTGCGCCTCCTCTAACGAGAGCGGGGTCATCTTGACGGGCGCCGGAGCCGGGATCAGGGGCTCATCCAGAGGTCTTTCTTTCCGGAGTCGGGGATGGTGGAACTCCGGTGGCCACACAAAGGGCTGCCCATCCGGGCAAGTGTGCTGGGCAAACAAGTCCTCACCCAGGTGCGGCACAGTGGAAGTTGAGGGCGCGGTGGTGGTAGCGGCGCCCAGGTTTACCAGGCCTTGCGACCAGGCTTGGGGCACCCTGAACGTAAAGGGCACCGTGAAGACGGCGGCGCCCGGGGTTACTTGACCTTGCGACCAGGCCGGTGACTCAGCAGAGGTAGAGGGCGCTGTTGGTACTGCGGCGCCCGGGGGTACTCGGCCTTGCGACCAGGCCGATGGCGCTTCCTGTTTGGTCGCACTCTGATTTGAGGCGCGTGACGTCACGGGGAGCGCGGTCGCGGCTTCTGTTTGAGGCCTAGTCGGGAGCGGTGACGGTGCAACGACGGGCACGGCAGGGGAAATTTCGGGCTCTGCGACGGGGAGCTGGGGCAGGCTCACGGCTTCTCGGCTCGGGGTAGTGACGTCCCCCTTACCTGCCTCCGTTTCTTTAGCTCTTTCCTCGGCGGCGTCTCCGGCCTTGATTCCTCCTGCGCCATCCTCAGAGGCGGTCTGACTCCTTGTCTCGGGTGGCGTGCTTCGCTGGCGGGTTCCAGCCTGCTGGGCCATCTCTCTGCTCCATGCGGCCAGTACGTCCCGCCGCACTCGGGCCATCCTCTGAGCCAAGCCCTCCAGTGCGGTCTGTGCACGCTCCCGGTCTCGGGGGAGCTGTGCCAGGATCTCCACCAGGCCTTCTGGGGTTGTCGCTTGCAACAGGCTCCTGACCACTGGGTCGGTGCTGCCTGCCTCTCCCTCCATCTCCGGGTACGGCTCCTCCAGACTCCTCCAGGCTGCTCCCATCTTCTCTCTTTTGTTTTGAATCCGCCCATACTGAGGGCGGTCCTGGGGTAACTTGGTGATTGTCAGTTCCAGGGGCAGTCCCCTCACGCTGATGGACATCTCTAACATCACAGTCTCTGCTGGTGGGGGCGGTTTCCGCTTTTGGCGCCATTCCTTGACCTGGCCCACGATGGGAGGTGGCCTCTTGCCACCCTCCGGCACGCCCATAATGGCGTCCGCTCTGCCAGGGCGGGAAATCTTCTGAAATGGCGGGAATCGTCTCCCAGTGGCGGGAAACTTCGTGGATGGCGGGAATCTTCACCGATGGCGGGAAGAAGGCTGAAGATGGCGCCGGATGGCGGGAATCTTCACCGATGGCGGGAAAACTTCACGGATGGTAAGTTTTAAAAGTCTCTTTTTCAGGCACGCAGTACCCGGTGGTTGCGGGCACGAAATCCTGCCGACTACGCCAAAAGTTGACGCGCCCCCTGGGCCAGTGCTGTAGGGGATACCCGGAGCCGGATCTCGATGGGGCTAGTAGTCCTTGTGGCGGTGACCCGGTCCGTGCCCAGGGTGTCAAACTAAGTGGCAGTCTATGGCAGTAGATGTTAACTTGATTGTCGACTACGCCACCCGTTGAGTGCGGCTTTGAAGCCGCCGCTGCAGAGCAGTCCACTGAGGCCGGTGGTATATGTGCAGTAGTGATGGTATAACCCCCAACGGGAGGGGTATGGCCTCAGGGCAGCAGGTGTAGATGATGGGGGTTGTGATGATGCAGAAAGAAGATTCAGAGTCAGGAGATGCAGTTCAGGGTTTTTACTTACTGGTGTTCTTTTGGTCACTCTGGCCTTGAGTGACCACCCGAGCCGTGCTGCGTCCACCAGGTCCTGGACTCGGCCAACCCCCAGGCAATTCCAGAGCGTGGTCCTGAGCTCCTTTCTGACTCTCCCTTCCTCTGGCCGTTCCCACCAGGGATCCACTTTTGGCCGGCTCCCTCGGGTCTCTTGGTGGTCAAGCCTCCTCTGGGCTCCCTGACCCTATACTCGGTGTGCCTTTCTAGTGGATTTGGTGAGGGTCGTGGCAGATCCTGACCACGACCTCCGGTTCCTGGCTAAGGTTCGTTTTGGGCCTCCGCCAGCTTGGGATCCGGTACCCTTGTCCGCCAACCCTTCACCCTTCTGTCCTTATTCTGGGATCTTGGGGTTCCTTCTTGTTTCCTCTCTGGGTCCTTCTCACTCCTCTCTCTCTCTCTGCAGGCTCTGCTCTGGAGCTGGGCCCAGCCGGAGCCACAGCTCCCTGTCAGCCCTCCTGGCTGAGCTCCTCTGCTCTGCTCCTCAGGCTAAACTCTCACCCTGTCCTAAGATGGTGCCCACCTTATATACTCCCTCTATGTGTGAGCTCAGGTGACCAGCACCCAATGAGCTCCTATCTTTACCCAGACTACTCCCCCTATCTGCCCCTACACTACTGGGATGTTCCACCCCCCTCCCACTCCAGCCAGGGACAGACGCAGTCGTACCTGCACATATACTGGTGGGAGTACCGTCGTTCTGTCCCCCGGAAATGGGATGTATGTAGTGCATGCAGCCTACTAGCTCAGTTCCACACTCCATCCTTACCCGGGAGTGGAATACCACACCTCTGGCTTGAGGTGTAATACCCCTGTAGCAGCCAAGTCCTCAGGGTGCTACACAGGAGTATGTGAGGACTTAGATCTAGCACATATAGTACATTGACGCACCCACTTAATGACCTCCTTCTGCCATCCAGGCCACCAAAAACTGCGACCCATCAGTCTCTTGGTCTCAGAGATTCCGGGATGACCTGCCAACCAAGACTCGTGACACTCAACAAACAAATCTCTCCTAAAGGTCCCAGGCACAAACAACCTCCCATGAGGAGTGTTAGATGGGGCATTCTCCTGTGCTTTAAGAATCTCATCTTCCAAAACGGAGTCCAAAGCAGCTATCACAACACCTTCTTGTAAAATGTTCTCCTCTTTCTCAGCACCGACTATGGGAGAAAAACTGCGAGACAAGGCATCCGCCTTAACATTCTTAGTACCAGGGATGTAAGTAACAGAGAAATTAAACCGCGAGAAAAACAGTGCCCACCTAGCCTGACGGGCATTCAGGCGCTTGGCAGCATCAAGATATATCAGATTTTTATGATCCGTAAGAACCTGAACGGGAAATTCCGCACCTTCCAAGAAGTGGCGCCAGTGTTCAAATGCGAGTTTAATAGCCAATAATTCCCGATTACCAATATCGTAATTCAGTTCAGTCTCCGAAAAATTTTTTGAAAAAAAGGCACAGGGATGTAATCCATCCCCGTTATCCTGAGACAATACTGCGCCAACCCCCACAGAGGAAGCATCAACCTCAACCAAAAACGGCTTAGTCACATCAGGCTGCATAAGGATGGGAGCAGAGGTGAACCTCTCCTTGAGATACACAAAAGCTTCAATGGCCTCAGAAGACCACTGAACTGCATCAGCACCTTTCCTGGTGAGATCGGTCAGAGGTTTGACAATACTAGAAAAATTTTTTATGAATTTTCTGTAATAATTGGCGAAACCTAAAAACCTCTGTATCGATTTCAAACCAATAGGCCTAGGCCATTCCTGTACAGCTTGAACTTTAACCGGGTCCATCTCAAAACCATCGCTGGAGATAATGTAACCCAAAAAACTAATTCTCTGTACAGCGAACTCACATTTCTCCAGCTTAGCAAAAAGCGAATTGTCCATTAATAACTGTAATACCTCACGTACGCTCCGCCAATGAGACTCCAGATCCGGCGAATAAATCAAAATGTCATCCAAATACACAACCACATTTTTGCCGATCAAAGGTCTAAGGATGTCATTAATAAGATTCTGAAAAAATGCAGGAGCATTAGTAAGACCAAAAGGCATAACCAGATTCTCAAAATGACCCACAGGAGTGTTAAAAGCAGTCTTCCATTCGTCACCCTCCTTCATGCGCAACAGATTGTATGCCCCCTTAAGGTCAATTTTAGAGAACCACTTGGCCCCCATTAACTGGTTAAACAGCTCAGGAATCAATGGCAGTGGGTAAGGATTGCGTACAGTAATTTTGTTAATCTCACGAAAATCCAGACAAGTACGTAAACCGCCGTCCTTTTTTTTTTACAAAAAAAAATCCAACCGCCACAGGAGACTTAGAGGGCCTAATGTGACCGGCGGCCAAACTTGTCTGTATGTATTCCTCCAAAGCCTTCCTCTCAGGGATAGTAAGATTAAATAAACGACTTTTAGGAAGAGTCGCTCCAGGGACAAATTCAATAGAACAATCATAGTCTCTATGGGGAGGCAAAACCTGCGATTCCTTCTCAGAAAAAACTCTCCAAAAATCCTGAATAGGAACAGGCAATTCTCCCCTATCCAAAGCTGCAATACGCCCGTTACAACACTTGTCATAACATTTATGGCTCCAGGATTTAATTTCACTGGTAGACCAATCCAGTACAGGATTGTGAAATTTTAACCAGGGCAATCCCAATATTACTGGAGAAGGCAAGTTATTCAAAACTACCAAATCCAATTTCTCATGGTGAACACCATTAATAGTGAGAGGAAATTCACAGACCTTGAGAGTAATATTCTTCAAAGGGGAACCATCCACAGAAACCACAGCAATGGGGGATGATAAAGGTTCGGGTTTTAAATTGAGTCTTTCCAAGAATCCCCCATCAATTACATTCAGAGTAGACCCACAATCAACAAACACCCGAAATTCCATTAATTTTTCCTGAGCAATCGTGGAAGCAGCTAAAAATACACCCTTGGAATTTAAACAGGCAATACGGGCATGACTGACCATTTTTTTTTCTTTCTTCATACGAAGCTCACAGTCTTTAATCAAATGACCAGATTTTCCGCAATAGAAACACAAGCCTTCAGAAAATCTACGGTCTTTTTCTTGAGAGCGAGGTGCCACCGATCCAATCTCCATTGGTTCACCACTGTTAGTACACACATTCTCATAACCAGAAACTGACATAGCAGAGGATTTGCTCTCATTAACCCTTGCACGCAGTCTCCTATCCACCCGTATAGCTAATTGCATAGCCTGTTGCAAATCTTCAGGTGTAGGATAAGCAATTAGCAGGTCTTTAACCCTTTCATTGAGCCCAGCAAGAAATAGACTTTTCAGAGCAGAATCGTTCCACCCTGTTTGAGTAGACCAACGACGGAAATGAGTACAATATTTTTCCACATTACCTGATCCCTGTTTCAAACGTCTCAACTCAGTCTCAGCTGATGCGACACGGTCAGGATCATCATATAATAGTCCCAAAGCAGAAAAAAAACTATCCACTGATCTGAAGCATGTATCACTAGGTTGCAAAGAAAAGGCCCACTCCTGAGGCTCTTTGCGCAAAAGTGACATTATGAACCCTATGCGCTGGGATTCATCCCCAGAGGACTTGGGTCTCAAACGAAAATACAATAAGCAAGCATTTTTAAATGAAAAAAATTCTCGGTGTTCACCAAAAAATAAATCCGGCAAACATACCTTAGGCTCCAAGAAATGTGCTCCAGGACAGTTACTCACGTGCTGACGGAGCTCGGCCACCTCCAGAGAGAGTCCCTGCAGGCGATGAGCCAAATCCTGAACCGACACCATGATGGAACAGAAAAATCTTTCCTTAGAGCATTTGCTGGGCTGGACTTACTGTTATGTTCTGCTACCAGAGCTAAGGAAAGAGAGGAGATCTGTCCCTACGATAGAACTCAGCTGAATCCCTACGATGTAACAGGGAACCTGATCCTGCGATCAGACCTGCTAAAGTCCTAAGCTAGTCTGTATGGAGACCTATAGATGTGGGGAAGGAATCCCTACAAGTACTAAGGACTGGGAGGAAAATGGGACACCTCCTAACAGAAATAGTAGCAGACAGACGAACAAACAAAATATATAGAACATAGAGGTCCGTAGACCAAGCAAACTAACAGAGTTAGATACAGAGCACAGGCTAGCTAGAAAGTGGTTATACAATGAAGTCCAGCAAAGCCAGAAGGGCGGAGCAGGATTAAATAGGCCAACAAGGTCATGTGACCAGCAAAGGAAAAAACCTAAGAGCAAGGTTCTAACACTTCCCCTTTATAAGGCACCTCCTCCAAAATGGAGGTGCCTGTGCAAGGTTGGTGTTTGTATGCTAACACTTTTCTCAGCCCTCAGGGCCCGCTGCCTGTCAGTCATGCCCGCCAGTCTGTCTGTAAGTCCAGCCCGCCAGTCTGTCTACAGCCGTGCCTGCCAGCCTGCCTACCTGGAGCACCTGCCAGTTACCTGCCATGCCCGCCAGCCTGCCTACCTGGAGCACCTGCCTGTACCTGCCAGTAACCTGCCGTGCCCGCCAGCCAGCCTACCAGGAGCACCTGCCAGTTTCCTGCCGTGCCTGCCAGCCTGCCTACCCGGAGCACATGTCTGGTTATTCGCCATACCCGCCTGTTTGTGTGGCACCCCAGGGGTCCGTTTGCCACAGTGGCATTGCCTCCCTCACAAGAGGTGATGCCATGCCTGGAAGTCCCCTAGTCAGGTATACTAGCATGCAACACTTTCCTGGCTCCAGACAAGCAAGAGGAGATCCTCCCCTTAGCAACTAGGATGTGGCGGCGGGGTTAGTTGCAGTTAGTGAGAGGACAGTGACAAGGAAAGACCTGGGGAGTGGAGCGTAGAAGAACCGGACACCGGAGTCCGAGGTTGTGGGGCACTGAAGGCTCAGCAGCAGAAACCGGAGGGCAAGAGACTGCAGGTCTCCTGGCCCCATCAGACGCACTGAGGCTCAGCAGCACATAGGGCCCAGCACCGCCACGTGGAAGCGACACTCCAAGAAGGCCCGAGCTGCCTGCCATACGGGTGAGAACAAAGACGTTTTACTCAGGGACGAGGGCCGCAGCACAGCTACAAGCAGCAGGGCCAAAGAGGTTAGCGCAGAGGGAAGGCCTCCAACTTCACCTGGCGAGGTGGATTCTCAACTTGCTTCCAGGCAGCCCGGACCTCCACTACCAGCTAGTACCCGTGCCCCGGTTTGCCTAACCACCGCAAGTAAAGACGAGAGGAAACCGCCATTAAGTTGTGGACTGGTCATTATCTGCGCCATCACCTGCATTGCACTACACCAGCAACATCTATAAAATCACCACTTACTGCCCTGGAGCTAAACTCTGCCTGTGGAGAGCTGAACCAACTCTGCTGCGCCATCATCAGATCCAGAGGATCTGCACTGCAGCGGCGGCTCCATATAGCCGCATACCACAGGTGGCGTCACGAACATTATAAATATAAAAACTTTATTCCCCTTTTATTGACCGCACTGGGTCACGGACCGGTGCTGTGACACCGCCAGCACTGATGGCCCGGCTACAGAGTACCCCACGGCCCAGTGGGTGCGTCAACTTGGCGTCACAAACAGGATTAACGAAGCCCGGTATAACCGGGTACTGTGTGCCATAGACTTTACTGAACGATGTGATCACGTCATTTGCCGTCCGCCGAGGGGAAGCAAGAGGCCCCGATCTGGAACCGCCAGGTAAGTGATCACTCCAGCCTGCAGAGCAGCATACTGGTATGAAGCGCCCCCTGGGCCATGTTCAAGGGACACCCGGAGCCGGATCTGGATAGGGGTAGTAGTCCTTGTGGCGGTGACCCGGTCCGTGCCCAGGGTGGTCAAACTAAGTGTGTGGCAGTCTTTGTAGATGTTGTTTGAGTGTCGACTACGCCACCCGTTGATTGCGGCTAGGAGGCCGCCGCTGCAGAGCAGACCGCTGAGGCCGGTGGTAGGTTTGTGCAGCAAGGATGGTATAACCCCCAACGGGAGGGGTATGGCCTCAGGGCAGCAGGTGTGGAAGTTGGTGGTTGTGATGGTGCAGCAAGGAAGCTCAGAGACAGGTGATGCAGTTTCAGGGTTTTTACTCACAGGTGTTGCTCCGGTCACTCCGGCCTTGAGTGACCACCCGAGCCGTGCTGCGTCCACCAGGTGTGGGACTCGGCCAACTCCCAGGCAATCCAGAGCGTGGTCCTGAGCTCCCTTCTCTCTCTCTCTCTCTGCTGGCCGTTCCCACCAGGTATCCACCTTTGTCCGGCTCCCTCGGGCCTCTTGGTGGTAAAACCTTCTCTGGCTTTCCTGACCCTATTCGTGGTGTGCCTTCCTGGTAGATGTGGTGAGGGTCGTGGCAAAACTTAACCACGACCTCCGGTTCCTGGCTAAGGATCATTAGCCTCTGCCAGTTAGGGTTCCGGTACCCGTTTCTGCCAACCCTTCACCCTTTTGGTTTACTTCTGGGATCTCAGGGTTCCCTCTTGTCTTGTGTCTCTGGGCCTTTCTTCCTCCTTCTCTCCACTACAGGACTGGCCCTGGAGCTGGGCCCAGCTGGAGCCACAGCTCCCTGTCAGCCCTCCTGGCTGAGCTCCTCTGCTCTGCTCCTCCTCAGTCTGACTGACCCTGTCCTAAGATGGTGCCCACCATATATACTCCCTCTATGTGTGAGCCCAGGTGACTAGCACCCAATGGGCTCCTACCTCTATGCCCAGAGTCCCTCCCCTATCTGTCCCTACACTACTGGGATGTTCCCCCCCCCCCTCCCACTCCAGCCAGGGACAGACGCTGTCGTACCTGCACATCTAACTGGTGGGAGTACCGTAGTTCTGTCCCCCGGAAATGGGATGAGTGTAGTGCATGCAGCTGTCTGAGCTCAGTCCCACACTCCATCCTTACCCGGGAGTGGAATACCACACCTCTGGAGTGAGGTGCAATACCCCTGTAGCAGCCGAGTCCTCAGGGTGCTACATTCCCCCCTGGTAAATCACAGCACGTCCTCGGGCTGTAAAAGAATAAAAACATACCAAAACATACAAACTTTTTAAAACATACACTAACATATAAAACATTATAAACACATATAATATGACAGGTAACTTCTCATATATTATTTTAGCAATATAACTTTTGATATAAAACTTTTCATATAAAATGTTCTTAAGCTTCTGGCCACTGTGCAAATTGTGACCAGGTAAAGGGCCACAGTCACTAGAAGAAAACAGCAGTTTTCCTATAAAACCGGTAGGGGGCGCCTTGGGAAGCGCAACTATGTACAGGTTATGGCCGCTCTCAGTCCTCGGCCAGGTAGAGGGAAAGAACGACCGCTCTCAGTCCTCGGTCAGTAGGGATAAGGGATGGCTGCTCACAGTCCTCAGCCTGTGGGGAAAAGGGATGGCTGCTCACAGTCCTCAGCCTGTGGGGAAAAGGGATGGCTGCTCACAGTCCTCAGCCTGTGGGGAAAAGGGGCACACAGGTAACAGTTCACACTAGTCCCAACGGGGACCACACTTCACTTAGCAGCAATTCACATAACAGTTCTTGTAACAGTTCTCATACCCCGACGGGTAACTTTATACAGTTCTCTTTACCGTTCAGTGGTAACGATGCCCTCCTGCTCCTTCCTGAAGGTAATTTTCAGACCCGTCCGGGTCCTCTTGTTCTCCTCCATACCGCAGCTCTTCTTCCGTCAATCGGTGCACATGAAGGGCGTACGGTCCTTTGGCACACTGATGCCGGGTGAAGGTGACCTCGTCACCCAGGTAAAGGTCACGACCACGGTGTCCCTCTGGCAGATGAGACTCGACATCCCTGCGGGTGACAAAGACGTCGCCGGGGGTTCTGTGATTCCTGATAAAGCCCCAACCGTGCTCCAGTTGGAACTTGATGACAGTCCCGGTGGCGCGGGGACCCTGGGCCGCACGGCGGTCTCGCCGGGTCCGGCTTTTCTGCTCCGCGCTCTGGACCTGCAGCCGCTCCTCGCGGATCCGCCTCTCTCGCCGTTCCCTCTGAAAGACCTCCAGCTGCTGACGGCAGCACTCCGCACGCTGGGCTGCGGCCGCCCGGGTCTCTTGGGTGAACCCCATGAGGTTTTCGCCAGTGGGGTCCCATTCGAACTGCGCCTCCTCCAACGGGAGTGGGGTGATCTTGGCGGGCGCCGGAGCCGGGATCAGGGGCTCACATAGGGGTCTTTCCTTCCGGAGTCGGAGATTGAGGTACTCCGGTGGCCACTCAAAGGGCTGCCCATCCGGGCAAGTATGTTGCGTGAACAGGTCTTCACCCAAGGGTAGCACAGTGGAGGTTGAGGGCGCGGTGGTGGTAGCGGCACCCGGATGCACCAGGCCTTGCGACCAGGCCGGTGGCATTTCCTGCTTGGCCGCGCTCAGGGTCAAGGCGTGTGACGTCACAGGGGGCGTGGCCGCGGCTCCTGCCGCTTGAGGCCTAGTTTGGAGCGGTGGCGGTGTAGCAACAGGAACGATCAGTGGGACTTCGGGCTCTGCGACGGGGAGCTGGGGCAGGCTTACGGCTTCTGGGCTCAGGGTGATGACGTCCCCTTTACCTGCTTCCATCTCTTCAGCTCCTTCCACGGCGTCGTCTCCGGCCTTCGTCCCTCCTGCACCATCCTCAGAGGCAGGCGTGCTCCTCGTTGCGGGTGGCGTCCTATGCTGGCGGGTTCCAGCCTGCAGGGCCATTTCTCTGCTCCACTCGGCCAGTACTTCTTGCTGCACTCGGGCCATCTTCCGAGCCAAGCCCTCCAGCGCGGTCTGTGCATGCTCCCGATCTTTGGGGAGCTGTGCCAGGATCTCCACCAGGCCTTCTGGGGTGGCGGCCTGCAGCAGGCTCCTGACCATCGGGTCGGTGCTGCCTGACTCTCCCTCCATCTCCGGGTGAGTTCTCTCCAGACTCCTCCAGGCTGCACCCATCCTCTCTCTTTTGTTCCTGATCCGCCCATCCTGAGTGCGGTCCTGGGGCAACTTGGTGATTGTCAGTTCCAGGGGCAGCCCTCTCACGCTGATGGACATTTCTACCATTGCAGTCTCTGCTGGTGGGGGCGGTTTCCGCTTTTGGCGCCATTCCTGGACCTGGCCCACGATGGGAGGTGGCCTCTTGCCACCCTCTGGCACGCCCATAATGGCATCCGCTCTGCCAGGGCGGGAAATCGTCCCAGACGGCGGGAATCGTCCCCCAACGGCGGGAAACTCCGTGGACGGCGGGAAAAGGCCGCAGACGGCGGGCAAACGGCGGGAAACGACCCGAGACGGCGCCCGACGGCGGGGACCCTCCGGAACCGGCGGGAGACCCCCCCCCCATGGTAAATATGAACTTTTCTTCAGGCACGCAGTACCCGGTGGTTGCGGGCACGTTATCCTGCCGACTACGCCAAAGTTGACGCGCCCCCTGGGCCATGTTCAAGGGACACCCGGAGCCGGATCTGGATAGGGGTAGTAGTCCTTGTGGCGGTGACCCGGTCCATGCCCAGGGTGGTCAAACTAAGTGTGTGGCAGTCTTTGTAGATGTTGTTTGAGTGTCGACTACGCCACCCGTTGATTGCGGCTAGGAGGCCGCCGCTGCAGAGCAGACCGCTGAGGCCGGTGGTAGGTTTGTGCAGCAAGGATGGTATAACCCCCAACGGGAGGGGTATGGCCTCAGGGCAGCAGGTGTGGAAGTTGGTGGTTGTGATGGTGCAGCAAGGAAGCTCAGAGACAGGTGATGCAGTTTCAGGGTTTTTACTCACAGGTGTTGCTCCGGTCACTCCGGCCTTGAGTGACCACCCGAGCCGTGCTGCGTCCACCAGGTGTGGGACTCGGCCAACTCCCAGGCAATCCAGAGCGTGGTCCTGAGCTCCCTTCTCTCTCTCTCTCTCTGCTGGCCGTTCCCACCAGGGATCCACCTTTGTCCGGCTCCCTCGGGCCTCTTGGTGGTAAAACTTTCTCTGGCTTTCCTGACCCTATTCGTGGTGTGCCTTCCTGGTAGATGTGGTGAGGGTCGTGGCAAAACTTAACCACGACCTCCGGTTCCTGGCTAAGGATCATTAGCCTCTGCCAGTTAGGGTTCCGGTACCCGTTTCTGCCAACCCTTCACCCTTTTGGTTTACTTCTGGGATCTCAGGGTTCCCTCTTGTCTTGTGTCTCTGGGCCTTTCTTCCTCCTTCTCTCCACTACAGGCCTGGCCCTGGAGCTGGGCCCAGCCGGAGCCACAGCTCCCTGTCAGCCCTCCTGGCTGAGCTCCTTTGCTCTGCTCCTCCTCAGTCTGACTGACCCTGTCCTAAGATGGTGCCCACCATATATACTCCCTCTATGTGTGAGCCCAGGTGACTAGCACCCAATGGGCTCCTACCTCTATGCCCAGAGTCCCTCCCCTATCTGCCCCTACACTACTGGGATGTTCCTCCCCCCCCTCCCACTCCAGCCAGGGACAGACGCTGTCGTACCTGCACATCTAACTGGTGGGAGTACCGTAGTTCTGTCCCCCGGAAATGGGATGAGTGTAGTGCATGCAGCTGTCTGAGCTCAGTCCCACACTCCATCCTTACCCGTGAGTGGAATACCACACCTCTGGAGTGAGGTGCAATACCCCTGTAGCAGCCGAGTCCTCAGGGTGCTACAGGTACGTCAGCAGAAACCCAGGACCTGGCTGAGGTTCACTAAGGGGGTGGAAGATGCCCAACCTGGGAGAGGATTCAGCCGCGGGCGCGGCCGCCGCCACTGTCATGCCGTTATCAATGCCATATATACCGGGGGCGACGTGGTTGCCCCAGTACTCAGGGGAGTCGCACACCCTGACCGACTTTGAGGAGAGACTGCGCAGTTTGTTTAAAGTGTACCCCCTGTCTGAGGAGCAAAGAGTCAGCATCCTCATAGGCCAGCTAATCGGTGCAGCCCAAAGAGAGGTGAAGTCCTGGCCGGGCAGGGACAAAGGCACTGTTAAGGAAATACTGGCCCGGTTAAAGTATACCTTTGACACCCGCACAGCAGCAGAGATTAAAATAAAGTTCTACGGCTGCAAACAAAGGGTGCAGAACAGTGTACGGGACTATGCTCTAAACCTGCAGGAGGCGCTGCGGGCCATTAAACAGGTAGACCCCGACAATGTGCGAGACGAGGACAGATTACTAACCGCACAGTTTATTGAGGGGCTCCTGTCTAACGCCCACCGGACACAGCTGCACATTATGACTCTGCAAAACCCTGATCTGGACTTTGTGCAATTTAAAGACCGGGCCATCCGGGTGCTGCGAGAATCAACCGCAAGTGGCACTGCACCCCTCCAGCGCCCAGCTATCATGTACCACCAGGAGGTGGCGTCGTTTTCCCCGGCACCTGTGGAGGCTGATGCGCAGACCCTAGATAATAACCCGTCTGCAGACCTACGCCTTCAGGTCCAGAAGCTGACCAAAAGTGTGGCTACACTAACCAAAACTGTGCAGGCCATGCAAGTGTATCCAAAGGAGAGGATCCAGCTGGCTTCCAGTCCAGATGACGTCCAGTGGCGACGGCAGAGAAAGATTCCACCAACCAGAGGGAGAAACAGAGATTGCTACCACCAGGACGGACAACCCATCTGTCGCCCCTGTCAAAAGGCGGGGCACTACGCAAGATCCTGTAATTTAAACAAGCAACCCCTGGGGCAGAGGGTCAACCCCCCAGGAGTAAGACAACTGGGCCCACAAAGCTGGCGAGACAAGTACGTGGGAGGACGACCGGTCCTACCTCTCGTGCTTGATGGCATCCCGATGAACGCATTGCTGGACACTGCTTCCCAGGTGACATCGATGCCATATATCCTTTATAAGCAGTACTGGACTGATTCAGACATTACCCGCCGTCCAGATGAACATCTTAGTATCTATGCCAGCAATGGTCAGCCCTTGCGTCAGGTGGGGTATAAAGAGGTGACCATAAAAGTTGGCCGAGTAGAATTTCCATCACAAGGAATGATTATTGTTGATATTGATCGCCGAGAAAGTCATCCTATGATAACTATAGGCACCAATGTGATAGAGAATTGTCTTGGAGAAATTATTGTTTTGTTACAACAGGTCGCAGAGACTGACAGTTCCAGTCAGCAGCGAGATCTGCAGAAGGAGATCAGAGCCCTGATGAAAAGACAACAGGTAGAGCTGTCTGGAGGAGAAGTCGGCAGGGTCAGAATGAGTGATCCATTCCCCATTGCAATGTCCCCTAGGAGTCAAATGATAATATGGTGTCGAGCAGCAATAGGTCTCAGGGGGCAAGATTATCAGGCCCTGATAGAACCCGTGTACTCTGATAGTAGGCCCACAATCTTGACAGCCAGGGGTGTAGTCGATGTCTGCAAGGGGAGAGTACCGATAAGCATCCTGAATTGTGGGGAGAAAGAGGTCCATTTACCCCGGTATGCCACCCCTGCTAAGCTGTTCACTGTCAGTAACAATGCAATAAAGGCAGTGGAATCCTTGTGACTCTTTTCTAATGTAGGAACAGATTTTACATTTATAAAGGCCCTTACAAGTTAACCAGGTTTCTGGCTTCTCCACTCAAAACGCGTTGGTTTCACTATGTTTTTAACTTTTCTATCATGTGTACTTTGGATCAATAAAGAAGGCAACTACTTTTAATCCTGAGTGTTGAACTTTATCTACTTTTTCTACATGTTTTGTCTGTGGGAAGCCAGCCCTGCTATAAGCTCTGCGCTCGGAGGATTCTAAATTTATCGATTGTCTCCCATGCAAGATGAATTAATGCAGTGATAAGTTGATCCTTTTTTTTCTTTTTGCACCGATCTACTTACAAAAATATTGAACCTAAAATTAAATAATTTTCACAGGCGGAGATTAACTTTAAAACCTGTTTTATATATATGTCGTTCTCTGGCGCTGTGTTCTCGGTAGCTTATTCCTAGAGCTTTCTTGCAGAGCATTGACTTGTCTTGGAATCAATAGATGTTACAGAATGTTTTGAATCATATGTATGGCAGAATATAATATTGATGATTTGGGCAGCTACCTGGAGATCAAGATTCCTGAGGGGTTCATAGCCACTGTTACGGGTCCGGGTGGTGGAACCTCTGTGCTTCGGTGCAAGGAGGGGCCAGAGGGGCATAACTAAGTGTCCACTCGGACCGACCCAGGTCACACGGCGGCTTAGTTGACTCCGTGAACCAGGGAGGGACCAGGCAGGTGAACCAGGTGCCACTCTGGGACCGACCTCCTGTGAGAGCAGGTGACTCCCATGGGTCAGATGACAGGAGCTGACCGGTACAGCGGATGAGCACGGCAGGAAGGCTGACGGGTGGTCCGGGTAGATAAGCAGGCTGGTACAGCAGATGGCCAGACAGGTCCTCCGGGTAGGCAAGTGACGCACCCCCTGGGCCGTGGGGTACTCGGTGCCGGGCTGGTCGGTGCAGGGGATGTCACAGTGGCAGTGAGCCGGTCCGTGACCCAGGGCGGTCAATAAAAGGGGAATTATAGTTTTTATAGTTTAATGTTCGTGACGCCACCTGTGGTATGCGGCTATATGGAGCCGCCGCTGCGGTGCAGATCCCTTGGAGCTGATGGTGACACAGCAGAGTTGGTTCAGCTCTTCACAGGTAGAGCTAAGCTCCAGGGCACTGCAGTGATGATTAATGAGGTAGATGTTGCTGTGCAGTGTAGTGCACGGGATGGTGCAGATATTAATTCTAGGACACAGTGGGGTGCAGTCTTCAAGGTTTACTCACACGTCGTCCTGCGTTCACCAAGGAAGGGGTTCAGCAGCTCTCAGGTATTTCAGGAGTACTTAAACGGGACCCCATTCTGTGTGCCTTCCTCGGTCGTCTTCCTGTGCTGGCTCTCACCCTCCTGCCCTGCTCCTCACAATCAGTGTCCCAAGCCGGTAGCCTAGGATCTTGTCGGGCGACCAGCAGTCCCCTGGACCCTATGCGGCCACCTTTTCGGCGATATAATTGTGGTAGTGGGCAGCTGCACCTTGAAAGTACAGAAGCCTCTGGTTTATAGCTGAGCCTTGTAATTCTCCACTAGTTAGGGGCCGGTCCCTTCTGCGGCCTGATCCCTCTACGTTCCTGCAGATTCGGGCGCACAGGTGGCTTCCTGCACTTCCCGTGCCCCTGGGATCCCCTCTGTCTCTGGAGCCTTTTCTCTGCTCCCGTCCTTTCTCTCTCTTTCCTGGGCCTCTCTTACTAGGCCCCACTCCTCTCAACTCCTGCTCCAAGCACTGGAGCCAGGAGCCTGGACCTCCTCCACTGCTCTCCTGAGCAGGACTCGACCCTTCTAGATGGTTCCTTGCTTTCTTATACTCCTATCGAAGTGCTCCCCTAAATTACTTCCTCCACCCACACCCACTACATGGTTCCACCCTACAGCCAGGGACCAGGGACTATGCTCTCCCTTAGGAGGAATCTCGCCCTTCCCTCTGAAGTGGAGTGTAATGGATGCGAGTGTGTGGGTCCCGGACAGTACTCCATCCTTACCTGAGAGTGAGATACCAGACCTCTGGGTGAGATGCAGTACCTCTGTGGCGACTGAACCCGCAGGGGCGCCACACTTGCCTCCATCCAAACCGGCGGAGGATAATGGCTCCAAGGGACAGGTGGAGGATTGGTGTCAGAAGCTACATGTAGGCACTGACTCCACCCCTTTTCACCAAAAGCATGGGGTGTATCGGGTGGTTCAAGAATATGAGCGAGTCTTTAGCAAACACCCACTAGACTTTGGGCAGGTAAAAAGGGTCCAACATCATATCCCCACAGGAGATCATCCACCCATTAAAGAGAGGTACCGGCCTGTACCCCTAGCTCACTATCAATGTGCCAAAGGAATGTTACGGGAGATGAAGGAGGCTGGGGTGATCAGAGATAGTTGGAGCCCCTGGGCAGCTCCATTAGTTCTCGTTAGAAAGAAAGATGGTACAATGAGGATGTGTGTTGATTACAGGCATATTAACCACATTACACATAAGGACGCCTACCCATTACCCAGAATTGAGGAATCATTAGCTGCACTAAGATCCGCTAATTATTTCTCCACTTTGGATCTCACCAGTGGGTATTGGCAGGTTCCCGTGGCAGAGGCGGACGGAGAGAAGACCGCGTTTACAACACCAATGGGCCTTAGCGAGTTCAACTGCATGCCATTCGGGCTCTGCAATGCCCCAGGAACCTTCCAGTGGTTAATGGAGTGTTGCCTAGGACACAAAAACTTCTAAACCATCCTGCTGTACCTAGACGACGTAATTGTCTACTCAAAGACATACGAAGACCACCTGGAGGTGTTCGAAGCTCTATCTGGTTATGGCCTGAAGGTAAAGCCGCCCAAGTGCCACCTGTTGAAGCCCAAGGTGCAGTACCTAGGTCATGTGGTAAGCGCCGAAGGTGTAGCACCAGACCCTGAAAAAGTCACAGTGATAGAGGACTGGCCAAGACCCTCCACTATCAAGGAAGTGTGGCAGTTCCTCGGGCTGGTAGGCTACTACGGGAGAATCATCAAGGGTTTCACCAAGATAGCGGCACCTATGCAGGACCTCTTAGTAGGCCAGTCCAAGAAGGCCAAGAACCCGAATCCTCCGTTCAAATGGGGTAAACCAGAAGACGAATCCTTCACTCAACTTAAAGTGGCTCTTACTGGAGACAAAGTCCTGGCCTACCCCAACTTTGGCCAACCCTTTATACTCCATATGTGGCGCCCCTGCGGGTTCAGTCGCCACGGAGGTACTGCATCTCACCCAGAGGTGTGTTACCCCACTTTTAGGTAAGGAGGGAGTACTACCCGGGACCAACCCACCTGCATCCAACACTACACTTCCAGACCAGCAGGAGGGGCAAGATGCATGAAGCCACTGCTGAGCCCTGTCCCTGGTTGGAAGGGGGGGAACCAAGACAGGGGGAACCATGTAGTGGGTGTGGGTGGAGGAAGTGTAGCACCCCGAGGGTTCGGTTGCTACAGAGGTATTGCATCTCATCCAGATGTGCGATATCTCACTTCCAGGTAAGGATGGAGTGTGGATCAGGACCCTGATACCTGCATGCATTACACCACATTTAAGGGGGGCAGGGCGACCGATATGCTCCAAGCAGAGCACGACAGTCCCTGTCCCTGGCTGGAGTGGGGGGAGGGAACACCAAGGAAGGGGGGACCATGTAGTGCAGGAGCAGGGAGGAAGTAGTTCCTGAATGCACAGTAAGGAGGTATAAAAGGGAGGAGCCATCTTAGAGCAGGGTTCAGTTCAGTTCGGTGGCCAGTCTGAGGAGAGAGGTGACAGGGAGCAGGGGCTCTGCACGAGCTCTGCTCCAGAGGCAGGCCTAGTAAAGAAGCCGGAGCCTGGAGGAAGCAGGAGGAAGGAAGAAGAGCGAAGGAGCTCCAGGAACAGGGAACGAAGGGATCCCAGGGGTGTGGACCGGCGAGTCGCCACCGCACGCCCGAATATACCTGAGTGGTGGGGTCAGGCCAAAGGGGGAGACCGGTCCCCGAAACTAGTGGAGGCGGGGAACTACCCTCAGCTAGAAACCGGAGGCTGTGACATTTCATGTGGCACAGCCCCTTGCCATACCCGTTAGGAAGGCACCACATAGGGTCAGGGAAACGGAGGCCAAAGTTTGCCCGCCAAGGCCCGAGGCAGCTGGACAGAAGCGTGGTCACTGGTGGGGTACGACAGGCCAGAGGAAGGACACATAAAGGGGGTCCTGTGAAACACTCTGGAGATATCTGGGAGTCGGCCGAGCCCCTCACCTGGTGAGCACAGCGCGACGTGGACAGCCGTTACCTGCAGAAGTGGTCTGGATAATAAGAACTGTGAGTAAAGACCCTGGACTGCATTATTGAGACTCTGAGTCATTATTCCCGAGCACCACCATCACCCCCAACATCCACACTTGCTGCCCTGAGGCTATACTCCTCCCGTGGGGAGTTATACTACACTCTGCTGCACCCACAACACCAGCCTCAGCAGTCTGCCCTGCAGCGGCGGTTCACTCTGACCGCAATCCACGGGTGGCATAGTCGGACATTCAGAATAGATAGACTGCCATTTGGTTTGACCACCCTGAGCCACGGGACCGGGTCACCGCCACGCAAGGACTACAACTCCCAGCATTCATCCTAAAAGGCCCGGTTCCGGGTTCCCCACGGCCCAGGGGGCGCGTCAGAAGCAGAGCAGGGGAGCACCGTCAGTAGGAGTATAAGAAGAAAGGCAACCATCTAGAAGGAGTTGAGTCAGAGCCAGTACTACTCAGGAGAGCAGTGTAGGAGGTCCAGGCTCCTGGCTCCAGTGCTTGGAGCAGAAGTTGAGAGGAGAGAGAGAGGAGTGGGGCCTAGTCTGAGAGGCCCAGGAGAGAGAGTGAGAGAGGACGGGAGCAGAAGGAAGGCTGCAGAGACAGAGGGGATCCCAGGGGCACGGTGAGTGCAAGAAGCCACCCGTGCGCCCTAATCTACACGGACGTGGAGGGATCAGGCCGCAGAGGGGACTGGCCCCTAAACTAGTGGAGAATAATCAGGCTCAGCTAGATAACCGGAGGCTGCTGTACTTGCAAGGTGCAGCTGCCAACCACCACAATTATATCGCCGAAAAGGTGGCCACAGAGGGTCCAGGGGATTGCACGTTCCCGACAAGATCCGAGGCTACCGACTTGGGACACTGATTGTGAGGCGCAGGGTAGGAGGGTGAGAGCCAGCGCAGGGAAGACGACCGAGAAAGGAACATAGAATGGGGTCCCGTTTAAGTACTTCTGAAATACTTACGTGCTGCTGAACACAGGACGACGTGGGTGGTTATAATCCGGAAAGTGTAACCTGAGGAACTTAACAACTGTGAGAAAAAACCTGAAGACTGTGACTCGCCCTCTAGGCCGTGGGGCACTCGGATCCGGGCAGTAGGGAAACGATGGGAGTAGTAGTGGCAACCCGGTTCCGTGGCTCAGGGTGGTCAGGCCAGTGGTAGTCCGTTATGTGCTGTTAACAATGTCCGACTACGCCACCCGTGGATTTGCGGTCATTAGGAACCGCCGCTGCAAGGCAGACCGCTGGGGCTGATGATGTATGCAGCTGGGATGGTGTGACTCCCCACGGGAAGAGTGCGGCCCCAGGGCAGTGTAGTGGATGGTGGGAGTGATGGTAGTGAGAGTCCCAGTGCTGATAGTGCTGGAGGAGCAAAGGAGCACACAGACAACAGGTTGCAGTCCAGGGTCTTTACTAGAACAGGTAATTGACCCACAAACAGTCCCAGCTAGGAGGGGACCTGGATGTCTGAGAGCAACGGGGAAATTGGCCCTGGTCAGGGTGAGGGTGTAGGCCCACCGTGCTTTCTGCGCTCCTTCTGGCTATCTCCTCGTTATAGGGTAACAGCCCACGTTTCCGAGCTTTCCGTGTATTCTCGCCTGTATGGCCTGCGACGTGGGTTCCTTTCTGCTCCCAGCCTTGTACGGCTTTACTGGTCCCTTCGGTTGTGGCAGGGCCTCCAGGCTTCTTAGGCCAAGGAATATACAGTCCCTTGCGGACTGGTTCTCTTCTGGGGGATGTAGAATCCTCCCAGCCTCAGACACCAAAGTCTGGTAAAGTAAGTCTTTTATCTGCCAAGACAGGCTCTCTTCGCCTCTTGTCTCTGGCTTGTGGCTCTCCTCCTGCCACACTTCCTCTTAGGTGCAATACAACTTTCTGTCCCTGCTCTGCTCTGGGACAAGTCTCAGTCCTGAGACAGGCCTTCAAGCTCTCCCTAACCCTGCCCCCAGCACCAGCTTTTATAGGGGCAGCCTGCTCCCCCTACTGGCCTGAGACAGGAGGTACTGCATGCTAATGTTCCCCTGACTAGAGAACCTCCCCCTTGCTCTCAGACACAGCTTTATTACATTTTGTGGCATCCAGGCCAGGGTGACACAACTGCACCCCACTGTGTCCTTGAATAATTGCTGCGCCATCACCAGCCTTGCACTACACAGCACCGACAACATCTACCTCATAGCATCACTTTATCCTGCCCTGGAGCTGAGCTCTGCCTGTGGAAAGCTGAACCAACTCTGCTGCGTCACCATCAGCTCCAGGGGATCTTCACCGCAGTGGTGGCCCCATATAGCCGCATACCACAGGTGGCGTCACAAACATTATCTCTATAAAAAGTTTATTCCCCTTTTACTTTTCCCCTTTTATTGACCGCTCTGGGTCACGGACCGGGTCACTGCCACTGTGACATCCCCCAGCACCGACCGGCTCGGCTATCAAGTACCCCAGGGCCCAGGGAGCGCGTCACATACGGATGCCAACAACGTGGGATTGGGAGCGGTGCTGTCCCAGGTACAGCAGGGCAGAGAAAGAGTGATTGCCAACACCAGCAGGAAGCTCCGCCCCACTGAAAGGAACCCCGACAACTATAGTTCCTTTAAGTTGGAGTTTCTAGCCATAGTCTGGGCTGTAACAGAGCCCTTCAAACACTACCTCACCTCCTCCAGATTTACAGTCTTCACGGATAACAACCCACTGACGCACCTGGAGACTGCGAAGCTTGGTGCCCCAGAACAATGATGGATGGCTCGACTGTCCAACTACGAGTTTACCATCAAGTATCGGGCTGGGCATAAGAACACTAATGCTGATGCGCTGTCCAGGATGCCCAACTTGCCAGATGGGGAGAAGATCCGGAAGAGCTGGAGGAGATAGAGCTACCCGCTTTCCATCATCACGGGGTGACCCAGTGCTCCCACTGTGTGAGGAACAAGCGCTCCGCCAACAGTGAGGCGACGTTTAACCCATTGCCCCACCATGGATGGGCAGAGACGCAGAATAGAGACCCGGCTGTCCGCCTGGTGAAGGAGTTGCTGACACAAGCTGACTCGCACCCTGATCCAGATGCTCCACAGGAGACCCAACAGTTGTGGAAAGAGAAGGGCAAACTATTCATCTACGAGGGAAAGCTGTGTCGAAGAAGCATCAACTCCTGGACACACGAACTGGTCTGGCAGGTGGTAGTCCCGAGGCGGGATGCGCCAATGGTCTTAGAAGCGTACCACGATGGAGCAGGACACTTCTGGTGGAAGAAGTTGGAAGCCCTGCTACGTGAGCGATTCTACTGGGCTGGCCTGAGGATGACTCGCCCCCAGGGCCGTGGGGTACTCGGCAGCCGGGCCTTATGGCTGCTTGCAGGGGGAATATCATGGTGGCCGGCCCGGTCCGTGACCCAGGGCGGTCAGTACAAAAAGAGGAAATAAAATGAATAGAAAAATTTGTGACGCCACCTGTGGTGCCTGGTGAGGATCACCAGCGCTGCAACAGTCCTCTGAGGCAGATGTTAGGGCAGCTTGTGATGGGACGGCTCCCCACAGGTGGAGCAGGCCTCAGGGCAGTGTAAGGCAATGGAGGTTGCACTGGGCGTTGTAGTGCAGGGAGAGAATTGGCGCCGGTGAAAGAAAGGGACGGAGTCAGTGCAGTGCAGTCATCCAAGATTTACTCACAGTTCTTAGACAGTCCACAGGTGCACTGTACAGGTGCAAACCTCCCGCGTCGCACTGCGTTCACCGGGCAGGGGTTCAGTCCTTCCTCAGGCAGCTCGGGTGTACCTGGCAGAAGCCCACTTTCTTGTGTGCCTTTCTAGACCGACTTCACACTGGGTCTTACTCCCTCCTGCCCTGCGCTTCCCACTGTGAATCCTGCTCGGGTGCTCTGAGGTCCCCCCTGTCCATCGGAGTTACACAGACCTGCTTGACCTTACTTGGATTGGAGTGGGAGTTTGACTAATGGCTATAGAAGCCAGAAGCCTCTGGTTTTTCCAGCCGAGGCTTGAAGCTGCACGACTGAGCCAGGGGCCGGTCCCCTTCTTGCGGCCTAGATCCTCCTGACACCTGGCAGGTTCGGGGTGTACGGGTGCCACCTGCACTCGCCGTACCCCCTAGGATCCCTTCTTCAGAGCGGAGCTTACTCCCTGTTCCCCTCCTGGGCCTCACTGGCTAGGCCCTCCTCTGGAGCAAAGCTCCAGCAGTGCCTCTGCTCCTCTCACTCTCCTCCTCTGACTGAACTGAACTAAACTGAACTATTCTAAGATGGCTTCTTTTTATATCTTTACTGTATGAGTGCTCCCCTAAACTACTTCCTCCACCCACACCCACTACTGGTTCTCCCTACCTTTGGGTTCCCCCCCACTCCAGCCAGGGGCAGGGCTCAGCAGAAAACTACATTGCGTCTTGCCCCTCCTGCTGGCCTGGAGCAGTGTAGTGTTGGATGTAGGTGTTGGGGTTCCGTGCAGTATTCCCTCCTTACCTGAGTGAAGGGAGACACCACACCTCTGGGTGAGGTGCAGTACCTCTGTGGCGACTGAACCCTCAGGGGCGCCACAAGGAAAGCAATCGAGAGATGGTGTCGAGAATGTGGTCCATGCAACCTGAGACGGAAAGACTATGATAGCCAGAGGGCTCCACTGTAGCCCATAATCACCAAACAACCACTTGAACTGGTAGCCTTGGACCACGTGAAGCTAGCCCCAAGCCGGTCAGGCTATGTCTACGCTCTCACCATAGTAGACCACTACTCCAGGTTCTTGGTAGTAGTGCCAGTGAAAGATCAGACGGCTCAGATGGCAGCCAAAGCGTTTCAATAACACTTTTGTCGCCCTCATGGTTACCCTGAATGAGTGTTGACCGACCAAGGTCCAGCCTTTGAAGCAGAAGTGTTTCAAGAATTCTATAACTTGTGCGGCTGCAAGAAAATAAGGACGATGCCATATCATCCCCAGACCAACGGGTTGTGCGAGAAGTTGAACCAGGTGGTAATAGACCTGTTGAAGATGTTGCCCCTTGAAGAGCGTAGCCTGTGGCCAGAGAAGTTATCAGATTTGGTGGACCTATATAACCACATCCCGGTGAACTCCACCAACTGTACACCCGCCTACCTGATCAGGGCAAGACCTGGCAAGCTACCCATTGACTTAGACATAGGAATCTTAACACCGGAGACGACATCACCAGATGCAGACTGGGATACGGAGCGGCAGCAACAATACCGCAAGGTGCAAGAATGTGTGGAAAGAAGTTTGTCCCAGGCGAGACAGAAGCAGGAGAAAACTTACAATCAGCACGCACCTGCAGTTCCTTTATCACCTGGAGAACAGGTACTCAAGAGGAAGAGACGAGTCCATAAATTAGATGACCAGTGGGAGGTTGAGCCATACATCGTCCTACCCTCGAATTACGATAACACCAAAGTGTGCCTCATCAGTAAAGATGGAGGGAAAACTGCAGTGGCAGTCTCAAGAGACCTCCTGAAGATATGCCCTGAACAGTTGAAACACAAAGAAGAAGACCAAGACAGCCCTCAGCCCATAGAAAAAGTGGAGGAAATGGTCCAGACAGTCCTTGGAGCATTTCCCTGGTCTTGGACGCAGGTGAACAGAGCAATTGTGGTACCTGTCCTGACCTTTCTCCAAGCGGCCTCACCGGAAGCTGCAGAGGCTCCAGAACATCTGGAAGACCAATCCGGCCCCAGAGACAGATGCCTCATCAGCAGCAGATCAGGAGAATCTACCCTCTGCTAACAGTGAACCTGTCATACCCAGGGTGAGCCAAAGAATTCGTAGGAGATTACCCAGCCTACCGGTGTTACCTCAGACTACCCATAGTGTAGTTCACACTGAACCCACCACACCAGGGGTAGACACTAGGGACCAGGGTAGGTCAGTGACAACAAATGTACTACATAGGTCGACCCGAAGTACTAAAGGTCAGCTCCCAACCCGTTGGAGAAACTAAAGTGTAAGAGAATAAAACTGTATGTTATATGGTTGTAACCAATAAATACACTGTGTTCCAAATTATTATGCAAATAATATTTTCTCAGATTTTCCCAAATTACATATATGAATTGCAGTCATTGTAATTTTCCAGTCAAATAACTATTAGAGTACAATTGAAAGGTTTTTGTACAAACTGCCTATGATAACAGTATATTTTAAAAAAAATAAAATACTCAAACTGCACTCAAAATGCATGTTCCAAATTATTATGCACAGCAGAGTTTTCAACCTTTTCATTTTAATAAAGAACAAAAAAAATGGTCATTTTTGAAATTATAAGCATTAGCAGGTTATTACACACTGAAATCAAACAGTTTTCACCTCAAAACTTTATTCTAGGTGATGTTACATTTGCACATAGGACCCCTTGTTCGAAAGGAGCTTCTGAACTCTCTCATCCATTGAATTTGTCAGGTTTTGGATGGTTTCTGCTTCAATTGTTTTGCATGAGGACAGAATACCCTCCCAGAGCTGTTACTTAGATGTGAACTGCCTCCCGCCATCATAGACACTCCTTTTGATGATGCTCCAGAGGTTCTCAATGGGGTTGAGGTCAGGGGAGCATGGGGGCCACACCATAAGTTTGTCCTCTTTTATGCCCACTCCATCCATCTGGACCATCGAACTGTTTTGTTCACCGATGAGTGCCGTGTAACGCTCGATGGTCCAGATGGATGGAGTGGAGGATGGCTGGTTGATGGACACCCCATGCAAACACGGCTACGGCGCCAACAAGGAGGAGGTGGAGTAATGTTTTGGGCTGGAATCATGGGGAGAGAGATTGTCGGCCCCTTTAGGATCCCTGAAGGGGTAAAGATGAACTCCATAATGTATGTTGAGTTTCTCAAACAGCACTTCCTGCCATGGTTCAAGAAGAAGAACCGTGCATTCCGCAGCAAGATCATTTTCATGCATGATAATGCACCGTCTCATGCTGCACATAACACATCTGCATCTCTGGCTGCTATGGGCATAAAAGGGGACAAACTTATGGTGTGGCCCCCATGCTCCCCTGACCTCAACCCCATTGAGAACCTCTGGAGCATCATCAAAAGGAGTGTCTATGATGGTGGGAGGCAGTTCACATCTAAGCAACAGCTCTGGGAGGGTATTCTGTCCTCATGCAAAACAATTGGAAGCAGAAACCATCCAAAACCTGACAAATTCAATGGACGAGAGAGTTCAGAAGCTCCTTTCGAACAAGGGGTCCTATGTGCAAATGTAACATCACCTAGAATAAAGTTTTGAGGTGAAAACTGTTTGATTTCAGTTTGTAATAACCTGCTAATGCTTATAATTTCAAAAATGACCATTTTTTTGGTCTTTATTAAAATGAAAAGGTTGAAAACTCTGCTGTGCATAATAATTTGGAACATGCATTTTGAGAGCAGTTTGAGTGTTTTATTTTTTTAAATATATACTGTTATCATAGGCAGTTTGTACAAAAACCTTTCAATTGTACTCTAATAGTTATTTGACTGGAAAATTACAATGACTGCAATTGATATAGGTAATTTGGGAAAATCTGAGAAAATATTATTTGCATAATAATTTGGAACACAGTGTAATCCTGGATATATATAGTTGTTAAACTTATGGACAATCGGACCACAGGACTAGGTGTGGTCAGGACAATGTTGAATATAGTTAATAATTGGCCTTGAAAATAAACCGCAGACGTGGCCGAAGACCAGGCCCACCGACAGAGTGCCCTGAAGCCGCACCCAGGGTCGATACACAAAGTGGGTTGAGGCGGTTCCCACCAGCCAAACTTCAGTTATCCGGAAAAAGGCAATCTAAAGACTAAGCCCCGCAGTGACTGCTACAAATTTTTGCTTGTTTTTTTTGTCATTTTTGACTTTGTAAACTATTTGTAATGTGAATTGTTATTATTGTTGATTGTTAATTCAAAAAGGTATCCTCAGTCCGGGAGTACTGAATTTAACTAGGGGGGAATGTGGCACCCCAGGGGTCCGGTTGCCACAGTGGCATTGCCTCCCTCACAAGAGGTGATGCCATGCCTGGAAGCAAGCAGGGGTCCCCTAGTCAGGTATACTAGCATGCAACACTTTCCTGGCTCCAGACCAGCAAGGGGGGCTCCTCCCCTTAGCAACTGGAATCTGGAGGCGGGGTTAGTTGGAATTAGTGAGAGGAGTTGAAGACAGGACAGCGACGAGGAAGGACCTGGGGAGTGGAGCTGCACGGCAGTTCACCCCAGAGAGGAGCAAAGAAGAACCGGACACCGGAGTCCGAGGTTGTGGGGCACTGAAGGCCCAGCAGCAGAAACCGGAGGGCAGGAGACTGCAAGTCTCCTGGCCCCATCAGTCGCCCGGTGACACAGCAGCACATAGGGCCCAGCACCACCACGTGGGAGAGACACATAAGGAAGGCCCGAGCTGCCTGCCATACGGGTGAGGAACAGACATTTTACTCAGGGACGAGGGCCACAGCACAGCTATAAGCAGCAGGGTCAAAGAGATTAGCGCAAAGGGAAGGCCTCCAACTTCACCTGGCGAGGTTGATTCCGAACTTGCTTCCAGGCCGCCCGGACCTCCACTACCAGGTAGTACCCATGCCACAGTCTGCTTAACAACCGCAAGTAAAGACGAGAGGAAACCGCCATTAAGTTGTGGACTGGTCATTATCTACGCCATCACCTGCATTCCACTACACCAGCAACATCTATAAAATCACCACTTACTGCCCTGGAGCTAAGCTCTGCCTCTGGAGAGCTGAACCAACTCTGCTGCGTCACCATCAGCTCCAGAGGATCTGCACCACAGCAGTGGCTCCATATAGCTGCATACCACAGGTGGCGTCACAAACATTATAAATATAAAAACTTTATTCCCCTTTTATTGACCACCCTGGGTGACGGATCGGGTCACCGCCACTGTGACACCCCCAGTACCAACGGCCCGGCTACCGAGTACCCCACTGCCCAGGGGGTGCGTCACTTGCCTACCCGGAGCACCTGTCTGGCCATCTGCCGTACCAGCCTGCTTATCTACCCGGACCACCCGTCAGCCTTCCTGCCATGCTCATCCGCTGTACCGGTCAGCTCCTGTCATCTGACCCGTGGGAGTCACCTGCTCTCACACGAGGTCGGTCCCAGAGTGGCACCTGCTTCACCTGCCCGGTCCCTCCCTGGTTCACGGAGTCGACTAAGCCGCCGTGTGACCTGGGTCGGTCCGAGTAGGCACTTAGTTACGCCCCTCTGACTCCTCCTTGCACCGAAGCACAGAGGTTCCACCACCCGGACCTGTAACAGTGGCCATGAACCCCTCAGGAACCTTGATCTCCAGGTAGCTGCCCAAATCATCAATATTATATTCTGCCATACATATGATTCAGAACATTCTGTAACATCTACTGATTCCAAGACAAGTCAATGCTCTGCAAGAAAGCTCTAGGAATAAGCCACCGAGAACACAGCGCCAGAGAACGACATATATACAAAACAGGTTTTAAAGTTAATCTCCGCCTGTGAAAATTATTTAATTTTAGGTTCAATATTTTTGTAAGTAGATCGGTGCAAAAAGGAAAAAAAGGATCAACTTATCACTGCATTAATTCATCTTGCATGGGAGACAATCGATAACTTTAGAATCCTCCAAGCGTGGAGCTTATAGCAGGGCTGGCTTCCCACAGACAAAACATGTAGAAAAAGTAGATAAAGTTCAACACTCAGGATTAAAAGTAGTTGCCTTCTTTATTGATCCAAAGTACACATGATAGAAAAGTTAAAAACATAGTGAAACCAACGCGTTTTGAGTGGAGAAGCCAGAAACCTGGTTAACTTGTAAGGGCCTTTATAAATGTAAAATCTGTTCCTACATTCATATTCATAGACAGTAAGCTTGCGATCAGGGCCCTCACTCCTTTCGATATGAGTTATGTTTATTCTGTATTGTTTGTTTGTACATGTCCCCCCTAAAATTTGTAAAGTGCTGCGGAATAATGTTGGCACTATAAAAATAAAAATTATTATTATTATTATTATTATTACATTAGAAAAGAGAACGTAATCAATGCCACTAGTAATGATTGTAAACAAAAAAAACAAATGGATCATTTATTAATTGCGATATTTCACATGTAGGTTATAGATAGTACAGACTGAAAGTGGCAGCATATTTGACGCACTTAGAAAAATGCAAGGTAGAATATCTGAGTACATTGCAGGCAAATATAGGAGAAAAGCTGCTGTGTCTGGTGCATCGTATCATGTTGTAAATGAACATAATGGAAGTATTAACACTTTGGTAGTAAGGCCTCATTCACATGTCAGTATGAGAAAAACTGACCAAATTTCATCAGTGATTTCGGTCAGAATTTCATCTAAGTTTTATTAGAGTTTGCTCCGAATTGCATGAGTTTTTCTTGTACTTGGAAAAAAAAATTCTTCACCTTTGGTCTAATGGTCTGGGAAAATTGGACCGCTCTCGGATCGAAACCCATACACTGCCGATTTTAATCCGACACTCACAAAAAAAGTGGACATTTTTCTTCTATTTTTCAGGAACCGCTTGGTCCACAAAAAATCCCGGACATGTGAATGACCCCATCCACTATAATAGATACGAGTGCTATCTGTGAAAAACACGGATCGCACATTTACGCCAAAAATGGCCGTGTGATTGAAGCTTTAGGTGCATTGAAAGGGTGAATAAACCTTATAGACATGTGGACGAGGGAAAACTTTCTTGAAGCGTGAAGCATTTTGGATTCTGTAGTTACACGACATCCTCCAGGACTTCAAAAAAAGTTCGAAATTTATTTCTATTAATGTTTCTCTATTTAGTGTTTTCCTTTCTGCATATTGGAGAGAAACAATACATTAATTTCTTATTTGGAATTTACTGTCCAGATTTGATGTAGAATCCAGTGTCGGACTGAGCTGCCAAGAGCCCACCAGTATGATTGACTCTGGGGTCCCACAGCTACATGTAATATTACATTACCTTCATTGACAAATTTACCTATGCTTCTATGTAATAATAAACTGTGTAGTTACATGGGTGATGAAATGCTGACACTGTCTGTACAGTGAGAATCAAGTGTATTGTGCTAATTGCTGCTTATATATAGATGGATGGGGCCCACCGGTGAATTCACCTGTCCTCCGGTGTCCCAGTCCAAGCCTGGCAGAATGTATGTGATTTTTGTCTAATAAACTTTTGCATACGTTTTTTTATATAGGTGGAGTTCTTCCATATATATCTGAATAATAAGCATTTATATCATGCTCTTTTCTGCTGTTGGTATCTTAATTATGGTACATAGTTTTTGTATAATAAGAATTAACTCACCCTATCTTGCTATGTACAGGGCCATTTATAAGGATACACCTAAATTAAATGGGAATGGTTGGTGATATCAACTTCCTGTTTGTGGCACATTAGTATATGGGAGGGGGAAAACTTTTCCAGATGGGTGGTGACCATGGCGGCCATTTTGAAGTTGGCCATTTTGAATCCAACTTTATTATTTTCAATGGGAAGAGGGTCATGTGACATCAAACTTATTGAGAATTTCATAAGAAAAACAATTGTGTGCTTGGTTTAAACGTAACTTTATTCCTTCATGAGTTTTTTACAAGTTTATGACCACTTATAAAATGTGTTCAAAGTGTTGCCCATTGTGTTGAATTGTCTCTTCTCCCACTCTTGACACACCGATAGCAACACCGCAGAAGAAATGCTAGCACAGGCTTCCAGTATCCGTTGTTTCAGATGCTGCACATCTCGTATCTTGATGGTATGGTGTGGTATATGGGGTACAAAGATAGTGGGGCCATTCTTCATCAATGGAAACCTCAATGCCACTGGATATCTGAAATTGCTACAGGATGATGTGTTGCCCTCTTTATGCACTGAAGATGGCACGTTCCCTGAGTATTTCCAACAAGATGGTGCCCCACCACATTATGGGTGTCAGGTCTGAGCATTCCTACATGAACAGTTTTCTGGAAAGTGGATTGGTCGTCGTGGGCCAGTTAAATGGCCACCAAGGTCTCCTGATCTGACCCCCTTAGACTTTTATCTTTGGGGTCATCTGAAGGCAATTGTCTATGCTGTGAAGATGTGCAGCATCTGAAATAATGGATATGACTCGCCCAGGGGGAATGGGGATGACTCGGTACCCAGGCCTTCAGCCTTTAGGGATGTCGCGGTGGTCGGCTCCCGGGCCCGTACCCTGGGGTCTCTCCTTAAAAGGGGTGGATAATTTGTTAAGTTTATAAAAGAGTTTGTGACGCCACCTGTGGCTTCTGGTGAGGATCACCAGCGCTGCGCAGTCCACTGAGGCCGATGATATGGCAGCTCGATGGTATAGCTCCCCACAGGTGAAGCTAGGCCTCAGGGCAGTGTAGGGAAAGGGGATTGCAGGACAGACGAGAGCCAGCCGGGTCAAAGCAAGAACGGGGACAGACACGATAGTCACTTCAGTACCTTTACTGATGGAATTTCAGGCACGTCCCGGAGCACTGTAGGGTGAAGGGTGCATGTCAGGATCCTCCCCAATGAGCGGGTATTGGGCCTCCTGTTTCTTGCCTCTGCGTAGTACGTTTCTGACCTGCCTGGAGCTAGGCCTAACTTTGTCTCTGTCCTGCGCTGGCTGACCTTGTGGTTGGGCCTTCTCTTGGAGTGCACGCTCCCGACTTACGGGGCCTATGTGTCTCCTGGCTCTGTTACGTATCAGCACTTTAGCGATCCTTGGACTTGTAGTTCTCCAGGGATTCCGGTTTATCTTACTGGGTCGTGGAGATCCCGGTAAGCTTCTGACCCGGTGTCCGGTAACTTGCTTCGGGGTGAGCCAGCTAAGCTCCTCTGCCCCCTATGTACTAACTCTCCTCCTGCCTTCGGCCTACTCGGGCCCTCACTAGGCTACTCACACTAGCGGCAGCTCGCCGCGCTTCACCGATCTTATGGCGCCGGCACACCTAAAGTTCACCTCTCTGAGCTACCCAGAGTCTTGATCTGGATAAGCTCCACTGCAGGATAGCAATTGCAGGAGCTTGAACAGACTTTTGTCCTCTGAGGTAACTCTTCTCAGACTGCACTGGACTCACTGCTAAACCAGACTGAGCTCGACTCTGACTCCAGAATAGACTAACTGCTGCCTGGCTCCACCTTCCCTATTTATCTATCCCTAACGGGCTCCCTCTGGTGGTCTGAGGTGGAAGGTGGAGATGTGTGAATGGTTATGGGGGCCTCTTGTGGAGGAATCCTTCAATACACCCTTCTAGGATCTGTGATACCAAGCACAGCTGGGCGTCACATTCCCCCCTAGTTAAACTCAGCACTCCCGGGCTGAAGTACATTTTATATAACAATAACAATAGGAAACATAAGCAATACAAGAACAATCTTCCCTTTATGGGAGGCACGAATCTTAAACATTACATAACATTAACAAAGCAGAGTGTCCTCAGAATTCAAATCTCCTATGGTGAGGTACCCAAGAAGGATGTCCATCTCACAGGTAGAGTGCTTGGTGGTTTTGAGGGACCTGTCCTAAACCCTCTACGTAGGCCCTGGGGTGGCTGCAGGGCATGAAGATCCCAAGTTGGGCCTCCAAGAGAGCCACTCCAGACAGGTTTTTCTTCTGAGGTCACCTAAAGGGCACTCCAAGGAGTGCAATTATATACACAAGCAGTTTTTGGGCTGCACACAGTCCACAGCCACGCAGTTCTTTAGGTAAATAGCAAAGAAATTAATGAGGTAAAGCACAAATGGATAAAAACATGCATGAAAATACACAATTAATTCAGTACATTTCAATTTAATATGCAATACCCCAAGGGTAACGATCTACACTCTCAGAAATTTTTACCATCTACTGCGTGTACCTAGCAGGGGGTTTACCTTTCGTGCTACGTGCTGATCTGCGTAGTGCGGTGGTTGGTGGGGTGTCAGTGTCTGCATTCTCAGTTACTCTACCAGCTCTAAGTGTGACCATGTTGTAAAACTGCCTTAACCTCTCTCTTGGGCTGGCAAGTCTACCATTGGCTGGGCCCTCTTGCTCTGCCCCTACCGGGGATCCTTCATCCGGGGATACTTCTTGAGCTGGCTCCTCTGCAGCACTTACAGGTTCAACTTGCGGTGGAGGGTTTTCTGGCTGTTCATAGAATTGGAGTACTGGGATGATTACTGCTCCTCCTATCTGAGGCCAATCTGCTGGGAAGTCTCCTAGGTCAGTGTGGATCACTGTTTCTTCAGGTTCTTCCGGGATTGTGAAAGGCACTTGTTCCTGAGGTTTCAGTAAATCTGGACACAACTTTAGGTGGTCCCTGGACACTGTTGTAGACGTTTTTCCTCCGTCTCGACTGATTATGCAGGTCTTTTTGTTGTCAAACTTGACAGTAACACAGTGTAGGGGTCTTTTTCCCACTGGTCATCAAGTTTGTGGTTACGTCTTTTCCTTTTCAATACTGTTTCACCAGGTGTGAAAGGTTCTGCGGGTGCGTTTTTGTTGTAGTGCATTTCCTGCTTTTCTCTCACCCGAGTAAGACTGTCCTCGACACAAGCTTGTACTCTTCTGTACTGCTCTTGTCTGGTCTTGTCCCAATCTTCAGTGGTCATATCAGCTTCAGGCTCAACAACACCAAGCTCCAGATCCATGGGCAGCTTTCCTGGCCTTGCCCGCATGAGATATGCCGGAGTGCAATTGGTGGAACTCACTGGTATATGATTATACAGATCCACTAAGTCAGGTAGTAGGTCTGGCCACTGGTTTCTCTCCTCAAGTGGTATGGTCTTAAGCAGGTCGATGATGATGTTGTTCATCTTTTCGCAGAGACTGTTAGTTTGTGGATGGTACGGTGTAGTTCTGATTTTTTTACAACCATACAAATGGCAGAACTCCTTGAACAATTCAGCCTCAAAGGCCGGGCCTTGGTCCGTCAGCACCTGCTAAGGATATCAGTGGGATCAGCAGAAGTACGCTTGTCATGTCATTGCTGCTGTCTCTGCCGTCAGGTCTTTGACGCGGGCGACCACCAGTAAACGTGAGTAGTGATCCACCATGGTCAGAGCATAAGAGTATCCTGACCTGCTGGGGGACAACTTGACATGGTCCAGGGCCACGATCTCCAGGGGTCGAGTCGTCTTGATGTGTTGCAGGGGTGACTTCTGGCTGCTGAAGTCCTTTCTTCTTAGGCCACAGGGTCCACAGTCCCGGCACCACCTCTCAATGGAGCTGCGCATTCCTACCCAGTAGAATTTACATTTCAGCAGGGTCTCTAGCTTTTTCCAGCCAAAGTGCCCCGCCTGATCGTGGTAAGATTCTAATACCATCTGGATGTCTGTCTTGGGGACTACTATCTGCCATACCGTCTCATGGGTTTTGGATTGACGTACCTCCGGCACAGCTTCTCACGGTAGATAAACAGCCGACTTCTCTTGTTCCACAGCTGCTTTGCCTGCAGAAACGCTTCTTTCTCCAGGGAGGCACCTTCTTGGGTTATCAGCTCCTTGATGCGGCTGACAACTGGGTCACTGTACTGGGTCTCTTTCCAGCTGTGGTGAGGCAGGGGGTTTAGCGTCTTTCCACACTGCTTCCTAGAGGCTCGTTGCTCATGGATCATCCCACTCCGGTGAAAGGCAGGTAGCTCTATCTCTTCCAGGTCATCCACTTCTTCTTCTGTGTCTGACTGGTGAGGCATCCTAGACAGGGCATCGGCGTTGGCGTTCTTGCAGCCCGCCCGGTATTTAATTGTAAATTGGTAGTTTGACAGCCGAGCCATCCATCGTTGTTCCAGTGCCCCCAACTTAGCTGTTTCAAGATGGGTCAACGGGTTGTTATCAGTAAAGGCAGTAAACTTACTGGTGGCCAGGTAGTGTTTGAACCTTTCAGTGATGGCCCAGACCAAGGCCAGGAACTCCAACCTGAAGCTGCTATAGTTCTCTGGATTCCTCTCAGTCGGGCGGAGCTTCCTGCTTGCGTATGCGATCACTTTTTCTTGGCCATTCTGCTTCTGACTTAGAACAGCGCCCAGCCCTTCATTGCTGGCATCTGTATACAGCAGGAATGGTTGGCTGTAGTCAGGGTAGGCTAGGATCTCATCACCTGTCAGGATCTCCTTCATCTCCTAAAATGACTCGGCTTGCTCCTTACCCCAGTGGAATGGGGGGTTTTTGCCTTTGGGGGACTGCCCTACCAGGAGGTCTTGCAGAGGATCTGCTTTCTTAGTGTAGTCCTTTACGAACCTCCGGTAGTATCCTACTAGTCCCAGGAACTGACGCACCTCCTTGAGGTTCTTCGGCTCCGGCCACTTCTGGATGGCTGTGACTTTCTCCGGGTCTGGTGCTACCCCTTCCGGACTGACAATGTGCCCCTGGTACTGTACCTTTCTCTTGAGCAGGTGGCACTTTGAGGGCTTCAACTTCATCCCGTACTGGGACAGTGACTCAAATACTTCTGCCAGGTGTTTCAAGTGGTCCTCGTACGTTCTGGAATACACTATTACGTCATCCAGGTAAAGTAACACAGTCTCAAAGTTGTGGTGTCCCAGGCAGCACTGCATCAATCTCTGGAATGTTCCGGGGGCATTGCAGAGTCCAAACGGCATACTGTTGAACTCGCAGAGTCCAATTGGGGTGGTGAAGGCCGTCTTCTACCGATCTCCCTCAGCCACAGCTACTTGCCAGTACCCACTAGTGAGGTCAAGGGTGGAAAAGTAATTTGCAGACTTTAAGGCAGCTAGGGACTCCTCTAAGCGTGGTAAAGGGTATGCATCTTTATGTGTAATGCGATTTACTTAGCGGTAATCTACACACATTCTCATGCTCCCGTCCTTTTTCCTAACCAGCACTAGAGGAGCCGCCCAGGGACTACGGCTATCCCTTATCACTCCCGCCTTCTTCATGTTGTGTGGCATTTCTTTTGCCTTCTGGTAGTGAGCTGAGGGTATAGGCCTATAACGTTCTTTGATTGGGGAATGGTTGCCTGTGGGGATAGGATGTTGAACTCTCTTAACCCTCCCAAAGTCAAGTGGATGTTTACTGTACACCTGCGAGTATTCTTGAACCACCCAGTGTACACCCTGTTTTTGATGGGCAGGAGTGATGTCTGTCCCAACATGGAGCTGTTGACACCAATCCTCCACCTGGGTTGCAGGGTCATTATCCTCTACTTCTTCTGGTGAGGTTAAGGACTCCGCCTCATGGATGCAGTTGTTATTGACAGCATATAATTTGGCAACAGTGGCATAACGTGGCAGTTTGACCTCATCTTCCCCTAAGTTGAGAAGATGGACGGGCACCCTCCCATTACGTACATCTACCACACCCCTGGCGGTTAAGAGCGTGGGTCAATGCTCGGAGCAAAGGGGTTCTACTACCACCTGGTAGCTCTGTCCTCTTAGACCTATGGCAGCTCTACACCAGATGAGCATTTCACTCATTGGAGGGATAACAATGGGTATGGGGTCTGTTACCCGCACGTTACCGATTTCACCGTCTTTTAACCTTACTTGCTGTTGATACATCAGGACTCGGATCTCCCTTTGCAGTGCTCTGTCTTGGCCTGGCGGTGTCGGCTATCTGTTGGAACAAGAACACAACTTCTCCCAAACAATTACCAACAATGTTAGCGCCAAGTACCATATACGCGTTGGTGTCATCAGGATTTGTCTCTACTACAATTAGTCCCTGGTCCTTCAGCTCCACTCTCCCCACTTTTACAGTCACGTCCTTAACCCCGAGTAGGTTAAGGGGGAGTCCATTTGAAGCATATACTGATAGATTTTGGGCTGGCGGACATAGGTCGTCCATGGACCAGAACCTCTTGTAGAGGATGTCAGGCATGATGGTTACCTGAGATCCTGTGTCCAGCAGGGCATGCGTCGGGATCCCATCCAGTACAATGGACAGGAAAGGTATTCCTCTGACTAACCTGTTGTACCAGTCTGATGGGCCTGGTGAGTTTACTCCTGGGTGTCGGCCCTCGGACCCAGGGTTTTCTCGTTTAAAGGACAAATCTGGGCGATGTGTCCGGTCTTGCGGCAGCGGTAACAGGCAGGGTCCTTCTGTGGACGGCGCTGGTCACTGATCCTTGGCGAGGGCGGTGTTGGCCTCCTCCTCCTTCGCATCCAGGGGACATCCTCAGGGCTATCGGCTAGCAGGATCTTCCCTCCTTCCTCGGGCTCCGTCCGCAGCTGCAGAGCACTCAGCACAGTGGTCAGAGTTTTACTCAACTGACGCACCTCAGAGCGCAGACTGTCCAGTTCTTTAGGGGATGTTGCTGGAACCTTTGCTTCAGCGGCCACTGGGGACAAGGTAGGTGTAGCAGGCGCTGGGGTAGCCCCACCCTGGTAACGTTGGATGGCATTTGTTTCCAGGGGCTGCAGTCCTTTTATAGCCATGTCCTTAAGGTTGTCTAAGGTGGCGTCTGGATGGTCCAGGGACCACCAACGCACAGTCCTGCTTTCCTCTGGAGACCTCAGTCCCCGGACAAACTGTTCCTTCAGCATTTTGTTCTCATTCTCAACGCTGGTTGGACTAACCTGGTTCAGAGCTCGCAGGGTCCCTTGGAGACCCCAGGCATTGTCCCGAACATTGTCCTCCGGTTGTTGGGAACAGCTGTAGAACCTCATCCGGAGGTCTGCCTCAGTAAGGTCCTCAAAGACAGTCTGTAGTTTTTGAAAGATTGCGGACACTGACTCCTGGTCTGCGGACGACCATGTTTCCACTTCCCGCTCCGCAGCACCGGTCAGTTGTCCTAATACAACGGCTGCCCTTTGTTTACCGGTCATAGAGTACATGTCTAAGATACCACTTATCTTCCGTTTGAATCCAGACAGGGTATCTGGTTTGCCGTTCTACTGGGTGAGCCACTTTGCTCCAGGAATGTACGGTAAAGTCATAGGAATGACAGGTGTTACAGGCGCTGCTCATCATCGGGCGCAGGTTGAACCTCAGGGACATTGACGGGCAGGTCGGCGTTCTGCTGTTCATTGGACATCTTGGCGCCCCCCTAGTTAACCGTGGCCTACCTCCTAGTTTTTCTTCCGGTAGGCCGCAGCTCCGCAGGTGACGGTCGTGTTCAGAACCTTGCGTCGCTTGCGTCCTTCGTCAGAGCGTTCAGCGACGTTCCTTACAGGACCTGGCGTTTCCTGATTTGACGTCGAGGCGTGGGGCGTGTCCGGGACTTCGCGCTCTTTTGCAGGTACGCCCCTAATTTTCCAGCGGTTACGCCCTTCTTCTCGCTCGCCGCCCAACAATGGCGGCTATCTTCACCACAACTTAACATACACAGTTCAGAATAAAGGCGCACAGTACCCGGTGACAACGGGCAAAACACTCCGTCGTTGCAGCGGGTACGCAATCCTGTTCGTGATGCCAGTTGGAGATGACTCGCCCAGGGGGAATGGGGATGACTCAGTACCCGGGCCTTTAGCCTTTAGGGATGTCGCGGTGGTCGGCTCCCGAGCCCGTACCCTGGGGTCTCTCCTTAAAAGGGGTGGATAATTTGTTAAGTTTATAAAAGAGTTCGTGACGCCACCTGTGGCTTCTGGTGAGGATCACCAGCGCTGCGCAGTCCACTGAGGCCGATGATATGGCAGCTCGATGGTATAGCCCCCCACAGGTGGAGCTAGGCCTCAGGGCAGTGTAGGGAAAGGGGATTGCAGGACAGACGAGACCCAGCCGGGTCAAAGCAAGAACGGGGACAGACACGATAGTCACTTCAGTACCTTTACTGATGGAATTTCAGGCACGTCCCGGAGCACTGTAGGGTGAACGGTGCATGTCAGGATCCTCCCCAATGAGCGGGTTTTGGGCCTCCTGTTTCTTGCCTCTGCATAGTAAGTTTCTGACCTGCCTGGAGCTAGGCCTAACTTTGTCTCTGTCCTGCGCTGGCTGACCTTGTGGTTGGGCCTTCTCTTGGAGTGCACGCTCCCGACTTACAGGGCCTATGTGTCTCCTGGCTCTGTTATGTATCAGCACTTTAGCGATCCTGGGACTTGTAGTTCTCCAGGGATTCCGGTTTATCTTACTGGGTCGTGGAGATCCCGGTAAGCTTCGGACCCGGTGTCCGGTAACTTGCTTCGGGGTGAGCCAGCTAAGCTCCTCTGCCCCCTATGTACTAACTCTTCTCCTGCCTTTGGCCTACTCAGGACCTCACTAGGCTACTCACACTAACGGCAGCTCGCAGCGCTTCACCGATCTTATGGCGCCGGCATACCTAAAGCTCACCTCTCTGATCTACCCAGAGTCTTGATCTGGATAAGCTCCACTGCAGGGTAGCAATTGCAGGAGCTGGAACAGACTTTTGTCCTCTGAGGTAACTCTTCTCAGACTGCACTGGACTCACTGCTAAACCAGACTGAGCTCGACTCTGACTCCAGAATAGACTAACTGCTGCCTGGCTCCACCTTCCCTATTTATCTATCCCTAACGGGCTCCCTCTGGTGGTCTGAGGTGGAAGGTGGAGATATGTGAATGGTTATGGGGGCCTCTTGTGGAGGAATCCTTCAATACACCCTTCTAGGATCTGTGATACCAAGCACAGCTGGGCGTCACAGATACTGGAAGCCTGTGCTAGCATTTCTTCTGCAGTGTTGCTATCAGTGTGTCAAGAGTGGGAGAAGAGGGTTGCATTGACAATCCAACACAATGGGCAGCACTTTGAACACATTTTAGAAGTGGTCATAAACTTGTAAAAAACTCATGAAAGAATAAAGTTACGTTAAAACCAAGCACACGGTTGTTTTTCTTATCAAATTCTCAATAAGTTTGATGTGTCACATGACCCTCTTTCCATTGAAAAAAATAAACTTGGATCCAAAATGGCCGACTTCAAAATGGCCACCATGGTCACCACCCATCTGGAAAAGTTTTCCCCCTCCCATATACTAATGTGCCACAAGCAGGAAGTTGATATCACCAACCATTCCCATTTAATTTAGGTGTATCCATATAAATAGCCCACCCTGTAGTTTCTCCTCACCACCATATAAGCTTGTGTGCTTTGTGAAGTCATTTATCGTTTAATTATTGCAGTGCATTTTGGGAAGTATTTCTCATGTGCTGTATCTTATAAAGAGGGCATTCACACAATGTGGTTTTTCACATACCATGAGTAAGAATAGCTTCTCCACTCAAAGCGCATTGGTTGCACTATACTTTTAACTTTTCTATCATGTGAATATTGGATTGCTAAAGAAGGAAACTACTTTTTCTTCCAAGTGCTGGACTTTATCTTCTTTTTCTAAAATGTTTTTATGCCGATTCATTTCATAGGACTTCTTTACAAGGAGTAGAGCTCTGTTTTTCTGATACTGAGTGCCAAAACTCCTGCATAGACATAGCTACATGATAATACAAATGTACATGCAACCACTAGAGGGAGCTCAGTGAAGACAGATTCGCCATTGAGTTCCATCGAAGCTTCAAAAATCTATATACAGAGCACTCTCCTTAGTGGTGGATGTTGTTCAAATTTTAAGACTGTAGAGTCTACGTTCAGTGGAAAGTGTATTTTTAATTTGACAGACTGGGACGTGCTGGGGCTATCCCGGGTGTACTGGTTTGTGCAGGACTAATTGGAGCTGGGAATTTTTCGAGTATACTAGAGCAGAGACAGAGTACCGAACTGGACAATGCTGGAACTCTCTGGAGAGTACTGGAGCAGTGAGTGGGTTCCAGACTGTACAACGCTGGGATGGTCTAAAATCCACAGGGCAAAGAGGAGGTCCAAGATTGAATAGTGGTGGGACTCTATTGGTTACAGTAAAACAAAGAGGGGGTCATGGATGGCCAGTGCATGACTCACTGGAATGTACTGGAAGGGTTTGAGATAAAATTCTTCACCCTTTGCTCAAGTACCCTCCGGAAGATCATAACTTGGTAAGTTGGGATGTGGTTAAGGGAATTGATAATGCACAACCCTACCGATCCTTAGGCTGATCAAGCAGAGAGACTTTTAAATGAAGGCTGAGCACATATGGGATTGGTCATTCTGCTTTGGAAAGAGAGAGGATTTGGAGCTGTGGCAAGATGGTGAGGAGTTTATGAATCTTCACCATAGCTTGGTAACAGAACAAGGGTGGTGGCCAACGTTAAATCCTGTACATAGTGGTGCTTCCTGAACGTGACCTTGGACATGACAAGACAATATTGGACAGCGGTGACCCTTCTTTTCTCCTCTACCAGATTTGGCAAGTAGTTTTCCAGGTGTTGGGGGGGTACAGAACTATTAAGTGGAATTTGTTCTGGCATCTAGTCACAAGAGGTTGCCTTTGATCTCTGTGTATTGAGAAGACTGGTTGCTTTGCTAGTGGAATTTATTTTGGTGCTTGGGCATGTTTTGTGGAGGAGTTTCCCGGTATTAGTTGTCCTATCTGCTTATCACTAGGTTGAAACTGACCTAAAACCAATTTAATAAAATTATTTTTGGTCTTGCATCTTCTTGCTCTTAATAATTTAAATATTTCTTGAATCTTGAACAGATGTAAAAATTTGTAATTATTAAAATCTAATGGTCTGACATAATATGCTCAGTGGTGACCTTCAAATCCCAGGAAAACGCTAATTAACATCATCCTGTTCTGTTTATTTAGATGTCTACTCGACTGGAATAACAGCCCAGCCCTCCGGGACACCTGGCGATGATATATATGAGTTGTGTTCAGGGACGTATTAGAGGATCTGCCAGTATATTCTGACATTCCCTGTATTAATGATATCACCCGGCCTGGACGAGACAGAGGAGATACACAACTAAATATCTGAAAAGGGAAAACCAATAAAACTCTTCTGTGTGTGGTAGGTAATTATCAATGAGAAAGAGGGTTGTTGAAAGGGTTGTTGAATGGTGCCAAAAATGGCTCAAAATATGACAACGTCGCGTAGCACACGATGCATGACAAGTTTGACAACATTTTCTAGGTCTCTTGGGTGCATTTGTCTTTCTTACACACCTAGAAGCAATCATAGAACATATTCTGTGCCTAGAACTTCCCTCTCTGCTGTGCAAAGTCCCAGAGTACCAATTACATAAATCCTCCTTCTTCTCCTTTCGAAAACTCAACATGGAAAAACAGAATTTATTAACTTTCCACCATCTGTCAGTCGATCACTGTAATGGCTCTATATTTTCAGCAGTACCCTATGTTGGATGCCTTGGGGTAACTTGTCCTACAAATGACGGTAACTTGTCCTACAAATAAGGCGACATTTCTTGAGTTTGCTCTTTTTTCACCCTTGAGTCAACAAAAATGTTACCAAATGCCCTCCTCACAGCCAGTTTGTTTTCTGTCCAAATGCTGATGGTTCTTATGTTTTTTCTTTCCTTTCTTTGGTTTGCTTCTATTCACATGTCTCTCACTTCCAAATTTAGCTCTGTCCTATCACTTATTGGGAAGGACTAGTTATACTCACCTTGCACCTGTGGCACCCCAGGAGTCCGGTTGCCACAGTGGCATTGCCTCCCTCACAAGGGGGTGATGCCATGGCTGGAAACAAGGAGGGGTCCACTAATCAGGTTTTCCTAGCATGCAACACTTTCCTGGCTCCTCCCCTTAGCAACTGGATCTGGAGGCGGGGTTAGTTAGTCTGAGGAGAGCAGACAGGAGTTGAAGTCAGGACGTCGACGAGGAAGGACCTAGGGAGTGGAGCTGCATGGCAGTTCACCCCAGAGGAAAGCGCAGAAGAACCGGACACCGGAGTCCGAGGTTGTGGGGCACCGAAGGCCCAGCAGCAGAAACCGGAGGGCAGGAGACTGCAGGTCTCCTGGCCCCATCAGACACCCTGAGGCTCAGCAGCACATAGGGCCCAGCACCGCCACGTGAGAGCAACACTCCAGGAAGGCCCGAGCTGCCTGCCATACGGGTGAGCACAAAGACGTTTTACTCAGGGACGAGGGCCACAGCATAGCTACAAGCAGCAGGGCCAAAGAGGTAGCGCAACAGGGAAGGCCTCCAACTTCACCTGGCGAGGTGGAATTCCCAACTTGCTTCTAGGCCGCCCGGACCTCTACTACCAGCTAGTACCCGTGCCCCGGTCTGCTTAACCACCGCAAGTAAAGATAAGAGGAAACTGCCGTTAAGTTGTGGACTGATTATTAACTGCGCCATCCTCTGCACTACACCATAACAGCAATGTCTACACTGTCCTGGAGCTAAGCTCTACCTGTGGAGAGCTAAACCAACTCTGCTGCATTAACAACAGCTCCAGAGGACCTGCTCCGCAGCGGCGGCTCCCTTTAGCCGCATACCACAGGTGGCGTCACGAACTGTATATAAGAACTATAAATCCCCTGTAAATATCTCCTTTTATTAACCGCCCTGGGTCACAAACCGGGTCCCCGCCACTGTGACATCTCCCCTAGTAACGACCGGCCCGGCACCGAGTACCCCAAGGCCCAGGGGGTGCGTCAACTTGGCGTCACGAACAGGATTCACGAAGCCCGGTATAACCATAGACTGTAGTGAACTGTGTTATCACGTCATTTGCCGTCAGCCGAGGGGAAGCAGGAGGCCCCAATCCGGAACCGCCGGGTAAGAGATCCTTCTGTAGCGCCCCAAGGGTTCGGCCGCTACAGGGGTATTGCACCTCAACCAGAGGTGTGATATTCCACTCCCAGGTAAGGATGGAGTATGGACCAGGACTCAGTTAGCTGCATGCATCACACACACCCCATTTTCGGGGGCAGCTCAACGGTGCTCCCATTTATATAGTAATGCAGGCACGACAGACTATGTCCCTGGCTGGAGTGGGGAGGGGGGAGGAAAACCCAGTGATGTAGGAGCAGAAGGGGACGGTTTCTGAGCATAGGTAGGAGCTCATTGGGTGCTGGTCACCTGAGCTCACACTAGAGGGGAGGTATAAAAGGTGGGCACCATCTTAGTTCTGGGTGAAGTTCTGTGAGAGGAGAAGGCAGGGAGCAGAGCTGCTGCATGGGCTCTGCTCCCTGGGCAGGCCTAGCACAGAGGCCGGAGGCCGAGGGAAGGAGGAGAAGAAGAAACAGGAAAGCAGAAGGAGTGACAGAGAAACAGAAGGGCTCAGAAACAAGAAGGCAGAGGGGACCCTAAGGACCAACGTGAAATCGGGTGACGGGTCAGGCAAGAAAAGGGTACCGGATCCCAAATTGGTGGAGGCAAATAATCCTCAGCCAAGAACCGAAGGTCGTGATCATCATTTGGTGCGACCCCCTGCTAAACCTTGCTAGGAAGGCACCATATAGGATAGTGGGAAAAGGGGCCCACGTTTACCCGCATAGATCCGCGGCAGCTGGACAAAAGCTTGGTCACTGGTGGGGCACGAGCCAGAGGAAGGATAGAAGGGAGTCCTGTGCCATGCTCCTGAATTGCCTGGGGGTTGACCGAGCCCCTCACCTGGTGGACGCAGCACGGCTCGGGCAGTCATTACCGGCGGAAGTGGCTTGGAGTATACGAACTGTGAGTAAAAGACCCTGGACTGCAACATGTTGTCTTTGTGCTTTTTACTTCGCCAGCACTAACGGTACTAGGACTCCCTGCACCATCACCCCCACCATCTACTACACTGCCCTGGGGCTACACTCTTCCCATGGGAAGTTATACGATCTCAGCTGCACACACCATCAGCCTCAGGGGACTGCCTTGCAGCGACGGTTCATAATAGCCGCAATACACGGGTGGCGTAGTCGGACATTACCTAAAAGCATATAAAAGACTGCCACTGGTCTGACCACCCTGAGCCATGGGACCGGGTCGCCACTACTACTCCCAGCATTGCCCTGAAGCCCGGTCCCGAGTGCCCCACGGCCCAGGGGGCGAGTCAGCTTTGGCGTAGTCGGCAGGATTGTGACCAACCCGCCACAAACGGGTATTGCGTGCCTGAAAAAGACTGTATACATACCTTAAAAGGAAGTTTCCCGCCATTCGGAGCCGTTTCCCGCCATCTTCAGTCGTTTCCCGCCATCCGCGGCCATTTTCCCGCCATCGGGCGCCATCTTTGGGACGCCGCGTGGGAAGAAGAGGGGCATGGACGTCAAAAACGCGCGAAGTCCGAAGCCCCGCCCCACGCGCTGACGCCACACAAGGTCCTGGAAGGAGCCCAGCGAGCGCTGACGTCAGCAGCGCGCGACGCCAGGTCCTCAACGCAGACCATCGCCAGCGGAGCCGCAGCCTACAGAAGAGGATCGCCGGAAGGTAGGCCACGGTTAACCGGGGGGGGAGGAAGACATCAGGAACGGAGAGCAAGATGGCGGACCGGCAGCAGACTAAGCTGCCCAGCCTCGGCAGTGCCCCAGCCGTCGCGGGTCCCGACCAGCACCAGGAGAAGACGAGTGACGCAGGAGCAGTCACGGGAGCAGGTAAGAGGAGTCTCCCTGTCCCGACGCTGCCAGCGTCAGTCTGCTCCTGGGCCCCCTGGTGGAGCGCCGATCCTGGGCGTCATCAACAGCGGCCCTCTCCAGGCCCGGTCGCAAGGCCTGATCTCCCCTGGCGCCTCCCAACCGCGTGCGCCCCCGGTCCCGAAGCCACCACCCCTTGGGACTGACCTGTACAGCCAGCTCGACGAACCCGAATATCAAGAGGGCCCCGACGGGCCTGAAGATTACCAGGAGCAAGGCGCATATGGAGGTCAGCATTAACAGTAAAGTGGAGAAGCGCCAGTGTACATAGTTACCGGTCAGGGTACAGAGACTGTTTTGGGACTGTTCCCGCTTAGAATGTGGTCCCCGTTGGGACTGATATGGCGCTGTTAAAAATTGCCCCCTTTCCTTACCTGGCTGAGGACTGAGAGCAGCCACTTCCCTCTCCTAATCTGGCTGGGGACTGAGAACAGCCATCCCCTTCCCAAACTGGCCGAGGACTGAGAACGGCCGTCCCTGTAAATAGTTGCACTTCCTAAAGCGCCCTCTATTGGTTTTATAAAAGAACTGCAACGTCTACCTCAAGACAAGTTTGCTAGAGTGTTGCACCTTTAAGAAGAATGAACGCCTGGTCGCAAGTTGCACCGCGGCAAGGGCACAAGAATATGTTTTACTTGAAAATGTTTTATATGAAAAGTTTTATATGCTGCTACATGATAATGAGAATGTTTTATATGACAAAAGAGTTACGGTAGTATTAACAACGTTTTAGAAAGAGAAAAATGTTTCCCGTAAAGGGAATTGAATAATGTTGGTCGCTTTCTAAATGTAGAAAGTTATTGAAAAAGTTTTGCATGTCTTATAAATCAAATGTTTTTGCTCTTTTCCAGCCCGAGGACGTGCTGTGGTTTACCAGGGGGGAATGTAGCGCCCCGAGGGTTCGGTTGCTACAGGGGTATTGCACCTCAACCAGAGGTGTGATATTCCACTCCCAGGTAAGGATGGAGTATGGACCAGGGCTCAGTTAGCTGCATGCATCACACACACCCCATTTCCGGGGGACAGCTCAACGGTGCTCCCATTTATATAGTAATGCAGGCATGACAGACTATGTCCCTGGCTGGAGTGGGGAGGGGGGAGGAAAACCCAGTGATGTAGGAGCAGAAGGGGATGGTTTCTGAGCATAGGTAGGAGCTCATTGGGTGCTGGTCACCTGAGCTCACACTAGAGGGGAGGTATAAAAGGTGGGCACCATCTTAGTTCTGGGTGAAGTTCTGTGAGAGGAGAAGGCAGGGAGCAGAGCTGCTGCATGGGCTCTGCTCCCTGGGCAGGCCTAGCACAGAGGCCGGAGGCCGAGGGAAGGAGGAGAAGAAGGAACAGGAAAGGAGAAGGAGTGACAGAGAAACAGAAGGGCTCAGAAACAAGAAGGCAGAGGGGACCCTAAGGACCAACGTGAAATCGGGTGACGGGTCAGGCAAGAAAAGGGTACCGGATCCCAAATTGGTGGAGCCAAATAATCCTCAGCCAAGAACCGGAGGTCGTGATCATCACTTGGTGCGACCCCCTGCTAAACCTTGCTAGGAAGGCATTATATAGGATAGCGGGAAACGGGGCCCACGTTTACCTGCATAGATCCACGGCAGCTGGACAAAAGCTTGGTCACTGGTGGGGCATGAGCCAGAGGAAGGATAGAAGGGAGTCCTGTGCCATGCTCCTGAATTGCCTGGGGGTTGACCGAGCCCCTCACCTGGTGGACGCAGCATGGCTCGGGCAGTCATTACTGGCAGAAGTGGCTTGGAGTATACGAACTGTGAGTAAAAGACCCTGGACTGCAACATGTTGTCTTTGTGCTTTTTACTTCGCCAGCACTAACGGTACTAGGACTCCCTGCACCATCACCCCCACCATCTACTACACTGCCCTGGGGCTACACTCTTCCCGTGGGGAGTTATACAATCTCAGCTGCACACACCATCAGCCTCAGGGGACTGCCTTGCAGCGGCGGTTCATAATAGCCGCAATCCACGGGTGGCGTAGTCAGACATTACCTAAAAACATATAAAAGACTGCCACTGGTCTGACCACCCCCCTGAGCCACGGGACCGGGTCGCCACTACTACTCCCAGCATTGCCCTGAAGCCCGGTCCCGAGTGTCCCACGGCCCAGGGGGCGAGTCACTTCCACCTTCAGAGCAGCATACTGGTACGTCAGCAGACGCCCAGGACCTGGCTGAGGTTCACGGGGGGGGAGGAGGATGCCCAACCGAGGAGAGGATTCAGCCGCGGCCACTGCCACTGTGATGCCGTTATTAATGCCGTATATACCAGGGGCGGCGTGGTTGCCCCAGTACTCAGGGGAGTCGCACACCCTGAACGACTTTGAGGAGAGACTGCGCAGTTTGTTTAAAGTGTATCCCCTGTCTGAGGAGCAAAAAGTCAGCATCCTCATAGGCCAGCTAATCGGTGCAGCCCAGAGAGAGGTGAAGTCCTGGCCGGGCAGGGACAAAGGCACTGTTAAGGAAAAACTGGCCCGGTTAAAGTATACCTTTGACACCCGCACAGCAGCAGAAATTAAAATGAAGTTCTACGGGTGCAAACAAAGGGTGCAGGACAGTGTACGGGACTATGCTCTAAACCTGCAGGAGGCACTGCGGGCCATTAAACAGGTGGACCCTGACAGTGTGCGAGACGAGGACAGATTGCTAACTGAGCAGTTTAGTGAGGGGCTCCTGTCCATCGCTCACCGGACACAGCTGCGCATTATGGCTCTGTAAAACCCTGATCTGGACTTTGCGCAATTTAAAGACCGAGTCATCCGGGTGCTACGAGAATCAACCCCAGGCGGCACTGCATCCCTCCGGTGTCCAGCTATCACATACCACCAGGAGGTGGCGTCCTTTCCTCCAACACCTGTGGAGGCTGATGCGCAGACTCTATACAATGACCCGTCTGCAGACCTACGCCTTCAGGTCCAGGAACTGACTAAAAGTGTGGCTACACTAACTAAAACCGTGCAGGCCATGCAAGTGTCTCCAAAGGAAAACATCCAGCTGGCTTCCAGTCCAGATGATGTCCCGTGGCGACAACAGAGAAGAATTCTAACGACCAGAGGTAGGAACAGCGATCGCTACGACCTGGACGGACAACCCATCTGCCGCCGCTGTCAAAAGGCGGGGCACTACGCAAGATTCTGTAATTTAAACGAGCAACCCCTGGGACAGAGGGCCAACCCCCAGGGGTAAGACGACGAGACCCACAAAGCTGGTGAGACAAGTACGTGGGAGGACGACCGGTCCTACCTGTCGTGCTTGATGGCATCCCGATGAACGCACTGCTGGACACTGGGTCCCAGGTGACAACGATGCCATATATCCTTTATAAACAATACTGGACTGATTCAGACATTACTGCCATCCAGATGAACATCTTAGTATCTATGCCAGCAATGGTCAGCCCTTGCCTCAGGTGGGGTATAAAGAGGTGACCATAAAAGTTGGCCGAGTAGAACTGCCGTCACAAGGAATGATTATTGTTGATATTGATCGCCGAGAAAGTCATCCTATGATAACTATAAGCACCAATGTGATAGAGAATTGTCTTGGGGAAATTATTCTTTTGTTGCAAAAGGTCGCGGAGACTGTCAGTTCCAGTCAGCAGTGAGTTCTGCAGCAGGAGATCAGAGCCCTGATGAGAAGACAACAGTTAGAGCTGTCTGGTGGAGAAGTTGGCAGTGTCAGGATGAGTGATCCATTCCCCATTGCAATGCCCCCTAGGAGTGAAATGTTAATATGGTGTCGGGCAGCAATAGGTCTCAGGGGTCAAGATTATCAGGCCCTGGTAGAACCCGTGTACTCTGATAGTAGGCCCACCATCTTGACAGCCAGGAGGGTAGTCGATGTCCGCAAGGGGAGAGTACCGATAAGCATCCTGAATTGTGGGGAGAAAGAGGTACATTTACCCCGGTATGCCACCCTTGCTAAGCTGTTCACTGTCAGTAGTAATGCAATAAAGACAGTGGAACTCTTGCCTCCGTCCAAACCGGCGGAGGAAAATGACTCCAAGGGGCAGGTGGAGGATTGGTGTCAGAAGCTACAAGTAGGCACTGACTCCGCCCCTTTGCACTAAAAGCATGGAGTATACCGGGTGGTCCAAGAATATGAGCAAACACCCACTAGACTTTGGGCAGGTAAAAGGAGTCCAACATCATATCCCCACAGGAGATCATCCGCCCATTAAAGAGAGGTACCGGCCTGTACCCCCATCTCACTATCAATGTGCCAAAGGAATATTACGGGAGATGAAGGAGGCTGGGGTGATCAGAGATAGTTGTAGCCCCTGGGCAGCTCCATTAGTTCTCATTAGAAAAAAGGATGGTACGATGAGGATGTGTGTTGACTACAGGCAGATTAACCCGCATTACACATAAGGAAGCCTACCCATTACCTAGAATTGAGAAATCATTAGCAGCATTGAGATCAGCAAACTATTTCTCCACTTTGGATCTCACCAGTCGGTACTGGCAGGTTCCTGTGGCAGAGGCGGACAGAGAAAATACCGCGTTTACAACACCAATGGGCCTCAGCGAGTTCAACTGCATGCCATTCGGGCTCTGCAACGCCCCAGGAAGCTTCCAGCGGTTAATAGAGTGTTGCCTAGGACACAAAAACTTCAAAACCGTCCTGCTGTACCTAGATGATGTAATTGTCTACTCAAAGACATATGAAGACCACCTGGACACCTGGCCGAGGTGTTTGAAGCCCTATCTGGTTATGGCCTGAAAGTAAAGCTGTCCAAGTGCCACCTGTTGAAGCCCAAGGTGCAGTACCTACAGTACAGACCAAAAGTTTGGACACACCTTCTCATTTAAAGATTTTTCTGTATTTTCATGATTATGAAAATAGTACATTGACACTGAAGGCATCAAAACTATGAATTAACACATGTGGAATTATATACTTAACAAAAAAGTGTGAAACAACTGAAAATATGTCTTATATTCTAGGTTCTTCAAAGTAGCCACCTTTTGCTTTGATGACTGCTTTGCACACTCTTGGCATTCTCTTGATGAGCTTCAAGAGGTAGTCACCGGAAATGGTTTTCACTTCACAGGTGTGCTAAGTAAATAAAAACGAGTGGCCATCATTACTTTAAGAAATGAAGGTCAGTCAGTCCGAAAAATTGGGAAAACTTTGAAAGTGTCCCCAAGTGCAGTTGCAAAAACCATCAAGCGCTACAAAGAAACTGGCTCACATGAGGACCGCCCCAGGAAAGGAAGACCAAGAGTCACCTCTGCTTCTGAGGATAAGTTTATCCGAGTCACCAGCCTCAGAAATCGCAGGTTAACAGCAGCTCAAATTAGAGACCAGGTCAATGCCACACAGAGTTCTAGCAGCAGACACATCTCTTCAACAACTGTTAAGAGGAGACTTTGTGCAGCAGGCCTTCATGGTAAAGTAGCTGCAAGGAAACCACTGCTAAGGACAGGCAACAAGCAGAAGAGACTTGTTTGGGCTAAAGAACACAAGGAATGGACATTAGACCAGTGGAAATCTGTGCTTTGGTCTGATGAGTCCAAATTTGAGATCTTTGGTTCCAACCACCGTGTCTTTGTGTGACGCAGAAAAGGTGAACGGATGGACTCTACATGCCTGGTTCCCACCGTGAAGCATGGAGCAGGAGGTGTGATGGTGTGGGGGTGCTTTGCTGGTAACACTGTTCAGGATTTATTCAAAATTGAAGGCATACTGAACCAGCATGGCTACCACAGCATCTTGCAGCGGCATGCTATTCCATCCGGTTTGCGTTTAGTTGGACCATCAGGCTGTGTAAGGGCTATTTGACCAAGAAGGAGAGTGATGGGGTGCTACGCCAGATGACCTGGCCTCCACAGTCACCAGACCTGAACCCAATCGAGATGGCTTGGGGTGAGCTGGACCGCAGAGTGAAGGCAAAAGGGCCAACAAGTGCTAAGCATCTCTGGGAACTCCTTCAAGATTGTTGGAAGACCATTTCCGGTGACTACCTCTTGAAGCTCATCAAGAGAATGCCAAGAGTGTGCAAAGCAGTCATGAAAGCAAAAGGTGGCTACTTTGAAGAACCTAGAATATAAGGCATATTTTCATTGGTTTCACACTTTTTTGTTAAGTATATAATTCCACATGTGTTAATTCATAGTTTTGATGCCTTCAGTGTGAATGTGCAATTTTCAAAGTCATGAAAATACAGAAAAATCTTTAAATGAGAAGGTGTGTCCAAACTTTTGGTCTGTACTGTATGTCATGTGGTAAGCGCCGAAGGTGTAGCACAAGACCCTGAAAAAGTCACCGTGATCAAGGACTGGCCAAGACCCTCCACTATTAAGGAAGTGGGCAGTTCCTCGGGCTGGTAGGCTACTACAGGAGATTCATCAAGGGTTTCACCAAGATAGCGGCACCCATGCAGGACCTCTTAGTGGGCCAGTCCAAGAAGGCCAAGAACCCAAAACCTCCGATTAAATGGGGTAAGCCAGAAGACGAATCTTTCACTCGGCTGAAAATGGCTATAACTGGAGACGAAGTCCTGGCCTACCCCGACTATGGCCAACCCTTTATACTTCATACGGATGCCAGCAACGTGGGATTGGAAGCGGTGCTGTCCCAGCTACAGCAGGGCAGAGAGAGAGTGATGGCCTACACCAGCAGGAAGCTCCGGCCCATGGAAAGGAACCCCGACAACTATAGTTCCAGTCGTGTTGGGGGGCTACCTGGTTGATCCTGCCAGTTGCACATGCTTGTCTCAAAGATTAAGCCATGCACGTGTAAGTACACACGGACGGTACAGTAAAACTGCGAATGGCTAATTAAATCAGCCACCTTTTGCTTTGATGACTGCTTTGCACACTCTTGGCATTCTCTTGATGAGCTTCAAGAGGTAGTCACCGGAAATGGACTTCCAACAATCTTGAAGGAATTCCCAGAGATGCTTTGCACTTGTTGGTCCTTTTGCCTTCACTCTGCGGTCCAGCTCACCCCAAACCATCTCGATTGGGTTCAGGTCTGGTGACTGTGGAGGCCAGGTCATCTGGCGTAGCACCCCATCACTCTCCTTCTTGGTCAAATAGCCCTTACACAGCCTGGAGGTGTGTTTGGGGTCATTGTCCTGTTGAAAAATAAATGATGGTCCAACTAAACGCAAACAGGATGGAACAGCATGCCGCTGCAAGATGCTGTGGTAGCCATGCTGGTTCAGTATGCCTTCAATTTTGAATAAATCCCCAACAGTATCACCAGCAAAGCACCCCCACACCATCACACCTCCTCCTCCATGCTTCACGGTGGGAACCAGGCATGTAGAGTCCATCCGTTCACCTTTTCTGCGTCGCACAAAGACACGGTGGTTGGAACCAAAGATCTCAAATTTGGACTCATCAGACCAAAGCACAGATTTCCACTGGTCTAATGTCCATTTCTTATGTTCTTTAGCCCAAACAAGTCTCTTCTGCTTGTTGCCTGTCCTTAGTAGTGGTTTCCTAGCAGCTATTTTACCATGAAGGCCTGCTGCACAAAGTCTCCTCTTAACAGTTGTTGAAGAGATGTGTCTGCTGCTAGAACTCTGTGTGGCATTGACGTGGTCTCTAATCTGAGCTGCTGTTAACCTGCGATTTCTGAGGCTGGTGACTCGGATAAACTTATCCTCAGAAGCAGAGATGACTCTTGGTCTTCCTTTCCTGGGGCGGTCCTCATGTGAGCCAGTTTCTTTGTAGCGCTTGATGGTTTTTCCAACTGCACTTGGGGACATTTTCAAAGTTTTCCCAATTTTTCGGACTGACTGACCTTCATTTCTTAAAGTAATGATGGCCACTTATTTTTCTTTACTTAGCTGCTTTTTTCTTGCCATAATACAAATTCTAACAGTCTATTCAGTAGGACTATCAGCTGTGTATCCACCAGACTTTTGCACAACACAACTGATGGTCCCAACCCCATTTATAAGGCAAGAAATCCCACTTATTAAACCTGACAGGGCACACCTGTGAAGTGAAAACCATTTCCGGTGACTACCTCTTGAACCTCATCAAGAGAATGCCAAGAGTGTACAAAGCAGTCATCAAAGCAAAAGGTGGCTACTTTGAAGAACCTAGAATATAAGACATATTTTCAGTTGTTTCACACTTTTTTGTTAAGTATATAATTCCACATGTGTTAATTCATAGTTTTGATGTCTTCAGTGTTAATGTACAATTTTCATAGTCATGAAAATACAGATAAATCTTTAAATGAGAAGGTGTGTCCAAACTTTTGGTCTGTACTGTATATTTGTTAAATTTATGGACAATTGGACCACAGGACTAGGTGTGGTCAGGACAATGTTGGATATAGTTACTTATTGGCCTAGAAAATAAACCGCAGGCGTGGCTGAAGACCAGGCCCACGGAAAGAGTGCCCTGAAGCCACGCCCGGGGACGATACACAAAGTGGGTTGATGCGGTTCCCACCAGCCAAATTTCAGTTACCCGGATTGTGGCGTAAAGACTAAGCGCCCCAGTGACTGCTGTACGTTTTTGCTTGGGTTTTTGTAGTTTTTGCTTTTTGAGATTTTGTAAACTGTTTGTAATGTGAATCGTTAATTGTTAATTTTAAAAGGTATCCTCAGTCCGGGAGTACTGAGGTTAACTAGGGTGGAATGTGGCACCCCAGGAGTCCAGTTGCCACAGTGGCATTGCCTCCCTCACAAGGGGGTGATGCCATGGCTGGAAGCAAGGAGGGGTCCCCTAATCAGGTTTTGCTAGCATGCAACACTTTCCTGGCTCCAGACTAGCAAGGGGAGCTCCTCCCCTTACCAACTGGATCTGGAGGCGGGGTTAGTTAGTCTGAGGAGAGCAGACAGGAGTTGAAGTCAGGACGTCGACGAGGAAAGACCTAGGGAGTGGAGCTGCACGGCAGTTCACCCCAGAGGACAGCGCAGAAGAACCGGACCCCAGAGTCCGAGGTTGTGGGGCACTGAAGGCCCAGCAGCAGAAACCGGAGGGCAGGAGACTGTAGGTCTCCTGGACCTATCAGACGCCCGGAGGCTCAGCAGCATGATAGGGCCCAGCACCGCCACGTGGGAGCGACACTCCAGGAAGGCCCGAGCTGCCTGCCATACGGGTGAGCACAAAGACGTTTTACTCAGGGACGAGGGCCACAGCACAGCTATACGCACCAGGGCCAAAGAGGTAGCGCAACAGGGAAGGCCTACAACTCTACCTGGCTAGGTGGATCCCCCAACTTGCTTCCAGGCCGCCCGGACCTCTACTACCAGCTAGTACCCGTGCCCCGGTCTGCCTAAACACCGCAAGTAAAGATAAGAGGATACCGCCATTAAGTTGTGGACTGATTATTAACTGTGCCATCTTCTGCACTACACCATAACAGCAACGTCTACACTGTCCTGGAGCTAAGCTCTACCTGTGGAGAGCTAAACCAACTCTGCTGCATTAACAACAGCTCCAGAGGACGTGCTCCGCAGCGGCGGCTCCCTTTAGCCGCATACCACAGGTGGCGTCCTGAACTGTATATAAGAATTATAAATCCCCTGTAAATATCTCCTTTTATTAACCACCCTGGGTCACTGAACGGGTCACCGCCACTGTGACATCTCCCCTAGTAACGACCGGCCCGGCACCGAGTACCCAACGGCCCAGGGGGCGCGTCACACCTGCATCTTTGCTGGCTATATTCCAAGTCTGATGCTAGGGATTATCTTACCTGACTAATCTCTGTTGCTTTTCTTATGGTTTGTTTGGGTGTCTTCTTCCCACGTTCCCTTTCCTTTCTTTTACTTTTAGGGTCTGGGAGGTTTTCCATGTATTCAGTTTGTTGTTTGGTTCTTTTCATTTTCTTCCGTCTTTCCTGTGTGACTTTTGTGAACATGACCTTAGCCACCTTACTTCTCACCCTCTGCTTGTGTGCACTACTTTCTGTTGTGGTTGTTTTGAAGTACACACTGTGTGTAGTTTAGGGTGCAGTTAATGACACTTAGGGTCAGCCAACGTTGCTTCGGGGCTCCATTGCGTAATCTTTGGGTGCCAACCTCCGAAGTCAGTCAGGGGCAAATCAGGGCCAGGTTAGAGATTGCCTAGTTAGAATTGAAGCCTATGGTGGACAGGTTTATCATCTCCCCTGGTTTCTACATAACCCGTGTGAGTATGCTTATATAGTCATAACAATTCTTCTCTGTGGCCTCCTATCTTCCGCACCTCCAATTCATTCTCATACTCTACGGCTCGCTCACCTTACCTTTCCCTTCATTACTCTACTTTTCTTCCCCATTCTCTGGCTACCTATTGTCCAATGACTTATTATATGGCTATCCCATCTGTACCTTTCTGACTTAATCTCCTACTACCTACACACACACACAATCCCAGGTCATCACAAGGCCTTCTTCTCTGTTCTCCTCCTTCCTGCTCATAAAAAAAATCACCTCTGAGGTTTCTCCCATGCCTTCCTGATAGTCTGGAACACCCCAGTTGGTGACAATAATCTGCAAAAACAGCTTGGGAACCTATCTCTTCTAGCAATCCTACAACAACCCTACTGCCCTGTGATCAGCTTGTACCCTCAAGGCCACCTTCCCCCTTTCCGTGTACATTGTGATTCCTCGGGGGCCGGATCTTTTATCCTGTCACTCACTTGGTCTCGTATATTTGCATTTGTTTCTTAAAAAAGTATTATGGAACTGGGGCATTTTAAAAAAAATCATTATTAATAATAGAACAGTTCTAAGAAATGTTCTGTAATTGCTTTTGTTGGAAAGCACAATGTCAGTAAGACTTTGGTAAAAGCCATGTATTAATATCTTGTACGGTAATATTGTAAGTTTTACTGTTAATTCCCTTATAGTTAGGAACATCTTAAAGTATTTTGGTAAAGAGTCTTGTAAATAACTTCAGTGAGGGTGTGGTGGTAGAGATCAGGGGGATATAGCACAGAGGCGGACATACTGCATGAACAGCCGATTCAGCTGCACCAGGTTGTGTAGGAAGCTGAAACGCGCTGATATTTATTTTGGTTTCTCTATATAGTGGGCCCATGGTAATCGCAGCACATATCTGTGTAGTTTCTGCACATTGCAGTGCACAGGAGACAGGACACTGGGATGCATTCATTCTTATATCTGGTCTTTGCTAGCATTGAAAAAATTGCAAAAATTATTCCAGGTCACGGGAATAAAAACATCAAAATTTATTTTTCCATATTTAAAATTCCAACATCCAAAACTGGAATAAAAAATGCAACCTAAATTCCTAATCATGGCATGGATGGCAGAAACTGTAACAGTGAGCCACAGGCTAAACTATTCTGTATGAGAGGATTTACTCTACCAAAAGAGTTAAACAGTATTCTTTTTCTTTACAAGCATAATGGTTTTAAGTAATGGTAATAAGGTGCCGAAAAATTACAGTTTGTCTGAAAAAAAAAAAAAAAGTTAATATTTACTTAAAACTATAAAGTTATGACTGCTACAGTCATGCAGTGGAAAAATCACAAGTTTGCAAAAAAATATATAAATAAATTCTGGCTTGTGTCGCTATTTTCCAAGACCTGTAGCTTTTTTTTCCATTCATGGAGCTGAGTGAGGGCTAGTTTTTTTTATGACCGTTTTATTGATACCATTTTGACCCAAAAAAAAACACAATTCTTGTGTTTGAATTTTGTTTTTTTTATGGCATTTACCATATGGGTTAATTAATTTTACAGTTTAATAATTTTGATACACTGGATGTATATGTGTGTCACCCTGGCCTGGATGCCACAAAATGTAATAAAGCTGTGTCTGAGAGCAAGGGGGAGGTTCTCTAGTCAGGGGAACATTAGCATGCAGTACCTCCTGTCTCAGGCCAGTAGGGGGAGCAGGCTGCCCCTATAAAGCTGGTGCTGGGGGCAGGGTTAGGGAGAACTGGATGACCTGTCTCAGCACTGAGACGTGTCCCAGAGCAGAGCAGGGACAGAAAGTTGCACTGCACCTAAGAGGAAGTGAGGCAGGAGGAGAGCCACAAGCCAGAGACAAGAGGCTAAGTGAGCCTGTCTTGGCAGATAAAGGACTTAATTTACCAGACTTTGGTGTCTGAGGCTGGGAGGATTCCACATCCTACAGCAGATAACCAGTCCGCAGGGGACTGTATATTCCTTGGCCTAAGAAGCCTGGAGGCTCTGCCACAACAGAAGGGACCAGCAAAGCCGTACCAGGCTGGGAGCAGAAAGGAACCCACGTCGCAGGCCATACAGGCGAGAATACACGGAGAGCTCGGAAACGTGGGCTGTTACCCTATAAGGAGGAGATAGCCAGAAGGAGCGCAGAAAGCACGGTAGGCCTACACCCTCACCCTGACCAGGGCCAATTTCCCCATTGCTCTCAGACATCCAGGTCCCCTCCTAGACGGGACTGTTTGTGGGTCAGTTTACCTGTTCTAGTAAAGACCCTGGACTGCAACCTGTTGTCTGTGTGCTCCTTGCTCCTCCAGCACTAACGGCACTGGGACTTTCACCACCATCACTCCCACCATCCATTATACTGCCCTGGGGCCGCACTCTTCCCGTGGGGAGTCACACCATCCCAGCTGCATACATCATCAGCCCCAGCGGTCTGCCTTGCAGCGGCGGTTCCTAATGACCGCAAATCCACGGGTGGCGTAGTCGGACATAATCATCAGCACATAACGGACTACCACTGGCCTGACCACCCTGAGCCACGGAACCGGGTTGCCACTACTACTCCCACCGTTTCCCTATTGCCCGGATCCGAGTGCCCCACAGCCCAGGGGGCGAGTCAGCTTTGGCGTAGTCGGCAGGATTGAGACCAACCCGCCACAAACGGGTATTGCGTGCCTGAAAGAGACTGTGCACCTACCTGAAAAGAGGTTTCCCGCCATCCGGAGCCGTTTCCCGCCATTTCCAGCTGTCTCCCACCTTCTTCCGTCGGTTCCCACCATCTTCAGCCGCTTTCTCGCCATCGGACGCCATCTTCAGGACGCCGTGCAGGAAGAAGAGGGGCGTGAACGTCCAAACTGCGCGAGACACGAAGCTCCGCCCCACGCCCCGACGCTGCGCAAGGTCCTGGAAGGGAGAGAGAGCGACGCTGACGTCACCAGGACGCGACGCAAGGTCCTCGTCCGGAGCAGCATCAGCGGAGCCGCGGCCTACAGAAGAGGATCGTCGGAAGGTAGGCCGCTCTTAACTAGGGGGGAGAAAGATGTCGGACACAGAGGCGCCCACTACCACCAGCGCAGCTGCAGCAGCGGTGATGCCATTTTCCCTGCCCTACATCCCTCGAGCGGCCTGGCTGCCCAAGTACTCAGGGGAGCCCCATGCCCTAACTGACTTTAAGGAAAGGCTGTACAGTTTGTTCCAAGTTTACCCCCTGACAGAGGAACAGAAGGTCAGCATACTGACGGGGCAGTTAACTGGCGCAGCCCAGCGGGAGGTAAAGTCATGGCCCGCTGAGGAGAGAAGGACTGTAAAGGGTATTCTGGCCTGGCTGCGAGGTACCTTTGATACCCGCACCTCCGCTGAAATTAAAATGCGGTTCTATGGATGTAAGCAGCGGGCACAGGACAGCATCAGAGACTATGCCCTAAATTTGCAGGAAGCCCTGAGGGCCATCCAACAAGCTGACCCAGGCAGCGTGCAGGATACGGATAAGCTCCTAACAGAACAGTTCATAGAAGGTCTGCTGTCTAGCGCCCACAGGACCCAGCTGCACCTCATGTTCTTTCAGAACCCTGACCTGACCTTTGCCCAATTCAAGGACAGGGCCATAAGGGTGCTCCGTGAGCCCGCAACAAGTGGCGCTATAAACCCCCGGCGCCCTGCTCTCACCTACCACCAGGAGGCGGCGCCCTCCTCTATGGACTCTGTGGGGGCCGATGCACAGGCCCTGAACCAAGCCCCGTCGAAAGATCTGCACCACCAAGTCCAGGAGCTGATCAGGAGCGTCGCGGCGTTGACCAGGACCGTCCAGGCGTTACAAGTGGACCCGTCAAGACCCATCGAGCTGGCTTCAAGTCCGGAGGATGTCCCGTGGCGTCGACAGAGGAGGATCCCGTCGTTCCGAGGGAGGCCCACAGACCGCTACGCAGAGGATGGACAGCCCATTTGCCGTCGATGCAACCAGCCCGGACACATTTCCAGGTACTGTAATTTAAACGGGTCCAACCTGGGGCAGAGGGCCAACCCCCAGGCATAAGATCACCAGGCCCTTATAATTGGCGTGATAAGTACGTTGGGGGGCGCCCGGTTTTACCCGTGGTGCTGGACGGTATCCCCATGAGCGCCTTGCTGGATACTGGGTCGCAAGTAACCACTATCCCTTATGTACTTTTTAAGCAGTATTGGACTGATGCTGATATCACACGGTATCCAGACAGTAACTTGAGCATCATCACCAGTAATGGCTTACCCGTGCCGCAGATGGGGTTCAAGGAGATGACCATTAAAATTGGTAAAGTTGAACTGCCGGCACAGGGAGTAATTATTGTGGACATTGACCGTTGTGAAAGTCACCCTAAAATAACTGTGGGTACTAATGTAATTGAAAATTGTCTTTCAGAGGTAATTGTAATTCTACAACAGGTGGCGGTGAATGATAGTTCCAGCCAACAGAGAGTCCTCAACAAGGAGATAAAAGCCCTGATGAGACGGCAGCAGGTAGAACTGTCTGGTGGTGAGATCGGTAGCGTAAGACTGAGTGACCCATTCCCCATTTCCATGCCTCCCAAAAGTGAAATGATGATCTGGTGTCGGACTGCAATCGGGTTGAGAGGTAGAGACTACCAAGCCATGGTAGAACCCGTGTACTCGGACAGCAGGCCCACCATTTTGACAGCCGGGGGGGGTGGTTGATGTCCGCCATGGGAGGGTGCCCGTTCGCATTCTCAACATTGGGGAGAGAGAGGTACACTTACCCAGGTACACTACACTTGCCAAACTGTTTGTTGTCGAACACAAAGCTATCAGAGTCGTGGAACCCTTGCCTCCATCTCCACAGGCGGAGGGTAATGGCTCCCAGAAACAAAATCAGGACTGGTGCCAGAAACTCCATGTGGGTGCTGACTCCACTCCCCTGCACCAAAAGCATGGAGTCTACAGGGGGGTCCAGGAGTACGAGAGAATTTTTAGTAATCACCCGCTAGACTTCGGCCGAGTAAAAGGGATAGAACACCATATCCCCACGGGGAGCCACCCACCAATTAAAGAGAGACACAGGCCTGTACCCCCTGCACATTATCAGAACGCCAAGAGTATGCTGTGGGAAATGAAAGAAGCTGGGGTCATTAGAGATAGCTGTAGCCCCTGGGCAGCCCCCCTGGTTCTGGTAAAAAAGAAAGACGGCACCATGAGAATGTGCGTGGACTATAGACAAATCAACCGTATCACCCACAAAGACGCATATCCGCTGCCTAGAATAGAGGAGTCTTTAGCCGCACTAAAACCAGCTAACTTCTTTTCTACTTTGGACCTTACTAGCGGGTACTGGCAGGTTCCTGTGGCAGAGGCTGACAAGGAGAAGACCGCCTTCACCACCCCGATGGGACTGAGTGAGTTCAACTGTATGCCCTTCGCGCTCTGCAATGCACCCGAGACCTTCCAGAGGCTGATGGAATGCTGTCTAGGGCACCGAAACTTCGAGACGGTCCTCCTTTACCTGGACGACGTGATCGTCTATTCGAAGACTTACGAGGACCATCTAAAGCACCTGGCCGAGGTGTTCGAAGCCCTAGCAGGCTATGGCCTGAAGGTGAAACCATCGAAGTGTCACCTGTTGAAACCGAAGGTCCAGTACCTAGGGCACATGGTAAGCGCGGAAGGAGTGGCCCCCGACCCTGACAAGGTCACGGCAATCAAGAGCTGGCTAAGCCCCACAAACATCAAAGAGGTGAGACAGTTCCTCGGGTTTGTAGGCTACTACCGAAGGTTCATCCCCTGTTTCACTAAGATGGCAGCTCCTATGCAGGACCTCCTGATAGGACAGTCTAAGTCCAGAAGTCAAAAGCCACCCTTCAAGTGGGATCAACCGGAAGAGGAGTCCTTCCGCCAGTTGAAGATGGCCCTCACGGGGGATGAGATCCTGGCCTACCCTGACTATGGCCAGCCTTTTATTCTTCACACAGACGCCAGTAATGTGGGACTGGGAGCCGTACTGTCACAAAACCAACAGGGCAAAGAAAGGGTGATCGCATACGCCAGCCGGAAGCTGAGGCCCACCGAGAGGAACCCGGAGAATTACAGCTCCTTCAAGCTAGAATTCTTGGCGGTGGTGTGGGCCGTAACGGAACGCTTCAAGCATTACCTGGCCTCCGCAAAGTTCACCGTGTACACGGACAACAACCCGTTGACACACCTGGACAATGCGAGACTGGGTGCCCTGGAACAGCGGTGGATGGCCCGTCTCTCCAACTATGACTTCGTGATCAAGTACCGGGTGTTATGATCTGCTACAGGGACTAAGGAAAGACAGGAGAACTGTCCCTACAATAGAACTAAATTGGTGTCAGAAGCTACAAGTAGGCACTGACTCCGCCCCTTTGCACTAAAAGCATGGAGTATACCGGGTGGTCCAAGAATATGAGCAAACACCCACTAGACTTTGGGCAGGTAAAAGGAGTCCAACATCATATCCCCACAGGAGATCATCCGCCCATTAAAGAGAGGTACCGGCCTGTACCCCCATCTCACTATCAATGTGCCAAAGGAATATTACGGGAGATGAAGGAGGCTGGGGTGATCAGAGATAGTTGTAGCCCCTGGGCAGCTCCATTAGTTCTCATTAGAAAAAAGGATGGTACCATGAGGATGTGTGTTGACTACAGGCAGATTAACCGCATTACACATAAGGAAGCCTACCCATTACCCAGAATTGAGAAATCATTAGCAGCATTGAGATCAGCAAACTATTTCTCCACTTTGGATCTCACCAGTCGGTACTGGCAGGTTCCTGTGGCAGAGGCGGACAGAGAAAATACCGCGTTTACAACACCAATGGGCCTCAGCGAGTTCAACTGCATGCCATTCGGGCTCTGCAACGCCCCAGGAAGCTTCCAGCGGTTAATGGAGTGTTGCCTAGGACACAAAAACTTCAAAACCGTCCTGCTGTACCTACATGATGTAATTGTCTGCTCAAAGACATATGAAGACCACCTGGACACCTGGCCGAGGTGTTTGAAGCCCTATCTGCTTATGGCCTGAAAGTAAAGCTGTCCAAGTGCCACCTGTTGAAGCCCAAGGTGCAGTACCTACAGTACAGACCAAAAGTTTGGACACACCTTCTCATTTAAAGATTTTTCTGTATTTTCATGACTATGAAAATAGTACATTCACACTGAAGGCATCAAAACTATGAATTAACACATGTGGAATTATATACTTAACAAAAAAGTGTGAAACAACTGAAAATATGTCTTATATTCTAGGTTCTTCAAAGTAGCCACCTTTTGCTTTGATGACTGCTTTGCACACTCTTGGCATTCTCTTGATGAGCTTCAAGAGGTAGTCACCGGAAATGGTTTTCACTTCACAGGTGTGCTAAGTAAATAAAAACGAGTGGCCATCATTACTTTAAGAAATGAAGGTCAGTCAGTGCGATAAATTGGGAAAACTTTGAAAGTATCCCCAAGTGCAGTTGCAAAAACCATCAAGCGCTACAAAGAAACTGGCTCACATGAGGACCGCCCCAGGAAAGGAAGACCAAGAGTCACCTCTGCTTCTGAGGATAAGTTTATCCGAGTCACCAGCCTCAGAAATCGCAGGTTAACAGCAGCTCAAATTAGAGACCAGGTCAATGTCACACAGAGTTCTAGCAGCAGACACATCTCTTCAACAACTGTTAAGAGGAGACTTTGTGCAGCAGGCCTTCATGGTAAAGTAGCTGCTAGGAAACCACTGCTAAGGACAGGCAACAAGCAGAAGAGACTTGTTTGGGATAAAGAACACAAGGAATGGACATTAGACCAGTGGAAATCTGTGCTTTGGTCTGATGAGTCCAAATTTGAGATCTTTGGTTCCAACCACCGTGTCTTTGTGTGACGCAGAAAAGGTGAACGGATGGACTCTACATGCCTGGTTCCCACCGTGAAGCATGGAGCAGGAGGTGTGATGGTGTGGGGGTGCTTTGCTGGTAACACTGTTCAGGATTTATTCAAAATTGAAGGCATACTGAACCAGCATGGCTACCACAGCATCTTGCAGCGGCATGCTATTCCATCCGGTTTGCGTTTAGTTGGACCATCAGGCTGTGTAAGGGCTATTTGACCAAGAAGGAGAGTGATGGGGTGCTACGCCAGATGACCTGGCCTCCACAGTCACCAGACCTGAACCCAATCGAGATGGCTTGGGGTGAGCTGGACCGCAGAGTGAAGGCAAAAGGGCCAACAAGTGCTAAGCATCTCTGGGAACTCCTTCAAGATTGTTGGAAGACCATTTCCGGTGACTACCTCTTGAAGCTCATCAAGAGAATGCCAAGAGTGTGCAAAGCAGTCATGAAAGCAAAAGGTGGCTACTTTGAAGAACCTAGAATATAAGGCATATTTTCAGTGGTTTCACACTTTTTTGTTAAGTATATAATTCCACATGTGTTAATTCATAGTTTTGATGCCTTCAGTGTGAATGTGCAATTTTCAAAGTCATGAAAATACAGAAAAATCTTTAAATGAGAAGGTGTGTCCAAACTTTTGGTCTGTACTGTATGTCATGTGGTAAGCGACGAAGGTGTAGCACAAGACCCTGAAAAAGTCACCGTGATCAAGGACTGGCCAAGACCCTCCACTATTAAGGAAGTGGGCAGTTCCTCGGGCTGGTAGGCTACTACAGGAGATTCATCAAGGGTTTCACCAAGATAGCGGCACCCATGCAGGACCTCTTAGTGGGCCAGTCCAAGAAGGCCAAGAACCCAAAACCTCCGATTAAATGGGGTAAGCCAGAAGACGAATCTTTCACTCGGCGGAAAATGGCTATAACTGGAGACGAAGTCCTGGCCTACCCCGACTATGGCCAACCCTTTATACTTCATACGGATGCCAGCAACGTGGGATTGGAAGCGGTGCTGTCCCAGCTACAGCAGGGCAGAGAGAGAGTGATGGCCTACACCAGCAGGAAGCTCCGGCCCATGGAAAGGAACCCCGACAACTATAGTTCCAGTCGTGTTGGGGGGCTACCTGGTTGATCCTGCCAGTTGCACATGCTTGTCTCAAAGATTAAGCCATGCACGTGTAAGTACACACGGACGGTACAGTAAAACTGCGAATGGCTAATTAAATCAGCCACCTTTTGCTTTGATGACTGCTTTGCACACTCTTGGCATTCTCTTGATGAGCTTCAAGAGGTAGTCACCGGAAATGGACTTCCAACAAACTTGAAGGAATTCCCAGAGATGCTTTGCACTTGTTGGTCCTTTTGCCTTCACTCTGCGGTCCAGCTCACCCCAAACCATCTCGATTGGGTTCAGGTCTGGTGACTGTGGAGGCCAGGTCATCTGGCGTAGCACCCCATCACTCTCCTTCTTGGTCAAATAGCCCTTACACAGCCTGGAGGTGTGTTTGGGGTCATTGTCCTGTTGAAAAATAAATGATGGTCCAACTAAACGCAAACAGGATGGAACAGCATGCCGCTGCAAGATGCTGTGGTAGCCATGCTGGTTCATTATGCCTTCAATTTTGAATAAATCCCCAACAGTATCACCAACAAAGCACCCCCACACCATCACACCTCCTCCTCCATGCTTCACGGTGGGAACCAGGCATGTAGAGTTCATCCGTTCACCTTTTCTGCGTCGCACAAAGACACGGTGGTTGGAACCAAAGATCTCAAATTTGGACTCATCAGACCAAAGCACAGATTTCCACTGGTCTAATGTCCATTTCTTATGTTCTTTAGCCCAAACAAGTCTCTTCTGCTTGTTGCCTGTCCTTAGTAGTGGTTTCCTAGCAGCTATTTTACCATGAAGGCCTGCTGCACAAAGTCTCCTCTTAACAGTTGTTGAAGAGATGTGTCTGCTGCTAGAACTCTGTGTGGCATTGACGTGTTCTCTAATCTGAGCTGCTGCTAACCTGCGATTTCTGAGGCTGGTGACTCGGATAAACTTATCCTCAGAAGCAGAGATGACTCTTGGTCTTACTTTCCTGGGGCGGTCCTCATGTGAGCCAGTTTCTTTGTAGCGCTTGATGGTTTTTCCAACTGCACTTGGGGACATTTTCAAAGTTTTCCCAATTTTTCGGACTGACTGACCTTCATTTCTTAAAGTAATGATGGCCACTTATTTTTCTTTACTTAGCTGCTTTTTTCTTGCCATAATACAAATTCTAACAGTCTATTCAGTAGGACTATCAGCTGTGTATCCACCAGACTTTTGCACAACACAACTGATGGTCCCAACCCCATTTATAAGGCAAGAAATCCCACTTATTAAACCTGACAGGGCACACCTGTGAAGTGAAAACCATTTCCGGTGACTACCTCTTGAACCTCATCAAGAGAATGCCAAGAGTGTACAAAACAGTCATCAAAGCAAAAGGTGGCTACTTTGAAGAACGTAGAATATAAGACATATTTTCAGTTGTTTCACACTTTTTTGTTAAGTATATAATTCCACATGTGTTAATTCATAGTTTTGATGCCTTCAGTGTTAATGTACAATTTTCATAGTCATGAAAATACAGATAAATCTTTAAATGAGAAGGTGTGTCCAAACTTTTGGTCTGTACTGTATATTTGTTAAATTTATGGACAATTGGACCACAGGACTAGGTGTGGTCAGGACAATGTTGGATATAGTTACTTATTGGCCTAGAAAATAAACCGCAGGCGTGGCTGAAGACCAGGCCCACGGAAAGAGTGCCCTGAAGCCACGCCCGGGGACGATACACAAAGTGGGTTGATGCGGTTCCCACCAGCCAAATTTCAGTTACCCGGATTGTGGCGTAAAGACTAAGCGCCCCAGTGACTGCTGTACGTTTTTGCTTGGGTTTTTGTAGTTTTTGCTTTTTGAGATTTTGTAAACTGTTTGTAATGTGAATCGTTAATTGCTAATTTTAAAAGGTATCCTCAGTCCGGGAGTACTGAGGTTAACTAGGGTGGAATGTGGCACTCCAGGAGTCCAGTTGCCACAGTGGCATTGCCTCCCTCACAAGGGGGTGATGCCATGGCTGGAAGCAAGGAGGGGTCCCCTAATCAGGTTTTGCTAGCATGCAACACTTTCCTGGCTCCAGACTAGCAAGGGGAGCTCCTCCCCTTACCAACTGGATCTGGAGGCGGGGTTAGTTAGTCTGAGGAGAGCAGACAGGAGTTGAAGTCAGGACGTCGACGAGGAAAGACCTAGGGAGTGGAGCTGCACGGCAGTTCACCCCAGAGGACAGCGCAGAAGAACCAGACACCAGAGTCCGAGGTTGTGGGGCACTGAAGGCCCAGCAGCAGAAACCGGAGGGCAGGAGACTGTAGGTCTCCTGGACCTATCAGACGCCCGGAGGCTCAGCAGCATGATAGGGCCCAGCACCGCCACGTGGGAGCGACACTCCAGGAAGGCCCGAGCTGCCTGCCATACGGGTGAGCACAAAGACGTTTTACTCAGGGACGAGGGCCACAGCACAGCTATACGCACCAGGGCCAAAGAGGTAGCGCAACAGGGAAGGCCTACAACTCCACCTGGCTAGGTGGATCCCCCAACTTGCTTCCAGGCCGCCCGGACCTCTACTACCAGCTAGTACCCGTGCCCCGGTCTGCCTAAACACCGCAAGTAAAGATAAGAGGATACCGCCATTAAGTTGTGGACTGATTATTAACTGTGCCATCTTCTGCACTACACCATAACAGCAACGTCTACACTGTCCTGGAGCTAAGCTCTACCTGTGGAGAGCTAAACCAACTCTGCTGCATTAACAACAGCTCCAGAGGACGTGCTCCGCAGCGGCGGCTCCCTTTAGCCGCATACCACAGGTGGCGTCCTGAACTGTATATAAGAATTATAAATCCCCTGTAAATATCTCCTTTTATTAACCACCCTGGGTCACTGAACGGGTCACCGCCACTGTGACATCTCCCCTAGTAACGACCGGCCCGGCACCGAGTACCCCACGGCCCAGGGGGCGCGTCACACCTGCATCTTTGCTGGCTATATTCCTTAGTCTGATGCTAGGGATTATCTTACCTGACTAATCTCTGTTGCTTTTCTTATGGTTTGTTTGGGTGTCTTCTTCCCACGTTCCCTTTCCTTTCTTTTACTTTTAGGGTCTGGGAGGTTTTCCATGTATTCAGTTTGTTGTTTGGTTCTGTTCATTTTCTTCCGTCTTTCCTGTGTGACTTTTGTGAACATGACCTTAGCCACCTTACTTCTCACCCTCTGCTTGTGTGCACTACTTTCTGTTGTGGTTGTTTTGAAGTACACACTGTGTGTAGTTTAGGGTGCAGTTAAGGACACTTGGGGTCAGCCAACGTTGCTTCGGGGCTCCATTGCGTAATCTTTGGGTGCCAACCTCCGAAGTCAGTCAGGGGCAAATCAGGGCCAGGTTAGAGATTGCCTAGTTAGAATTGAAGCCTATGGTGGACAGGTTTATCATCCCCCCTGGTTTCTACATAACCCGTGTGAGTATGCTTATATAGTCATAACAATTCTTCTCTGTGGCCTCCTATCTTCCGCACCTCCAATTCATTCTCATACTCTACGGCTCGCTCACCTTACCTTTCCCTTCATTACTCTACTTTTCTTCCCCATTCTCTGGCTACCTATTGTCCAATGACTTATTATATGGCTATCCCATCTGTACCTTTCTGACTTAATCTCCTACTACCTACACACACACACAATCCCAGATCATCACAAGGCCTTCTTCTCTGTTCTCCTCCTTCCTGCTCATAAAAAAAATCACCTCTGAGGTTTCTCCCATGCCTTCCTGATAGTCTGGAACACCCCAGTTGGTGACAATAATCTGCAAAAACAGCTTGGGAACCTATCTCTTCTAGCAATCCTACAACAACCCTACTGCCCTGTGATCAGCTTGTACCCTCAAGGCCACCTTCCCCCTTTCCGTGTACATTGTGATTCCTCGGGGGCCGGATCTTTTATCCTGTCACTCACTTGGTCTCGTATATTTGCATTTGTTTCTTAAAAAAGTATTATGGAACTGGGGCATTTTAAAAAAAATCATTATTAATAATAGAACAGTTCTAAGAAATGTTCTGTAATTGCTTTTGTTGGAAAGCACAATGTCAGTAAGACTTTGGTAAAAGCCATGTATTAATATCTTGTACGGTAATATTGTAAGTTTTACTGTTAATTCCCTTATAGTTAGGAACATCTTAAAGTATTTTGGTAAAGAGTCTTGTAAATAACTTCAGTGAGGGTGTGGTGGTAGAGATCAGGGGGATATAGCACAGAGGCGGACATACTGCATGAACAGCCGATTCAGCTGCACCAGGTTGTGTAGGAAGCTGAAACGCGCTGATATTTATTTTGGTTTCTCTATATAGTGGGCCCATGGTAATCGCAGCACATATCTGTGTAGTTTCTGCACATTGCAGTGCACAGGAGACAGGACACTGGGATGCATTCATTCTTATATCTGGTCTTTGCTAGCATTGAAAAAATTGCAAAAATTATTCCAGGTCACGGGAATAAAAACATCAAAATTTATTTTTCCATATTTAAAATTCCAACATCCAAAACTGGAATAAAAAATGCATTTCAAATGCAACCTAAATTCCTAATCATGGCATGTGACGCGCCCCTGGGCCTGAGTCGCGCAGCGTTGCGCACGCGGGAGCCTACCCGGAGCCGAATCAGATGGGGGTAGTAGTCTCGTGGCGGTGACCCGGTCCGTGCCCAGGGAGTCAGACTAAGTGGCAGTCTATTAGCAGTAGATGGTGGATGACTACGCCACCCGTTGAATGCAGCTATGGAGCTGCCGCTGCAGGGCAGACCGCTGAGGCCGGTGGAAGGATGGTGCAGCGTGGATGGTATAACCCCCAACGGGAGGGGTATGGCCTCAGGGCAGCCAACGTGGATGATGGGGATAGCAGGGACCACTCAGAGACGATGCGGTGTAGTTCAGGGTCTTTACTGGTGACAAAGATAGACCCTCCCGGAGTACTTGCTAGCAATCGGGGCCTGGTCAGTCCTTGAGCAGATGGGATCTCCCCTGGCCAGGCGGAGTTGTAGGCCTTCCCAACTAACTGTACTCTTCTGGCTACCTTGCTAGAGGCAGGTAAAAGTAGCCCACGTCCCTGAGTGTACCGTGTGGTGCTCACCCGTATGGCCGGTGACTCGGGGCCTTCTAATGGCTTCCGCTCCACGATGGCGGTGCTGGTCCCACGCGTGTGACCGTGCCTTCGGGTTTCTGGGCCAGAGGACCTGCAATCCCCTGCCGGTCGGTTTCTGCTGCTGGGTAGAGATTAGTCCCCACAGCCTCGGACTCCGGGTCCGGTGATACTTCTCAGTCAGGGCGAGCTCTGCAGCTGCCAGCCCCTGACTCCTTGTAACACTGCTCCCACAGAGCTCCTGATATTCTGTTCCTATATTTGCTTCTTTTCTCTGTCTCTACTTCTTCTCTACTCACTAACCCTGCCTCAGCCCTAGGTTTATATAGGGGAAGTTCTTCCCCTCCCAGGACTGGGCAGGAGGTGTGGCATGCATAGGATCCCTGACCAAGAGACCTCCCACCTGCTCTCAGACGTAATATCTCTATCACTGTGGCAACCAGACCCCTGGGGTGTCACATTCCCCCCTAGTGAAATTTAGTACTCCGGGACTAAACATATTTTTGGAAAAACATAACAAGGTATAACAATAACAATACAATAAAGAAACACATAAAGGTGGTCACGGCATGTCCGTAACCGGGTGCAGTCTTTGAAGAAAGCAAGGTGTCCATTTCACCAAAACAGGGAGACGTAACCAGGTAGGGGTCTGTCCTGCCCCGAGTCCTTAACAGTCTTTAGTCCGTCCTGGGTTACGCTCCAACTATGTACAAAGGATTCCCGGTAAATCCACCAAAGTCTCCTATAAACAACTAGAAACACATAATTATACACAAGCAACAAGAAAAACAGGTAACCACAAATAAAACAATTTATACATTTCAAATCCTCCAACGTGCGGGTAATTGGCCTCTAGTGGCCCTAGTGGACCTACGGAGCTGACTGTCTAGCCCTGAACTACAGGGTGTAGGAGCTGTCAAGGGTAAACTGGGCAGCTGTCTACCGGCTCCTTGGCTCACTAGGGGTACGGCAGGCTCACTATAAGCAGAGGGTTGATCCTCCTGTTCTGCTTGTGTGGAGTCTTCTGCCTCCTGGACCGGCTGCTCTTCCAGCTCTACCTGTCGCTCCGTAGGTGCTTGGGATGCTGGTTGGAGGAAGGTGAGTACGGGTACCACAACTGCGCCATTGACTTGAGTCCAAGACCGAGGGAAGTCTCCGAGCACAGTACTAACCATGTCTTCCCTTTCCTCTACGGGTCGAGGGTCTTCTTGTTCCTCTTCAGGGTTCCGTAGCTGTTCGGGACACTTCTTCAGGTGATCCCGGGATACAATGGTTGTGGTTTCCCCTCCGCCTTTACTGATGGTACAGACCTTTGGGTTGTCGTGGCTTGAGGGCAGTACGGTGTACGGGTCCTTCTCCCACTGGTCGTCCAACTTGTGGAGCCGTCTTTTTCTCTTCAAGACCTGCTCTCCGGGTACCAGGGGAACAGCGGGAGCATACTGGTTGTAAGTTTTCTCTTGTCTTTCCCTAGCCTGACAGAGACTTCGCTCCACGCTCTCCTGTACTCTCCGGTACTGCTGCTGCCTCTCTGTGTCCCAGTCTGCTTCTGGTGAAGTGTCCTCGGGTGTCAGGACTCCCATTTCCAGGTCAACAGGTAACTTACCAGGTCTCGCCCTCATTAGGTAAGCCGGGGTACAGTTGGTGGAACCTACCGGGATGTGGTTGTATAGGTCCACCAGATCGGGCAGCTTCTCAGGCCACAGACCGCGTTCTTCCAGGGGCAACATTTTCAGAAGATCCATTACCACCTGGTTCATTTTCTCACAAAGTCCATTAGTTTGCGGATGATAGGGTGTCGTCCTTATCTTCCGGCAGCCATACAGAGTGCAGAATTCTTGGAAGACCTCCGCTTCAAAGGCAGGTCCCTGGTCTGTCAACACTTGGTCCGGGTACCCGTGTGGACGGCAGAAATGCTGCTGGAAGGCTCTAGCTGCTGTTCGAGCTGTTAAGTCCTTGACGGGGACGACAACCAAGAACCGGGAGTAGTGATCCACGATGGTTAGTGCGTAGACGTAGCCACTTCTGCTTGGGGTCAGTTTTACATGATCCAAGGCTACCAGTTCCAACGGCTGCCGGGTGACGATGGACTGCAGGGGAGTCTTCTGGCTGGCACGGTCCTTCCTTCTTAGGTTGCACGGGCCACAGTCTCTGCACCACCTCTCGATGGTTCCCCTCATGCCTACCCAGTGGAACCGCTCGCGCAGCAGGAACTCCAGCTTCTTCCATCCGAAGTGTCCAGCCCCGTCGTGGTATGCCTCCATCACCATGGCTGCGTCTCTTCGTGGCACCACTACTTGCCAGATTAGTTCATGCGTCCGGGAGTTAACCATTCTGCGGCACAACTTCCCCTTGTAAAGGAACAGTCTACTCTTTTCTGCCCACAGTTGCTTGGCTTCCTCCGGACCGTCTGGGTCAAGGCGAGCCTCTGGCCGAGTCAGCATCTCCTTCACCAGCCGGACGGCAGGGTCACTGTCCTGCGTTTCCGCCCAGTTGTAGTGAGGTAAGGGGTTAAGCGTAGCGCCTTGCTTACTCCTTACCCGATGGGAATACTGGATAGTCCCATGACGGTGAAACGCGGAGAGTTCGACTTCTTCCAGTCCCTCTGGATCTTCTCCTACGTCCGGTAGGTTTGGCATCCTGGACAGGGCGTCCGCGTTGGTATTGGAGCGTCCTGCCCGGTATTTGATGGTGAACTCGTAGTTGGACAGGCGGGCCATCCATCTCTGCTCTAGGGCACCGAGTCTTGCCGTGTCCAGGTGTGTCAACGGGTTGTTATCCGTGTACACGACGAACCGGGAAGAAGCGAGGAAGTGCTTAAAGCGTTCGGTGACTGCCCACACCACTGCCAGGAACTCTAGCTTAAATGAGCTGTAATTCTCAGGGTTTCTTTCGGTGGGTCGCAGTTTTCGGCTGGCGTAAGCGATTACTCGCTCTTTCCCCTGCTGGATCTGGGACAGCACGGCTCCTAGCCCGATGTTACTTGCGTCGGTGTAGAGGATAAAGGGCTGGCTGTAATCCGGGTACGCCAGGATTTCATCCCCCGTGAGGGCCATCTTCAGCTGGCGGAAGGACTCTTCTTCCAACTTCTCCCATCTGAAGGGCGGCTTCTGGTTCTTGGCCTTCCGGGACTGGCCTATCAGGAGGTCTTGCATAGGCGCTGCCTTTTTGGTGAAACCGGGGATGAACCTGCGGTAGTAGCCTACCAACCCGAGGAACTGCCGCACTTCCTTTACACTGGAGGGACTTGGCCATTCCTTAATTGCGGTGATCTTATCAGGGTCGGGAGCCACTCCGTCAGCGCTCACCACGTGTCCCAGGTACTGCACCTTTGGTTTCAGGAGGTGACACTTGGAGGGTTTCACCTTTAGGCCGTAGCTTGCCAGAGCTTCGAACACTTCCGCCAGGTGTTTCAGGTGGTCCTCATAAGTCTTAGAATATACGATGACATCGTCCAGGTACAACAGGACCGTCTCGAAGTTTCTGTGGCCCAGACAGCACTCCATTAATCGTTGGAAGGTTCCTGGTGCGTTGCAGAGTCCGAACGGCATACAGGTAAACTCGCTAAGTCCCATCGGGGTGGTGAATGCGGTCTTCTCCCGGTCCGCCTCTGCTACAGGAACCTGCCAGTACCCACTAGTGAGATCCAAGGTAGAGAAGAAGTTAGAAGATCTTAAAGCAGCCAAAGACTCCTCTATCCTTGGTAAGGGGTACACATCCTTGTGTGTGATACGGTTGATTTTCCGGTAATCTACACACATCCTCATGGTGTTGTCTTTCTTTTTGACTAAGACTAGTGGAGCTGCCCAGGAGCTACAGCTATCCCTGATCACCCCAGCCTCCTTCATGTCTCTAAGCATCCCCTTGGCGTGTTGGTAGTGTGCAGGGGGTACGGGTCGATACCTCTCTTTTATGGGAGGATGGTCTCCCGTGGGGATGTGGTGTTCTACCCCCTTGACTCGCCCGAAGTCTAACGGGTGTTTACTAAACACTCTCTCGTACTCTTGAACCACCCGATAGACTCCCTGTTTCTGGTGTGAGGGAGTGGAGTCAGTACCCAAATGTAGTTGCTGACACCAGTCCTCCATTGTTTTCTTAGAGTCGTTACCTTCCTCCGGGTGAGATGGAGGCAAGGGTTCCACAGATTGTATAGCATTTTGGTTGATGGTATATAATTTGGCTAGCGTGGCATACCGGGGCAGGTACACTTCCCTCTTCCCGATATTGATTATGCGAACGGGCACCCTCCCATGGCGTACATTAACCACCCCCCGTGCTGTCAAGATGGTGGGCCTACTGTCTGAGTAAACTGGCTCTACCATTGCCTGGTAATCTCTACCTCTCAGACCAATAGCTGCCCGGCACCAAATCATCATTTCACTTTTTGGGGGCATGGCAATAGGGAAAGGGTCACACATTCTCACGCTACCAATCTCACCGCCGGAGAGTTCCACCTGTTGCCGTCGCATCAGTGCCCGGATCTCTTTTTGGAGCACTCGCTGCTCGCTGGAGCTGGCGTTCTTGGCAACCTGCTGTAAAAGGAAAATCACCTCTGCAAGACAATTTTCAATTACATTAGTTCCTAGAGTTATCTTTGGGTGACTCTCGTGTTTGTCAATGTCTACAATGATCAGTCCCTGTGCTGCCAGTTCAACTCTACCAATTTTAATGGTCACCTCTTTAAATCCGATCTGTGGCACGGGCTGACCATTGCTGGCGATGATACTCAAATCGTCGTCAGGGTAGCGGGTAATATCCGAGTCATTCCAGTACTGCTTGAAGAGCACGTACGGGATGGTGGTGACCTGTGATCCGGTGTCCAGTAGGGCACTCATAGGAATGCCATCCAGTACCACAGGCAAGACTGGACGTCCGCCCACATATTTGTCGCGCCAGTTCGATGGGCCTGATGATCTTTTTCCTAGGGGTTGGCCCTCTACCCTAGGTTGTGCCCGTTTAAAGGACAGTACCTTGCCATATGTCCGGGTTGATTGCAGTGGCGGCAGATGGGTTGTCCGTCCTCGTTGTATCGGTCGCTGGGTCTTCCTCTGGCCGGTGGGGTCCTCCTTGGTCGACGCCACGGGATGTCCTCCGGTCCGGATGCCAGCTGGATCTTCCCTGGAGTGGAAACCTGTAAAGACTGCACAGTTCGGGTTAGCGCAGCAACGCTTTTAGCTAGCTCTTGGACCTGATGGTGCAGGTCTGGAGCCGAGTCATTGTTCAAAGCCTGCGCATCAGCTCCCACAGGCCCTGCCGACAAGGGCGCCGCCTCCTGGTGGTAAGTGGTAGTGGGGCGTCTGTGGGTCACAACGCCACCTGGTGCCGGTTCTCGGAGCACCCGGATGGCTCTGTCCTTGAACTGTGCAAATCCCAGATGAGGGTCCTGTAAGGCCATTGCCCGCAACTGGGTTCGGTGGGCATTGCAATATAAACCCTCTATAAATTGTTCAGTTAACAGCCTGTCCTCGTCTCCCACGCCGTCAGGGTCAGTCTGCTTAATGGCCCTCAGGGCCTCTTGTAGGTTCAGGGCATAGTCCCTTATACTCTCATGTGCCCGCTGTTTGCACCCGTAGAATCTAAGCTTGATCTCGGCTGAGGTGCGGGTATCAAAGGTGTCCCTCAGCCGGGTTAGTATCCCTGCGACAGTCCTCCCGCCAGGTGGCCAGGACTTTACCTCCCTTTGGGCTGCCCCGGTTAATTGGGCCACCAGGATGCTCACTTTTTGCTCTTCTGTGAGGGGGTACACCTGGAAGAGGCTATCCAGTTTTTCTCTAAAGTCCTGCAGGGTATGTGACTCCCCTGAGTACTGGGGTAGCCAGGCTGCCCCCGGGATATAGGGCATGGTGAAAGGCATGACCGCCACAGCGGTGGCGCTGGCGGGGGTTGGAGCGGTGAAGCTCTCCTCCGTATCCGACATCCTTCTCCCCCCTAGTGGACCGTGGCCTACCTTGCGATGGTCCTCTTCCGTAGGCCGCGGCTCCGCAGTGGATCGTCAGGGTTGAGGACCTTCCGTCGCGCTCCTGTGACGTCGGCGTCTGCTGGGCTCCTTCCAGGACCTTACGCAACGTCCGGACGTGAGGCGAGGCTTCAGTTCTCGCGCGCTTTCGGAGTCCACGCCCCTCTTCTTCCCGCGCGGCGTCTTCAAGATGGCGGCCAACGGCGGGAAAACTCCACGGATGGCGGGAAGAAGGCTGAAGATGGCGCCGGATGGCGGGAAAATCTCACGGATGGCGGGAAGAAGGCTGAAGATGGCGCCGGATGGCGGGAATCTTCACGGATGGCGGGAAGAAGGCTGAAGATGGCGCCGGATGGCGGGAAAACTTCACGGATGGTAAGTTTTAAAAGTCTCTTTTTCAGGCACGCAGTACCCGGTGGTTGTGGGCAAGAAATCCTGCCGACTACGCCAAAAGTTGACGCGCCCCTGGGCCTGAGTCGCGCACGTTGCGCACGCGGGAGCCTACCCGGAGCCGGATCAGATGGGGGTAGTAGTCTCGTGGCGGTGACCCGGTCCGTGCCCAGGGAGTCAGACTAAGTGGCAGTCTATTAGCAGTAGATGGTGGATGACTATGCCACCCGTTGAATGCAGCTATGGAGCTGCCGCTGCAGGGCAGACCGCTGAGGCCGGTGGAAGGATGGTGCAGCGTGGATGGTATAACCCCCAACGGGAGGGGTATGGCCTCAGGGCAGCCGACGTGGATGATGGGGATAGCAGGGACCACTCAGAGACGATGCGGTGTAGTTCAGGGTCTTTACTGGTGACAAAGGTCAGTCCTTGAGCAGATGGGATCTCCCCTGGCCAGGCGGAGTTGTAGGCCTTCCCAACTAACTGTACTCTTCTGGCTACCTTGCTAGAGGCAGGTAAAAGTAGCCCACGTCCCTGAGTGTACCGTGTGGTGCTCACCCGTATGGCCGGTGACTCGGGGCCTTCTAATGGCTTCCGCTCCACGATGGCGGTGCTGGTCCCACGCGTGTGACCGTGCCTTCGGGTTTCTGGGCCAGAGGACCTGCAATCCCCTGCCGGTCGGTTTCTGCTGCTGGGTAGAGATTAGTCCCCACAGCCTCGGACTCCGGGTCCGGTAAGAAATCTTCTCAGTCAGGGCGAGCTCTGCAGCTGCCAGCCCCTGACTCCTTGTAACACTGCTCCCACAGAGCTCCTGATGTTCTATTCCTATATTTGCTTCTTTTCTCTGTCTCTACTTCTTCTCTACTCACTAACCCTGCCTCAGCCCTAGGTTTATATAGGGGAAGTTCTTCCCCTCCCAGGACTGGGCAGGAGGTGTGGCATGCATAGGATCCCTGACCAAGAGACCTCCCACCTGCTCTCAGACATAATATCTCTATCACTGTGGCAACCAGACCCCTGGGGTGTCACACATGGATGGCAGAAACTCTAACAGTGAGCCACAGGCTAAACTATTCTGTATGAGAGGATTTACTCTACCAAAAGAGTTAAACAGTATTCTTTTTCTTTACAAGCATAATGTTTTTTTTTCCTACATTTAACCCATAATAAAATTTCATTTAAAAGTAACTGTATGGTAATACAGTTTGTCTGAAAAAAAAAAAAAGTTAATATTTACTTAAAACTATAAAGTTATGACTGCTACAGTCTTGCAGTGGAAAAATCACAAGTTTGCAAAAAAATATATAAATAAATTCTGGCTTGTGTCGCTATTTTCCAAGACCTGTAGCTTTTTTTTCCATTCATGGAGCTGAGTGAGGGCTAGTTTTTTTTCTGACCGTTTTATTGATACCATTTTGACCCAAAAAAACCCCACAATTCTTGTGTTTGAATTTTGTTTTTTTCTTTATGGCATTTACCATATGGGTTAATTAATTTTACAGTTTAATAATTTTGATACACTGGATGTATATGTGTGTCACCCTGGCCTGGATGCCACAAAATGTAATAAAGCTGTGTCTGAGAGCAAGGGGGAGGTTCTCTAGTCAGGGAAACATTAGCATGCAGTACCTCCTGTCTCAGGCCAGTAGGGGGAGCAGGCTGCCCCTATAAAGCTGGTGCTGGGGGCAGGGTTAGGGAGAACTGGATGACCTGTCTCAGCACTGAGACGTGTCCCAGAGCAGAGCAGGGACAGAAAGTTGCACTGCACCTAAGAGGAAGTGAGGCAGGAGGAGAGCCACAAGCCAGAGACAAGAGGCTAAGTGAGCCTGTCTTGGCAGATAAAGGACTTAATTTACCAGACTTTGGTGTCTGAGGCTGGGAGGATTCCACATCCTACAGCAGATAACCAGTCCGCAGGGGACTGTATATTCCTTGGCCTAAGAAGCCTGGAGGCTCTGCCACAACAGAAGGGACCAGCAAAGCCGTACCAGGCTGGGAGCAGAAAGGAACCCACGTCGCAGGCCATACAGGCGAGAATACACGGAGAGCTCGGAAACGTGGGTTGTTACCCTATAAGGAGGAGATAGCCAGAAGGAGCGCAGAAAGCACGGTAGGCCTACACCCTCACCCTGACCAGGGCCAATTTCCCCATTGCTCTCAGACATCCAGGTCCCCTCCTAGCCGGGACTGTTTGTGGGTCAGTTTACCTGTTCTAGTAAAGACCCTGGACTGCAACCTGTTGTCTGTGTGCTCCTTGCTCCTCCAGCACTAACGGCACTGGGACTTTCACCACCATCACTCCCACCATCCATTATACTGCCCTGGGGCCGCACTCTTCCCGTGGGGAGTCACACCATCCCAGCTGCATACATCATCAGCCCCAGCGGTCTGCCTTGCAGCGGCGGTTCCTAATGACCGCAAATCCACGGGTGGCGTAGTCGGACATAATCATCAGCACATAACGGACTACCACTGGCCTGACCACCCTGAGCCACGGAACCGAGTTGCCACTACTACTCCCACCGTTTCCCTATTGCCGGATCCGAGTGCCCCACAGCCCAGGGGGCGAGTCAGCTTTGGCGTAGTCGGCAGGATTGAGACCAACCCGCCACAAACGGGTATTGCGTGCCTGAAAGAGACTGTGCACCTACCTGAAAAGAGGTTTCCCGCCATCCGGAGCCGTTTCCCGCCATTTCCAGTTGTCTCCCACCTTCTTCCGTCGGTTCCCACCATCTTCAGCCGCTTTCTCGCCATCGGACGCCATCTTCAGGACGCCGTGCAGGAAGAAGAGGGGCGTGGACGTCCAAACTGCGCGAGACACGAAGCTCCGCCCCACGCACCGACGCTGCGCAAGGTCCTGGAAGGGAGAGAGAGCGACGCTGACGTCACCAGGACGCGACGCAAGGTCCTCGTCCGGAGCAGCATCAGCGGAGCCGCGGCCTACAGAAGAGGATCGTCGGAAGGTAGGCCGCTCTTAACTGGGGGGAGAAAGATGTCGGACACAGAGGCGCCCACTACCACCAGCGCAGCTGCAGCAGCGGTGATGCCATTTTCCCTGCCCTACATCCCTTGAGCGGCCTGGCTGCCCAAGTACTCAGGGGAGCCCCATACCCTAACTGACTTTAAGGAAAGGCTGTACAGTTTGTTCCAAGTTTACCCCCTGACAGAGGAACAGAAGGTCAGCATACTGACGGGGCAGTTAACTGGCGCAGCCCAGCGGGAGGTAAAGTCATGGCCCGCTGAGGAGAGAAGGACTGTAAAGGGTATTCTGGCCTGGCTGCGAGGTACCTTTGATACCCGTACCTCCGCTGAAATTAAAATGCGGTTCTATGGATGTAAGCAGCGGGCACAGGACAGCATCAGAGACTATGCCCTAAATTTGCAGGAAGCCTTGAGGGCCATCCAACAAGCTGACCCAGGCAGCGTGCAGGATACGGATAAGCTCCTAACAGAACAGTTCATAGAAGGTCTGCTGTCTAGCGCCCACAGGACCCAGCTGCGCCTCATGTTCTTTCAAAACCCTGACCTGACCTTTGCCCAATTCAAGGACAGGGCCATAAGGGTGCTCCGTGAGCCCGCAACAAGTGGCGCTATAAACCCCCGGCGCCCTGCTCTCACCTACCACCAGGAGGCGGCGCCCTCCTCTATGGACTCTGTGGGGGCCGATGCACAGGCCCTGAACCAAGCCCCGTCGAAAGATCTGCACCACCAAGTCCAGGAGCTGATCAGGAGCGTCGCGGCGTTGACCAGGACCGTCCAGGCGTTACAAGTGGACCCGTCAAGACCCATCGAGCTGGCTTCAAGTCCGGAGGATGTCCCGTGGCGTCGACAGAGGAGGATACCGTCGTTCCGAGGGAGGCCCACAGACCGCTACGCAGAGGATGGACAGCCCATTTGCCGTCGATGCAACCAGCCCGGACACATTTCCAGGTACTGTAATTTAAACGGGTCCAACCTGGGGCAGAGGGCCAACCCCCAGGCATAAGATCACCAGGCCCTTATAATTGGCGTGATAAGTACGTTGGGGGGCGCCCGGTTTTACCCGTGGTGCTGGACGGTATCCCCATGAGCGCCTTGCTGGATACTGGGTCGCAAGTAACCACTATCCCTTATGTACTTTTTAAGCAGTATTAGACTGATGCTGATATCACACGGTATCCAGACAGTAACTTGAGCATCATCGCCAGTAATGGCTTACCCGTGCCGCAGATGGGGTTCAAGGAGATGACCATTAAAATTGGTAAAGTTGAACTGCCGGCACAGGGAGTAATTATTGTGGACATTGACCGTCGTGAAAGTCACCCTAAAATAACTGTGGGTACTAATGTAATTGAAAATTGTCTTTCAGAGGTAATTGTAATTCTACAACAGGTGGCGGTGAATGCTAGTTCCAGCCAACAGAGAGTCCTCAACAAGGAGATAAAAGCCCTGATGAGACGGCAGCAGGTAGAACTGTCTGGTGGTGAGATCGGTAGCGTAAGACTGAGTGACCCATTCCCCATTTCCATGCCTCCCAAAAGTGAAATGATGATCTGGTGTCGGACTGCAATCGGGTTGAGAGGTAGAGACTACCAAGCCATGGTAGAACCCGTGTACTCGGACAGCAGGCCCACCATTTTGACAGCCGGGGGGGGTGGTTGATGTCCGCCATGGGAGGGTGCCCGTTCGCATTCTCAACATTGGGGAGAGAGAGGTACACTTACCCAGGTACGCTACACTTGCCAAACTGTTTGTTGTCGAACACAAAGCTATCAGGGTCGTGGAACCCTTGCCTCCATCTCCACAGGCGGAGGGTAATGGCTCCCAGAAACAAAATCAGGACTGGTGCCAGAAACTCCATGTGGGTGCTGACTCCACTCCCCTGCACCAAAAGCATGGAGTCTACAGGGGGGTCCAGGAGTACGAGAGAATTTTTAGTAATCACCCGCTAGACTTCGGCCGAGTAAAAGGGATAGAACACCATATCCCCACGGGGAGCCACCCACCAATAAAAGAGAGACACAGGCCTGTACCCCCTGCACATTATCAGAACGCCAAGAGTATGCTGCGGGAAATGAAAGAAGCTGGGGTCATTAGAGATAGCTGTAGCCCCTGGGCAGCCCCCCTGGTTCTGGTAAAAAAGAAAGACGGCACCATGAGAATGTGCGTGGACTATAGACAAATCAACCGTATCACCCACAAAGACGCATATCCGCTGCCTAGAATAGAGGAGTCTTTAGCCGCACTAAAACCAGCTAACTTCTTTTCTACTTTGGACCTTACTAGCGGGTACTGGCAGGTTCCTGTGGCAGAGGCTGACAAGGAGAAGACCGCCTTCACCACCCCGATGGGACTGAGTGAGTTCAACTGTATGCCCTTCGCGCTCTGCAACGCACCCGGGACCTTCCAGAGGCTGATGGAATGCTGTCTAGGGCACCGAAACTTCGAGACGGTCCTCCTTTACCTGGACGACGTGATCGTCTATTCGAAGACTTACGAGGACCATCTAAAGCACCTGGCCGAGGTGTTCGAAGCCCTAGCAGGCTATGGCCTGAAGGTGAAACCATCGAAGTGTCACCTGTTGAAACCGAAGGTCCAGTACCTAGGGCACATGGTAAGCGTGGAAGGAGTGGCCCCCGACCCTGACAAGGTCACGGCAATCAAGAGCTGGCTAAGCCCCACAAACATCAGAGGTGAGACAGTTCCTCGGGTTTGTAGGCTACTACCGAAGGTTCATCCCCTGTTTCACTAAGATGGCAGCTCCTATGCAGGACCTCCTGATAGGACAGTCTAAGTCCAGAAGTCAAAAGCCACCCTTCAAATGGGATCAACCGGAAGAGGAGTCCTTCCGCCAGTTGAAGATGGCCCTCACGGGGGATGAGATCCTGGCCTACCCTGACTATGGCCAGCCTTTTATTCTTCACACAGACGCCAGTAATGTGGGACTGGGAGCCGTACTGTCACAAAACCAACAGGGCAAAGAAAGGGTGATCGCGTACGCCAGCCGGAAGCTGAGGCCCACCGAGAGGAACCCGGAGAATTACAGCTCCTTCAAGCTAGAATTCTTGGCGGTGGTGTGGGCCGTAACGGAACGCTTCAAGCATTACCTGGCCTCCGCAAAGTTCACCGTGTACACGGACAACAACCCGTTGACACACCTGGACAATGCGAGACTGGGTGCCCTGGAACAGCAGTGGATGGCCCGTCTCTCCAACTATGACTTCGTGATCAAGTACCGGGTGTTATGATCTGCTACAGGGACTAAGGAAAGACAGGAGAACTGTCCCTACAATAGAACTAAACTAGATCCCTACGATGTAACGGGGAACCTGATCCTGCATTCAGACCCGCTAAAGTCCTCGGCTAGTCTGAACGAAGACCTATAGATGTGAGGGAGGGATCCCTACAAGAACTAGGGACTGGGATAAGTTGGACACCTCCTAGCAGAAATAGTAGCAGTCAAAGACAAACACACAACAAAAAGCATAGAGGTCAGAAGACCTAGCAAAACTAACAGAGAACGGCAACAGAGCACCAAGCTAGCTCAAGAGTAGTAAATACAATGAAGTCCAGCAAGACCAGGAGGGCGGAGCCGGATTAAATAGGCAAAAATGGTCATGTGACCAGCAAACTAAAAAAAAACTAACAGGAGAGTTCTAACAGTACCCCCTCTTCTAAGAGGATCCTCCGGATCCCCTAGGCCCAGGCTTACCAGGAAACCTCCTGTGAAACGCTCTGACAAGTCTGGAAGCAGAAACATAATCCGCCCTCACCCATGCGTTATCCTCAGGTCCGAAACCCTTCCAAGCGACGAGATACTGCAAACTCCCTCTATACCGTTTAGAATTTAGGATGCGGGAAATTTCATATTCCCCGTCCTCCACCACCGGAGGAACAGTGGCAGAGGCGTCACCACCAGACACATCAGCTTTTTTCAACAGAGAAACATGAAACACCGGGTTAATTTTCCAGGACGTAGGAACCTCCAACCTAACAGCAGATTGGTTAACTATCTGAAGCACCTTAAAGGGCCCTACGAACTTGGGACCCAATTTTTTAGAAGGAATCCTCAATCGCAGATTCTTAGAGGACAACCAAACCATGTCACCAACAGCAAACAAAACCTCTTGCCGTTTCCTATCAAAGTACCTCTTAGATTTTTTGTTGGCCTCCTGAAGATTACCACGCACATCCGTCCAAACTCTCTCCAAATCACCGGAAAAACTCTCCTCCTCAGGCACAGCCGAAACCAATTTGGAGAATGACCCAAAAGACGGATGTCTCCCAGAACAACAAAAAAAAGGCGAACACCCAGCAGAAGAGGATATATGGTTGTTAAGAGCAAATTCAGCAAGTGGCAGAAACTCAGACCACCCCTCTTGATTGTCTGCCACAAAACAACACAAGAACTGCTCAACATCCTGGTTCTTCCTTTCTGTCTGGCCATTAGACTCAGGATGATATCCAGATGAAAACGACAAATGAACTCCCAACCTGTCACAAAAGGCACGCCAAAAACGAGCCACGAACTGAGGTCCCCTATCAGAAACAATGTCAGTAGGAACACCATGTAGTCTGACAATTTCCTTGACAAAGGCCTTAGCGAGTGTCTTAGCGCAAGGCAGTTTGATGAAGGGAACCAAGTGACACATCTTGCTAAAACGGTCCACGACCACCCAGATGACCGTGAAACCTTCAGAGGGGGGAAGGTCAGTTATAAAGTCCATAGCCAGATGTGTCCAAGGTGCACTAGGAACCTCCAGAGGGCAAAGCAACCCCACAGCAGGAGCATGCGAAGACTTGGATCTAGCACACACAGTACATTGGCGCACCCACTTAATGACTTCCTTCTGCCATCCAGGCCACCAAAAACTGCGACCCACAAGTCTCTTGGTCTCAGAAATTCCTGGATGACCTGCCAACCGAGACTCATGACACTCAACAAACAAATCTCTCCTAAAGGTCCTAGGCACAAACAACCTCCCATGGGGAGTGTTAGATGGGGCATTCTCCTGAGCTTTAAGAATCTCATCCTCCAAAACGGAGTCCAAAGCAGCAATCACAACACCTTCTTGTAAAATGTTCTCCTCTTCCTCCTCAACACCGACCATGGGAGAAAAGCTGCGAGACAAAGCATCCGCTTTAACATTCTTGGTACCCGGGATGTAAGTAACGGAAAAATTAAACCGCGAGAAAAAAAGTGCCCACCTAGCCTGACGGGCATTCAAGCGCTTGGCAGCATCAAGATAGATCAGATTTTTATGATCAGTGAAAACCTGAATGGAAAATTCAGCACCTTCCAAGAGGTGACGCCAGTGTTCAAATGCGAGTTTAATCGCCAGCAATTCCCGATTACCAATATCGTAATTAAGTTCAGTCTCAGAAAATTTTTTTGAAAAAAAGGCACAGGGATGTACTCCATCCTTGTTTTCCTGAGACAACACCGCACCGACCCCCACCGAAGAAGCATCAACCTCAACCAAAAACGGCTTAGTCACATCAGGCTGCATAAGGATGGGAGCAGAGGTGAACCTCTCCTTTAGAAACACAAAAGCTTCAATGGCCTCAGAAGTCCACTGAACCGCATTAGCACCTTTCCTGGTGAGATCGGTCAGCGGTTTGACAATAATAGAAAAATTTTTTATGAATTTTCTGTAATAATTGGCGAAACCCAAAAACCTCTGTATCGATTTCAAACCAATAGGCCTAGGCCATTCCTGCACAGCTTGAACTTTAACCGGGTCCATCTCAAAACCTTCACTGGAGATAATGTAGCCCAAAAAACTAATTCTCTGTACAGCGAACTCACATTTCTCCAGCTTAGCAAAAAGCGAATTGTCCATTAATAACTGTAATACCTCACGTACGCTCCGCCAATGAGACTCCAGATCAGGCGAATAAATCAAAATGTCATCCAAATACACAACCACATTTTTGCCGATTAAAGGTCTAAGGATGTCATTAATAAGATTCTGAAAAAATGCTGGTGCGTTGGTAAGACGAAAAGGCATAACCAGATTCTCAAAATGACCCACAGGAGTGTTAAAAGCAGTCTTCCATTCGTCACCCTCCTTCATGCGCAACAAATTGTATGCCCCCCGGAGATCAATTTTAGAGAACCACTTGGCCCCCACTAACTGGTTAAATAAATCAGGAATCAATGGCAGTGGGTAAGTATTGCGTACAGTAATTTTATTAATCTCACGAAAGTCCAGACAAGGACGTAAACCGCCATCTTTTTTTTTTACAAAAAAAAATCCAACAGCCACAGGAGACTTGGAAGGCCTAATGTGACTGGCGGCCAAGCTTGTCTGTATGTATTCCTCCAAAGCCTTTCTCTCAGGAATAGTAAGATTAAATAAACGACTTTTAGGAAGAGTCGCTCCAGGGACAAATTCAATGGTACAATCATAGTCTCTATGGAGAGGCAAAATTTGTGACTCCTCCTCAGAAAAAACTCTCCAAAAATCCTGAATAGGAACAGGCAATTCCCCTTTATCCACAGCAGCAATGCGCCCGTTACAACACTTGTCATAACACTTAGGGCTCCAGGACTTAATTTCATTGGTAGACCAATCCAGTACAGGATTGTGCAATTTTAACCAGGGTAACCCCAATATTAATGGAGAAGGCAAATTATCCAATACCACCAAATCCAAATTTTCTTGGTGAATACCATTAATAGTGAGGGGAAATTCACAGACCTTATGAATAACACTCTTCAAGGGAGAGCCATCAACAGAAACCACAGCAATAGGGGATGACAAAGTCTTAGGTTCTAATCTAAGTTTTTCCAAGAATCCCCCATCAATCACATTCAGAGTAGAACCACAATCCACAAATACCCGAAATTCAATTAATTCATCCTGAGCAGCAGTGGTGGCAGATAGGAATACTCCCTTAGAATTTAAACAGGCAATACAGGCATAACTGACCATTTTTTTTTCTTTCTTCAAACGAAGCACACAGTTCTTAATAAAATGACCAGAATTTCCGCAATAGAAGCACAAGCCTTCAGAAAGCCTGCGATCTTTTTCCTGAGAGCGGGGTGGCATCGCCCCAATCTCCATCGGCTGTCCATTGTCAGCACAGACCCTCTCAAGACTCGGAGATGACATAGCAGAGGATTTGCTCTCATTAACCCTTGCACGCAGTCTCCTGTCCACCCATATAGCTAATTGCATAGCCTCCTGCAAGTTTCCAGGTGTGGGATAAGCAATCAGTAAATCCTTAACCCTTTCACCTAGCCCTGCAAGAAACAAGCTTTTCAAAGCTGAATCGTTCCACTCCACCTGGGCAGACCACCGACGGAAGTGAGAACAATATTTTTCCACATTACCTGATCCCTGCCTCAAACGTCTCAATTCAGACTCAGCAGATGAGACACGATCAGGATCATCGTACAACAAACCCAAAGCAGAAAAAAAACTATCCACTGATCTAAAGCACGGATCACTAGATTGGAGAGAGAAGGCCCATCCCTGAGGATCTTTGCGCAAAAGTGACATTATGAACCCTATGCGCTGTGATTCATCACCAGAGGATCCGGGTCTCAAACGAAAATACAATAAACAAGCATTTTTAAAAGAAAAAAAATCTTGTTGTTCGCCAAAAAATAAATCAGGCAGACATACCTTTGGTTCCACAAAATGTGCTCCAGAACAGCTACTCACGTGTTGTTGGAGCTTGGCCACCTCCAGAGAGAGTCCCTGCAAGCGTTGAGCCAAATCTTGAACCGAGACCATGATGGAAAACTGGAGGTCTTTCCTTAGAGAAAATTTTTTTTTTTCTTTTAGGGCTGGACTTACTGTTATGATCTGCTACAGGGACTAAGGAAAGACAGGAGAACTGTCCCTACAATAGAACTAAACTAGATCCCTACGATGTAACGGGGAACCTGATCCTGCGATCAGACCCGCTAAAGTCCTGGGCTAGTCTGAACGAAGACCTATAGATGTGAGGGAGGGATCCCTACAAGAACTAGGGACTGGGATAAGTTGGACACCTCCTAGCAGAAATAGTAGCAGTCAAAGACAAACACACAACAAAAAGCATAGAGGTCAGAAGACCTAGCAAAACTAACAGAGAACGGCAACAGAGCACCAAGCTAGCTCAAGAGTAGTAAATACAATGAAGTCCAGCAAGACCAGGAGGGCGGAGCCGGATTAAATAGGCAAAAATGGTCATGTGACCAGCAAACTAAAAAAAAACTAACAGGAGAGTTCTAACACCGGGCAGGCAAAACCAATGCCAACGCTGACGCCCTATCAAGAATGCCTCAGTTACCTGAAGGTGACGAAGACCCAGAAGAGCTGGAGGAGGTAGAACTCCCCGCGTTTCACCGGTACGGAGCCGCTCAATACTCCCACCGCGTGAAGGAGGAAGATCTAACCACCGTTATGATCAATCCCGTACCTCACCACAGCTGGGCGGAGACCCAAGATAGTGACCCTGCAGTCCGCCTGGTGAAAGATCTGCTGACCCAGGAAGATGCCCGCATAGATCCGGATGCTCCAGAGGAAGCCAAGCAGCTATGGAAAGAGAAGAGCAAGCTGTTCCTCTATGAAGGCAAGCTGTGCAGAAGGATTGTCAATCACCGGACGCACGAGCTGACCTGGCAAGTCGTGGTCCCAAGGCGGGATGCAGCTATGGTCCTGGGGGCTTACCATGACAGAGCGGGGCACTTCGGTTGGAAGAAACTGGAGTTCCTGCTAAGAGGACGGTTCTTTTGGGTCGGCATGAGAGGGGCTGTAGAGAAGTGGTGCAGAGACTGTGGCCCTTGTCACCTAAGGAGGAAGGACCGTGCCAGCCAGAAGACACCCTTGAGGCCCATCGTCACCATGCAGCCTCTTGAGCTGGTAGCTCTGGACCACGTCAAATTGGCTCCAAGCCGGTCAGGATACATCTACGCCCTGACAATCGTGGACCACTATTCCCGTTTTCTAGTGGTGGTCCCGGTGAAAGACTTGACAGCCCAAACGGCGGCCAGAGTTTTCCAGCAATACTTCTGCCGTCCACACGGGTATCCGGAACAGGTCCCGACAGACCAGGGTCCAGCGTTCGAGGCTGAAATCTTCCAAGAGTTCTGCAACCTCTATGGCTGTAAGAAGATTCGGACAACGCCTTACCATCCACAAACCAACGGGATGTGTGAGAAAATGAACAACATAGTCATTGATCTCCTGAAGACGTTGCCCCTGGAGGAACGCAGCCTGTGGCCAGAAAAACTGCCAGACCTGATAGACTTATACAATCATATCCCGGTGAATGCTACAAACTGCACCCCGGCTTACCTGATGCGAACCAGACCAGGTAAGCTGCCCGTAGATCTGGAGATGGGAGTCCTAACACCTGAGGACTCCTCCCCGGATACGGACTGGGATACGGAAAGGCAACTGCAGTACAAGAAGGTACAGGAGAGTGTGGAGAAGAGCCTGGCCCAGGTGAGAGAGAGGCAAGAAAAACTCTTCAACCAACACGCCCCTGCTGGTCCCCTAGAACTTTGTGAGCAGGTCCTGAAGCGAAAGAGAAGGCTTCACAAGTTGGACGACCAGTGGGAAAGAGAACCCTACACCGTACTGCAGTCTGATCACGACAACCCGAAGGTGTGCGTGATCACCAAGGACGGAGGAGAAACCACTAGTACCATCTCCAGGGACCACCTCAAAAGATGCCCCGAGCAACTCCGTAGTGCAGAAGAGGATCAAAGTGACCTTGAATCCGCAGAGGACAAGGAAGAAATGATCAGCACCATTCTCGGAGAGTTCCCTCAGTCCTGGACTCGAATAAATGATGCCATAGTGGTACCCGTCCTGCATTTCCTGCAACCGGCACAGCAGCAACCAACACCAGAGCCGGAAGGTGAAGAGGAGCGAGCAGTTCCAGAGGCAGAAGAGCCTGTACCAGCAGCCCAGGAGAGTCAACCCTCTGCTGACAGTGAGCCTGCCATGCCTGCGGTAAGCCAAAGGACCCGCAGACAGCTGCCTGCCCTACCTGTACACCCAGCTGGTAGCTGTACCCCTAACGCTAGTGGGGAAAGCCAGGTTGGTCCACCACCAGACAGTGGGTTAAGGAGATCAACCAGGAGCACAAAGGGGCAAATACCCGCTCGCTGGAGAATATAGAGTGCACTAAAATTGTAAATAACCCTGTTGCCAAATGTTGAAATGTTTGCCAAGTTACATGCATGTTTGGTAATTCTGTGTTTCAGTTTCTTGCAGTTACCGTAAGGACTCAAAGGTTATGGACTTTTTATAACCGGGACCTTGTATGGACTGCGTTCGGAGCCTAACCAAGGAATGAACTAAGACTGTAAAGGACTTGGGGTAGGACAGACCCCTACCTGGTTAAGGCTCCCCGTTGTATTGGTGATATGGACACCCGGTCACAGACCACACTGTGACCTTAAGAACTCAATCTGTGCGTCGTCTGTCTGTTAATGTTTTATGGTCATGCATATTGTCTTTGTTTACTGTTTAGTCCCGGAGTACTAAATTTTACTAGGGGGGAATGTGTCACCCTGGCCTGGATGCCACAAAATGTAATAAAGCTGTGTCTGAGAGCAAGGGGGAGGTTCTCTAGTCAGGGGAACATTAGCATGCAGTACCTCCTGTCTCAGGCCAGTAGGGGGAGCAGGCTGCCCCTATAAAAGCTGGTGCTGGGGGCAGGGTTAGAGAGAACTGGATGACCTGTCTCAGCACTGAAACGTGTCCCGGAGCAGAGCAGGGACAGAAAGTTGTATTGCACCTAAGAGGAAGTGTGGCAGGAGGAGAGCCACAAGCCAGAGACAAGAGGCGAAGTGAGCCTGTCTTGGCAGATAAAGGACTTAATTTACCGGACTTTGGTGTCTGAGGCTGGGAGGATTCCACATCCTACAGCAGATAACCAGTCCGCAGGGGACTGTATATTCCTTGGCCTAAGAAGCCTGGAGGCTCTGCCACAACAGAAGGGACCAGCAAAGCCGTACCAGGCTGGGAGCAGAAAGGAACCCACGTCGCAGGCCATACAGGCGAGAATACACGGAGAGCTCGGAAACGTGGGCTGTTACCGTATAAGGAGGAGATAGCCAGAAGGAGCGCAGAAAGCACGGTAGGCCTACACCCTCACCCTGACCAGGGCCAATTTCCCCATTGCTCTCAGACATCCAGGTCCCCTCCTAGCCGGGACTGTTTGTGGGTCAGTTTACCTGTTCTAGTAAAGACCCTGGACTGCAACCTGTTGTCTGTGTGCTCCTTGCTCCTCCAGCACTAACGGCACTGGGACTTTCACCACCATCACTCCCACCATCCATTATACTGCCTTGGGGCCGCACTCTTCCCGTGGGGAGTCACACCATCCCAGCTGCATACATCATCAGCCCCAGCGGTCTGCCTTGCAGCGGCGGTTCCTAATGACCGCAAATCCACGGGTGGCGTAGTCGGACATAATCATCAGCACATAACAGACTACTACTGGCCTGACCACCCTGAGCCACGGAACTGGGTTGCCACTACTACTCCCACCGTTTCCCTATTGCCCGGATCCGAGTGCCCCACGGCCCAGGGGGCGAGTCATATGCAGCAATACCATTTTTTTCTTCTAATTTGTTTGGGGTGAGGGTTCAAATGTTTTATATTTTTTATATCAAAATGTTATTATTATTTTTTTACTTACATTTTTAGCTTCATTAGGGTTCTTGAACCTGTGATTGTCTGATCACTTATGCTACATTATCACAATATTGCAGTATATAAGACAAATCACGGTCTCCTGTGAAGCTCAACCTGTGGCTTCACTGGAGAGCCAAAATGGCCTTCAGCAGGCCTCCAACTGCCAATGCAAACCATCGGAACATTCTATTTAAATGTTGGTGTCAAAAAATTGTTAGCAGCATCTAAATGGTCAACAGCAGCGATCAGCATACAGCTCTAGTCACTGCTGCTAAAGACAGATGCCAGTTGTGTAGCATAGCTGGCATCTACTGCGTGCGGAGTCCTGAACCCACTCCATACACCCCGACCAGCTCTGCGGCATTGCCGAGGCTGAGAGTTTTCCTTTTATAAGACCTTATAAGTGTCTTTTTTGTATCCCCCTGGGCACCAGGACCTAGGTTAGACTTAAGTGACCCTGCACCCATTCTATTTAAGATCCATGCAATTCCAAAAATAGGTTTTGTTTTTGAGCACATCACTAATCGTTTGAGGTACCAAATTAGTAGTATGGGAGCATGTTTATGGTGGGACAGGGTTTAAGGTTGAAGACATTATGTGAACCGAACTCTTATATTTATATCTTTATGGTTTATCACAGGTTTTGCCCAGGCAAGGAAATCGTCTTGGCCTTCTGATCAGTGGAATTCCTTCGGAATGTTTTTGACTTACGGGAAACAAAGTTTTATTTAATTTTTTTCTAGTGTGGAAAGCTGAACCTCCCATCGTTTCTCCAGACTCAACATGAATATAACAAATATTATATATACATATAGAATGCCGCAATCATAGAGCTCGACCAGCTGACAACGGATCAGTACTGAAACACTAATGGCCCAATCCTTTTCTACAAAATCATCTGTCAAGGGAGAGCCAGGAGGCCCCCAAGCACATGAGATGGTTGGTCGGACCTATTGATATATAATGTGTTTGGGGGCCTTAAAGATTACCACAATAGTCCCCCCTCATCAATGTCCCATTCATTGAAGTTCAGGAAGCTAAGATCCGAGAAACTTTTAGGTGGGGTCAAGTCAAGGCCAAAAGTTTTGAGACTGACACTAGTTTTGTTTTTTTTTGCCTTGTCACATGGTTTTCATCATGCAAAATAAAGCAGTGTTCATCACTAAATTGCTCCTGGATGATGGGACAAGTTGTACTTGGCAGAAGTTTTGATCCCATTCTTTATTCATGGATCTATTCTTAGGGAAAATTGTTTGAGAAACCCAGACACATGAGTGATCTCAGGACGCTTTACTGTTGGATGACACAGGACTCTTGGTAGCGCCCTGCTTTTCTTCTCTGGACTATAATTCTTTCAGATGTCTCAAACATTCTAAAGGAGCTTCATTATAGAAAATAACTTTACCCCCGTCCTCTGCAGTCCAAACCATGTACTTCCTGTAGAATGTCAGTGTGTCTTTGAGGTTTTCTTGGAGAGAAGTGTCTTCTTTGCTGGCCTTCTTGATGCCTCCAAAAGCCTTTGCTACCATGAGTCCTGCGTCTGCCAACAGTAAAGCGTCCTGAGACCATTCATGTGCGAGGGTTTCTCAACCGTGGAGGGGGCTCACTCACAATTTTTCCTAAGATCATGGCCATGAATAAAGAACGGAATCTAAACCTCCTCCAAGAGCAACTTCTCTGATCATCCAGGACAATGTGGTGATGGTGAGGCTTTTTCCAGCATGATGGAGACCATGCAACAAGGCAAAGGTGGTTCTGTGAACAAGGCATTGAAATTTTGGGTCCATGGCCAGAAATCTCCCCAGACCTCAATCTCATTGAGAACCTATGGTCAATTGTCAAAAAGCAACAGCCAAACACAGAACTTGTGATAAACTCTGAGTACTGATGAGACAAGAACGGGCGGCCATCAGGATCAGTCCAGAAGTCGATATTCATTTGCTGGGACAAAGGGCAGAAGTCTGGAGAAATAAGGGGCAGCGCTGGGAATATTGAGACTTTACAGAAACTTTAAGTATTTGTCAATAAAAGTTTTAGAAATGTTTATAATTGTAAATATCTGATAACAAAAACATTGAAAAGGCAAAATGTGAAAAACGAAACTTGTGCCAGTCTCAAAACATTTGGCCAACGCTATGTAGGCCACCAGTGTTTTTTCTCTATGAGTTTGTGTTGTCTCTAGTGGTCAAAAATAGATTTTTATGTCCCAGAGCATGGTTCCTCTGGTTCCTCCAACATCAATAACAACTGTGTAGTAAAAGAACGGCATCAAACAACAGCTCCTATCTTATCTAAACTCTTAAGGGAATGTGAACACAACCTTATTTTTTTTCCTTTTTTTAGGCAAGTCCATTTCTAAACCCATCTGAAAAAGCGCTAACTAAAAGCTCAGAAGAGCAAACATCTGCACTGCAATGCCAGACAATATTCAGTGTTTTGAGCATCTTTTAACCACTGAAAGTTTTCAAAGACACTAAGAAGTTAAAAGAAAGTGAGCGGACCATTCTTCAGGCATTTTCCACTCTTAAGACACTCCTTACTATACAATAGAAGTCAATGAGAAGACTCATAGGATGCCTCATCATATGAGCGCTTTGCTAGTTTCTTTGCTAGGGTCTCTTCATTATTGAAAAGTTAAAAAAAACATGTGGAAAATGCCAGTAAAAAAGACACCCCCAAAACACAAAAAAAAAGTCCATTGGGTGGTCCAATTAGTCATATAGAGAAGACTGAATAGGACCGCCCACTGGACTCTATGCAAATAAGAAACATTTTGGATTTCAATGAATAAAATGCAAATTGTCTCTTCAGAGAGGAAGAAGACTAGAACTCTAGCGTCACCTATTGGAATCAAGGCTCGCTAAAGAGTCAATATTGACTTTTAGGATAGCTGCTTCCAATAGATGGCGCTAGAGTTCAAGTCCTTTTCCTCTCTGAAGAGACAATTTGCATATTTATTTTCCCAGAGGACCATGGGTGGCTTATAAGTCTCCTCACTCTGACATGCCAGGCCTGGCTTGTCACTCTCCACAAAGAGAAACGTTACACCTTAGATCCCAATGAATAAAAATGCAAAGTTTGCTGAAACTTTTTTCCACCAAAATGTAGGCCAATCTGATTGGCTCCTCCTGCTCTATGACCTCCGTTCTGCAGATCAGACGCCATTTTCAACATCACAGGTTCTGTTAAAGCTAGACCTAAATTTCTGACTTTAGAGAATAAATAGCCATTAAACTCCCTCCTGATCGGGCAAGTTTTTCCTCCCCTTCTTCCAAGAGCCATGACATTTTTTTTATTTTTCCACCCACATTTATTAATACCATTTTGGAAACACTTTTTATCACAATTTTGATTGCTCTTTATTTGCATTTTTGGGGGGGAAATTGTAGAGACTTAAAAATAGAAATTCTGACATTTTTTTTTTTACTATTTTGTTTTCTCCTTACAACTTTTACAGTACGAGTTAAATAATTCTTATATTTTCATAGATTGGACTTTTACAGACATGACAATGCTGAATATGTTATTTTTTTTTCTAATTCTTTCCCTTTGAGTTGAGGAAAGGAGATTGTTTCAAACTTTTGTATTTTTTTTTATATTTTATTTATTTATTTTTTTTACTTTTTTATATGTTTTTTCATATTCTTTATTTCTTATTCCCCTTAGGGAACTTAAACCTGACATTTGATTGCTTTTATTATGGTATTGCAGTATATAGTGAACATAACGCCACCTATGAAGCTCTGCACAGAAGTAGAAAGATAATAGTAATAATATTTTTTTATTTATATAGCACCAACATATTCCGCGGCACTTTACATTTAAGTAGGTGGAGGTGACGTGGACCTTCAGTAGACCCCCAGATGCAATGGCAGCCGATCGGGAAGGCGTTAAAGGGGTTACAGAGTCTGGACAAACCTTCTCTAAACGAGGACATATTAGCAATCAGTTGATCGTCTTAAGAGTGTCAGCTCTTCTGCAGCGGCCACTACAGGAGAGATGTGGAATTACATAGGCTCCATTCATAGGATAGATAATCATGTAATATCTGAGTCCTCCAGAGTGGGAGACACTTTTTTTGCAGAAGACCCCTTTTAGTCTTTGGTGAAAGAACCTTGCTCATCTGAGCTATTAAAGCAAATATTCAAACAATGCTAATTAAAAATGTAATCATAAACTTAAAGTTTGACCTGTCTTTATTTATTTATTTTTATTTTTGTAATTTTTTTAATAATTAAGTCTGGGTGGTTGCTATGAACTTCTGAACTCAGATAAAAGTGGTAGATGAAGCCACAGGCATTACTGGGTGATGAAGTAAGAAACTTCTGCTAAAAGTTGAAGAATAAGTTTTAGGGGATTGTTTTTAAACTTTGTTGTAACATGTTAAAATAAACATAAAATATAAAAAGATTTCCAGAGATTTTCTTAACGAGCTGAAGTATGAATAATATCTGGGAAGTAAGGAAATGGAGGTTCCCGCACTTATAGTGCTGGCAGAATGCTGAAAAACGATGAACCATTCATATTCATTTCTTGCTGGTGATGAGGGCAGCGGGACTATGCTTTCGTGTTGTTTTCGAGTGAAAGGATAAATATATGTATAAATATTCGAGAGGATATAGCACTTACTGCTTTAATATGGGGGTGCTTAAATAATGTAAATTGTTTTGTTGTTTAAAGGAAATGTATACAGTGTCAAAATATACATTATCACCAGTCCTTAAAGGGACAGCATAATTTTTCCTCCCCAAGAACCGGCTAGCATATACATGCCAAAAATTCCAGTTAAGTTTGGAGGCTTCCAGAAAAAGGTGAGTCTTCCTGAATATCTAGAATAGGAGGTGATACTCCTAGGTGTCTCAGAAAACTCCTAGAACCACTAAGAAAGTGAGGATGCTTCCTTACATGGTGTAGGAGTCGTACTGAGACCCACTCAGGTTAAGAGGAAGGAGTAAGGTCTGTAAAAAAAGGGTATGTTACAAAACCACAATTTCCTCCATACAGTCAAGTTGGCAAAGGATACACATACACCATTCATAAGATCATATAGGGCAAATGACGTACAAGACCATAATTATGCAAAAAATACAAAGTTTATTGTCAATACAGAGTTTAAAAATGACATACTTAGTGAACAAAGCAGCATAAATACAATAGTGGTAAGCTATGAAAAAAATACCCAGGGCTGAAAACACCACATGGTACAAAGCTGGTATGAAGAGTCGCTAAAATGGAACGAATGCAAGTATGGATATGTCAAACATATACCATGACCCAGCTGATAGCATAAAGACTATCAGGGAAGCTCCAATGAGCCGCTAAAGTGCACAGTGCATGACTGGATACAAAGAAAAAGATCTCCATTTAGCATTCAAAGGTACATGAGGAGTTCATGTTACTCACATGTGTGTAAATCAATGTGTCAGTCCAGGTATCGTCACCCCTACGCGCGTTTCGGCGCTATGCCTTCTTCTGAGATCTTTAAATGGAGATCTTTTTCTTTGTATCCAGTCATGCACTGTGCACTTTAGCGGCTCATTGGAGCTTCCCTGATAGTCTTTATGCTATCTGCTGGGTCATGGTATATGTTTGACATATCCATACTTGCATTCGTTCCATTTTAGCGACTCTTCATACCAGCTTTGTACCATGTGGTGTTTTCAGCCCTGGGTATTTTTTTCATAGCTTACCACTATTGTATTTATGCTGCTTTGTTCACTAAGTATGTCATTTTTAAACTCTGTATTGACAATAAACTTTGTATTTTTTGCATAATTCTGTTCTTGTATGTCATTTGCCCTATATGATCTACTGTTGGAGATGTTGAACAGATTTGGATTGCTCTATTGTATGAATTAACTGTGTATGTGACCTGGGTGGTCAAATATTTTGTCTCATACACCATTCATAGTTTAATAATATGGAAAGCTATCACATTAGCGCTCAATGACGTCTAAATCCTAAAGCTTTCCAGATGCATTTACGGAGAACTTCATCTCTAAGCCCATAAATTAAAGGACTGATAAATCTGGGAAGACAGGAAAGGGCAAAGAAATGAATAAACCGCATGAAAAGCGCATCGTTTCTCATCTCCATGAAGGATGGAGACAAAGAAGCAAAACATAGAAGGAGCTGAAACGCGTGGAGCATGACAGTTCGAGCAGCCTTGAAGGCAGAAGACTTCCTCGAGACGATCTTTAAGGCAGCCACCATGATATTGACATAAGTATATAGAATTATCAACACTCCCAAAGTCAGGCTGAGGATGCACGTCATGAACCAAATAGACTTTTCAAATAAATCTGCGTTACATTTGACATAAGAGGCAAAAAAATCCATCTTTACTGATGTCATGAGTGAAATGAAATCCGCAGCGCTGGGGACCAGCCCTACCACCCAGATCACAATGGCGGCGGCTTTACACCGTGGTCCCATACACAGTTCAATATGTCGTAATGGGAAGCAAACAGATATGTAACGTTCCAGGGTCATGGCCACCAAGATGTACAGGGTCGATATAAATGTAGACGATCCGAGGGTGATCAAGACGTAGCAGATGGGAAATAGGAAAGTTATAGCAAACAAGGTGGCCAGAAGTAAGAAGAAGCCCACCAGGAGATACAAAGTGTCATTGATAAGCATCTGGGCAAATAGGACGTAACGAGCACTGTCCCGAATGTTGGGTGTGGTAACGTAGACCTTCAACATGACGGCCATAAGGTAGAGGAAGACACCAAAGCAGAAAACAGCTAGTGATATCACGGACATATTCAGAAATGCCCAACTACTAACAGGATACGTAGAATTTCCCAACCAAACGTGTTCCTTGAAGAAGTCCTCCTGGAAAAGAGTCATTCAGGAAGTTTGGTTTAATATTTTTTTATTTGGTCAATCAAACATTCATCATATCAGTAGAAAATGGGCTGGGGTGAGGAATTATGGAGTCCTAATACACGTTTTGCCTTATATCTCCCCTTGTTCTTAGATTATACCCCTGAACAAACCTAACCTACTGCATTTATATCAAAATTCTTGCAAATAATTCCATCATCAAACCTCAAAAATGTAAAAGCTCCAGCTTTAGAACAAAAATTTTTTAGCAAATTTATGAATTTAAAATAAATAATTTGCAATTATTTCTATAATATTGTACCCCATTATTTGTTGATAGGGAGGTGGCACCATAGGTTATTGCCTACCCCACCAAAACCATTGCACCAACCCAAATTAGAGCTTGTAGAGGCAATCGTTAATGAATTCCCCCCCACACACACCTACATGACATATTATAGGGTATGGTAATATAGTCCTCTCACGACACAGGTCGTATTAAGAGAAAAAAACTTTTTCTTATAAAACAGGTTTTTGTGAGGCTAAACGTTTTAAAAACAAATTAAAAAAAAAATTATATTTTGGGGTTTTTTACCCCCTCCAAAAAATAGAAAACAAGTTGATGAATAAACATTGTGAGCTCAAAATGGAGTCATTGAAAAATACAACCCGTCAAGCAAAAATCAAGCCCCCATCCAGCAATAAAAATCAAAAAAGAAAAAATGCTGAGCTCATCACCACTGTATTTTGGTTCTTCGTTTCATGTCACATGTGGGGCCCGCACGAACTGCTGCCCAGCAGTAACGTAGGAGAAATTTTGCCAAAAAAACAGGAACTTCCACTTATAAAATATCCTTTATTTCAAACTAGTTAAAAACCATTCTGTCGGCTCATGAAGACATCTGTGATGTGTTTCCGGCGTACTAGACCGCCCTTAGTCATAGAGATATTGTCAGAAACGATTTAAAATAACGATCCACCAATCAGAAAACAGTGATGCATAAAATATAATCTTTATCAAATATCATATACGTATATACAGTGTCGGACTGGTTTGGCAAAGGCCCACCAGTAACATTGAGGAGCCCACTGTTCATCTACATGTAAAAATAACCTGACCCTAGTACACAAATGAACTTTTCCTTCTATGTAATATTAATTTGGCTAGCTTGTTTAATCAATGATTAGGTTATAGCTTTTTCTGCAAATAGTGCATCAAGTGTAATAACACTACTCATTAGCACTCTTTCACAGCGGCCTACCTGAGGATTCTACGGTTCAACAGTGGGCCAGTCCGAGCCTACATTTACTGTATACCATTAATACAAGAGCATTGTATCATCTCGTCAATTCATTCCATTCGGTTGTCTTGTATTCATTCTCATTTCCCTTAAAAAAAACTTTTTCTGCCAATCTCCACCCGTCTTTGGACAGGTAACCTTCTCAATCCCATAACATGCTAGATTCTATAAATTTCCTTAATGTAGATTTGTGAAATGTTTTCTCACCTCTGAGTATGTACTATTATTTTTTATTAATGTTATTTATATGTTCCGATATTCTTTTCCTTAATTTCCTAGTTGGGCATCTGATGTAGCATAAATGACACATCGTACATTCCATGCAATAAATTACAGTATATAGATGTATATTTTTGCCTAAAATACAAAGGAAATGTGTCATCTGTAACTTTAGGTCTTTTAGAGATCATTCATTTCATCTTCAACTTGCTTAACTGTTCACAATATCAGTAATTTTGACCAGGGGCGTCCAAACTTTTACATGTCACTGTAAGGGAAATGTACTGGATCATTAGAACGAATACAAAATAAACCGAACGGAATGAATTTCTGAAGTGATACAATGCTTTTGTATTGATGGTATATATGTATCTGACATGTGGTAATGATTTGTTATATTTAACGCATCAGTTTTCAGATTGGTGGATCGTTATTTTAAATAGTTTCTGGCATAGCACAGACAATATCTCTATGACTAAAGGCCGGAAACTCATCAGTGATGTCTTCATGACCCGATAGAATGGTTTTTAACTAGTTTGAAATAATGGATATCATTTTATAAGTGGAAGTTCCTGCTTTTTTGGCAAAAATATTCCCATACAGCTATAGTCAAGCAGCTGCATGCAGCCGTACATCACCAAGCACAATGCCGAGCGTCGGATGGAGTGGTGTAAAGCCGCCACCTCTGGACTCTGGAGGAGACGTGTTCTGTGCAGTGATGATCGCACTTCTCTATCTGCGTCTGATGGAGCAGTCTGGGTTTGGTGATTCCAGTAGGACGTTACCCCCTGACTGCATTGTGCCGCTGTACAGATGGTGGAGGAGGATGATGCTATGGGCTGCTATCAGGGGGCGGCCGCGTGAGGCTCCAGTGATGTAAAATCCTAATCTTCAGCACAAGACATTGTGGACAACTGTAGCTTCAGCTTTGTAGGGAGAGTTTGGGGTTCCCCCTTCTCTGTCCCCCATGACTGTGCCCAGTGCACAAGCTCCATACAGACATGGAGGAGAACATGAGCGGCTGCACAGAGCCCGGACCTCAACCGCGGTTCACCAATGTAACTGCTGGGTAGACCTATAAACAACAGGAAACAACTTCTACAATAGTTGAGGCATTGCAATCACCGACTTACCATAGGAGAACTAGTGTTGCTCATGTATCTGCAAACATTAAAAGAAAATGCTGAAAAAAATTGGGGTCTTGAAACAAATGACAAAAATGTACATTTCAAGAATAGATCATTTTGAGATGTCTTCAGTGTTTTTGGATTTTCTTTACAAAGTAAGAAATTATCTAGAAGTAACTATCGTCGGTTCTAAGATCAACACTCGCTTGGGGTCGTGTCCCAACCTCGGAAATGATTCCATGCAGGGAGATACTGAGATTTATAGATCTAACTTCTTCTCCCTAAAGAAATTGAAACTAATAGTGTTTTCTTTGAAGTGTTTCTTCAGGCGAGAAACATCTCCCACACGGTGAGCACCAGCGCCAACATCTGTGGAGAGCTGAATGCCAGGAGGCTTCTCCTTGTTTTGCCCATTTTACGCTTGACCAAGAAAAGCAAAGAGAACAACTTTGCTGTTTGTTTTACTGCTATTTTTCTAAGAAGTAAATGTCTAGTTAGGAAATCACAAATATAAGATAATGGGGACTGAAATACTGTAACTCAATAACTGCACAGAAAATACTGCCATTAATGAGAGAAGAAAGTGACAGACCCCCGCACTACACAGATAGAGCGACAGACCTCACACTACACATGGAGGACAGGTAGAGAGTGACAGACCTCCGCTCTACACAGGTAGAGAGTGACAGACCTCACACTACACATGGAGGACAGGTAGAGTATGACAGACCCCCGCTCTACACAGGTAGAGAGTGACAGACCTCACACTACACATGGAGGACAGGTAGAGTATGACAGACCCCCGCTCTACACAGGTAGAGAGTGACAGACCTCACACTACACATGGAGGACAGGTAGAGTATGACAGACCCCCGCTCTACACAGGTAGAGAGTGACAGACCTCACACTACACATGGAGGACAGGTAGAGTATGACAGACCCCCGCTCTACACAGGTAGAGAGTGACAGACCTCACACTACACATGGAGGACAGGTAGAGTATGACAGACCCCCGCTCTACACAGGTAGAGAGTGACAGACCTCACACTACACATGGAGGACAGGTAGAGTATGACAGACCCCCGCTCTACACAGGTAGAGAGTGACAGACCTCACACTACACATGGAGGACAGGTAGAGAGTGACAGACCCCCGCTCTACACAGGTAGAGAGTGACAGACCTCAAACTACACATGGAGGACAGGTAGAGAGTGACAGACCCCGCACTACACATGGAGGACAGGTAGAGAGTGACAGACCCCACACTACACATGGAGGACAGGTAGAGAGTGACAGACCCCGCACTACACATGGAGGACAGGTAGAGAGTGACAGACCCCCGCACTACACATGGAGGACAGGTAGAGAGTGACAGACCCCCGCTCTACACAGGTAGAGAGTGACAGACCTCACACTACACATGGAGGACAGGTGAGAGTGACAGACCCCACACTACACATGGAGGACAAGTAGAGAGCGACAGACCCCACACTACACATGGAGGACAGGTAGAGAGTGACAGACCCCGCACTACACATGGAGGACAGGTAAAGAGTGACAGACCCCACACTACACATGGAGGACAGGTAGAGAGTGACAGACCCCATGTGGCACCCTGCTGTGCACAGGTACCACAGGACCCAGGGTGCATGGAAGGACTTCTCCACAAGAGGCCCTCATTACATACAAACACCTCCACCCTTCCACCTCACACCAGCAGAGGGAGCCCGTTAGGGATATATATATGGAGGGTGGAGCCAGGCAGTTAGACAGTCTCTCACTCAGAGAGAGAGCGTGCTGATGCTGAGAGCAGTGAAGAGGCAGCACGCTGGCTGCTGTGCTTAGGCGAGCCAAGGCCTACAGCACGAGTTTATTTCTGAGGGCCTCGAGTGTGGCCGATGGCAAGAGGAGACAGGAGAGAGGAGTTGAGGGGGCAGAGGAGCATCATAGGCTCACCCCGATATACAAACTGGACACCGGGTCCGCGCCTACAGGGTCCCTTTATACCCAGTAGGGATAACCGGCATCCCAGGAGAACTACAAGTCCCTGGCTGACCTGAAGCTAGACCCACACAGGACCAGGAACCACAAGGCCCCAGCGTCCAGGGAGAGTCGTTACCAGCAGAAGGTCCTACTACTGAGCGACAGGTGAAGGAACAGCACGACACATAAGCTAGGCCCAGTTGCAGGCTGGCCAGGAGCTTAGAGAGGCAGACACGGACCAGGAGGCCTTATACCCGCTCACTGGGGAGAAGTCCTGAAGTGCACCCATCCTACTGAGTACCCTGGACCGTACCTGACATCCGCACCAGTAAAGATATTGAAGCGAATCCCCTGTCTCTGTCAGTTACTCCTGCTGCACCATCACTACCACCTGCACTACAAGCCCCAGTGTGGCACCCCAGGGGTTTGGTTGCCACAGTGATAGAAATATCACGTCTGAGAGCAAGTGGGAGTTTCCTGGTCAGGAGCACTTAACATGCAACACCTCCTGACCCAGACCAGATAGGGGAGGAACTGGATCTGGGGCAGGGTTAGCAGAGAGTGAAGTTCCAGAGGAAGGGACAGAACAGCAGCAAGGAGCTCTGTAGGAGCCAGGAGCTGAAGACCAGGGACTTGAGCTAAGCAGAGTTCGTCCTGGCAGAAGACGCCAAGAACCGGACACAGGAGTCCGAGGCTGTGAGGACTTATATATCCAGCAGCAGAAACCAGCCGGCAGGGGATTTCAGGTCCTCTGGCCATAGGAAGCCCAGAGGCTCAGTCACACACAAAGGACCGGTACCGCCATCGAGGAGCGGAAGCTACCAGAGGGTCCAAGTCACCAGTCATATGGGTGAGCACCACATGGTATACTCAGGGACGTGGGCTACTACATGACTTCAGCAAGGTAGCCAGGAAGAGTGCAGTCAGACGGGAAGGCCTACAACTCCACCTGGCCAGCGGGATTCTTGTTTGCTCACAGACTGACCAGGCCCCTAATGCTAGCCAGCACTCCTGGGAGGGTCTGCTTTATTACCACCAGTAAAGGACCCTGGACTGCATCATTAGACTCTGTGTGATTTATGCTGCGCCTGCACCATCACCCCCAGCATCCTATTACACTGCCCTGAGGCTACACTCTTCCCGTGGGGAGCTATCCTATCCCTGTGCTGCATATCTACATCAGCCTCAGCGGTCTGCCTTGCAGCGGCGGTCCTCCCTGACCGCAATCCACGGGTGGCGTAGTCGGACATTCAAAACCCTACAAAGAGACTGCCACAGCATTAGGTCTGACCACCCTGAGCCACGGGATCGGGTTGCCACAACTACCCCCATCATTGCACTGAAGTCCAGTCCCGGGTACCCCACGGCCTAGGGGGCGAGTCAGCTTTGGCGTAGTCGGCAGGATTGTGACCAACCTGCCACAAATGGGTATTGCGCGCCTGAAAAAGACTTTATACGTACCTGAAGTGAAGTTTCCTGCCATCCGCGGCCGTTTCCCGCCATCCGCAGCCATTTTCCCGCCATCGGGCGCCATCTTCGGGACGCCGCGCGGGAAGAAGAGGGGCGTGGACGACGAAAGCGCACGAGAACTGAAGCCCCGCCTTACGCATGGACGCTGCGCAAGGTCCTGAAAGGAGCCGAGCGGACGCTGACGTCACCAGGACGCGAAGCAAGGTCCTCCACCCCGACGATCGCCTGCGGAGCCGCGGCCTACGGAGAAGAAGCAACAGAAGGTAGGCCACGGTCGACTAGGGGGGAGGAAGATGTTGGAAGCGGAGGGGACTGTCACCGCCAGCGCGGCCACTGCCGCAGTAATGCCGTTCCCAATGCCTTACATCCCCGGAGCGGCCTGGCTGCCCCAATATTCAGGGGAGTCGCATACCCTAAGCGACTTTAAAGAGAAACTGTACAGCCTATTTAAAGTATACCCCCTGACGGAGGGACAAAAAGTGAGCATATTGATAGGCCAGTTAACCGGCGCAGCCCAGCGTGAAGTAAAGTCCTGGTCAGTCAGGGACAAGGAGACCGTGAAGGAGATCTTAGCCCGTCTGAAGGACACTTTTGATACCCGCACCTCAGCAGAGATCAAAATGAGATTTTATGGGTGCAAGCAGCGGGCCCAAGACAGTATAAGAGACTATGCTTTGAATTTGCAAGAGGCCCTGGGAGCCATTAAACAGGCAGACCCTGACAGTGTGCGGAATGCAGATGAACTGTTGACTGAGCAATTCATTGAGGGTCTGCTGTCCAACGCCCACCGAACCCAGTTACGTGCAATGGCATTGCAGAACCCTGGGTTAGACTTTGCAAAGTTCAAGGACAGGGCCATCCGGGTGCTCCGAGAACCGACACCGGGTGGCGCTGTAACCCACCGGTGCCCTGCTATTACCTATCACCAGGAGGCGGCGCCTTTGTCTGCAGAGCCTGTGGGAGCTGGTGCGCAGGCTTTGGATAAAGACCCGGCTGCAGACCTGCACCATCAGGTCCAAGAACTGACCAAAAGTGTTGTCGCATTAACCAGGACTGTGCAGTCGTTACAGGTATCCTCTCCAGGAAGGATCAAGCTGGCCACCAGTCCGGAGGACGTCCCGTGGCGCCGACAGAGGAGGATCCCACCGTCCAGAGGAAGACCCAGCGACCGCTACAACGAGGACGAACAGCCCATCTGCCGCCGCTGCAACCAACCAGGACATATGGCAAGGTACTGTAATTTAAACGAGCCCAACCTGGGGCAAAGGGCCAACCCCCAGGCATAAGATCATCAGGCCCATCAAACTGGCGTGACAAGTATGTGGGGGGACGACCGGTCTTGCCTGTGGTACTGGATGGCATTCCCATGAGTGCACTGTTGGACACCGGGTCGCAGGTAACCACCATCCCCTATGTACTTTTCAAGCGATACTGGGATGACACGGATATTACCCGTTACCCAGATAATGACTTGAGCATCATCGCCAGTAATGGTCAGCCCGTGCTGCAGATCGGGTTCAAGGAGGTGACCATCAAAATTGGTAAAGTTGAACTGCCGGCGCAGGGACTGATTATTGTGGACATTGACCGTCGTGAAAGTCACCCTAAAATAACCTTGGGTACTAACGTTATTGAGAATTGCCTTTCAGAAGTAATTGCCATTTTACAGCAGGTTGCATTGAACGCCAGCTCCGGCCAGCAGCGTGTCCTACAAAAGGAGATCCGGGCACTGATGAAAAGGCAACAGGTAGAACTGTCGGGTGGTGAGATTGGTAGCGTTAGGATAAGTGACCCGTTCCCTATCGCCATGCCCCCAAAGAGTGAGATGATGATCTGGTGTCGGGCAGCTATTGGTCTGAGGTGTAGAGACTACCAAACTATGGTAGAACCCATTTACTCAGACAGTAGGCCCACCATTTTGACGGCATGGGGGGTGGTTGATGTCCGCCATGGGAGGGTACCTGTCCGCATCCTAAACATTGGGGAAAGAGAAGTATACTTGCCTCGGTATGCCACGCTAGCCAAATTGTTCACCATTAACCAGAACTCTGTTAATGCCGTGAAACCCTTGCCTCCATCTCCCCCAGAGGAAGGTAAAGGCTCTAAGAAACAAATGGAGGACTGGTGCCAGAAGCTGCACGTGGGCACTGACTCCACTCCCCCACACCAGAAACAGGGAGTCTACCAGGTGGTTCAGGAGTACGAAAGGGTCTTTAGCAAACACCTGCTAGACTTTGGGCAAGTAAAGGGGGTAGAACATCAAATCCCCACAGGAGACCATCCACCCATAAAAGAGAGATACCGGCCTGTACCCCCTGCACACTATCAGAATGCCAAGGCAATGTTGCGAGAAATGAAGGAGGCTGGGGTAATCAGGGATAGCTGTAGCCCCTGGGCAGCTCCACTAGTTCTTGTGAAAAAGAAAGATGGCACCATGAGGATGTGTGTAGATTACAGAAAGGTCAACCGTATCACACACGAAGATGCGTACCCGTTACCTAGGATAGAAGAATCTTTAGCTGCATTAAAATCTGCTAACTTCTTCTCCACTTTGGATCTTACTAGCGGGTACTGGCAGGTTCCTGTAGCAGAGGCAGACAAGGAGAAGACCGCGTTTACCACCCCGATGGGTCTCAGTGAATTCAACTGTATGCCGTTCGGACTCTGCAACGCACCAGGGACCTTCCAGAGGCTGATGGAGTGCTGTCTGGGGCACAGAAATTTCGAGACGGTCCTGCTATACCTGGACGATGTCATCGTGTATTCCAAGACCTATGAGGACCACCTAAAGCACCTGGCAGAAGTGTTCGATGCCCTGGCAGGCTTCGGCCTAAAGGTGAAACCCCCCAAGTGTCATCTACTGAAACCAAGGGTGCAGTATCTGGGACACGTGGTGAGTGCTGGTGGAGTAGCTCCTGACCCTGATAAGATCACAGTGATTAAGGACTGGCCAAGACCCTCCAACATATAGGAAGTGCGGCAGTTCCTCGGGTTGGTAGGCTACTACCGAAGATTCATTCCTGGTTTCACCAAAATGGCCGCTCCTATGCAGGACCTCCTAATAGGCCAGTCCAGAAAGGCCAAAAACCAGAAGCCACCATTCAGGTGGGACAAGCTGGAAGAGGAGTCCTTCCACCAGCTGAAGATGGCCCTCACGGGGGATGAAATCCTGTCGTACCCTGATTACGGCCAGCCCTTTATTCTCCACACGGATGCGAGCAACATCGGACTAGGAGCGGTGGTGTCCCAGATCCAGCAGGGGAGAGAACGGGTAATCGCTTATGCCAGCCGAAAACTACAGCCCACAGAGAGAAACCCTGAGAATTATAGCTCCTTTAAGCTAGAGTTCCTGGCAGTGGTGTGGGCAGTGACGGAAAGATTCAAGCATTACCTTGCCTCTTCCAAGTTCACCGTGTACACGGACAACAACCGGTTGACACATCTGGACACTGCGAGACTTGGTGCCCTGGAGCAGAGATGGATGGCCCGCCTGTCCAACTAAGACTTCACCATCAAATACCGGGCAGGACGCTCGAATACGAACGTAGACGCCCTGTCCACGATGCCGAACTTACCGGACGGAGGGGAAGATCCAGAAGAACTGGAAGAGATTGAACTCCCCGCGTTTCACCGTCATGGGATTACCCAGTATTCCCACCGGGTAAGGGACAGGCACTTCGCCACGTTCAATCCCTTACCCCACTACAGCTGAGCGGAGACGCAAGACAGTGACCCAGAAGTCTGCCTGGTAAAAGAGATGCTGATACAGGCTGATGCCCGCCTTGACCCAGACGCCCCGGAAGAGACCAAACAGCTGTGGGAGGAGAAGAGTAAATTGTTTCTCTACAAGGGGAAGCTGTGCCGGAGAACTGTCAAGTACCGGACACATGAGCTGACCTGGCAGGTAGTGGTCCCGAGACGGGACGCGGCCATGATCCTGGAGGCATACCACAATGGAGCAGGGCACTTCAGATGGAAGAAGCTGGACTTCCTGTTGCGTGACCGGTTCTTCTGGGTAGACATGAGAGGGGCCATTGAGAGACGGTGCAGAGACTGCGGCCCGTGCAACCTGAGGAGGAAGGACCATGCCAGCCAGAAGACCCCTCTGCAGCCCATTATCACGAAGCAGCCACTAGAACTGGTAGCCCTGGACCATGTGAAGTTGGCTCCAAGTATATCCGGGTACGTCTACGCCCTCACCATCGTAGACCACTGCTCCCGATTCCTGGTGGTGGTCCCTGTCAAGGAGTTAACGGCTCAAACAGCAGCTAGAGCCTTCCAGCAGCACTTCTGACGTCCACACGGGTATCCGGAGCAAGGTCCAGCCTTCGAAGCGGAGGTCTTCCAGGAGTTCTGCAACTTGTATGGTGCAAGAAGATAAGGACAATGCCTTACCACCCCCAAACCAACGGGATGTGTGAGAAAATGAACCAGGTAGTGATAGACCTGCTCAAGAAGTTGCCCCCGGAGGAACGCAGCCTGTGGCCTGAGAAACTGCCTGATCTGGTGGACTTGTATAACCATATCCCAGTAAATTCCACCAACTGCACCCCGGCTTACCTAATGAGAGCAAGGCCTGGTAAGCTGCCAATTGACCTGGAGATGGGAGTCCTGACACCCGAGGACACCTCACCAGAAGCAGACTTGGACACGGAACGGCAGCAGCAGTACCGGAAAGTACAGGAGACTGTGGAGCGAAGTCTGTCTCAAGCAAGAGGAAGGCAAGAGAGGACTTATAACCAACATGCTCCCGCTGTTCCCCTGGCACCTGGCGCAGGTCTTGAAGAGGAAGAGACGGCTCCACAAGTTGGTTGACCAGTGGGAGAAGGACCCGTACTGCCCTCAAGCCATGAGAACCCAAAAGTATGTGTCATCAGTAAGGATGGAGGAGAGACCACGGCCACTGTCTCGAGAGAAGAAGTGTCCTGAGCAGCTACAAGGTGCTGAGGAAGACCAGGATATCCTTCAACCCACAGAGGAAAAGGAAGAAATGGTCAGCACGGTACTCGGAGAATTTCCCCGGTCCTGGACACAAATTAACAACGCTATAGTGGTACCCGTTCTTACCTTTCTCCAGCCAGCCCCTCAAGGACCTGCAGAAGAGCAAGTAGAGTTGGAAGAGCAAGTGGCCCCGGAGGCATAAGAGCCCATACCAGCAGCCCAGGAGAATCAACCCTCTGCTAGTAGTGAGCCTGCCATGCCTGTGGTGAGCCAAAGAGTACGCAGAAGGCTGCCCAACCTACCCGTAACATCTGCAAACACCTCTAGTGCAGACACGAGCACCCAGTACACAGGGGGTGGAAATAGGGGACCCGAGTAGAGTACCACCAGACAGTGGGTTACGTAGGTCCACCAGGAGCACTAAAGGTCAAATGCCCGCTCGCTGGAGAATCTAATGCCAAGTATATATCTACCTGTACATACGTAAAAGTTGAAAATGTTTGATGTTTTTGTTACCTGGTTATTAATTATGCTTTTCTAGTTTTTCTAGTTCATGGACTAACAGGATATGGACGATGAATAACCGGAACTACCTTGTAGATAGTTGCACCTGGTGCCCTCTTGTAAAGATGGCCACAGAAGAAAAACCTGTCCGGCGTGGCCCCCCTGGTGGTCCAACGTAGATAGCTTCAGCCTTGCCGCCACGCCCAAGGCCAGGGACTTGGGGTTTGTAGGGACAGGTCCCCGCACCGTTCAAGACTTCACCTCGTTGGGTGACATGGACACCCAGTCACGGAAGCGCCGTGACCTCTAAAGACTAAACTTCTTGTACATATGTTGTTGTATTATTGTTTATACCCTGTTATGTCATGTGGCAAAAATGTGTTTAGTCCCAGAGTACTAAATTTCACTAGGGGGGAATGTGGCACCCCAGGGGTCTGGTTGCCACAGTGATAGAAATATCACGGCTGAGAGCAAGTGGGAGTTTCCTGGTCAGGAGCACTTAACATGCAACACCTCCTGTCCCAGACCAGATAGGGGAGGAACCTGCCCTATATAAACTGGATCTGGGGCGGGGTTAGCAGAGAGTGAAGTTCCAGAGGAAGGGAGAGAACAGCAGCAAGAATCTCTGTAGGAGCCAGGAGCTGAAGACCAGGGACTTGAGCTAAGCAGAGTTCGTCCTGGCAGAAGACACCAAGAACCGGACACAGGAGTCCGAGGCTGTGAGGACTTATACATCCAGCAGCAGAAACCAGCCGGCAGGGGATTTCAGGTCATCTGGCCATAGGAAGCCCGGAGGCTCAGTCTCACACAAGGGACCGGTACCGCCATCGAGGAGCGGAAGCTACCAGAGGGTCCAAGTTACCAGCCATACGGGTGAGCACCACACGGTATACTCAGGGACGTGGGCTACTACACGACTTCAGCAAGGTAGCCAGGAAGAGTGCAGTCAGACGGGAAGGCCTCCAACTCCACTTGGCCAGGGGGATTTTTGTTTGCTCACAGGCTGACCAGGCCCCTAATGCTAGCCAGTACTCCCGGGAGGGTCTGCTTTATTACCACCAGTAAAGGAACCTGGACTGCATCATTAGACTCTGTGTGATTTATGCTGCGCCTGCACCATCACCCCCAGCATCCTATTACACTGCCCTGAGGCTACACTCTTCCCGTGGGGAACTATCCTATCCCTGTGCTGCATATCTACATCAGCCTCAGCGGTCTGCCTTGCAGCGGCGGTCCTCCCTGACCGCAATCCATGGGTGGCGTAGTCGGACATTCAAAACCCTACAAATAGACTGCCACAGCATTTGGTCTGACCACCCCGAGCCACGGGATCGGGTTGCCACAACTACCCCCATCATTGCACTGAAGCCCTGTCCCGGGTACCCCACGGCCCAGGGGGCGAGTCACCAGCATCACCACCCACGATCAAACTCCATACTGCCCCGGGGGCTCGCTCCACCTGTGGGGAGCAGAAACACCTCAGCTGCCATCCCATCACCCCCCGGAGGTCTGCAGCAGCACTGGTAAACCTTACCAGGTACCACAGGTGGCGTCACGAACTATTTATTTTATTTTTCCTACCCAAGTTACAATTCCCTGTTTTGGTTGACCGCCCTGGGCCATGGATCGGGCCAGCCACTGTGACCTATCCCCCCACCAGCATCCATAGGCCCGGCTGCCGAGTACCCCATTGCCCGGGGGAACGTCACCCACACTACACATGGAGAACAGGTAGAGAGCGACAGACCGCACACTACACATGAAGGACAGGTAGAGAGTGACAGACCCCACACTACACATGGAGGACAGGTAGAGAGCGACAGACGCCACACTACACATGGAGGACAGGTAGAGAGTGACAGACCCTGCACTACACATGGAGGACAGGTAAAGAGTGACAGACTCCACACTACACATGGAGAACAGTCAGTAGCATACCACTAATAGCAGTAGACAAAGCGGCCACTATGGGGCCTGTCAGTCAGGGGGGCTCGTGCCAGTGCTTGTGCCAGGGCCCCACCCCTCCTCATATGGCACTATACTTTTTACTTATTGGCATCATGGGGCCATCAGCTCCCTCCTCCATCATTTTTCCTGTTCGTCTGAGCTCTAGCATCCCAACACAGAGGGCACAATGACGTCACTTCATCACACCCACTTTGGAAAGCTGTGCAGAGCATTCAGAACACATGCTGCAGAGACAAAAGCAGCGGGGGAATGAGGAGAGGTGAGTATTTTTTTTTTTAAATCAATGGGGGCCATTACACTATTTGGAAAGCTGTGTGGGGGCTCTAAAACATTTTGCAGGGATATGTGGGGGGCATTATTCAGTTTGTGGGGCTATATGAGGACAATTTTACAGTTTGCAGGGCTATGTGGAGTTATTATAAAATGTATAAAATTTGTAGGGCTATGCGGGGTCCATTATACAGTTTGCAGGGTTAAGTGGGGGCCATTGAGGTCTGAGTGGGAACCAATTGTACTATTTGGAGGGCTATGTAGGGGTCATTATACTGTTTGGAGAGCTGTGTGGGGGCCCTAAAACATTTTGCAGGGCTATGTTGGGGTCATTGTACAGTTTGTGGGGCTATGTGAGGGCAATTTTACAGTTTCCAGGGCTATGTGGGGTTATTATAAAATTTGTAGGGCTATGTGGGGTCCATCATAAAGTTTCCAGGGCTATGTGTTGGACCATTGAGGTTTGTGTGGGAACCAATTGTACTGTTTGGAGGGCTATGTAGGGGTCATTATACTGTTTGGAGGGCTATGTGGGGGCCATTATACTGTTATACTGTGTAGGGTTTGGTACTCACTCAGCTGAGGTAGGCACAGGAAGCGGTTTCATAAAAATGTTCAGGCTTTATAAACCGCTCAGCATGAGCAAATGTGACATGCCGAAGTAGTGCTGTTGCAGAGTGTGATATGCAGAAGTAGTGCTGTTGTAGAGTGTGACATGCAGAAGTAGTGCTGTTGTAGAGTGTGACATGCAGAAGCAGTGCTGTTGCAGAGTGTGACATGCAGAAGTAGTGCTGTTGCAGAGTGTGACATGCAGAAGTAGTGCTGTTGCAGAGTGTGACATGCAGAAGTAGTGCTGTTGCTTCAGAAGCATCCAGCAACTATTAGAAGTAACACAAGCACAGGAGACAGGAAGTGTTGTGCTCCAGAAGCGTCCAGCAACTAAAGGGGTTATCACAGTCACAGGAAACAGGGAGTGTTTTAGCAGAGCCCCAGGGAGATTGTGGGGAAGTTGTTATTGTAGTCTGGCTGAAAAAAACACAGCAAAAAAGGGCAGCAGTGTTTACCTGCCCAGAGCTTCAAAACCAAATGCGCTACCAGGGTGCAGCAAACCCACATAAAGATGGCGGCTGTACAGGTGCTAAATACTGATGAGACAATCACTCACAACCTACAATTTCATGGAGGGGGTGACTGCTTAGTATTAGAATTGCACACAAAAAGGCTTGTATACAGAGCTGTTCACACCTGGGTAGTGCACAGTATCCAGCTTACAGCCTGTTAGTTACTCCCATTCTATTAGACTAGGCGGGCTGCCCAGTACTATCCAAGTGCACACCATGGGAACAGACACTGTTGAAAAAGACTCTTGTCAGATGTGTCTGGGCAGCAATTGAATCTATCGTGTGCCTGAGAGAAGCTGCAGCCTATGGTCCAAAGAATTCATGAAACCCGTCTCGCCCCTATCTGAACCTAGCGGCGTGCGTGTAACACAAACAAAAAGACAGCCTTTTCCAGCACAGCGTGAAAACAGAAAATACACAGTCCATACGATATGTCGGGTTCGCCCACTCATGGTTAGTGTCTTTCAGCACAAACACGCTGGAAGTCTCCACACCTCCAGCCACAGACACTGAATTAGAAACGTGGTCTCCATTTTATTTACCCAACCACGCCCCCAGGGTGTGGATATGTGAGCAGCCACTCCCACCCATCTCTTATGACTGCTCGAAAAAACTGGCCCTGATACGCCCTATTAACCCTCTCAGCACTATACGTGCTGAAACATTCTTTCCAAGGCTTACATCAACGAAGCCAACAACCTCGATGATACATATCTCCCCACAAGGACCGGTCCGGCGGCCATCTTACAACTGTTTGAGAGCTTTCAGTGGTCCAGTCTACTGTTTGGGGGACTACATGTGGGTCATTATACTGTTTGGAGGGCTAGTGGGGTCCATTATACTGTATGCAGGCCATTATACAATGTGAAGGGTTGTGTTGGGGCCCTTATACTGTATGGAGGGTTGTGTCAGGGCCCTCATACTGTGTTGGATGGACTGTGCAGGCATCATACTGTGTATAGGGCTGTGTAGGGGCTATCATACTGTGTGGACGGGTGTAAGAGCCGTTATACTGTATGGAGGGCATGTTGGGGTCATCATACTGTGTTGGGGTCACTGTTGGGGTATCATACTGCAAAGGGTGATGGGTAATGTAGAGTCATCAAACTGTGCATATGGAGGGTACTGCATTGGAATTCACCATGGGGGTATCATACTATGTTTGGGGGACTTTTGTTGGCATCATACTTTATGGGGGCCATGAAAGGGGTATCTTAATGCATGGGAACACTAAGAGGCTTCAGTAGGAGGAAAATTACTTTGTAAGGGCTGCAAAGTTGCGAAATATGTTCTTCTGTCACCCAGCTAAATTGTTTGGGTTTTTTTTGGGGGGGGGGGGGGTCCAATGAGGACTTCTGCTATGGGGCCCCATGATTTCTATATTTCGCTTCTGAGGACAGATAGAGAGCGACAGACCTTCATTCTGTGGCTTAATATGATTGCACTAGTACCAAATTTATATATATCTTCTTATATTTTACTACTTTTGCAGAGAAAATCTATTTACAACAATTTTTGGGGGATAGAGGAATCATATTGTGAAATCGATCACATCATTTTTATGTTTACAGAGCCGTGTAAGGGCTTGTTTTAGCTGTACTTTTATTGGTACCATTTTGGAGTGAATGCATATTTTTTATATCTCTGTTTTTATTATTTTTTGCAAGGGAGAATAAACAAAAAAAAACAATTCTGACATTGTTTTTCAATTTTATTTTCCATTGATCAACGACCAAGATAAATAATAAAATAGTTGTTTATTATGAATCATTACAAACATGGTTATACCAAAAATGTGTTGTTGTTTCTTTGAGTGGTTTTTTTTACAAATAAAACTGGGATTCAGGTTTTTTTTATGTAGTTTTTTTCACTTAAAAACGTAAAAAATAAATAGATAAATACTTACTATTCCCTAGCAGGAATAGATAGGCTGCTTACATAACAAACATGGAGGCCATTGTTAGGTCTCCAGTTGTCATCGATCCCATTGATACCCATTGCACTACGAGGGTGCCGATGGGCAGAGGGAGGGCTCTCTCTCTATGAAAGTTCTTCTATGCCTGGTCAGTGCAAATGCAGCATGTGAAGAGTTAAACATCCAGGATCGCACATGACTGTGATCCTGGCTGTTGTAGTGGGAGTCCAGCTGTGTGTCACAGCCGGCACCCGCTACAGGTGGAACATGCGCAGCCGTGTGCCCACACCATTACTGTGCTGTAGCGTCAAATCCACGTTATCCTGCCACTGTGTACAGCTGCGCACCAACACTGCCTCTGCAAAATACTGCTGATGGTCACAAATGAACTCTCGACAAGACATACCTGTTCACTGGGAGCCATTTCTGGTGACGAACGGATGATACTGCTTGAGAGAGAATGCTAAGGGGGTGTAATACTGTGATCAGAGTAAAAGGGGGGCACTGTGAAGAATCTAAGGTGTAACACATATTCTGATTTGTTTCTTTATTCCTGGTCTCCGTATCTGTCCTTTCATGTTTTTGCTGCCATCAGTCTGAAACTGCAATGTGCACTTTCCAATTCTACAGTTTCAACAAAGAAAACCATTGTATGAACAGGTGTGTCCAAAATTTTTTGGTGACCGCCAGTCATGGTGTGAAAATTACATTATTTATGTACAACTTATTTTTTTTGTGGTAATATATTGTGGAAGCGACAGTACCTCAAACACCTGAGGCGATCAAACTGTGTGTGGGGCTTTCAGGGGCCATTATACTGTGTGGAGGGCTGCATAGAGGCCATTATACTGTGTGGAGGGCTGTATAGGGGCCATTATACTGTGTGGAGGGCGGTATATGGGCCATTATACTGTGTGGAGGGCTGTATAGGGGCCATTATACTGTGTGGAGGGCGGTATAGGGGCCATTATACTGTGTGGAGGGCTGTATAGGGGCCATTATACTGTGTGGAGGGCTGTATAGGGGCCATTCTACTGTGTGGAGGGCTGTATAGGGGCCATTATACTGTGTGGAGGGCTGTATAGGGGCCATTATACTGTGTGGAGGGCTGTATAGGGGCCATTATACTGTGTGGAGGGCGGTATATGGGCCATTATACTGTGTGGAGGGCTGTATAGGGGCCATTATACTGTGTGGAGGGCGGTATAGGGGCCATTATACTGTGTGGAGGGCTGTATAGGGGCCATTATACTGTGTGGAGGGCTGTATAGGGGCCATTCTACTGTGTGGAGGGCTGTATAGGGGCCATTATACTGTGTGGAGGGCTGCATAGGGGCCATTATACTGTGTGGAGGGCTGTATAGAGGCCATTATACTGTGTGGAGGGCTGTATAGGGGCCATTATTCTGTGTGGAGGGCTGTATAGGGGCCATTATACTGTGTGGAGGGCTGCATAGGGGCCATTATACTGTGTGGAGGATTGTATAGGGGCCATTATACTGTGTGGAGGGCTGCATAGGGGCCATTATACTGTGTGGAGGGCTGTATAGAGGCCATTATACTGTGTGGAGGGCTGTATGGGGGCCATTATACTGTGTGGAGGGCTGTATAGGGGCCATTATACTGTGTGGAGGGCTGCATAGGGGCCATTATACTGTGTGGAGGGCTGTATAGGGGCCATTATACTGTGTGGAGGGCTGTATAGGGGCCATTATACTGTGTGGAGGGCTGTATAGGGGCCATTATACTGTGTGGAGGGCTGTATAGGGGCCATTATACTGTGTGGAGCGCTGTATAGAGGCCATTATACTGTGTGGAGGGCTGTATAGGGGCCATTATACTGTGTGGAGGGCGGTATATGGGCCATTATACTGTGTGGAGGGCTGTATAGGGGCCATTATACTGTGTGGAGGGCGGTATAGGGGCCATTATACTGTGTGGAGGGCTGTATAGGGGCCATTATACTGTGTGGAGGGCTGTATAGGGGCCATTCTACTGTGTGGAGGGCTGTATAGGGGCCATTATACTGTGTGGAGGGCTGCATAGGGGCCATTATACTGTGTGGAGGGCTGTATAGAGGCCATTATACTGTGTGGAGGGCTGTATAGGGGCCATTATACTGTGTGGAGGGCTGTATAGGGGCCATTATACTGTGTGGAGGGCTGCATAGGGGCCATTATACTGTGTGGAGGATTGTATAGGGGCCATTATACTGTGTGGAGGGCTGCATAGGGGCCATTATACTGTGTGGAGGGCTGTATAGAGGCCATTATACTGTGTGGAGGGCTGTATAGGGGCCATTATACTGTGTGGAGGGCTGTATAGGGGCCATTATACTGTGTGGAGGGCTGCATAGGGGCCATTATACTGTGTGGAGGGCTGTATAGGGGCCATTATACTGTGTGGAGGGCTGTATAGGGGGCATTATACTGTGTGGAGGGCTGTATAGGGGCCATTATACTGTGTGGAGGGCTGTATAGGGGCCATTATACTGTGTGGAGCGCTGTATAGAGGCCATTATACTGTGTGGAGGGCTGTATAGGGGCCATTCTACTGTGTGGAGGGCTGTATAGGGGCCATTATACTGTGTGGAGGGCTGCATAGGGGCCATTATACTGTGTGGAGGGCTGTATAGGGGCCATTATACTGTGTGGAGGGCGGTATAGGGGCCATTATACTGTGTGGAGGGCTGTATAGGGGCCATTATACTGTGTGGAGGGCTGTATAGGGGCCATTATACTGTGTGGAGGGCTGTATAGAGGCCATTATACTGTGTGGAGGGCTGTATAGAGGCCATTATACTGTGTGGAGGGCTGTATAGGGGACATTATACTGTGTGGAGGGCTGTATAGGGGCCATTATACTGTGTGGAGGGCTGTATAGGGGCCATTCTACTGTGTGGAGGGCTGTATAGGGGCCATTATACTGTGTGGAGGGCTGCATAGGGGCCATTATACTGTGTTGAGGGCTGTATAGAGGCCATTATACTGTGTGGAGGGCTGCATAGGGGCCATTATACTGTGTTGAGGGCTGTATAGAGGCCATTATACTGTGTGGAGGGCTGTATAGGGGCCATTATACTGTGTGGAGGGCTGTATAGGGGCCATTATACTGTGTGGAGGGCTGTATAGGGGCCATTATACTGTGTGGAGGGCTGTATAGGGGCCATTCTACTGTGTGGAGGGCTGTATAGGGGCCATTATACTGTGTGGAGGGCTGCATAGGGGCCATTATACTGTGTGGAGGGCTGTATAGAGGCCATTATACTGTGTGGAGGGCTGTATAGGGGCCATTATACTGTGTGGAGGGCTGTATAGGGGCCATTATACTGTGTGGAGGGCTGCATAGGGGCCATTATACTGTGTGGAGGATTGTATAGGGGCCATTATACTGTGTGGAGGGCTGCATAGGGGCCATTATACTGTGTGGAGGGCTGTATAGAGGCCATTATACTGTGTGGAGGGCTGTATAGGGGCCATTATACTGTGTGGAGCGCTGTATAGAGGCCATTATACTGTGTGGAGGGCTGTATAGGGGCCATTCTACTGTGTGGAGGGCTGTATAGGGGCCATTATACTGTGTGGAGGGCTGCATAGGGGCCATTATACTGTGTGGAGGGCTGTATAGGGGCCATTATACTGTGTGGAGGGCGGTATAGGGGACATTATACTGTGTGGAGGGCTGTATAGGGGCCATTATACTGTGTGGAGGGCTGTATAGGGGCCATTATACTGTGTGGAGGGCTGTATAGAGGCCATTATACTGTGTGGAGGGCTGTATAGAGGCCATTATACTGTGTGGAGGGCTGTATAGGGGACATTATACTGTGTGGAGGGCTGTATAGGGGCCATTATACTGTGTGGAGGGCTGTATAGGGGCCATTCTACTGTGTGGAGGGCTGTATAGGGGCCATTATACTGTGTGGAGGGCTGCATAGGGGCCATTATACTGTGTTGAGGGCTGTATAGAGGCCATTATACTGTGTGGAGGGCTGTATAGGGGCCATTATACTGTTTGGAGGGCTGTATAGGGGACATTATACTGTGTGGAGGGCTGTATAGGGGCCATTATACTGTGTGGAGGGCTGTATAGGGGCCATTATACTGTGTGGAGGGCTGTATAGGGGTGATTATACTGTGTGGAGGGCTGCATAGGGGCCATTATACTGTGTGGAGGGCGGTATAGGGGCCATTATACTGTGTGGAGGGCTGTATAGGGGCCATTATACTGTGTGGAGGGCTGTATAGGGGCCATTATACTGTGTGGAGGGCTGTATAGGGGCCATTATACTGTGTGGAGCGCTGTATAGAGGCCATTATACTGTGTGGAGGGCTGTATAGGGGCCATTCTACTGTGTGGAGGGCTGTATAGGGGCCATTATACTGTGTGGAGGGCTGCATAGGGGCCATTATACTGTGTGGAGGGCTGTATAGGGGCCATTATACTGTGTGGAGGGCGGTATAGGGGCCATTATACTGTGTGGAGGGCTGTATAGGGGCCATTATACTGTGTGGAGGGCTGTATAGGGGCCATTATACTGTGTGGAGGGCTGTATAGAGGCCATTATACTGTGTGGAGGGCTGTATAGAGGCCATTATACTGTGTGGAGGGCTGTATAGGGGACATTTTACTGTGTGGAGGGCTGTATAGGGGCCATTATACTGTGTGGAGGGCTGTATAGGGGCCATTCTACTGTGTGGAGGGCTGTATAGGGGCCATTATACTGTGTGGAGGGCTGCATAGGGGCCATTATACTGTGTTGAGGGCTGTATAGAGGCAATTATACTGTGTGGAGGGCTGTATAGGGGCCATTATACTGTGTGGAGGGCTGCATAGGGGACATTATACTGTGTGGAGGGCTGTATAGGGGCCATTTTACTGTGTGGAGGGCTGTATAGGGGCCATTATACTGTGTGGAGGGCTGTATAGGGGTCATTATACTGTGTGGAGGGCTGCATAGGGGCCATTATACTGTGTGGAGGGCGGTATAGGGGCCATTATACTGTGTGGAGGGCTGCATAGGGGCCATTATACTGTGTGTGGGGCTTTCAGGGGCCATTATACTGTGTGGAGGGCTGTATAGGGGCCATTATACTGTGTGGAGGGCTGTATAGGGGCCATTATACTGTGTGGAGGGCTGTATAGGGGCCATTATACTGTGTGAAGGGCTGTATAGGGGCCATTATACTGTGTGGAGGGCTGTATAGGGGCCATTATACTGTGTGGAGGGCTGTATAGGGGACATTATACTGTGTGGAGGGCTGTATAGGGGCCATTATACTGTGTAGAGGGCTGTATAGGGGCCATTATACTGTGTGGAGGGCTGTATAGGGGCCATTATACTGTGTGGAGGGCTGTTAGGGGTCATTATACTGTGTGAAGGGCTGTATAGAGGCCAATATACTGTGTGGAGGGCTGCATAGGGGCCATTATACTGTGTGGAGGGCTGTATAGGGGCCATTATACTGTGTGGAGGGCTGTTAGGGGTCATTATACTGTGTGAAGGGCTGTATAGGGGACATTATACTATGTGGAGGGCTGTATAGGGGCCATTATACTGTGTGGAGGGCTGTTAGGGGTCATTATACTGTGTGGAGGGCTGTATAGGGGACATTATACTATGTGGAGGGCTGTATAGGGGCCATTATACTGTGTGGAGGGCTGTTAGGGGTCATTATACTGTGTGGAGGGCTGTATAGGGGTCATTATACTGTGTGGAGGGCTGTATAGGGGTCATTAAACTGTGTGGAGGGCTGTTAGGGCTCATTATACTGTGTGGAGGGCTGTATAGGGGTCATTATACTGTGTGGAGGGCTGTATAGGGGCCATTATACTGTGTGGAGGGCTGTTAGGGGTCATTATACTGTGTGGAGGGCTGTATAGGGGTCATTATACTGTGTGGAGGGCGGTATAGGGGCCATTATACTTTGTGGAGGGCTATATAGGGGCCATTATACTGTGTGGAGGGCTGTATAGGGGCCATTATACTGTGTGGAGGGCTGTATAGAGGACATTATACTGTGTGGAGGGTTGTATAGGGGTCATTATACTGTGTGGAGGGCTGTTAGGGGTCATTATACTGTGTGGAGGGCTTTCAGGGGCCATTAAACTGTGTGGGGCTTTCAGGGGCAATTATACTGAATGGAGGATTATGTGGGGCCATTATACTGTATGGAGGACTATGTGGGGCCATTATACTGTATGGAGGACTATGTGAGGCCAATTTACTGAATGGAGGATTATGTGGGGCCATTAAACTGTATGGAGCACTATGTGGGGCCATTATTCTGTATGGAGGACTATGTGGGGCCATTATACTGTATGGAGGACTATGTGGGGTCCATTATACTGTGTGTAGGGCTGTATAGCCCCCATACTGTGTGTGGGGCTTTCAGGGGCTATTATACTGTGTGGGGCTTTCAGGGGCAATTATACTGTATGGAGGATTATGTGGGGCCATTATACTGTATGGAGGACTATGGGGCCCATTATACTGTATGGAGGGCTATGGGGCCCATTATACTGTGTGGAAGGCAGAATAAGGGCCATTCTACTGTATGGAGGACAGCACAGAGGCCATTATACTGTATGGAGGACTATGAGGGGCCCATTATACTGTGTGGAGGGCAGAATAAGGGCCATTATACTGTATGGAGGACTGCACAGAGGCCATTATACTGTGTGGAGGGCTGCATAGGGCCATTATACTGTGTTGAGGGCTGTACAAGGGGCAATTATACTGTATGGAGGACTGCACAGAGGCCATTATACTGTATGGAGAACTATGAGGGGCCCATTATACTGTGTGGAGGGCAGAATAAGGGCCATTATACTGTATGGAGGGCTGCATAGGGCCATTATACTGTGTTGAGGGCTGTACAAGGGGCCATTATACTGTATGGAGGACTATGGGGCCCATTATACTGTGTGGAAGGCAGAATAAGGGCCATTATACTGTAGGGAGGACAGCACAGAGGCCATTATACTGTATGGAAGACTATGAGGGGCCCATTATTCTGTGTGGAGGGTAGAATAAGGGCCATTATACTGTATGGAGGACTATGAGGGGCCCATTATACTGCGTGGAGGGCAGAATAAGGGCCATTATACTGTGTGGAGGACGGTATAGGGGCCATTATACTGTGTGGAGGGCAGTATAGGGGCCATTATACTGTGTGGAGGGCTGTATAGGGGTCATTATACTGTGTGTGGGGCTTTCAGGGGCCATTATACTGTGTGGGGCTTTCAGGGGCAATTATACTGTATGGAGGATTATGTTGGGCCATTATACTGTATGGAGGACTATGAGGGGCCCATTATACTGTGTGGAGGGCGGTATAGGGGCCATTATACTGTGTGTAGGGCAGAATAAGGGCCATTATACTGTATGGAGGACTGCACAGAGGCCATTTTACTGTGTGGACGGCTGCATAGGGCCATTATACTGTGTTGAGGGCTGTACAAGGGGCAATTATACTGTGTGGAGGGCTGTATAGGGGCCATTATACTGTGTGGAGGGCGGTATAGGGGCCATTATACTGTGTAGAGGGCAGTATATGGGCCATTATACTGTGTGGAGGGCTCTATAGAGGTCATTATACTGTGTGGGGCTTTCAGGGGCAATTATACTGTATGGAGGATTATGTGGGGCCATTATACTGTATGGAGGACTATGAGGGGCCCATTATACTGTGTGGAGGGCAGAATAAGGGCCATTATACTGTATGGAGGACTGCACAGAGGCCATTATACTGTATGGAGAACTATGAGGGGCCCATTATACTGTGTGGAGGGCAGAATAAGGGCCATTATACTGTATGGAGGGCTGCATAGGGCCATTATACTGTGTTGAGGGCTGTACAAGGGGCCATTATACTGTATGGAGGACTATGGGGCCCATTATACTGTGTGGAAGGCAGAATAAGGGCCATTATACTGTAGGGAGGACTGCACAGAGGCCATTATACTGTATGGAAGACTATGAGGGGCCCATTATTCTGTGTGGAGGGTAGAATAAGGGCCATTATACTGTATGGAGGACTATGAGGGGCCCATTATACTGCGTGGAGGGCAGAATAAGGGCCATTATACTGTGTGGAGGGCGGTATAGGGGCCATTATACTGTGTGGAGGGCAGTATAGGGGCCATTATACTGTGTGGAGGGCTGTATAGGGGTCATTATACTGTGTGTGGGGCTTTCAGGGGCCATTATACTGTGTGGGGCTTTCAGGGGCAATTATACTGTATGGAGGATTATGTTGGGCCATTATACTGTATGGAGGACTATGAGGGGCCCATTATACTGTGTGTAGGGCAGAATAAGGGCCATTATACTGTATGGAGGACTGCACAGAGGCCATTTTACTGTGTGGAGGGCTGCATAGGGTCATTATACTGTGTTGAGGGCTGTACACGGGGCAATTATACTGTGTGGAGAACTGTATAGAGGCCAATATACTGTGTGGAGGACTGTATAGGGGACATTATACAGTGTGGAGGGCTGTATAGGGGCCATTATACTGTGTGGAGGGCTGTATAGAGGCCAATATACTGTGTGGAGGACTGTATAAGGGCCATTATACTGTGTGGAGGGCTGTATAGGGGACATTATACTGTGTTGAGGGCTGTACAAGGGGCAATTATACTGTGTGGAGGACTGTATAGGGGACATTATACAGTGTGGAGGGCTGTATAGGGGACATTATACAGTGTGGAGGGCTGTATAGGGGCCATTATACTGTGTGGAGGGCTGTATAGAGGCCAACATACTGTGTGGAGAACTGTATAGGGGACATTATACAGTGTGGAGGGCTGTATAGGGGCCATTATACTGTGTGGAGGGCTGTATAGAGGCCAATATACTGTGTGAAGGACTGTATAGGGGCCATTATACTGTGTGGAGGGCTGTATAGGGGCCATTATACTGTGTGGAGGGCGGTATAGGGGCCATTATACTGTGTGGAGGACTGTATATGGGCCATTATACTGTGTGGAGGACTGTATAGGGACCATTATACTGTGTGGAGGGCTGTATATGGGCCATTATACTGTGTGGAGGGCTGTATAGGGGCCATTATACTGTGTGGAGGGCGGTATAGGGGCCATTATACTGTGTGGAGGGCGGTATAGGGGCCATTATACTGTGTGGAGGGCAGTATATGGGCCATTATACTGTGTGGAGGGCTGTATAGAGGCCATTTTACTGTGTGGAGGACTGTACAGGGGCCATTATACGATGTGGAGGGCTGTATAGGGGCAATTATACTGTGTGGAGGGCAGAATATGGGCCATTATGCTGTGTGGAGGAATGTATAGGGGCCATTAAAAGATGTGGAGTGCTGTATAGGGGCCATTATACTGTGTGGAGGGCTGTAAAGGGGTCATTATACTGTGTGGAGGACTGTACAGGGGCCATTATACGATGTGGAGGGCTGTATAGGGGCAATTATACTGTGTGGAGGGCAGAATAGGGGCCATTATGCTGTGTGGAGGAATGTATAGGGGCCATTAAACGATGTGGAGTGCTGTATAGGGGCCAATATACTGTGTGTGGGGCTTTCAGGGGCCATTAAGCTGTGTGGGGCTTTCAGGGGCAATTATGCTGAATGGAGGATTATGTGGGCCCATTAAACTGTATGGAAAACTATGAGGGGCCCATTATTCTGTGTGGAGGGTAGAATAAGGGCCATTATACTGTATGGAGGACTATGAGGGGCCCATTATACTGCGTGGAGGGCAGAATAAGGGCCATTATACTGTGTGGAGGGCGGTATAGGGGCCATTATACTGTGTGGAGGGCAGTATAGGGGCCATTATACTGTGTGGAGGGCTGTATAGGGGTCATTATACTGTGTGTGGGGCTTTCAGGGGCCATTAAACTGTGTGGGGCTTTCAGGGGCAATTATACTGTATGGAGGATTATGTTGGGCCATTATACTGTATGGAGGACTATGAGGGGCCCATTATACTGTGTGGAGGGCGGTATAGGGGCCATTATACTGTGTGTAGGGCAGAATAAGGGCCATTATACTGTATGGAGGACTGCACAGAGGCCATTTTACTGTGTGGAGGGCTGCATAGGGCCATTATACTGTGTTGAGGGCTGTACAAGGGGCAATTATACTGTGTGGAGGGCTGTATAGGGGCCATTATACTGTGTGGAGGGCGGTATAGGGGCCATTATACTGTGTAGAGGGCAGTATATGGGCCATTATACTGTGTGGAGGGCTGTATAGAGGTCATTATACTGTGTGGGGCTTTCAGGGGCAATTATACTGTATGGAGGATTATGTGGGGCCATTATACTGTATGGAGGACTATGAGGGGCCCATTATACTGTGTGGAGGGCAGAATAAGGGCCATTATACTGTATGGAGGGCTGCATAGGGCCATTATACTGTGTTGAGGGCTGTACAAGGGGCCATTATACTGTATGGAGGACTATGGGGCCCATTATACTGTGTGGAAGGCAGAATAAGGGCCATTATACTGTAGGGAGGACTGCACAGAGGCCATTATACTGTATGGAAGACTATGAGGGGCCCATTATTCTGTGTGGAGGGTAGAATAAGGGCCATTATACTGTATGGAGGACTATGTGGGGCCCATTATACTGCGTGGAGGGCAGAATAAGGGCCATTATACTGTGTGGAGGGCAGTATAGGGGCCATTATACTGTGTGGAGGGCTGTATAGGGGTCATTATACTGTGTGTGGGGCTTTCAGGGGCCATTATACTGTGTGGGGCTTTCAGGGGCAATTATACTGTATGGAGGATTATGTTGGGCCATTATACTGTATGGAGGACTATGAGGGGCCCATTATACTGTGTGTAGGGCAGAATAAGGGCCATTATACTGTATGGAGGACTGCACAGAGGCCATTTTACTGTGTGGAGGGCTGCATAGGGCCATTATACTGTGTTGAGGGCTGTACAAGGGGCAATTATACTGTGTGGAGGACTGTATAGAGGCCAATATACTGTGTGGAGGACTGTATAGGGGACATTATACAGTGTGGAGGGCTGTATAGGGGCCATTATACTGTGTGGAGGGCTGTATAGAGGCCAATATACTGTGTGGAGGACTGTATAAGGGCCATTATACTGTGTGGAGGGCTGTATAGGGGACATTATACTGTGTTGAGGGCTGTACAAGGGGCAATTATACTGTGCGGAGGGCTGTACAAGGGGCATTTATACTGTGTGGAGGACTGTATAGGGGACATTATACAGTGTGGAGGGCTGTATAGGGGACATTATACAGTGTGGAGGGCTGTATAGGGGCCATTATACTGTGTGGAGGGCTGTATAGAGGCCAATATACTGTGTGGAGGACTGTATAAGGGCCATTATACTGTGTGGAGGGCTGTATAGGGGACATTATACTGTGTTGAGGGCTGTACAAGGGGCAATTATACTGTGTGGAGGACTGTATAGGGGACATTATACAGTGTGGAGGGCTGTATAGGGGACATTATACAGTGTGGAGGGCTGTATAGGGGCCATTATACTGTGTGGAGGGCTGTATAGAGGCCAACATACTGTGTGGAGAACTGTATAGGGGACATTATACAGTGTGGAGGGCTGTATAGGGGCCATTATACTGTGTGGAGGGCTGTATAGAGGCCAATATACTGTGTGAAGGACTGTATAGGGGCCATTATACTGTGTGGAGGGCTGTATAGGGGCCATTATACTGTGTGGAGGGCGGTATAGGGGCCATTATACTGTGTGGAGGACTGTATATGGGCCATTATACTGTGTGGAGGACTGTATAGGGACCATTATACTGTGTGGAGGGCTGTATATGGGCCATTATACTGTGTGGAGGGCTGTATAGGGGCCATTATACTGTGTGGAGGGCGGTATAGGGGCCATTATACTGTGTGGAGGGCGGTATAGGGGCCATTATACTGTGTGGAGGGCAGTATATGGGCCATTATACTGTGTGGAGGGCTGTATAGAGGCCATTTTACTGTGTGGAGGACTGTACAGGGGCCATTATACGATGTGGAGGGCTGTATAGGGGCAATTATACTGTTTGGAGGGCAGAATATGGGCCATTATGCTGTGTGGAGTTATGTATAGGGGCCATTAAAAGATGTGGAGTGCTGTATAGGGGCCATTATACTGTGTGGAGGGCTGTATAGGGGTCATTATACTGTGTGGAGGACTGTACAGGGGCCATTATACGATGTGGAGGGCTGTATAGGGGCAATTATACTGTGTGGAGGGCAGAATAGGGGCCATTATGCTGTGTGGAGGAATGTATTGGGGCCATTAAACGATGTGGAGTGCTGTATAGGGGCCAATATACTGTGTGTGGGGCTTTCAGGGGCCATTAAGCTGTGTGGGGCTTTCAGGGGCAATTATGCTGAATGGAGGATTATGTGGGCCCATTAAACTGTATGGAAAACTATGAGGGGCCCATTATACTGTGTGGAGGGCAGAATAGGGGCCATTATACTGTGTGGAGGACTGTATAGGGGACATTATACTGTGTGAAGGGCAGTATATGGGCCATTATACTGTGTGGAGGGCTGTATAGGGGCCATTATACAGTGTGGAGGGCTGTATAGGGGCCATTATACTGTGTGGAGGGTTGTATAGGGGTCATTATACTGTGTGGAGGGCTGTTAGGGGTCATTATACTGTGTGGAGGGCTTTCAGGGGCCATTAAACTGTGTGGGGCTTTCAGGGGCAATTATACTGAATGGAGGATTATGTGGGGCCATTATACTGTATGGAGGACTATGTGGGGCCATTATACTGTATGGAGGACTATGTGGGGCCATTATACTGAATGGAGGATTATGTGGGGCCATTAAACTGTATGGAGCACTATGTGGGGCCATTATTCTGTATGGAGGACTATGTGGGGCCATTATACTGTATGGAGGACTATGTGGAGTCCATTATACTGTGTGTAGGGCTGTATAGCCCCCATACTGTGTGTGGGGCTTTCAGGGGCCATTATACTGTGTGGGGCTTTCAGGGGCAATTATACTGTATGGAGGATTATGTGGGGCCATTATACTGTATGGAGGACTATGGGGCCCATTATACTGTATGGAGGGCTATGGGGCCCATTATACTGTGTGGAAGGCAGAATAAGGGCCATTCTACTGTATGGAGGACAGCACAGAGGCCATTATACTGTATGGAGGACTATGAGGGGCCCATTATACTGTGTGGAGGGCAGAATAAGGGCCATTATACTGTATGGAGGACTGCACAGAGGCCATTATACTGTGTGGAGGGCTGCATAGGGCCATTATACTGTGTTGAGGGTTGTACAAGGGGCAATTATACTGTATGGAGGACTGCACAGAGGCCATTATACTGTATGGAGAACTATGAGGGGCCCATTATACTGCGTGGAGGGCAGAATAAGGGCCATTATACTGTGTGGAGGACGGTATAGGGGCCATTATACTGTGTGGAGGGCAGTATAGGGGCCATTATACTGTGTGGAGGGCTGTATAGGGGTCATTATACTGTGTGTGGGGCTTTCAGGGGCCATTATACTGTGTGGGGCTTTCAGGGGCAATTATACTGTATGGAGGATTTTGTTGGGCCATTATACTGTATGGAGGACTATGAGGGGCCCATTATACTGTGTGGAGGGCGGTATAGGGGCCATTATACTGTGTGTAGGGCAGAATAAGGGCCATTATACTGTATGGAGGACTGCACAGAGGCCATTTTACTGTGTGGAGGGCTGCATAGGGCCAATATACTGTGTTGAGGGCTGTACAAGGGGCAATTATACTGTGTGGAGGGCTGTATAGGGGCCATTATACTGTGTGGAGGGCGGTATAGGGGCCATTATACTGTGTAGAGGGCAGTATATGGGCCATTATACTGTGTGGAGGGCTGTATAGAGGTCATTATACTGTGTGGGGCTTTCAGGGGCAATTATACTGTATGGAGGATTATGTGGGGCCATTATACTGTATGGAGGACTATGAGGGGCCCATTATACTGTGTGGAGGGCAGAATAAGGGCCATTATACTGTATGGAGGACTGCACAGAGGCCATTATACTGTATGGAGAACTATGAGGGGCCCATTATACTGTGTGGAGGGCAAAATAAGGGCCATTATACTGTATGGAGGGCTGCATAGGGCCATTATACTGTGTTGAGGGCTGTACAAGGGGCCATTATACTGTATGGAGGACTATGGGGCCCATTATACTGTGTGGAAGGCAGAATAAGGGCCATTATACTGTAGGGAGGACTGCACAGAGGCCATTATACTGTATGGAAGACTATGAGGGGCCCATTATTCTGTGTGGAGGGTAGAATAAGGGCCATTATACTGTATGGAGGACTATGAGGGGCCCATTATACTGCGTGGAGGGCAGAATAAGGGCCATTATACTGTGTGGAGGGCAGTATAGGGGCCATTATACTGTGTGGAGGGCTGTATAGGGGTCATTATACTGTGTGTGGGGCTTTCAGGGGCCATTATACTGTGTGGGGCTTTCAGGGGCAATTATACTGTATGGAGGATTATGTTGGGCCATTATACTGTATGGAGGACTATGAGGGTCCCATTATACTGTGTGTAGGGCAGAATAAGGGCCATTATACTGTATGGAGGACTGCACAGAGGCCATTTTACTGTGTGGAGGGCTGCATAGGGCCATTATACTGTGTTGAGGACTGTACAAGGGGCAATTATACTGTGTGGAGGACTGTATAGAGGCCAATATACTGTGTGGAGGACTGTATAGGGGACATTATACAGTGTGGAGGGCTGTATAGGGGCCATTATACTGTGTGGAGGGCTGTATAGAGGCCAATATACTGTGTGGAGGACTGTATAGGGGACATTATACAGTGTGGAGGGCTGTATAAGGGCCATTATACTGTGTGGAGGGCTGTATAGGGGACATTATACTGTGTTGAGGGCTGTACAAGGGGCAATTATACTGTGCGGAGGGCTGTACAAGGGGCAATTATACTGTGTGGAGGACTGTATAGGGGACATTATACAGTGTGGAGGGCTGTATAGGGGACATTATACAGTGTGGAGGGCTGTATAGGGGCCATTATACTGTGTGGAGGGCTGTATAGAGGCCAACATACTGTGTGGAGAACTGTATAGGGGACATTATACAGTGTGGAGGGCTGTATAGGGGCCATTATACTGTGTGGAGGGCTGTATAGAGGCCAATATACTGTGTGAAGGACTGTATAGGGGCCATTATACTGTGTGGAGGGCTGTATAGGGGCCATTATACTGTGTGGAGGGCGGTATAGGGGCCATTATACTGTGTGGAGGACTGTATATGGGCCATTATACTGTGTGGAGGACTGTATAGGGACCATTATACTATGTGGAGGGCTGTATATGGGCCATTATACTGTGTGGAGGGCTGTATAGGGGCCATTATACTGTGTGGAGGGCGGTATAGGGGCCATTATACTGTGTGGAGGGCGGTATAGGGGCCATTATACTGTGTGGAAGGCAGTATATGGGCCATTATACTGTGTGGAGGGCTGTATAGAGGCCATTTTACTGTGTGGAGGACTGTACAGGGGCCATTATACGATGTGGAGGGCTGTATAGGGGCAATTATACTGTGTGGAGGGCAGAATATGGGCCATTATGCTGTGTGGAGGAATGTATAGGGGCCATTAAAAGATGTGGAGTGCTGTATAGGGGCCATTATACTGTGTGGAGGGCTGTATAGGGGTCATTATACTGTGTGGAGGACTGTACAGGGGCCATTATACGATGTGGAGGGCTGTATAGGGGCAATTATACTGTGTGGAGGGCAGAATAGGGGCCATTATGCTGTGTGGAGGAATGTATAGGGGCCATTAAACGATGTGGAGTGCTGTATAGGGGCCAATATACTGTGTGTGGGGCTTTCAGGGGCCATTAAGCTGTGTTGGGCTTTCAGGGGCAATTATGCTGAATGGAGGATTATGTGGGCCCATTAAACTGTATGGAAAACTATGAGGGGCCCATTATACTGTGTGGAGGGCAGAATAGGGGCCATTATACTGTGTGGAGGACTGTATAGGGGCCATTATACTGTGTGAAGGGCAGTATATGGGCCATTATACTGTGTGGAGGGCTGTATAGGGGCCATTATACAGTGTGGAGGGCTGTATAGGGGCCATTATACTGTGTGGAGGGCTGTATAGGGGCCATTATACTGTGTGGAGGGCTGTATAGGGGCCATTATACTGTGTGGAGGGTTGTATAGGGGTCATTATACTGTGTGGAGGGCTGTTAGGGGTCATTATACTGTGTGGAGGGCTTTCAGGGGCCATTAAACTGTGTGGGGCTTTCAGGGGCAATTATACTGAATGGAGGATTATGTGGGGCCATTATACTGTATGGAGGACTATGTGGGGCCATTATACTGTATGGAGGACTATGTGGGGCCATTATACTGAATGGACGATTATGTGGGGCCATTAAACTGTATGGAGCACTATGTGGGGCCATTATTCTGTATGGAGGACTATGTGGGGCCATTATACTGTATGGAGGACTATGTGGGGTCCATTATACTGTGTGTAGGGCTGTATAGCCCCCATACTGTGTGTGGGGCTTTCAGGGGCCATTATACTGTGTGGGGCTTTCAGGGGCAATTATACTGTATGGAGGATTATGTGGGGCCATTATACTGTATGGAGGACTATGGGGCCCATTATACTGTATGGAGGGCTATGGGGCCCATTATACTGTGTGGAAGGCAGAATAAGGGCCATTCTACTGTATGGAGGACAGCACAGAGGCCATTATACTGTATGGAGGACTATGAGGGGCCCATTATACTGTGTGGAGGGCAGAATAAGGGCCATTATACTGTATGGAGGACTGCACAGAGGCCATTATACTGTGTGGAGGGCTGCATAGGGCCATTATACTGTGTTGAGGGCTGTACAAGGGGCAATTATACTGTATGGAGGACTGCACAGAGGCCATTATACTGTATGGAGAACTATGAGGGGCCCATTATACTGTGTGGAGGGCAGAATAAGGGCCATTATACTGTATGGAGGGCTGCATAGGGCCATTATACTGTGTTGAGGGCTGTACAAGGGGCCATTATACTGTATGGAGGACTATGGGGCCCATTATACTGTGTGGAAGGCAGAATAAGGGCCATTATACTGTAGGGAGGACAGCACAGAGGCCATTATACTGTATGGAAGACTATGAGGGGCCCATTATTCTGTGTGGAGGGTAGAATAAGGGCCATTATACTGTATGGAGGACTATGAGGGGCCCATTATACTGCGTGGAGGGCAGAATAAGGGCCATTATACTTTGTGGAGGGCGGTATAGGGGCCATTATACTGTGTGGAGGGCAGTATAGGGGCCATTATACTGTGTGGAGGGCTGTATAGGGGTCATTATACTGTGTGTGGGGCTTTCAGGGGCCATTATACTGTGTGGGGCTTTCAGGGGCAATTATACTGTATGGAGGATTATGTTGGGCCATTATACTGTATGGAGGACTATGAGGGGCCCATTATACTGTGTGGAGGGCGGTATAGGGGCCATTATACTGTGTGTAGGGCAGAATAAGGGCCATTATACTGTATGGAGGACTGCACAGAGGCCATTTTACTGTGTGGAGGGCTGCATAGGGCCATTATACTGTGTTGAGGGCTGTACAAGGGGCAATTATACTGTGTGGAGGGCTGTATAGGGGCCATTATACTGTGTGGAGGGCGGTATAGGGGCCATTATACTGTGTAGAGGACAGTATATGGGCCAATATACTGTGTGGAGGGCTGTATAGAGGTCATTATACTGTGTGGGGCTTTCAGGGGCAATTATACTGTATGGAGGATTATGTGGGGCCATTATACTGTATGGAGGACTATGAGGGGCCCATTATACTGTGTGGAGGGCAGAATAAGGGCCATTATACTGTATGGAGGACTGCACAGAGGCCATTATACTGTATGGAGAACTATGAGGGGCCCATTATACTGTGTGGAGGGCAGAATAAGGGCCATTATACTGTATGGAGGGCTGCATAGGGCCATTATACTGTGTTGAGGGCTGTACAAGGGGCCATTATACTGTATGGAGGACTATGGGGCCCATTATACTGTGTGGAAGGCAGAATAAGGGCCATTATACTGTAGGGAGGACTGCACAGAGGCCATTATACTGTATGGAAGACTATGAGGGGCCCATTATTCTGTGTGGAGGGTAGAATAAGGGCCATTATACTGTATGGAGGACTATGAGGGGCCCATTATACTGCGTGGAGGGCAGAATAAGGGCCATTATACTGTGTGGAGGGCAGTATAGGGGCCATTATACTGTGTGGAGGGCTGTATAGGGGTCATTATACTGTGTGTGGGGCTTTCAGGGGCCATTATACTGTGTGGGGCTTTCAGGGGCAATTATACTGTATGGAGGATTATGTTGGGCCATTATACTGTATGGAGGACTATGAGGGGCCCATTATACTGTGTGTAGGGCAGAATAAGGGCCATTATACTGTATGGAGGACTGCACAGAGGCCATTTTACTGTGTGGAGGGCTGCATAGGGCCATTATACTGTGTTGAGGGCTGTACAAGGGGCAATTATACTGTGTGGAGGACTGTATAGAGGCCAATATACTGTGTGGAGGACTGTATAGGGGACATTATACAGTGTGGAGGGCTGTATAGAGGCCAATATACTGTGTGGAGGACTGTATAGGGGACATTATACTGTGTTGAGGGCTGTACAAGGGGCAATTATACTGTGCGGAGGGCTGTACAAGGGGCAATTATACTGTGTGGAGGACTGTATAGGGGACATTATACAGTGTGGAGGGCTGTATAGGGGACATTATACAGTGTGGAGGGCTGTATAGGGGCCATTATACTGTGTGGAGGGCTGTATAGAGGCCAACATACTGTGTGGAGAACTGTATAGGGGACATTATACAGTGTGGAGGGCTGTATAGGGGCCATTATACTGTGTGGAGGGCTGTATAGAGGCCAATATACTGTGTGAAGGACTGTATAGGGGCCATTATACTGTGTGGAGGGCTGTATAGGGGCCATTATACTGTGTGGAGGGCGGTATAGGGGCCATTATACTGTGTGGAGGACTGTATATGGGCCATTATACTGTGTGGAGGACTGTATAGGGACCATTATACTGTGTGGAGGGCTGTATATGGGCCATTATACTGTGTGAAGGGCTGTATAGGGGCCATTATACTGTGTGGAGGGCGGTATAGGGGCCATTATACTGTGTGGAGGGCGGTATAGGGGCCATTATACTGTGTGGAGGGCAGTATATGGGCCATTATACTGTGTGGAGGGCTGTATAGGGGCCATTATACTGTGTGGAGGGCTGTATAGAGGCCATTTTACTGTGTGGAGGACTGTACAGGGGCCATCATACGATGTAGAGGGCTGTATAGGGGCAATTATACTGTGTGGAGGGCAGAATATGGGCCATTATGCTGTGTGGAGGAATGTATAGGGGCCATTAAACGATGTGGAGTGCTGTATAGAGGCCATTATACTGTGTGGAGGGCTGTATAGGGGTCATTATACTGTGTGGAGGACTGTACAGGGGCCATTATACGATGTGGAGTGCTGTATAGGGGCCATTATACTGTGTGGAGGGCTGTATAGGGGTCATTATACTGTGTGGAGGACTGTACAGGGGCAATTATACTGTGTGGAGGGCAGAATATGGGCCATTATGCTGTGTGGAGGAATGTATAGGGGCCATTAAACGATGTGGAGTGCTGTATAGGGGACATTATACAGTGTGGAGGGCTGTATAGGGGCAATTATACTGTGTCGAGGGCAGAATAGGGGCCATTATGCTGTGTGGAGGAATGTATAGGGGCCATTAAACGATGTGGAGTGCTGTATAGGGGCCAATATACTGTGTGTGGGGCTTTCAGGGGCCATTAAGCTGTGTGGGGCTTTCAGGGGCAATTATGCTGAATGGAGGATTATGTGGGCCCATTAAACTGTATGGAAAACTATGAGGGGCCCATTATACTGTGTGGAGGGCAGAATAGGGGCCATTATACTGTGTGGAGGACTGTATAGGGGCCATTATACTGTGTGAAGGGCAGTATATGGGCCATTATACTGTGTGGAGGGCAGTATATGTGCCACTATACTGTGTGGAGGACTGTATAGGGGCCATTATACTGTGTGGAGGACTGTATAGGGGCCATTATGCTGCGTGGAGGGCGGTATAGGGGCCATTATACTGTGTGGAGGGCAGTATATGGGCCATTATACTGTGTGGAGGGCAGTATATGTGCCACTATACTGTGTGGAGGACTGTATAGGGGCCATTATACTGTGTGGAGGGCAGAATAGAGGCCATTATTCTGTATGGAGGACTGTATAGAGGCCATTATACTCTGTGGAGGGCTGTACATGGGCCATTATACGATGTGGAGGGCTGTATAGGGGCCATTATACTGTGTGGAGGGCAGAATAAGGGCCAATATACTGTGTGGAGGACTGTATAGGGGCCATTATACGATGTGGAGGGCTGTATAGGGGCCAATATACTGTGTGTGGAGCTTTCAGGGGCCATTATACTGTGCGGGCTTTCAGGGGCAATTATACTGTATGGAGGATTATGTGGGGCCATTATACTGTATGGAGGACTATGAGGGGCCCATTATACTGTGTGGAGGGCAGAATAAGGGCCATTATACTGTATGGAGGAATGTACAGGGGCAATTATACAGTGTGGAGGACTGTATATGGGCCATTATACTGTGTGGAGGGCTGTACAGGGGCAATTATACTGTGTGGAGGACTGTACAGGGGCCATTATATGGTGTGGAGGGCTGTATAGAGGCCAATATACTGTGTGAAGGACTGTAGAGGGGCCATTATACTGTGTGGAGGGCTGTATAGAGGCCATTATACGGTGTGGAGGGCTGTATAGGGCGCATTATACTGTGTGGAGGGTGGTATAGGTGCCATTATACTGTGTGGAGGACTGTATATGGGCCATTATACTGTGTGGAGGACTGTATAGGGGCCATTATACTGTGTGGAGGGCTGTATATGGGCCATTATACTGTTTGGAGGGCTGTATAGGGGGCATTATACTGTGTGGAGGGCGGTATAGGGGCCATTATACTGTGTGAAGGGCAGTATATGGGCCATTATACTGTGTGGAGGGCTGTATAGGGGCCATTATACTGTGTGTAAGGCTGTATAGGGGCCATAATACTGTGTGGAGGGCTGTATTGGGGTCATTATACTGTGTGGAGGGTGGTATAGAGGCCATTATACTGTGAGGAGGGCTGTATAGAGGCCATTATACTGTATGGAGGACTATGTGGGGCCCATTATACTGTGTGGAGGGCTGTATAGAGGCCATTATACTGTGTGGAGGATTGTATAGGGGCCATTATATTGTGTGGAAGGCTGTATGGGGGCCATTAAACTGTGTGGAGGACTATGTGTGGCCATTATATTGTATGGAGGACTATGTGGGGCCATTATATTGTGTGGAGGACTGTATAGGGGCCATTATACTTGTGGAGGGCTGTATAGGGGCCATTATACTGTGTGGAGGGCTGTATAGGGGTCATTATACTGTGTGTGGGGCTTTCAGGGGCCATTATACTGTGTGGGGCTTTCAGGGGCAATTATACTGTATGGAGGATTATGTGGGGCCATTATACTGTATGGAGGACTATGAGGGGCCCATTATACTGTGTAGAGGGCAGAATAGGGGCCATTATACTGTATGGAGGACTGTACAGAGGCCATTATACTGTGTGGAGGGCTGTATAGGGGCCATTATACGATGTGGAGGGCTGTATAGGGGCCATTATACTTTGCGGAGGATTGCATAGGGGCCATTATACTGTGTGGAGGGCTGTATAGGGGCCATTATACTTTGTGGAGGGCGGTATAGGGGCAATTATAAAGTGTAGAGGGCTGTATAGAGGCCAATATACTGTGTGGAGGATTATATAGGGGCCATTATACTGTGTGGAGGATTGTATAGGGGCCATTATACTGTGTGAAGGACTGTATAGGGGCCATTATACTGTGTGGAGGGCTGTATAGGGGCAATTATACTGTGTGGAGTGCTGGATAGGGGCCAATTATACCGTGTGGAGGGCTGTATAGGGGCCCTTATACTGTGTGGAGGGCTGCATAGGGGCCATTATACTGTGTGGAGGGCTGTATAGGGGCCATTATAGTGTGTGGAAGGCTGTGTAGGGGCCATTATACTGTGTGGAGGGCTGTATTGGGGCCCTTATACTGTGTGGAGGGCTGTATAGGGGTCATTATACTGTGTAGATGGCTGTATAGTGGTCATTATACTGTGTGGAGGGCTGTATAGGGGTTATTATACTGTGTGGAGGGCTGTATAGGGGTCATTATACTGCGTGGAGGGCTGTATAGGGGTCATTATACTGTGTGGAGGGCTGTATAGGGGTCATTATACTGTGTGGAGGTCCTTCAGCAGGGTTTCCAGCTTCTTCCAGCCAACGTGACCTGCTTGGTCGTGGTAGGCCTCTAACACCACCTGGATATCTGTCCTAGGTACAACAATCTGCCACACCATTTCATGGGTCTTGGGGTTGACATACATTCTGCACAGCTTCTCTCTGTAGATGAACAGCCTGCTTCTCTCATTCCACAGGTGTTTGGCTTGTGGGGGAGCATCCTTCTCCAGGTGAGAACCTTCTTGGGTTATCAGTCTTTTGATGAGGCTGACAACTGGGTCACTGTCCTGGGTCTCCTTCCAGCTGTGATGAGGTAGAGGGTTTGGGGTCCTACCATGACATCTTCTGGAGGCGTGCTGCTCGTGGATCATTCCATTTCTGTGGAAAGCAGGTAGTTCAGTTTCTTCGAGATCATCCACTTCATCCTTGGTGTCCGACTGGTGGGGCATTCTTGACAAGGCATCAGTAATGGTATTCTTGTGACCTGCCCGGTACTTGATTGTGAACTGATAATTTGACAGTCTGGCTACCCAACGCTGTTCCATGGCTCCCAACCTGACTGTCTCCAGGTGTGTCAAGGGATTATTGTTGGTAAAGGCTGTGAATTTAGTTGAGTCTAGGTAATGCTTGAATCTTTCAGTGATAGCCCAGACCAAGGCCAGGAACTACAGCTTGAAGGAATTGTAATTCTCCGGGTTCCTCTCAGTAGGGCGAAGCTTCTTACTGGCATAGGCAATTACCTTTTCTCTGCCGTTTTGCTTCTGGCGTCCCTCGTTGCTGGCGTCGGTATACAACAGGAAAGGCTGGCTGTAGTCAGGGTAAGCCAGGATTTCTTCACCAGTTAGGACTTCCTTCATTACTGCAAAGGATTCAGCCTGTTCCTTACCCCACTGGAATGGGGAAATTTTACCTCTCTTGGACTGTCCTACCAGGAGATCTTGTAAAGGTGCTGCCTTTTTGGTGTAATCCTTTATGAACCTCCTGTAGTACCCTACCAGTCCCAGGAACTGACGCACTTCCTTGATGTTTCTCGGTTCAGGCCACTTCTGGATGGCAGTGACCTTCTCCAGGTCTGGTGCTACTCCCTCTGAGCTGACGTGGTGTCCCAGGTACTGAACCTTCTGCTTGAGCAGGTGGCACTTACAAGGTTTTAGTTTCATCCCATACCGGGACAATGCCTCAAATACCTCCGCCAGGTGCTTTAGATGGTCTTCATACATCCTCGAGTACACGATAACGTCATCCAGGTATAGCAGCACTGTCTCGAAGTTCTGATGTCCCAAGCAACACTACATCAACCTCTGGAACGTTCCGGGTGCGTTGCAGAGTCCAAACGGCATGCTGTTGAATTCGCACAATCCCATCGGGGTGGTGAAGGCTGTCTTCTCCCAGTCTTCCTCAGCAACAGTGACTTGCCAGTACCCGCTAGTGAGATCCAATGTAGAGAAATAATTGGCAGATTTTAGTGCAGCCAGGGATTCCTCTATACGGGCAAAGGGTATGCATCTTTATGTGTTATTCGATTAATTTGTCTATAATCTACACACATCCTCATGCTACCGTCCTTCTTTCTGACCAGGACCAGGGGAGCTGCCCAGGGGCTACAGCTATCCCTTACTACCCTTGCCTTTTTCATGTCATGCAACATTTCTTTGGTTTTTTGGTAATGTGCTGGTGGTACGGGTCTGTAACGCTCTTTAATGGGTGGATGGTTACCGGTGGGTATGTGGTGTTGTACCCCTTTAACCCTTCCAAAATAAAGTGGGTGTTTACTAAACACATGTTCATATTCCTGAACCACTCTGTAAACACCGTGTTTCTGATGGACAGGAGTGGCGTCAGTCCCAACATGGAGCTGTTGACACCATTCCTCCAGCTGAGCTTCGGAGTCATTGTCCTCCACTGTATCCGGTGGGGTCAAGGACTCCACTGTGTGTATGGCATCATTATTTACAGTATACAGTCTGGCAACAGTGGCGTATCGTGGCAATTCAACTTCATCCTCCCCACAATTTAGGAGGCGTACGGGTACCCTTCCATTGCGTACATCAACTACCCCTCCAGCAGTTAGGAGTGTAGGTCTGTGTTCTGAGCTAGTGGGCTCCACTACCACCTGGTAGTTCTGTCCCTTGAGACCTATTGCTGCCCTACACCAAATCAGCATCTCACTCATTGGGTGATTCACAATGGGTATTGGGTCTGTCACCCGTACATTACCAATCTCACCACCTGTTAATTTTACCTGTTGCTGGTACAGGAGGGCTCGAATTTTCTTCTGGAGCACCTTCGTCTGCCCTGGTTTGGCAGTGTCAGCCATCTGTTGGAGTAAGAACAACACTTTTCCAAAACAGTTACCAACTACATTTGTACCAAGTATCATATACAAGTCTGTATCACCAGGGTTAGACTCCACTACAATCAGCCCTTGGTCCTTTAGTTCCTCTCTCCCCACCTTCACTGTCACGTCCTTAACCCCTACTAGGTTAAAAGGAAGGCCATTGGATGCATACACCGAGAGATTTGGGGCTGGCGGATGGAGTTCATCTAGGGACCAGTACCTTTTGTAGAGGATGTCAGGTATGATGGTTACCTGTGACCCGGTGTCCAGTAGTGCAGGTGTTGCTATCCCGTCCAGCACGATGGACAGGAAAGGCCTTCCTCCTACAAACCGGTGGTACCAGCTTGATGGGCCTGGTTGGTCTATTCCTGGGTGTCGGCCCTCGGCCCCAGGGTTTGCCCGTTTAAAGGACAGATCTGGGTGGTATGGCCTGCCTTGTGGCAACGGTAGCAGACGAATTCTCTTGGAGGGCGACGTTGGTCATTGGTCCTCCCACGGGGTGGCGTTGTCCTCCTTCTTCTCCTCATCCAGGGGACATTCTCAGGACTGTCGGCGACTAGGATCCTTCCCTCCGGCTCGGGCTCCGCCTGTAGCTGCAGGGCGCTCAGGACAGTGGTCAGGGTTTTACTTAGCTGACGTACTTCAGAGCGCAGGCTGTCCAGCTCGCTAGGGGGCACTGTTTGCATTTTTGTTTCAGCCGTTAATGAAGGAGCAGTGGGTGCTGCGGACACTGGGGTGGCCCCCACCCTGGTAACGCTGGATAGCAGTAGCGATGGTTCCAGGGGCTGCAGACCCTTAATAGCCATGTCCTTCAGGGTGTCAAAGGTGGCATTTGGATGATCTAAGGCCCACCACCGTACGGTTCTGCTCTCCTCCGGGGACCTCAACCCTGGATGAATTGTTCCGTCAGCATTTTATTCTCATCTTGTATGCTGGCTGGACTAACCTGTTTCAGGGCCCGCAGGGCCTCTTGTAAATGCCAGGCATAGTCCTGGATACTGTCCTCAGGTTTCTGGGTACAGTGGTAGAACCTCATCCGGAGATCTGTCTCAGTGTGGTTCTCAAAGACAGTTTGCAGTCTCTTAAATATGATAGATACTGATTCCAGGTTTCAATTTCCCGCTCGGCAGCACCAGTCAATTGTCCCAGCACAACAGCGGCTCTCTGTTTACCAGTCATTGAGTACATGTCCAATACACTGCATATCTTTCTCTTGAATCCAGACAGGGTGTCTGGTTTGCCATCATATTGGGGAAGCCATTTTGCTCCGGCGATGTACGGCAGGGCCATGGGCATGACTGGAATTGCAACCCCTACTGATGGGGCGGCTGCTCCGGCCTGAGCAGCACCGGGCGCGAGTTGAGCATCAGGAGCGTTAACCGGTGCTCCGGCGTTTTGCTGGTCGTTGGCCATGGTTGCGCCCCCCCTAGTGAACCGTAGCCTACCTCCTTTACTTTTGATCGGGTAGGCCGCAGCTCCGCAGGCGACGGTCTCTTTCCAGGACCTTGCGTTTCCCTCGCGGCTGACGTCAGAGCGTGCGCTTGATGACGGTCTCATTCCAGGACCTGACGCTTCTTGGTTCGGCGTCGAGGCGCGAGGCAGGGCTTGAGCTTCGCACGCTACCAACAGTCATGCCTCTCTGGTTCCCGCGGTCACGCCCCTCTTCTTCTCAAGCGGCGACGCGGTAATGGCGGCGATGTTCACCACAGTTAAAACACAGTTCAATACGGCACACAGTACCCGGTGGCAACGGGCACGAAATCCTGTTCGTGATTCCAGGAAGAGAGTGTCTCGCCCAGGGGGATATAGGGGATTCGGTACCCGGGCCTTTTACCTTGTTTAGGATGTCACGGCAGTCTGCTCCAGGGCCCATACTGTGGGGTCTCTCTTGAAAAGGGGTTTTAGTGTACAGTTTGTCTCGTGATGCCACCTGTGGTTTCTGGTAATAGTTACCGGCGCTGCTGCAGACCTCCGGGGGTGATGGGATGGCAGCTGGGATGTTTCTGCTCCCCACAGGCGGAGCGGGCCCCTGGGGCAGTGTAGGTGCTGATGAGGATGCTGGGCGCTGCAGTTCAGAAGAGATAGTGCAGCAGAGTAACTGACAGAGACAGGAGATTCACTTCAGTACCTTTACTGGTGCGGATGTCAGGTACGGTCCAGGGTACTCGGTAGGAAGGGTGCACTTCTGGACTCTCCCCAGTGAGCAGGTATAAGGCCTCCTGGTCCGTTTCTCCCTCTCTCTTTAAGCTCCTGGCCAGCCTGCAACTGGGCCTAGCTTCTGTGTTGTGTCATTCTGTCACCTGTCGCTTGGTAGTAGGACCTTTCTCTGGCAACCACTATCCCAGGACGCCGGGGCCTTCGTGGTTCCTAGTCCTGTAATAGGTTTAGCTTCAGGTCGACCAGGGATCTGTAATCTTCCTGGTATGCTGGTAGTCCCTACTGGGTATAGAGGACCCTGTAGGCGCGGACCCAGTGTTTGGTTTGTATTCTGGGGTGAGCCTGTGATGCTCCTCTGCCCCCTTAACTCCTTTCTCCTCTTTGCCTCTGGCCACACTTGGGGCCCTCAGAACACAGCAGCTCATGTGCTGCTTCTTCACTGGTCTAAGTGCCAGCACGCTCTCTGACTTTCTGACTGCCTAACTCCACCCTCCAGTATATATATATATCCCTAACAGGGCTCCCTCTGGTGGTATGAGGTGGAAAGGTGAAGGTGTTTGTAATGTAGTGAGGGCCTCTTGTGGAGAAGTCCGTCCATGCACTCTTTTGGGTCCTGTGGTACCTGTAGTAGCAGGGTGCCACACCGCTGTCAGAGATTTACAGTGGGATTTAACAGGTTAACAGCCAAGGACGGGGTTCCTCTCCATCCATGGCTGTTAAAGGCACATGATGGCTGATTAAATCAGCCATCATTTGCGGGGAAAGAAGCAGGATTGGTGATCGGGGTTAAGTACCGTGATAGACCATTATTTTTAATATTCACAGATTCCATAATAACAAGGTCTGTACCACAGGACAGGCTTATAGCAAGTGTGGCACCAATATTTAAAAAGGGGACAAAATCTGAACCTGGAAATTATAGGCCAATAAGATTAACCTCGGCTGTGGGTAAAATCCTTGAGGGTTTCCTAAGAGACGCTATCTGGAGTAACCTCATGACCCAACATCAACACGAGTTTATGAGGGATCGGTCCTGTAAGACTTATCTAATCAGCTTCTATGTGGAGGTAAGATCCAGACTGGACCAGGAAAATGCAGTGGATGCTGTATATATGGACTTTCAAAAACATTTGGTACGGTACCACATAAAAGGTTGGTACATAAAATGAGAAAAATGGGACTAGGGGAAAATATGTGCAACTAGGTTAACAACTGGCTCAGTGATATGAAACAAAGGGTGGTAATCAATGGAACACACTCTGATTGGGGTCACAGTTAACAGTGGGGTACCACAGGGGTCAGTATTGGGCCCTCTTTATTTTAACATATTAATTAATGACCTTGTAGAGGGCATACAGAGCACAATTTCAATATTGGCAAATGATACTAAACTCTGCAGGGTAATCAACACAAAGAAGGATAATTTAATATTACAGAGGGATTTATTTAAGCTGAAGGCTTGGGCTGAGAAATGGCAATTGAAGGTTAATGTAGATAAATGTAAGGTCATGCACTCGTGCAGAGGAAAAAAAGGTATAATTATGGACTAACTTTTAAAACACTGTGTAAAACTGTCACTGAAAATTACTTGGGCGTATAGGTGCATGTCAAACTAAACATTAGTGACCAGTGCCAGGCAGCTGCTGCCAAAGCAAATAAAGTAATGGGATGCATTAAAAGAGTCATAGATGCTCATGACAAGAATATAGTTTTGCCTCTATACAAGTCACCAGTGCAGCCACGCTTACAATGCTGTATACAATTGTAGGCCCCAGTGTATAAGAAGGACATAGCTGAACTTGAGCTGGTGTAGAGAAGAGCGACCTAGGTTATTAAAGGAATGGGTGAACCGGGCCATAATATTTTCTGGAGGGCTGTAGGTGCCTCATACTGTGTGGGGAAACTGTGGGTGAATCATACTGTGTGGGGGGCGCTATGGGGCATCATACTATGTTGGAGGTACTATGGGGGATATTATATTTTGCGGAGTGGGTACTGTAGAATTATCATATTGTGTGTGTGAATGGTACTGTGAAGAAATTCAATGTGGTGCTATCATACTGTGTTTGAGGGGCCCGTGAGTTGGCATTATACTTTATGGGGGCCATGAAAGGGGCATTATGGTGGGCTTCAATAGGAGCAATATCACTTTGTAAGTACCACCCACAAGGAGAAACGTTACCCCTTGGATCCCGGTCAAACGCCTCTCACCCAGCTAAACCAGATTTCACACTTTGCACTGACGAGGGGTACTGACCCGAAACACAGTGTCTGTAAATTGAGATTCAGGTTCTGGCTTTTATTCTAAGCCGTGTGACAAGGCTCGTTACAGAGTCGATATTTACTTTTAGGATTGCTACTTTCTATAGGTGGCATTAGAGTTCTAGTCCTCTTCCTCTCTGAAGAGACAATTTGCATATTTCCCAGAGGAGCATTGTGGCTTAAAAGTCTCCTCACCTTGGCATGATAGGCTTGGCATGTTACTGTCCTCAAGGAGAAACGTTACCCCTTGGATCCCGGTCAAATGCCTCTCACCCAACTACTGTAAACCAGATCTCAAACTTTGCACAGACGAGGGGCAGTGCCCCGAAACACAGTGTCTGCAAATTGATATACTGACTCTGGCTTTTATTCTAAGTCATGTGACAAGGCTCGCTAGAGAGTCAATATTTACTTTTAGGATTTCTACTTCCTATAGGTGGCATTAGAGTTCTAGTCCTCTTCCTCTCTCTGAAAAGACAATTTGCAAATTTCCCAGAGGAACATTGCGGCTTAAAAGTCTTCTCACCTTGGCAGGCTTGACATGTCACTCTCCGCAAGGAGAAACGTTACCCCTTGGATCCCGATGTAAGGACGAGAAAATTGGGAGACAAGCCTTTCTGTGACTACGCCTATGCGCTGTGACCCCTTCGTATATATATATTTTTTTATGAGAGGTGGAGAGCAAGTAGGACATATGTTATGGGCCGCAATGACTTCTATGTACATCCCTGACAATAAATAAGAACTTTGTGAAAAATAATGCGATTCTTGGAATTACCCTTTAAGCTCTGGTTTTATTGGCTGCACTTCCAACAATCAAAAAAAATATTTCCTTTGAAATTCGAAATTAAATTCCGCACTACCTCTTTTTTTTACCTTTGTCATATTATTTTCCTCTAGAAATGAAGGTTAGCGTTCACACAAGGGTCACTGGAGAAATCATTTATAAAAAGCGTTAATCATGAGATTTCACTTGGAATAAGAAAAAAAGCGGACCCAAGGCGGAATTCTCGAGAACCCCCAGGATTTCTGCTCATTTTCCAGTTCATTTCATAGTGTGACTATAAATCATCCGAGCAGAAGCCAAACAAAGTCACTGCAGAAACCATGCAGATATAAAACAGAGGCTGAGGCTCCTTCACTAACAAGACCGGAGTTCCTTACCCTGACCAAGTTCAGGTAACCTTTTTTAATGTGAGTATTAACCAATGATTGACACAAAGTCCAGAGAAGTAAAACAATTTAAAAATTGTGCAGAGATTTTTTTTGCATTTTTATTTTAGAGAGAATTGCATTTTATCATACCTTGTCCAGTGGTGGTCAGTACCTGGGACATCAGAAATCAGGGGTTCCCAGCAGAATACAGACTGTAAGGCAGAGTAGTTTTCCATCTCCAGAGTCAATGGGCAAATATCTCCTGTAGTCTGTAAGCTCTTATGGCTAGTGCGGTCATCTCTTATTCCTGTAGAGTCTACACTCTTATGGTCAGCGAGGTCCTCTCTCTCTCTCTCCTGTATAGTGTAAGCTCTTATGATCAGTGGGGTTTTCTCACTGTCTTATGCATAGTGTAAGCTCTTATGGTCAGCGGTTTCCTCTCTCTCCTGTAGAGTGTAAGCTCTTATGGTCAGCAAGGTCCTCTATCTCCTGTACTGTGTAAGCTCTTATGGTCAGCGGTTCCCTCTCACTCTCCTGTAGAGTGTAAGCTCTTATGGTCAGTGTGAAGAACCGCACCTCGCTGCCCCGCCTGATGTCACTAATGCATCAGGGGTCACACGATACGGTCTCCCCACTTTCTGCACCCCCTGGGGATACGTAATGTCAGCCTGGCACAGTTTTACACAGACACCCCCTTTTCACACGGGCACAAAGAGTCAAGGGGAGTGAGAGAGAGTGGCCAACGCAATCTCCGGCATGGCACACCACTCGCTCGCAACCCTGGCAGGCTGAGAAGCCCCTTTCACTAGCACCAGTGAAACAGAGCCTTGCCAGCCCGGTAGGACTGCCAATAGTTCTTTGTTAGATATAAGCCCAGTCCGCTATTGGGATTATATCAGGCTAGAAACCAGCCCCGATAGCATGTGATATTAAATCAAGAACATGGACGCGTAGATTCATGGATCGAGATAAAACAGCAGCCCAAGGTTAAATTGGATATTTAATCGCCTTAAGGGCACACTAGACAAAACACTATATACACAATGGATATACACATACAATGGTCAAATATGCCAATACAGGTGGTAGTACAATAAGTATAAGCAGATGATACAAAAGTCCGTTGCCAGTTGGATGTTAGACATTGCTGCTGCACAGCTGCATGGGGGGTTTGGGAAGCCAGTGGTTACTGGTTTCCTTAAACACGATACAACAACGTGACCTCCCTTAGAAGAGAACACTGGGCCAAAGCCTCACACGAGCAATTAACCCCCTGGTTGGTCACTCCCTTTCCCACCCCCTGGATGGTCCTAGTTTCCCTCCCCTTGGGTCTGGTAGCTGAAACTCCAAAACCTCTGATGGATCATTACTTCTCAATGGAAGGTCATAGAGAGGCGGTTTTGGTGCCATCAGATCCAGTCAGGGTCCATTACGCTTAGAGACCAAACACGACTTCACTACCTGGCTTCTACTAGCCATTTTACGTATCTCTCCACCCCGGGGTGCTAGAATGGGTCTAGACCCCGGCGGGTGTTCGTCCCGTTCCCGAGATCTCAAAAATGTAACCGGTGAAAGGTTAGTACATATGATAATTCCATAACTCCTTAGGAAATAATGGCTCACGTCCATCTTGGGGGGGTTTATTTGAAGCAGTTAAGCAGCTTGGGCTGCCAGCAGGGGTTCGTTCTGCTAGAACCGATCATGACCAGCACCATGACGTCAGCTGCTAGCATCTGATTAGAAGGAGGCATATATTGCAGTGCAGGGAACCGGCAGGTGTCTGTGCCGCCAAACATTTCAGCTACAATAGGCGTTGGCATTGGCTGGCCCCCCTCCCGAAATACCTCTGCTATGGGCACTTCTTGAATAATCTGTTATTGAGCCTCTCCATGTATGCACTGTCAAACAACACACTTCCACATTCTTGATGGTTCTCATGGTCACAAGTCTCTGTTAGAAGTAGTGGACCAGTCTACTGGTGGCATTATATTTTTTTATTTACTTCCCTTGCTTTTGGATGTCCTATAGTCTTTTATATAATTTCTATACCTCAATGACAAAAATGATACATTTATTTCTCATATGTTAATTTTTCTCCATGCTGAATTCTTTGGAGAACACAACTCCCACCCAATTATTTTTTTATGCGTTTTGGGCATCAGCTTTCCTAGATAGGCTTTACATGTCCTCAATCCCCAGCCTTCTACTATTTAGAGGTTTTCTTGTGTAGCTTTTGTTGGCTTCTTTCCGTAACTTCTACTGCTTGTGTATCATCGGTTATATCACTGTCAGCAGGAGGTGTATAGCCTGCATAGCAAGTGCTAACAATTTTGGCTTTAGCCTATACTACTTTCTTGTGTGTTCTGCTTCAAATGAGTAACAAAAGATATATTTTCTCTTTCTTTCTCCACGAACATGACATTCCCAAAAGACGAGGGAATAGCACCTCCAGTATGGGGAATTCATCCATGTTCCAAAACAACACAACCATTACATTGACCATCAGCAGCAAAATTGTGCAGTTTATACAATGGACCTTAATTCCCTCAATCACCGGCTTCATTTTTTTCCTTTGCTTTATTACGATAATTTTTAGCGTCTTCTTCAAGACTCCAGCTCTATGGGAGAACGCTCGATATGTCCTCTTTGTTTTCTTGCTCATCAATGACACATTATATGTTTTTCTAGGATTCTATTTCATGCTGGCATCTATGTATTTATTACACATCCCTGTGCCACTTTGTTACATATTATACACCTTATCTGGAGGATCATTCAAAGTCACCCCGTGTAACCTGGCGGCCATGGCGGTGGAACAGTATATCGCTATTTGTCATCCACTGCGACACGCGGAGCTCTGCACACCCCAAAGAGCTAATGCCGTGTTCACCATGATATGTTCCCTTGTGATGATCCAATATGTGGCTGAATTCTGTGTCATGGCCTCATCGATGACAAATATATTTAATCTTTACATTGTATGCCAGAAAGAAGGCTTGGTGGTCAACACAATTCAGAATATCATAAGGGCCGTTAGCCTCATTCTGTGCTTCATGGCAATTGGAGTAATCATCATATTCACATATGTCAAGGTCATGCAGGTGGCCAACAAAGTGTGTCCTCAGTCTTCTTCTGCCTCTAAAGCCGGGAGGACGGTTATCATCCATGCCTTTCAGATACTATTGTGCACCAGTCCCCTATTGGCCACATATACAAAAGACTATATTACCAAATGGCCAGAGTTCTTGCCAATAGTGTATTTCTTTGCATTCACATGTTTGCCCAGGTTCCTCAACCCTTTAGTCTATGGAATCCGAGATGAAACCTTGAGACAATACCTAAAGAAGTCTTTATCAAGATACTTTTGCTAGATTATGAAGAACACAAACATTTACACTCAAATCTCTTCTAGTAATTAAGTTTAAAAAAAGTTTTGACTTAAAAAGTATTTTGCATTTGGACTCCCATTGGCTTTAACTAAGCACTAATTAGACATCGGCTAAAAATAAAATAGCCATGCCACAACTGGCAACCCGTTTGTGTGATTGTTTAATACAGATGTGTCCTCCCTATATTTTTCGGAAATTTGGTTTAGGACTCCTATTTCTTACAAAGCAATTGCTTTATGATAAACACGCTAACAAAACATGTTTGCTGAAACTTACATCACAACCACTAGATAGAAACAGAAAGACACACGTAGACACATCTCCAAATAAGTGGTTCAAGGGTTCAAGATGACCACTCTTGAAAAAAATAAAATAAAATATGTGAATTTGTGATACTCTATCAGGAGATAGAGTATCATAAAATAGGGTAGCTCAATGGCTCAAGAGTTAGCACTTGCAGCGCCAGGGCCCTAGGTTCAACATCTGCAAGGACTTTGTATGTTCTCCTCATGTTTGCCTGAGCTTCATTTCACACCCCAAAGACATACTGATAGGAAATCTAGATTGGTAACCCCAACAGGGAACAGCAGTGCTGATGTCTGTGGAATTAATGATGCTATATAAGCAAGTAAAATAAGATCATGTTCATTTTTTTTTACTTGATTTTTTTTTTCAAGTCTGGTTATCCTGAGTCACTCATTTCGGGATATTTTTAGCAAAGAGAAAATGCAAGGAAAGACACATCTAGATAACAAATTATGTCAGCTTCACATTCCCTGAAGTAGGGGTGGGGAATCTCCGGCCTGTTGGTAGATTGCCGGGGACCGCAGTGCTCAGGCCGGGAATTGCAGTGCTCGGGACAATGGCCGGAAAAACGTTGGCCATCGGCATGTGCATGCAGCTTTCAATACTGAACAATGAGCACGTGGAATGAAGGATTACATTCTGTCGCTTGCACACATCAGAACGTACTTTATGGGCAGTATTGCAGTATATAGAACAATTGACTGTCTCCTATGGAGGAATTCAGCACAAGAACCACCATCAATACAGAAATAAAGCACCATAACCATCATCAGTACAGTAAGCAGCACCAGAATCACCATCAATGCAGGAATACAGTACCAGAACCATCAACAGAACAGGAAAATACCACCAGAACCACCAACAGTAAAGGAAAACAGCACCAGAACCACCAAACGTACATGAACACATCACCAGCACCAAAATCAGTACATGAATACATCACCAAAACCAACATCAGTACAGGAATACGGCACCAGAACCACCATCAGTATAGGATTACCACACCAGAACCACCATCAGAACAGGAAAACAGCACCAGAACCACCAACAGAACAGGAAAACAGCACCAGAACCACCAAAATGTATAACCATAACCATCATCAGTACATGAATACATCACAAAAACCAGCCCTTTAGTTGCTCCTCCACATGCATGCAGCTTTCAATACTGAATGATGGCCATCAGAGATGGTTTATAAGGATAAGCTTGGTGATGAGGTTCGGGTGGAGGTGGAGTGGGGTTTAAGTGAATGGGTTTTAGGTTACAGAGGTTTTGGGTTGAGTGATAGGAAGGAGAAATAATAGAGGGTATTAGCTGCGTAGGACCAGGATTACGAGAAATGCCAATAACAGTGAGGAGAAGCAGAAACAGATGGCACACAGGTGGGAGAAGGAAAGAGAGAGATGGAACACAGGTGGGAGAAGGAAAGAGAGAGATGGAGCACAAGTGGGAGAAGGAAAAAGAGAGATGGAGCACAGGTGGGAGAAGGAAAGAGAGATGGAGCACAGGTGCGAGAAGGAAAGAGAGATGGAGCACAGGTGGGAGAAGGAAAGAGAGAGATGGAGCGCAGGTGGGAGAAGGAAAGGTAGAGATGGAGGGCAGGTGAGAGAAGGAAAGAGAGAGATGAAGGGCAAGTGGGAGAAGGAAAGAGAGAGATGGAGCGCAGGTGGGAGAAGGAAAGAGAGATGGAGCACAGGTGGGAGAAGGAAAAAGAGAGATGGAGCACAGGTGGGAGAAGGAAAGAGAGAGATGGAGCGCAGGTGGGAGAAGGAAAGAGAGATGGAGCACAGGTGAGAGAAGGAAAGAGAGAGATGGAGCATAGGTGGGAGAAGGAAAGAAAGAGATGGAGCGCAGGTGGGAGAAGGAAAGAGAGAGATGAAGGGCAGGTAGGAGAAGGAAAGAGAGATGGAGCGCAGGTGGGGGAAGGAAAGAGAGAGATGGAGCGCAGGTGGGAGAAGGAAAGAGAGATGGAGCACAGGTGGGAGAAGGAAAAAGAGAGATGGAGCACAGGTGGGAGAAGGAAAGAGAGAGATGGAGCGCAGGTGGGAGAAGGAAAAAGAGATTGAGCACAGATGAGAGATGGAAAGAGAGAGATGGAGCACAGGTGGGATAAGGAAAGAAAGAGATGGAGCGCAGGTGGGAGAAGGAAAGAGAGAGATGAAGGGCAGGTAGGAGAAGGAAAGAGAGAGATGGAGCGCAGGTGGGAGAAGGAAAGATAGAGGTGGAGTGCAGGTGGGAGAAGGAAAGAGAGAGATGGAGCACAGGTGGGAGAAGGAAAGAGAGATGGAGCACAGGTGGGAGAAGGAAAGAGAGAGATGGAGCGCAGGTGGGAGAAGGAAAAAGAGATGGAGCACAGGTGGGAAAAGGAAAGAGAGAGATGGAGCACAGGTGGGAGAAGGGAAGAGAGAGATGAAGCGCAGGTGGGAGAAGGAAAGAGAGAGATGGAGGGCAGGTGGGAGAAGGAAAGAGAGAGATGGAGGGCAAGTGGGAGAAGGAAAGAGAGAGATGGAGCTCAGGTGGGAGAAGGAAAGAGAGATGGAGAGCAGGTGGGAAAAGGAAAGAGAGAGATGGAGGGCAGGTGGGAGAAGGAAAGAGAGAGATGGAGGGCAGGTGGGAGAAGGAAAGAGAGATGGAGCTCAGGTGGGAGAAGGAAAGAGAGAGATGGAGCGCAGGTGGGAGAAGGAAAGAGAGAGATGGAGCACAGGTGGGAGAAGGAAAAAGGGAGATGGAGCACAGGAAGGAGAAGGAAAGAGAGAGATGGAGCACAGGTGGGAGAAGGAAAGAGAGAGATGGAGCGCAGGTGTGAGAAGGAAAGAGAGATGGAGCAAAGGTGGGAGAAGGAAAGAAAGAGATGGAGCGCAGGTCGGGGAAGGAAAGAGAGAAATGGAGTGTAGGTGGGGGAAGGAAAGAGAGAGATAAAGCATAGGTGGGAGAAGGAAAGAGAGATGGAGCACATGTGAGAGAAGGATAGCAAGTGAGAGGAAAAAATAGGGAGATGAGGTGGGAGAAAGAGAGAGGGAGAAGAAGTGAGATAAGAAGATGGAGAGGATGTGAGAGAAGGAGAGAGAGAGGGAAAGGATGAGGGAGTAGGATAGAAAGAGAGAGGGAGAAGTAGGGTAAAGAGAGCGAGAGAGGGAGACGTGAGAGAGAGAGAGAGGATGTGAGAGAGGGAGAGGAGATGGGAGAATGTTAAAGAGAGGGAGAGCAGGAGAGTGAGGTAGAAAGAGCATATGTTCCAAATTTTCAGCCCTTTCAAAGTAATTCTCCTATTGAAGCCCCTAGATTGCCCTTTCATTGCACCAATGAAGTATGATGACAACAAAAGTGTCCCACAAAAACAGTATGATACCTCCAGAGTGAATTCCTCCACAGTACCCTCCACACACAATATGATGAACCCACTGTCCTCCCCCCTTGACTACCCCAGCAAAGCATGACCCCAACACAGTATAATCCCCAACTGTGGCCCCCACACAGTCCTTCATGCAGTATAACGGGCCTACATACAGTATAATGGCCCCAAACCTCACAACACTGAATAATTGCCCCCACACAGCCCTCCGCATAGTATGATGGACCCCACACAATCCTTCACAGTGTATAATTGCTTGCATACAGTATAATGGCCATCAAATAACCATCCATAAAATATAAAGGTTCCCTCATAGCCCACCAAATATTATAATGGTCCCCACATATAGCATACTGCACAACTTATAGTCCTCCATATAGTATAATCCACCCCCATAGTCCTCCATATGGTATAATGCACCCCCATAGTCCTCCATATGGTATAATCCACCCCATAGTCCTCCATATGCTATAATGCACCCCCATGGTCTGCCATATAGTATAATGCACCCCCATAGTTCTTCATATAGTATAATGCACCCCATAGTCCTCCGTATAGTATAATGCACTCCCCGTAGTCTTCCATATAGCATCATGCACCCCCATAGTCCTCCATATAGTATAATACACTCCCCATAATCCTCCATATAGTATAATGCACTCCCCATATTCCTCCATATAATACAATGCACCCCATAGTCCTCCATGTAGTATAATGCACCCCATAGTCCTCCAAATAGTATAATGCACCCCCATGGTCCTCCATATAGTATAATGTACCCCTTAGTCCTCCATATAGTATAATGCACTCCCCATAGTCCTCCATACAGTATAATGCGCTCCTCATAGCCCTCCATATAATATAATGCACTCCGCATAGTCCTCCATATGGTATAATGCACCCCCATAGTCATCCATATAGTATAATGTACCCCCATAGTCCTCCATATAGTATATTGCACCTCCATAGTCCTCCATATAGTATAATTCACCCCCCATAGTCCTCCATATAGTATACGGCACTCCCCATAGTCATCCATATAGTATAATGCGTCCTCACAGTCCTCCATATAGTATAATGCATCCCATAGTTCTCCATATAGTATGATGCACCCCATAGTCCTCCATATAATGTAAAGCACAGCCCATGCATGTCCATATATAATGCATAGTCCATAGTCCTACATATAGTATAATGCACAGCCCAAAGTCCTCCATATAGCATAATGTATTCCATAGTCCTTCATCTAATATAATGCTCCCCCCATAGTCCTCCATATAGTATAATGCACTTCCATATTAGTATCAGCACATATCCTTCATATAATATAATGCACAGCCCATAGTCCTTCATATAGTATAATGAACAGCCCATAGTCCTCCATGTAGTAGTATGGCCACCGTGTATTTAAAAAAAATAAATAAATACTCACCTCCCATCTGCTCCCCCGCCATGCGGTGTCCTCTTCTGAAGCTGGCAGCTGACTTCAGCGTGCAAGCGACGGAAGCGTATGACATCACTGCCATGCCCACCCAGTCACGTGCATGCCAACGTCAGCTGCTGGCCTCTGATTGGCCGGCAGCGTGTATTGTAGGGCACGGACCCGACGGTTCTCTATGCCACAATACACTTCAGCTGAATGTGCGTCCAAGGCCGCACATCCAGCTGAAGTATTTTGCTGGCATCGGGGGGCCCCTCACCTGCCAGTCCCGGTCGCGGTGGAGACCCGGCCATATTTGGTGTCATATTTGGCATTCTTGCTGCCCTGAGCACTGTAAGTGATCACGTCCAATACTGAGAAGTCAGACTAAGGATATGTGAACACAAGGTCTATTTCAGGCGGATCTGCTCTGTAACCTACTTGAAAAAAAGTTCTAAATAAATGCTAAAAAAGTTAACAATGTACATTCACACTGCGATGTAAAATAACTTGCTGTTCATATGTTCAGTCTTTAGAGCTTCTTTTAATCACATCGGGTTTCCAAAGACACAAATAGGTTAAAAGAAGTGACCTGACCTCTTTTCGGGTGGTTATTGCTTAGAAGCCGCTAACTAGTTTATGTATTATTATAATTTACAAAAAAAAACGGTGGCCCAATATGTCAGAAAAAGTTACTAAAAAAAAGTAAAAAGAGTTACTTCAGTACAAAAAGATGCTGGTGTGTCCTGAAGCATCTTATTCCTGAAATCTCATGGGGTTTGTAGACATGTAAAGTACATCATGTTCACATACCCTAAAAGTGTCCATTCCCTTTAGGTAGTAATTCATGACCCCATACACAATACACTGTGTACAGAATTATTTGGCAATTTGTAGCTTTGATGATTAATTTTATTTTTGCACATCTCCAGCGCTGTCGGTCAATCCAAACGGATAATTAACCTGAAACCTGAATATTTAAGAAAGTAGGAGAATATCTCTGCGTGCAGAATTATTGTGCAAGTAAATGACAAATGTAAATTTTTCATCTCAATTGTTTATTTCGGTTTAGTATCCCGTGGAGTTCTCTAGGCAGGGAGCTAGGGGGTAATTCCTTAACATGGCTTTCTCATTAGCTCATTACTGTGAACCTTCAGCAGGACTCACACTATATTATCCCTATCTTTTTGCTGCCAGTTGCCAGTTATAAGGTTTAACCTGAACCTGGTTCACTCCCTTACACTGCTCCTGCTTTACTAGTTTGATTCCTGTTTCTGACGTCAGCTCTTTTATACTCCCTTATGGTTTTGTACCTGTTCCTGACTTCTTGGTACAGACTCAACCTTTGGACCATCCTCTGCCAGCCCGCTCCACTGGCCAGCAGCTTTGTGAACTCAACCTAGGGGTGTAAGTCCAGATCCCTGTACCGGGGAATAATGGATGAAGTACCAGGGGATCTTGTTTAAAGCCTTCCCAGCAGAGTTGTTATAGCAGCAAAGCGGGAACCAACTACATACTAAAGATTAATTCACAAAAAGTAAGCAACTCCACCAATGGTGAGCCCCTGGAGATGCAGCGAAGAGGAAGGCACTCTCCTCCACATATTTTGCCCATGTAACAGACTATCTTAATTTTGGAGAGATGTTCAAAGAATAGTCTGTAAAACCACTAGCCTGATCCTTGATTATGGTCCAGCTCTTATCCTTTTCCTTCACTACTAGTTTCCTTTATTGGCCCATAAATGCTCAATTTTATGCTTTATGGTCATGATTGCAAGAGCATGCATACCTTTGTTATAGAAACAAGGTTAAAGAGAACCTGTCACTCATAATAGCCCTGTTATACTGAATAAATGGATACCTGTAGTGAAAAAATACGTAGCCTGGTTCTTATTTAATTCACCTTCGAAGTTTTGGTGCAATATCCTCTTCGTGCATCGGAGCGGGACTGTGGGAAGGATCTTCGGCTCTTCTGTGGCCCCTCCGCATTTCTCCACTTTTAAATTTCGCGCTAGCGCCCTCCTTGCCGCGGACAGCGCTTGCACACATTCACGTCCCGGCAAAATGGTGCCGGAGGTGGCGCATGCTTAGAATAGCCTTACAATCTCCAGCAAAATGGAGGCACATGCGCAGATCGAGATCTTGGCTCGTCAATGAGACGAGATCTCAATCTGCGCAAGCATAGCCATCGGCGCCATTTTGCTGGAGACCGCCAGAAGTTAATCTGAGCATGCACCGTCTCAGGCGCCATTTTGCTGGAGAATTCTGAGACATGAAATTTAAAAAAGGAGGCTCATACAAATGCGGAGCGGCCACAGCAAATCCGAAGATCCTACCCACAGTCCCGCTCTGATGCAAGAAGAGGCTACTGAACCAAAACTTCTAAGGTGAATTAAACAAGAACCAGGCTATGGATTTTTTTCACTACAGGTATCCATTAAATCAGTATAACAGGGTCATTATGGCCGTACCTTTACATTGACACATTAAATCGTGATGACAGGTTCTCTTTAACCTCCCACCTTTGTGCTTTGGTTCTCTAAAATTAATGATGTCCTTCTAATAAATGACCTATCATCTACAGTTCAAAACAACCATGACAGTTTTCCTAAAACCTGGTTATATTGGTTGGACTTACAACAATCAAAAAAAAATACTGTGACTTATTTTTTTCCTCTCTCTTTTTTTTTTCCTCTTTCTCAATTTTTTCTTCTCCTTTTCTTTTTATTTTCTCTTCTTCGGAATTTCAGAAAACGCTACAGAGATTCAGGAGTGGTGGTGAAGCGTCTGTGATCCTCGTTGACCGAGAAACCATTTATACAACGATAGGGTTTACACTTCTTGTCATTTCTGTATTTACTGATGTTTTTGTGAATTATCTACTTGTTTGTACTTTATACAGTTGTTTTTGTATGTATCATGATACCATGGGGCGCGTGGGTTGCTCCGGTTTGCTTTGTTTCCTCTGTGCTCCTCCATTTGTGAAATTAAATGATATTTGGCATTCCGACAAGGGTCATCGTAAAAATCATATCCAAGAATAGTTTTCCATAATAATCTATCTGGAAGTTATAATCAAAGCAAAATACAAGTGGGAACTTTCGAGAACCCTCAGGATTTCAGTTTCCAGTTCATTTCATAGTGACGCGCCCCTGGGCCTGTGCCGCGCTGCGTTGCGCACGCGGGAGCTTACCCGGAGCCGGATCTCTTGAGGGTTGTAGTCTCGTGGCGGTGATCCGGTCCGTGCCCAGGGAGTCAGACTAAGTGGCGCTGTATCAGCGGTAGATGATGGACGACTACGCCACCCGTTGAATGCAGCTATGGAGCTGCCGCTGCAGGGCAGACCGCTGAGGCCGGTGGAAGGATGGTGCAGCGTGGATGGTATAACCCCCAACGGGAGGGGTATGGCCTCAGGGCAGCCGACGTGGATGATGGGGGTAGCAGGAACCACTCAGAGATGATGCGGTGTAGTTCAGGGTCTTTACTGGTGACAAAGATAGACCCTCCCGGAGTACTGGCTAGCGGTTGGGGCCTGGTCAGTCCTTGAGCAGATGGGATCTCCCCTGGCCAGGCGGAGTTGTAGGCCTCCCAAACTAACGATACTCTTCTGGCTACCTTGCTAGAAGCTAGTATAAGTAGCCCACGTCCCTGAGTGTACCGTGTGGTGCTCACCCGTATGGCCGGTGACTCGGGGCCTTCTAGTAGCTTCCGCTCCACGACGGCGGTGCTGGTCCCATGCGTGTGACCGTGCCTTCGGGTTTCTTGGCCAGAGGACCTGAAATCCCCTGCCTGACGGATTCTGCTGCTGGGTAGGAGTTAGTCCCCACAGCCTCGGACTCCGGGTCCGGTAAGAAATCTTCTCAGTCAGGGCGAGCTCTGCAGCTGCCAGCCCCTGACTCTTTGTAACACTGCTCCCACAGAGCTCCTGTTGTTTCTTCCTATGCTGCTTCTCTTCTCTACTTCTGGCATGGCCCAGGAGCTGGGCCCAGCCGGAGCCACAGCTCCCTGTCAGCCCTCCTGGCTGAACTCTCCCTCTCAACTCTCTAACCCTGCCTCAGCCCCAGGTTTATACAGGGGAAGTTCTTCCCCTCCCAGGACTGGGCAGGAGGTGTGGCATGCATAGGATTCCTGACCAAGAGACCTCCCACCTGCTCTCAGACATAACATTACATTACTGTGGAAACCAGACCCCTGGGGTGCCACAATAGCGTGAGTAACCATCTGAGAAGAAGCCAAATAAAGTTACGGAAGCTCCTTACCCCGACCAGGTTCACGTAAACTATATTAATATGAGTATTAAGCAGTGAATAGCAGTAATCCCGGAGTAGAAACACAATTCAAAGAGTTTCTGTGCCGGGAAAAATATTGCTTCATTTGTACGTTGTGGAGAGCATGAGGCGTCCAGTTGGCTTATTGACAATGTTCTAGATATTTCAGTATGAGCTAAATTAGTGCCACCTTCCAAAAAAAACTTTAGAGACAGTCCACTAAAACTAATTAGTTAATAATCTTTTTACTCTGCTTTTTTGTCTAATTTGGTATGCACAAAAAGTACCATTCATTTGTGACATGTTCCAAATTTTTGACCTGTGACTTTTTAAGAAGTAAAATAAATTTTCGTTCAAGCCTGGGTGGCATAGATGACCATGCTAGAAAAGATTTCTAAACTTACATTTGCCTGATAAAAAAAAAATCACTCTTTGATACTATCATGAGGTTTGATATTAAACATATCTCATTATTTACACTGAGCTGCTTAAGGATATTTATATGGAGATTTTGTTCAATATTTTGAAAGGCATTTTGTTTTTTACGACCTAGGAAGCTTCATTTTATTTGCTGAAATATTCTAGTATAGCTTATATACAGTATTTAAGGCAATGTGACCTATAATAGCAATTCTCTTTTGTCTTTTGTTTTTTGTTTTTATACTTTATAATGTTCATCATTTGTTTTTGTTTTTTTTTGTTTCTGACTCGCCCAGGGGGATATGGGGGACTCGGTACCCGGGCCCTTACCTTCTTGGGAGGTCACGGCAGTCGGCTCCCGGGCCCGTACTCTGGGTCTCTCTTTAAAAAGGGGTTTTAGTGTACAGTTTGTCTCGTGACGCCATTTGTGGTTTCCGGTAATGGTTACCGGCGCTGCTGCAGACCTCCGGGGGTGATGGGATGGCAGCTGGGATGCTTCGGCTCCCCACAGGCGGAGCGGGTCCCCGGGGCAGGGTTGAGGGAAGGGATGCAGGTGAGAGGTGGCCCGGCCACGTCAGGGGGAATGATGGACACGCACAAAGGGGATTCGCTTCAGTACCTTTACTGGTGTAACGGCAGGTATGGTCCAGGGTACTCAGTAGGAAGGGTGCACTTCTGGACTCTCCCCAGGAAGCGGGTATAGGACCTCCTGATCCGTTTCTTCCTCTCTCTAAAGCTCCTGGCCAGCCTGAAACTAGGCCAAGCTTCTGTGTTGTTTCACTCTCTCACCTGTCGGCTTGGTAGTAGAACTTTTCTCTGGCAACCACTATCCCTGGACGCTGAGGCCTTCATGGTTCCTAGTTCAGTTAATGATTCTAGCTTCAGGTTGACCAGGGGTCTGTAATCCTCCTGGTATGCCGGTTATCCCTACTGGGTGTAGAGGACCCTGTAGGCGCAGACCCGGTGTCCGGCTTGTGTCCTGGGGTGAGCTTAAGGTGCTCCTGTGCCCCCTTAACTCCTCTCTCCTCTCCTTGCCTCCGGCCACACTCTAGGCCCTCAGGCTACAGCACGTGCTTTGGGCCCTGGCTTGTCCTCAGCACAGCAGCACAACAGGTGCTGCCTCTTCACTGATCTCTAGTGCCAGCACACTCCGCCTAGCTAACTCCACCCTCCAGTATATATATCCCTAACAGGCTCCCTCTGGTGGTATGACGTGGAAGGGTGGAGGTATCTGTTATGTAATGAGGGCCTCTTGTGGAGAAGTCCGTCCATGCACCCTTTTGGGTCCTGTGGTACCTGTGGTAGCAGGGTGCCACATTTCCACCAACAAAAGTCCCAGAAATACAAATTTTTTTTTTTACATCTCTATATTTTTATCCATAATAAATCTGTCTTTTTTTCTGTCTGAATAGCTGACCTTCGGAAGGCGATTGTTTCACTCCACTTACAAGTTCTTGTATTGTTTTAATTTTGCGACAAATTCAGCATACGCTGTGCAACATTTTTATAAATTTATTGTTTTAGAAAAAAATGAACGCTAGAAAAGTGACTTAAAATTACCATGATAATACATAACAATCTAAGTATTTTGTTTCTGGAGGTCATAGTGTTCTGTATTTGCACAAAAAAAAAAAGGTTGCATTGTACTTACGCCAATACTTGCCATGCACCATGATAATAAAGGGATCTCCAAATCTAAGGCATCATGAGAGGGACACAAAGAAGAGATTATTTGATTTCACAGTCCTCACTTTCTATGGTTAATTGTCTCCTTTTTAAAGGGATTGTCCACTTTTAGGAAAGTGGGCTATTTGTGCACTGAGCTCAGCAGCTGTGCCGAGTTTGATGGCTGATGGGGTTGGCAGCCCCTTTACTTCCATGTAATGGTGTGACGCTGAGTCACTTTTCACGGCCAGGCCGTGAGACGGGATAGTCAAGGAGTCCGAAGTCAAAGCCAGGAGGGTACGTCATAAACAGAACGAAGAGGCAAAGGCGTAGTCAGGGTAACATTCCGCAGATCAGAATACCAGGAGGAAAGCAGATCAGAGCAGAAGGGGTTAAACAGACGAATGGTCAGAACAAGGTCCAAGGTCAGGCAACAGAAGATCAATAAACAGAGCTCAAGGAACAGAGAACAAACCACACACTAGCTGAATGTACGTCTGGCAGAGATCTGGGGGAAACAGCTCAGTTAAGTAGCCTGGCAGTCACCTGGGATACTGAACACCTGAAGACAGTGCCTCCCAGTCTCAGATTGGACAGCCGAGCTGTCAATCACCACACTGAGCTATTGCACGCCCCTGTACCAGATTGCATGGTCGAGCTGTCAATCACAGTACTGACAGCTCCAGCACGCCCCTGTACAAGATTGGACGCCTGAGCTGTTAGTAACTGCATCCCAGACACAGTGAGGGGTGAAACCATGACAAATGGCACTTGCATTACTTCATGTTGAACTATGAAATTTGCCCGCATTGTCTCTGTGCTGTCTCTGCGCCGTTTGTGAACAGGAATGGCGTACTTTCCCTTTTTATAGCAGTGTGATCCTTCTCCTCCCCACTCTGTTGGCTTCGTCAGGTTCTGTAACTTCCTTTTGCTAGTCATCTTGTTTAATAGGGGCACAACTCAGCATTAGCTGCTGCAAGCACATAGGACACTGTCAGAGAGAGGGTATACTTTGCCAATATTTTTTACTACTTGTGATATGTCAGCTACGTACCAGCTCTATAAAATCATGTTTTGTCTCAGCTAAATGAAACCAAGGCTGAGCCTGCAGATATTGTTAGAATGTTCTGTAAGACATTGTACTACAGATTAGATGTTCTCACAGAAACAAGACAACTCCAAGTCTCCTGCGATAGAATTATCCTTGAGAACTAATAATAGTTTATGTTTTACTTGGATTGTTGAATTATTCAGTTTGGACGTGCGTAGAATCTCCATGGCTGTGAGACAGAATTTTGTTATAAATGCTGCACCCTTTAACAACACGTCAGATTCCTCTCCCATATTAATAAGGGTCCTGTATATTCCTTTTATATCTTATTTTTATCTATGACGTAATCTTAATAAACTTTATCTATCACTATAATTTTAACTTTTATTCCAAAAAAAATTTCATTTTTGTTCAAATCACCTCTGTAGATGGATGCTTTGCTTGGAATACAGATTTCCATATCAGTAAGACCTGTAGCCAATAAGATTTTCATCCAGGTTCGGCTAGCCTGGAGGGGTACCGGGGAAATCCCTGGTGGGCCCTTGATGAGCACAGGAAAGAGGGGAAAAATAGAATTATGTACATAGATTTTTGGCCTCATGCCCTTTAAAAATGCAGGGGCGCGCGCGACACGCAGGAGAGTAGCGGTCTGGGCCAGGGGAGCAGGGGTCATGTGCACGGCCATGGGCCCTTTTGAGGAGCATGGGCGTGCAGAGCAGCAGAAGAGCCTAGGCGCGCACAGGCCCCCCACAGCCGAGAAAGCGCGCACGGCGGCGGAAGAGCCTGGGCACGTACAGGCCCCAACAGCTGGGGAAGCGTATACGGTGGCGGGCCCTTTTGAAGAGCCTGGGCGCCTCCACAGCCAGGGGACCCGGGGTCGTGTGCACAGCCACTTCACAGCCCTGCACTGCTGCTTCACGCAAGCCAAGGTAGTGTATTAATACTAACATCCTTAATATTTGTCTATGTTTATGTAAATCTGTATGTGTTTGTGTATATGTTTGTGTGTGTCTGTGTGTGTGTGTATGTGTGTGTGTGTGTGTACGCATCTGCCTGGGTGAGCATGTTTGCATTTCTGTGTTTTTAGTGGGTGTGTGTGTGCATGTCTGCGTGTGTTTACATGTGCATTTCTATGTATGTATGTGCGTACCTGAGTGCATTTCTGTGTGCGTATTTGCATGTGTCTGTGCATGGCAGCATTTGCATTTCTGTGTGTATGTACACGTATGTGTGTGCGTGTCTGCACGTGTATGTGTGCATGTGTGTTTGCCTGCCCTGTGAGTGTGTGCCTGTCTGCATTTCTGTGTGTGTGCACACCGGCGCGTGCGTGTCTGTGTCTCTGTCTTTGTGCGTGTCTGTCTTTGCGGGTGTGTGTCTTTGTGCATGTGTGCCTGTTTGCTCTTCTGAAGATTTATTATAATTGGGGATAGATGGGGGAGACATTTTAGAAGACGGCATGGGGAGAATGTGTGTCGAAACAGGATAGTGAATGGGTGAGGGTACAGAATGGGGAGGAAGGATTTATGATGAGACAGCATGGAGAGTAGGGGGGTGTGAGGAGACTATTGAGGGAAATGATTGAGGGGACAGTATGGAGAGAGAAAAGTGTGAGGGGACACAGAACAGAGACTAGGTAGTGTGGGGGGGAGGTATAGTGAGGGGGGCAGTGTGGGGAAGACAGAGTAAGAGCGCAACAAGGAGGGAACAGTATGCTGAGGAGGGGTAGTGTGATGAAGGGGCACAGTATAGTGACTGAGCAGTATAGGGGGGACACAGTGTGAGAGGACAGTGTGAAGAGGAGACCCAGTATAGAAAAGAGAGGGCAGTGTGGAGGGCATGTACCATAAGAGGGGTAGAGTGTGGGGGTCATATTTTGTGCAGGGAATAAAGTGAGGGGCAATTATTTATTCAGGGGCTCAGCGTAGGGCAGATATTTTTCAGGAGCATTATAATGACACTGCTATCTTTCAGGGCATCGTGAGAGGATCTCCTGCAGAAGACCGGAGAAGTCTGCAGAGACGAGCTGTGGATGAGAAAAGCCATCATGGCGTCTGGACAAGATGAAGAAGAAAAGAAAGAGAACGACTCTAATCAGGGACAATGTCCTCTATCAGGTACCTGGTTGTAAATGTTTATTTGTGATACTGCCTGCGTCTCCTCAGTACTGTGGTTCCTGTATGGTCTGCAGTCTGATGATGACAGATAACAACAACTCCCAGTATCTGCATTTTTAAGGACATACTGGGAGCTGTAGGTTCATATTATACAAAAGTATATGGGGTTGACCTGAAATTACAATTGATGTACCATGTACTGATAGTGGTTTAGGTGATGTGTTTGTGCATGTCTGCGTGTTTGTGCACATATGTCTGTGAATCTGGAATGATATGTATTTTTATAAGATGCATGTATGTAACAGTGCATTGTGGTGTGTAATAACATTCATATGTTTGGGGCACATTTACTAAATCTATTAGGACTCACTCACAAGTGTTAGGGATTTCCATTTGTCTTTAAACATTTAGGAACAGACAAGTGAAATTTGCTAACCCTGACATAACTGTCACAAAAGGGATGTGCTGTTATGGAGCGGGTTCAGGAGCTGAGCCTTCTCCATACCGGGCAGATGTCGGCTGTGAAACACAGCCGGTGTCTGCCTGTAACAGCAGTGATCAGAGCTCGCTTTGATTGCTGCTGTTTTAAATTTTTAAATGCCCTTGTCAATCACTGACATCTGCATTATATAGCACAATGTCCGGTGCATGCAGTCACCTGCTCCCATCAGCAGTTGTGGGTTGCTGATGGGTTGCCATGTGTTCCTGCCATGTTAGTCGTTCAATGAAGCACAGCCGAAGGTTGGGCTCTATGGAAGACGTCACAATCAAGGTGCCGGGATGTTATTACAGCACGCTCAGTTTGTAGTGACTGTAATGTCTCCCTCCTTCCACCGGCCCTATGACAGGAAGCGAGTGGCTGCAGGGAGAATAAAAAGTAATTTTCTCCCTGTAGCCAACGCTTTTCCATTAAGCCGTCTAACCAGGCTTTACACACATTTTATCTGTAGATTACCCCTATATTTGCAGATAAATTGTGTTGATCAAGGTGACAATTTACCCTAAAAGGGACTCTTTCAGTACAGAATGACTGTTCAAACGAAGTCCCACCGCTCGGTGCGTCACGGCGCGGCCAATGATTTATATACCTTCCCACTTGCTTGTTTTCCCTCAATCTCCACCTCCCTCTAATTTGATTGACAGCTCTGGCTTCATAGAGCCAGAGAAGGATGGAGATAGATGAAAACCAGCAGGTGGGAAGGTGCATATAAATGATTGGCCGCCATGATCCACCGGGCGCCTGTATTTGGTTTGAACAATCATTCTGTGCTGACAGAATCCCTTTAAGGCTACAGCCCCACTATCAGTATTTGATCAGTATTTTTCCTCAGCAATTTGTAAGCCTCAACCAGAAGTGGGTCAAAAATGCAAAATTGGTGACTTGTTTCTATTATACATTTTCTCTGTTTGTTCCTCACCTGGTTTTGTCTCCCACTCCTGAGAAAAAATACTGACCGAATACTGACCAAATACTGATAGTGGGGCTGTGGCCTATAGAGAAGCCCAGTACACTTGAGTGATTTCACTCTGACTCATAACATTGTATATAATGCACCCGGCATTATACAGTGTGGAACATAAGTATTTGATCCACTGCCAATTTTACAAGTTTTCTCACCTACAAAGAATGGAGAGGTCTATAATTGTTATTGTAGATACACTTCACCTGTGAGAGACAGAATCTAAAGTTAAATCCAGAGAATCACATTGTATGATTTTTACATAATTAAATTGCATTTTATTGCATGAAACAAGTGTTTGATACAATAGAAAAACAGAACTTAATATTTGGTACAGAAACTTTGGTTTGCAATTACAGAGGTCAGACGTGGTGATGAGCGAGCACTAAATTGCTCGGGTGCTCAATGCTCGGGTCGAGCAAATTGGAATACTGGGGTCCTCGACCCGAGCAACGAGCCCAATGTAAGTCTATGGGAAATTCGAGCATTTTTCAGGCTTCTCCCCCCGGCGGTCTGCAGAGGGCCTAAAAGTTGCCCAAATCGATGGAAACAGTGCTCTAATGACATGGGAACAGCATGGGGAAGACCCCTGGAAGCATTTCTGACCCCCACGTCACTGCTGTCAACAACTTTGTCAGAGTATTACGCCACTTTTACAGACTCACAATAAAACATGCAAAAGCGAAACCAAAATGGATTTTCCTGGGAAATATATTAAGGAACATCTTTTCCAGGGTAATGACTTGTATATAAGGCAAAATAAATAACCAAAACCATAAATACTCCTCCATACCTTGGGCTATGTTAACACATAGCGTTTTTGATGCGTTTTTGCACTTTTGCATTGCTTTCAGCAAAGACAAATGCATTCACTGGGAAATGTCATTTTAACATTTTACAACCTTATCTGGCCATGTGGTGTGTAACACATTATCAGACACATGCATACAGTGCTGAAAAGACATGGTAACAGCATGGGGAAGACCTCTGGAAGCATCTCTGACACCCAGGTCACTGCCTAAAAGTGTACCCATCATAAGTGATCCTTGGCGCATGCGAAGATACCTCCCACCATGCACCTGTCGTTGCAGACTTGCAACAATCACCGTCCACGTCCTTGTCCCAGTCCAGCGTTCACTTGTCCCTACCCCATTCCTTGGAATGCAAGCGCAAGTATGCAGCCAGCCACCCACCCACCCACAGGCTGCAATACTATACTGCCAATTTTTTGACAGCTGCTTGCTCTTGAAATGTGGCCTTTTAGGCTCATGGAGGTGGAAGCTTTTCATAACCTCATGCCGGCGGTGGCAGGGTGTCCATACTCGGTCCCCAGCCGCCACTGTTTCTCCCGGTGTCGTCTCCGCCTTCCACAAGCACAGATCCCACAACATTACCAGTGCCCTCACCAGTGCAATTACTGGGAAGGACCGCCTAACCACAAACACGTGGACAGGTGAATGTGGCCAGGGACGGTACGGAGCCAGTCCACAGGTTTTTTTTGATGAGAGTTGTATTTAGCTCGGTGAAAGGACTGGCATAGAGGGAAACCATATCTACCCTGGGTGTCATTTCTCCCAGGAAGTCCTCTAATGCAGCTTGTTGCAGAAGCAATGACAGCCCGTCCAACATCAACTTGCACTTGTCGGTGGTGCTTTGACACTAGTGTTGAGCCACCCCCGTAGTGTTCGAGTTCGGTTCGGTTCGTCGAACACCCGTGTGTTCGCCGAACTGTTCGTCGAACTGTTCGTCGAACACCTTCGAACACCGTTAAAACCAATGGCAGGCAAACAAAAACACATAGAAACACATAGAAAACACCTTCAAAGGTGTCCAAAAGCTGACAAACTGCTCAGAAGACACAACTAACACATGGAAAAGTGACAAGTACATATAGTCATGCGAAAAGAAAAGAGGTGGAGGAGTAAAAGGAGGGGGAGACACAGATATAGGCATGTCATGCCCTTCTAAAATCCAAAAAGTGATAAGCCGACACGTTCAGTCCGCTCCTGCCCGTGCCACCTCCGTGTCGCCGGGTTTGTGCCAGAGCCGCGGTGAACCCTGACGGCCAGCCCCCCTCTCCCAATACTGGTGCCTGTCCGCTGGTGGGTCGAGCGAGCCCCCCTTTGGTGGAGGCAGCTCTAAGATTTTTAATTTAAATTGTTTCTCTAATTTGAATGAATACACTTTAAATCCATTTACAAGGATCTATTGGAGGGCAAGTCTCATGCCAGCAGCCGCGTAATTCCAGCTCCAGTAGCGTCCACTAAAGCTGCTGCAGTTAAAAAGCTTTTATAAGGATCGAGCTCGGCTGTCCACCGCAAGGCATCCTACTGCCAGTCCCAGCCCCTATGCCTTGGGGTGCCTCCTGATGCTCTTCACTGAGTATCCCGTGGTCCCGAAGCATTTCCTTTGAAAAAATTAAGTGTCCAAACTACAGGTGGTGTAGCTTGCTTAACAGCCGGGATAATCCGCTGACTAGCAGACACTGCTACTAGGCACAAAGTATTTCCTGGGCTAGATGCAGTTAAAAATTTGTAATTAGATACTCTCGTTGGATGCTGAGAAAGCATTCCATAGAGTCTCCTGGCACGCCATATATGATTCTCTTAAAAAGCTTGGGGTAGGGGTCTAGGGGACCCTTTTATAGCCAAAATCACGGCCCTGTATCACAATACGTCACCTAGGCTGAAGATAAATGGAACTGTAGCACCCTGAGGGCTCGGTTGCTACAGAGGTATTGCACCTCACCCAGAGGTGTGATATCTCACTCTCAGGTAAGGATGGAGTGTGGATCAGGACCCGACACCTGCATGCATTACACCACATTGCCGTGGGGCAGGGCGACCAATATGCCTCTGAGAAGGGCACGACAGTCCCTGTCCCTGGCTGGAGTGGGGGGAGGGAACACTGAGGAAGGGGAACCCTGTAGTGCAGGAGCAGGGAGGAAGCAGTTCCTGGGTGCATTGAGAAGGGAGTATAAAAGGTGGGCACCATCTTAGTTCAGTGCAGAGAAGTCTGAGCAGAAGTGGCAGGGAGCAGGGGCTCTGCATGAGCTCTGCTCCGGAGGCGGGCCTAGTAACAGAGGCCCAGGCCTGGAAGAGGGAGAAGGAAGGAAGAGGAGCGGAGAAGGCTCCAGGAACGAGGAATGAAGGGATCCCAGGGGTGCGGACGGGCGAGTCGCCACCGCACGCCCGAATCCACCTGTGTGGAGGGGTCAGGCCAAAGGGGGAGACCGGTCCCCGAAACTAGTGGAGGCAGGAAACGACCCTCAGCTAGAAACCGGAGGCTGTGACATTTTATGTGGCGCAGCCCCTCGCTACACCCGCTAGGAAGGCACCACATAGGGTCTGGGAAACTGGCGCCAAGTTTACCAAGAGGAGGCCCGAGGCAGCCGGACAGAAGGGTTGGTAAGAAAGGCCAGACAAAGGACACACAAAGGGGGTCCTGTGAAGCGCTCCAAAGTTATCTGGGAGTTGTCTGAGCTCCTCACCTGGTGAGCACAGTACGACGTGGGCAGCCGTTACCTGCAGACGTGGTCTGGATAATAAGAACTGTGAGTAAAGGCCCTGGACTGCATCACTGACTCCGTGTCGTTACTGCTGCTGCCCTGCACCATCACCCCCATCCTCCGCATACACTGCCCTGAGGCTATACTCCTCCCATGGGGAGTTATGCTACGCTCTGCTGCACCCACAACACCAGCCTCAGCGGTCTGCCCTGTAGCGGCGGTTCACTCTGACCGCAATCCACGGGTGGCGTAGTCGGACATTTAAACATCAAAACCACATAAATAGTTCCGCCACTGGTTTGACCACCATGAGCCACGGAACCGGGTCGCCGCCACGAAGACTACAGCCACCAGCATCCACCAAAAAGGGTCCGGCTCCGGGTGTCCCAAGGCCCAGGGGGTGCATCAGAACATTTTCATCACCTTTCACAATCACCAATGGGACAAGGCAGGGATGTCCTCTGTCCCCTCTCTTATACATCCTAGTGACGGAGCACCTGCTCTCATCAATTCGCCATAACCCCAATATTAGGTGGATTGAGGTGGGAGGCACCGAGTACAAGTGCTCTCTATTTGCTGATGATGTCCTAGTATATATCACTCAATCACATATATCCATCCCTGCTGTTATGGCTGAAATAGATCACTTTGTTACATGGTCAAATTTTAAAATCAATGCAGCGAAGTCTGAGGCCCTCGATGTCTCCCTCCCCAAATCCATATAGGATTCCATCCAGTCCAACTTTCCCTTTGCCTGGCCCTCACAGGGTATCAAATACTTAGGAATTCCTATTCATAGAGACCTCTCCCATCTATGTTATCTTAATTTTGGGCCCTTTATTGAACAACTCCATACAGACCACGGTTGGCAAGTTAGAACTGTAAGATTCACTATGTGAACCACTGGTGTTTTGTGGAAAAGCACATGTACACTGTGTTCCAAATTATTATGCAAAAAGTGTTTAGGAGTGATAAGGGAAGAATTTGTTTGTTTGTCAGTTAAACTCATTGATGGTGATGTGTGTCAGGGCTCTTTATATCACTGTAAGCAATTGCAGACACCTGTGCTAATTAGTTTGGCAGGTGTGTCCAATGAAAGGCAAGACTACTTAAGAAGGCTGTCTCACATTATTAAGCAGCCTACATTTTCTGCCAAAATGGGAAAGAAAAAGGATGTGTCGGCTGCTGAGAAGCAACAAATTGTGGAGTGTTTAGGTCAAGGCATGACTACAATCAACATTGTGCGATGATCAGGATAAACTGTCTTGCCAATCAAGAAGTATGTAGCTGATTCACAGTACACACGTGTGCGTGCTGATAAGGGCAAATTGAGGACTCTTTCCTACAGGCAATTACGTCAGGTTAAAAGAGCAGCGGCAAAAAAGCCTTGTCATAGCAGCAGACAAGTTTTTGAAGCTGCTGGTGCCTCCAACGTCCCCCGAACAACAAGATGCAGGGTCCTTCAGAGGTTTGCAGCTGTGCATATGCCATCCTGTCGACCTCCTCTATCCACTTCACACAAGCAGAAACGGCTCCAGTGGGCTAAACATTACATGAAGACTGATTTCAAAACTGTTTTGTTCACGGATGAGTGCCGTGCAGCGCTCGATGGTCCAGATGGATGGAGTGGAGGATGGCTGGTTGATGGACACCCCACGCAAACACGGCTACAGCGCCAACAAGGAGGAGGTGGAGTAATGTTTTGGGCTGGAATCATGGGGAGAGAGATTGTCGGCCCCTTTAGGATCCTTGAAGGCGCTAAAGATGAACTCCATAATGTATGTGGATTTTCTCAAACAGCACTTCCTACCATGGTTCAAGAAGAAGAACCGTGTATTTCACAGCAAGATCATTTTTTTGCATGATAATGCACCATCTCATGCTGCACATAAAACATCTGCATCTCTGGCTGATATGGGCATAAAAGGGGACAAACTTATGGTGTGACCCCCATGCTCCCCTGACCTCTACCCCATTCAGAACCTCTGGAGCATCATCAAAAGGAGTGTCTATGATGGCGGGAGGCAGTTCACATCTAAGCAACAGCTCTGGGAGGGTATTCTGTCCTCATGCAAAACAATTGAAGCAGAAACCATCCAAAACCTGACAAATTCAATGGACGAGAGAGTTCAGAAGCTCCTTTCGAACAAGGGGTCCTATGTGAAAATGTAACATCACCTAGAATAAAGTTTTGAGTTGAAAACTGTTTGATTTCAGTTTCTAATAACCTGCTAATGCTTATAATTTCAAAAATGACAATTTTTTTGGTCTTTATTAAAATGAAAAGGTTGATCGAAAAGTTTGGGGGATCTAAGAGTGTGGCAACCCAGTAGTCATGATTGCTTCGAATTCTGACAATATGAGGGTCATGTTGCAGGTAGTGCAGCAAGAAGGCACTTATGTGTCTTGCGCATCTCGGAGCCCCAAAATTATTTTCCAGGCTAGATGCAGCTAAAAATTATTATTAATTTTAAATCTGGTGGAGCTTAGTATAGATGGCCTAATAGGATCAGTGTTGCACACTGCTACAAAGCCCAAATTATTTTCCAGCCAAGATACAGATAAACATGATTAGTAATTTTAAATCTGGTGGAGCTTATTATAGATGGCCTAATAGAATCAGTGCTGCACACTGCTACAAAGCCCAAATTATTTTCCAGCCAAGATACAGATAAACATGATTAGTAATTTGAAAGCTTAAAACGGTTGGTAGGGTGATTTTAACCAATCATCAAGCTTTTACTCTCCCCAGGATGACACAGGGGTAGAAAAGTCATTTCCGATCCATGATTTGTTCATCTTTATGAACGTGAGTCTGTCTACATTATCAGTGGAGAGCCGCGTGCGCTTATCTGTCAGCACACCACCAGCAGCGCTGAACACACGTTCAGACAGAACGCTGGCTGCGGGGCATGACAAGATCTCCAAGGCGTAAGTGGCTAGCTCCGGCCATTTATCCAGATTGGAAGCCCAAAAAGAGCAAGGGTCCAGTGACACAGTCGTGGCTTCAATGTTTACCTGGAGATACTCCTGTACCATCGTCTCTAGGCATTGACTATGTGTCAGACTTCTTGTCTCCTGTGGCCTTGCAAAGGATGGGCTAAAAAAGTGGTGAAATGATTCCGCAAAATTGATGTTACCAGCAGATACTGTGGTTCTGTTACGGTTTGAGTGCTGAACACTTGACGGTCCCACGGTTGGCAAGTTGGAACTGTGAGATTCACTACGTGCACCACTGGTGTTTTGTGGAAAAGCACATGTAAGATTCTGCAACAGTCTCTGCTGATACTCCTGCATGCGTGCATCCCTTTCTATGGCAGGAATAATTTCTGCAAATTTACTTTTGTACCGGGGATCTAACAGTGTGGCAACCCAGTAGTCAGGATTATTTCTAATTCTCACAATTCGAGGGTTATGTTGCAGGTAGTGCAGCAAGAAGGCACTCATGTGTGTTGCGCATCCAGGAGCACCAAGTCCCTGTTGTGTTGGTGGCGAGGTAACAATCATGCTTCCTTCCTCTGTCCTCTCCCCCCAACCTCGCACAACAGAAATGTGATCAAGGTCTCCCTCATCTGATGAGTCTTCCATCAGTTCGTCCTCCACTTCTTCCTGGGTTCCTGCACCTTCCTCACTAGTTTGGCTGCTACCATGCGCCCTGGTAAAACCATCTCCCCCACCCTCACATGCCTGCCGCCTTGCTGCCGACCGTCTGGACCTTGCAGATGTTAGCCCTTCCGCATACAACTCCTCCTCCTCTACTTCCTCCACCTCCTCTTGTGCCACCACCTGACTCCGAATTCTGTTTAACATGTGCTCCAGCATGTAAATCACCGGAATAGTCATGCTGATAATGGCATCGTCAGCACTAAACATCTTCGTCGCCATTTCAAAACTGTGCAGAAGGGTGCATAGGTCCCTGATCTGAGACCACTCCTCCAGCGTGATTTGCCCCACCTCTGGATCTCGTTGGCCCAGGCTATACGTCAGAACGTATTGCACCAGGGCTTGTCGGTGCTGCCACAGTCGCTGCAACATGTGCAGAGTTGAATTCCACCGGGTAGGCACATCGCATTTTAGCCGGTGAAGTGGCAGGCCCAACGACTTCTGTAGAGATGTAAGTCGCTGAGCTGCGGGATGCGAACGGCGGAAGTGAGCACACAGCGACCGTGCCCTCTGCAGAAGGCCATCTAGTCTGGGATAGTGGGCTAAAAATTGCTGGACAACCAGGTTCAACACGTGAGCCATACAAGGCACGAGTGTGACATTGCCCCAGCGAAGGGCCGCACCCAGGTTTGCAGCATTGTCGCACACGGCCTTCCCTGGTTTCAGGTCCAGTGGAGACAACCATTCATGAAATTGGTTCTCCAGAGCTGACCACAACTCCTCAGCTGTGTGACTCACATTTCCCAGACATTTCAAAGTAAAAACCGCCTGATGACGTTGAGCCCTACTGCCAGCATAGTAAGGAGGTGTGCAGGATCCCTTCTGCGCAGATAGAAAGCTTGTGGCATGACCAGACAGGCTTTGGGTGCAGGTGGAAGACCGAGAGGAGGTTGAGGAGGCAGAAGCAGTGGAGGAACTTTGACATAAAGAGGATTGACGCACAACTCGTGGGGACGGCAAGACTTGGACAGCAGCCCCTTGTCCTGCTGTCACCATAGTTACCCAGTGCCCAGTCAGCGACATGTAACGCCCCTGTCCATGCCTACTCGTCCAAGTGTCTGTGGTGAAATGCACCCTGTCACACACAGAGTTTCTCAAAGAAGCGGTAATGTTGTGTGCGACATGCTGGTGGAGCGCAGGCACACCTTTCTTTGAGAAGTAGTGCCGACTGGGCATCTGGTATTGGGGCACTGCGACGGACATAATGTCTCGAAAATCCTCTGTGTCCACCAGGCGGAAAGGCAGCATTTCTGTAGCCAAGAGCTTGCAGATGGTGAAATTCAACCTCTTAGCTTTCTCATGGCTAGGAGGAAATGGTCTTTTACTTGTCCACATCTGAGGGACCGAGGCCTGGCTATTGTGCTTAGACGGGGTTGATAAGGGTGTCCCCGGCAAACTGCCGGTCTGTGAGGAAGATGCAGGCGGACATGTTAGGTTGCCTTGATCCAAAGGTGGTGCTATCGATGTCGGACAGCGCTCAACACCAGCTGGTGTTACCACCTCCAAAGAAAATGATGACCTGCCAATCACGCTGGCTGTTGCGGGTAAAGAGGTGGCAGGTCTGCGCCCCAAAACAGGTGTGACTGCTGTCCCCCCAGTCACAGAGGATGAAGAGGCCGCGGATGCACAAGATATGGCAGACGGTGGCTGGCCCGGCCGGCTAGACCGCATTGTAGCACACTGAGCTTCCCACTGCAACTTATGCTTCATGTCCATGTGCCAGTTCATGCATGAAGTACTCAAACTATGTATTTTTTGGCCTCTACTTAGCTTTTGCTGACAAATGTTACAGATAACACTAGTTGGGTCATCTTTATCGATCTGAAAAAATGTCCAGGCTATGCAAGGCTTAGCACCCATGCGACCTGAAGAGCCACCACGACTTGTGGTGAGAGGCAGAGTTGTGTTTGAGGATGCAGTTGTTGACGTGCTTCCAGTACTACGTCTCTGTCCAGGAAGGCGCAACCTGACCTCGTCGTCACTAGCATCTTCCTCCACCTCCTCTGCTGACCTCATCTCTTGGCTGACTGTGGGTTGACAGTAAGTGGGATCTCCAACCTCATCATCATCACCCTGTGCGTTATCACACCCGTCGTCCTCAGAGCCAACCTGTTCCTGCCCTGACAAAAAACTAAAGTTGTCGCTCCAATCAGGTATTTGAGTCTCATCATCGTCTTCCTCATTGTCTCCACCAACAGGAGTTACAGTTTGGGAATGAGGGTCTACATTATGGTCAGAACTTTCTGCGTCTGGTCCTGGATCCGACTCATAAAGATTCTGGGCATCAGTGCAGATCATTTCCTCGTCTGGATTCACAGAAGCGCTGGAGTCGACCTCTGATTCCCAGGCTATAGTATGAGTAAACAGCTCTGCAGACTCAACCATCTGTTCTACCTCATACTCAGACGGGCAGCTGGAGATTTGGGAGCTGTGAGGAAGCAAGTGCGATTGGGGTGACACCTTTGAGGACTGGAGTATTTGTGATGTTGAAGTTGATGTGGAGGAGAGCCCACTTAAAGGAGCACTTGATATCCGTTGAAGCACCTGCTGTTTTTGTGCCTCATCTGGAATTTGTAGCGATTGACGTGGCCGTAAGAAAGGGATCTTATCACATTGCCCGCTAAAAGAAGTAGACATTTTAGTTTGGCTGGAAGATGGTCTTTCTTCTGCAGATGTTACTGTTGCTTTAACACCTACCCCACGGACACAACCTTTTTTCCCCTTCCCAACACGCCTATTCCCCTTTCCACCAGCAGCAGGCCTTTTTCCACTCATTTTGGTGGTTAACTAATTCACAACTCTGGAGTTGTTTGCACAAAAAAACAATGGATGGGAACCGAGCAGAGCTGAGTGGCCAAACTGTGGTATTAGGCCAAAACTATTGGCTGGGTTACATGCAGAAAAAAATTATATTCGATTTGCAACCTGATGGAGGTCAGTATAGATGGACTAATAGAACAAGTCCCACACACAGCTAGAAGCCCAAATATTTTTTCAGAGGTAGATGCAGAAAAAAAATATATTCAGTTTGCAACCTGATGGAGGTCAGTATAGATGGACTAATAGAACAAGTCCCACACACTGCTAGAAGCCCAAATATTTTTTCAGAGCTAGATGCAGATAAAAATTATTTTTAATTTGCAACCTGATGGAGGTCAGTATAGATGGACTAATAGAGAAAGTCCCACACACTACTAGAAGGCCAAATATTTTTTCAGAGCTAGATGCAGATAAAAATTATTTTTAATTTGCAGCCTGATGGAGGTCAGTATAGATGGACTAATAGACAAAGTCCCACACACTACTAGAAGGCCAAATATTTTTTCAGAGCTAGATGCAGAAAAAAATTATATTCAGTTTGCAACCTGATGGAGGTCAGTATAGATGGACTAATAGAACAAGTCCCACACACAGCTAGAAGCCCAAATATTTTTTCAGAGGTAGATGCAGATAAAAATTATTTTTAATTTGCAACCTGATGGAGGTCAGTATAGATGGACTAATAGAGAAAGTCCCACACACTGCTAGAAGGCCAAATATTTTTTCAGAGCTAGATGCAGATAAAAATTATTTTTAATTTGCAACCTGATGGAGGTCAGTATAGATGGACTAATAGAGAAAGTCCCACACACTGCTAGAAGGCCAAATATTTTTTCAGAGCTAGATGCAGAAAAAAGTTATATTCAGTTTGCAACCTGATGGAGGTCTGTATAGATGGATTAATAGAACAAGTCCCACACACAGCTAGAAGCCCAATATTTTTTCAGAGGTAGATGCAGAAAAAAAATATATTCAGTTTGCAACCTGATGGAGGTCAGTATAGATGGACTAATAGAGAAAGTCCCACACACTGCTAGAAGGCCAAATATTTTTTCAGAGCTAGATGCAGACAAAAAATTATTTTAAATTTGCAACCTGATGGAGGTCAGTATAGATGGACTAATAGAGAAAGTCCCACACACTGCTGGAAGGCCAAATATTTTTTCAGAGCTAGATGCAGATAAAAATTATTTTTAATTTGCAACCTGATGGAGGTCAGTATAGATGGACTAATAGAGAAAGTCCCACACACTGCTAGAAGGCCAAATATTTTTTCAGAGCTAGATGCAGACAAAAAATTATTTTTAATTTGCAACCTGATGGAGGTCAGTATAGATGGACTAATAGAGAAAGTCCCACACACTGCTAGAAGGCCAAATATTTTTTCAGAGCTAGATGCAGATAAAAATTATTTTTAATTTGCAACCTGATGGAGGTCAGTATAGATGGACTAATAGAGAAAGTCCCACACACTACTAGAAGGCCAAATATTTTTTCAGAGCTAGATGCAGAAAAAAATTATATTCAGTTTGCAACCTGATGGAGGTCAGTATAGATGGACTAATAGAACAAGTCCCACACACAGCTAGAAGCCCAAATATTTTTTCAGAGGTAGATGCAGATAAAAATTATTTTTAATTTGCAACCTGATGGAGGTCAGTATAGATGGACTAATAGAGAAAGTCCCACACACTGCTAGAAGGCCAAATATTTTTTCAGAGCTAGATGCAGATAAAAATTATTTTTAATTTGCAACCTGATGGAGGTCAGTATAGATGGACTAATAGAGAAAGTCCCACACACTGCTAGAAGGCCAAATATTTTTTCAGAGCTAGATCCAGAAAAAAATTATATTCAGTTTGCAACCTGATGGAGGTCTGTATAGATGGATTAATAGAACAAGTCCCACACACAGCTAGAAGCCCAATATTTTTTCAGAGGTAGATGCAGAAAAAAAATATATTCAGTTTGCAACCTGATGGAGGTCTGTATAGATGGATTAATAGAACAAGTCCCACACACAGCTAGAAGCCCAATATTTTTTCAGAGCTAGATGCAGAAAAAATATATATTCAGTTTGCAACCTGATGGAGGTCAGTATAGATGGACTAATAGAGAAAGTCCCACACACTGCTAGAAGGCCAAATATTTTTTCAGAGCTAGATGCAGATAAAAATTATTTTTAATTTGCAACCTGATGGAGGTCAGTATAGATGGACTAATAGAGAAAGTCCCACCCACTGCTAGAAGGCCAAATATTTTTTCAGAGCTAGATGCAGATAAAAATTATTTTTAATTTGTAACCTGATGGAGGTCAGTATAGATGGACTAATAGAGAAAGTCCCACACACTGCTAGAAGGCCAAATATTTTTTCAGAGCTAGATGCAGAAAAAAATTATATTCAGTTTGCAACCTGATGGAGGTCAGTATAGATGGACTAATAGAACAAGTCCCACACACAGCTAGAAGCCCAAATATTTTTTCAGAGGTAGATGCAGATAAAAATTATTTTTAATTTGCAACCTGATGGAGGTCAGTATAGATGGACTAATAGAAAAAGTCCCACACACTGCTAGAAGGCCAAATATTTTTTCAGAGCTAGATGCAGAAAAAAATTATATTCAGTTTGCAACCTGATGGAGGTCAGTATAGATGGACTAATAGAACAAGTCCCACACACTGCTAGAAGCCCAAATATTTTTTCAGAGCTAGATGCAGAAAAAAATTATATTCAATTTGCAACCTGATGGAGGTCAGTATAGATCAGAGGTCCCCAACCGCCGGTCCGCGGACCAGGACCGGGCCGTTGGGGTTTTTCAGCCGGTCCGCGGCACCGCCACAGACAATCACTAAACATTGACAGTGTGCTCTGGTCTGCGGTGGCTCAGAGCACACTGTGTGGGGTGGATGCTGCCCGCTGTTCTAGACTCCCGCAGGGTAGACCTGTAGAGGACCTGTGATGACATCAAGGTACATAACTGTGATGTCACCACAGGTCCTGAAGCAGGATGAAGCAGGGGCGGAACTACCGCCCGTGCAGCCGGTTCATTGAACGGGGGCCCCGAGGGAGAGGGGGCCCCTCCAGCCTCCAGCAGGGCTGCCATCAGGGCATGACTGCCCTGACTCCAGTATGGGGCCCGGCCGGTAGGAGCCCCCTCGGAGCCCCCCTCTTGTGCATCTCTCTCCTCATGGGGCCCCCGGCCCCATGCAAAGCGCCGGGTCCCGGATATCTCATAATTCCTCTGACTTCCGGTCATGTGACGGCGCCGTCACATGACCGGAAGGCAGGAGAACCTGGTGTCAGCGATTTGGACGAGCGCCAGGATTCTGCAGGGATCGCATGGGGGTAAGTATAACAAGTTTTATTTTTTTTTAAATACAATTAACTAGGAGTGGGGGGAATGGGAGATGCACATGGGGGGAGGGGAGAGATGAGAGATGCACATGGGGGAGGGGAGAGATGAGAGATCCACATGGGGGTGAGGGGAGAGATGAGAGATGCACATGGGGGGAGGGGAGAGATGAGAGATGCACATGGGGGGGAGAGGAGAGATGAGAGATGCACATGGGGGGGAGAGATGAGAGATGCACATGGGGGAGGGGAGAGATGAGAGATGTGACGCGCCCCTGGGCCTGTGTCGCGCTGCGTTGCGCACGCGGGAGCTTACCCGGAGCCGGATCTGTTGAGGGTTGTAGTCTCGTGGCGGTGATCCGGTCCGTGCCCAGGGAGTCAAACTAAGTGGCGCTGTAGTTAGCAGTAGATGTAGGACGACTACGCCACCCGTTGAATGCAGCTTTGGAGCCGCCGCTGCAGGGCAGACCGCTGAGGCCGGTGGTGAGATTGTGCAGCGTGGTGGTATAACCCCCAACGGGAGGGGTATGGCCTCAGGGCAGCCGACGTGGATGATGGGGGTAGCAGGAACCACTCGGAGACGGTACTGTGTAGTTCAGGGTCTTTACTGGTGACAAAGATAGACCCTCCCGGAGTACTGGCTAGCGATTGGGGCCTGGTCAGTCCTTGAGCAGATGGGATCTCCCCTGGCCAGGCGGAGTTGTAGGCCTCCCAAACTAACTGTACTCTTCTGGCTACCTTGCTAGAGGCGGGTATAAGTAGCCCACGTCCCTGAGTGTACCGTGTGGTGTTCACCCGTATGGCCGGTGACTCGGGGCCTTCGGGTTTCTGGGCCAGAGGACCTGCAATCTCCTGCCGGTCGGTTTCTGCTGCTGGATAGGAGTTAGTTCCCACAGCCTCGGACTCCGGGTCCGGTGATAACTTCTCAGTCAGGGCGAGCTCTGCAGCTGCCAGCCCCTGACTCCTTGTAACACTGCTCCCACAGAGCTCCTGATGTTCTGTTCCTATATTTGCTTCTTTTCTCTGTCTCTACTTCTTCTCTACTCACTAACCCTGCCTCAGCCCTAGGTTTATACAGGGGAAGTTCTTCCCCTCCCAGGACTGGGCAGGAGGTGTGGCATGCATAGGATCCCTGACCAAGAGACCTCCCACCTGCTCTCAGACGTAATATCTCTATCACTGTGGCAACCAGACCCCTGGGGTGTCACATTCCCCCCTAGTGAAATTTAGTACTCCGGGACTAAACATATTTTTTTTGGAAAAACATAACAAGGTATAACAATAACAATACAATAAGAAAACACATAAAGATGGTTACGGCGTGTCCGCAACCGGGTGCAGTTTTGAAGAAAAGCAAGGTGTCCATTTCACCAAAACAGGGAGACGTAACCAGGTAGGGGTCTGTCCTACCCCGAGTCCTTAACAGTCTTTAGTCCGTCCTGGGTTACGCTCCAACTATGTACAAAGGATTCCCGGTAAATCCACCAAGGACTCCTAAAAATAACTAGAAACACATAATTATTTACAAGTAACAGACAGGTGATCACAAATAAAACAATTTAAACACTTCAAATCCTCCAACGTGCGGGTAACTGGCCTCTAGTGGCCCTAGTGGACCTACGGAGCTGACTGTCTAGCCCTGAACTACAGGGTGTAGGAGCTGTCAAGGGTAAACTGGGCAGCTGTCTACCGGCTCTTTGGCTCACTAGGGGTACGGCAGGCTCACTATAAGCAGAGGGTTGATCCTCCTGTTCTGCTTGTGTGGAGTCTTCTGCCTCCTGGACCGGCTGCTCTTCCAGCTCTACCTGTCGCTCCGTAGGTGCTTGGGATGCTGGTTGGAGGAAGGTGAGTACGGGTACCACAACTGCGCCATTGACTTGAGTCCAAGACCGAGGGAAGTCTCCGAGCACAGTACTAACCATGTCTTCCCTTTCCTCTACGGGTCGAGGGTCTTCTTGTTCCTCTTCAGGGTTCCGTAGCTGTTCGGGACACTTCTTCAGGTGATCCCGGGATACAATGGTCGTGGTTTCCCCTCCGTCTTTACTGATGGTACAGACCTTTGGGTTGTCGTGGCTTGAGGGCAGTACGGTGTACGGGTCCTTCTCCTACTGGTCGTCCAACTTGTGGAGCCGTCTTTTTCTCTTCAAGACCTGCTCTCCGGGTACCAGGGGAACAGCGGGAGCATACTGGTTGTAAGTTTTCTCTTGTCTTTCCCTAGCCTGACAGAGACTTCGCTCCACGCTCTCCTGTACTCTCCGGTACTGCTGCTGCCTCTCTGTGTCCCAGTCTGCTTCTGGTGAAGTGTCCTCGGGTGTCAGGACTCCCATTTCCAGGTCAACAGGTAACTTACCAGGTCTCGCCCTCATTAGGTAAGCCGGGGTACAGTTGGTGGAACCTACCGGGATGTGGTTGTATAGGTCCACCAGATCGGGCAGCTTCTCAGGCCACAGACCGCGTTCTTCCAGGGGCAACGTTTTCAGAAGATCCATTACCACCTGGTTCATTTTCTCACAAAGTCCATTAGTTTGCGGATGATAGGGTGTCGTCCTTATCTTCCGGCAGCCATACAGAGTGCAGAATTCTTGGAAGACCTCCGCTTCAAAGGCAGGTCCCTGGTCTGTCAACACTTGGTCCGGGTACCCGTGTGGACGGCAGAAATGCTGCTGGAAGGCTCTAGCTGCTGTTCGAGCTGTTAAGTCCTTGACGGGGACGACAACCAAGAACCGGGAGTAGTGATCCACGATGGTTAGTGCGTAGACGTAGCCACTTCTGCTTGGGGTCAGTTTTACATGATCCAAGGCTACCAGTTCCAACGGCTGCCGGGTGACGATGGACTGCAGGGGAGTCTTCTGGCTGGCACGGTCCTTCCTTCTTAGGTTGCACGGGCCACAGTCTCTGCACCACCTCTCGATGGTTCCCCTCATGCCTACCCAGTGGAACCGCTCGCGCAGCAGGAACTCCAGCTTCTTCCATCCGAAGTGTTCAGCCCCGTCATGGTATGCCTCCATCACCATGGCTGCGTCTCTTCGTGGCACCACTACTTGCCAGATTAGTTCATGCGTCCGGGAGTTAACCATTCTGCGGCACAACTTCCCCTTGTAAAGGAACAGTCTACTCTTTTCTGCCCACAGTTGCTTGGCTTCCTCCGGAGCATCTGGGTCAAGGCGAGCCTCTGGCCGAGTCAGCATCTCCTTCACCAGCCGGACGGCAGGGTCACTGTCTTGCGTTTCCGCCCAGTTGTAGTGAGGTAAGGGGTTAAGCGTAGCGTCTTGCTTACTCCTTACCCGATGGGAATACTGGATAGTCCCATGACGGTGAAACGCGGGGAGTTCGACTTCGTCCAGTCCCTCTGGATCTTCTCCTACGTCCGGTAGGTTTGGCATCCTGGACAGGGCGTCCGCGTTGGTATTGGAGCGTCCTGCCCGGTATTTGATGGTGAACTCGTAGTTGGACAGGCGGGCCATCCATCTCTGCTCTAGGGCACCGAGTCTTGCCGTGTCCAGGTGTGTCAACGGGTTGTTATCCGTGTACACGACGAACCGGGAAGAAGCGAGGTAGTGCTTAAAGCGTTCGGTGACTGCCCACACCACTGCCAGGAACTCTAGCTTGAATGAGCTGTAATTCTCAGGGTTTCTTTCGGTGGGTCGCAGTTTTCGGCTGGCGTAAGCGATTACTCGCTCTTTCCCCTGCTGGATCTGGGACAGCACGGCTCCTAGCCCGATGTTACTTGCGTCGGTGTAGAGGATAAAGGGCTGGCTGTAATCCGGGTACGCCAGGATTTCATCCCCCGTGAGGGCCATCTTCAGCTGGCGGAAGGACTCTTCTTCCAACTTCTCCCATCTGAAGGGTGGCTTCTGGTTCTTGGCCTTCCGGGACTGGCCTATCAGGAGGTCCTGCATAGGAGCTGCCTTTTTGGTGAAACCGGGGATGAACCTGCGGTAGTAGCCTACCAACCCGAGGAACTGCCGCACTTCCTTTACACTGGAGGGACTTGGCCATTCCTTAATTGCGGTGATCTTATCAGGGTCGGGAGCCACTCCGTCAGCGCTCACCACGTGTCCCAGGTACTGCACCTTTGGTTTCAGGAGGTGACACTTGGAGGGTTTCACCTTTAGGCCGTAGCTTGCCAGAGCTTCGAACACTTCCGCCAGGTGTTTCAGGTGGTCCTCATAAGTCTTAGAATATACGATGACATCGTCCAGGTACAACAGGACCGTCTCGAAGTTTCTGTGGCCCAGACAGCACTCCATTAATCGTTGGAAGGTTCCTGGTGCGTTGCAGAGTCCGAACGGCATGCAGGTAAACTCGCTAAGTCCCATCGGGGTGGTGAATGCGGTCTTCTCCCGGTCCGCCTCTGCTACAGGAACCTGCCAGTACCCGCTAGTGAGATCCAAGGTAGAGAAGAAGTTAGCAGATCTTAAAGCAGCCAAAGACTCCTCTATCCTTGGTAAGGGGTACGCATCCTTGTGTGTGATACGGTTGATTTTCCGGTAATCTACACACATCCTCATGGTGTTGTCTTTCTTTTTGACTAAGACTAGTGGAGCTGCCCAGGGGCTACAGCTATCCCTGATCACCCCAGCCTCCTTCATGTCTCTAAGCATCCCCTTGGCGTGTTGGTAGTGTGCAGGGGGTACGGGTCGATACCTCTCTTTTATGGGAGGATGGTCTCCCGTGGGGATGTGGTGTTCTACCCCCTTGACTCGCCCGAAGTCTAACGGGTGTTTACTAAACACTCTCTCGTACTCTTGAACCACCCGATAGACTCCCTGTTTCTGGTGTGAGGGAGTGGAGTCAGTACCCAAATGTAGTTGCTGACACCAGTCCTCCATTGTTTTCTTAGAGCCGTTACCTTCCTCCGGGTGAGATGGAGGCAAGGGTTCCACAGATTGTATAGCATTTTGGTTAATGGTATATAATTTGGCTAGCGTGGCATACCGGGGCAGGTACACTTCCCTCTTCCCGATATTGATTATGCGAACGGGCACCCTCCCATGGCGTACATTAACCACCCCCCGTGCTGTCAAGATGGTGGGCCTACTGTCTGAGTAAACTGGTTCTACCATTGCCTGGTAATCTCTACCTCTCAGACCAATAGCTGCCCGGCACCAAATCATCATTTCACTTTTTGGGGGCATGGCAATAGGGAAAGGGTCACACATTCTCACGCTACCAATCTCACCGCCGGAGAGTTCCACCTGTTGCCGTCGCATCAGTGCCCGGATCTCTTTTTGGAGCACTCGCTGCTCGCCGGAGCTGGCGTTCTTGGCAACCTGCTGTAAAAGGAAAATCACCTCTGCAAGACAATTTTCAATTACATTAGTTCCTAGAGTTATCTTTGGGTGACTCTCGTGTTTGTCAATGTCTACAATGATCAGTCCCTGTGCTGCCAGTTCAACTCTACCAATTTTAATGGTCACCTCTTTAAATCCGATCTGTGGCACGGGCTGACCATTGCTGGCGATGATACTCAAGTCATCGTCAGGGTAGCGGGTAATATCCGAGTCATTCCAGTACTGCTTGAAGAGCACGTACGGGATGGTGGTGACCTGTGACCCGGTGTCCAGTAGGGCACTCATAGGAATGCCATCCAGTACCACAGGCAAGACTGGACGTCCTCCCACATATTTGTCGCGCCAGTTCGATGGGCCTGATGATCTTTTTCCTAGGGGTTGGCCCTCTACCCTAGGTTGTGCCAGTTTAAAGGACAGTACCTTGCCATATGTCCGGGTTGATTACAGCCGCGGCAGATGGGTCGTCCGTCCTCGTTGTATCGGTCGCTGGGTCTTCCTCTGGCCGGTGGGGTCCTCCTTGGTCGACGCCACGGGATGTCCTCCGGTCCGGATGCCAGCTGGATCTTCCCTGGAGTGGAAACCTGTAAAGACTGCACAGTTCGGGTTAGCGCAGCAACGCTTTTAGCTAGCTCTTGGACCTGATGGTGCAGGTCTGGAGCCGAGTCATTGTTCAAAGCCTGCGCATCAGCTCCCACAGGCCCTGCCGACAAGGGCGCCGCCTCCTGGTGGTAAGTGGTAGTGGGGCGTCTGTGGGTCACAACGCCACCTGGTGCCGGTTCTCGGAGCACCCGGATGGCTCTGTCCTTGAACTGTGCAAATCCCAGATGAGGGTCCTGTAAGGCCATTGCCCGCAACTGGGTTCGGTGGGCATTGCAATATAAACCCTCTATAAATTGTTCAGTTAACAGCCTGTCCTCGTCTCCCACGCCGTCAGGGTCGGTCTTCTTAATGGCTCTCAGGGCCTCTTGTAGGTTCAGGGCATAGTCCCTTATACTCTCATGTGCCCGCTGTTTGCACCCGTAGAATCTAAGCTTGATCTCGGCTGAGGTGCGGGTATCAAAGGTGTCCCTCAGCCGGGTTAGTATCCCTGCGACAGTCCTCCCCCCAGGTGGCCAGGACTTTACCTCCCTTTGGGCTGCCCCGGTTAATTGGGCCACCAGGATGCTCACTTTTTGCTCTTCTGTGAGGGGGTACACCTGGAAGAGGCTATCCAGTTTTTCTCTAAAGTCCTGCAGGGTATGTGACTCCCCTGAGTACTGGAGTAGCCAGGCTGCCCCCGGGATATAGGGCATGGTGAAAGGCATGACCGCAACAGCGGTGGCGCTGGCGGGGGTTGGAGCGGTGAAGCTCTCCTCCGTATCCGACATCCTTCTCCCCCCTAGTGGACCGTGGCCTACCTTGCGATGATCCTCTTCCGTAGGCCGCGGCTCCGCAGTGGATCGTCAGGGTTGAGGACCTTCCGTCGCGCACCTGTGACGTCGGCGTCTGCTGGGCTCCTTCCAGGACCTTACGCAACGTCCGGACGTGAGGCGGGGCTTCAGTTCTCGCGCGTTTTCGGAGTCCACGCCCCTCTTCTTCCCGCGCGGCGTCCTCAAGATGGCGTCCAACGGCGGGAAAACTCCACGGATGGCGGGAAGAAGGCCGAAGATGGCGCCGGATGGCGGGAAAACTCCACCGATGGCGGGAAGAAAGCGGAAGATGGCGCCGGATGGTGGGAATCTTCACCACGGGTAAGTTTTCACAGTCTTTTTCAGGCACGCAGTACCCGGTGGTTGCGGGCACGAGATCCTGCCGACTACGCCAAAAGTTGACGCGCCCCTGGGCCTGTGTCGCGCTGCGTTGCGCACGCGGGAGCTTACCCGGAGCCGGATCTGTTGAGGGTTGTAGTCTCGTGGCGGTGATCCGGTCCGTGCCCAGGGAGTCAAACTAAGTGGCGCTGTAGTTAGCAGTAGATGTAGGACGACTACGCCACCCGTTGAATGCAGCTTTGGAGCCGCCGCTGCAGGGCAGACCGCTGAGGCCGGTGGTGAGATTGTGCAGCGTAGTGGTATAACCCCCAACGGGAGGGGTATGGCCTCAGGGCAGCCGACGTGGATGATGGGGGTAGCAGGAACCACTCGGAGACGGTACTGTGTAGTTCAGGGTCTTTACTGGTGACAAAGATAGACCCTCCCGGAGTACTGGCTAGCGATTGGGGCCTGGTCAGTCCTTGAGCAGATGGGATCTCCCCTGGCCAGGCGGAGTTGTAGGCCTCCCAAACTAACTGTACTCTTCTGGCTACCTTGCTAGAGGCGGGTATAAGTAGCCCACGTCCCTGAGTGTACCGTGTGGTGCTCACCCGTATGGCCGGTGACTCGGGGCCTTCGGGTTTCTGGGCCAGAGGACCTGCAATCCCCTGCCGGTCGGTTTCTGCTGCTGGATAGGAGTTAGTTCCCACAGCCTCGGACTCCGGGTCCGGTGATAACTTCTCAGTCAGGGCGAGCTCTGCAGCTGCCAGCCCCTGACTCCTTGTAACACTGCTCCCACAGAGCTCCTGATGTTCTGTTCCTATATTTGCTTCTTTTCTCTGTCTCTACTTCTTCTCTACTCACTAACCCTGCCTCAGCCCTAGGTTTATACAGGGGAAGTTCTTCCCCTCCCGGGACTGGGCAGGAGGTGTGGCATGCATAGGATCCCTGACCAAGAGACCTCCCACCTGCTCTCAGACGTAATATCTCTATCACTGTGGCAACCAGACCCCTGGGGTGTCACAGATACACATGTGGGAGGGGAGAGATGAGAGATGCACATGGGGGGGAGGGGAGAGATGAGAGATGCACATGGGGGGAGGGGAGAGATGAGAGATGCACATGGGGGGCAGGGGAGAGATGCACATGGGGGGAGGGGAGATATGAGAGATGCACATGGGGGAAGGGGAGAGATGAGAGATGCACATGGGGGGAGGGGAGAGATGAGAGATGCACATGGGGGAGGGGAGAGATGAGAGATGCACAAGGGGGGTGAGAGATGCACGGGGGGATGAGAGATGCACGGGGGGCATGAGAGATGCACGGGGGGGATGAGAGATGCACGGGGGGGATGAGAGATGCACGGAGGGGATGAGAGATGCACAGGGGGTGGATGAGAGATGCACGGGGGGGGTGAGAGATGCACGGAGGGGGATGAGAGATGCACGGAGGGGGATGAGAGATGCACGGGGGGTGAGCTGCACATGGGGGGTGAGAGATGCACATGGGGGGGGTTATGTTTACATAACTTTGTTGCCTTATGAAGGGCGGGGGGGGCCCCCAAAAATTTCTTGCACAGGGGCCCACTACAGTCTGTGTCCGCCCCTGGGATGAAGTAAATGCAGCTGAACAGCAGCTGTCAGGACAGCTGCCCTGTCCTGCTGCAGGGCATGATGGGGCCTCCGTGATGCGGCTCCTGGCACAGCACTTTATGTGGGGCTCCTGGCATAGCTCCTGGCGGGGACCTGGTCTACACTATATGATAAGTATGCACTAAACTCCAAATCCCTCCATTACCCCGCCCCCATATGACCAAAGCCCCGCCCACCCCACCCCCTCCTTGCTGGGCCATGGAAAAATGATCTTGCTTCAAGCCGGTCCCTGGTGCAAAAAAGGTTGGGGACCACTGGTATAGATGGACTAATAGAATGATGCTATGCCCAAAAGATTTTACTTCACTAGGTGCAGTAAAAAAATTGGTATTCTATACACAGGTGGTATATCTTGCAACACAGATAGGCTACTCCACTGACTAACACACTCTGCAATAGGCCAAAAAGGATTAGCTTTGCTAGATTCAGCCAAATGCTGAGAAAAAAACTTGCACAGCACTGGCACAGACCTGCCTGGCAAAAACTGATAGGAACTGATGTAACCTAGTCCTGAAAAGGACTGCAATTACAATTAGTCTTTACTCCCACAATCTATCTATTTAAGAGCACAGACCTGCCTGATAAAAGTCGTAGGAAATGCTGTAACCTAGTCCTTAAAAGGACTGCAATCACAACTATTCCCTACTCCCAAGCTATCTGTAGATTTGTGCGAAAATTGGCTTGAAATTAACAAGGTATAGCGCACATAGCAACAGCGGTGCCGTCTAACACGCAGCTGCAGCAGTGAGAAAATGGTGGCGACGGGGAAAATGGCTTGGTCTTATAGGGCAAGGACATGTGACATACACTGCCAATGACACATGCCCTTGCTTGTGTGAAAAACAGCAGTTCGCTCCGTGTGTGCGCTGCTGATAGGCTGACAGATTGCACCTCCCCACTGCAAATGCGGGAAAGAGAAAAAAAAATGGAGATCTTCATTATTCCTGCAGAGACCCATCCCCTGCCCCTCCCCCCACCCCGCTGTACACTCAAACTGCGTATTAACATTAATTTTCATCATTACTGATAAAAAATCCAGTTATGATTTTGGTGCACGAACAGTTATCGAACATAACCTCGAACAGCTCGAACACTGCCCAAAACAGCTCGAATTTGAGATTGGCGAACAGTTCGAGTAGAACAACGCTCATCTCTATTTGACACACAAACATCTTTCTTTGCGCATTTAATTTCATGAATACAGATTTGGACAATGGCCTGATTTGCAATGTGGTTTAAGAAATAACATGCATAAGCATGTCCGATCCACATTAAAAAAGCAGCCATAGAGTGTCCGGGAACCTTCCCCCACACTTTTCTTAGCCAGGGCAGCTTCTTGGCAGGGTTGGATGGGCCCACCAGAGAACCAAAGACTCCTCCGGTGGGCCCTGGCTTTTCCTTCAGGAGAGTTCATAGTGCCGAGGTGAGGCCAAGATGATAGAGGCCACCATCTGCTTAGTTTTCTGCTACTTGGAATGCAAGCGCAAGTATGCAGCCAGCCACCCACCCACAGGCCGCAACACTAAACTGCCAGATGTCTGGGCAGCTGCTTGCACTTGAAATATGGCCTTTTAGGCTCGTGGAGGCAGAAGCTTTTCACAACCTCATGCCGGCGGCGGCCGGGTGTCCATACTCGCTCCCCAGCCGCCACTGTTTCTCCCGGTGTCATCTCCGCCTTCCACAAGCACGGTTCCCACTACATTACCCGTGCCCTCCCCAGTGCACTTACTGGGAAGGACCGCCTAACCACAAACATGGGGACAGGTAAATTTGGCCAGGGACGGTACGGATCCAGTCCACAGCTTTTTTTGGTGAGAGTTGTATTTAGCTCGGCGAAAGTGTAAGGGGGAAGACCGGGGTGTAAGTACTTTCAGAGCAAAGGATCCGAAACTGCCGGGGCCATGCCTCTGGTTGCAGGGGGTAGACAGACTGCGAGCACAGGAGTCAGGTACTGGGAAGCTGGGGGTGTGTCCAGAGTGAAAGCTGGGAGGTCAGGTGACCGGGAAACTGGTGGCGTGGGTAGAGAGAGGAAGAGACGAGGACGTTTGCACGGGAAAGCGGAGCTGGGTCCTGCTCAGCAGAGCAGTGTGAGAGGGTCCAGGCTCCTGGCTCCAGTACTGGGAGCAAGAGCCGAGTGCAGTGAACCGGAGGAGTCAAGCCGACTAGAGAAGAGTTGCAGGGTCCGTGGAGCCGAGCACGTGAGGTGCCGTGTTATGGACTAGGGGCTCAGCGGGTAAAACCAGAGACCACCCGCTTCCGCCAGAAGACGGAGTATTGTTTGGGTGGGGAAGCCTGAAGAAATCAACACCGGCCTCAGCAGGCAACTGCCTTGTGGAGGAAAAGATTCAGCTAAATGTAAAAACTGTCGTTTACAACCGGTTCGACACTGCTATATCTAGTTAAACTGTGAACTGTCAGTTAAAGACTTTTACCTGCTACATCTCTTGTTTTCCCCCATATTTACCCCTGTTACTCCGTGCGTGGAGATTGACCCTGTTATTATAAACTTCCCCTGTTTATTAACCCCGTATTGGCTGCTCTGTGTTTCTGTGTCGCTGCATCTAAAGTACCCGTGTTACATTTGGCGTAGTCGGCAGGATGCAGTCGTTAGACACAGACACTGCAGAGCAGTCCATCCTGGGAGCCCCTAAATCTAGCTTGCCGCTGGGGGCCATGCTCAGTAATCTCCCAAAGTTCACCGGGGACAATATGATGCTGTGGGACTGGATTGAGAATGTTAGGAGTATGTTATATATGCATCCGATGACCCCAGCTTTGCAAGCTGAAATAGCCTTACTGGCCCTGGACGGCGAGGCCCGACAATCCGTGATGTACCGCCCTCCCCATGACCGGGATGCTGTAGAAAAAGTGGTGCAGATACTGGAGGAGATGCATGGGGATCCCACCAATGTGGGAGAGCTAAGGATACGGCTGTTTCACCAAGTACAGCAGGAGGGGGAGACTGTGACGCAGTATGTTAATGCCTTACAGAGGGTGCATGCCTATATCACTAGAAAAGACGACATGGGGAATTTGGGAATGGGCCCTCCTGACGTGATCTTAATGGACCAGTTTGTGACAGGCCTCAGGGATGTGCAGCTGAAGCAGGTCTTGCGGGAGCGCCTCCGCGCCAACCCACGTATGACTTTTCTAGAAGTGGGGGCGGAGGCACGTGTGAGAGAGCAGGAGATGGGGGTGACGGCCCTGGCAGGGATGGTCCGGAGTAACGAGGTACCCACCCCGCCTGCAGCTGAACTGGAATGGGCTTGAGAGATGCGAAAGGAGATACAGGAGATGAGGGATGAATGGTCCAGTCTCAAGAAGACCCCTGCCCCGACACCATTGCTCCAGTTATGGAAAGAATTGAATTCAGGACCCCCCCTTCAGGAGAGTTCTGTAGGGGAGTGAGGCAGCCCTACACAGACAGAGACACGACCTGCTGGAAGTGTGGAGGCGCAGGACATTTTGCCAGAGGCTGTGCTAGCCGAGGACAGCCCCTGTCACGGCAGCCGTTAAACTAGCGGGCTCTGTGTTTGGGGGACACAGCCCAGAGCCTGAGGAAGGGGAAAGAAAAAGAGGAAGTTCCAAGGACTTGGTTTCCACCGACCCAACTGTCTGGGCCGAAATAAGCGGTCGGGCTGTTCACTGCTTGATTGACACGAGATCCCAGGTGACTACGATGACAGAAGCCTACTTCCAACAGCGATTTCCAGAGATAGCGCGGCCTGAATGGGGACCAGTAATTAGACTCACGGCAGCTAATCAATTACCCATCCTGGTCACAGGGGTGGTGTGGATGAAGATCCGAGTGTATGGAAAAGATGTGGGAAAAAAAGGAGTCGTCCTGGTCGCAGGGGGAACCGGAAGTGGACCCCCGGTGACCCTCGGAATGAATGTGCTGAGAGAGATCGGGCAAATCCTGCTTAGTGAGCCGAAGGAGATTCCTCTAGACCAGTGGGACCCGCGAACCCTCCAAAGGAGGGTCTTTCAACAACTAATCTGAGCTGCCCAGGCTCAGGAGACGTCGAGTGAAGGGAAGATCCTGGGGAAAATAATAGTACCAGCAGCTACGGCGCTCACCTTACCGCCCGGAGAAACTGTACTCACGTTATCCACACGGGCCTGCACACCTCTTGAGGGGTTCGAAGTTCAGATAGAACCAACATCGATGGACAAAGTACCCCCCGGACTCTTGGTGGCTCGGACACTGGCCACAGTCCAGGGTGGCCCGCATGGCCAGGTACCGGTATAAGATCGCCTACCGGCCTAAGGCAGAGAATACTCACGCCGACGCCCTCTCCAGAGTGACATATGAATGGCCTGATCATGACCGCGATGAAGATTTGGAGGCGGATGAGACCCCTAGCTTCCGAAGTTTCGTGGGACCGCTGGCCGCGGCGCAGGGACAGATCGGAGAGACGTTGGAAGAACAAGTGATAGGGCGGCCAAGAGATGACTGGATCCGACATCAACAGACTGACAGAGAAGTTGCTCAATTACGTCAATGGGTGGCTTTGCAGCAAGTCCCCAGTCGAGAAGAGAGGAGTACCCTGTCCCCGGGAGCACTGAAGATGCTGGGACAATGGGAGAGACTGTGTTTGCGAGACGGGCTGCTGTACCGACGAGTGCAGCTACTGCGAGAGTTCGGGACCACTTGGCAAGTGGTGATCCCAGAGAAGTTGGTCGGAGTAGTGGCTATGGAGGCTTATGAACGAGGGGCTCACTTCGGACCAGAGAAGACGTTTCAGTGGTTGCAGAGGCTGGTGTATCATCCCCGACTGCGAGCAACAATAGAAGACACTTGTCGAAGATGTCGGAGCTGTGAGCTGGTTAAGCCCCCGGAGCTGCGGGTCCCCATACAAACTATTGTGACTTCTGCCCCCTTGGAGGTGCTGATGATCGACTATTTGACTGTTGGACTGGCGCATCTCGGGTATGAACATTGCCTGGTAATGACAGACCACTTCACCAAGTTTGCGGTAGTGACCCCGACCAGAGACCAGACCGCCGAGTCAGCTGCGCACGCCATCTGCCGAGACTTCATTCGGGTGTACGGCTGCCCAAAGAGGATACATTCCGATCAAGGCGCCTACTTCCAAGGCCGGGTGATGGAAGAGCTGCACCAGTTATACAAGATTGAGAAGTCACAGACTACTCCTTACCACCCTCAAGGAAATGGGGCCTGTGAATGCTTTAATCGGACACTGATCCAAATGCTCCGCACGTTGGAGGAAGATCGGAAGGTACGGTGGCCTGAGTTTGTGGCCGAGTGTGGGTCTACAACAACCGAGTGAATAGTACGACGGGGTTCACTCCTTATACCTTGCTGTTCGGGCGAAAGGGGAGGGAGATTACCGAGTTAGAGCTGGACCCTGAGGAGGACTACCCACAGACGGGGGTGTCTTCCTGGGTCCGGGAACATCGGCATCGACTGCAGATCCTCCAACGGTTGGTACAACAAAAGTTTCAGGAGCTCAAACATCATGAGACATTGCCTCTTCGAGGGACAGATCTGAGGCCTGGGGAGCGGGTGTTGGTTCGGGACAGGCGGCCCAGGGGAAAATTGAGTAGGCGGTGGGAATGGACCCCGCACCAAGTGAAGGGCAGGATTGGCGCTGAAGGACCTGTGTATGAAGTTCAACCCGAGGGGGGTGAAGGAGCCCCTACTAGAGTGGTTCATCGTAGTATGCTGCGACCCTGTCTGTCTAAAGATGACGAGGATGGAGAAGAATCACCTGCTTCTAGAGAGGGTCCTGTCACAGTTGCCCCAAGCCACGATGTGGACGAAGAAGAGTTGTTGATTCTACCTCCGAGCCCCAGCACTCGATTGCCTGCAGTCCCCAGTGCAGGCGGCGAGGGAACAACATCGGTTGAAGCCACTGGGCAGGCGGAGATTGGAAATCCGAGTGACCCTGCACCCTCCATCGGTCAAACTGAGTTACACCGGTCAGAATGGACAACAGCAGGAGTGTCCCCTCACCATTATGAACAAGATCAATTCATATGGTACCGTATCGTCCAGGAAGTCCAAGAATATGAACGTTTGATGAATGAACTCTCGCCCGTGGAATGGCAAGTTAAAGGAGAGCGGGAGTGTAAGGGGGAAGACCGGGGTGTAAGTACTTTCAAAGCAAGGGATCTGGAACTGCCGGGGCCATGCCTCTGGTTGCAGGGGGAAGACAGACTGCGAGCACAGGAGTCAGGTGACTGGGAAGCTGGGGGCGTGTCCAGAGTGAGAGCTGGGAGGTCAGGTGACCGGGAAAATGGTGGCGTGGGTAGAGAGAGGAAGAGACGAGGACGTTTGTGAGGGAAAGCAGAGCTGGGTCCTGCTCAGCAGAGCAGTGTGAGAGGGTCCAGGCTCCTGGCTCCAGTACTGGGAGCAAGAGCCGAGTGCAGTGGACCGGAGGAGTCAAGCCGACTAGAGAAGAGATGCAGGGTCCGTGGAGCCGAGCATGTGAGGTGCCGTGTTATGGACTAGGGGTTCAGCGGGTAAAACCAGAGACCGCCCGCTGCCGCCAGAAGACAGAGCATTGAGGAAATCAACACCGGCCTCAGCTGGCAACTGTCTTGTGGAGGAAAAGAGTCAGCTAAGTGTAAAAACTGTCGTTTACAACTGGTTCGACTCTGCTATATCTGGTATGATCTGCAACATAAACTAGGGAAAGATGGGGAGAGCTGTCCCTACAGTAAGACTAAGCTGAGTCCCTACGTTGTAGTGGGCAACCGGTTCGTGTGAACAGACCCGCCTTCGTCCTCGGCTAGTCTGAACGGAGACCTATAGAGAAAGGGAGGGGTCCCTAAAAGAACTAAGGACTGGGACAAAATTGGGACACCTCCTAACAGAAGTTGTTGCAGAGCAAAAGATAAACTGACAAAAGTACTAGAGGTCCCAGAGGACCAAGCAAACTAGAGATAGATAGGCACAAAAGCACCTGGCTAGAGAGACAGTCAAAACACAAGATAGAAACAAAAACAAACAGGAGGGTTCTAATAATATCTAGTTAAACTGTGAACTGTCAGTTAAAGACTTTTACCTGCTACTTCCCTTGTTTTCCCCCATATTTTCCCCTATTACTCCCTGCGTGGAAATTGACCCTGTTATTATAAACTTCCCCTGTTTATTAACCCTTTATTGGCTGCTCTGTGTTTCTGTGTCGCTGCATTTAAAGTACCCGTGTTACAAAAGGACTGGCATAGAGGGAAACTGTATCTACCCTGGGAGTCAATTCTCCCAGGAAGTCCTCTAATGCAGCTTGTTGCAGAAGCAATGGCAGCCTGTCCAACATCAACTCGCACTTGTCGGTGGTGCTTTGACACACAAACATTTTTCTTTGCGCATTTAATTTCATGAATACAGAGTTGGACAATGGCCTGATTTGCAATACGGTTTAAGAAATAACATGCATAAGCATGTCCGATCCACATTAAAAAAGCAGCCATAGAGTGTCCGGGAACCTTCCCCCACACTTTTCTTAGCCAGGGCAGCTTCTCGGCAGGGTTGGACGGGCCCACCAGAGAACCGGAGACTCCTCAGGTGGGCCCCGGCTTCTCCTTCAGGAGAGTTCATAGTGCCGAGGTGAGGCCATGATGATGATAGAGGCCACCATCTGCTTAGTTTTCTGTTACTTGGAATGCAAGCGCAAGTATGCAGCCAGCCACCCACCCACAGGCCGCAACACTAAACTGCCAGATTTCTGGGCAGCTGCTTGCACTTGAAATATGTTTTTTTAGGCTCGTGGAGGCGTAAACTTTTCACAACCTCATGCCGGCGGCGGCCGGGTGTCCATACTGAGTCCCTAGCCACCACTGTTTCTCCCGGTGTTGTCTCCACCTTCCACAAGCACGGGTCCCACAACATTACCCATGCCCTCCCCAGTGCACTTACTGGGAAGGACCGCCTAACCACAAACACTTGGACAGGTGAATGTGGCCAGGGACGGTACGGAGCAAGTCAACAGCTTTTTTTGATGAGAGTTGTATTTAGCTCGGTGAAAGGACTGGCATAGAGGAAAACCGTATCCAGGTTCCGCCCATTTTCACACACGACAATGCCTGGCTGAATGTTCAGAGGTGAGAGCCACAGATCACGCTGCTGTGTTACAGCTTTCAACAACTCTGCAGTGCTGGGCGGTTTGTCAATTAAGCATTAAGCATGTTATCTTCAGCACAGCCTGTTGCCGCTTGGTAAAGGCAGTGCTGCAGTGCTGTCAGCTTGTGACTGATGTGGTCATTCCGGAGATGGAGGAGGAGGTGCAGGAGCTGAATAATGTGATTACATTGAGGTTAAATTGGTGACGCTGTTTTTTATACTAAAGAAAGATCCTATTGTTTTGTTTTTTTTACGTTATTTTTTAAGACAAATGCATTCATCGGGAGATGTCGTTTTAACATTTTACAACCTTATCTGGCAATGTGGTGTGTGACACATCATTAGACACATCCTGTTTTATTTATGATGGAGGGACTCTGAAAGTCATAAAGCCTATTTTTATAGGGCCATTTGAAGGCCCTTACTATTCTTAAAAGGCCAGCAGTCGGCCCTCGCTATTGTTAGAGAGCCATCAGCCGGCTATGCTTTGTTGTTCCCATTATTAACAAGTGGGTCTCCTATACTGTTATTGCGTATCCAGTGACTGCAAGGGCAGCCAAAAATTAGGACGCAATCCAATACCCCTTTGAAGAGACATAGAGGAGGGTCTCAGTAAAAAAAAATGTTCCCATTATAAAGGAGCGGGTCTCCTATATTGGTAATGCCCATGCTGTGACTGCAAGGGCTGCCAAAATTTGGGCAAAACCCCACTAAGAATTTAAAGACACATAGAGCAGGGCCACAGTAATGACAATTTCCCATTAGAATCTCTGCTCCTATTTACTAATGGTACGTGACTCAATTTTCCCATCCTGACTTCCATGCAGACTTCTCTATACCTCTCTGCTCCTATTTACTAATGGTACGTGACTCAACTTTCCCATTCTGACTTCCATGCAGACTTCTCTATACCTCTCTGCTCCTATTTACTAATGGTATATTCATCAAGTTACACCAGCTACCCCCCACTTTCATTTATGACCTTGTTTACTTAGTGTAGCATCAGCGTCTCTGCCTCCTGCTAGGAAGAGACGCCGTCCCTCTCACCTTCCTGTTCAGCGCGCGGCGTCCTCCTGCGCTCCTTCCCTCGCTGCTGCCGGCGCGCGCTCCTTCCCGGGCACTGTGCTTAGGGCGCGCGTGCGCTCCCCCTCTCTTAAAGGGGCCGCGCGCGTCGTCCTAAGGAGTCCCCGGCCAATTGCCGGAAGACTTCCCATATATAAGGCACCTCCTCCAAAATGGAGGTGCCCGAGCAATGTTGTTGCAAAGCATTTCAACTCTGCTTCAGCCCTCAGGTCCCGTTACCAGATACCTGCCAGTTACCTGCCAGATCACTGCTTGATACCTACCTGATTCCTGTCTATCTGCTTGCATTCCTGCGGTCCGACAGTCTGCCTTCCAACACCTGTCAGTCTGTCTATGGATCTGCCCGCACGCTCACCTGGGAGCGCTCACCTGCTACCTGCCTGCTAGCCTACCTGGAGGCTCTGCCGTCACTTGCACTGACCACCTGCCTGTCCAGAGACTCCTGCCCTCTCACCTGGGAGCGCTCACCTGCTACCTGCCTGCTAGCCTACCTGGAGGCTCTGCCGTCACTTGCCGTGACCACTTGCCTGTCCAGAGACTCTTGCCCGCTCACCTGGGAGCGCTCACCTGCTACCTGCCTGCTAGCCTACCTGGAGGCTCTGCCGTCACTTGCAGTGACCACCTGCCTGTCCAGAGACTCTTGCCCGCTCACCTGGGAGCGCTCACCTGCTACCTGCCTGCTAGCCTATCTAGAAACTCTTATCCTGCTGTCACTTGCCGTGACCACCTGCCTGTCTAGAGACTAGTGTTGAGCCACCCCCGTAGTGTTCGAGTTCGGTTCGGTTCGTCGAACACCCGTGTGTTCGCCGAACTGTTCGTCGAACTGTTCGTCGAACACCTTCGAACACCGTTAAAACCAATGGCAGGCAAACAAAAACACATAGAAACACATAGAAAACACCTTCAAAGGTGTCCAAAAGCTGACAAACTGCTCAGAAGACACAACTAACACATGGAAAAGTGACAAGTACATATAGTCATGCGAAAAGAAAAGAGGTGGAGGAGTAAAAGGAGGGGGAGACACAGATATAGGCATGTCATGCCCTTCTAAAATCCAAAAAGTGAGAAGCCGAGACGGCCAGTCCGCTCCTGCCCGTGCCACCTCCGTGTCGCCGGGTTTGTGCCAGAGCCGCGGTGAACCCTGACGGCCAGCCCCCCTCTCCCAATACTGGTGCCTGTCCGCTGGTGGGTCGAGAGAGCCCCCCTGTGGTGGAGGCAGCTCTAAGCTTTTTAATTTAAATTGTCCCTCTAATTTGAATGAATACACTTTAAATCCATTTACAAGGATCTATTGGAGGGCAAGTCTCATGCCAGCAGCCGCGTAATTCCAGCTCCAGTAGCGTCCACTAAAGCTGCTGCAGTTAAAAAGCTTTTATAAGGATCGAGCTCGGCTGCCCACCGCAAGGCATCCTAGTGCCAGTCCCAGCCCCTATGCCTTGGGGTGCCTCCTGATGCTCTTCACTAAGTATCCCGTGGTCCCGAAGCATTTCCTTTGAAAAAATTAAGTGTCCAAACTACAGGTGGTGTAGCTTGCTTAACAGCCGGGATAATCCGCTGACTAGCAGACACTGCTACTAGGCACAAAGTATTTCCTGGGCTAGATGCAGTTAAAAATTTGTAAGTAGATACTCTCGTTGGATGCTGAGAAAGCATTCCATAGAGTCTCCTGGCACGCCATATATGATTCTCTTAAAAAGCTTGGGGTAGGGGTCTAGGGGACCCTTTTATAGCCAAAATCACGGCCCTGTATCACAATACGTCACCTAGGCTGAAGATAAATGGAACTGTAGCACCGAGGGCTCGGTTGCTACAGACGTATTGCACCTCACCCAGAGGTGTGATATCTCACTCTCAGATAAGGATGGAGTGTGGATCAGGACCCGACACCTGCATGCATTACACCACATTGCCGTGGGGCAGGGCGACCAATATGCCCCTGAGATGGGCACGACAGTCCCTGTCCCTGGCTGGAGTGGGGGGAGGGAACACTGAGGAAGGGGAACCCTGCAGTGCAGGAGCAGGGAGGAAGCAGTTCCTGGGTGCATTGAGAAGGGAGTATAAAAGGTGGGCACCATCTTAGTTCAGTGCAGAGAAGTCTGAGCAGAAGTGGCAGGGAGCAGGGGCTCTGCATGAGCTCTGCTCCGGAGGCGGGCCTAGTAACAGAGGCCCAGGCCTGCAAGAGGGAGAAGGAAGGAAGAGGAGTGGAGAAGGCTCCAGGAACGAGGAATGAAGGGATCCCAGGGGTGCGGACGGGCGAGTCGCCACCGCACGCCCGAATCCACCTGCGTGGAGGGGTCAGGCCAAAGGGGGAGACCGGTCCCCGAACTAGTGGAGGCAGGAAACGACCCTCAGCTAGAAACCGGAGGCTCTGACATTTTATGTGGCGCAGCCCCTTGCTCCACCCGCTAGGAAGGCACCACATAGGGTCAGGGAAACTGGCGCCAAGTTTACCAAGAGGAGGCCCGAGGCAGCCGGACAGAAGTGTTGGTAAGAAAGGCCAGACAAAGGACACACAAAGGGGGTCCTGTGAAGCGCTCCAAAGTTATCTGGGAGTTGTCTGAGCCCCTCACCTGGTGAGCACAGTACGACGTGGGCAGCCGTTACCTGCAGACGTGGTCTGGATAATAAGAACTGTGAGTAAAGGCCCTGAACTGCATCACTGACTCCGTGTCGTTACTGCTGCTGCCCTGCACCATCACCCCCATCCTCCGCATACACTGCCCTGAGGCTATACTCCTCCCGTGGGGAGTTATGCTACGCTCTGCTGCACCCACAACACCAGCCTTAGCGGTCTGCCCTGTAGCGGCGGTTCACTCTGACCGCAATCCACGGGTGGCGTAGTCGGACATTTAAACATCAAAACCACATAAATAGTTCCGCCACTGGTTTGACCGCCCTGAGCCACGGAACCGGATCGCCGCCACGAAGACTACAACCACCAGCATCCACCAAAAAGGGTCCGGCTCCGGGTGTCCCAAGGCCCAGGGGGTGCGTCAGAACATTTTCATCACCTTTCACAATCATCAATGGGACAAGGCAGGGATGTCCTCTGTCCCCTCTCTTATACATCCTAGTGACGGAGCACCTGCTCTCATCAATTCGCCATAACCCCAATATTAGGTGGATTGAGGTGGGAGGCACCGAGTACAAGTGCTCTCTATTTGCTGATGATGTCCTAGTATATATCACTCAATCACATATATCCATCCCTGCTGTTATGGCTGAAATAGATCACTTTGTTACATGGTAAAATTTTAAAATCAATGCAGCGAAGTCTGAGGCCCTCGATGTCTCCCTCCCCAAATCCATATAGGATTCCATCCAGTCCAACTTTCCCTTTGCCTGGCCCTCACAGGGTATCAAATACTTAGGAATTCCTATTCATAGAGACCTCTCCCATCTATGTTATCTTAATTTTGGGCCCTTTATTGAACAATTCCATACAGACCACGGTTGGCAAGTTAGAACTGTAAGATTCACTACGTGAACCACTGGTGTTTTGTGGAAAAGCACATGTAAGATTCTGCAACAGTCTCTGCTGATACTCCTGCATGCGTGCATCCCTTTCTATGGCAGGAATAATTTCTGCAAATTTACTTTTGTACCGGGGATCTAACAGTGTGGCAACCCAGTAGTCAGGATTATTTCTAATTCTCACAATTCGAGGGTCATGTTGCAGGTAGTGCAGCAAGAAGGCACTCATGTGTGTTGCGCATCCAGGAGCACCAAGTCCCTGTTGTGTTGGTGGCGAGGTAACAATCATGCTTCCTTCCTCTGTCCTCTCCCCCCAACCTCGCACAACAGAAATGTGATCAAGGTCTCCCTCATCTGATGAGTCTTCCATCAGTTCGTCCTCCACTTCTTCCTGGGCTCCTGCACCTTCCTCACAAGTTTGGCTGCTACCATGCGCCCTGGTAAAATCATCTCCCCCACCCTCACATGCCTGCCGCCCTGGTGCTGCCGACCGTCTGGACCTTGCAGATGTTAGCCCTTCCGCATACAACTCCTCCTCCTCTACTTCCTCCACCTCCTCTTGTGCCACCACCTGACTCCGAATTCTGTTTAACATGTGCTCCAGCATGTAAATCACCGGAATAGTCATGCTGATAATGGCATCGTCAGCACTAAACATCTTCGTCGCCATTTCAAAACTGTGCAGAAGGGTGCATAGGTCCCTGATCTGAGACCACTCCTCCAGCGTGATTTGCCCCACCTCTGAATCTCGTTGGCCCAGGCTATACGTCAGAACGTATTGCACCAGGGCTTGTCGGTGCTGCCACAGTCGCTGCAACATGTGCAGAGTTGAATTCCACCGGGTAGGCACATCGCATTTTAGCCGGTGAAGTGGCAGGCCCAACGACTTCTGTAGAGATGTAAGTCGCTGAGCTGCGGGATGCGAACGGCGGAAGTGAGCACACAGCGACCGTGCCCTCTGCAGAAGGCCATCTAGTCTGGGATAGTGGGCTAAAAATTGCTGGACAACCAGGTTCAACACGTGAGCCATACAAGGCACGTGTGTGACATTGCCCCGGCGAAGGGCCGCACCCAGGTTTGCAGCATTGTCCCACACGGCCTTCCCTGGTTTCAGGTCCAGTGGAGACAACCATTCATGAAATTGGTTCTCCAGAGCTGACCACAACTCCTCAGCTGTGTGACTCACATTTCCCAGACATTTCAATGTAAAAACCGCCTGATGACGTTGAGCCCTACTGCCAGCATAGTAAGGAGGTGTGCAGGATCCCTTCTGCACAGTTAGAAAGCTTGTGGCATGACCAGACAGGCTTTGGGTGCAGGTGGAAGACCGAGAGGAGGTTGAGGAGGCAGAAGCAGTGGAGGAAAAATGACATAAAGAGGATTGACGCACAACTCGTGGGGACGGCAAGACTTGGACAGCAGCCCCTTGTCCTGCTGTCACCATAGTTACCCAGTGCCCAGTCAGCGACATGTAACGCCCCTGTCCATGCCTACTCGTCCAAGTGTCTGTGGTGAAATGCACCCTGTCACACACAGAGTTTCTCAAAGAAGCGGTGATGTTGTGTGCGACATGCTGGTGGAGCGCAGGCACACCTTTCTTTGAGAAGTAGTGCCGACTGGGCATCTGGTACTGGGGCACTGCGACGGACATAAGGTCTCGAAAATCCTCTGTGTCCACCAGGCGGAAAGGCAGCATTTCTGTAGCCAAGAGCTTGCAGATGGTGAAATTCAACCTCTTAGCTTTCTCATGGCTAGGAGGAAATGGTCTTTTACTTGTCCACATCTGAGGGACCGAGGGCTGGCTATTGTGCTTAGACGGGGTTGATAAGGGTGTCCCCGGCAAACTGCCGGTCTGTGAGGAAGATGCAGGCGGACATGTTAGGTTGCCTTGATCCAAAGGTGGTGCTATCGATGTCGGACAGCGCTCAAGACCAGCTGGTGTTACCACCTCCAAAGAAAATGATGACCTGCCAATCACGCTGGCTGTTGCGGGTAAAGAGGTGGCAGGTCTGCGCCCCAAAACAGGTGTGACTGCTGTCCCCCCAGTCACAGAGGATGAAGAGGCCGCGGATGCACAAGATATGGCAGACGGTGGTTGGCCCGGCCGGCTAGACCGCATTGTAGCACACTGAGCTTCCCACTGCAACTTATGCTTCATGTCCATGTGCCGGTTCATGCATGAAGTACTCAAACTATGTATTTTTTGGCCTCTACTTAGCTTTTGCTGACAAATGTTACAGATAACACGAGTTGGGTCATCTTTATCGATCTGAAAAAATGCCCAGGCTATGCAAGGCTTAGCACCCATGCGACCTGAAGAGCCACCACGACTTGTGGTGAGAGGCAGAGTTGTGTTTGAGGATGCAGTTGTTGACGTGCTTCCAGTACTACGTCTCTGTCCAGGAAGGCGCAACCTGACCTCGTCGTCACTAGCATCTTCCTCCACCTCCTCTGCTGACCTCATCTCTTGGCTGACTGTGGGTTGACAGTAAGTGGGATCTCCGACCTCATCATCATCACCCTGTGCGTTATCACACCCGTCGTCCTCAGAGCCAACCTGTTCCTGCCCTGACAAAAAACTAAAGTTGTCGCTCCAATCAGGTATTTGAGTCTTATCATCGTCTTCCTCATTGTCTCCACCAACAGGAGTTACAGTTTGGGAATGAGGGTCTACATTATGGTCAGAACCTTCTGCGTCTGGTCCTGGATCCGACTCATAAAGATTCTGGGCATCAGTGCAGATCATTTCCTCGTCTGGATTCACAGAAGCGCTGGAGTCGACCTCTGATTCCCAGGCTATAGTATGAGTAAACAGCTCTGCAGACTCAACCATCTGTTCTACCTCATACACAGACGGGCAGCTGGAGATTTGGGAGCTGTGAGGAAGCAAGTGCGATTTGGGTGACACCTTTGAGGACTGGAGTATTTGTGATGTTGAAGTTGATGTGGAGGAGAGCCCACTTAAAGGAGCACTTGATATCCATTGAAGCACCTGCTGTTTTTGTGCCTCATCTGGAATTTGTAGCGATTGGCGTGGCCGTAAGAAAGGGATCTTATCACATTGTCCGCTAAAAGAAGTAGACATTTTAGTTTGGCTGGAAGATGGTCTTTCTTCTACACCTACCCCACGGACACAACCTTTTTTCCCCTTCCCAACACGCCTATTCCCCTTTCCACCAGCAGCAGGCCTTTTTCCACTCATTTTGGTGGTTAACTAATTCACAACTCTGGAGTTGTTTGCACAAAAAAACAATGGATGGTAACCGAGCAGAGCTGAGTGGCCAAACTGTGGTATTAGGCCAAAACTATTGGCTGGGTTAGATGCAGAAAAAAATTATTTTTAATTTGCAACCTGATGGAGGTCAGTATAGATGGACTAATAGACCAAGTCCCACACACCGCTAGAAGCCCAAATATTTTTTCAGAGCTAGATGCAGAAAATTTTTTTATTCAATTTGCAACCTGATGGAGGTCAGTATAGATGGACTAATAGACCAAGTCCCACACACTGCTAGAAGCCCAAATATTTTTTCAGAGCTAGATGCAGAAAAAAATTATTTTTAATTTGCAACCTGATGGAGGTCAGTATAGATGGACTAATAGACCAAGTCCCACACACCGCTAGAAGCCCAAATATTTTTTTAGAGCTAGATGCAGAAAAAAATTATATTCAATTTGCAACCTGCTGGAGGTCAGTATAGAAGGACTAATAGAACAAGTCCCACACACTGCTAGAAGCCCAAATATTTTTTCAGAGCTAAATGAAGAAAAAAATTATTTTTAATTTGCAACCTGATGGAGGTCAGTATAGATGGACTAATAGACCAAGTCCCACACACTGCTAGAAGCCCAAATATTTTTTCAGAGCTAGATGCAGAAAAAAATTATTTTTAATTTGCAACCTGATGGAGGTCAGTATAGATGGACTAATAGACCAAGTCCCACACACTGCTAGAAGCCCAAATATTTTTTCAGAGCTAGATGCAGAAAAAAATTATTTTTAATTTGCAACCTGATGGAGGTCAGTATAGATGGACTAATAGACCAAGTCCCACACACCGCTAGAAGCCCAAATATTTTTTCAGAGCTAGATGCAGAAAAAAATTATATTCAATTTGCAACCTGCTGGACGTCAGTATAGAAGGACTAATAGAACAAGTCCCACACACTGCTAGAAGCCCAAATATTTTTTCAGAGCTAAATGAAGAAAAAAATTATTTTTAATTTGCAACCTGATGGAGGTCAGTATAGATGGACTAATAGACCAAGTCCCACACACTGCTAGAAGCCCAAATATTTTTTCAGAGCTAGATGCAGAAAAAAATTATTTTTAATTTGCAACCTGATGGAGGTCAGTATAGATGGACTAATAGACCAAGTCCCACACACCGCTAGAAGCCCAAATATTTTTTCAGAGCTAGATGCAGAAAATTTTTTTATTCAATTTGCAACCTGATGGAGGTCAGTATAGATGGACTAATAGACCAAGTCCCACACACTGCTAGAAGCCCAAATATTTTTTCAGAGATAAATGAAGAAAAAAATTATTTTTAATTTGCAACCTGATGGAGGTCAGTATAGATGGACTAATAGACCAAGTCCCACACACTGCTAGAAGCCCAAATATTTTTTCAGAGCTAGATGCAGAAAAAAATTATTTTTAATTTGCAACCTGATGGAGGTCAGTATAGAAGGACTAATAGACCAAGTCCCACACACCGCTAGAAGCCCAAATATTTTTTCAGAGCTAAATGAAGAAAAAAATTATTTTTAATTTGCAACCTGATGGAGGTCAGTATAGATGGACTAATAGACCAAGTCCCACACACTGCTAGAAGCCCAAATATTTTTTCAGAGCTAGATGCAGAAAAAAATTATATTCAGTTTGCAACCTGATGGAGGTCAGTATAGATGGACTAATAGAATGATGCTATGCCCAAAAGATTTTACTTCACTAGGTGCAGTAAAAAAATTGGTATTCTATACACAGGTGGTATATCTTGCAACACAGATAGGCTACTCCACTGACTAACACACTCTGCAATAGGCCAAAAAGGATTAGCTTTGCTAGATTCAGCCAAATGCTGTGAAAAAAACTTGCACAGCACTGGCACAGACCTGCCTGGCAAAAACTGATAGGAACTGATGTAACCTAGTCCTGAAAAGGACTCCAATTACAATTAGTCTTTACTCCCACAATCTATCTATTTAAGAGCACAGACCTGCCTGATAAAAGTCGTAGGAAATGCTGTAACCTAGTCCTTAAAAGGACTGCAATCACAACTATTCCCTACTCCCAAGCTATCTGTATATTTGTGCGAAAATTGGCTTGAAATTAACAAGGTATAGCGCACACAGCAACAGCGGTGCCGTCTAACACGCAGCTGCAGCAGTGAGAAAATGGTGGCGACGGGGAAAATGGCTTGGTCTTATAGGGCAAGGACATGTGACATACACTGCCAATCACACATGCCCTTGCTTGTGTGAAAAAAAGCACTTCGCTCCGTGTGTGCGCTGCTGATAGGCTGACAGATTGCACCTCCCCACTGCAAATGCGGGAAAGAGAAAAAAAAATGGAGATCTTCATTGTTCCTGCAGAGATCCATCCCCTGCCCCTCCCCCCGCCCCGCTGTACACTCAAACTGCGTATTAACATTAATTTTCATCATTACTGAGAAAAAATCCAGTTATGATTTTGGTGCACGAACAGTTATCGAACATAACCTCGAACAGCCGAATTTTTCTCAAATTGTTCGTGTTCGCCGACCGGCTCGAACACCGCCCAAAACAGCTCGAATTTGAGATTGGCGAACAGTTCGAGTAGAACAACGCTCATCTCTACTAGAGACTCTTACCCTGCTGTCACTTGCTGTGACCATCCGCCTGTCAAGAGACTGTCCCAGTCACTTGCCGTGACCTCCTGCCCTTCTACCCAGAGACTGTCCCTGTCACTTGCCGTGACTACCTGCCCGCCTTCCCTGGGAGCCACCCGCTTCCTTACAAGGACTGCCCCTTTGTATAGTTGCTCAGAGGTTCCACCTCCCAGACCCGTTACACTTAGCCTATGACTATCTAGCATCTGGTTCAGCCTTAATCAGCTGATCAAGATGAGCACAGACCACTCCCTTCTGGTTCACAGCTGAATGCATTCTGTTACAAATATATTGTGGGCCAGGAGTCTGTTAGACTTTAGTCTGTGTCCATCACCTTAAGTGGGGCCATTGCTGAAGTGTGAGAAATAAGAATTAATCCTGAATTGAACCTGAAGGGAACTGAAGGTAACTGGATACTAAGTCACAGTAAACAATTTTTGTCTTTGTTTTCACTCTCACTCCCTTAATCCTTCACTTCTTACAAACCACCCCTAATTCCTACACCTAGTAATGAACTCTTCATCTCTCCCTCCATTCTCCCCACCCATCTCACCTCCTCCTCAGAGCTATTCCTCAACATACAATCCTTTGTTTCCAAACACAGACAGCCACCTCATGCCCTCTCCTGCTCACACCTACTAAAGCTTTCTCTGCTCCTCCTCACTGCCGGCGACATCTCTCCACATCCCGGCCCTCCTCACCACATCCCTACAATCATTTCCCCCCCCTACCCACGATCTATCCCAAACTCTCGTAACTAGAGATGAGCGTTGTTCTACTCGAACTGTTCGCCAATCTCAAATTCGAGCTGTTTTGGGCGGTGTTCGAGCCGGTCGGCGAACACGAACAATTTGAGAAAAATTCGGCAGTTCGAGGTTATGTTCGATAACTGTTCGTGCACCAAAATCATAACTGGATTTTTTCTCAGTAATGATGAAAATTAATGTTAATACGCAGTTTGAGTGTACAGCGGGGCGGGGGGAGGGGCAGGGGATGGATCTCTGCAGGAACAATGAAGATCTCCATTTTTTTTTCTCTTTCCCACATTTGCAGTGGGGAGGTGCAATCTGTCAGCCTATCAGCAGCGCACACACGGAGCGAAGTGCTTTTTTTCACACAAGCAAGGGCATGTGTGATTGGCAGTGTATGTCACATGTCCTTGCCCTATAAGACCAAGCCATTTTCCCCGTCGCCACCATTTTCTCACTGCTGCAGCTGCGTGTTAGACGGCACTGCTGTTGCTGTGTGCGCTATACCTTGTTAATTTCAAGCCAATTTTCGCACAAATATACAGATAGCTTGGGAGTAGGGAATAGTTGTGATTGCAGTCCTTTTAAGGACTAGGTTACAGCATTTCCTACGACTTTTATCAAGCAGGTCTGTGCTCTTAAATAGATAGATTGTGGGAGTAAAGACTAATTGTAATTGGAGTCCTTTTCAGGACTAGGTTACATCAGTTCCTATCAGTTTTTGCCAGGCAGGTCTGTGCCAGTGCTGTGCAAGTTTTTTTCACAGCATTTGGCTGAATCTAGCAAAGCTAATCCTTTTTGGCCTATTGCAGAGTGTGTTAGTCAGTGGAGTAGCCTATCTGTGTTGCAAGATATACCACCTGTGTATAGAATACCAATTTTTTTACTGCACCTAGTGAAGTAAAATCTTTTGGGCATAGCATCATTCTATTAGTCCATCTATACTGACCTCCATCAGGTTGCAAACTGAATATAATTTTTTTCTGCATCTAGCTCTGAAAAAATATTTGGGCTTCTAGCAGTGTGTGGGACTTGGTCTATTAGTCCATCTATACTGACCTCCATCAGGTTGCAAATTAAAAATATTTTTTTTCTTCATTTAGCTCTGAAAAAATATTTGGGCTTCTAGCAGTGTGTGGGACTTGTTCTATTAGTCCTTCTATACTGACCTCCAGCAGGTTGCAAATTGAATATAATTTTTTTCTGCATCTAGCTCTGAAAAAATATTTGGGCTTCTAGCGGTGTGTGGGACTTGGTCTATTAGTCCATCTATACTGACCTCCATCAGGTTGCAAATTAAAAATAATTTTTTTCTGCATCTAGCTCTGAAAAAATATTTGGGCTTCTAGCAGTGTGTGGGACTTGGTCTATTAGTCCATCTATACTGACCTCCATCAGGTTGCAAATTAAAAATAATTTTTTTCTTCATTTAGCTCTGAAAAAATATTTGGGCTTCTAGCAGTGTGTGGGACTTGTTCTATTAGTCCTTCTATACTGACGTCCAGCAGGTTGCAAATTGAATATAATTTTTTTCTGCATCTAGCTCTGAAAAAATATTTGGGCTTCTAGCGGTGTGTGGGACTTGGTCTATTAGTCCATCTATACTGACCTCCATCAGGTTGCAAATTAAAAATAATTTTTTTCTGCATCTAGCTCTGAAAAAATATTTGGGCTTCTAGCAGTGTGTGGGACTTGGTCTATTAGTCCATCTATACTGACCTCCATCAGGTTGCAAATTAAAAATAATTTTTTTCTGCATCTAGCTCTGAAAAAATATTTGGGCTTCTAGCAGTGTGTGGGACTTGGTCTATTAGTCCATCTATACTGACCTCCATCAGGTTGCAAATTAAAAATAATTTTTTTCTTCATTTAGCTCTGAAAAAATATTTGGGCTTCTAGCAGTGTGTGGGACTTGTTCTATTAGTCCTTCTATACTGACCTCCAGCAGGTTGCAAATTGAATATAATTTTTTTCTGCATCTAGTTCTGAAAAAATATTTGGGCTTCTAGCGGTGTGTGGGACTTGGTCTATTAGTCCATCTATACTGACCTCCATCAGGTTGCAAATTAAAAATAATTTTTTTCTGCATCTAGCTCTGAAAAAATATTTGGGCTTCTAGCGGTGTGTGGGACTTGGTCTATTAGTCCATCTATACTGACCTCCATCAGGTTGCAAATTAAAAATAATTTTTTTCTGCATCTAGCTCTGAAAAAATATTTGGGCTTCTAGCAGTGTGTGGGACTTGGTCTATTAGTCCATCTATACTGACCTCCATCAGGTTGCAAATTGAATAAAAAAAATTTCTGCATCTAGCTCTGAAAAAATATTTGGGCTTCTAGCGGTGTGTGGGACTTGGTCTATTAGTCCATCTATACTGACCTCCATCAGGTTGCAAATTAAAAATAATTTTTTTCTGCATCTAACCCAGCCAATAGTTTTGGCCTAATACCACAGTTTGGCCACTCAGCTCTGCTCGGTTACCATCCATTGTTTTTTTGTGCAAACAACTCCAGAGTTGTGAATTAGTTAACCACCAAAATGAGTGGAAAAAGGCCTGCTGCTGGTGGAAAGGGGAATAGGCGTGTTGGGAAGGGGAAAAAAGGTTGTGTCCGTGGGGTAGGTGCAGAAGAAAGACCATCTTCCAGCCAAACTAAAATGTCTACTTCTTTTAGCGGACAATGTGATAAGATCCCTTTCTTACGGCCACGCCAATCGCTACAAATTCCAGATGAGGCACAAAAACAGCAGGTGCTTCAACGGATATCAAGTGCTCCTTTAAGTGGGCTCTCCTCCACATCAACTTCAACATCACAAATACTCCAGTCCTCAAAGGTGTCACCCAAATCGCACTTGCTTCCTCACAGCTCCCAAATCTCCAGCTGCCCGTCTGAGTATGAGGTAGAACAGATGGTTGAGTCTGCAGAGCTGTTTACTCATACTATAGCCTGGGAATCAGAGGTCGACTCCAGCGCTTCTGTGAATCCAGACGAGGAAATGATCTGCACTGATGCCCAGAATCTTTATGAGTCGGATCCAGGACCAGACGCAGAAGGTTCTGACCATAATGTAGACCCTCATTCCCAAACTGTAACTCCTGTTGGTGGAGACAATGAGGAAGACGATGATAAGACTCAAATACCTGATTGGAGCGACAACTTTAGTTTTTTGTCAGGGCAGGAACAGGTTGGCTCTGAGGACGACGGGTGTGATAACGCACAGGGTGATGATGATGAGGTCGGAGATCCCACTTACTGTCAACCCACAGTCAGCCAAGAGATGAGGTCAGCAGAGGAGGTGGAGGAAGATGCTAGTGACGACGAGGTCAGGTTGCGCCTTCCTGGACAGAGACGTAGTACTGGAAGCACGTCAACAACTGCATCCTCAAACACAACTCTGCCTCTCACCACAAGTCGTGGTGGCTCTTCAGGTCGCATGGGTGCTAAGCCTTGCATAGCCTGGGCATTTTTTCAGATCGATAAAGATGACCCAACTCGTGTTATCTGTAACATTTGTCAGCAAAAGCTAAGTAGAGGCCAAAAAATACATAGTTTGAGTACTTCATGCATGAACCGGCACATGGACATGAAGCATAAGTTGCAGTGGGAAGCTCAGTGTGCTACAATGCGGTCTAGCCGGCCGGGCCAACCACCGTCTGCCATATCTTGTGCATCCGCGGCCTCTTCATCCTCTGTGACTGGGGGGACAGCAGTCACACCTGTTTTGGGGCGCAGACCTGCCACCTCTTTACCCGCAACAGCCAGCGTGATTGGCAGGTCATCATTTTCTTTGGAGGTGGTAACACCAGCTGGTCTTGAGCGCTGTCCGACATCGATAGCACCACCTTTGGATCAAGGCAACCTAACATGTCCGCCTGCATCTTCCTCACAGACCGGCAGTTTGCCGGGGACACCCTTATCAACCCCGTCTAAGCACAATAGCCAGCCCTCGGTCCCTCAGATGTGGACAAGTAAAAGACCATTTCCTCCTAGCCATGAGAAAGCTAAGAGGTTGAATTTCACCATCTGCAAGCTCTTGGCTACAGAAATGCTGCCTTTCCGCCTGGTGGACACAGAGGATTTTCGAGACCTTATGTCCGTCGCAGTGCCCCAGTACCAGATGCCCAGTCGGCACTACTTCTCAAAGAAAGGTGTGCCTGCGCTCCACCAGCATGTCGCACACAACATCACCGCTTCTTTGAGAAACTCTGTGTGTGACAGGGTGCATTTCACCACAGACACTTGGACGAGTAGGCATGGACAGGGGCGTTACATGTCGCTGACTGGGCACTGGGTAACTATGGTGACAGCAGGACAAGGGGCTGCTGTCCAAGTCTTGCCGTCCCCACGAGTTGTGCGTCAATCCTCTTTATGTCATTTTTCCTCCACTGCTTCTGCCTCCTCAACCTCCTCTCGGTCTTCCACCTGCACCCAAAGCCTGTCTGGTCATGCCACAAGCTTTCTAACTGCGCAGAAGGGATCCTGCACACCTCCTTACTATGCTGGCAGTAGGGCTCAACGTCATCAGGCGGTTTTTACATTGAAATGTCTGGGAAATGTGAGTCACACAGCTGAGGAGTTGTGGTCAGCTCTGGAGAACCAATTTCATGAATGGTTGTCTCCACTGGACCTGAAACCAGGGAAGGCCGTGTGCGACAATGCTGCAAACCTGGGTGCGGCCCTTCGCCGGGGCAATGTCACACACGTGCCTTGTATGGCTCACGTGTTGAACCTGGTTGTCCAGCAATTTTTAGCCCACTATCCCAGACTAGATGGCCTTCTGCAGAGGGCACGGTCGCTGTGTGCTCACTTCCGCCGTTCGCATCCCGCAGCTCAGCGACTTACATCTCTACAGAAGTCGTTGGGCCTGCCACTTCACCGGCTAAAATGCGATGTGCCTACCCGGTGGAATTCAACTCTGCACATGTTGCAGCGACTGTGGCAGCACCGACAAGCCCTGGTGCAATACGTTCTGACGTATAGCCTGGGCCAACGAGATTCAGAGGTGGGGCAAATCACGCTGGAGGAGTGGTCTCAGATCAGGGACCTATGCACCCTTCTGCACAGTTTTGAAATGGCGACGAAGATGTTTAGTGCTGACGATGCCATTATCAGCATGACTATTCCGGTGATTTACATGCTGGAGCACATGTTAAACAGAATTCGGAGTCAGGTGGTGGCACAAGAGGAGGTGGAGGAAGTAGAGGAGGAGGAGTTGTATGCGGAAGGGCTAACATCTGCAAGGTCCAGACGGTCGGCAGCACCAAGGCGGCAGGCATGTGAGGGTGGCGGAGATGGTTTAACCAGGGCGCATGGTTGCAGCCAAACTAGTGAGGAAGGTGCAGGAGCCCAGGAAGAAGTGGAGGACGAACTGATGGAAGACTCATCAGATGAGGGAGACCTTGATCACATTTCTGTTGTGCGAGGTTGGGGGGAGAGGACAGAGGAAGGAAGCATGATTGTTACCTCGCCACCAACACAACAGGGACTTGGTGCTCCTGGATGCGCAACACACATGAGTGCCTTCTTGCTGCACTACCTGCAACATGACCCTCGAATTGTGAGAATTAGAAATAATCCTGACTACTGGGTTGCCACACTGTTAGATCCCCGGTACAAAAGTAAATTTGCAGAAATTATTCCTGCCATAGAAAGGGATGCACGCATGCAGGAGTATCAGCAGAGACTGTTGCAGAATCTTACATGTGCTTTTCCACAAAACACCAGTGGTTCACGTAGTGAATCTTACAGTTCTAACTTGCCAACCGTGGTCTGTATGGAATTGTTCAATAAAGGGCCCAAAATTAAGATAACATAGATGGGAGAGGTCTCTATGAATAGGAATTCCTAAGTATTTGATACCCTGTGAGGGCCAGGCAAAGGGAAAGTTGGACTGGATGGAATCCTATATGGATTTAGGGAGGGAGACATCGAGGGCCTCAGACTTCGCTGCATTGATTTTAAAATTTTACCATGTAACAAAGTGATCTATTTCAGCCATAACAGCAGGGATGGATATATGTGATTGAGTGATATATACTAGGACATCATCAGCAAATAGAGAGCACTTGTACTCGGTGCCTCCCACCTCAATCCACCTAATATTGGGGTTATGGCGAATTGATGAGAGCAGGTGCTCCGTCACTAGGATGTATAAGAGAGGGGACAGAGGACATCCCTGCCTTGTCCCATTGGTGATTGTGAAAGGTGATGAAAATGTTCTGACGCACCCCCTGGGCCTTGGGACACCCGGAGCCGGACCCTTTTTGGTGGATGCTGGTGGTTGTAGTCTTCGTGGCGGCGATCCGGTTCCGTGGCTCAGGGCGGTCAAACCAGTGGCGGAACTATTTATGTGGTTTTGATGTTTAAATGTCCGACTACGCCACCCGTGGATTGCGGTCAGAGTGAACCGCCGCTACAGGGCAGACCGCTAAGGCTGGTGTTGTGGGTGCAGCAGAGCGTAGCATAACTCCCCACGGGAGGAGTATAGCCTCAGGGCAGTGTATGCGGAGGATGGGGGTGATGGTGCAGGGCAGCAGCAGTAACGACACGGAGTCAGTGATGCAGTTCAGGGCCTTTACTCACAGTTCTTATTATCCAGACCACGTCTGCAGGTAACGGCTGCCCACGTCGTACTGTGCTCACCAGGTGAGGGGCTCAGACAACTCCCAGATAACTTTGGAGCGCTTCACAGGACCCCCTTTGTGTGTCCTTTGTCTGGCCTTTCTTACCAACACTTCTGTCCGGCTGCCTCGGGCCTCCTCTTGGTAAACTTGGCGCCAGTTTCCCTGACCCTATGTGGTGCCTTCCTAGCGGGTGGAGCAAGGGGCTGCGCCACATAAAATGTCAGAGCCTCCGGTTTCTAGCTGAGGGTCGTTTCCTGCCTCCACTAGTTCGGGGACCGGTCTCCCCCTTTGGCCTGACCCCTCCACGCAGGTGGATTCGGGCGTGCGGTGGCGACTCGCCCGTCCGCACCCCTGGGATCCCTTCATTCCTCGTTCCTGGAGCCTTCTCCGCTCCTCTTCCTTCCTTCTCCCTCTTGCAGGCCTGGGCCTCTGTTACTAGGCCCGCCTCCGGAGCAGAGCTCATGCAGAGCCCCTGCTCCCTGCCACTTCTGCTCAGACTTCTCTGCACTGAACTAAGATGGTGCCCACCTTTTATACTCCCTTCTCAATGCACCCAGGAACTGCTTCCTCCCTGCTCCTGCACTGCAGGGTTCCCCTTCCTCAGTGTTCCCTCCCCCCACTCCAGCCAGGGACAGGGACTGTCGTGCCCATCTCAGGGGCATATTGGTCGCCCTGCCCCACGGCAATGTGGTGTAATGCATGCAGGTGTCGGGTCCTGATCCACACTCCATCCTTATCTGAGAGTGAGATATCACACCTCTGGGTGAGGTGCAATACGTCTGTAGCAACCGAGCCCTCGGTGCTACAGTTCCATTTATCTTCAGCCTAGGTGACGTATTGTGATACAGGGCCGTGATTTTGGCTATAAAAGGGTCCCCTAGACCCCTACCCCAAGCTTTTTAAGAGAATCATATATGGCGTGCCAGGAGACTCTATGGAATGCTTTCTCAGCATCCAACGAGAGTATCTACTTACAAATTTTTAACTGCATCTAGCCCAGGAAATACTTTGTGCCTAGTAGCAGTGTCTGCTAGTCAGCGGATTATCCCGGCTGTTAAGCAAGCTACACCACCTGTAGTTTGGACACTTAATTTTTTCAAAGGAAATGCTTCGGGACCACGGGATACTTAGTGAAGAGCATCAGGAGGCACCCCAAGGCATAGGGGCTGGGACTGGCACTAGGATGCCTTGCGGTGGACAGCCGAGCTCGATCCTTATAAAAGCTTTTTAACTGCAGCAGCTTTAGTGGACGCTACTGGAGCTGGAATTACGCGGCTGCTGGCATGAGACTTGCCCTCCAATAGATCCTTGTAAATGGATTTAAAGTGTATTCATTCAAATTAGAGGGACAATTTAAATTAAAAAGCTTAGAGCTGCCTCCACCACAGGGGGGCTCTCTCGACCCACCAGCGGACAGGCACCAGTATTGGGAGAGGGGGGGCTGGCCGTCAGGGTTCACCGCGGCTCTGGCACAAACCCGGCGACACGGAGGTGGCACGGGCAGGAGCGGACTGGCCGTCTCGGCTTCTCACTTTTTGGATTTTAGAAGGGCATGACATGCCTATATCTGTGTCTCCCCCTCCTTTTACTCCTCCACCTCTTTTCTTTTCGCATGACTATATGTACTTGTCACTTTTCCATGTGTTAGTTGTGTCTTCTGAGCAGTTTGTCAGCTTTTGGACACCTTTGAAGGTGTTTTCTATGTGTTTCTATGTGTTTTTGTTTGCCTGCCATTGGTTTTAACGGTGTTCGAAGGTGTTCGACGAACAGTTCGACGAACAGTTCGGCGAACACACGGGTGTTCGACGAACCGAACCGAACTCGAACACTGCGGGGGTGGCTCAACACTACTCGTAACCCTTCTAACCTTATACCCATCCACCCAGCCCCCGCTTCCCCAGTCCCTCTAACAGGAGCTCTATGGAACGCTCGCTCCGTCTGCAACAAACTTTCCTACAACCACGACCTCTTCATCACTAACAAGCTTTCCTTCCTCGGCATCACTGAAACCTGGCTCACCCCCTCCGACACGGCCTCTCCTGCTGCACTTTCGTGTGGCAGATTCCACCTTTCCCATACCCCCCGCCCCACCGGCAAGTACGGTGGAGGAATAGGTTTCCTCCTCTCAGATAACTGCTCCTTCACCCATATCCCACTGCCACCCTCAATTACTCTCCCCTCTTTTGAAGTTCACTGCGTGCGCATCTACTCCCCCTCCAACCTCCAACTGGCTGTCATTTACTGCCCCCCAGGATCAACTACCACTTTCTTTGACCACTGCACCACTTGGCTACTTCATTTCCTCTCCGTTGACATCCCCACTATCCTCATGGGCGACTTTAACATCCCCATTGACACTCCCCTCTGAGCTGTCTCTAAGCTTCTATCCCTCACTTCCTCCTTCGGTCTTACTCAGTGGTCTTCCACACCCACCCACAAAGACGGCCACACGCTGGACCTCATCTTCACCCGCCTCTGTTCCCTATCTAACCTCTCTAACTCACCTCTCCCTCTCTCTGACCACAACCTACTTACATTCTCTACCCTCTCCTCTCCAGGGCAAAAATCCCCACTCCACAAACTTGCATACCCTCGCAGAAATCTCAAACACCTTGACCTACATTCACTCTCTGAATTGCTTCTCCCTCTTACAGACATTAGTTCCCTACATGATGGAGATGTTGCTGCCACACCACAACAGTTGCAGCTCTCGATTCGGTCGCCCACCTCACACATACCAAAGCTCGCACAATCAACAGACATCCCTGGCACACCAGCTTAACTAAAGAACTGCGACGGGCCTCCAAGGTTGCTGAGCGTAGATGGAAAAGCTCCCACTCAAATGAGCACTTCATCGCATTCAAGCAGTCCCTCACTACCTTCAAGTCCACACTCACTGCAGCAAAACAAACATACTTCGCATCTCTCATATCCTCCCTGTCTCACAACCCCAAACAACTATTCAACACCTTCAATTCACTCCTCCGTCCCCCAGTGCCTCCTCCCTCTCCTCTTATTTCAGCAGAAGACTTTGCCTCATTCTTCAAGCAGAAGATTGACACCATCAGACAAAGCTTTTGCCTAAAGCCCCCACAGCCCCTCCCCACAACTACTCAACCCCCCTCCTCCAAAACCACCTTCTCCACTATTACAGAAGATCAACTTTCCTCTTTACTCTCCAAATCACACCTCACCACCTGTAAACTTGACCCAATCCCATCCCACCTCATCCCAAACCTTACCACTATCTTCATCCCACCCCTAGCCCACCTCTTCAACCCGTCACTAACAACTGGTGTCTTCTCCACATGCTACAAACATGCCTCAATCACACCCATCCTCAAAAAGCCCTCCCTTGACCCATCGCTATCATCCCATATCTCTTCTCCGCTATGCCTCAAAACTACTGGAACAACACGTCCATTCTGAGCTGTCCTCCCACCTCTCCTCCTGCTCCCTCTTCGACAGCCTACAATATGGTTTCCGACCGCACCATTCTACTGAAACTGCACTGACCAAAGTCACCAACGACCTACTAACCACCAAATCTAAGCGACACTACTCTGTCCTCCTCCTCCTAGGCCTGTCATCTGCCTTCGACACAGTGGACAATTCCCTCTTACTACAAACTCTCTCACCTCTCGGCATCACAGACTTGGCCCTATCCTGGATCTCCTCATACCTAACAGACAGGACATTCAGTGTCTTCCATCACACACCACCTCCTCATCTCGCCCCCTATCTGTCGGTGTCCCCCAAGGCTCAGTTCTAGGACCCCTGCTCTTCTCCATCTACACCTTAGGCCTGGGACAGCTCATAGAGTCTCATGGCTTTCATTATCACCTCTATGCTGATGACACACAGATCTACCACTCTGAACCTGATATCACATCCTTACTAACCAAAATCCCACAATGTCTGTCTGCTATTTCATCCTTCTTCTCTGCTAGATTTCTAAAACTTAACATGGACAAAACTGAATTCATCATCTTTCCGCCATCTCATTCACCCCCCCCAACTGACCTATCTATCAACATGAATGGCTGTCCACTCTCCCCAGTCCCTCAAGCTCACTGCCTTGGAGTAACCCTGGACTCTGAACTCTCCTTCAAACCACACATCCAAGCCCTTTCCACTTCCTGCCGACTCCAACTCAAAAATATCTCCCGGATCCGCACATTCCTCAACCATGAATCTGCAAAAACACTAGTGCACGCCCTTATCATCTCCCGCCTCGACTACTGCAACCTCCTGCTCTGTGGCCTCCCTTCCAACACACTCGCACCCCTCCAATTCTACCTAAACTCTGCTGCCCGACTAATCCACCTGTCCCCCCGCTATTCCCCGGCCTCTCCTCTCTGTCAAACTCTTCACTGGCTCCCCATTGCTCAGAGACTCCAGTTCAAAACCCTAACCATGGCATACAAAGCCATTCACAACCTGTCTCCTCCATATATCTCTGACCTAGTCTCCCATTACATACCCACACGCAACCTCCGATCCTCACAAGATCTCCTTCTCTACTCCCCTCTTATCTCCTCCTCCCTCAATCGCATACAAGATTTCTCCCGTGCTTCCCCTCTACTCTGGAACTCTCTACCCCAACACATCAGACTCTCATCGACCATGGAAACCTTCAAAAAGAACATGAAGACCCACCTCTTCCGACAAGCCTACAACCTGCAGTAACCACCGCTGCACAACCAGCTGTACCCTTATCTACTGTATCCTCACCTATCCCTTGTAGATTGTGAGCCCTCGCAGGCAGGGTCCTCGCTCCTCCTGTACCAGTCACTGTCACATTGTGTTCAAGATTATTGTAATTGTTCTTGTATGTATACCCCTTTTTCACATGTAAAGTGCCATGGAATAAATGGTGCTATAATAATAAATAATAATAATAATAATTAGAAAGGAGAGAGTCTGCTATACAGTTATAGGGTATGCAGTGAGTCCGATGGCTGACCAATTTTAGGAAAAACCCCACTAAGAATTTAAAGACACATAGAGCAGGGCCACAGTAACAAGTACGACATGTTCCCATTAGAAAGGAGAGAGTCTGCTATACAGTTATAGGGTATGCAGTGAGTCCAACGGCTGACCAATTTTAGGAAAAACCCCACTAAGAATTTAAAGACACACAGAGCAGGGGCACAGTAATGACAAATTCCCATTAGAAAGGAGAGAGTCTGCTATACGCTGCTATCATTCGGTGGTGTTGAGAAATCTGGCCCAATCCAGCCCTTGTTCATTTTTATAAGAGTCAGCCTGTCAGCATTTTCAGTTGACAGGCGGATGCGCTTATCAGTTATAATTCCACCAGCGGCACTAAAAACCCGCTCTGATAAAACGCTGGCGACAGGGCAGACCAGGACCTCCAAGGCATAGAGAGCCAGTTTATTCCACGTATCCAGCTTGGATACCCAATAATTATAAGGCACAGAGGAATCACGGAGGACGTTGGTATGGTCGACAAGGTACTCCCTCAGCATCTTCCAAAACTTTGGACTACTTGTTAGAGCACCCCGTGCCTCAGGGCCTGTGAGATGGGAGGGTCAGAGAAAACTTTCCCAGGACTTTGACAGTGTTCCCGTGCCTCTGCTGGATTGAAGTTGTGTCTCTCTCACCTGTACTCCTTGGTTGTCCAACGAAGTGTGCCCTCTGCCGCCAGCGTTTTCAGATGGGAATTTTTTTAACAGTTCCGCAACAAGGGCCTTCTGGTACAGCCTCATTTTTGTATACCTGTCCGCCTCAGGAATAAGAGCTATAAAGTTCTCCTTGTATCGTGGGTCTAGAAGTGTCACCAACCAGTAATGACTGTCACCCAAAATTTTGAAAACGCAAGGGTCATGAGAAAGGCAGCGTAACATAAACTCAGCCATGTGTGCCAGACTACTAACAGGCAAGACTTCCGTGTCCTCACCAAGAGGATGACTGACCATGCTCTCCTCCTCCTCTCTGTCCTCTGGCCATCCACGCTGAACAGACGGTATGACAGCTGTCCTCCTCCTGTTCCTCATTGTCACCCAATCCACGTTGAGATGAGATGAGGCATGGCTGTGTGTAATCACCCTGTATGGTTCCTTGCTCCATCTCATCATGCTCCGCCTGCAATGCATTCTCTTTGATTCTGAGCAGAGAGTGTTTCAGAAGACAGAGAAGCGGGATGGTGACGCTAATTATGGCGTTATCGCCGCTCACCATCTTGGTGGAGTCCTCATAGTTTTGGAGGATGGTACATATGTCTGACATCCATGTCCACTCCTGAGGTCTTATGTGTGGAGTCTGAACTGAATACCGACGGCCTTGTTGATGCTGGTACTCAACAACTGCCCTATTCTGCTCACAAATCCTTCCCAACATCTGCAGTGTAGAGTTCCAATGAGTGGGGACATCACACACCAGTCTGTGAGCCGGAAGCTGCAAACACTGCTGAAACACGGCAACGGCGGCAGAAGCTGTAGCTGACTTTCTAAAATGGGCACACAGGCGGCGTACTTTAACAAGCAGATCCGGCAGCTCCAGATAGTATTTGAGAAACTGCTGAACCACAAGGTTAAGCACATGGGCCAGGCATGGTCCGTGTGTGAGCTCGCCTCGCATCAGAGCCGCCACCAGGTTTCGGCCATTGTCACACACGACCATGCCTGGCTGTAGGTTCAGCGGTGTGAGCCACAGATCTGCCTGCTCTTTCAGAGCTGTCCACAACTCTTCAGCATTGTGCGGTTTGTCACCTAAGCATATTAGCTTCAGCACAGCCTGTTGCCGCTTGGCCGAGGCAGTGCTGCAGTGCTTCCAGCTTGGGACTGATGTGGTCATTTCGGAGATGGAAGCTGAAGAGGAGAAGGAGGCTGAGGAGGATGAGGTGCAGGAGCTGTAGACCGTGGGGGCAATCCTGATTGACCTAGGGCCCGCAATCCTTGGCGTCGGGAGGACGTGTTCCGTCCCAAGTTCCGACTGGGTCCCAGCTTCCACTATGTTAACGCAGTGTGCCGTCAGTGAGATGTACCGTCCCTGCCCACAAGCACTTGTCCACGTGTCCGTGGTTAGGTGCACTTTCCCAGTAACTGCGTTGTTTAGGGCACGGCTAATGTTTTGGGACACGTGCTTGTGTAATGCGGGGACGGCACACCGGGAGAAATAGTGACGGCTGGGGACCGAGTACCGAGGGATGGCCGCCGCCATCAGGTTGCGGAATGCTTCCGTCTCCATGAGCCTAAAAGCAACATTTCGAGCGCAAGCAGTCGTGAAACGTGCTTGCGTTCCAAGGACTGGGGTATGGACAACTGAACGCTGCGCTGGGACAAGGACATTGACGTGCTTCCTGATGCTGATACTTGAGAGTGTGCAACGACAGGTGCAGGGCAGGAGGCATCTTTACATGCACCATGGACAGGGGATTGGCTTGCATGCACAACAGCGGAAGAAGCAATGGTGCCACATGCAGACACTGTTCGTGGACCCTGGAGTTCGGCCAACAAAGTGGGGTGCTTTGCTGCCATGTGCCTGATCATGCTGGTGGTGGTCAGGCTGGTCGTTTTGCCACCCCTGCTGATGCTGGCCTGGCAGGTGGTGCAAATGGCCTTTTTGGGGTTATTGGCAGAGTCTTTAAAAAACAACCAGACTCGGGAAGACCTAACAGTTGTACTGGCAACTTCCTTCGTGTTGGTGTTACGGGGAATGGTTGCCTGCCTTCTGTCTGCGGCCACCACACTGCTTCTTCCTGCCTGTTGGGGTGCTCTGCCTCCCTCCCCCTGTGTGCTGCTGTCCTCGCTCTGCATGTCCTCCTGCCAGGTTGGGTCAGTTACTATATCATCCACCACCTCGTCTTCCACTTCCGCACCCTGGTCCTCCTCCTGACTTTCTGGCAATTGTGTCTCATCATCGTCCACCTCTTGTGACACTTTCCCACCGTCGCCTTCGTGTGATCGTGGCTGCTCAAATATTTGGGCATCGCTACACGTGATCTCCTCTTGCCCCGCTTCAAGTGGACCGGGTGAGAGGCCCGAATCAATAAATGGAAAAGTGAACAGCTATTAAGAGTGTCCAAGTGTGGGATCAGTTGTCTCTGGGTACTCGGCATGGTGGGAGGAAGGAGGATCAGGGTGAGGAATATGCGGTCCAGACTCATGGCTACTGAGACTTGACCATGTGGAAGACAGGGTGGTGGTGGTGGCTAAGTGACTGGAAGCATTATCCGCTATCCAACCAACAACCTTTTGACATTGCTCTGGGTTCAATAGTGGTGTGCTGCGGTCCCCTAGAAATTGGGACAGGAAAGTCAGGTGAGAAGATGTGGGTGTTTGTTGTGGCACAATTTCAGCTTGCCCACGGCCTTGTCCTCAGCCTCTGCATGCACCATTACCATCACGTCCAGCTCCCCGTCCCTTGCCACGTGCCTTGCCCATTTTAAATGGAGGACAGTATCTTCCACGCTCACTACAAATGACTGAACTTATGGAGTGAACTTATATGTGATCCGTGTGATGGAGAAAATAGTTTTAAATACCTGGCCTGTAGGTAAGTAGTTTGAACAGCAAACTGGTGTGAATTGCTTCACTGACACTCTAAAGGAAATTTTTAATGGAGGCCATAAATGGCAGTATTTTCTGACAACGTATACAGTACAGACTAAGAGTTTGGACACACCTTCTAATTTAAAGATTTTTCTATATTTTCATGACTTTGAAAATTGTACATTCACACTAAAGGCATCAAAACTATGAATTAACACATGTGGGATTATATACTTAACAAAAAAGTGTGAAACAACTGAAAATATGTCTTATATTCTAGGTTCTTCAAAGTAGCCACCTTTTGCTTTGATGACTGCTTTGCACACTCTTGGCATTCTCTTGATGAGCTTCAAGAGGTAGTCACCGGAAATGGTCTTCCAACAATCTTGAAGGAGTTCCCAGAGATGCTTAGCACTTGTTGGCCCTTTTGCCTTCACTCTGCGGTCCAGCTCACCCCAAACCATCTCGATTGGGTTCAAGTCTGGTGACTGTGGAGGCCAGGTCATCTGGCGTAGCACCCCATCACTCTCCTTCTTGGTCAAATAGCCCTTACACAGCCTGGAGGTGTGTTTGGGGTCATTGCCCTGTTGAAAAATAAATGATGTTCCAACTAAACGCAAACCGGATGGAATAGCATGCTGCTGCAAGAAGCTGTGGTAGCCATGCTGGTTCAGTATGCCTTCAATTTTGAATAAATCCCCAACAGTGTCACCAGCTAAGCCCCCCCACACCATCACACCTCCTCCTCCATGCTTCACGGTGGGAACCAGGCATGTAGAGTCCATCCATTCACTTTTTCTGCGTCGCACAAAGACACGGTGGTTGGAACCAAAGATCTCAAATTTGGACTCATCATACCAAAGCACAGATTTCCAATGGTCTAATGTCCATTCCTTGTGTTCTTTAGCCCAAACAAGTCTCTTCAGCTTGTTGCCTGTCCTTAGCAGTGGTTTCCTAGCAGCTATTTTACCATGAAGGCCTGCTGCACAAAGTCTCCTCTTAACAGTTGTTGTAGAGATGTGTCTGCTGCTAGAACTCTGTGTGACATTGACCTGGTCTCTAATCTGAGCTGCTGTTAACCTGCGATTTCTGAGGCTGGTGACTCAGATAAACTTATCCTCAGAAGGAGAGGTGACTCTTGGTCTTCCTTTCCTGGGGCAGTCCTCATGTGAGCCAGTTTCTTTGTAACGCTTGGTTTTTGCAACTGCACTTGGGGACACATTCAAAGTTTTCCCAATTTTTCGGACTGACTGACCTTCATTTCTTAAAGTAATGATGGCCACTCGTTTTTCTTTACTTAGCTGCTTTTTTCTTGCCATAATACAAATTCTAACAGTCTATTTAGTAGGACTATCAGCTGTGTATCCACCAGACTTCTGCACAACACAACTGATGGTCCCAACCCCATTTATAAGGCAAGAAATCCCACTTATTAAACCTGACAGGGCACACCTGTGAAGTGAAAACCATTTCTGGTGACTACCTCTTGAAGCTCATCAAGAGAATGCCAAGAGTGTGCAAAGCAGTCATCAAAGCAAAAGGTGGCTACTTTGAAGAACCTAGAATATAAGACATATTTTCAGTTGTTTCACACTTTTTTGTTAAGTATCTAATTCCACATGTGTTAATTCATAGTTTTGATGCCTTCAGTGTGAATGTACAATTTTCAAAGTCATGAAAATACAGAAAAATCTTTAAATGAGAAGGTGTGTCCAAACTTTTGGTCTGTACTGTATGTGATCCGTTTGACGGAGAAAACACGGTTTTAAATAGCTGGATTTCTAGCGCTGTAATATGGAAAGCACCTGGCTGTATTCTGCAGTGCCAACAAGCAAATGGCTCAGAAAAACGGTGTTCTCTGGATTGCTTTTTAAGCAAATAATGAGGATTAAGATCCAAAAAAAATTGTTCCTGGCCCCTGAGACCTGGACCTTTGTATAGAAATATCTAACAGCAGCAGAAGGCAGAATTGGAATGGAGCCTCTTGTGCTATATGCACTGCAGTCTGCTATATACACTGCCTGCCTATATACACTGCCTGCCTGATATCTCGGCAGATAGATTAGTCCTCAGAAGGACTGTTTGTTAAGATGGATATGTGTAATGTACGTTTTTTCTCCCTACACTACCTAATACACAAGCAAATCTCTCCCTGACGCAGCAGCACCTCTCTCTACACTGTCTGATTCCGGAGTGACTGTGACAAGCATGGCGGCGCCAGGTCTGATATAGACCCGATGACGCTATGCGGCCAGCCAATCACTGTAATGCCACAACCAACATGGCTACGGCATTACAGTGAGTGGCAGGCAATCCCTGCATGTTCATTGGCTCTGTAAAGAGCGCCAAACATGCAGGGAGGTGACCCGAGCTCCCGCCGAGCAACCCCGGAAATACTCGGCAAGCGCCGAGCATCTCGAGCAGTGAGATGCTCGGGCAAGCACCGAGCAGTGGCGAGCATGCTCGCTCATCACTAGTTTCCTGTAGTTCTTGACCAGGTTTGAACACACTGCAGCAGGGATTTTGGCCCCCTCCTCCATACAGATCTTCTCCAGATCTTTCAGGTTTTGGGGCTGTCACTGGGCAACATTGAGTTTCAGCTCCCTCCAAAGAGTTCCTATTGGGTTCAGGTCTGGAGACTGGCTAGGCCAATCCAGGACCTTCAAATGCTTCTTATGGAGCCATTTCTTAGTTGCCCTGGCTCTGTGTTTTGGGTTATTGTCATGCTGGAAAATCCAGCCCCGACCTATCTTCAATTTTCTTACTGGGGGAAGGAGGTTGTTGGCCAAAATCCCACAGTACATGACCCCATCCATACTTCCTTAAATATGGTGCAGTCGTCCTGTCCCCTTTGCAGAAAAGCACCCTCAAAGTATGATGTTTCCCCCACCATGCTTACCCGTTGGGACGGTGTTATTGAGGTTGTACTCATCCTTCTTCTTCCTCTAAAGACGTTGAGTTGATACCTAAAAGTTCTATTTGATCTCATCTGACCACACGACCTTTCCCCATGCCTCCTATGGATCATCCAGATGGTCATTGGCGAACTTCACATGGGCCTAGACATGTGCTGGCATGAGCAAGGGGACCTTGGGTGCCGTGCAGGATTTTAATCCATGACGGCGTAGTGTGTTACTAACCGTAATGTTTGAGACTGTGGTCCCAGCTTTCTTCAGGTCATTGACCAGGTCTGGTCAATGTCCTCCTGGCTGGGCTGATTCCTGACCTTTCCCAGGATCATCCTTACCCCACAAGACGAGACCTTGCATGGAGCCCCAGACCGAGGAAGATTGACAGTCATCTTGTGTTTCTTCCATTTTCTAATAATTGTGCCAACAGTTGTTGCCTTCTCACCAAGCTGCTTGCCTATTGTCCTGTAGCCCATCCCTGCCTTGTGCAGGTCTACAATTTTGTCCCTGGTGTCCTTAGACAGCTTTTGGGTCTTGGCCATGGTGGAGAGGTTGGGGTGTGATTGAGTGTGTGGACAAGTGTCTTTTATACAGGTAACAAGTTCAAGCAGGTGCAATTAATACAGGTAATGAGTGCAGAGTAGGAGGGCTTCTTAAAGAAAAATAACTGGTTTGTGAGAGCCAGTATTCTTATTGGTTGATAGGTGATCAAATACTTATTTCATGCAATAAAATGCAATTTAATTTTTTATATGTGGCACCCTGCTACCCACAGGTACCACAGGACCCAAAAGGGTGCATGGACGGACTTCTCCGCAAGAGGCCCTAAGTACACACAGACACCTCCACCCTTCCACCTCATACCACCAGAGGGAGCCCTGTTAGGGATATATATACAGGAGGGTGGAGTTAGGTAGGCAGAGTGTGCTGGCACTTGAGATCTGTGAAGAGGCAGCACTTGTTGAGCTGCTGTTCTGAAGGAAAGCCAAGGCCTAAAGAACGTGCTGAAGGCTTAGGGCCTAGAGCGTGGCCAGAGTCAAGGAGAGGAGAGAGGAGTTAAGGTGACAGAGGAGCATCTTAAGCTAACCCCAGAACACAAGCCGGACACCGGGTCCGCGCCTACAGGGTCCTTCACGCCCAGTAGGAATATCTGGTATACCAGGAGGATTCCAGACCTCTGGTCAACCTGAAGCTACAATCATCTACAGAACTAGGAACCACGAAGGCCCCAGCATCCAGGGATAGTGGTAGCCAGAGAAAAGTTCTTACTACCAAGCAGGCAGGTGAGAGAGTGAAACAGTACGGAAGCTAGGCCTAGTTCCAGGCTGGTCAGGAGCTTCAGAGAGAGAGAGAGGAAGAAACGGATCAGGAGGTCTACTACCCGCTCACTGGGGAGAGTCCAGAAATGCACCCTTCCTACTAAGTACCCTGGACCATACCTGCCGTCTACACCAGTAAAGGTACTGAAGCGAATCCCCTGTGTGCGGGCCTGTTATTCTCCCCTGACCCGGCCGGGCCACCTCTCACCTGCATCCCTTCCATCAACCCTGCCCCGGGGCCCACTCCACCTGTGGGGAGCAGAGACATCTCAAATTCTGGGACTGGTCGGGTACTACAGGAGGTTCATTAAGGACTACACCAAAAAGGCAGCACCTTTACAAGATCTCCTAGTAGGACAGTCCAAAAGAGGTAAAAGTCCCCCATTCCAGTGGGGCAAAGAACAGACTGAGTCCTTTGCATTAATGAAGGAAGCCCTAACCAGTGAGGAAATCCTGGCTTACCCCGACTACAGCCAACCTTTCCTATTATACACAGACGCCAGCAATGAGGGACTGTGAGCTGTGTGGTCCCAGAAGCAAAATGGCAGAGAAAAGGTGATCGCCTATGCCAGTAGGAAGCTTCGCCCTACTGAGAGGAACCCGGATAATTACAGTTCCTTCAAGCTGGAGTTCTTGGCCCTGGTCTGGGCTATCACCGAAAGATTCAAACATTACCTAGCCTCAACTAAATTTACAGCCTTTACCGACAATAACCCCTTGACACACCTGGAGACAGCCAGGTTGGGAGCCATGGAACAGCGTTGGGTGGCCAGATTGTCGAATTACCAGTTCCATAGAAAGGTGGTGCCGGAATTGTGGGCCCTGTAGCCTCAGAAGGAAAGACTACGGAAGTCAGAAAGCACCCTTGCAGTCCATCAAAACAACCCAACTCCTGGAGATTGTCGCTCTGGATCACGTCGCCCAGCAGATCAGGCTATTCCTATGCCCTAACCATGGTGGATCACTATTCCTGGTTCCTGGTGGTAGCCCCTGTCAAGGATCTGACAGCAGAAACTGCATCAAGAACATTCCAAACCTACTTCTGCAGGCCCCATGGATACCCGGGACAAGGTGATAACAGATCAAGGCCCTGCCTTTGAGGCTGAGCTGTTTAAAGAATTCTGTCACCTGTATGCAAGAAGATCCGGACTACATCATATCATCCTCAAACCAACGGTATGTGCGAGAAAATGAATAACATCGTCATTGACCTGTTAAAAACCCTGCCTTTGGAAGAGAGGAACCAGTGGCCACCAGTAAAGGTACTGAAGCGAATCCCCTGTGTGGGGGCCTGTTATTCTCCCCTGACCCGGCCGGGCCACCTCTCACCTGCATCCCTTCCATCAACCCTGCCCCGGGGGCCCGCTCCACCTGTGGGGAGCAGAGACATCTCAGCTGCCATCCCATCACCCCCGGAGGTCTGCAGTAGCGCTGGTACCCATTACCAGGAACCACAGGTGGCGTCACGAGACAAAACCGTTTATCGTCCCTTCAAGCAACAACCTCTTTTAAGAGTGACCCCAGGGTACGGGCCTGGGAGCCAACCGCCGTGACATCCCAAGAAGGTAAAGGCCCGGCTACCGAATCCCCCATATCCCCCTGAGCGAGTCATCTCCATTATACAATGTGATTTTCTGGTTTTATTTTTATATTCTGTCTCTCACAGGTGAAGTGACCTACAATAAAAATTACAGACCTCTCCATTCTTTGTAGGAAGGAAAACGTGCAAAATCGTCAGTGTATCAAATATTTATTATTTTCCCCACTGTTAATAGCAAGCGATCTCATGTTCATGCTTCCTAAGGCTGTGTGCCCACGATGCATTTTTTAAGCGTTTCTGCAGCGGCAAAAATGCTGCAGAAACACTTAAAAAACGCTTGGTAGAAGGCCTGCCATGTTCCCCAATGGTAATCCGCATGTGCTGTGCACATGCTGTGGAAATTTCCGCTCCAGATTATCATTGCGGAAAAAAATGCAGCACTACCAATTATTTTGCGGAAGTGTTGCGTTTTCGCCGCCATTGACTTGCATTGGAACGCATGGAATCCGCATCACTGCATCCGTACATGCGGATTCCGTGCGGATGAGGAGACTCTCCTCTGGACCCGGGTACCATAGAACCTGTGAAAAAAAGAATAAAATAAAAAATAAATGTTATATTTACCTTCTGACGGCCCCCGCTCTCCTTGTCTTCACTTGCCGGCAGCTCGCGATAGACTGAAGGACCTGCGCTGACGTCATAGTCATGTGACGGGTCACGCGATGCTGACATCGGCAGGTCCTTCAGTGTACCGCGATCTGCCGGCAAGGGAGAACGGAGGGAATCGGAAGGTAAGTATAGATTTATTTTTTTATTTTTAAACATTCTTTTACAGTCACACTATATAAATGGAATCCTTTTGCATGGATTTATATAGTGTGACCTAGTTGTCACAAGCACTTTCCAAGTGATGCTAAAATCGCTTGTCAACCCGCATGCGGAAATGCAAGTGAAGAACGCTTCACATCCGCATGTCCCTGGCAGGAAAAACGCATGTACAATCCGCATGTACAATCCGCATGTACAAACCGCACGTACAATCCGCATGTACAATCCGCATGTACAATCCGCATGTACAATCCGCATGTACAATCCGCATGCGTTTTTTCTGCCAGGGGAGATGCAAAAACGCTCAGGAAAAATCCGGAGCATTTCTGCATCGTGGGCACATAGCCTAAGGGTACTTAAAAATGTAGAAAAATTATTAATGTAAATGTAAAACACATTTAAAAAAAAACATAAATTTGTTCTAGAGTTGAAAAAAAGATTTGTTGGACCCAGAGCTAACAGCCTTCTTTTACTCACCGTTATCTCTAGCGCCTCTTCTGTTTAGTGGGTTCCGGTATGACAAGCGAGCATTAAGCAGCCATGATGACGACGTCTGGCTGGGCTTACTAATCAGAAGAGGCATCGGGGTTGATAGTAGATAGGAGGAAGTAGACAGACCTCCAGATCGGCAGTCATGGACTACTGAAGTGGCTGCCGGACTGGAGTCCTGCAAATCTTTTTGTTCAAATCTAATTTTTTTTTAATGTAAATGAAAAAAAAAATTAACATATTTGATATTGCCATATCTAAAATGCTAAAATATAACACAATGGGTTAAAAAAAATAACGCTTTAATAAAAAAAAAAAAAATCATATTTTCAGTCATAGGAACCAACCTGACCTGAACCTGGAAGAGAGAACAATGCCCAAACACAGCAGGAACAGACCCTGGAAAGGAATAATAATAATAGGGAAGAGAACATGCGTGAGAAAAGTGCATCACCCACCATGTGGGGGGTTAATCCCAGGAAGTCTGTATGACAAGAGAGAGAAAAAGTGAGACAAAGCTTCTGACAGTTGAGAATCCAACCGATGAGCTTCCGAGCATCCAACTCATTGTCCTTCCTGGATGGGGCCTTTCCTAGACGATCATCTAGGTAAGGAATTTTCACTATTTTCCCAGCACGGAGAAGGGCACTGAGGGAATTGCAGGCCCGAAGGAAAAACCTGAGAGCCAGGGGAGGGCAATAAACTGGAATAGGAAGGAAGAATTTGATGGACCAATCTCTTTGTGGGGATGTGGAGATTTGGATCACGGTTGTCCACAGAGGAATGAAATTCTCCTTACTCTAATGACATAATCACTAACCACAAAAGTTTAATTCAAGATACTCACATTCAGCAAAATCTGTCACCGTTTTTCAACATCAGGATGAAACTTACAGAGCCGTGCATGAACACATAAAATGGAGCAGTAACTCTGAAAATATACTGTATCTAGTGTGGAAAGAGAACCATGACTGATTGAAGCAAGAAAGCATGGATGTGTAGGAAAAGAATTGGCCAGCGAAGGAATGAAGGGCAAGAATTTGACTGGAGGTAGAGAAGTGAACTATATCTAGAAGTCTACAAATACTACTTCCCCAACCTTGGCATCATCCACATAGAAAGAACAAGGCTTTGAAGAGAAAGGAAGCAGTGAGTGGGGAAGGACCCACATGGAATGGAGGCCTTAGAGGTGAACGGTGAGCTGCCTGCCAGGGAGAGCGCGCTAGAAGACAGAGAACTGGCAACAGCATGATGAGCAGTCATGTCTTGTGCCAGATATTGCACATGTAGCTAAGTAGAGACACAAAAAGGCCAAAAATCTTGGGAACAACTGGCCAGCTTCTCCCTGTAGCTTCTGAAAGATCTCGTTTAGGCAAAAGAAATTATTCAGGCACTTGCAGAGTAGTCTATTTCCTGCAAAACTTAGGCAGGAAAGGGGTCCTCTTGAATGCTGAATAGTTCGCCAAAAACCTGTGCTAAATAGAGTGATGAACAGCCACTGAGGTGTTACGTTGGCCGTAAGATGAGTGGACACAAGAGATGGCTCTCAAAGAAAACTACAGGCCTTTCGCAGCTGGAGAAGAGGTCTCCTTGCACCAGCGTGGGAGCAGAAAATACCCAACCCATGAACAGAAAGTGTAGGAAGTACTCCTGAGGGGCTCTATAGGATATGTGCTGGTGTAGCTCTGTAGACCACATCGAATTAGCTCTTCTAACCAAAATTAAAATTTGCAAAACTGAAATGCAAGGCAGAAACCTAAAATGGAGCCTTTTGGAGCAGATGAAGATTACTTAAACCAGGGGAGGGCCTTAGATAATAGCAAGGTGTCAGACACCTAAGGGTAGACCAATTGCAGAATGGACAACTTGGTCTTCTGAAAAGTAAAGAGACCTAAGGCTCATGGATGAGGGCATGCACCTGTTGAAATGCCTCCATTCTCTGATGAGCATACTGTTGATGTTGATAAAAGTAAACTTCCTCCAGATAAGGATTGGCCAATTCATCTTTAGCACATAATGTGTCCCTAACGGCCCGATGAGTTCCTGTGTGTCATCCGAGGATTTGGACTGAACACAGAAGAGAAGTTGTCTCATTTGCAATGGCTCTATCCTGAGAGTGGTTTGATGATGATGGAAAAATTTGTCAAGGAGACCCTCTCTTTTTTGCTCACGACCGTGGGGTTGAAGAGAGGTTGTTCTCAGGAGGCTCTAGGTTCTAGGATGGGACCGGCATGGGCAGCAATCTGTGCCCCCCAGGACATCAAATACTGCAAAGCCTGGACCAAGGCTGCAAGAGTCTAAAGGGGTTACCTGGGATGTGGGTCATGGATTGACTTTTCCAGGTGGACTCGACACCTGGGGGAGTCTATACGGAGGACAGAAGGAGCCCAGCTGACTGGATGGAGCCATTACTGCAGTAGGAGCAACTGAAACATTTGACTGCAACCAAAACCGGCATAAGCTTTATATCCCTGGAGGAAAAAACATTGGTATTTTATAGATGGCATTATATAGACAATTAAAGGTTTTCGTCTCTAAAAGGAATGCAAATCATGTCAAACAAGTCAAAAATATGGATGGATTTTAAACAAAATAAAAAAAATAGAAACAATGATTAATAGAAAAAATATTGCACTAATCACTCTACAGCAAGAGACGGTGGAGATGGATCCAGAGAAAGATTGTTTTTTTTTTCCTTATGCCCATAGCATCCAAATACTGTATATACTGTATACATGACTATACAGCAGTCGGTGATGGTGCTGCTACAAATGGATGATTTAAGTGAAGTGATTCTGTGCCCAAAAAGATAGGAGAACTTGTGTTTTCAAAAGGTGAAAAGTCTGCAAATATTTCAAATTTTAGGATACTAGGGGCATTTATGTGCACTGTATTATGGATGCAAGTTCAGTCCTAATCACGTGTCTAAGAACCAAAACCGAGAGTAGGAACGAGAATAAGCAGATTGTGGGTACCTACTCTTAACCTCTTCGAGTAGACCTGGATTTTTTTTCTAGAGTATCTCCAGTTTTTGGTTCTAGTGTCCTATGATACAGAATAAAGTACATCCAACCATATAGTCTATAGTAAGGCATAGCCGCAGGAATAACTAAGCACTCTTCCGAGTCCACTCCCTCCAGACCCATTTCCACCCCTTCACACCACCATTCTTCACCACGAGAATGTATGATTGGACCCCTGGCCCTGTTTAATGATGAAGCATCCCAGGGACAGCTACAGGAAACCTTACAAAAGTGATGTTTCCAAGAAGTTTACGGGGAGCACGGGAAAATTGGCAAGTCTTGCAGTCTCCTCGTTTTATGCCAGTTTCCCAAATATTCCGAGAGAGTTGAGAAGTTCTGGAATATCCAAAGAACAGACCATGGATGGAGGTAGCAATGAGGAGTTTGCCAACAGACTTTAACGTGTACAAACGCCTTCAAGGTGTCTAGAGTGTCAGCCCACTGTTGTATAAAGCAACCGTTTAACTCTTTTCAAGCTACATAGCCTGACCTGAATGTTAGTTGTACAGGCTGCAAAAAGGTTAAATTTCCTTTGTTTGCTAACTTAAATTGAACCTGACACTGTGGAAAATGCTATTTACGTGCAGATATAGGGTTAATCTGTGGGTAAAATGCATTACAATCCAGCTCTACTGCCTTACTGAAAGTGCTGCTACCTGGAAAAAATGAACTTATTTCCTCTCGAGAGCCGCCGGCTTTCAGTCATTGGGCGTGCACGGAACGGCTATAGTCACTGCTTACAGCACCGATCAGTATACTACACTTTGATTGACAGCCGACTCTGCATAACATCTGTAAGCAGACAGCTGTCAATCAAAGTGCCAGGGCTTGTTCAAAGTATAGTGAGCCACTCCCTGAACCGTCCCCATGACAGAAAGCCGGCAGCTCCAGGGAGGAAAGCAGGTAATTTTCTCCCGGTAGCAGCACTTTAAGTACAACGGAAAAACAGCATCAGAACGCTATTTACCTGCAGATTAACCCTAATATCTGCAGGTAAACAGCATTTTACAATGTAACAGATTTATTTTAAAATGTAAATGCACTTTCATTTTTTTAATACCCTCGCCCAGAATGGAAAGTTCTGAAACTTTATAAATCATTTTAGTATGGGATTTGTCTTAATCCTCGTAAAAAAAAAAAAAATTGCATTTAAGTGGTCTCCATATACTGGACTTTTCCCAGTCTATTTCCCTTCTTCAATAGCATTGATATCAGAAGGTACTCATTTGGAGTACAGATGATGGCAGTGAAAGGGTGTGAAGGCAACAAATAAACTGGAGAAAAGCAGAGTTTGTGAGCCACTTACAGGTATTCTCTTTACAGGCATGAAGACAAATCCATAAAATAAAGTGATTTACAAAGTTTCCTAACTTTCCACGCTGGACAAAATTATTTTAAAAAAAAATAAAAGAATGAAAATGTAGTTACCCTTTTCGTTTACTGTGTCCACTAGTACCTCCGAGCCTCTTTTTAGATAAGCATATAATGAAGTAATCTAGAAATAAAGATTCGCATTATCACAAGAGAAATCAAATGCAAAAATAGTTTTTTTATAAGAATCCATCTTGGAATTAGAAACAAAGTGGAATCCAAAGGGGAATTCTCGAGAACCCCCAGGATTGCTGTTCAGTTTCCAGTTCATTTCATAGTGTGACTATAAATCATCCGAGCAGAAGCCAAACAAAGTCACTTCAGGGACCATACAGATATAAGACAGAGGCTGAGGCTCCTTCACTACCAAGACTGGATTCATATAAACTTTATTAATGTGAGTATTGAGCAAACAATGAAAGACACAAAGCCCAGAATAGAAAAACAATTAAAAAAAGTTCCAAATGCTTCGGTTCAGAGATGGGAAAACTTACTCGAATTTTACAAAAATTTTAATTCTCCAGAATCTGGATTTTTTATAAATTCGATCTGCATGTTCATGCCACCATTTTGCTCAACTGTAGAGGGCTAGCAAAAGGTTAAAAAATATACTTTTCTGCTCAGCAATCCCGGCAACCCCTCAGCCTCTGGTGCCCACTGTCTACTGTATGGTCCTCATTGCCACTTCTTTCGGCTGTTGCGTGCTGGTGTCTTCACTCTAGAACGGGTCTTCAGGCCTCAGAGGTGACAACTCGTCATAATGTCATTTTCTACTATTGTGGACTACAGACCATCGACCACATGAATTCAGTTGATATTATTGTTTGCAGTTATATTTTTGCATGTTTGTGTTCTCTCTTCTGCATTGCAGGTCCCAAGATCCACTACTGAACTTCAATCAAGGACAGGGAGAGTCATGTCCACGACTTGGGATTAGATTCAATGTGCTATTGACTTTATGTTCCTATGGCTGTCTGATGGCCCTGGTAAGGTTCTCCTCTCTATATCCGTGTAGTCAGGCTCTGACATAGTTATCCTCTTCCTTCTTCTGGTGTCTAACCTCCCTCTTGTGTCAGTTCTCTTTTGACTTCAGCCATCTTCTGTTCAACCCCGACAAAATATTAACTTATGGGAAAGAATTATCTTTTCATCTTCTATTTTTTTGGATAATTACAACTATTTCAGTCAGAAAAAAATAAACCTCCCCTGGAATCTCCATACTTTCCTCTTCAGTTGACTTGACACTGACAAAGTTCTTGGTGCAAATACTATTCCAAGCTAGTTCCAATCCGACAAAACCACCATAGTCGCTTATTTGAAACAAGACGTTGGGATCCACCACTGCCAGAGTCGGCAACACAGTCCTCAAATTTCACCACTTTCCATTTTCTTCCAGCAATCCAAGGTCTCTGGGTCTTGTGATTTTTTCCTTTTGTGGTCGCCTGCCTGTCCCAATCATCCTCTTCTCTCAATGCCTTGGTAACTCTATCTGGTCATACAACCATCCTATTTATGCCTCTGTGAGTTCTTTCTGCGACTTCTTACTGAAAGGTATAGTTGATGGTGGTAGCCTCTCCTATCTGGTGATCCTCCCCTCCTTACTATCCATAGTAGTCCTTCATCTTAGAAAATATTTATATGTTTCTAGATTTAGCTACAGCTAGACATGAACAAATCGGACAAAATTAAAATTCGGCCCCAAAATTCATCAGCAATCCAATCTACTTTATTATCCTCCGAGGCCTCTCCAACCCCCAAAGTACAGTAAATATAGGACAAAAAATAATGCACACCTCTCCTTTGCCCTTAAATGTCGCTCCCTCCAGTCCCTTCTACTCTTCAGGCCTCCTGTCTCTACCTGTGGTCCAGACTTCTCCTCCTAGTCAAGGAATTCCATGATGTCGTGACATGTCACCCCATGACATCATGATGTTAGTCAGCACCAAAGACACCTGAGATGGTGCAGGAGAAAACTGGATGGGAGGGAGTAACAGGGGAGAGAGCAACATTTATAATTTAGCATAGGATTTTTCACTCCTTACTGACTGTTTAGAATCCAGATAAATAGTCGTCATAATGCTGGATTAGCAGGTAGCGAATCAAAAAAGTTGAATTCTGGCAAATCCAAATATTCTGTAAAATTTGAGACAAATTTGATTTGCCTCAAATCGATTAGGTCAAATCTAGCTACAACTCTTCCATCTATTTGTCACAAACAGTCTCCTTCCAAAGGTCCAACTCTCTTTTCCTTGTTATGGACATCATTCTAGGCTACTTACGCTTTATGGATCAGTATGGCCATTGACCTGAAGCAAGATCCCTCCTTTCAAACTCACAGCTCAACTCAATTGGCAACATTGGGCCTTGCTTCCAATACACTGTCATCAGGCAGCAACTTATACACCTCTATATATTCGATGCTTACCAGATTTATTATACTTTTTATTTACCTCCCACCAGGACTGCTTTTGGACCTTTCATGGTCTTTTGTGTCCCCCAAAAACAAAAAAAAAGTGGATGTTTTGTTACTTTTTTGTTTCCTTTATTTTCAGTTTACATCCATCTAAAGTTTTGTACTAAGTTTTTCTTGTTTATCTTTCGTTGACAACTTTCAGTTACTTCTACTGTTTGTGTATAAATTGCTTAGATCAGTTTCTGCAGGAGGCTTATAGCTTGTGTAGGAAGAGCTAACAATTTGGCAGTAGTCTATACCACTGTCTTGTGTGTTCCGTAATTAACACAACAAGAAAGGGATTGCATGGATGAGTAACAAAAATGTTTTTCTCTCTTCCTCTACAAACATGACATTCCCAAACGACGAGGCCATCACACCTCCAATATGGTGAACTCATCCGTGCTCCAAGACAACACAACCCACACGATGACCATCAGCAGCACAATCTTCCTGTTCATACATTGGACCATCATTCCCTCAATCATCATCGGTTTCATTTTTTTCCTTTGCTTCATTACTTTGGTCTTTAACATCTTCCTCAAGACTCCGACTCTACGGGAGAACGCTCGATATGTCCTCTTTGTTTTCTTGCTCTTCAATGACACATTGTATCTTTTTCTAGCGTTCTATTTAATGTTGGCGTCTATAAATTTATTACGCGTTCCTGTGCCTCTTTGTTACATTTTATACACCTTCTCTGCAGGAGCATTCAAAGTCACCCCGTGTAACCTGGCGGCCATGGCGGTGGAACAGTATATCGCTATTTGTCATCCACTGCGACACGCGGAGCTCTGTACACCCCAAAGAGCTAATGCCGTGTTCACCATGATATGTTCCCTTGCGATGATCCCATATGTGGCTGAATTCTGTGTCATGGCCTCATCAATGACAAATATATTCAATCTTTATGTTGTATGCCGGGTCGAAAATTTGGTGGTCAACACAATTCAAGATATCATACAGTCCATAAGCCTCATTCTGTGCTTCATCGCAATTGGAGTAATCATCATATTCACATATGTCAAGGTCATGCAGGTGGCCAACAAAGTGTGTCCTCAGTCTTCTTCTGCCTCTAAAGCCGGGAGGACGGTTATCATCCATGCCTTTCAGATACTATTGTGCACCAGTCCATTGTTGACCACACTCACCCAAGCCTATACTTCCAAATGGCCGGAGTTCTTTCCAACAATACATTTCTTTGTGTTCACGTGTTTGCCCAGGTTCCTCAACCCCTTAATCTATGGAATCCGAGATGAACTCTTGAAACAATATATAAAGAAGTCTTTATCAAGATACTTTTGTTAGATAATAAAGACAAAAAAACTTGTACACTCAGATACATGGACGATCTCCTCCTCTGCTCATAAAGTTCAAAAAGTTTTGTCTTGAAAAGTATTAGTTTGGACTCATACTGGCTTTAATTGCATTGACATAGACACAGTCCAAAAATAAAATAGAGATGTCACAATTACTAACTCCCTTAAATGGTTGTCTCATACAGATTTGTCATCCCTTTAATTTGATCAAATTTAGTTAAGATCTTCTAATTGTCACAAAAAAATTCATTACATCATTTTGACATGATAGCAAAACCTTCTACAGACTTAAATTTACATCACAGCCACCAGATAGCAATACATAGACATGTGTAGCACAGACATCTCCCAAAAGAGTACCACAAAAAAAATTTTTGGCATCTTGTGCCACTTATTTTGTACAATATTGAGCAAAGGGCTCTGTCCACATCCCCAACTAGGACATAGGGATGTCATAGAGGGAGGTGTCCCTTTCGGGTTTCTCCACACGGATTTCTTGTCATTTCAACAGTAGGCATGAAATGCCACATTTTGTCTTTTTAAATATAATATAATACAGTGGTCCTTGATTGGAGAATGTTTTCCTGCTCAGGGAAATAATGGTCCTTGATTGTAGAATGGTTTTCCACTCTGGGATTTAGTGATCCTTGAATGCAGAGTGCTTTCATCTCAAGGATGTAGTGGTGGGTCCTTCATTGTAGAGTGTTTCCTACTCAGGGATGCAGTGGTCCTTGATTGCAGAGTGTTTTCCCATTAGAGATCTAGTGGTCTTAATTGCAGAGTGTTTTCCTGTCATAGATTTAGAGTTCTTGATTGCAGAGTGGTTTACCACTTATGGATGTAGTAGTCCTTGATTGTAGAGTGGTTTCCCTCTCTGGGATGTAGTGGTCCTCAATTGCAGAGTGTTTTCTTCTCAAGGATGTAGTGGTGGGTCCTTAATTGTAGAGTGTTTCCCACTCAGAGATGTAGTGGTCCTTGATTCAAGAGTGGTTATTTGCTCATGGAAGGCAGGAGGAGTGCAAGCACTCACAGATGACAGCTCCACAACTTCACTCATGGGAAGGCAATGAACTTAGAGGTTACACAGTCTCGCATGATGCCACAAACTTGATGGTTTTGAAAGTCTCACAAGAGGCAGGAAGATACACTGACAAGCAGAAATGCAACAATGTTTTGAACTTTTGACTTTCAGGCTCCATATCTCACCATCATATCATGTCACTGCATTGTTACTGTTTTTCTCTTATTTTGGTAATCCAACTTTGGCTTTCAACACTGCCTGAATCCTTCTGGGCATGCTCCTGATCAGATTGAAGCAAGTCTCGACCGAAATCTCATCCCTGGTCTCTTCTCCATGTCCCCAAAGTTGGCGCATACTGGTCGACTCACTTTGGTGAGTCGACCAGTATTTTTCTTCAACTCTACTCACAAGTGTTCGATTGTCCTTTTGATACCCAGAGCACTCGAGTATACGAATTAACTCGTCTTGTAGAATACTCACATATAGCTCAGCATTGAGACCACCATCGATCCTGGTCAAGTATACAACACCTTTGGCTGTTAAACAACCCTATATCATCAGGCTTTCTCCATCCAATTTGACAGTTCCTTCAATTTCTAGATCCATTATCCTCTTTTTCCCTTGCTTCTTCCAGACTCATTTGCAACCATCTGTCACGGGTGTGTCAGAGGTGACAGACAGTCGCCCTGCAGTGGGTTGCACGAGATCTCTACATTTGTAATTGCAGACAGTTTCTTAGATAAGATGCTGTCTTTAGGACCGAGCATCTTGGGTGTATATATACCTGGTGTGTCTGAGAGGGAGTCGCCGGCTATATCCATTTCTACTTGTGAAGCTTAGCAGGAGCAGTACTTCGTCCTCTCTGGAGCTTGAGGCCATGTGCTTATTTGGAGTTCATCTAAAGCTAAGCCATTTCCCCTGTTTTGTCCACCCTTGCTGTCTATAGAGTTTAGCGGAGGTTGAATAGTGTTCATCTCCTTCCATCCCTAGCCGTAGCCATACGCCAGGGAGAATAGGGCGAGGCACGCATGCGGCAATTGCTGAGGAGGCAATATAGGGACGACAGTTGAGACAGGGTGACACTAGACCGGACTAGGAAGTCTCCACTTCCCCCCCTTTCCCTAGCATCTGGGCTCCCTTTCCCTTTTCCCTCTGTGTTGCAGTAAGCCACACCTGGCGTGACACCATCAGAGCCTAGTCTATTGACTTTTGTCTCATCATTCCAAATCACCACTTTCCAATCTCCTACTGTTCACTTTTTGTACTTTTTTCCAAACTCGAGCCAACAGTTGTTATGATGATATTGAAATTGAGGCTTCTTCACCTTTTTTCGGGCCACCATTACAGACTTGTGTAACGTGTGTCGCTCAGTGCTTGCATGGACATCTGTGATATCACTATTACGAAGCATACGAGCCACATCCACTGTCGTGTTTGTTGCACCAGAACTGATAGACCTTGTGATGAGCCGACTAGTTGATTCCGTTATTTTGCCTGGACGTCCACCTCTTAGCTTCTGAATGGATGGAAGGACTTAATTTCGTATTCTTCCAACTGTCATAGCACTCATGCTATCGATGATCTGGATGACGCTGTTTCTCTTTTCTTGGGAAATCTTCTTCATGGCTGCTCCTCGGTTCAAACCAATGACCTTTTGCTTGGGAATCAACCTAGTTACACACTGAGCTATTAGGGGAATGTGGGAATAGGGTGTCATTTGTAGGCGTGAATTAGAATTCTTAATTATTGAACAACTAGGAAATGTAGCAATGATCTTGGTAATAATCGTGGTCTGAAACAGTCAATATGCCTATCCAACTAGAGGCCCTATCTGACTCGAGAATTTTGGTGCCAGAATGTTGTGAGGCGTGTGTACCATTATCCACTGTGGTGACGCAGTCGGCCTTAGCTTTCTTAGCTTGCTACATGGCTTTCTTACTGCGACCAACACCTCTCACGCTAGATCCTGGCCTTTTCCGTCTCTCAGCAGTGTTCCTGGCAGAAATCTTCTCCCATCTGAACAGGATCTGGTCACAGAATCGATCAGCTCCACTCTGCCGCTATGGGATACTTCCATTGAGGGGATGTTTATGGATCCTTCTCTGGCATGTTCTCTCTCCGTTCTTAATAACTGCAGACTGTATCCAAGATGGCCGCACTTCCCCTTCCTGTGATCTACATCCTCCCCAGCTTATATATCCACCCCTGTCCAGAGCAGGGAACTGTCACATAAAAACATCAGTTTATTGACATCACCGGAAATCACTTTTAATAAGGGACCGATCAGTTCATATCAACATTGATTTATTTTCTAAACTCCTGTGTGTTTTACACAGCTTACATATCTAGGGTAGTCTTTCAGGAGTGGTTAGCAAACATTGGCCCCTGGTGGCCAAATAACAACATTACTGCAGATGATTAAACTTATTTACAATGTGGTCACAGCTATAGACATTTATACCACACCAGTGAGCCGAAACACATCTCACACAATAGTATTGCACAAGAGAGCAAGAGATCGTAAGTTCACATTCCGTAAAAGGGACTAAAAGAAAAATGTTGAAAAATGGTTAAATAAAATATTTAAAAAATATATTTTTCTATAAATTAAAAAAAAAATCTAAAACATAAATATATTTGGTTGTGCATCTGAAATGCTAAAATATCCCATTATTTATCCCATTTAACCACTTAGATGCTGAGGTCAACTGTGCTTTTTTGTTAGTTTTTTTATATATTTTTGAAACAAATTTTTTAACATTTTTTTTTTTACATATTTTAATTTTAGTCAAAGGCAATCAATTTCCAAAATTGCTTGCTGTTCTAGATATTACCCCCTGAAAATGTGCTTACCTACCTGACTGCCCGAAACATCCCTAAGTGTCTCTGATTGATGCTGCTGATTCATGAAATGTTTATACTTTAGCAATAACTCAGAATTGCCACGGAATTGCCCTACTTTGGATTGCACTGGCGATGGGTGGAGAGTTACCCCGAGGAAGCACAAAGTCTCAGTAGTGCGGCAAAAGGAACTGCTCTTCTTGAGAGAATATATCTATGATTGCGATAAAAATGATTCCCCTCTGCTGCAGATTATTATCAAAATGTACAAACTTTCAGCTGGTTGCAATAAACTAAGCAAACAAGAACATTTTTTTAAGAGCTGAGCACAACTAACCATATGAGTGATTTCCCCAAATTCACCACAAAATGCCACGTTTATTGTCGACTGCAATGATCAAAATCATTGAGCTATCATGACAAACATTTTTACTACTTCTGGCTGTTATGACCTGCTGCCCTCTGGTTGTTATGACCTGCTGCTGAAGTGATGCATAGCCAGACAAGAGTTTCTGGCAGCATTCCTGAGGAATCTTAGTCCCTTCTCCAGGGGTAAAGGCCTCCAGGTTACTAATATTCTTGGGTTGTCAACAGAGTGGTCACAAAATTTAAAGGGGCTATCCGGTACTTTTAGTACTTTTATTTTGATGCTAAGGATGGGTTAACAATATCAGTTTGGTGGGGGTGCAACACCCAGTACCTCTGTCGATCAGCTGTTCCCAGTGTTGGGTGTGCTCAGTTGAGAATTGGAATAACTCCATTATTGCATTTACGACTTTTTTTTGTCTAGCTTTTGCTGTTTTTCACCTGTTTTTCATTTGTTCCTTATCCTACTTTTAGTTTGCACCTTTTTTAAAGTCTATTTTATACATGTTTTTTATGTTTGTCATTGTGGGTGGGGTTTGGGATTTCCAGATGTTTTTGGTGAATTTTTAAAAAAAGTAGCAAAATATTTGCACAAATATATATTAGTTTCCCCTGGAATTATTTTTTTGTATGCCTGAAAGTTTTGCAACAGTATTACAGACTATACAATTTATTGCACTAAAAGTCCGCAAAAAAATAGAATTAAAGGCAAAAATTAAGGCCCAGATTCATCATTTGTTTATGTTCTTTTTTAGAGTATTGTGGGTTGTTGTTTTTTTATAATTCTTCAAAGCAGTACATGAAGTTCATGAACTTTGGGCAAAGTAAAAAATGGCCTTTATTTTTTACTTTAATCTTTTTTAGCTCAAGAATTTCAAAAAGCTCCTTGGGGGGTAGGGGGAATAGTGTACATTTGAACAAACATTTAGAGACATTTTAAAAGGTCACAGTTGATGAATCAGCCCAAAAAATCAGGAAAAGCCACTAAACTACTAAATACAACTTTGATAAAAGGCGCAAATCCTTTGGTGAATTTGTTGCAAATCAAAAAGTCTCTGAGAGATATTTACACCAAACAAATGGTAAAAATTCTAAGCTGAATCGAGCCCAAAAAGTTTGATTTTGCATAAAATTCATAAACCACATGCACCATTTTGAAAATTTTGGAACAAAAAAAGTCAACCAATACAAGAGAAAAGAAAAGAGATTAAAAAAAATACAAATGATGAATTGGGCCCATAGTTTCCACCATGTTATACTGAAACCTAAGCACAGAGATGGTAACCATATGGGCAATGACTAAGAGAATGGCTTTCAGTTTAGTAAGTACATGGCCAAGTGATCACAGGGACCAACGACTATTCCTGATCCAGTTTTTGGCTATTGTAAACTTTTCACAACCATTAAAATCATGACTTCTTGGCTTAAACTTTCGTTTCTTTTGGTAGGACACTTTCTTGGCTCGAAACATCTCAAAAATGTACTTTTTCTCCATTCTAGAAAAATTGTAATTTTTGCGCTGCCCCATCATTTTAGTTCAAAAATTGTTTAATTTTAAATGAAGAGGAGTTCCATAGGATTATGTAATATTACATGGATGTTATCCGGGAAGGCAGCCGGCAATATACCCAAGAGGGACGTGATTATCTGCGAGCACTCAGGTATAACAGAATGAGTCTGATGACACCAGGGAGAATCCGGTACAGGGGGAGTCATTCTAAGAATAAGTGTTAGCCCTTCGGAATCATTAGCATCTATGAAATTCTGGAAACTCATCTGTCAAAGGGTTAAGAATGATTACACTCCAGAGACTCTGAAACCGTTATATACCTAGATCTGGTCTTTATGAAGTCTCTGCCGCTCAACCGGAGAACGGACCCTTCACTGGACCAGAACTGGTGTGAGTATGTGACGTTTCCATGTTCACACATATAACAAAAGAAGTGGACAAAAATATAGAATGAGCCAGATAGAAATGGAAATATTAAGGAATTGAAAAATTTGGTAATTTTCTGGGGGGGGGGGGGAGTTATATTTTCTTGAAAAGACACTTTTATCAATTTATCCAGATCTCATCATCACCGTCCATTTATTCCCAGTTTTGATGGGAGAACAGTTTTTGAATAAAAATAAAATCAGCAAGTGTCCATTCATTAGGGTCAATAGGTTGATGGAGTAAAATATGTAGGTAAAAACAATGCAAAAGTAAAATAATTAAATATGATAATGATGGCAATTTGCAGGAGCCTGGTCCAGTGTTCATGTCAGGGGTCTGTGCATGCTAGACGGTAGCCCTCCAAACCTCCTCCTTCCTGCCGGCATCCCAGCTTCTCTTCTGACTAGTCAATCCGGCGCAACATCATGCTTTCATCCCTTCGCAATGATGACGTTGCATCGGATCTACTAGTCAGAAAAAGGCGATGGGCGGACCGGCAGGTTGTGGATCGCAGGGCTCCTATCTGGTGGCCACAGACAAAGGTCCTACGAATCGATTCACTCATGTCTGTCTGTGTCATTCACACTTCAGAGGAAAAAGGAGGGGTAGATAGTTTTAAAAATAAAGCTAAAACATTTTCCTATAGGCATTGTGAGCATTTTTAAAGGGATTTCCTACTGATTTATTATAGAATATCTGGACATAGGGTTTTTTTTTGGGTGGGAGTCTGACTACGGGACCCTCATAAGCCAACTGTTGAAGCCTTGTTTCCTTTATTTAGGGTGCAGTCAGACTGCCGTATGATCCTCGGACTGGCAGTCGGCTCGCCTGACCTAAGCCTGACAGCTACATAGAAATACATGCTGTCATGCTCAGGTCAGGTGAGCCAACGGCTTTCCGGGTTTGCGATGCGATCCTCACACGAGTAATATGGCAGTCTGACTTCTCCCTTATAGTGAGGAGGTGACCAAACATATGAGGTCTTCATAATTTGAAGCACAGGGGCCTCAATGCAACATCTCGATTAGGGCCCCCAACTATGACAGGTATTTAATAATATCTGTTTCCTCTCTGGATTTCCCCTCTGCTCTATGACTGGAGGGCAACTTCAACCCCTCAACCCACTAGCATTCTGACCTCTGATCACATTTCATTATAGTGAACTAACTGGTCTGTATCCGCCCATGGCGGGTTGACCATGAAAGTCTTTCCTCATCTGCTACTAATGGAATACATAGAGTAATATGAAGTCAGTGACCATATTTATTGTGGCAGGTTGACCGCCATCAGTACGGCACCAATATATTCATAGTAATACTCATAAAATATGCAGTGTCTTGAAAAAGTATTCATGCCCTGTGAACTTTTCCACATTTCTCACGTCACACTCACAAACTTAAATGTATTTTATTGGGATTTTATGTGACACCAACACAAAGTATTTGTGAAATGATTCTTGATTTTCTAATTATTTAAAATTGTAACGTTCATTTGTATTCAGCCCCTGAGTCAATACTTTGTAGGACCACTTTTCTCTCCAGCTTTCTCTGCAGTCTTTTGGGGTCTGTCTCTCCAGCTTTGCACATCTAGAGGTGACATTTTTGCCCCTTCTTCTTTGCACACTCGCTCTCGCTCAGTGAGATTGGATGGAGACGTCTGTGATCAGTAATTTTCACGTCTTGTCACAGATTCTCTGGGATTTAGGTCTGGACTGTGACTGCGCCGTTCACACACAGGAATATGCTCTGATCTAAACCCTCCATTGTAGCTCTGGCAGGATGTTTAGGGTCATTGTCCTTCTGAAAGGTGAACCTGCGGCCCAGTCTCAAGTCTCCTGCAGCCTCTAATAGGTTTTTCTCCAGGATTGCCCTGTATTTCGCTCAATCCATCTTCCCATCACCTCTGACCAGCTTCCCTGTCCCTGCTGAATAAAAATCTGCCCACAGCAAGATGTTACCACCACCATGTGTGACGGTGTGGATGGTGTTTTCAGGGTGATGTGCAGTGTTAGTTTTCTGCCACACATAACGTTTTCATTTAGCCCAAAAAGTTCTTGATTGGTCTCATCTGACCAGAGCCTCTTCCTCTACATGCTCGCTGTGTCTCCTACATGACTTTTTGCAAACTTTAAACAGGACTTCTTATTACTTACTTTCAAAAATGGATTCTTCTTGCCACATTGCCATAAAGGCCAGATTTATGAAGTATACGACTAATAGTTATCCTGGACAGATTCTCCCACCTGAGCTGTGGATGTCTGCAGCTCCTCCAGAGTGACCATGGACCTATTGGTTGCGTCTGTAATTAGTGCTCTTCTTGTTTGGGATGTCATGTTAGGTGGACGGCCATGTTTTGGTAGGTTTGCAATTGTGCCATACGCCTTCCATTTTTAGATGATGGAATGAACAGTGCTCCATGAGATGTTCAGAGCTTGGGCTATTTATTTATAACCTAACCCTGCTTTACTCTTCTCCACAACTTTATCCCTGACCTGTCTGGTGGGCTCCTTGGTTTTCATAAAGCTGTTTGATCCACAATGTTCTGACATAAATCTCTGAGGCCTTCACAGAACAGAAGTTGTTATAATGAGAAGAAATCACACCCAGGTGGACTCAGTTTACTAATTATGTGACTTGTGGAGCGAATTAGTCACTCAGGAATTTATTTAGGAGTATCAGACTACAGGGGGCTGAATGCAAGTGCACCTCACAATTTTCAGATTTATATTTTAAAAATATTTAGAAAACCATGTATCATTTCCTTTACACGTCACAAATACTTACGACTTTGAGTTAGTATCACATAAAATCCCAATAAAATACATATATATTTCTGGATGTAGCATGAAAAAATGTGGAAAAGTTTATGAATACTTTTTTAAAGGCACTGAATATCTTGTCTTAGTGAAAAAAGTTTGGATCTCCAGACTTGGAGGTAGTGAAGCTTTTGTATCTTGTCTGATCATGGCGGTTTAGATATGGCACGAGATATATCTTCACTGAAGAGGAAAGTTTGCATCACCATAAATATCTTCTCTAAGCAAAGCAGTTTGGATCTTTATATACATCTTGTCTTAATTCAGCAGAAATTGTTTTCATCCTAAAAATCATCTTATGTACACTGGTTTAAATATGTTCTTAGCGGAGGTCGCCTGGCAGGAAGGTTATTCGCAGAAATCTGTTGATGCTACCAAAGCAACCTTAGAGCAAGCACAATATTTATACTGCTACCCTTTAGAGAAGGAAAAAGGGAAAAGACAAAGCGTAATTATTTGTAAGGATTTTTTTTTGCTTTTTGCTGTGCCAAGAGGAACTGCTGCTGGACTATGAGAGAATTTACCTGGGAGGGAGCGGTGAGCTGAAAGTGAGAGAAGAAATGGTGGCTAAGAAGTAGAGGTGGTAGGCTGAGGGCTTGAAGTTCAACTGGTACATATGGAAGGTAGCCTGATACATCTGAGTGAGTGTCTAAGAGTGGAGAAAAATGCCTAATTCATTGATCAAGGCCATGAAGAAGTGTCACAGGCCTGTGGAAGAGAGTCATTAGTTTGTGTTCTAAGCAAGCTAGTGCCGAAACAGTATTGGCACATTGTCATCCTGGGCAGATATAAAGGGGTGAAGATGAGTAATAAGCTGTAGATCGTGGGAGGCCAACAGCTGGGACTTGCGCCAATCGGCAGAACTTGAAATTTTTATCCACATTAGAAAAGTGTGACAGTCCACATGCTCGATCTCCACACCATTCCTTCCCTATAAGACCGCCCCATTGCAATCGGTGAGGGTTCCAAAGGTCGGACACCCATCAATCTATAAGTTTTCCCCCCATCCTCTGAATAGGCAACAACTTATTTCCACTAGACAACACTTTTAAGTCTTGCTTGGGCTGCAGAAAATAAACTAAACTTATGGACCCAGTGGCCACCAACGTCCACTACTAGTTGTAGCAACGATCTGGTTACCCTTAGGTCAGGAAGTCCAGAAGAACAGTGGACAGATTTTAATTAGTGTGAAAGTATCAACCTTAGATAATTGACATCTAAATCTTAATAGAGGGCCTGTGTGAAGTAACCTAGACCTTGGTGTGGGGTTCCGTATTTTGAAGTTAAGAGGATTTTTTTGAGACAGAGAAAGGCATATTCATTAACGTTAACTACTTCCGGATGGCCCAGGATGTCAATATTTTACTCTGCAGTGATGTTCTAAAACAACACGGCATATAGCAGCCGCAGGAGATCATGTGGCCACAAGAGTGAGGAGCCAGACACAGCCAGACTCCCCATTGAGAAGACAAAAATGGTTTATTACCTTCTCTGCCTTTTTGATTGTTGTATACACAGCACTGAACAAATCCTGTGTATACAGATCAGGAAGCACTGACTATGCTTCCTCTTCTAGTCCTAGTGATCAAGTGATCACTACGTGTTGGGACAAAGCAGAAGCTGCTGGGTCCTAGGAAATTGCTATGAAATCAGGAGGCTGAATTTCCCCTGTAACTGGGGATAAAATACCAAACCCAGTTACAGGGGAAATCAGATTAGTAAAAGTATTTAAATGTTGAAATGACAACAATGTAAAATGAATGAATGATTGAAAACAGGAGTAAACAAAAAAGCGCCTGCCAGTCTGAATCGCTGTTACTAAGCGCCACTTTGGTAAAAAAAAATATATGTTTCCTAGAAAAAAAATTAATTTGATGGAAAGAAGAAGACATTTTAAACTTTTTCTTTAGTGGTGTTTTGTTGTAGTAAAAAAATATGTGAAAAAAAAGACCATGATAGATTGAGTATGGATTGGTGGCTGTTTTGGGGCATCAGCTGTACCCACTTTCTGTGAGCAGGTAATAGTAATTAGCTAGGAGTCATCCTGCTAATACATGCAGGGGAAGATAATGCAGACAGAATGTCTCCAATAGAAAAAATGTTATTGTGAAACTTTTCGAGGATATATATGGGCTCAGGGAACCAAAATGGCTTCTGTGTCGTTCGGAGCTGGCCACCCATAGAATCGCAATATTACCCTGTGATATTGTGGATCATAGTCATAGATCATGTGTCTAAGATGCTTAAAGTATGTTCAGGAGGATGACGGACATATTATTTTCCTAGAAGGTTCCTGTATGAAGTAGAATTATGTCCAAAACTGTGGCTGTCCTTGCATATAATAAACCATCCTCCATATACAGTGCCTACAAGTAGTATTCAACCCCCTGCAGATTTAGGTGGTTGACACATGCGGAATTAACTTGGCATTGTGACATTTGTACTGTAGATCAGCCTGGAAGTGGGAAATGCACTGCAGCAATTTTTTTTTTTTTTTTTTTTAAACGTAAAAAGTTAATTCAGAGTGTCATTTATTATTCAACCCCTCAAACCACAAGAATTCTGTTTGGTCCCCCTAAAGTATTAAGAAGTAGTTCAGGCACCAAGAATAATGAGCTTCACATGTGTGGATTAAAGATCTCTTTTGCCAGCCTTTTCTGACTATTTAAGACCCTCCCCAAACTTGTGAACAGCACTCAGACATGGTCAACATGGGAAAGACAAAGGAGCATTCCAAGGCCATCAGAGACAAGATCGTGGAGGGTCACAAGGCTGGCAAGGGGTACAAAACCCTTTCCAAGGAGTTGGGCCTACCTGTCTCCACTGTTGGGAGCATCATCCATAAGTGGAAGGCTTATGGAACTACTGTTAGCCTTCCACGGCCAGGCCAGACTTTGAAAGTGTCCTCCCGTGCCAAGGCCAGGCTTGTCCGAAGAGTCAAGGCTAACCCAAGGACAACAAGGAAGGAGCTCCGGGAAGATCTCATGGCAGTGGGGACATTGATTTCAGTCAATACCATAAGTAACGTACTCCACCGCAATGGTCTCCGTTCCAGACGAGCCCGTAAGGTACCTTTACTTTCAAAGCGTCATGTCAAGGCTCGTCTACAGTTTGCTCATGATCACTTGGAGGACTCTGAGACAGACTGGTTCAAGGTTCTATGGTCTGATGAGACCAAGATCGAGATCTTTGGTGCCAACCACACACGTGACGTTTGGAGACTGGATGGCACTGCATACGACCCCAAGAATACCATCCCTACAGTCAAGCATGGTGGTGGCAGCATCATGCTGTGGGGCTGTTTCTCTGCCAAGGGGCCTGGCCATCTGGTCCGCATCCATGGGAAGATGGATAGCACAGCCTACCTGGAGATTTTGGCCAAGAACCTCCGCTCCTCCATCAAGGATCTTAAGATGGGTCGTAATTTCATCTTCCAACAAGACAACGACCCAAAGCACACAGCCAAGAAAACCAAGGCCTGGTTCAATAGGGAAAAAGTCAAGGTGTTGGAGTGGCCTAGTCAGTCTCCTGACCTTAACCCAATTGAAAACTTGTGGAAGGAGCTCAAGAATAAAGTCCACATGAGACACCCAAAGAACCTAGATAACTTGGAGAAGATCTGCATGGAGGAGTGGGCCAAGATAACTCCACAGACCTGTGCCGGCCTGATCAGGTCTTATAAAAGACGATTATTAGCTGTAATTGCAAACAAGGGTTATTCCACAAAATATTAAACATAGGGGTTGTATAATAATTGACCCACACTTTTATGTTTAAAATTTAATAAAATTCAACTGAGCAACATAACTTTTTGGTTTGTAAGATTTATGCTTCTGTTCATAAAACCTACTCTCGTTTGCAGTTTGAAGGCTCTAACTTATTTGCATCTTATCAAACCAGCTAAATCTGCAGGGGGTTGAATACTACTTGTAGGCACTGTACTTTACCAGTCTTGTAAAACCTTTATAATATTTCATCTACAGAATCTCATGGTTAGACCCAAGGAGAACCACATGCATGGTAGCTCTTTCCAATTTTCTCTGCCGGAACATCTCACAGATCCAATCCAGAAAATGTTTCTATATTTTTCCATTTTATTTTATATTGTTTTGCTTTTAATGTGAGTCTTTTTGTAACCTTTTTATGCACAATACATTTTTTGTACATTAAAATTTAAATTTAATACATTAGCTCCTTGCTGCTGTAAACGTACCCACAACCCTGAAGAGGGAGAGTATAGCTTTGTTATGTTACCCTATGTATGCCAGAGGTTAAGAAGAGCTGGGTGGCATGTATGTAGTGAGTCACTTCATGCATGTGTCCCACTGGCCTCATAAAACGATGTGTGGTGTGGATGTGTAAACTGGCTCAGGGGCGACTTAGATCATAGTCAGTCTATTGCAATAGGTCGGTGGATGAGTGAGTGTGGAAAGTGGAGTCCCCCTTTACAGTTACATCCAAGTCATGTGCACAGCAAGTGGGCAGTGTTCGTGACTTAGTCACATATTTACTTTCTTCTCCGCCCGATACCAGCAAAAAGAAGATATGAAAATAATATAAAAATTAGTCACCACAAATCATGAAGGTGCAAATATTATTTAAATATCCAAGTAAGAAAAAAGTTTAAAGCTCTTTAAACAACATGTATGAAAAAAAAACTAAAATCTGTCTGGTCAGTTACAGGGAGAAATGACCTGGTCATAAACTTATTAAAGGACTTCTTCAAGAATGTGATAAAATGGTCCCCATTTAGTATTTTAATTGGCAGCCCATGCCAGTCATGTGTTAAGATATGCTACAGTCTGAAGAAACACTGCTCCCAAGATTGGTATCTCAACTGACAGAGGAGCTGTATCTTAAACCCACATATAGGAATTGCCGGAGAAAGGCTGTGACAGGAGAAAAAATAAATCTTGTCCGCAACTGATGAGTACAAAGGATTTTTTCTCCAGCCTGAGTCCTCTGTTCACAGTCAGCTGAGAAGATTTATTTCTTCACCTGTCACAGCCCTTCTCTAGCAACTCTGGTATGTGTGTTTACAATACAACTGTGACAACACAGCTTCTAATCTTAATTAGCCAGACATCTAGATTTGTTAGGCCAAGAGAAATACACTATTGTGTTTGTATTGACTTTAGATTGTGTGTGTTTCTTTGGTGGGTCAAGAAGGACAGACTAGTATTTGTATAACCCTGAATGTTGACTTCTCCTTGGTCTGTGAACAATGAATGTTTGCTAAATATGCTGATTATCCATTGTGTGGACCCTGTGGCTTGTTTACTCCGAGAGCAGAGGAGTATAAGTTATGCAAATTGATTAAACGTTCAAGCAATGAGACTTGAGCTCTGCACCTTTCCCCCTGACCTGTGAATAATGACCTTAGCCACAGATGTGCATATTAACAGGCATTTCTATCATGCTAGAATGAGAGAATCAGAGAGACTATTCAGGACAGCAGTTTGGTAGCATGGCTCCATCCAGAGAGACACAGATTTGGATTCTATAGGATTACAGCCTAAGGGTACACGGCCCTGACTGGAAGGATGCAGATCTGCTCCATTGACCATCAGAGAACCCATGGATACATTTGAGTAAACCAGGTTGGGACAATGAGTTCACCTGGCCCCATGGATATGTGTTTTGGGGTTGCCAGGTTGAGACCATCTGTTCACCTGGAACCCATGGAGACACTCGGAAAAAGCCAGGTTCAGACAATGAGGTCATCTGGAACCCATGGAGTTGTTCGGAGAGGCCAGGGTGGGACCCCCAGGTCTCCTGCTCTTGTACCTCAATGGACTGTCAACTTCCTTAGCTTGACGCTACCTCCTCTTTGTGGGGGTCCATCAAAAGCGGGGGGCCACTGGTTGAGGTAGTTGGCCCGGGAAGTCCCAAAGTCACAGCTGTTCTATTCCCTGCGAGCCAGTGGAAGGGTGAGACTGAGTAATTTTGCACCATCTTGGGTATTTGCTGGGACTGTTCTATGTGTTTATTTTCCGTTTGGTGGTTCAATAAAGTATTGCCACACTGTTTTACTGTTTGCTGAGTAATATTATGCCCACAGAAAATGCTGTGTCTTCACAACAACTCTTCTGTCAGTTGAGACACTGGTTTTGGGGGTTGTGTTTCTTCAGACTGCAGCACAGCTCAGCAGTATCTGAGCCTGCTAGACCACTAGATCAGCTGCCGAGCTGTGATTGGCAACAACAGGGAAAGAGCAGTGAATGCACACGCCCGAGGAAAAGACTTTGAAGAAATGCCCAGTTGAACTTCAAAACAGAGTTTCCACCTTCTGATCTCCAAAAGCAATACATTTTAATATCTCTGAAATGGAGTGACGCAGCGCAAAATGGGAAAAAAGCAGCAGAATAAGGGGAGCTCGGGGATTTTTAGAAAGTATTTCACAAATTTTTTTTGAGAAAGTGACAGGTCACCAGGTCAAAAGGGTCCAGTTTCTGATTTTATTTTATTCCAATTTCTCCCTTTAGTTTTCCATTGTTTTAAAATCTTCCATACGGTTCCAGAGATATAGGCCTTTTTTTATTTGGTGCAAATTTTTAGGGTCTTTATGAAGGTGGTGTGGCACACAAAGCAGCCTAAAGACACGCCCCGAGGATCCTTTGAACTTCGCCCCCTTAGTAAAGACCATAACAATTAGAGCTAAATAAATATGTCTGGAATGAATTTTCGGCAGATTCCATTGTATTATAACTGCCAAGTTGTGTTGCGTAAAATTGTATTGTTTGATCCAGTTTATATTGTGATTGTTTATTTTAAAGAAGAAACCCCAGATTAGAATCATGTCTTATGGTAGGTCTTCAGTAAACCCTTAAGAGGTGGTCTTAGCTCATAGGGATAAAATGGTGCACTAATAAAATGGATCAATAAATTACTTTCTAATCTCTACTTCTTTTCTTCCTCTTGCACCAGCATGAGGAGAAATAACATCCCTGCTCCAGCTATGAACCCATCATCCACCATTCAAGTCAACACCACCCAAGTGCCCGTCACCCTCAGCAAGACATCCGAGATCATACGATGGTCATTCGTCTTATTGACCGTCGTTGGCCTCTGCTTCTTCATCTACTTGATTGTCATGATGCTTATTGTCTTCTTCACGAACCCTCAGCTCCAGGAGAATGCCCGATACCTCCTGTTTATCTACATGCTGGTGAACGATGCATTCTATGTCTTCCTCGCCTTCTACTTACTGATGGCGGGGTTGTATCTGCTGTACGTCCCTGTACCTCTCTGTATTATCTTGTATGGCTTCACAACGAGTGTATTCAGTGTAACACCATACAACCTAGTCGTCATGGCTCTGGAACGTTACATAGCCATTTGTTACCCGCTTCGCCACACTGAGCTATGCACTACGAAAAGAGCTAATATGGCTTTTTCCTTAATATGGCTGTTACTCGTAGTCCTCCATGGTACTGAGCTAGCCATTATGTTCACCTCGGTTACAAATCTATATCGCTATATCATCTGCAAGCATGAAACCCTAATGGTAAATCCCATTCAAAATGTCATAAGGACCCTCAACTTCATCCTATGCTTTGGCTCAGTGGGAATCGTCCTGATATTTACCTATGTCAAGATCATGTTGGTTGCCCGCAAAGTAAGTTCTCAATCAACTTTGGCTTCCAAAGCCGGGAACACCATCATGCTACACGCATTCCAGTTACTTTTGTATATGTCTTCTTTATTAACCAATCTCACGCAAACATATTTGCCCAAAAAGATTGAATATTTGCCAATAACAACATTTTTTATCCTCACTTGCGCCCCGAGGTTCCTCAGCCCTGTCATCTATGGAATCCGGGATGAAGAACTGAGAAAACATGTGAAAAAGGCTTTAAGAAAATATTTCAGTTAGAGATTTTTTTTTCCCCGGTTTGAAGCACTGCAAAATTCTTCTATTGTTCTCTTATATTATTATTATTATTATTATTATTATTATAGTGCCATTTATTCCATGGCGCTTTACATCTGAAAAAGGGGTATACATAGCAAAAAACAATTACAGAAATCTTGAACAAAAACGCAATGGCAAACTGGCACAGAAGGAGAGAGAACCCTGCCCGTGAGTGCTCACAGTCTACAAGGGTGAGGATGCAGTAGGTGAGGGTAGAGCTGGTCGTGCAGCGGTATGGTGGAGCGGTGGTTACTGCAGGTTGTAGGCTTGTCGGAAGAGGTGGGTCTTCAGGTTCCTTTTGAAGGTTTCCAAGGTAGGCGAGAGTCTGATATGTTGGAGTAGAGAGTTCCAGAGTAGGGGGGAAGCATGGGAGAAATCTTGCATACAATTGTGGGAAGAGGAGATAAGAGGGGAGTAGAGATGGAGATCTTGTGAGGATCGTAGGTTGCGTGTAGGTAGATATCGGGAGACTAGGTCACAGATGTATGGAGGAGACAGGTTGTGGATGGCTTTGTATGCCATGGTTAGGGTTTTGAACTGGAGTCTCTGGGTAATGGGGAGCCAGTGAAGAGATTGACAGAGAGGAGAGGCGGGGGAATAGCAGGGGGACAGGTGGATTAGTCGGGCAGCAGAGTTTAGGATAGATTGGAGGGGTGTGAGAGTGTTAGAGGGGAGGCCACAGAGCAGGAGGTTGCAGTAGTCAAGGCGGGAGATGATGAGGGCGTGCACTAGTGTTTTTGCAGATTCGTGGTTAAGGAATGTGCGGATCTGGGAGTTGGAGTCGACAGGAAATGGAAAGGGCTTGGATGTGTGGTTTGAAGGAGAGATCAGAGTCCAGGGTTACCCCGAGGCAGCGAGGTTGTTGGACTGCTGAAAGTGGACAGCCATTGATTTTGATGGATAGGTCAGCTGGGGTGGGTGGGTTGAGTGAGATGGCGGAAAGATGATGAATCTAGTTTTATCCATGTTCAATTTTAGAAATCTAGCAGAGAAGAAAGATGAGATAGCGAACAGATATTGTGGGATTCTAGTTAGTAAGGAGCTGATATCAGGTCCAGAGAGGTAAATCTGTGTGTTGTCAGCATAAAGATGACACTGAAAGCCGTGAGACTCTATGAGCTGTTCCAGGCCGAGGGTGTAGATTGAAAAAAGCAGAGGTTCTAGGACTGAACCCTGGGGGACACCGACAGATAGGGGGAGAGGTGAGGAGGTGGTGTGTGAGAAACACTAAAGGTCCTGTCTGTTAAGTATGAGGAGTTCCCGGATAGGACCAAGTCCCTGATGCCAAGAGATGAGAGAGTTTGTAGTAAGAGGGAATGGTCCAATGTGTCAAAGGCAGATGACAGGTCCAGAAGGAGGAGGACAGAATAGTGTCGCTTGGATTTGGCAGTTAGTAGGTCGTTGGTAACTTTAGTCAGGGCAGTTTCAGTAGAGTGATGCGGTCAGAAGCCAGATTGTAAGCTGTCAAAGAGGAAGCAGGAGGAGAGGTGGGAGGACAGCTCAAGGTGGACATGTTGTTCTAGTAGTTTTGAGGCATAGGGGAGAAGTGATATGGGGCAATAGCTAGTCAGAGAGGATGGGTCAAGGGACTTTTTTTGAGGATGGGTGTGATCAAGGCATGTTTGAAGCATATAAGTTATTTAGGGCTAGGAAGAGGCTGCTTTCTCGGTGTGTTGTCAAAAACTATCCACTATTGAGTTGTCGTCTTCGATAAAGTTTTCAAAAATTCTGAACCTCCATTTCTTTGGTTTTTGGGATGGTTGTGTGACTACCAGGACAGCTACCAATACATGTTCCACATGGGATTTTACCCAGCTCTCCTGAATGGTACATCATGTAATGCATTACTTTAGGAGTGAACCACTGTATAACTAGAATTTTGGAGGTGCCCTATGTCTAAATTTTGGCCAAGTCCAGAGATTTGACCACCACAATTTATTCCAATTTGAGTTTCTTACATACCTGGGGTAATTCTTCCTGTTCTCAGTAGCTTACTTTTGAGCTTTGCTGTATAGACAGGGACATGTTATGCAGAGTCCTTTCATTATCACTAGAGGGAGGGGTATGTAGAGTCATTCTCATCTCATTATGATAACAAGATGATGTAAATTTAATTATGACATAGTGTAACATTGGTTAAATGTAACCAATTGCCCTACAAATAGTAGCTTACTTGTGAGTTTTGCTGAATAGACTGTGATGTAATAAGCAGAGTCCTTTCATTATAATTAGGGGAACGGGTCAGCAGAGTCATTGTCATCTCATTATGATAAGAGGGTGATATAAATATATGACATAGTGCAAGATTGGCTAAATTCAACCAATTGCCCTACAAAAAGGAGCTTACTTGTGATATTTGCTGTATAGAGAGGGACATGATGAGCAGAATTCTTTCATTATTGTTATAGGGAGGGGTCAGCAGAGTCACTGTCATCTCATTATGATTAGAGGGCGATGTAAATTTATGATGTAGTGCAAGATTGGCTAAATTTATTTATTTTACTCACTTATATAGCGCTATTAACTCCACAGCACTTTACATACATCAGCACTGTCCCCATTGGGGCTCACAATCTACATTCCCTATCAGTATGTCCTTGGAGTGTGGGAGGAAACCCACACAAACACAGGGAGAACATACAAAATCCTTGCAGATGTTGTCCTTGGTGGGATTTGAACCCAGGTCCCCAGTGCTGCAAAGTTGTAGTGCTAACCACTGAGCCACCGTGCTGCCCAAATTTAACCAGTTGCCCTGCAAAAAAAAACTCTACCTTTAGCCCAAGCCTTTTTACTACTATGTAAGTCACAAAGGTCAGAAGTAGTCCACGCCCAGATGTAATTGTAGACCAAAAGGCACATAAGAGGACTATAGGACCATAAATTGTAACCAGAAATGATTCTGAAAATTTAAAAAAAAATAAAAATAAAAAAGAAGGAAATTGCATTTGGTTGAAATTATTTTTGTTTGTTTTTTTATTAATTTAAGCAACACATCGAGCCCAATTCATCATTACATTTCCACCAGTTTTTTTGGGTGTGAATATCTCTCCGTTAGTGACTATGTGATTTGCGACAATTTCATCAAATAATTTGCTCCTTATTTCGAGTTGTCTTTTGTGGATTAGTTAGTTTTCTGATTTTTACATCAGTGTGGCTTTTCTAGATGATTTAGACAGAATCATTAAATGCAATTTTTTTAAAAGTTGAAAAATTTGACGCAACTCTTCTCTAGTCCCCTCCCCTGGAGTGATTTTATGTCCGCCTGTTTAAAAGTTTTTTGTGACATTTTTCTAAAAAAAAAAAAAGACAATTTGTAGCTTTGCGCAAATTTCATGAATAGAGTGCGCCATTTTGATGAATTTGGCACAAAAATATCAGGAAAAACTACTTGTCAAGGAAAAAAGTGACTTAAAAAATAAGAGCAAACAATGAATTGGGCTCATTATATCACATTTTCTTTTATAATTTGTCACACCAGCATTAGACAGAACTGCAGGAAAATATGAACACTTTATGGAAGCTTTGAACTTCAAAAAGAAAACTCAAAAGGTTGTTCTTTGGAGGTTTTGGGATAGAAATAGGCATTTACAGGGTTGGAGTTCAATTACCAGATTTTGGCAATTAAAATATTGGTATTGCCAATCTCCCCCTTCTGTGCTCATGAAACTTCAGTTAAACTGGCTTTCAATCACTATATTTATATCCCTGGAATATCTTTATACTAGATGGTGGCCCGATTCTAACGCATCGGGTATTCTAGAATATGTATGCAGCCGACCGGGCGCAATCAGCAGAGCGGTATTTAAATTTGGCGCCAAAATCGCTGATTGGTTGCGGCCGGCAACCGCGACCAATCAGCAAAGTGGTGTTTAAATTTGTCGGCAATATCGGTGATTGGTCGCAGGCGGCGGCCGCGACCAATCAGCAAGCCGTGTTAGTGAGGACTGGAGAGTGTGTTTAAATTTGGCACCAAAATCACTGATCGGTCGCGGCCGGCAACCGTGACCAATAAGCAAAGCGGTGTTAAAATTTGGCGCCTATATCACTGATTGGTCACTGCCAGTGGTCGCGACTAATCAGCTTAGCGGAGTTTAACCCCTTTAGAGCCCATGACGTATTAGTACGCACATTTGGGTACCCCCCGTTCAGTGAGGGCTGCTGCGCTAAGCCCTCACTGAACCGAGCACATGTCAGCTGATTCTTACAGCTGACATGTGCCCGCAACAGCCGCGGGTGGAATCGCGATCCACCCACGGCTGTTAACATGATAAATGCCGCTGTCAATCTCCGACAGCGACATTTAACGTGCACTTCCGGGTTGCGCGTCATAAGCCCCGCCCACCGTCGACCCCGTCACGTGATCGCGGGTCGCCGATGGGCGTGCATGACAACCCAGGGTCTGCAGCAGACGCCTGTGGTTGTCATGATCTCGTCGCTATGAGCGCCACCTAGTGGTCGGCGCTCATAGCACAGGACCATTTCTGCTATATGCAGGGGATCTGCTCGTCCCCTGTATGTAGCAGAGACGATCAGACAACTGCTGCTTCTAGTCTCCTATGGAGACTATTGAAGCATGCAGTAAGTGAAAAAAAAATGTTTTTAAAAATATAAAAAAAATAAAAAAAATATAAAAGTTTAAATCACCCCCCTTTCGCCCCATTCAAAATAAAATATAAAAAAAAAAACCCACATACACATATTTGGTATCGCCGCGTTCAGAATCGCCCCTTCTATCAAAATAAAAAAAGAATTAATCCGATCGGTAAACGGTGAAACGAGAAAAAAATTCTAAACGCCAGAATTACGTTTTTTGGTCGCCGCAAAATTGCAATAAAATGCAATAAAGGGCGATCAAAACATCGGATCTACCCCAAAATGTTATCAATAAAAACGTCAGCCCGGCGCGCAAAAAATAAGCCCTCACCCAGCCCCAGATCCCGAAAAATGGAGACGCTACAGGTCTCGGAAAATGGCGCTATTTTTTTTTAGTTTTTTTTACCAAATTTTGGAATTTTTTTTCGCCACTTAAATATAAAATAACCTATACATGTTTGGTGTCTACAAACTCGTAATGACCTGGAGAATAAGAATGGCAGCTCAGTTTTAGCATTCAGTGAATGTGGTAAAAAAAATAAATAAAAAACAACTGTGGTATTGCACTTTTTTTGCAATTTTACAAAAAACTAGTAATGGCGTTGAAAAGTACAACTTGTCCCGCAAAAAATAAGCCCACACACGGCCATATTGTTCAAAAAATAAAGACACTATGGCTCTGGGAACAAGGGGAGCAAAAAACGAAAAAGAAAAAACGTCAAAACCCAAGGTTGCGAAAGGGTTAAACTTGACGAAAATAATGCTGATTGGTCGCGGCCAGCGAACGCGACCAATCAACAGAGCGGTGTTTAAATTTGGCGCCAATAATGCTGATTGGTTGCGGCCGGCGGTAGCGACCAATCAGCAGAGCGATATTTAAATTTGGCGCCAATAATGGTGATTGGTCACGACCGCGACTAATCAGCAGAGCGGGGTTTAAATTTGGCGCCAATAATGCTGATTAGTCGCGGCTGGCGACCGCGACTAATCAGCAGAGCAATGTTTAAATTTGGCGCCAAAATCGCTGATTGGTCGCGGCCGGCAGTCGCGACCAATCAGCAGAGCATGGTTTAAATTTGGCGCCAATACTGCTGATTGGTTGCGGCCGGCAACCTCGACCAATCAGCAGAGCGGGGTTTAAATTTTGCGCAAAAATCGCTTATTGGTCGCGGCCGGCGGTCGCGACAAATCAGCAGAGCGGGGTTTAAATATGGCGCCAATAATGCTGATTGGTTGCGGCCGGCGACCGCGACCAATCAGCAGGCTAGTGTTTAAATTTGGCGCCAATACTGCTGATTGGTTGCGGACGGCAACCGCAACCAATCAGCAGAGTGGGGTTTAAATTTGGCGCCAATAATGCTGATTAGTCACGGCCGGCAACCGCGACCAATCAGCAGAGAGGGGTTTAAATTTGGCGCCAATACTGCTGATTGTTCTCGGTTGCCGTCCGTGACCAATCAGCAGAGCGGGGTTTAAATTTGGCGCCAATAATACTGAATGGTCACGGCTGGCGACCGCGACCAATCAGCAGAGCGGGGTTTAAGTTTGGCGCCTATACTGCTGATTGGTCACGGCCAGCAACCACGACCAATCAGCAGAGAGGGGTTTAAATTTGGCGCTAAAATCGCTGACTGGTCGCGGCCGGCGCTCTCGACCAATCAGCAGAGCGGGGTTTAAATTTGGAACCAAAATGGCTGATTGGTCGCGGTTGCCGGCCACAGTGACCAATGAGCAGAGCGGGGTTTAAATTTGGCGCCAATAAAATGCTGATTGGTCGCGGCCGGCGACCGCGACCAATCAGCAAACTGGTGTTTAAATTTGGCGCTAAAATCGCTAATTGGTCGCGGACGGCGGTCGCGACCAATCAGCAGAGCGGGGTTTAAATTTGGAGCTAAAATGGCTGATTGGTCGCGGCCGGCCACCGCAACCAATGAGCAGAACAGGGTTTAAATTTGGCGCCAATAATGCTGATTAGTCGCGGCCGGCAACCGAGAACAATCAGCAGAGCGGGGTTTAAATTTGGCGCCAATAGGTCTTTTGATTGTGACTTTCTGCTAGAACCTGCAGCCTGTTGAAGATACACGGTCCTCATACTCTGGCCTTGAGATGAGGAGTGGGTTAGAGTTAACGGCTGTCTCTGCCCGGTCAAGGTCCCTACCTAAGAAGGCCTGGAGGGGAGCGGAGGAGTAAAGCTCCACAGGCAAAAGGATCCCAGGGGATGCGGACAGAGCGGCGTGCGCCACCTGCTACCCTCATTCTGGCCTAGTCAGAGGGACTCCTGCTGCAAGAGGGGAACCAGCCCCCGATATCTGACTTTGTCACTTCATGTCCTAGTCAGAAAAGCTCTGGAGGCTTAGTGGATCCCACCGGGTAACGGACGGAGTGGAGTCACCACCCGTACCCTTGTTCTTTGTATAGCCAGAGGGAGACCCAGCCTTACAACACGCAACACATATGAACAGGACAGGACATAGAGTGGGAGACTCTAGGAACACTCTGGTGCGGGGGTCCTGATTAATGCACCGGAACTACCCGGAGTGTGTCGAACCCCCTTTCCTGGTGGCCGCAGCGTGCCGTGAGGAGCAAGGAGAAGCCTTGCAGCTGACACCTAACAACGTGAGCAAAAGCCTGGAAGACTGCATCCATTGCCTCTGGTCCCTTATTTCAGCGTGGCACCACACCACACCACACCACACCACCTACTACTACTCCTCTGACTACCTCTTCTCTGCCCTGAGGCCCTGCTCCGCCTGTGGGGAGTAGTACCATCTGCTGCTGCCACGACATCCCGCCTCAGAGGACTGCTGCAGCGCTGGTGGCAAATCACCAGACACCGCAGGTGGCGTAGTCATTAAATCCACTCGATTACCACCGTCCCTCCTAGCCCTTATTTTGATGTGATGACCCTGGGCACGGACCGGGCCTAGGCCACGACTGCATCCACCCTACACGGAGGCCCGGTTCCGAGTACCCCATCTCTCAGGGTGGGCTAGCGAGAGTAAGAGTAGGAGTCGGCAGCTGACTTCGTCGTCCTAGCCATGGCGAACCACGTCACTGCCACGTGCCCATAGTCACAGGCGCCAATGTCAGCTGCCGGCCTCTGACTGGCCAGCGGGTCTCTGCGTCGCAATACATTTCAGCAGAATGTTCGTCCTCTAATGTACATCCATCTGGAATAGTCATTAGTGTCGGCGGGCCACCCTCCACCCCTGGACCCTGATGCAGCTGCACCGGCGATATGTCCCCCCCTGCATTACTGAATCCTTTAACCTGAAGTGGTGTCAATAATGGCCGTTATCCGGGCTGCAGTTTCTGATGCAACACCTCTATTACATCTCTGGATAGTTTGTGCCAATTTCAAATCAATCACTAAATCATTTGTAATACTTCTAATGTGATTTACTGCTACATGTGATTGTCCAAACATATGGGCCTGACATCTGGACAACGAAAAGTCCTCACACGGGAACACGTAGGAGATATTAGAGCAGGTAAGACAATCCCATAACATTTTAGGATGCACCATGGGTGTAAATCCCAAATCCTTCATGGTTACACGAAGTGATAACATTTACTGTAACATTAGAGGGGTCGATAGAAAGCAGCGTGATTGTAGATGGACGGTGACTCTGGACACATTAGCTCCCCATGAGCAATTACTTTTACTTTTCAGTGTTTCAATCATGTCTTTTACTCTAATTTTTATTTTTTTCCCTCTTTGTGGTCGTCTGTCCTTTCCTGAAGTTCATCTCATACATATTATTCTCATCTTATACCACTGGCTCTTTATAGATAATCATGGACAATTCTATCAACCAAAGAATAAAAAAGTATGAGCTCTTGGAAAACAAGAAGGAAAAAGGAGAAATAAGCGAAGAAGGCAAGAAGCAAAACTCAAAAGCCAAAAGGAGCCGAACAAGAATCCAAGAGCCGGAATAAAGCTGGAGCTGAGCTGGCCCTGGTCGCAGAGGTCTGAGTCCTACCCCGGCCATCAGCAATATGTCATCACTTCTCATCATAGAAATGTTCCTCTGACAAAGTCTATCCATCCATCTAATAGCCGGTATGAGGACATGTGGTCCCGGTGATGGTCGGCCTGGAATCAGATGATGACACAATTCCCAGAACACTGCCCCCTATCAGTGGGAATGTGAGACAATCCAATGACGCCACCAAATGTTTGAAGACGTTCTCCTGAGCACTAGATTATATATCTCAATGTATCTTTCTAGACAGAATGAGAAGAAAAAGGAAACTGTCAGAAAAAGATGAAATGTGATATAATGTCCACATGAAGAGAACTGGAAATAGGAGAAGCTCAGCCAAACCTCTGTAACCACCGGCTGTCATCTATTAACTGGAGAACGGCCAGGATTTTATTTCATCCATCCCTCTTTGTGCCACCATCATTATCAGCTGCGTTATAAGGGGCAGGTAGTGAGAGAAAATGATTGGTTATTACGCTGCATTGTGACATCATCACTTACCTTATATGGAAGCTGGCAGTGATGTCACACAGGTGAGTGATGTCACAATAGAGCAGAACCTTTAAACACTCCGTCCCGTCTCATAGAGGTCAGACTTGGTATTTGTCTGTCTCTTGATAGCACTTACCTAGATCTTCTACTTGTGGATTAGCGAATTACTTGCGAATTACTTGTGGACTAGCGATTTACTTGCGAATCACTTGCGGATTAGCAGATTATTTCTGGATTTTTCTGAAGATCATTGACTGAGGAGTCTTCTCCATTTGGAGGTAAGTCTATTGTGTGCTGTTATGTATAAAACTAGATGTTTTTTCCCATCATTATTTTTCATGTATTCTGATCTATGGGAAGCTGACAACCATTTTTTCCTCGTCTGTTTTTCATCCGTTTTCGGTCAGAATGGTCATTTTTACCCTCCAGGTGTCATCAATTTTTTTTCATATGCAAAAAAAGAAAAAAATTGATGGAGGCCAATTTTTGTTTTTCCATTTTCATTTTTTCCTCCACTTTTTTAAAGAGACATGACTTTCTTATTTTTCCATTTTATTTATTTGTCATAATTTTCCGAAATTTTAATTTTTATGTCCTTAAACCATTAGTCATAGCACACAAATAGTTAATAAAGAACATTTACCACATGTTCAATGGAAGGGAACAATAATACAAAATGTGCCCCCATCTGGTTACATGGGGAGGGGAGATAAATAGATGCACATTATAAGGTGGGAGGAGGATAATGTGCAAAAAGTGCATCCAGCTATTAACAAGGGGGGGGGAATGTGCAACCAGTCATTTACATGAGGAAGGGGTGAAAATGTGTAAAATGTGCCCTCAGCTATTTACGAGGGGTGGGGATTAATATCACAGGTACATCCAGCTTTTTTGGTACTTTATATATAATGTGAACCCTCTTCACATGTACGGCTCTCTGGAGATAAAGGGCTTGTCCAGTCTTAATCTACAAGTCTGCAGTCACTCTATGATTCTCCGGCGGCGGGCGCGAGACCACAATTATGTGATTTGCATACATGTGGGCACATGCCGACTAGATGGCCACGGCCTCGCTTAATGCAAGTGTGCTGAGCGAGGTAAGATACAGTCTAGTCGGAATGTGACCGGAGATATACAAGTCGCATACTTGCAAGCACATAACCACCTGCTTTTGGCACCGGAGCATCCAAACAGCGCACAGTGTGTGTAATGTGAGGATTCATAAGTTTTCCCTCACATAGAGTGACTGCAGACTCCTACCTTAAAATCAGACAACCCATTTACTGGTGCTTTAAAGGGAACCTGTCACCTGATTCATGCTGCCTAAGTCACAGCGATCATAAATCCATGTGCACCATCAGTGTGACACATATCAGCATCTGGGAAAAGCAGTACAGTTAGCATTGTTCCCAATTACCGGGTACTGAATCCAGCTCTCATCATTGTCGCCTCTAATATCATATTCCATTCTTGGCAGATTACCTCTTCTGATTATATGATGAAGCATTCCAGCATGGCATCCAGCCATCACTATAAAGACCTGTTGGCCTCGTTGGACCTGCTCGCTGTCCCGCTCCTGGAGGACAGTATTCCAGGCATTGTCACATCATTTGAGCCTGGAGAAATGAAGACCATGACCAGCGTGCTTATAGAACATCTGCACCATCTGGATGGACAGGATTTGGTGAATGCCCTCCTGTTCTTGTCAACCGTAACATCTGCCAGAGCAGACGCTGACAACTTTCTGAATAACGAGCTGATTGATAAGACCTATCAACACATGCTGAAAGCAGAGAGTGAGAAACATCAGGGAATAACTGGTGCAGCTATGACGCTCCTGGCTAACATTGCTGTTTACCGCTCCGAAGAAGTCATGGAGCGCTTGGAAATCGATGAGGAACAACCACAGAGCAGAGCGCGGAAAACATTGGATCTCATTTCCACCAAAACCATGGGAGTTTGGAAAGAGAAAAGTGCAGCGCAGAATATACTGACCGTGGATCACTTGATTTCCCCTACACAATACCAAGTTGGACCATCTGAAAGCTTTGGTTTTTGTTACCATCTTCTGCACCCTAGCTATGGGTTCACAAACCATCTGGAAGAGTCTGATATCCTCCATGACACAGACACAACCCAGACTGCGATGTGTCGTTATATTACATCTGTCTTAACTGATGAGGAAAGAAGAAAGGTCATCCATTACCTGCTTATAGCAATGAGATCTGCTGTCAGAACAAGCAAACTCATCAGTGTCATGTTCTTCTCGGAGCTCCTACTCCATCCTGAGCTCCTGGAAGGGAATATGGCAAAAGATTTAATCTTATCAATGGCTTCAAAGATGGACAGCTCGGACGAGCTTGAGGTCTGTCTTGCTGTAGAAGCTTTAGGAAATGCCTGTAAAGGAGCACCAAGACAGGTGCATCAACTGAAAGACGTCATCTATGACTGCCTTTACAGAAAATTATCGGGTCATCGCAAGCTAAAAGTGGTCATCAAAAGTTTACAAGCCCTGTCAAAATTTGTTACCCTGCTGAAAAAATCAAAACTTGGCAGGACATTTGGGAGGATTGTTAGTCTTTGTGCTGACTACCTAAACGAACAGAACCTTGTGATCCGGACATACTCCACTTCATTATTTGCAGATCTCGCCCAGAACTGCAACCGGAACAAGAGAGGCTTCAGCGGACACGTCAGGAGATGCCTACCTGACTTACTGATATCGTTACACAGCACAGACCAGCAGGTTAGGGCATCCAGTATTGCAGCCCTGTTGCATTGTCTACCTTACATCGGACGTAACAACGTAGAAGAGCTGTTAAGTGCTGATGGTGAAAAATCCTGCAAAATATACGAACAACTCGGGCAAAAAGAACCTGCCCTTCTGGTGAAGATGATGATCCACTGTACTGAAATGTTGTATTTGGTAGACGACGTAGAGGCTGTTCTGAAACACCTCACTATGATAAGAGACGCTTTACCCTATGAAGAACTCTACCCAATGGATTTATGTGACGTGTTTAAGGGTTTGAGGAGACTCATTACTCAATCCTATAATCCAAAGGTGCAGGAGGCAAGTAACCGTGCCACGGACATCCTGGGCACCAAGTGGAAAAGCATCGCAACTGCTAAAGTTGTCAAAGTTGGAACACGCAGTAACTTAATCTATGAAAAAGTGAAAAGAGTGGAAGTAATATTTTACGAGACTTCATTGTGAAATATCTATCAATAGAAGTCTAAATAAACCTAATGAAACCTACAAAATGAAGACACGTAGCCATGCACTGAACATCCTGGATGGCGAAAACTTGAGATTTTCCAAATTTATAGGAACTTAAAATAAAAATTATAAAAAAACTCTTATTTTGTTTTTATGCTGATAGTAACTAGCTATAAGTTTTCCACATTTCCAAATTGTACCCATATACTAGAGATGAGCAAATAAATTTGAGTGAAATTCTGCTTTAAATTTACAAAAAATCAATATTCACCAAAATGCAGATTTTTTGTAATTTGCTTCCATGTGGATTCAGCAAAATGGACGGCCGGTTATTTTGCAGAAACATGAAAGGCCATCAAAATGTAAAAATAATTCTCCCCTTACTGCTCACCTCTCCGGCCCCTCCGCGCCTCGCCACAACCTGTCCGGTTCTTGTTGCATCTCACGTTGAATTCCCTGGAGTCTTCGGTGCATGCACACAAAGTCATGGCGCATGCCATAACCTCGTGACCTTTGGCATGAGCGGTGGCAATCTGAAGATGCAATGAGGACCAGATGGGTGACGTGAGGAGGGAGGGGCCGGAGCGGTGAGCGGTGAGGGGAGGCTAAGTATTTTACATTTTTTACATATTAAGTTTATTATGTTCTCAAGGTTATTAAATTCTCTGAAAATAACTTCTTGAATTGGATTTCCTGAGAAAATCCGCACAAACAGGCTTATTGTAATATTGCCTGATCCACTCATGTCTACCAGATACACATATTCTGGCGATAGACATCTACGGAGAATAATCCTGCACTGTCTTGATTATTCTGCCTGTGTATGTTAAGGCCTTAAATAGATGGTCCAGGAACGAGAATATTGATGACATATTAAATCAGGAAATCAACTTCAGACCAGTTGGGGTCAGACAACAGATACCCCTAGAGATCAGATGTTAGCAGGTCCCTGGTAGCAGAATTCATTCAGCGTACAGAGCTGGAACAGCACAACTCCATACATTGTGTAGTGACTGTTCAAATGCTGAGGGTCCTAATAATAACTAATCGGTTTTGCATGTGAATTATTGTGAATTGCATGGACTTTTCAAAAGCTTTTGATACGGTTCCACACAAAAGGTTGATACATAAAATGAGAACAATGGGGATAGGGGAAAATATATGTAAGTGGGTTAAGAATTAGCTCAGTGATAGGAAACAAATACAAGTCACTAGTGCGACCTCACTTAGAATACTGTGTACAGTTCTGGTTTCCGGTGTATAAGAAAGACATAGCTGAACTAGAGCGGGTGCAGAGAAGAGCAACCAAGGTTATTAGAGGACTGGGGGGTCTGCAATACCAAGACAGGTTATTAGAGGACTGGGGGGTCTGCAATACCAAGACAGGTTATTAGAGGACTGGGGGGTCTGCAATACCAAGATAGGTTATTACACTTGGGTTTATTTAGTTTGGAAAAACAAAGGCTTAGGGGTGATCTTATTACTATGTACAAGTATATGAGGGGACAGTACAAAGACCTTTCTACTGATCTTTTTACTCTGAGGCCTAAGACGGAGACAAGGGGGCATCTTCTACGTCTGGAGGAAAGAAGGTTTAATCATAATCACAGATGCAAATGATCCAAATCAAAGGCTCTTCAAATCCCATAGATGCCCTGAAAACACATATATGACACAGCAGCATATTTCACAACACACTGCAGTATCAGACTTTTTAAGATACCTAAATGTATAAGCAGTCTAAAAATTATCCCTTTTTTCTTGGAGGGGATGGCCAATGCATGCATGGCTGCAGTTTATAGACAGGTGGTGCACACGGAAGTAGCTGTGGCATTTTCACACGGCTGACTGTAATAATTATCTTTGTTTGGGTGGCTTTGTACTTTGCTAAATGAAAAAGTTGTTTTTTTTAAGAGCTGTCCAAATATTATCTGTTTATCAGGGAAACAAAACAGGTGTACTGTACTGCTTTAATTGTGAAGAAAAAAAATGGCCTCTCAACCAGAAGTGAAAAGAATATTCCCTTTTTTGTGATCTGCAATTGGTATGCTAGTCCCAAAATTATTTAGTAATTACAAAGGTTTTTTATCAAGCCATCCAAAAATTATCCCCTTAGTTCTGGAGACAAAACAATGGCATTCTTTTAAGAATGAAAAAAGCCATTTTAAAAATTAGCGCTATTTTCAGAACTGTTTCTTGAGGGTAGAGACATAAGAGTACGTTTCCCAGCATCAGTAGTACAGTCAAGCTCTATGAAACACATTGGGCAGCCAGGAGGTGCTAGCATGGCTGTGCAGTGGCTGCGGCATGAGCAGCATGGTGGAGAGTTAGGACGGGTCAGTCACGGACATGCTTAGCAGTTTAGGGCCAGAAATGGCAGCTGTACAGTCAAGCACTATTTTAATTTTTACGGTTCACACTGTATAAATCCATGCCGTTTGCCGTTTGCATGGATTTATAAAGTGTGACCTAGTTGTCAAGCACTTTCCAAGTGATGCTATCGCCTGGAAAGCGCTTGTCAATCTGCATGCGGAAACGCATGCGAATCCGCATGTGGATCCGCATGTATTCTGCAGGAAAAACGCATGCACAATCTGCATGCGTTTTTTCTGCCAGGGAGATGCAAAAATGCTGCAGAAATTTTCTGCTTCATTTCTGCATCGTGGGCACATAGCCTTATAGTTCTACTAATACCACAGTTGTATCACCAGAGCTGTCACTCACGGGGGAGGAGGAGGAGGAGAGCCCGCCCTGCAAGAAATCTGGAAGTAAGGAAACTAAGGCGCTTGCACTGCTCTGACCTGCTCAACAGACAACTTCTGAATACCCCTGTAACTTTGCAGGTCTGTTTTGCCACAGCTGCTTTAATTATCAGACTGAAGACACTACACGCATACTGATATTACTGTCAGGCTGTTGTATTAGCCTTTATGGCCGACACATGTACCTTACCTACTATTTCTGGTGGATTCCAGCCTTTGATAAGTGTGGTCACATTTTTTTTTTGTAAACGATGTAAAAGTTATATTTGTCTCCAAAATGTACGTTAATCAACAAAATTGGCACTGGCAATGGATGTGGTACCAAGAGAGGAAAAAAAATCCAGATCATGGCAAAAAAAAATGTGGGAGCCTCTAGCAGCAGCACCACCACCAGCACAGCTGGCAGCAACCATCCTGGCAGGAAAAGTACCAAATTCAGGTCACACTTGGTCTCCTTTGCCTTTGGTAAGCATATCAGTGGGGAGGAAGCAGAGGGTGTAATGGAGTTTATGTCACATCCCTCATCTCAGCTGCAGGAGGATGATGTAGCCTTTGACAGCGACACCATCAGCTGGAGTCAGTGTTCTGCTTAGTCCATCTCCTCTGCCGCTATAACACTTAAAATTGTACATAGCAGACTTTCAATTTCATCCATGACTCCTGTTTCTGTTCTGCCTCTTAGTCCCCTAACCCACAGCATCCCGGGGGCTAAGGAAGATAATTCTCAAGAAAAACATCTTCCAGTTGACGTATTGGAAGAGATGGACAGACAGGCTTTGTACATTGATGACATGGGACCGGAGGAGATGGGGGACACGATTCTGAAGCCAATCTGCGTTGCTGTCTCTGTGAGCCGTGGTGATAGGGGCACAGGCAGTAGTAGTAGCGCTCATCTGGGAAAATCTCGAGGTGTGAATCAGGGGGGGGATGGTAAGGAGCTCTGGACATGGATAATGCTGCTGATGAATGGGAACCAACTCGGGGTGCCAAGGAGGTGATGTTATGGGGAGGCTGGTGGAGTTGGCATTAAAGAGCATTAAGGGCATTAAATGTCCTGCTCACAGGTTTGGGGAAAGCTATGCTTCTTTTGTGGTAAGCTCCGGAGCCGGTGATGTTGTGACTGATGTTGGTGTAGATCAGGGGCGGACACAGACTGTAGTGGGCCCCTGTGCAAGAAATTTTGGGGGGCCCCCCCTGCCCTTCATAAGGCAACAAAGTTATGTAAACATAACCCCCCATGTGCATCTCTCACCCCCCCATGTGCAGCTCTCAACCCCCCCATGTGCAGCTCTCACCCCCCGTGCATCTCTCATCCCCCCCATGTGCATCTCCCATCCCCCCATGTGCATCTCTCATCCCCCCATGTGCATCTCTCATCCCCCCCATGTGCATCTCTCATCACCCCCATGTGCATCTCTCATCCCCCCCATGTGCATCTCTCATCCCCCCCATGTGCATCTCTCACCCCCCATGTGCATCTCTCACCCCCCATGTGCATCTCTCACCCCCCCATGTGCATCTCTCACCCCCACCATGTGCATCTCTCACCCCCCCATGTGCATCTCTCACCCCCCATGTGCATCTCTCACCCCCCCATGTGCATCTCTCACCCCCCATGTGCATCTCTCATCCCCCCCATGTGCATCTCTCACCCCCCATGTGCATCTCTCACCCCCCATGTGCATCTCTCATCCCCCCCATGTGCATCTCTCACCCCCCCATGTGCATCTCTCACCCCCCCATGTGCATCTCTCACCCCCCCATGTGCATCTCTCACCCCCCCATGTGCATCTCTCACCCCCCATGTGCATCTCTCACCCCCCCATGTGCATCTCTCACCCCCACCATGTGCATCTCTCATCCCCCCCGTGCATCTCTGATTCCCCCCACTCCTAGTTAATTAATTGTATTTAAAAAAAATAAAACTTGTTATACTTACCCCCATGCGATCCCTGCAGAATCCTGGCGCTCGTCCACGTCGCTGCCACCAGGTTCTCCTGACGTTCGGCCATGTGACGGCGCCACATACATAGCCATCAGCTTTTGTTTTGGCCAAAAGATTTTTAAAGCCGCCACCACGATAAGGTAGACTCTTCTGGGCGGGCCCTACTCTAACCTATTAAAATTTTCTTAAAATATCCAATACTCTTTTTAGATATATTTTTATTTAGTTTTCTTTAAGGGAATGTGTCATATACATTTTTTTTTTAAATGACCAATAATACCACATACAGGGAATACCGCCACACCATGACCAGACCACATATTACCACAACATAGTGACTGAATAATACCACACAGAAGGGAGAAAAACTGCCACACCATGACTAGACCACATATTACCACTAAATTACTAATATTACCACCACATTACTAATATTACCATAAGTGTCATTATACACGGGAGCTCTATACATGGTATGTATAACGTAAGTGTCCAGGTAATCTAGTGATCACCAGTGAAATTATACACAGGAGCTCTGTATATAGTGTCAGTGTACAGGTAATACAGTGATCACCAGTGACATTATACACAGGAGCTCTGTATATAGTGTACAGGTAATACAGTGATCATCAGTGACATTATACACAGGAGCTCTGTATATAGTGTCAGTGTACAGGTAATACAGGGATCACCAGTGACATTATACACAGTGTACATGTAATAGACTGACTCACCGGTGACGTCTCTAGGTGAAGTCCTTCATCTTCGCTTTTCTCCTTCATCCAGCACAGACCGCCATCACGTCTTCCAGCCAGGACTCGTCTCTGCATAAAATAACACAGTTATCTAGAGCACATTCCCCAACTTCTACATTACGCAGCTGAATACAGACGTGCATCCACCATCAATATATGGTTAGTTATTATGCAACCTACCATTCCAAATATAAATTGTAATCCACCACTGTGCCCCCATTAACTGTAAATAGGCACTTAATATATAATTTAATTAGAACCTCTACTCTTTCCGCCAATTTGTTACCAGTCACACTCCTGCATCCGCAACGCCCCCTACTCTATACTTCCTGCTCCCCGCATTCAATATTTACATGCACCCCCTGCCCCAATTCATTATATCATGTCCGTGCTCTCCCCACCCCATCATCATTTATCATTTACTCTCCCCCACCCCACATTCGTTATGTGCAGCTCATTATCCCCCTACTCCCAATTCCCCCATGTGCAGCTCTCAAACCCCCCCATGTGCAGCTCACATCCCCCCCATGTGCACATCTCTCACCCCCTCCCCCACATGTGCCCCTCTCTCATCCCCCTCCCCCACATGTGCCCCTCTCTCATCCCCCTCCCCCACATGTGCCCCTCTCGTCCCCCTCCCCCACATGTGCCCCTCTCTCATCCCCCTCCCCCACGTGCCCCTCCCTCATCCCCCTCCACCACATGTGCACCTCCCTCATCCCCCTCCACCACATGTGCACCTCTCTCATCCCCCTCCACCACATGTGCACCTCTCTCATCCCCCTCCACCACATGTGCACCTCTCTCATCCCCCCTCCACCACATGTGCACCTCTCTCATCCCCCCCCACACATGTGCATCTCCCATCCCCCCCCCACCACATGTGCATCTCCCATCTCCCCCCCCACACATGTGCATCTCCCATCTCCCCCCCCCCACACATGTGCATCTCCCATCTCCCCCACACACACATGTGCATCTCCCATCTCCCCCCCCACACACATGTGCATCTCCCATCCCCCCCCACACACATGTGCATCTCCCATCTCCCCCCCACACACATGTGCATCTCCCATCTCCCCCCCGACACATGTGCATCTCCCATCTCCCCCCCACACACATGTGCATCTCCCATCTCCCCCCCACACACATGTGCATCTCCCATCTCCCCCCCACACACATGTGCATCTCCCATCTCCCCCCCACACACATGTGCATCTCCCATCTCCCCCCCACACACATGTGCATCTCCCATCTCCCCCCCACACACATGTGCATCTCCCATCTCCCCCCCACACACATGTGCATCTCCCATCTCCCCCCCCACACACATGTGCATCTCCCATCCCCCCCCACACACATGTGCATCTCCCATCCCCCCCCACACACATGTGCATCTCCCATCTCCCCCCCCACACATGTGCATCTCCCATCTCCCCCCCACACACATGTGCATCTCCCATCTCCCCCCCCCACACACATGTGCATCTCCCATCTCCCCCCCCACGCACATGTGCATCTCCCATCCCCCCCCACACACATGTGCATCTCCCATCTCCCCCCCACACACATGTGCATCTCCCATCTCCCCCCCCACACACATGTGCATCTCCCATCGCCCCCCCACACACATGTGCATCTCCCATCTCCCCCCACACACACATGTGCATCTCCCATCTCCCCCCCCCACACACATGTGCATCTCCCATCTCCCCCCCCACACACATGTGCATCTCCCATCCCCCCCCCACACACACACATGTGCATCTCCTATCTCCCCCCACACACACATGTGCATCTCCCATCTCCCCCCCCCACACACATGTGCATCTCCCATCTCCCCCCCCACACACATGTGCATCTCCCATCCCCCCCCCACACACACACATGTGCATCTCCCATCTCCCCCCCACACACACACACACACACACATGTGCTTCTCCCATCTCTCCACTCCTAGTTAATTGTATTTTAAAAAAAATAAAACTTGTTATACTTACCCCCATGCGATCCCTGCAGAATCCTGGCGCTCGTCCAAATCGCTGACAGCAGGTTCTCCTGACTTCCGGCCATGTGACGGCACCGTCACATGACCGGAAGTCAGGGGAATCATGAAGGCGCTGCTGCAACAGCGCAGCTCAGCGCTGAAATGTCCCGGATCCGGCGCATAGCATGGGGCCGGGGGCCCCATGAGGAGAGAGACGCACAAGAGGGGGGCCCCCGAGGGGGCCCCTACCGGCCGGGCCCCATACTGGAGTCAGGGCAGTCATGCCCTGATGGCGGCCCTGCTGGAGGCTGGAGGGGCCCCCTCTCCCTCGGGGCCCCCGTTCAATGAACCGGCTGCACGGGCGGTAGTTCCGCCCCTGGTGTAGATGGCTCCACAGTTCCTGAAAGCTCTGGTGATGATTCCTATGTGTGGTCATCTGGGATGTGAGAATTATTTTCCACGTTGCTGGAGGCCCAATCTATTGCATTGTGCAGACTGTGCTGCTGGACAATAAGCCGCGTAGATCCTGTCACACATGGACTAGGAATTACAACACTCTGTCAGCACATGGAACGGCATCACCTGCTCATGTGGGGAAAGCAAGTGACCAGAAAAAGGAGGAAGGCTCAAGCTGTCCTCCTCCTCATGATTGTCTTTCCGCTAAACAGTCCGCACATACAAGTAGTGTCTTGTAGTTCTCATGGTTTATTAATTTGCTGGATGATGGTATATACTTTTCTATATGGTTTCTTCACTGCTGATATATATTTGTGTGTATGGTTTATTCATTCCTGGATGCTGGTATATACTTGTGAATACGGTTTCTTCGCTGCTTATATATTTACATAAAATTATTAAAACATTCACATAAATATATGAAGTATACTCCCTCCTGGTATATATTTATGTGTTTGGTTTACTCGCTGCAGTTATATACTTAAAGGGGTCGTCTCATCTTCTTAAATGCTTACAATACTTATTGCGTGTAAAAACAATTGACCTCTTATTAAAAATCCTCTCTGTTCTAAAAAACAGATTATTTCATAGTTTGTTGCTTGTTGCCTAGGTTACCAGATACTTCTTCATTCTATAAGCGGTGGTCAGTTTCCTAGCCAAGGAGTGCAGCACCTACTAGGTGATTCCTATAGAGTTTGCAAGCGCTGTACTGAAGTCAGCCGGAAGCAGCAATCTGGTCAGCAATCTGCAGACTTTTGTGAAAAACCTGGACAACCCCTTTAAATGAGCATACAGATGATAGAAATATAAATCTATACCTACCTGTATACCTCATATTAGAAGTCTTATTGCTGTGAAATTTCTTTTTATTCCTTCAGGTTTCTGTTGGCCTGTGGGCCTGGGGATCACAAGAAATCCTTGCCTTGTTTCTCCCCTCCCCTGCATGTCACAGTCCCCTGTGATGTGCAGTTTCGCCGTCCAAATCTCGTGCTTGCGCACATCACCTTTCACGCAAGGCACACTTTTTGCTCCCGGCTATGCTGTGACTTCCGGTCCAGTGACCTCCGGCGTACGCAACACTAAGGTGCTCTCCCCACTTCCTCCCTGCATTGTCATCACTAGGAACCATATGTATATGCATATTATTATTATTTATTATTATTTATTTTCTATATGCATATGGTTCCTAACGATGACGATGCAGGGAGGAAGTGGGGAGAGCACCTTTGTGTTGCGCACGTCGGAGGTCACTGGAGCGGAAGTCACAGAGTGCAGGAGACACAGGGCACTGTGACGTGCAGGGGAGGGGGGAAACATTATAATTATACAGGAGGCCGGGATTTCTTGCAGACTCCGGGCCTCTACCTCTAATATAAGGCATAAAGGTAGGTATAGATTTACATTTCTATCACCTGTATGCCCATATTAGTAGGTCAGATAAGTGCCAGGGGGAGATAGATGCCCTTTAAGGGTATGTGCACACAGTCAGGAACGGCTGCGGGTTTGATGCTGCATGTACTTGTAATCCTTTTTTTAACTGTTTTTACCTGTAACTTTAAGTGCGGAAAGCGCTGCCAGCCAATCAGAGTCCAGGAAGCATCCACACTGTCCAGACACAAGGGCTTCTGCCATTGGTTTCTGAAATCACATGTCCTCTCTATATAAAGAGCGGCCATGTTCCCTCAGCGCCATTTTATGCATGTCACCGACTGCAGCCAGATGCTGCTGCTCAGTCTGCGCTTGTGTACTGAGAGATTTTAGCTAGATAGATGGGCGCTTGTGTGGAAGTCAGATAGTGTAGATAAGTCCTCTGCTGTTTACCTGTGAAATCGATGTTGCAGTACGTTTTTCTTTTCTTCTGCAATTACTGAGATTCTGACAGGAAGAGCAGGGCCCTTGCCATAGAACTGTGTTGTGCACCGGTTATATTGTGCTCCATGCACGAGTATGCCTTCAATCTATTTTTTCACTTGCTAAAGTGATAAAGCAAGCAAGCAAGCCCCGGCCGCCCATCTTGTGATTTTGTGAGGTTGAAATTGAGCTGTATGCGGACTCTGCAGAGCTTCTTAGTGAAGAGCACAAAAACATTTTTTTTTCATTTGCTAATGTGAAAGTGCAATCTGTGGAAGCCCACTTTGTCATTTTTTGGTGGGTGAAATTCAGTTGTATGCACAGTAAAAAAAAGTAGATTTTTTTCTCTTGCTAGCCAGAGTTTACCAAAGATTTTTTTTGTGCCGCAAACGTAATACACTCTGCTAAAAGCCATCTACTATTTAGTGGTGTTGAAATTCAGCTGTTTTCAGAATAAAAAATATTTTTTTTTCTCTTTCTAGGCAGAGTCCATAAATTTTTTCAGTCGCAAACGTGTTTCACTCTGCTATAAGCCACCTAGTCCTTTAGTGGCGGTGAAATTCAGCTGTATACAAAGATTATGCAGAGTAAAAAAATCTATTTTTTGCTGTTCCTAACGTGATACAGCAGGCTAGATCTAAATTTGAAATAGTTTGGAGAATATCTCGTATGTTATATAGGCCTAATCCACACTAAAAAATACTTTCTACTGTTAGTAACGTTATACCGCAAGCCATATCTTACCTTGTCATTTAGTGCCACTGAAATTAAGGTGTGTGCAGACCTGTTGCAGAGGAAAAAATCTAATTTTGTTTTGCTAATAGCGTGCTCCTACAACACTATCTGAGCAACATGAGTGGGAAAAAGAGAGGTCGTGGTGTAAGGGGGAATAGGCTCGGTCTTCAAGGTATACGTGAGGTAGGTGGTAATGTTAGTGAAAGCAGTAGTGAACCAACACTGTAATGTCCTATCCGAACACAACTAACAAGTTCTGTTAGTGGATGGGCTACTCCACTCCCTTTCATTGGCAGCCGCACAGCGATACGCAGGGGCGGGCTGGGCCGTGTGGCAGAGGGACAATTGCCCCCAGACTGGTCCTCCAGCATCGGTTTTGGGCCGCCCGGCCGTCAACCATCGCCTCGGCCATACGGCCCAAATTGTGGCGCCTGACTGTCCTACTGCCGAGGCCACTCTCCTCTACATGCACCCTCCCATCAGAGCACGCGGCCTGTCGGGAAGCTGTGCCGCCTGAAGGGAGCCGCGGAGCTAGTGAAAGGGGGATGGCTCCTGGGCCCACACATAAGTAGGGATCAGCGCTGGAATGGCAGAGGTGAGTATTTATTTTTTTTAATCTGGGGCCATTATACTGTGAGGAGCACTATGCAGGGCCATATATACAGAACGGAGCACTATGCAGGGCCATATATACAGAACGGAGCACTATGCAGGGCCATATATACAGTACGGAGCACTATGCAGGGCCATATATACAGTACGGAGCACTATGCAGGGCCAGATATACAGTACGGAGCACTATGCAGGGCCATATATACAGTACGGAGCACTATGTGGGGCCATATATACAATACGGAGCACTATGCAGGGCCATATATACAATACGGAGCACTATGCAGGGCCATATATACAGTAAGGACCACTATGCATGGCCATATATATAGTATGGAGCACTATGCGGGGCCATATATACAATACGGAGCACTATGCAGGGCCATATATAAAGTACGGAGCATTATGCGGGACCCTGTATACAGTATGAAGCACTATGCAGGGTCATATATACAGTAAGGAGCACTATGCAGGGCCACATATACAATACGGAGCACTATGCGGCGCCCATTATTCTGTATGGAGGACTATGCGGGGCCCATTATTCTGTATGGAGGACTATGTTGAGCCCATTGTTCTGTATGGAGGACTATGTGGGGCTATTATTCTGTATGGATGACTATGTGGGGCCCATTATTTTGTATGGAGGACTATGTGCGGCCATTATACTGTATGGAGGACTATGTGGGGGCCATTATACTGTATGGAGGACTATGTGGGGCCATTATTCTGTATGGAGTATTATGTGAGGCCATTATTCTGTATGGAAGACTATGTGGGCCCCATTATACTGTATGGAGGACTATGTGGTGCCATTATTCTGTATGGAGGACTATGTGGGGCCATTATTTTGTATGGAGGACTATGAGGGGCCATTATTCTGTATGGAGGACTATGTGGGGTCATTATACTGTATGGGGGGCTATGTGAGGCCATTATAGTGTATGGAGGAATATGTGGGCCCATTATAATGTATGGAGGACTATGTGGGCCCATTATACGGTATGGAGGACTATGTGGGGCCCATTATACTGTATGGAGGACTATGTGGGGCACATTATACTGTATGGAGGACTATGTGGGGCACATTATTCTGTATGGAGGACTATGTGGGGGCCATTATACTGTATGGAGGACTATGTGGGCCCATTATACTGTATGGAGGACTATGTGGGGCACATTATTCTGTATGGAGGACTATGTGGGGCCATTATACTGTATGGAGGACTATGTGGGTGGCCATTATTCTGTATGGAGGACTATGTGGGGCCATTATACTGTATGGAGGACTATGTGGGCCCATTATACTGTATGGAGGACTATGTGGGCACATTATACTGTATGTAGGACTATGTGGGGCACATTATTCTGTATGGAGGACTATGTGGGGGCCATTATACTGTATGGAGGACTATGTGGGCCCATTATACTGTATGGAGGACTATGTGGGGCACATTATTCTGTATGGAGGACTATGTGGGGCCATTATACTGTATGGAGGACTATGTGGGTGGCCATTATTCTGTATGGAGGACTATGTGGGCTCATTATTCTGTATGGAGGACTATGTGGGACCCATTATTCTGTATGGAGAATACATTATATGAATACCATCAGGTAGGATGTGGACCCTTTTACATTTTGGTCTTCAAAAATGGTTGAATGGCTTGACCTCACCTGTCACGCCTTGCAGGTTTTATCATGCCGGGCAGCAAGCGTTCTCTCAGAACGTGTCTTCAGCACTGCTGGTGGTGTCTTGACGGATAAGTGCAGCCGGTTGTCCCCTGAAAGTATAGACCGCCTAACTTTCATCAAGATGAACAAGTAATGAATCTCCAAGGACTTTTGCACCCTAATCGCAGACTGTACAGACTAGGCGATGTTGCAGTTTTTAGTGTGCTGCATTCTGTGATATGGCTGCTGTGCCTGCTCTTGCTGCTGCTGCTGCAGGTTTTAGGCACTCATTTTCTTAAATGTGAACACTCCTGGTTAGGTCTCCATCTCCTGGGTTGGATGTACTGGAAGAGGTGTCAGTCCTAATTCTACAGTTTCTACTGTAGTGAAATTGATGCCACTTTGCAGGTGTCTGCCACTAATTTTTGGAAATGTGGAGAATCCTGATTGGGTCTCTGTCCATCTATTGGGTTGGCTGTAGCGGAAGAGGTTTTTGTCTCCATTAAACTACTTCTACTCTAGTGAAATTGATGAAACTTTGGTGGTGTTAGGCCCTAATTTAAGGCCTAGGAACACTCCTGGTTAGGTCTCCATCTACTGAAAACTTTGCAAAAAAAACTCAGTAGAGGGAAAAAGTGCAATAATTTGACTACTACATGCATGAACCTTCACATGCGCACACAACATGCATTACGCTGGGAATCTCACTGCGCTAAAGTGCAGACCTGCGGACCTCAACAACCATCAGGTGCCCCATCAACCGCATCCACTGCTTCTTCTCCTTCTCTGTTACCGTGCCAAGTATTGTCACGCAGGTCTCCCACCGCAGAACCTCTGGTTCTCTACCCGCTCCAGTCAGGCTGAGTGAGAGCCTGTCAGCTGTAACGAAAGCGGACATGCCTGCTGTGTTTGTTTCACCGAGCTCACCACATCTTTCTCAATCCACCATAACATTGCTGCCTGCACCTCACTAAAGGTCCAGCAGTTTGTCCAGTTCACCATACTCCGCCGTCTCTCAGCACTGCAGCCAGCCATCGGTCTCCCAGTTGTGGTCACGTAAAATATTGTTTCATTCTACACATGACAAAACTAAGAGGTTGAACTCCACAATCTCCAATCTGTTGGCCACGGAAATGGTGGTGTTAGGCCCTAATTTTTTTAAATGTGAACACTCCTGATTGTGTTTTTTTGCATCTGCTGGGTTGGCTGTAGTGGAAGAGGTGTTGGTCCTCATTATAATACTTATACTCAATTTAAATTAATTGTTTGGCGCAGATATTGTTCTTACAGGAGAACACATGATAAAATAGAAACTGGTTTTCTTTCTATCGGGTTATATAAAGCAGGCTATATCTCAGCTTAAAATTATTTAGGACAGATATTCTCCGCACAGGGGTACACAGACATGATAAACTCAAAATCGGTATATAAAGCACACTAAATCTCAGCTTAAAATTCTTTGGGGCAGATATTGTTCTCCACACAGAGTTACACACACCTGATAAACTCAACATTGATATATAAAGCAGACTACATCTCTGCTTAAAATTCTTTGGGGCTGATATTGTTCTCCATACAAGGACAAAAAAAGTCTGGGTCCGAGAATCTTCCTGACCCTCGACGGTACTGCGTTGTCAGGGCAAGAAGAGGAGGAGATTGACTCTCAGGGCGAGGAATGGGATAACACATTAGATGATGATGAGGTTGTAGATCCCACTTGGTTTGAACCCAGAGGCATGCAGCTGAGTAGCTTATGTGAGGAGGTGGAGGGGGAAGACCAGGAGGTTACGTTGTGTCCTATGGCGCACACAGGGAGTGATGCAACCGCGACGAGCACTGCATCCTTAGCCACAACTGTGGCTGTGACCAGCAGCGATCACGGGTCTGATGCTCGCAGGGATGGCAATGGTTGCCTAGCCTGGGCCTTTTTTGAGACTACAAATGATGAGCAACTCACGTTATCTGCACAATTTGCGACAAAAAACTCAGTAGAGGGAAAAAGTGCAATAATTTGACTACTACATGCATGAACCTTCATATGCGCACACAACATGCATTATGCTGGGAATCTCACTGTGTTAAAATGCAGACCTGCGGACCTCAGCAACCATCAGGTGCCCCATCAACTTCATCTACTGCTTCTTACTTCTCCTCTGTTACCGTGCCAAGTATTGTCACGCAGGTCTCCCGTCGCAGAACCTCCGGTTCTTTACCCGCTCCAGTCAGGCTGAGTGAGAGCCCGTCAGCTGTAACGGAAGTGGACATGCCTGCTGTTTTTGACTGATCCCAGAAAACGAGTACACCACACCTTTATCAATCCATCATAAAAACATCTCCGCCTGTGTCTCCCTCACGGTGCAGCAATTTGTCCGGTTCACCGTACTCTTCCCTCTATCAACACAGCAGGCAGCCCTAGGTCCCGTAGTTTCCTCCTACACGTGACAAAGCTAAGAGGTTGAACTCCACCATCTAGAATCTGTTGGCCACAGAAAAGGTGGTGTCAGTCCCTATTCTTTTCAACTGTGAACACTCCTGTATGGCTGCTTTTTTATTGAGGAGGAAACCGAAGAACCTGGGGGAAACCCCCGCAAACACAGGTAGAACATAAAAACTAGTTCTAGATGTTGTCCTTGGTGGGATTTGAATTCAGGACTCCAGCGCTGCAAGGCTGCAGTGCTAACCACTGAGCCATTGTGCTGCTCTCTCTGTTCTTCTCTCTTATTTCTAACATGCTGGAGAAACTTGCATCTACTGCCACTCAGTGTCTTCAGCTTAACATTGGGGCAGCCAATCAGTCTACCAAATAAAAATCCTGAGAAGGAAATTGTGGATGGCTTTGACGCACCCCCAGGGCCGTGGGGCACTCGGCAACCGGGCCCCTGGATGCCGGTTGGCGGGGAATATCACGGTGGCTGGCCCGGTCCGTGACCCAGGGCGATCAGTGCAAAAGGGGATATTTTTAGAAAGTTAGTGACGCCACCTGTGGTGTCTGGTGAGGATCACCAGTGCTACAACAGTCCTCTGAGGCAGATGTTAGGGCAGCTTGTGATGGAACGGCTCCCCACAGGTAGAGCAAGCCTCAGGGCAGTGAAGTGAGAGAGTGGGTTGCGCTGGGCGTTGTAGTGCAGGGGGAACGAAAGAATGGATGGAGGCAGTAAAGTGCAGTCTTCCGAGATTTTACTCACAGTTCTTAAGAAAGACCCACAGGTGCACTGTACAGGTGAAGGCCTCCCGCATCGCGCTGCGTTCACCGGGCAGGGGTTCAATCTTTCTTCAGGCAGCTTGGGAATACCTGGCAGAACCCCACTTTCTCGTGTTCCTATTTTGACCGTCTTCACACTAGGTCCTTCTCCCTCCTGCCCTGCGCTGCCCACTCTGAATCCTGTTCGGGTACTCTGAAGTCCCTCCTGTCCGTCAGAGTTTCACAGACTTGCTTGACCCTCAGGGGACCAGAATGCAGCTACGATCCCTCTGTCTTCTGACAGATGCGGGGCGTACGGGTGCCGTCCTGCACGCGCCATACCCCCTAGGATCCTCTCTTAGGACGGAGCCTACTCCCTGCTCCCCTCCTGGGCCTCCTGACTTGGCCCTACTTGTGGAGCAGATCTCCTAATAAGACTCTGCTCCCAGACTGTTCTTCTGAACTGTCCCGAGCTGTTCTTCTGAACTGCTCCCTAACTCCACTGCCACCCTAAGATGGCTTCCCCTATATATACTCCTATATACCCCCTACCTTTGGGTTCCCCCCACTCCAGTCAGGGTCAGGGCTCAGCAGCTGCGCTCTGCATGTTGCCCCTCCAGCCGGCCTGGAGCAGTGTAGTGTTGGATGCAGCTGTTTGGGGTTCCGTGCAGCACTCCCCCCTTAACTGAGAGAAGGGAGACACCACACCTTTGGGTGAGGTGCAGTACCTCTGTGGCGCCTGAACCCTCAGGGGCGCCACAGCTTCACTTCTGGTACTGGGTACACTGTTAATACCTTGGCATTGTGCCATAATTCACTGGAAATATTCCAGGCTGGTTGGAGACTAGCTCATTCCCACAGAAAAGTACCAGCAGCAAGCTAAGGAGATGGTGGCCTCTATCATCATTAAGGAGTTAGCTCGTTGTCTAGGAGACCGACCGCTGCAGCTATCTACCTTGCGAAAGGTATCACGGGTTTACCGTGACAGAGAGGAGCCAGAAGACTGCAGCGTCTGATTCCTCCCACTCCTGCAGTCATTAGAAGCCTTTCGCCTTCATATTAATCAGTGTAGGAGTTAATCTGCTCGGTTGTGAGCTCCTGGAAGCTTATGGTGATTTAGGCTCTCAGCAGATTTATCCCGTGCACCTCCCCTACTGTATAACACTATTCCCCAATACATCAGACTGTCGCCTACTGTGGAAACCTTGAAAAGGAAGCTGAAGACCCATTTCTTGTGACAAGCGTACAATCTGCAGTAACCCTTGCACCAGCATACCGCTGGTATCCTCACCCTCACCCATCCCTTGTAGATTGTTTGTGCGCCCTTGCAGGCAAAGTCCTCTATCCTCTTGTACCAGTCGTGACCACTTTTTACATGTAAAGCACCACGGAATAAATGTCGCTGTAATAATAATAATAATTATAGTACTTGTACTCTGGGTGAATTGATGGCACTTTCCTGCTGTCTACTCCTAATTTGATGTGTTTTGGCAGCTTTTGGGCCCATTTAAAGGTGTTTGGTTTTGCCCCCATTGAAACCTATGGCGTTCGGTAATATTCAGAGAATATTTGGCGAATATTGCAAATTCGGCGAACGTAATCCGAACCGAATATTGAAATATTCGCTCATCTCTAGTAAGAACCAACGTTTAGGTGCGGAGTGGTAGGAGATGCTGCCTGATAAAGGCCCAGGCTAGGCAACCCTTGCCGTCCCTGAGATCTGCAGACACGCAAGCGCTGCCGGCCACAGTCACAGTTGTGGCTAATAATGCAGTGCTTCTTGTGCTTGCATCACTCCATGTCTACGAAACGTAATCTCCTCGTCTTCCTCCTCCACCTCAGATGAGCTACTCGGCTGCGTGACTCTGGATTCACACCAAGTAGGATCTTCAACCTCATCATCATCCAATGTGTTATCCCATTCCTCACCCTTAGAGTGACCCTTCTCCTCTTTTTGTTCTGACAGCACAGTACAGTCCGCATGAGCCTCAGGTATCTGAGTCTCAACAGGATTAACTCCCTTCCTGGTGGTTAACGTCTGGTGACGAGGGTCAGAAACCTGCTTGGACCCTGCTTCGTTCTGCCCCTAATCCCACCTAAAAAAACTTTGGGCATCGGTGCAGATGCTTTCCTCCTCTTGACCTGTGAATGTTTGGAGTACACTTCTGATGCCCATGGTATAGAATAGGTGAACAGTTCTACAGACTCGTCCATCGGTGGTTCGCTACAGTCATTTGGGCAGTTGGACAGTTGTAATGTGGGAGGAAGCAAGGGTAATTGGGGTGCCAACTCTGTGGACTGTACTCTGTGTGATGTTGAGGTGGAGGAAGAAGAGGAGAGGCCACTTGAAGCAGCGCTTGCCATCCACTGGAGCACCTGCTCTTTCTGGCCCTTACCAACAAGGCGCATCGTTGTGCGGCTGCCAAAGAAAGGGAGTGGAGTAGCCCATCCAGTAACAGAAGTTGTCAGTTGTCTTCGGATAGTACATGATGGTGTTTGTTCACTAGTGCTTTCACTAACATTACCACCTACCCCACGTATACCTTGAACACCAAGCCTATTCCCCCTTACACCACGACACCACTTATGTTGCTCAGATAGTGTTGTAGGAGCACGCTATTAGCAAAACAAAATTAGATTTTTTCCTCTGCAACAGCTCTGAACACGGCTGAATTTCAGAGGCACTAAATGACAAGGTAAGATATGGCTTGCTGTATACCGTTAGGAACAGAAGAAAGTATTTTTTTACTGTGGATGAGGCCTGTATAACATACGAGATGTTCTCCAAACTATTTTAAACTGAGATGTCCCCTACTGTATTACGTAACAGAAGAAAATATTTTGTTACTGTGGATGATGGCTATAAAAGATAGGAGATCTGCTACGAATAGTGTTGAGCATTCCGATACTGAAATATCGGGTATCGGCCGATATTCGCGGTATCGGAATTCCGATACTTAATTCCGATACTTTTGCAATATCGTATACCGGAATCGGAAGTTCCCATAATGCAATGAGCCATTTTCATTTTATTCAGCCAATGAGGATCCTAAGAAGTGTGGGCACATCCTGTTAGGCATGTAGGCATCTTAACTAATGGCATGGCTGTGATTGGCTGCTGAAATGATGTCATGATGCACTATAAAAGCCGCCGCCGCCATTTTGAGCTCACTCTGCTGTGAATTCAGTTAGGGATAGGACGCTGTTGTTCTGAGGGACAATTTTAGCTACCTATTTGGTCTATTCTGCTTTACCCAAGCTACTTTATAAATCGCTGTGCCTTGCAGTACTAGCGCACAGCTCTCTGTGCTGTTCACCGCTGTCTGTAAGGTCTCTGTGTGTGAGTGCAGCTCACCCTGTAGTGTGTGCTTCAACCACGTCTGGTTGTAGTGCACTCAGTGTGTGTCACTGCCTCATACATTGTCCTTTTTTGCCAATTCATAATTTTTCCTGATATCTCCTATTAGTGTGGTGGTTCCATCCGTATTCAGCTAAATTGGTTCCAAACACACTATATAGGAGTAGTTAGAGGAGCCTTTCTGCAGCATTGGGCCCTGCAGCCCCAGCCAGATTAGTATTAGCCTATTTTTTGCAGCCTCATCTATTGCATTGTAGGTTACCTTCCTACATTGTAATAGCTACAAAAAGTTTGTGATACTATCGTTATTACATCTTTAGGCACATCCAGTGTCTTTTTGTGACAAAAAAAACCTAAATAAAGTTCACCAAACACTCCACTTTACAGTTGTGTAGGCCACATTAGCTCATATTAAAGTCTAGTCCACACTTTATAAAATTAGTGTTTCTTATACCTGTTAGCAGCTGTTCGGGAATAAGCACACTAAGCCCTTAGTACTTTCTTATCTTTATCAGTCTACCAAGATGAAGAAGGCAGGGAGTAAGGCATGTGGTCGTGGGCGTGGGCATGGGCGTGGAGTTTCTGCAGGGAGAGGACGTGAGGATTCTGTGCCTGCAGGGAGAGGACGTGGGGATTCTGTGCCTGCTGCGGGCACCAGTGACTCAGCATCCCCCAGTTTTACCAGGGAACAGTCCTTTATGCGCAGCTTTGTAGGAGCTAGCCGTACCCCACTGCTGCGCGAGGACCAAATTGAAGCCGTTGTCGGATGGATGGCAGCTAACGCATCGACTTCAATTAGTTCCAGATCCTCTCAGGTCCTGAGCACTGAAGAGCACCCATCTGTCTCTTCACCACCTGCCAAATTGCCCAGGCAGTCAGAGAGCCCTGGACAGGAGCCATCTCTACTTCTGTTCTCTGAATCTCTTGGCTTGGAAAGAGGGGGCCAGCCAAGCAGAATTCGAGAATTTGAAGAAGAGGTAGTATGCAGTGATGCGCAACCGTTTTGTCTCTCTGAATCTGAAGAGGCGGGTGGGCCAGTGCCTATGGTCAGCAGCACACCTCAGTACGCATCTGATGATGAGACTCAGGTGCCACTTTCTGGTGCGTACTGTGCTGTCGAGACTACCCAGGAGAAGCAGTTGTTTGAAGAGGGTGGTGTAGATGATGAGGTCCTTGACCCATCATGGCGTGAGGGACAGGAAGGTGGTGGGAGCAGCTCTGAGGAAGAGATTCCCCGAACGGCCCAAAAAGGAGGGAGAGGGAGGGGGCAGACTTGGTTGCCTGTAGCCTCCACTTCGGCACCCATTAGGAGCATGGCTCTTCCAAAATCCAAAGTGGGCGCTCCCAAGACTTGCAGTGCCTGGTCCTTTTTTGACACAGTTGCAGATGACATTTGCTTTGTCAAATGCAAGCTGTGTAATCAGAAGGTGAAAAGAGGGAAAAGTGTCAGCAACCTCAATACCACAAATATGTGGAAACATGTGCGGACCAAGCACGTGGTGGAGTTACAAAAACACACTGAAGACCTAGGCCAACCTACAGCGCCACCTACCACCTCTTCAGCTCGTGTTGTAGCCTCTTCCTCCAGCTCACACACAGCTGGTTCGGCTTCCTCACAGGATCGCCATGGAAGAATCTCTGGCACTGTTGTACAGAGACACAGTGTAATTCCACCCACAGCACCACTTTCCCAGTCATCCTCACACTCCCAGGCCAGTCTACAGTCATCGTTAGCACAGGCATGGGATAAAAGGCGCCCATACTCGGCAAACCACCCCCGAGCACAGGCTCTGAATGCTGGCATTGCTAAACTACTGGCCCTTGAAATGCTATCATTCAGGCTGGTGGAGACTGACACATTCCGTAACCTTATGGCATTGGCAGTCCCACAATACAACGTGCCCAGACGATTTTATTTCAGCAGGCAAGCCGTCCCTGCCCTGCAACATCATGTGGAGGGAAAAATTAAACATGCGCTACAAAACGCCGTCAGTAGCAAGGTCCACCTGACCACCGATGCGTGGACCTGTAAGCATGGACAGGGACGATACCTTTCCCTCACTGCCCATTGGGTAAATGTTGTGGAGCCGGGTACAGATCTTGAGAGTGGCGCTGTACGTGTTCTGCCAACTCCAAGGATTGCAGGAATCCAGTCTGTACACATTGACTCCTCCTCATACTCCAGTTCCTCTGAATCAGCGCTGCAGGAGCCGTCACGGTCTACCTCCACATCGACCCGTGAACGGTTACCTGTTATGGTGACCAATATGAGCACAGCCATGGCCAAACGTCAACAGGCCGTATTAAAATTAATTTCTTTGGGGAATCGAAGTCACACAGCGCAGGAGCTCTGGAATGCCATCAAGCAGCAGAGCGACGTGTGGTTTGTGCCAGCGAATCTCCAGCCAGGCATGGTAGTGTGTGACAATGGCCGAAATCTGGTGGCAGCTCTGGGCCTTGGCAACCTCACTCACATCCCATGTCTGGCACATGTGCTCAACTTGGTCGTGCAGAGTTTTTTGAGGGACTATCCGGATCTTGATGCACTGCTTCACAAGGTCCGCATAGAGTGCGCTCACTTGCGGCGTTCCAGCAATGCAAGATCACGCATTGCAGCTCTGCAGCGCCGATTACGTCTTCCGGAACATCGCATCATATGTGACCTACCCACCAGGTGGAATTCAACGTTACATATGTTGGAGAGGTTGTGTGTGCAGCAGGCAGCAGTAATGGAGTACCAGCTGCAGCAGGCGCAAACAAGTCGCAGTGCGCGCCGTTCACACTTCACCACCACTGAGTGGGCCTCTATGAAGGACATTTGCCACGTTTTGCGTGCCTTCGATTATTCCATGCAGATGATGCACTAGTCAGCATGACTATCCCCCTTATCTGCCTGCTTGAAAAAACACTGCAAGCACTAAGGGACGAGGTTTTGGAAGAGGTGGAGGATGAGGAGTCACAAATGCCATCTGCTTCTCTACAGTCTGCGCAACGTGGTTCCTCACAAAGGCCTAGGCAGGGGACACTTTGTGAGGAGGATGAGGAGTCAATGGATGAGGAAGACATCTGTCCAGAGGAGGGAGGTACACAATGCTCTAGTAGTCAGTATCTAGAGCGAGGGTGGGGTGATGCAGAGCAGGCAGAGATCACGCCTCAAGCAGGGGACAGCGTTTCTTGGCCAGTTGGCAGTCTGCAGCACATGGTTGATTTCATGCTGCAGTGCCTGAGAAACGACCGCCGCATCGCCCACATTCTCAACACGGCTGATTATTGGGTGTCCACCCTCCTAGATCCTCGCTACCGGGACAACTTACAAAGCCTCATAACACCATTGAACCGGGAGCGTAAAATGCGGGAGTACCAAGACGCACTGGTGCATTCCATCATGTTCTCCATTCCAACCGAGAGCAGTGCTGCTAGTGCTTTACAAAGCAGCTCAGTGCGTCGAGGCAGTGGAGGAAGCTCTGCACAAAGAGGGAGCAGAAGCAGCGCCTCAGCACAAGGCAAGACCAGTATGGCCGAAATGTGGCAAAGTTTTGTGTCCCCGCCGCCACAAATGTCTACACCATCACAGACGGCTCCAGTCAGCAGGAGGCAACGTTTCCGTCAGATGGTGACAGACTACATGTCTTGCCCTCTTAGTGTACTCCCAGACGGCTCTTCTCCCTTCAAGTTTTGGGTCTGTAAGCTGGATACATGGCCAGAGCTTAGTCAGTATGCATTGGAGGTGCTAGCTTGCCTTGCTGCTAGTGTATTATCGGAACGTGTCTTTAGTGCCGCAGGTGGTGTACTAACAGACCGTCGCATGCGACTATCCTCCGATAACGTTGACCGGCTTACTTTTCTCAAAATGAACAAGGCCTGGATCTCTCATGAATTTGCCAGTCCTCTTCCAGAATAAATAATTGGTTGGCAACAGTATCCAGGTCTCCTGTTCTGTTCATGTTTCTACCACCTGAACTGTAATCCCTGAGCTCCAACACCGCCAGTTGGCGCTCGGAAGTGCCGTCTGCACAGTCAACACTTGCTGCCGTGTTATTGGGGTTCAGTAACGTCAGCTGTTCCCCTGCTGTGCGGACGGCAATTTCTCCTGCTCTGTCCACATCCACTGTACTACTGATTTAAAACCTCCTCCAAATACACCTCTGGCTCCTCTGTTTTCAGTATTATCCCTGAGCTCCAACACCGCCAGTTGGCGCACGGAAGTGCCGTCTGCACAGTCAACACTTGCTGCCGTGTTATTGGGGTTCAGTAACGTCAGCTGTTCCCCTGCTGTGCGGACGGCAATTTCTCCTGCTCTGTCCACATTCTCACTACTACAGATTTTAAAGTTGCTCCAATTACACCTCTGGCTCCTCTGTTTTCAGTATTATCCCTGAGCTCCAACACCGCCAGTTGGCGCTCGGAAGTGCCGTCTGCACAGTCAACACTTGCTGTCGTGTTATTGGGGTTCAGTAATGTCAGCTGTTCCCCTGCTGTGTGCACGGCAATTTCTCCTGCTCTGTCCACATCCACTGTACTACTGATTTAAAACCTCCTCCAAATACACCTCTGGCTCCTCTGTTTTCAGTATTATCCCTGAGCTCCAACATCGCCAGTTGGCGCTCGGAAGTGCCGTCTGCACAGTCAACACTTGCTGCCATGTTATTGGGGTTCAGTAACGTCAGCTGTTCCCCTGCTGTGCGGACGGCAATTTATCCTGCTCTGTCCACATCCACTCTACTACTGATTTAAACCCTCCTCCAAATACACCTCTGGCTCCTCTGTTTTCAGTATTATCCCTGAGCTCCAACACCGCCAGTTGGCGCTCGGAAGTGCCGTCTGCACAGTCAACACTTGCTGCCATGTTATTGGGGTTCAGTAACGTCAGCTGTTCCCCTGCTGTGCGGACGGCAATTTCTCCTGCTCTGTCCACATTCTCACTACTACAGATTTTAAAGTTGCTCCAATTACACCTCTGGCTCCTCTGTTTTCAGTATTATCCCTGAGCTCCAACACCGCCAGTTGGCGCTCGGAAGTGCCGTCTGCACAGTCAACACTTGCTGCCGTGTTATTGGGGTTCAGTAACGTCAGCTGTTCCCCTGCTGTGCGGACGGCAATTTCTCCTGCTCTGTCCACATCCACTATACTACTGATTTAAAACCTCCTCCAAATACACCTCTGGCTCCTCTGTTTTCAGTATTATCCCTGAGCTCCAACATCGCCAGTTGGCGCTCGGAAGTGCCGTCTGCACAGTCAACACTTGCTGCCATGTTATTGGGGTTCAGTAACGTCAGCTGTTCCCCTGCTGTGCGGACGGCAATTTCTCCTGCTCTGTCCACATTCTCACTACTACAGATTTTAAAGTTGCTCCAATTACACCTCTGGCTCCTCTGTTTTCAGTATTATCCCTGAGCTCCAACACCGCCAGTTGGCGCTCGGAAGTGCCGTCTGCACAGTCAACACTTGCTGCCATGTTATTGGGGTTCAGTAACGTCAGCTGATCCCCAGCTGTGTGTCCGGCAAATTCTCCTGCTTTGTCCACATCCACTGTACTACTGATTTAAAACCTCCTCCAAATACACCTCTGGCTCCTCCGTTTTTAGTATTTATCCTGGGCTCCAATACCGCTAGTTGCTGCTCAGAAGTGCCGTCTGCACAGTCAACGCTTGCTCCAGTGTTATTGGGGTTCAGTAAAGTCAGCTGATCCCCAGCTGTGTGTCCGGCAAATTCTCCAGCTTTGTCCACATCCACTGTACTACTGATTTAAAACCTCCTCCAAATACACCTCTGGCTCCTCTGTTTTTAGTATTTACCCTGGGCTCCAATACCGCTAGTTGCTGCTCAGAAGTGCCGTCTGCACAGTCAACGCTTGCTCCAGTGTTATTGGGGTTCAGTAACGTCAGCTGATCCCCAGCTGTGTGTCCGGCAAATTCTCCTGCTTTGTCCACATCCACTGTACTATGGATTTAAAACTTGCTCCAATTACACCTCTGGCTCCACTCTGTTTTTAGCATCTACCCTGGGTTCCAGCACCGCCAGCTGGTTCTCGGCAGTGCCTTTGGATTAGGTGCCTCCTTCTCGGTATCCAAGTTCCACCAACGTCTGCTGGTCCTTGGTAGTGCTTTCTGGCACAGGTACCTCCTGCTTAGTAACTGAGTTCCCGTACCGTCAGCTGGTCTTCGGCAGTTCCATTGGCTCTTGTACCTTCTGCTACCCATCCGGGTTCCAGTACCGTCAGCTGGTCCTCGGTAGTTCCATTTGCTCTTGTACCTTCTACTACCCATCCGGGTTCCAGTACCGTCAGCTGGTTCTCGGCAGTGACTTTGGCATGGGTACTCCCTCCTGCCCAGCCTGGTTCCAGCACGCCAGCTGTTTCCGGGTAGTGTCAACGTCACTTTGCCTCCAATGCGTTGTCCTGTCGTGTTGCGGTCGGGTTAGCCGACTCTATGGTGCCTGCAGTTTAGGTGACTCCTATGTGGGCTGCGGGATCTGGCAATGAAGGCTGGTTCCATAGTGCCAATAGGACAAGCACCCCCTGTAGGACTGTGGGTTTTGGTAACTGCGGCCGGCTCGCGGCCTTGAACTTTTTTTTACATGGGTACCTTCTGCTACCCATCCGGGTTCCAGTACCGTCAGCTGGTTCTCGGCAGTGCCTTTGGATTAGGTGCCTCCTTCTCGGTATCCAAGTTCCACCAACGTCTGCTGGTCCTTGGTAGTGCTTTCTGGCACAGGTACCTCCTGCTTAGTAACCGAGTTCCAGTACCGTCAGCTGGTCTTCGGCAGTTCCATTGGCTCTTGTACCTTCTGCTACCCATCCGGGTTCCAGTACCGTCAGCTGGTCCTCGGTAGTTCCATTTGCTCTTGTACCTTCTACTACCCATCCGGGTTCCAGTACCGTCAGCTGGTTCTCGGCAGTGACTTTGGCATGGGTACTCCCTCCTGCCCAGCCTGGTTCCAGCACGCCAGCTGTTTCCGGGTAGTGTCAACGTCACTTTGCCTCCAATGCGTTGTCCTGTCGTGTTGCGGTCGGGTTAGCCGACTCTATGGTGCCTGCAGTTTAGGTGACTCCTATGTGGGCTGCGGGATCTGGCAATGAAGGCTGGTTCCATAGTGCCAATAGGACAAGCACCCCCTGTAGGACTGTGGGTTTTGGTAACTGCGGCCGGCTCGCGGCCTTGAACTTTTTTTTACATGGGTACCTTCTGCTACCCATCCGGGTTCCAGTACCGTCAGCTGGTTCTCGGCAGTGCCTTTGGATTAGGTGCCTCCTTCTCGGTATCCAAGTTCCACCAACGTCTGCTGGTCCTTGGTAGTGCTTTCTGGCACAGGTACCTCCTGCTTAGTAACCGAGTTCCAGTACCGTCAGCTGGTCTTCGGCAGTTCCATTGGCTCTTGTACCTTCTGCTACCCATCCGGGTTCCAGTACCGTCAGCTGGTCCTCGGTAGTTCCATTTGCTCTTGTACCTTCTACTACCCATCCGGGTTCCAGTACCGTCAGCTGGTTCTCGGCAGTGACTTTGGCATGGGTACTCCCTCCTGCCCAGCCTGGTTCCAGCACGCCAGCTGTTTCCGGGTAGTGTCAACGTCACTTTGCCTCCAATGCGTTGTCCTGTCGTGTTGCGGTCGGGTTAGCCGACTCTATGGTGCCTGCAGTTTAGGTGACTCCTATGTGGGCTGCGGAATCTGGCAATGAAGGCTGGTTTCATAGTGCCAATAGGACAAGCACCCCCTGTAGGACTGTGGGTTTTGGTAACTGCGGCCGGCTCGCGGCCTTGAACTTTTTTTTACATGGGTACCTTCTGCTACCCATCCGGGTTCCAGTACCGTCAGCTGGTTCTCGGCAGTGCCTTTGGATTAGGTGCCTCCTTCTCGGTATCCAAGTTCCACCAACGTCTGCTGGTCCTTGGTAGTGCTTTCTGGCACAGGTACCTCCTGCTTAGTAACCGAGTTCCAGTACCGTCAGCTGGTCTTCGGCAGTTCCATTGGCTCTTGTACCTTCTGCTACCCATCCGGGTTCCAGTACCGTCAGCTGGTCCTCGGTAGTTCCTCAGCTTTCTTGTACCTTCTGCTACATTTCCAAGTTCAAGCTTTTTGAAATGGTTCTTGGTAATCACTCTAGATCTCCCTGACGAGGACCCTGAAGACGAGGACCCTGAAGACCAACCCTAAGAAGACGAGGACCCCGAAGACGACGACCCTGAAGACGAGGACCCTGAAGACCACCCCGAAGAAGACGAGGACCCTGAAGACCACCCCGAAGAAGACGAGGACCCCGAAGACGAGGACCCAGAAGACCAACCCGAAGAAGACGAGGACCCCGAAGACGAGGACCCCCGAAGACGACGACCCTGAAGACCACCCCGAAGAAGACCAAGAAGATGACCCTGAAGAAGTTGACCAAGAGGACAAAGAAGAGAAGACAAGCACCAAGATACAGAAGAACAAGAGACAGAAAACCAAGAAGCAGAAATACAAGAAGCTGCAGAACAAAAAGCGGAAGAACATTGAGCATAAGACTAAAAATCAGAGCAAAAGATAATATCTAAATTATAAGCAGAAGATGACTAAGCAGTGTATGGGGGTGAGTCCGTTCCTCCTCGTGGTGCCCCTGGAAAATACCTGCTGCTGCAGGCCAAACTGAACGCGGACAAATCCTGTTGTAAATCTTTTGTGACGGGCAGAACGAAAGGTGTAATGTCCAACCTTTTATAGATAACAACTACAGGAATGCCTGTCACAAATAAGAATATGATGAAGAATATGAAGAAGATGAAGAAGTAGAATATGAAGAATGTAAAAAAAAAGAATAATACGAAGAAGGTGAAGAAGAAGAAGATGAAGAAGGTGAAGAAGAAGTGGATGAAAAAGATGCTGAGGATGATGAAGGAGAAAGTGTGGGAGAAGTAAAAAAGAAGGTGAAGAGCATGGAAGTAGTGAAACATAAATATCTGACAAAATATAAAAATACTTAACATAGTCAATATTTCCGTAACTCAGAACGTCTTAAAAAAAAAAAATAATTCCTGCTATTCCATTTGATTGGGCTAAACCTCTATGCCTTTATTGTCTCCCCCACCTCCCCCAATACATTCTACATTATTCTTAGTTGTTTTCCTTCATGTAGAATTAACCTACAAGGAAAGAAAGGGCTTATTTTCATTCCGATATTTCTGTCCCATTGACTTGCATTGGTTTCCGGTATCGGAATCGGCGATATCCGATACTTTTCGGTATCGGTCCGATCCAATCCGATCCGATATTTCCCGATATCGGAAGGTATCGCTCAACACTAATCATTATACATCTGATGGCATCTGTAGGGATTATTATACTGTGTTTTGGGGAAGCAATGGGAACATCATACTACATGGAGGGGAGCTGTAACATACATAGTAACATAGTAACATAGTTTTAAGGTTGAAGGAAGACTAAGTCCATCTAGTTCACCCCATAGCCTAACTTGTTGATCCAGAGGAAGGCAAAAAAAAACATGTGGCAAACACTAAGTTCCACATTGGGGAAAAAAATTCCTTCCCGACTCCATACGACAATCAGACTAGTTCCCTGGATCAACGCCCTATCAAGGAATCTAGTATATGTAACCTGTAATATTATACTTTTCAAGAAAGGCATCTAGGCCCTTCTTAAATTTTAACAGTGAATCACTCATTACAACATCATGCGGCAGAGAGCTCCATAGTCTCACTGCTCTTACAGTAAAGAATCCCCGTCTGTGATTATGATTAAACCTTCTTTCCTCCAGACGTAGAAGATACCCCCTTGTCCCCGTCTCCGGCCTCAGAGTAAAAAGATCAGTAGACAGGTCTTTGTACTGTCCCCTCATATACTTGTACATAGTAATAAGATTACCCCTCAGCCTTCATTTTTCAACAGTAAATAACCCCAAGTGTAATAACCTGTTTTGGTATTGCAGACCCCCCAGTCCTCTAATAACCTTGGTCGCTCTTCTCTGCACCCGCTCTAGTTCAGCTATGTCTTTCTTATACACCGGAGACCAGAACTGTACACAGTATTCTAAGTGTGGTCGCACTAGTGACTTGTATAGAGGTAAAATTATCTTCTCCTCATGAGCATCTGTGCCTCTTTTAATGCATCCCATTATTTTATTTGCCTTTGCAGCAGCTGCCTGACACTGGCCACTAAACGTGAGCTTGTCGTCCACCAATACACCCAGGTCTTTTTCAGTGACAGTTTTGCCCAGTCTTTTATAATTAAGCATATAATTATACATTTTATTTCCTCTGCCCAAGTGCATTACTTTACATTTATCCCCATTAAAGCTCATTTGCCATTTATCAGCCCAAGCTTCTAGTTTACATAGATCCTCCTGTAATATAAAATTGTCCTCCTCTGTATTGATTACCCTGCAGAGTTTAGTGTCATCTGCAAATACTGAAATACTACTCTGTATGCCCCCTACAAGGTCATTAATAAATATGTTAAAAAGAAGGGGGCCCAATACTGACCCCTGTGGTACCCCACTGTTAACTGAGACCCAGTCTGAGTGTTTTCCATTAATAACCACCCTTTGTTTCCTATCACTGAGCCAATTCTTAACCCACATACATATATTTTCCCCTATCCCCATTGTTCTCATTTTATGTAACAACCTTTTGTGTGGAACCGTATCAAAAGCTTTTGAAAAGTCCATATACACAACATCCACTACATTTCCTTGGTCCAGTCCAGAACTTGCCTCCTCATAAAAGCTGATCAGATTAGTTTGACAGGAACGGTCCCTCGTAAACCCATGTTGATATTGGGTCATGAGGTTATTCTTCTTCAGATACTCTAGTATAGCATCTCTTGGGAAACCCTCCAGGATTTACCCACAGTAGAGGTTAAGCTTACTGGACTATAATTTCCAAGTTCAGTTTTTGTCCCCTTTTTGAATATTGGCACCACATTTGCTATACGCCAGTCCTGTGGTACAGACCCTGTTATTATGGAATCTTTAAAGATTAAAAATAATGGTCTATCTATGACGTTACTTAATTGACGCGCCCCCTGGGCCATGTTGTTAGGGATACCCGGAGCCGGATCACATGGGGGTTGTAGTCTCCGAGTGGCTGTGACCCGGTCCGTGCCCAGGGTGTCAAACTCAGTGTGCGGCAGTCCTTGCAGATGTTCTTAGTGTCGACTACGCCACCCGTTGATTTGCGGTCAAAAGGCCGCCGCTGCAGGATGGTCCGCTGAGGCTGGTGGTGTGTGTGCAGCTGTGGTAGTATAACCCCCAACGGGAGGGGTATAGCCTCAGGGGGTCAGACGTGGAGGATGGTGGTTGTGAAGGTGCAGCAAGGAGACTCAGAGGCATGAAATGCAGTTTCAGGGTTTTTACTCACTGGTGTTGCTCGGGTCACTCTGTACAGCAGTGACCACCCAAGCCGTGCTGCGTCCACCAGGTGCGGGACTCGGTCAACTCCCGGGCAATTCCTGAGTATGGTCCTGAGCTCCCTTCTTCTCTCTCTCTCTGGCCGTTCTCACCAGGGATCCACCTATGTCCGGCTCCCTCGGGTCTCTTGGTGGTTGAACCTTCTCTGGCTTCCCTGACCCTATGCTCGGTGTGCCATTCTGGTGGATTTGGTGAGGGTCGTGGCAAATCTTGCCCACGACCTCCGGTTCCTGGCTAAGGTTTGCTTTCGCCTCCGCAAGCTTGGGATCCGGTACCCTTTTGCCGACCCTTCACCCTTTTGTCCTTATTCTGGGATCTTGGGGTCCCCTCTCGCCCTGCGCCTCTGGGTCCCTCTTCCTTCTCCTCTCCTGGAGTTACTGCTGACTCACTGACTGACTGACTGACTGACCCTGTCCTAAGATGGTGCCCACCTTATATACTCCCTCTATGTGTGAGCTCAGGTGACCAGCACCCAATGAGCTCCTGTTATGCACACACCCGGGCTAAGCGGCGTGTGCGTGTGATTGGTAGTGATTCCACTGGACCGTGCCGGAGAGTGAATGCCTGGAGGGGCGTGACTAAGTATTCACCCGATCCGACCAGGGTCGCACGACGGCATACGACGCCAGTGCACCAAGGAGGAACCGAGCAGAGGGACCAGGTGCTACTCCAGGACAGACCCCGGACACGGCTGTTGACCCACACAGGGGAATACAGGAACAGGCTGGTAGGCTGGCACACAGACTGGTGGGTATAGGCAGGCACGACTGGTATGCAGGCAGGCGGGTATGCAGGCAGGGGGGTAAAGGCAAGCACAGCTAGAGTGCAGACAGGGAGGCACTAGCAGGTAGGAACACAGGCGGGATAGGACCCAGTACACACCGGGACTCAGGAACAATACAGGCAGAGGGTTACAGGCAAGCACTGCTAGAGTGCAGACAAGGCTGAGCAGGGAGGACAGGGCTCTGTTCACACGGAACAGACAGGAAGGGAAAGACAGAGCCAGATACTCACACAGTACTTGCAGAGAAAACAAGCAGGAGTTAGGTACGAGTTCAGACTCTGCAGAAAAAGGAAGGGAACGGACATAGAGGCAAAACAGGTAAAGGACAGGAGAGTGTTCAGACTGGAACTGAGTGTACGGAGGAGACCGACACTGCAGCGGGATACAGGAGCGGGTCTGGGAATACGGCCCCCAGAGAGGCAGAACGAACAGGCAAGGAGCGTGTACAGACAGGACAGACAAGAGAACACAGAAAGGACTCAGTTCAGACACGGGAACTAATACCGCAAAGCAGGAGACATACAGGACTTAGTTCAGACACGGGAACTAATACCGCAAAGCAGGAGACATACAGGACACAGTTCAGACACGGGAGCTGATACCGCAAAGCAGGAGACATACAGGACTCAGTTCAGACACGGGAACTGATACAAAAAGCAGGAGACATACAGGACTCAGTTCAGACACGGGAACTGATAGAAAAAACAGGAGACATACAGGACTTAGTTCAGACACGGGAACTAATACCGCAAAGCAGGAGAAATACAGGACTCAGTTCAGACACGGAAACTGATACAAAAAGCAGGAGACATACAGGACTCAGTTCAGACACGGGAACTGATACAAAAAGCAGGAGACATACAGGACTCAGTTCAGACACGGGAACTGATACAAAAAGCAGGAGACATACAGGACTTAGTTCAGACACGGGAACTAATACCGCAAAGCAGGAGACATACAGGACTAAGTTCAGACAGGCCTGGAAATACAGCCTCCAGGAAAGGCAGACAAGGAAACAAAGACGGGACCTGGCACCTTCAGAGTGCAAGCACACACTGAAGGAAAACACTTATGCTCAGGCAGGGATAGAAGGGAGCTGCTGAGCTATATACCAAGTGTCAGACAGCAATAGGCTGAGGACGCACAAGGGGTGTGACCCACAGCAGGTACAAAAAGCAGGAAGTGATCGGGCGCCGCCCTTAAGCAGCAGAGACAGACACAAACAGACAGCATGGAGGGAAGCCAGAGAGACATTCCGGACAGGAGATCAAGTGCGCGCTCCTGCACAGTGGGAAATGGACCACTATGCAAGGACGCCGCCAGGTATGTTACAGTACCTCCCCCCTTACGCCCCCTCTTCTTCAGACCTGCCAGAATCTTCCGCAGGGAATTCGAGGACCAGTCGTACACTGGGTTGGAGGGGGACAGAGACTTGAGGGTAATCTCTGCTTCGAGGTACATCTTGTCAAGCTCACAGGAAAAAATAGACGGGTTATCAGGTACATAATGAGGAAAAGTCACTGTCTCTTTGTTATCTGGTGGTACCCCGGAGGATTCAGGAAACAACTGGAGGTCCTCCGCCGGGTCAGAAGAGTGCAGAGGCTCAGAGAAAACAACTGCTTCAGAGTACACTAGGTCGGACTCACTGGAGGAAGCAGGCGAGGTATCGGGTACCGAATATAGGAAAGTCTCTGTCCATTCACCACCAGGTGGCACCCCGAAGGGTTCTGAACACAACTGGAGGTCCTCCGCCTGGTCGGAGGGGTGTAGAGACTCGGGAGTAACCTCTGCTTCGGAGTACACTAGGTTGGACTCACTGGAGGAAGCAGGCGAGGTATCGGGTACCGAGTATAGGAAAGTCTCTGTCCATTCACCACCAGGTGGCACCCCGAAGGGTTCTGAACACAACTGGAGGTCCTCCGCCTGGTCGGAGGGGTGTAGAGACTCGGGAGTAACTTCTGCTTCGGAGTACACTAGGTTGGACTCACTGGACGAAGCGAGCGAGGTATCAGGTACAGAGTATAGGAGAGTCTCTGTCCTTTCGTTACCAGGTAGCACCCCGAAGGGTTCAGGAGACAACTGGAGATCCTCCGCCTGGTCGGAGGGGTGTAGAGACTCGGAGGTAACTACCACTTTGGGGTACCCATTGTCAGGCTCACAGGACGAAGCGGACAAAGTATTGAGTACCGGGTGTAGAGAAGTCTCTCTCCATTTGTCATCGAGTGGTATCCCGGAGGATTCAGGAGGCAACAGGGGATCCTCCGCCAGGTAGTAGAGGTGCACAGACTCAGAGGTAACCACAGCTTTGGAGCATCCTTGGACATGCACACCGGTTAAAGAGAGAGAAGCATCTGATGCTGGGTGCAGGAAGTTCTCCTGTGTGGAGTCTGGATGGGCAGAAGTCTCTTCGGGCAGGAGAACTGGTGCACTACCCACGCACATTACCCATTGGGGTTTCTCCGGGATACAGGGAGATGAAGCTTCAGTAGGGACTTCAAGGTTGGGGTCAGGAGGTCTCAGGGAGGACAGACCCTGGCGTGACGGCTTGCCTCTATGTCTAGCACGTCTGGACTGCCTCTTGAGGTTGAGAGAAGTATTCCGGAAAGCGTAGTCACCCTGTGAGGATTCTGGGTGGGCAGTAGTCTCATTGGGCTGGAGGACTATTGCGCTACCCACACACATTACCCATCGGGGCTGCTCCGGGATATTGGGAGGTGAAGCTTCAGCAGGAGCCTCCGGGTTAGGATCATCGAAGACCATTAGAAAGGCCACCAGGAAGGCCATTAGGTCCCGGAGGATCGGATCCTGTGTTTCATATAGGGGGTTGATCCATTCCAAGGCATCACCCGCCAGGTAAGACATCATAAAGGCCACTTTAGCCCAATCGGAAGGAAAATAAAGAGGGTAGGCCTTAAAGTGTAGCATGCATTGCTCCACAAATGCACGACACTGTCTTGGATCCCCATAGTAACGTGGCGGATCCGCAGGAACGAGAGCTGATAGATCCATCTGGACGGTGCGTAATTTCGCCTGGAACTCAGCTAAGAGAAAAAAAAATTTATTTATTTATTTTAATGCATATATTCGCTGGAAAACTTCTCAGAGGGCGAAGGCCGTGGGGCTCAACGGGAACCATGGCCTGAGCATGCTGTTATGCACACGCCCGGGCTAAGCGGCGTGTGCGTGTGATTGGTAGTGATTCCACTGGACCGTGCCGGAGAGTGAATGCCTGGAGGGGCGTGACTAAGTATTCACCCGATCCGACCAGGGTCGCACGACGGCATACGACGCCAGTGCACCAAGGAGGAACCGAGCAGAGGGACCAGGTGCTACTCCAGGACAGACCCCGGACACGGCTGTTGACCCACACAGGGGAATACAGGAACAGGCTGGTAGGCTGGCACACAGACTGGTGGGTATAGGCAGGCACGACTGGTATGCAGGCAGGCGGGTATGCAGGCAGGGGGGTAAAGGCAAGCACAGCTAGAGTGCAGACAGGGAGGCACTAGCAGGTAGGAACACAGGCGGGATAGGACCCAGTACACACCGGGACTCAGGAACAATACAGGCAGAGGGTTACAGGCAAGCACTGCTAGAGTGCAGACAAGGCTGAGCAGGGAGGACAGGGCTCTGTTCACACGGAACAGACAGGAAGGGAAAGACAGAGCCAGATACTCACACAGTACTTGCAGAGAAAACAAGCAGGAGTTAGGTACGAGTTCAGACTCTGCAGAAAAAGGAAGGGAACGGACATAGAGGCAAAACAGGTAAAGGACAGGAGAGTGTTCAGACTGGAACTGAGTGTACGGAGGAGACCGACACTGCAGCGGGATACAGGAGCGGGTCTGGGAATACGGCCCCCAGAGAGGCAGAACGAACAGGCAAGGAGCGTGTACAGACAGGACAGACAAGAGAACACAGAAAGGACTCAGTTCAGACATGGGAACTAATACCGCAAAGCAGGAGACATACAGGACTTAGTTCAGACACGGGAACTAATACCGCAAAGCAGGAGACATACAGGACACAGTTCAGACACGGGAGCTGATACCGCAAAGCAGGAGACATACAGGACTCAGTTCAGACACGGGAACTGATACAAAAAGCAGGAGACATACAGGACTCAGTTCAGACACGGGAACTGATAGAAAAAACAGGAGACATACAGGACTTAGTTCAGACACGGGAACTAATACCGCAAAGCAGGAGAAATACAGGACTCAGTTCAGACACGGAAACTGATACAAAAAGCAGGAGACATACAGGACTCAGTTCAGACACGGGAACTGATACAAAAAGCAGGAGACATACAGGACTCAGTTCAGACACGGGAACTGATACAAAAAGCAGGAGACATACAGGACTTAGTTCAGACACGGGAACTAATACCGCAAAGCAGGAGACATACAGGACTAAGTTCAGACAGGCCTGGAAATACAGCCTCCAGGAAAGGCAGACAAGGAAACAAAGACGGGACCTGGCACCTTCAGAGTGCAAGCACACACTGAAGGAAAACACTTATGCTCAGGCAGGGATAGAAGGGAGCTGCTGAGCTATATACCAAGTGTCAGACAGCAATAGGCTGAGGACGCACAAGGGGTGTGACCCACAGCAGGTACAAAAAGCAGGAAGTGATCGGGCGCCGCCCTTAAGCAGCAGAGACAGACACAAACAGACAGCATGGAGGGAAGCCAGAGAGACATTCCGGACAGGAGATCAAGTGCGCGCTCCTGCACAGTGGGAAATGGACCACTATGCAAGGACGCCGCCAGGTATGTTACAGCTCCTATCTTTACCCAGACTACTCCCCCTATCTGCCCCTACACTACTGGGATGTTCCACCCCCCTCCCACTCCAGCCAGGGACAGACGCTGTCGTACCTGCACATATACTGGTGGGAGTACCGTAGTTCTGTCCCCCGGAAATGGGATGTATGTAGTGCATGCAGCCTTCTGAGCTCAGTTCCACACTCCATCCTTACCCGGGAGTGGAATACCACACCTCTGGCTTGAGGTGTAATACCCCTGTAGCAGCCGAGTCCTCAGGGTGCTACATTCCCCCCTGGTAAATCACAGCACGTCCTCGGGCTGTAAAAGAATACAAACATCCAAAAACATACAATTTTTTTCAAAACATCATAAACATATAAAACACTATATATATCATAAAACTTTTCATATAAAACTTTTCATATTAAACATTCTTGTTTCTCCGGCCACGGTGCAACTTCTGACCGGGTAGAGTGCAACAGTCTCTTGTAGAAAAAACACAGTTTCCTATAAAACCGGTAGGGGGCGCTTTAAGAAGCGCAACTATGTACAAAGGGGAATATGGCTGCTCTCAGTCCTCGGCCAGTGGGGAAAAGGGATGGCTGTTCACAGTCCTCAGCCTGTTAAGGGATAGGGACACACGGGTATTCACTTGCTGGTCCCGACGGGGACTACACTTTGGTAGCAACAGTTTTTGTACCCACACGGGTAACTATTTACATATTCTATTTACAGTTCATCAGTGGCGGTGTGCTCTTGGCTGAGGGTAATCTTTAGACCCGTCCGGGTCCTCTTGATCCTCCTCACCCCGTAGCTCCTTCTCAGTAAGTCTATGCACGTGCAGGGCAAATAGGTCTTCACCCAGGTGTGGCGCTGTGGACGTTGAGGGCGCTGTTGTGGTGGCGGCGCCCGGGTTCACCAGGCCTTGCGACCAGGCCTGGGGCACCCTGAATGTAAAGGGCACCGTGAAGACGGCGGCGCCCGGGGTTACCTGGCCCAGTGACCAGGCCGGTGGCTCAGTGGAGGTAGAGGGCGCTGTTGGCACTGCGGCGCCCGGGGGCACTCGGCCTTGCGACCAGGCCGGTGGCGTCTCCTGCTTGGCCGTGCTCTGGATCGAGGCGCGTGACGTCACAGGGGGCGTGGCCGCGGCTCCGGCCGCTTGAGGCCTAGCTTGGAGCGATGACGCAGCGGCTACGGGAACGGTGAGTGGGGCTTCGGGCTCTGCGACGGGGAGCTGGGGCAGGTTTACGGCTTCTGGGCACGGGATATTGTCGTCCCCATTACCTGCCTTCATCTCTTCGGCTCCCTCCGCGGCGTCGTCTCCGGCCGTCGTCCCTCCTTCGCCGTCCTCAGAGGTGGACTTGCTCCTCGCTGCGGGTGGCATGCTTCGCTGGCAGGCTCCAGCCTGCAGGGCCATCTCTCGGGTCCACTCCGCCAGTGTTTCCTGCTGCACCCGGGCCATCCTTCGTGCGAGGCCCTCCAGCGCGGTCTGTGCACGCTCCCGATCTCCGGGGAGCTGCGCCAGGATCTCCAGCAGGCCTTCTGGAGTGGCGGCCTGCAACAGGCTCCTGACCACAGGGTCGGTGCTGCCTGACTCTCCCTCCATCTCCGGGTGTGTTCTCTCTGGACTCCCCCAGGCTGCTCCCATCTTCTTCCTTTTGTTCTGTATCCGCCCACATTGGGGGTCGTCCTGGGGCAACTTTGTGATTGCCAGTTCCAGGGGCAGTTCCCTCACGCTGATGGACATATCAATCATCACAGTCTCTGCTGGTGGGGGCGGTTTCCACTTTTGGCGCCATTTCCGATCCTGGCCCACGATGGGAGGTGGCCTCTTGCCATCCTCTGGCACGCCCATAATGGCGTCCGCTCTGCCAAGGCGGGAAATCTTCTCAGATGGCGGGAACCGCTTCCCAGTGGCGGGAAACACTGCAGATGGCGGGAAAAGACTGCAGATGACGGGCAAATGGCGGGAACTGATCCGAGATGGCGTCCGATAGCGGGGACCCTCTGGAATTGGCGGGAGACTTCGTTTTGAGGTAAATGCGAATTTTTCTTCAGGCACGCAGTACCCGGTTGTTGCGGGCACGTGATCCTGCCGACTACGCCAAAGTTGACGCGCCCCCTGGGCCATGTTGTTAGGGATACCCGGAGCCGGATCAGATGGGGGTTGTAGTCTCCGAGTGGCTGTGACCCGGTCCGTGCCCAGGGTGTCAAACTCAGTGTGCGGCAGTCCTTGCAGATGTTCTTAGTGTCGACTACGCCACCCGTTGATTTGCGGTCAAAAGGCCGCCGCTGCAGGATGGTCCGCTGAGGCTGGTGGTGTGTGTGCAGCTGTGGTAGTATAACCCCCAACGGGAGGGGTATAGCCTCAGGGGGTCAGACGTGGAGGATGGTGGTTGTGAAGGTGCAGCAAGGAGACTCAGAGGCATGAAATGCAGTTTCAGGGTTTTTACTCACTGGTGTTGCTCGGGTCACTCTGTACAGCAGTGACCACCCAAGCCGTGCTGCGTCCACCAGGTGCGGGACTCGGTCAACTCCCGGGCAATTCCTGAGTATGGTCCTGAGCTCCCTTCTTCTCTCTCTCTCTGGCCGTTCTCACCAGGGATCCACCTATGTCCGGCTCCCTCGGGTCTCTTGGTGGTTGAACCTTCTCTGGCTTCCCTGACCCTATGCTCGGTGTGCCATTCTGGTGGATTTGGTGAGGGTCGTGGCAAATCTTGCCCACGACCTCCGGTTCCTGGCTAAGGTTTGCTTTGGCCTCCGCCAGCTTGGGATCCGGTACCCTTTTGCCGACCCTTCACCCTTTTGTCCTTATTCTGGGATCTTGGGGTCCCCTCTCGCCCTGCGCCTCTGGGTCCCTCTTCCTTCTCCTCTCCTGGAGTTACTGCTGACTCACTGACTGACTGACTGACTGACCCTGTCCTAAGATGGTGCCCACCTTATATACTCCCTCTATGTGTGAGCTCAGGTGACCAGCACCCAATGAGCTCCTATCTTTACCCAGACTACTCCCCCTATCTGCCCCTACACTACTGGGATGTTCCACCCCCCTCCCACTCCAGCCAGGGACAGACGCTGTCGTACCTGCACATATACTGGTGGGAGTACCGTAGTTCTGTCCCCCGGAAATGGGATGTATGTAGTGCATGCAGCCTTCTGAGCTCAGTTCCACACTCCATCCTTACCCGGGAGTGGAATACCACACCTCTGGCTTGAGGTGTAATACCCCTGTAGCAGCCGAGTCCTCAGGGTGCTACATAATTCCTGCAGTACTCGCGGTGTATCCCATCCGGGCCCGGGGATTTGTCAACTTTAGTGATTTTTAGACGCCGCCGTACTTCCTGCTGGGTGAAGCAAGTGACATTTAATGGAGAATTTTTGTTATCACTGATCATGTTTTCTGTCATGCGATTTTCTTGTGTAAATACGGTTGAAAAAAAATCATTCAGCATATTGGCTTTTTCCTCATCCTCATCCACCATTTCACCCAGACTATTTTTAAGGGGGCCAACACTATCATTTTTTAGTTTTTTACTATTTATGTAGTTAAAGAATATTTTGGGGTTATTTTTACTTTCTCTGGCAATGATTCTCTCTGCCTCAATCTTTGCTGCCTTCATTTGGTTTTTACATAATTTATTTATGGTGGGCCCACCATACTGTGTATAGCGGAGCTGTGGATTTGGGGACTCCAGGGATATTATTAGATGTTAAGTGGGCACTTAAGAAGTATTATTGTTATAGGGGCACTCAGAGTGTAAAGGACATATTGATACTCATGCTAGAGCAACTCCATTTTGTCTGCTTGCTTTAAAATCATGTTATTATCACTCATTGCATAACTTACATTCTTTCTTTCTCTTCCCATGGAACTTATCTCACACTAAATTTTTCTCAAGAGAACATTTTGTCAGACACTCTGTTATCTAACTTGTTTAGGCCAGGTTTGACCTTGTAAAATTTCCATAGTGCTTCAAACTAACAATGATAATATGACCATATATGTGTTTTCTGTAATAATTGTACTAACATCAGTTAGCCTATAGTATTGTAGTATGGCTGTAGACTTGATTGGCTATTTGATATACTCAAAACAATATAAAATGCTAAGCAAAATAAACGGGATCAGAGATTCTTTGAATCCTCCCATACAGAGCATTGCCTCCGTTTGGTTTTCTGTGGATTGCGCAATCAACATAATAATTTGACACTCACTTGGTCAACCGTGAAGGGTTATTGCCCTCCCTTAACAAGAGTACAGTGACTGTCAAAGGTGCACAGGGGGCATTATTACTTTCTAGAGGCAAAATGTGGCCACTATTTTCTAGGGCATTTGCACAGGGCATTAATATTTTCTAGGGGGCAATTTTACCATCTAGAGGGCACAAACGAGGCATTACTATATGTAATGGGCACAGTGGTCGGCATTATTTTGTGGATTATGTGTGCCTGCCATGTACTGAAGTCTTTCAGACCTATTACTATCTGATAGATCTAATAGACTGACTGTCAGTACAATGCTAACAGGCAGGAATAGTACACTGCACTATATTCATAGTGCAGTGTATCATCTAAGCTACTATAGGATCATGGGTAAAAGTCTCATTGTGGGACTAACAAATATTGTAAAAAAAAAAAAAAAATTGAAGTGTAAAAAAAAAATGAAAAAAAAATCTCCCCAAAAATGGTTTATTATAAAAAAGACAAGAAAACAACACATACTTGGTATCGCTGCGTCCATAATGATGTATACTGCTGAATTATTTTATTATAGGAGGATAGAGAGTAGTATTGCATTTTGGCCACCAGGTGGCTCTCTTGCCCTTACTGATTGTTACAGATTTTCCAGCTCTTGGAATGTGAGTCCTCTGGGGGTCTTTTGTGACCACCTATTGAAGGGTCATTTCCACCTCAGGGTCACAGGGTCACCTTCCCAGGGCAGAAGGGTTTATTTACCTTTCTTTTTTGGATGCCAGGAAACCTCATCAGCCCCCTCAAAAGGGAGCAGTGATCCACACACTGGGGTCCAGGTCACATATATCAATATTTACTGACATCCCACCACAAATGTAGCACCAAAGTGACACGTCCCAGGCCAAAGGAGGGAAATCAGAAGAGACGTCAAAAAAAACTTCCAAAAGTCGTTTGACTTCTATAATGGGTCCTGTCCTAGGTCAGTAGTGCCACAAAAATGTAAAAGACCCCCATAATGGCAATGATTTAATTAACTTGTAATGCTTCATATTGCCTGCTGGGGCGCTACAGGGAATATAAGAAGTGATTAATGAGGTGACAGCAGCTTAATTCTAGCAGTGATGAGAATACCTGGATTTCCAGGGGCAAAGATGGAAGGAAGGAACAACCCACCTGAGGAGATAAAGAGAAAGATAGATGATAGAGAGATAGATAATAGATAGATAATAGATAGATAGATAATAGATAGATAGATAGATAATAGATAGATAGATAGATAGATAATAGATAGATGATAGATAGATAATAGATAATAGATAGATAGATAGATAATAGATAGATAGATAGATAATAGATAGATAGATCATAGATAGATGATAGATAGATGATAAATAATAGATAGATAATAGATAGATAGATAATAGATAGATAATAGATAGATAGATGATAGATAGATAATAGATAGATAATAGATAGATGATAGATAGATAATAGCTAGATAATAGAAAGATAGATGATAGATAGATAATAGATAGATAGATAATAGATAGATGATAGATAATAGATAGATAGATAATAGATAGATAATAGATAAATAATAGATAGATAATAGATAGATAATACATAGATAATAGATAGATAGATAATAGATAGATAATAGATAAATAATAGATAGATGATAGATAGATAATAGATTGTAGATAGATGATAGATAGATAATAGATAGAAAATAGATAGATGATAGATAGATAGATAATAGATAGAAAATAGATAGATGATAGATAATACATAGATGATAGATAGATAAATTATAGATAGATAATAGATTGATGATAGATAATAGATAGATAATAGATAGATAGATAATAGATAGAAAATAGATAGATGATAGATAATACATAGATGATAGATAGATAAATTATAGATAGATAATAGATTGATGATAGATAATAGATAGATAATAGATAGATAGATAATAGATAAATTATAGATAGATAATAGATTGATGATAGATAATAGATAGATAATAGATAGATAGATAATAGATAAATTATAGATAGATAATAGATAGATAAAAGATAGATGATAGATAATAGATAGATAATACATAGATAATAGATAGATAGGTTATAGATAGATAATAGATAGATAATAGATGGATAGATAGATAGATGATAGATAATAGATAGATAGATGATAGATAATAGATAGATGGATAGATAGATAGATAGATAGATAATAGATAGATAGATGATAGATAATAGATAGATGGATAGATAGATAGATGATAGATAATAGATAGATAGATGATAGATAATAGATAATAGATAGATAGATAATAGATGATAGATAATAGATGGATAGATAGATAATAGATAGATAGATAATAGATAGATAGATAGATAATAGATAGATAATAGATAGATAGATGATAGATAATAGATAGATAGATAATAGATAGATAGATAGATAGATAATAGATAGATAATAGATAGATAAAAGATAGATGATAGATAATAGATAGATAGATTATAGATAGATAATAGATAGATAATAGATGGATAGATAGATGATAGATAGATAGATGATAGATAATAGATAGATAGATGATAGATAATAGATAGATAGATAATAGATAGATTACTATGTGGCGCAAATCAGGAAAGTTCTTTTGCTCTTCTTTACATTATTGATGTCTGTCTCTTTAAGAAAACAATAATTTTATGGATTCAAAAAATTAAAGGAATAAAAAAAATAAGAAAACTAAGAAGAAAATGGAAACTTTGCGAAAGAAACTTTGTGAGAATCCTGCAGATCGGGGGAGGATGGGAATGAATGGGGGTGACTTCTTCTCCTGCTGTCAGGGGTCTCCAGTCCTCTCCCACCTCCTCCTCTCACAGAATTATTACTGCTGAAAGCTGCAGAAACTGCCAATCCCCAGATCCCAGGATCGTCTGGAGCTCAGTCCCCGCCTGGAAGTGAGTGCCCCCTGCCCCATCTCACCACTCTGCACTCAGCTCTGTGTTTGCCCCTCCGGGATGTGTCCAGGGTTGTGGATTGTCCTGTTCTTCTCCCTGGGACCTCTAGAGGTGACCTCTGGGGACATGTACAGCTCCATGGTGGGCGTCCAGCAGGCTCTGGATACAGAGAAGGTCCTGGTCCAGCTCCTGGGGGACTACCTGGAAGAAGAGACCTTCCGGCTGAATGACCTCCGCAGGTATGAGAGCAGTGATGTCCTCTGTTCTGGGGTTGGACCCATGAGATGCGGCTCATATGGGAATAAGTTACAGCGAATGTTTGGAAAGTATCAGAAACTTTTAAAAAAAAAAAACTTGTCCCAACTTATTGTGTAGCCAGACCCTTGTCCAACCGTTCTGTGCAGAACTGGGCAAGAGGAGTAGATACAGATGTAGTAGTGGTACAACGTCCTCACCCAAACCCCTAGGGCTGCGTTCACACATGTCGATATTTAGCTTATATTTGCGTTACTTTCTTTCGCTGCGGTTTTATGAAAGCGATTGCTACCCCTGCATCTAATGTAGTTACGCCCCTGCCCATATGGTCGAAATTATTTGGGAGGTTTTCATACATCTGGATGTGTCCCCATCAGTCCTGAATACCAGAATTCTCCCTACGTGCCCCTCCTGACTACTGGAACTGCCCAAAAATATGGTTGTTAGATTTAAGGTTGTCAGACCTCACCAAGACAATTCAAAATAGCCCCCCAAAAACCCACCAAAAACAAGCACCTGGGAACCTGGTCCTAAGTCAGAATCGATAGAACATAAATAATCTTCTGTTTCTTTAAATAATCACCAGAATTTAAACTTTTTTTTAATTATTTTTCAGATTTCAGGGATTATTTTGTTAACGATTAATTGCCATGGACGGGGGGATTCCTGCACCCCAAATGTCTAAAGGGAAATCCCCGTCACTGCAGGATGCTACTCTGATGTCCCCTGTAGGGAATGTGGAGGAGAATATGATACAAGCAGGAAAGTTTTGTTACTTTTTGTTATTTGCAATGTTTTTTGGGTGATTGGAGTGTTGGTGACAGTGGAGAAAAGGGGGAAAGAAGCAGCAGTGACAGCAGGAGTGAGAAGGGGTAGTAGTACTGTCAGGGGGTCACATGATCATAGCAGTGACAGGGGGTAGCAGTAGTATTGGAGGCATCTGTGCTGTCCTGCTGTCCCAGGTGACTCTTCTGCCATCCCACTATATGGAAATCACTATATGGCAATCACTATAATGGCACTCACTATATGGCAATCACTGTATGGCACTCACTGTATGGCACTCACTATAAGGCTCTCACTATATGGCACTCACTGTACGACATTCACTATACGGAAATCACTATATGGCACTCACTATAATGGCACTCACTATATGGAAATCACTATATGGCAATCACTGTATGGCACTCACTATATGGAAATCACTATATGGCAATCACTATATGGCACTCACTGTATGGAAATCACTATATGGCACTCAGTACATGGCACTCACTGTATGGCACTCACTGTATGGCACTCACTATAAGGCTCTCACTATATGGCACTCACTGTACGACATTCACTATATGGAAATCACTATATGGCAATCACTATATGGCAATCACTAAATGGAAATCACCATATGGCAATCACTATATGGCACTCACTGTATGGAAATCACTATACAGAAATCACTATATGGCACTCACTATATGGAAATCACTATATGGCACTCACTATAATGGCACTCACTGTATGGAAATCACTATACAGAAATCACTATATGGCAATCACTATATGGAAATCACTATAATGGCACTCACTATATGGAAATCACTATAATGGCACTCACTATATGGAAATCACTATATGGAAATCACTATATGGCACTCACTATAATGGCACTCACTATATGGCAATCACTATATGGCACTCACTGTATGGAAATCACTATACAGAAATCACTATATGGCACTCACTATAATGGCACTCGCTATATGGAAATCACTATATGGCACTCACTATAATGGCACTCGCTATATGGAAATCACTATATGGCACTCACTATAAGGCTCTCACTATATGGCACTCATTGTACGGCATTCACTATATGGAAATCACTATATGGCAATCACTATATGGAAATCACTATATGGCACTCACTATATGGAAATCAGTATATGACACTCACTATATGGCAATTACTATTAGGCTCTCACTATAAAGCTCTCACTATATGGAAATCACTACATGGCACTCACTACATGGCACTCACTATAGGGCACTCACTATATGGCTCTCACTATATGGCACTCACTATATGGCACTCACTATAGGGCACTCACTATATGGCACTCACTATATGGCACTCACTATAGGGCACTCACTATATGGCACTCACTATATGGCACTCACTATATGGCTCTCACTATACGCCACTCACTATATGGCTCTCACTACACGGCACTCACTATATGGCTCTCACTATATGGCACTCACTACATGGCACTCACTATATGGCTCTCACTACATGGCACTCACTATATGGCTCTCACTATATGGCACTCACTATATGGCACTCACTATATGGCTCTCACTACATGGCACTCACTATATGGCTCTCACTATATGACACTCACTACATGGCACTCACTATATGGCTGTCACTACATGGCACTCACTATATAGCTCTCACTACATGGCACTCACTACATGGCACTCACTATATTGCTCTCACTATATGGCACTCACTACATGGCACTCACTATATGGCTCTCACTACATGGCACTCACTATATGGCTCTCACTATATGACACTCACTATATGGCTCTCACTACATGGCACTCACTACATGGCACTCACTATATGGCTCTCACTACATGGCACTCACTATATGGCTCTCACTATATGGCACTCACTATATGGCACTCACTATATGGCTCTCACTACAGTCATGGCCAAAAGTTTTGAGAATGACACCAAAATTCTATTTTCCCATGATCTGCTGGCCTCTGGTTTTTATTAGTGTTTGTCTGATGTTTATATCACATACAGAAATATAATTGCAATCATATTATGAGGACCAATAGGTTATATTGACAGTTAGAATGAGTTAAAGCAGCAAGTCAATATTTGCAGTGTTGCCCCTTCTTCTTCAAGACCTCTGTAATTCTCCCTGGCATGCTCTCAATCAACTTTTGGACCAAATCCTGACTGATAGCAGTCCATTCTTGCATAATCAATGCTTGCATTTTGCCAGAATTTGTTGGTTTTTGTTTGTCCACCCGTCTCTTGATGATTGACCACAAGTTCTCAATGGGATTAAGATCTGGGGAGTTTCCAGGCCATGGATCCAAAATCTCTATGTTTTGTTCCATGAGCCATTTAGTTATCACCTTTGCTTTATGGCAAGGTGCTCCATCATGCTGGAAAAGGCATTGTTGGGCGCCAAACTCCTCTTGGACGGTTGGGAGAAGTTGCTCTTGGAGGACATTCTGGTACCATTCTTTATTCATGGCTGTGTTTTTAGGCAAGACTGTGAGCAGGGCCGGCTCCAGGTTTTTCTGGGCCCCGGGCGAAAGAGTCTCAGTGGCCCCTTTAACACATACCACGATTCATGATGCAGATATATATATATATATATATATATACAGTCATATGAAAAAGTTTGGGCACCCCTATTAATCTTAAGCTTAATGTTCTATAAAAATTGGTGTTTTTGCAACAGCTATTTCAGTTTGATCTATGTAATAACTGTTGGATACAGTAATGTTTCTGCCTTGAAATGAGGTTCATTGTACTAACAGAAAATGTGCAATCTGCATTCAAACAAAATTTGACAGGTGCATAAGTATGGGCACCTCACCAGAAAAGTGACATTAATAGTTAGTAGATCCTCCTTTTGCAAAAATAACAGCCTCTAGTCGCTTCCTGTAGCTTTTAATGAGTTCCTGGATCCTGGATGAAGGTATTTTTGACCATTCCTCTTTACAAAACAATTCCAGTTCAGTTAAGTTTGATGGTCGCCGAGCATGGACAGCCCTCTTCAAATGATCCCACAGATGTTCAATGATATTCAGGTCTGGGGACTGGGATGGCCATTCCAGAACATTGTAGTTGTTCCTCTGCATGAATGCCTGAGTAGATTTGGAGCGGTGTTTTGGATCATTGTCTTGCTGAAAGATCCATCCACTTTGTAACTTCATATTTATCACTGATTCTTGAACACTATTGTCAAGAATCTGCTGATACTGAGTGGAATCCATGCGTCCCTCAACTTTAACAAGATTCCCAGTGCCAGCATTGACCACACAGCCCCAAAGCATGATGGAACCTCCACCAAATTTTACTGTGGGTAGCAAGTGTTTTTCTTGGAATGCTGTGTTTTTTTGCCACCATGCATAACGCCTTTTTGTATGACCAAATAACTCAATCTTGATTTCATCAGTCCACAGGACCTTCTTCCAAAAAGAAATTGGCTTCTCCAAATGTGCTTTTGCATACCTCAGCCAACTCTGTTTGTGGCGTGCTTGCAGAAACGGCTTCTTTCGCATCACTCTCCCATACAGCTTCTCCTTGTGCAAAGTGCCTTGTATAGTTGACCGATGCACAGTGACACCATCTGCAGCAAGTTGATGCTGCAGCTCTCTGGAGGTGGTCTGAGGATTGTCCTTGACTGATCTCACCATTCTTCTTCTCTGCCTTTCTGATGTTTTTCTTGGCCTGCCACTTCTGGCCCTAACAAGAACTGTCCCTGTGTTCTTCCATTTCCTTACTATGTTCCTCACAGTGGAAACTGACAGGTTAAATCTCTGAGACAGCTTTTTGTATGCTTCCCCTGAACAACTATGTTGAATAATCTTTGTTTTCAGATCATTTGACAGTTGTTTTGAGGAGCACATGATGCCACTCTTCAGAGGAGATTCAAACAGGAGAACAACTTGCAAGTGGCCACTTTAAGTAGCTTTTCTCATGATTGCATACACCTGGCTATAAAGTTCAAAGCTCCATGAGGTTACAAAACCAAAAAAAGTGCTTTAGTAAGTCAGTAAAAAGTAGGTAGGAGTATTTAAAACAAGAAAATGATAAGGGTGCCCATACTTATGCACCTTTCAAATTTTGTTTGAATGTAGATTGCACATTTTCTGTTAGTACAATAAACCTCATTTCAAGGCAGAAACATTACTGTGTCCAACAGTTATTACATATATCAAACTGAAATAGCTGTTGCAAAAACACCAATTTTTATAAAACATTAAGCTTAAGATTAATAGGGGTGCCCAAACTTTTTCATATGACTGTATATATAGTACAATGCAAAGATTTCACTTCTTACATTACATCAGTGATATCTATTGTAAATTCCACAATAGCTCAGAAACCGGTGAATCGCTCCACACAGAATAGTGGCCCCCATATAAGGCCCCATACGGAATACTGGCCCCCATATAAGGCCCCATACGGAATAGTGGCCCCCATATAAGGCCCCATACGGAATAGTGGCCCCCATATAAGGCCCCATACGGAATACTGGCCCCCATATAAGGCCCCATACGGAATACTGGCCCCCATATAAAGCCCCATACGGAATACTGGCCCCCATATAAGGCCCCATACGGAATACTGGCCCCCATATAAGGCCCCATGCGGAATACTGGCCCCCATATAAGACTCCATGCGGAATACTGACCCCCATATAAGGCTCCATGCGGAATACTGGCCCCCATATAAGGCTCCATGCGGAATACTGGCCCTCATATAAGGCTCCATACGGAATACTGGCCCCCATATAAGGCTCCATACGGAATACTGGCCCCCATATAAGGCTCCATACGGAATACTGGCCCCCATATAAGGCTCCATACGGAATACTGGCCCCCATATAAGGCTCCATACGGAATACTGGCCCCCATATAAGGCTCCATACGGAATACTGGCCCCCATATAAGGCTCCATACGGAATACTGGCCCCCATATAAGGCTCTATACAGAATACTGGCCCCCATATAACGCTCCATACAGGATACTGGTCCCCTTATAAAGCTCCATACAGGATACTGGCCCCCATATAACGCTCCATACAGGATACTGGTCCCCTTATAAAACTTCATACAGGATACTGGTCCCCATATAATGCTCCATACAGGATACCGGTCCCCTTATAACGCTCCATACAGGATACTGGCCCCCATATAATGCTGCATGCAGGCTGTTACCCCCCACATAATGCCCCATACAGGCTGTCCCCCCTTATAATGCTCCATGCAGGCTGTTACCCCACACATAATGCCCCATACAGGCCCCCCCCCCTTTTAATGCTCCATGCAGGCTGTTACCCCCCACATAATGCCCCAAACAGGCTGCCCCCCCTTATAATGCTCCATGCAGGCTGTTCCCCCCCACATAATGCCCCATACAGCCCCCCCCCCCTTTAATGCTCCATGCAGGCTGTTACCCCCCACATAATGCCTCATACAGGCCCCCCCCGTTTTAATGCTCCATGCAGGCTGCCCCCCTTTATAATGCCCCATGCAGGCTGTTCCCCACCTTATAATGCCCCATGCAGGCTGTCACCCCTCCTCTTTATAATGCCCCATGCAGGATGCCCCCCCCCCTCTTTATAATGCCCCATGCAGGCTGTTCCCCACCTTATAATGCCCCATGCAGGCTGTTCCCCACCTTATAATGCCCCATGCATGCTGTCACCCCTCCTCTTTATAATGCCCCATGCAGGATGCCCCCCGCCCTTCTCTTTATACTGCCCCATGCCTCCATACATTAAAAAAAAAAAAAATCAAATACTCACCTCCCTTCTCCTCACCTGCTGCCCGCTGCCTGCTGCCCGCTGCCCCTCTCTCGGGTCCGAACTCCAGCGTTGTCGGCGTCTTCCCGCTCAGCGCTCCCTGTGACGGCTCATGGGAGGGCGCGGTGTAAAGGCGTCACCGCCCTCTGACCTGAGACGTCACAGGGAGCGCAGAGCAGGAAGACAGTGGATCTGCGGAGGCACGAGGAGAGGTAAGTATCCAGCTGCCGGGGCCCTGAGCAAGCGGCGGAGAAGGGCGGGCGCTGACACCGCTCTCCTCCGCCCATAGCCCAGCGGGGTGCGCGACCGCCAGTGGGCCCCTCAGCCTGCTCAGGGCCCCGGCATTTGCCCGGGTGCGCCGGGTGCTGACGCCGGCCCTGACTGTGAGTGAGCCGATTCCCTTGGCTGAGAAGCAACCCCACACATGAATGGTTTCAGGATGCTTTACAGTTGGCATGAGTCAAGACTGGTGGTAGCGCTCACCTCTTCTTCTCCGAATAAGCTGTTTTCCAGATGTCCCAAACAATCGAAAAGGGGATTTATCAGAGAAAATGACTTTGCCCCAGTCCTCAGCAGTCCACTCCCTGTACCTTTTGCAGAATATCAGTCGGTCCCTGATGTTTTTTCTGGAGAGAAGTGGCTTCTTTGCTGCCCTCCTTGAAACCAGCCCTTGCTCAAAGAGTCTCCGCCTCACAGTGCGTGCAGAAGCACTCACACCAGCCTGCTGCCATTCCTGAGCAAGCTCGGCACTGCTGGTAGTCCCATCCCGCAGCTGAAACAGTTTTAAGATACGGTCCTGGCGCTTGCTGGTCTTTCTTGGGCGCCCTGGAGCCTTTTTGACAACAATGGAAGCTCTCTCCTTGAAGTTCTTGATGATGCGATAGATTGTTGACTGAGGTGCAATCTTTGTAGCTGCGATACTCTTCCCTGTTAGGCCATTTTGTGCAGTGCAATGATGGCTGCACGTGTTTCTTTAGAGATAACCATGGTTAACTGAAGAGAAACAATGATACCAAGAACCAGCCTCCTTTTAATGTGTCCAGTGATGTCATTCTTACTTAATCATGACTGATTGATCGCCAGCCCTGTCCTCATCAACACCCACACCTGTGTTAATGGATCAATCACTAAAACGATGATAGCTGCTCCTTTTAAGGCAGGACTGCAATGATGTTGAAATGTGTTTTGGGGGTTAAAGTTCATTTTCTGGGCAAATATTGACTTTGCAAGTACAGTAATTGCTGTTAAGCTGATCACTCTTTGACATTCAGGAGTATATGCAAATTGCCATTACAAAAAATGAAGCAGTAAACTTTGGAAAAATTACTATTTGTCTCATTCTCAATACTTTTGGCCATGACTGTACATGGCACTCACTATATGGCTCTCACTATATGGCTCTCACTATATGGCACTCACTACATGGCACTCACTATATGGCTCTCACTATATGGCACTCACTACATGGCACTCACTATATGGCACTCACTATATGGCTCTCACTATATGGCACTCACTATATGGCTCTCACTATATGACACTCACTATACGGCACTCACTACATGGCACTCACTATATGGCACTCACTACACGGCACTCACTATATGGCACTCACTACATGGCACTCACTATATGGCTCTCACTATATGGCACTCACTACATGGCACTCACTATATGGCACTCACTATATGGCTCTCACTATATGGCACTCACTATATGGCTCTCACTATATGACACTCACTATACGGCACTCACTACATGGCACTCACTATATGGCACTCACTATATGGCTCTCACTATATGGCACTCACTATATGGCTCTCACTATATGACACTCACTATACGGCACTCATGATATGGCTCTCACTATATGGCTCTCACTACACGGCACTCACTATATGGCTCTCACTATATGGCACTCACTATATGGCACTCACTATATGGCACTCACTACATGGCACTCACTGTACAGCACTCCCTATATTGTCTCATGATCTACAATCTCAAGAAATTGTTATGAGTAATAGACGCATTAGAAGTAATTAATCATCACTCCATCAACCCGGGAGTCAAATGTATGTAGGAAAGGAGACACCACAGCTGGAAAGCTTCATCATGGGCAACAAAGGGTTAACATGAGATTCTTCACAATCTCCGCTGTTTGCACAACACCAAATCCATCATCAGGAGCCACATACATCCACATCTGGAGGGGAGCGCTGAGAAATCACAGAATGTACCTATCTGCCCGCACCCCAAATGTCCTATCCTGTGTGATACTGTCTGCTGAGCTACTGTATCTAATCCTATCCTGTGTGATACTGTCTGCTGAGCTGTGTATCTAATCCTATCCTGTGTGATACTGTCTGCTGAGCCATGTATCTAATCCTCTCCTGTGTGATACTGTCTGCTGAGCCGTGTATCTAATCCTATCCTGTGTGATACTGTCTGCTGAGCCATGTATCTAATCCTATCCTGTGTGATACTGTCTGCTGAGCTGTGTATCTAATCCTATCCTGTGTGACACTGTCTGCTGTGCCATGTATCTAATCCTATCCTGTGTGATACTGTCTGCTGAGCTGTGTATCTAATCCTCTCCTGTGTGATACTGACTGCTGAGCTACTGTATCTAATCCTATCCTGTGTGATACTGTCTGCTGAGCTGTGTATCTAATCCTATCCTGTGTGATACTGTCTGCTGAGCTGTGTATCTAATCCTCTTCTGTATGATACTGTCTGCTGAGCTACTGTATCTAATCCTATCCTGTGTGATACTATCTGCTGAGCCGTGTATCTAATCTTCTCCTGTGTGATACTGTCTGCTGAGCTGTGTATCTAATCCTATCCTGTGTGATACTGTGGCGCCCCTGAGGGTTCAGTCGCCACAGAGGTACTGCACCTCACCCAGAAGTGTGGTGTCTCCTTCTCTCAGGTAAGGAGGGAGTGCTGCCCGGAATAAGGCACTCACTATAAGGCTCTCACTATATGACAATCACTATATGGCACTCACTATATGACAATCACTATATGGCACTCACTATATGGAAATCACTATATGACAATCACTATATGGCACTCACTATATGGAAATCACTATATGGCACTCAATATATGGCACTTACTATAAAGCTCTCACTATAAAGCTCTCACTATATGGAAATCACTATATGGCACTCACTATATGGCACTTACTATAAAGCTCTCACTATAAAGCTCTCACTATATGGCACTCACTACATGGCACTCACTATAGGGCACTCACTATAGGGCACTCACTATATGGCTCTCACTATATGGCACTCACTATAGGGCACTCACTATATGGCACTCACTATATGGCACTCACTATATGGCTCTCACTATATGGCTCTCACTATATGGCTCTCACTATACGCCACTCACTATATGGCTCTCACTACATGGCACTCACTATATGGCTCTCACTACATGGCATTCACTACATGGCACTCACTATATGGCTCTCACTACATGGCACTCACTATATGGCACTCACTATATGGCACTCACTATATGGCTCTCACTATATGGCACTCACTATATGGCATTCACTATATGGCACTCACTATATGGCTCTCACTACATGGCACTCACTATATGGCTCTCACTACATGGCACTCACTACATGTCACTCACTATATGGCTCTCACTACATGGCACTCACTATATGGCTCTCACTACATGGCACTCACTATATGGCTCTCACTATATGGCACTCACTATATGGCTCTCACTACATGGCTCTCACTATATGGCTCTCACTATATGGCACTCACTACATGGCACTCACTATATGGCTCTCACTACATGGCACTCACTATATGGCTCTCACTATATGGCACTCACTATATGGCTCTCACTATATGGCTCTCACTATATGACACTCACTATATGGCTCTCACTACATGGCACTCACTATATGGTTCTCAATATATGACATTCATTATATGGCTCTCACTACATGGCACTCACTACATGGCACTCACTGTACGGCACTCACTATATGGCACTCACTATATGGCTCTCACTACATGGCACTCACTATATGGCTCTAACTATATGGCACTCACTACATGGCACTCACTATATGGCTCTCACCACATGGCACTCACTATATGGCTCTCACTATATGGCACTCACTATATGGCACTCACTATATGGCTCTCACTACATGGCACTCACTATATGGCTCTCACTATATGGCACTCACTATATGGCTCTCACAGTATGGCACTCACTACATGGCACTCACTATATGGCTCTCACTACCTGGCACTCACTATATGGCTCTCACTATATGGCACTCACTATATGGCTCTCACTATATGACACTCACTATACGGCACTCACTATATGGCTCTCACTATATGGCTCTCACTATATGGCACTCACTACATGGCACTCACTATATGGCTCTTACCACATGGCACTCACTATATGGCACTCACTATATGGCATTCACTATATGGCACTCACTATATGGCTCTCACTACATGGCACTCACTACATGTCACTCACTATATGGCTCTCACTACATGGCACTCACTATATGGCTCTCACTATATGGCACTCACTATATGGCTCTCACTATATGGCTCTCACTATATGACACTCACTATATGGCTCTCACTACATGGCACTCACTATATGGTTCTCAATATATGACATTCATTATATGGCTCTCACTACATGGCACTCACTACATGGCACTCACTGTACGGCACTCACTATATGGCACTCACTATATGGCTCTCACTACATGGCACTCACTATATGGCTCTAACTATATGGCACTCACTACATGGCACTCACTATATGGCTCTCACCACATGGCACTCACTATATGGCTCTCACTATATGGCACTCACTATATGGCACTCACTATATGGCTCTCACTACATGGCACTCACTACATGGCACTCACTATATGGCTCTCACTACCTGGCACTCACTATATGGCTCTCACTATATGGCACTCACTATATGGCTCTCACTATATGACACTCACTATACGGCACTCACTATATGGCTCTCACTATATGGCTCTCACTATATGGCACTCACTACATGGCACTCACTATATGGCTCTTACCACATGGCACTCACTATATGGCTCTCACTATATGGCACTCACTATATGGCACTCACAATATGGCTCTCACTACATGGCACTCACTATATGGCACTCACTACATGGCACTCACTATATGGCTCTCACTACATGGCACTCACTACATGGCACTCACTATATGGCACTCACTACATGGCACTCACTATATGGCACTCACTATATGGCTCTCACTATATGGCTCTCACTATATGGCACTCACTACATGGCACTCACTATATGGCATTCACTATATGGCACTCACTATATGGCTCTCACTATATGGCACTAACTACATGGCACTCACTATATGGCTCTCACCACATGGCACTCACTATATGGCTCTCACTATATGGCACTCACTATATGGCACTCACTATATGGCTTTCACTACATGGCACTCACTATATGGCACTCACTACATGGCACTCACTATATGGCTCTCACTACAAGGCACTCACTACATGGCACTCACTATATGGCACTCACTACATGGCACTCACTATATGGCACTCACTACATGGCTCTCACTATATGGCTCTCACTACATGGCACTCACTGTACAGCACTCCCTATATTGTCTCATGATCTACAATCTCAAGAAATTGTTATGAGTAATAGACGCATTAGAAGTAATTAATCATCACTCCATCAACCCGGGAGTCAAATGTATGTAGGAAAGGAGACACCACAGCTGGAAAGCTTCATCATGGGCAACAAAGGGTTAACATGAGATTCTTCACAATCTCCGCTGTTTGCACAACACCAAATCCATCATCAGGAGCCACATACATCCACATCTGGAGGGGAGCGCTGAGAAATCACAGAATGTACCTATCAGCCCGAACCCCAAATGTCCTATCCTGTGTGATACTGTCTGCTGAGCTACTGTATCTAATCCTATCCTGTGTGATACTGTCTGCTGAGCCATGTATCTAATCCTATCCTGTGTGATACTGTCTGCTGAGCTGTGTATCTAATCCTATCCTGTGTGATACTGTCTGCTGAGCCGTGTATCTAATCCTATCCTGTGTGATACTGTCTGCTGAGCTGTGTATCTAATCCTATCCTGTGTGATACTGTCTGCTGAGCCGTGTATCTAATCCTATCCTGTGTGATACTGTCTGCTGAGCTGTGTATCTAATCCTATCCTGTGTGATACTGTCTGCTGAGCCGTGTATCTAATCCTATCCTGTGTGATACTGTCTGCTGAGCCGTGTATCTAATCCTATCCTGTGTGATACTGTCTGCTGAGCCGTGTATCTAATCCTATCCTGTGTGATACTGTCTGCTGAGCCATGTATCTAATCCTATCCTGTGTGATACTGTCTGCTGAGCTGTGTATCTAATCCTCTCCTGTGTGATACTGTCTGCTGAGCAGTGTATCTAATCCTATCCTGTGTGATACTGTCTGCTGAGCTACTGTATCTAATCCTATCCTGTGTGATACTGTCTGCTGAGCTGTGTATCTAATCCTATCCTGTGTGATACTGTCTGCTGAGCTGTGTATCTAATCCTATCCTGTGTGATACTGTCTGCTGAGCTGTGTATCTAATCCTATCCTGTGTGATACTGTCTGCTGAGCTGTGTATCTAATCCTCTTCTGTATGATACTGTCTGCTGAGCTACTGTATCTAATCCTATCCTGTGTGATACTGTGGCGCCCCTGAGGGTTCAGTCGCCACAGAGGTACTGCACCTTACCCAGAGGTGTGGTGTCTCCTTCTCTCAGGTAAGGAGGGCGTGCTGCCCGGAACCCCAACACCAGCATCCAACACTAAACTGCTCCAGGCCGGCTGGAAGGACAAGATGCACTGTGTCTCCTGCTGAGCCCTGTCCCTGGCTGGAGTGGGGGGAACCAAAGAGAGGGGGAACCAGTAGTGGGTGTGGGTGGAGGAAGTAGCATAGGGGAGCACCATAGTAGGAGGTATATAAAGGGAAGCCATTTTAGGGTGGCAGAGGCTAGTCAGTGTGGAGTCAGTAAGGAGAGGAGGGGAGCAGAGTCTCTTCAGGAGCTCTGCTCCACAAGTGAGGCCTAGTAACAGAGGCCCAGGAGGGGAGCAGAGGAGAAAGGCTCTGTTCTACAGAAGGGATCCCAGGGGGTACGGTGAGTGCAGGACGGCACCCGTACACCCCGAATCTGTCAGGTGTCAGAGGGATCAGACCGCAAGAAGGGACCGGTCCCTGGACCAGCCGTGTTACTCCATGTCTCGGCTGGAAAAAACGGAGGCTTCTGCACTTCCATGGTGCAGTTGCCACAGTCTCACCCTAGCCGCTGTGAGGGTCAAGCTGGTCCGGGAACTCCAGGTTGCCCAGAGGGACTTCAGAGCACCCGATCTGGACTGTGTGTGGGGAAGCGCAGGGCAGGAGGGAGAAGACCCAGCGTGAGAAGTCGGTCTAGTAAGGAACATAAAGAACGCTGGGTTCCGTCAAGTGCTCCTGACATATCTGAGGAAGAGCTGAACCCCTGGTCTGGTAGACGCAGTGCGACGCGGAGGCGGACACCCATACAGTGTACCTGAGAACCTTGAACAAGAACTGTGAGTAAAACTCGGATGACTGCACTGCACTGCCTCTGTCAGTTATTTCTGCCACGCCATCTCTCTCTTCTGCACCACAAGTACCAGTGACGCGCCCAGGGGATGGGGACGACTCAGTACCCGGGCCTTTGCCTGGTTTGGGGATGTCGCGGTGGTCGGCTCCCGGGCCCGTACCCTGGGGTCACTCTTGAAAAAGGGGATTGGAACTTGGATAGAAATAAAAATAAAGTAAATAGTTCGTGACGCCACCTGTGGTACCTGGTAAGGATTACCAGCAATGCTGCAGACCTCCAGGGGCAGCTGGGATGTTTCTGCTCCCCACAGGCGGAGCGGGCACCCGGGGCAGTGTGGAGTTTGATGGTGGGTGGTGATGCTGGGGCTTGTAGTGCAGGCGGGATGGCGCAGCAGGAGTAACTGACAGAGACAGGGGATTCGCTTCAATACCTTAACTGGTGCGGATGTCAGGTACGGTCCAGGGTACTCAGTAGGATGGGTGCACTTCAGGACTTCTCCCCAGTGAGCGGGTATGGGGTCTCCTGGTCCGTGTCTGCCTCTCTTTATGCTCCTGGCCAGCCTGCAACTGGGCCTAGCTTATGTGTCGTGCTGTTCCTTCACCTGTCGCTTGGTAGTGGGACCTTCTGCTGGCAGCAACAATCCCTGGTCTCCGGGGCCTTCGTGGTTCCTGGTCCTGTAATGGGTCTAGCTTCAGGTCTGCCATGGACTTGTAGTCCTCCTGGTATGCCGGTGATCCCTACTGGGTATAAAGGACCCTGTAGGCGCGGACCCGGTGTCCGGTTTGTGTCTTGGGGTGAGCCTATGATGCTCCTCTGCCCCCTCAACTCCTCTCCTCTTTACCTCCGGCCACACTCGGGTCCCTCAATTCAGCAGCAGACGTGCTGCTCTCTGTGGCAGCACACTTTCTCTCAGACTCTCTGACTCTGTCTGACTGACTGAACTGCCTGGCTCCACCCTTCATATATATATCCCTAACGGGCTCCCTCTGGTGGTATGAGGTGGAAGGGTGGAGGTGTTTGTATGTAATGAGGGCCTCTTGTGGAGAAGTCCGTCCATGCACCCTGGGTCCTGTGGTACCCATGAACAGTAGGGTGCCACACCAGCATTACCACCCACCATCAAACTCTACACTGCCCTGAGGCCCGCTCCATCTGTGGGGAGCTGTTCCATCCTAGCTGCCCTATCAACTGCCTCAGAGGACTGCTCCGCAGCGCTGGTACAAATTACCAGAAACCACAGGTGGCGTCAAACTATAAATCCCATATAAACTTTCCCCTTTTTGTTGACTGCCCTGGGCCGCGGACCGTGCCAGCCACTGTGACATATCCCTTCCCCAGCATCCATAGGCCCGGACACCGAGTACCCCACTGCGCTGAGGGCGCGTCAATAGTGTCTGCTGAGCTATTGTATCTAATCCTATCTTGTGTGATACTGTCTGCTGAGCCGTGTATCTAATCCTATCCTGTGTGATACTGTCTGCTGAGCCGTGTATCTAATCCTATCCTGTGTGATACTGTCTGCTGAGCCGTGTAGCTAATCCTATCCTGTGTGATGCTGTCTGCTGAGCCGTGTATCTAATCCTATCCTGTGTGATACTGTCTGCTGAGCCGTGTATCTAATCCTATCCTGTGTGATACTGTCTGCTGAGCCGTGTATCTAATCCTATCCTGTGTGATACCGTCTGCGGAGCTGTGTATCTAATCCTATCCTGTGTGATACTGTATGCTGAGCTGTGTATCTAATCCTATCCTGTGTGATACTGTCTGCTGAGCCGTGTATCTAATCCTATCCTGTGTGATACCGTCTGCGGAGCTGTGTATCTAATCCTATCCTGTGTGATACCGTCTGCGGAGCTGTGTATCTGCCTCATAGTCAGTGGTCGGGGGTCTGTCTCACATTTACAGGGGGCCGTCTTTCTCCTGCACTGAACTCCTCATATTAATTTAATGCCTCGGCCTTCTGTTTCTGGGAAAGCTGGGTGACAACCAACATGGCGGCCATACAGGTTGTCACCAGACTCCTGCTCGCAGGGCCATTTCTGTGTATTATTGGCCAGATTTGTCCCCTGATTATTTCGGGAGGGAGATGGGCGAGAACAAGATGGATAAATGAGTGACTAGAGACAGACTGGTTGCTAGGGGCATGGAGTCAGGGACGTCCTTGGCAACCATATATGATATCCATAGCAACCAGTCTGTCTCAGTCATGGACAGCAGAGAATTGAAGGCCGCTTGGCAGCGTTCACACCTGCCCACAATGTCCGTGTGGGAGGAGCACCCCCCTTTTAAGGCCAAACTCGGCCAATCCCATTGACATGATGGCAGTTAAAGGGTTAATTCTTCCCAATTCCGGGTCCCGTACTCTTAGGAGATTGACATGCCACTGTGATTTCGGAGAGAAGACGTGAATATTTCACGCTGACATTCACAAGTCGGCGTCTTCTGTTATTTCGCAGGATCGGTTTACGGCAGACGGCTCCGACGTGAGGAAAGCAAAATGTCTGCCAAGTGTGAAAGCGTAAAAGTCTGTAAAAAAAAGCCGCCCTACACAGCCGTGATCGGTGACTTCAACTCTGCTGCATTGTCTATGGGAGGCTATGGCAGTCAGAAATCCACCTGCTGTCGTATCGTGCTCCTACCTATGCCCACCATGCTTTACACTGCATCCTTGATTTGTTAGGATACAACTATATTCAGTAGCTTTAGCTTAGTTCCTGCTGTCACAGTAGAGACTGAGTCTACTATGCCCACCATGCTTTACACTGCATCCTTGATTTGTTAGGATACAACTATATTCAGTAGCTTTAGCTTAGTTGCATTGTCTGAAGTAATCTGACAACTTCCTGCTGTCACAGTAGAGACTGAGTCTACTATGTCCTCCATGCTTTACACTACAGGAAACAGCTGTGATTTCAGTTCAGCTCCAATGTCTATGGGGAGACTCAGGTAGCCTGAAATCTACCTGCGGTTGCATCCAAAGATCAAAAATAGTTGAATGTATGTGACGCACCCCCTGGGCCATATTCTTTAGGGGAATACCCGGAGCCGGATCAGATGGGGGTTGTAGTCTCCGAGTGGCTGTGACCCGGTCCGTGCCCAGGGTGTCAAGCTCAGTGTGTGGCAGTCCTTACTGATGTTACTAAAGTTCTTTATGTCGACTACGCCACCCGTTGAATTGCGGTCACTACGGCCGCCGCTGCAGCAGGGTCCGCTGAGGCTGATGGTGTTTGTGCAGCTTAGGTAGTATAACCCCCAACGGGAGGGGTATAGCCTCAGGGGGTCAGGTGCAGAGGATGGTGGTTGTGGAAGTGCAGGGATGATGGTAATGAGAGTCAGAGTCGGGTTGTGCAGTTCAGGGTTCTTTACTTACTGCAGATGTTCCGGTCACTCCGGCCTTGAGTGACCACCCGAGCCGTGCTGCGTCCACCAGGTCCTGGACTCGGCCAACCCCCAAATAGTTCTGGAGCGTGGTTCTGAGCTCCCGTTCTGTCCTGTCCTCGTCTCTGGCCTTCCCCACCAGGGATCCACCTATGTCCGGCTCCCTCGGGCCTTCTGTTGGTAACCCTTGACTCTGGGTTCCCTGACCCTACGCGTGGTCTGCCTTCCGGGTGGATTTGGTGGGTGGCCGTGGCAGATGCTGCCCACGGCCTCCGGTCTCTGGCTGAGGTATGCTGTAGCCCCCACCAGTTTGGGATCCGGTACCCTGTTGCCAACTCTTCACCCTGTGATTGTATTTGGGCTCTCAGAGTTCCTTCTTTCTCCCCCTCTGGGTCCTTCGTTCTCTCCTCTCTCACTCTGGGCCTGGGGCTGCTCTGCTCTTCTGCTTTCCTCCACTGCAAAGACTCACAGACTGCCTGACTGTGGCTGACTGACTGACTAACTGACCCTGATCTTAGATGGTGCCCACCTTAAATACTCCCTCTATGTGTGAGCTCAGGTGACCAGCACCCAATGAGCTCCTAACTTTACCCAGGCTGCTCCCCCTATCTGCCCCTACACTACTGGGATGTACCACCCCCCTCCCACTCCAGCCAGGAACAGACTCTGTCATACCTGCACATTTCTAAGTGGGAGTACCGTTGGTCTGTTCCTCGGAAATGGGATGTGTGTAGTGCATGCAGCTTACTGAGCTCAGTTCCACACTCCATCCTTACCCGGGAGTGGAATATCACACCTCTGGCTGAGGTGCAATACCCCTGTAGCAGCCGAATCCCCAGGGTGCTACATTCCCCCCTGGTAAATCACAGCACGTCCTCGGGCTGTAAGATATAACAAACACCAAAACATACAATTTTTGCATAAACATAAACATATAAAACATATAAAACACCATATATATCAGCATAAACTTTTCATATAAAACTTTCTTATCTTCTGGTTCCTCCGGTCACGGTGCAACTTGTGACCGGGTAAAGTGCGACAGTCTCTTGAAGAAAAATCAGTTCTTCTATAAAACCGGTAGGGGGCGCTTTAGGAAGCGCAACTATATACAAGGGATATGGCCGCTCTCAGTCCTCGGCCAGGTATTAGGAAAGGGATGACCGCTCTCAGTCCTCGGTCAGTGGGGTTAAGGGACACACGGGATTAACAGTTCAGTTCTCTGGTCCCAACGGGGACTATATTAGCAGCAACGGTTCACTGTGCCCCGACGGGCAACTATATACAGCTTCTACTCTGCTGTACTCAACGACGACGTCCTCCTGCTCTTTCTTTGTGATTAACTTTAGCTTCAGACCCGTCCGGGTCCTCTTGCTCCTCCTCACACCGCAGCTCCTCCTCCGTCAGGCGATGCACATGGAGGGCGTAGGGTCCTTTGGCACACTTGTGCCGGGTGAAGGTGACCTCGTCCCCTATATACAGGTCACGACCTCTGTGTCCCTCCGGTAGGTGGGACTCAACGTCTCTTCTTGTCACGAAGACGTCGCCTGGGGTGCGGTGATCTCGGATGAAGCCCCACCCGTGCTGCATATTAAACTTGATCACAGTCCCGGTGGAAGGGGGACCATGAGCTGCACGGGGACTCCTCCTGGCCTGGCTCTTCTGCTCCGCGCTCTTTATTTGGGCTTGTTGTTCCCGGACCCGCCTCTCTCTCCGCTCCCTCTCAAAGACCTCGAGCTGCTGGCGGCAGCACTCTGCAAGCTCCGCTGCGGCTGCCCGAGTCTCCTGAGTGAACCCCATGAGGTCTTCTCCGGTGGGATCCCACTCAAACTGGGTCTCTTCTAGCGGGGGCGAGATCCTCTTTATGGGCTTTGGAGCCGGGATCAGGGGTTCGCACATGGCCCTTGCTTTTTGCAGCTCCAGCTGGATGTATTCCTGGGGCCATACGAAGGGCTGCCCATCCGGGCACGTATGCTGGGCGAACAGGTCCTCACCCAGGTGCGGTACTTTAGGTGTTATGGGCGCCGTGGTGGTAGCGGCGCCCGGGTTAACCAGGCCTTGCGACCAGGCCTGGGGCACCTTGAAAGTAAAGGGCACCGTAAGAACGGCGGCGCCCTGTGTTACTTGGCCCTGCGACCAGGCCGGGGGCTCCGCGGAGGTAGGGGGCGCTGTTGGTATTGCGTCGCCCGGGGGTACTAGGCCTTGCGACCAGGCCGATGGTACTTCCTGCTTGGCCACTCTCGGGGACGAGGCGTGTGACGTCACAGGGGTCGCGGCTTCCATTTGAGGCCTAGTCTGCGGCGGTGACGTTGCAGCGACGGGCACGGCAGGGGGTACTTCGGGCTCTGCGACGGGGAGCTGGGGCAGGCACGCGGTTTCCCGGCTCGGGGTAGAGACGTCCCCTTTACCTGCCTCCGTCCGTTCGGCTCCCTTCTCGGCGCCGTCTCCGGCCTTCAGTCCTCCTGCGCCATCCTCAGAGGCGGTCTGTCTCCTCGTCTCGGGTGGCGTGCTCCGCTGACGAGTCTCGGTCTGCTGGGCCATCTCTCGGCTCCACTCCGCCAACGTCTCTCGCTGTACCCGGGCCATCCTCCGTGCGAGGCCCTCCAGCGCGGTCTGTGCACACTCCCGATCTCGGGGGAGCTGTGTTAGGATCTCCAGCAGGCCTTCTGGAGTGGCGACCTGCAACAGGCTCCTGACCACTGGGTCGGTGCTGCCTGGAGTGGCGGGCCGCATCAGGCTCCTGACCGCTGGGTCGGTGCTGCCTGGCTCTCCCTCCATCTCCGGGTAGGCTCTCTCTGGACTCTCTTCCAGACGTCTTGTCTCCGGGTGCGCTCTCTCCAGACTGCTCCAGGCGACACCCATCTTTGCTCTCTTCTTCTCAGTCCTCCCACTTCGAGGGCGGTCCCGGGGCCACTTGGTGATTGTCAGCTCCAGGGGCAGTTCTTTCACGCTGACAGACACCTCTAGCATCACAGTCTCTGTTGGTGGGGGCGGTGTCCACTTTTGGCGCCATTTTCGGTCCTGGCCCACGATGGGAGGCGGCCTCTTACCACCCTCTGGCACGCCCATAATGGCGTCCGCTCTTCCAAGGCGGGAAACCTTTGGAAATGGCGGGAATCGTCTCCCAGTGGCGGGAAACTCCATGGATGGCGGGAAAAAGCTGCAAATGGCGGACAACCGGCGGGAAACGACCTGTGATGGGGCCCGATGGCGGGGACCCTCCGGAACCGGCAGGAGACTTCTTTTTAAGGTAACGATGTACTTTTCTTCAGGCACGCAGTACCCGGTTGTTGCGGGCACGTAATCCTGCCGACTACGCCAAAGTTGACGCACCCCCTGGGCCATATTCTTTAGGGGAATACCCGGAGCCGGATCAGATGGGGGTTGTAGTCTCCGAGTGGCTGTGACCCGGTCCGTGCCCAGGGTGTCAAGCTCAGTGTGTGGCAGTCCTTACTGATGTTACTAAAGTTCTTTATGTCGACTACGCCACCCGTTGAATTGCGGTCACTACGGCCGCCGCTGCAGCAGGGTCCGCTGAGGCTGATGGTGTTTGTGCAGCTTAGGTAGTATAACCCCCAACGGGAGGGGTATAGCCTCAGGGGGTCAGGTGCAGAGGATGGTGGTTGTGGAAGTGCAGGGATGATGGTAATGAGAGTCAGAGTCGGGTTGTGCAGTTCAGGGTTCTTTACTTACTGCAGATGTTCCGGTCACTCCGGCCTTGAGTGACCACCCGAGCCGTGCTGCGTCCACCAGGTCCTGGACTCGGCCAACCCCCAAATAGTTCTGAAGCGTGGTTCTGAGCTCCCGTTCTGTCCTGTCCTCGTCTCTGGCCTTCCCCACCAGGGATCCACCTATGTCCGGCTCCCTCGGGCCTTCTGTTGGTAACCCTTGACTCTGGGTTCCCTGACCCTACGCGTGGTCTGCCTTCCGGGTGGATTTGGTGGGTGGCCGTGGCAGATGCTGCCCACGGCCTCCGGTCTCTGGCTGAGGTATGCTGTAGCCCCCACCAGTTTGGGATCCGGTACCCTGTTGCCAACTCTTCACCCTGTGATTGTATTTGGGCTCTCAGAGTTCCTTCTTTCTCCCCCTCTGGGTCCTTCGTTCTCTCTTCTCTCACTCTGGGCCTGGGGCTGCTCTGCTCTTCTGCTTTCCTCCACTGCAAAGACTCACAGACTGCCTGACTGTGGCTGACTGACTGACTAACTGACCCTGATCTTAGATGGTGCCCACCTTAAATACTCCCTCTATGTGTGAGCTCAGGTGACCAGCACCCAATGAGCTCCTAACTTTACCCAGGCTGCTCCCCCTATCTGCCCCTACACTACTGGGATGTACCACCCCCCTCCCACTCCAGCCAGGAACAGACTCTGTCGTACCTGCACATTTCTAAGTGGGAGTACCGTTGGTCTGTTCCTCGGAAATGGGATGTGTGTAGTGCATGCAGCTTACTGAGCTCAGTTCCACACTCCATCCTTACCCGGGAGTGGAATATCACACCTCTGGCTGAGGTGCAATACCCCTGTAGCAGCCGAATCCCCAGGGTGCTACATATGTTCTCTGTGGGGGTCCAACTGCTGGGACCCCACCGATCACAAGAACGGAGGACCCTTATGTGAATGGAGCGGCAGAGAGCAGGAGCTGGCACCTGCAGAGTTTAACCACTCAGATGCCACTGACAGATCTGCAGGGGAAGGGGGATGGGGCGTATATTTGACCACCCTTATCCCCTATCCCCCAGGGGTGCAGATGAAGTTTCCATGGTAGGTGCTGCAGTAAAAAAAAAAAAAAAAAAAAAAAACATAAATTACCCTAGGGAACTAAGAAGTTAAAAAAAAAATTAAAAATGTGACAAAAACACTGTTAAACAAACAAAAAGTTCAAATCACCCCCCATTTTCTCAGTTCCAAAATGTAAAAAAAATAATAAGAATTTTTGAGTAAATGTCAGATTTTTCAAAAAGTGTAAAATTGTTTAACTTGTATGGTAAATGGCAAAAAGAAATAAAAAGTAACAAAAAAATACTAGAATTAAAGTAGTTTTTTGTTGTTGTTACCCCCCCCCAAAAAAAAAAAATAAACAGTTATGAGTCACAGAAAATGACAAAACTTTTTTTTTAAAGTTCTGAATTTTTCAAATACAATGAAATATAAAGAAAAGCTATTTGTGTTTGCTATCGCCGTAATCGTACTGACCCGGAGAATGATGTTACCAGCTCATTTTTATCTCACGTTTTAAAAACAAAACCCAAAAAACCATGGAGGGATTGTGTTTTTATTATTATTAATTATTATTATTACTAATATTATTATTTCATCCCATTTAGATTTTTTTCCCCTTTTTCAGGACATTATTTGGTAAAAAAGGAATTAAATGAATGGTGTCACTTAAAAGTACAACTCGTCCTGCAAAAAAACACAAATCTAAATATAGAAAAAAGAAATTCACTATGAAGAAGAGGAGGGAAAAAGCAAAGTACAGAAATTATAAATGACTGAGGGGTTAAACTGTTGTCTAAGTCCACATCAACCTTAAAGAGAACCCGTCACTTGCCATAAACATGTAGTTTTGTTGCCCGGTGTAAATGCCGCTCTTCTTCTGAATCCGGCGATGTTTTTATTTTCTTTCTGCGCCTTTCTGTTCCTGAGATATCGCCTTCTCATTTCTGTTAATAAATCTACCCCTTTTAGCCAACTGGGTGTGGTTCTCAAGAAGAAACATTGATGATCACACCCACTTGGCTAACAAGGCTAGATTTATATACAGGGAAGAAGGGGTCATATCTCATGAACGGAAAGGCGTAGGAACAAAAGAAAAACATCTCCGGATTCAGGAGAACAGCGGCATTTACACCAGGGGGAAAAATCCACGTTATAGGCAAGCGTGCATGCCCAGCATTTTTGGGCATGTTTAAGTCTTCCTGAATCCATCACTCCTGGGAATGTTACCAGCCCACCCAGGGTTTGCATAAACTACACCCCTCTCAGCCCAGGAGTGATTGGAAATCCAGGACAGCTGGCAACCATGAGCCGATCACTCTGATGACATCACAATGTCCTATATACAATCCATACGTTGTCGTGCAGGTTCTACGATAAAGTGAAGACCCTCCATCATACGGCGGGGACCCCAGTGTCGGACCCGATTTTTGCATTCACCCTGCTGAAGAGGCTGCAGTCCGAATGGATGAACGTGGTCCATAGTGCGGAGATCGACGAGAACATCAGAGGTGACGAAGGCTGAGACACTGTAGCAAATTGCAGCTGTGTGAACAGGACTAGGACAGAATAAAATAGTATAAAAATGAAGGATCCAATTAAAGGGTTTGTCCACGGCTGCACGCGCCTGCATCAGTGGTGACGTTACAACTGCACATTCCTGCCGAGATGCGCGGGGTCATAACGACATGACGCAGACATCCCCTTTAACGGGTTGTTCGCGACTTTTATAGGTCACCAATATCAGATCGGGGAGGGGGGGTATTCAGAGAGTGAAACATATAAACTTTCACTGCTCCGGACCACCTGGGACTTTACCATCAATCTGTTCATTGGTTCAATATTAGCGTTCAGAATGTCAGCACTATATGGCAGTATTATTTACACCCAAGAAAAGGTTAGATTTCAGCATTAATCGTTAATATTTTTTATGGAAATTACACAATAGTATCATGCGGGAATGATAGAAAATAGTTCTTATTTTAATGTAGATACGGTATGAAGGTATTATTTGAGTAAGATATGGCAGTCTTATTTGGTCAATGAGTGGTGGTATTGTGAGGGAAATACAGGTGCATCTCACTAAATTAGAATATCATCAAAAAGTTAATTTATTTCAGTTCTTCAATACAAAACGTGAACCTCCTATATTATATAGAATCATTACACACAGAGCGATCTATTATATAGAGTCATTACACACAGAGGGATCTATTATATAGAGTCATTACACACAGAGGGATCCATTATATAGAGTCATTACACACAGAGGGATCTATTATATAGAGTCATTACACACAGAGGGATCTATTATTTAGTCATTACACACAGAGGGATCTATTATATAGAATCATTACACACAGAGGGATCTATTATATAGAGTCATTACAGACAGAGGGATCTATTATATATAGTCATTACACACAGAGGGATCTATTATATAGAGTCATTACACACAGAGGGATCTATTATATAGAGTCATTACACACAGAGGGATCTATTATATAGAGTCATTACACACAGAGGGATCTATTATATAGAGTCATTACACACAGAGGGATCTATTATATAGAGTCATTACACAGAGGGATCTATTATATAGAGTCATTACACACAGAGGGATCTATTATATAGAGTCATTACACGCAGAGGGATCTATTATATAGAGTCATTACACGCAGAGGGATCTATTATATAGAGTCATTACACACAGAGGGATCTATTATATAGCGTCATTACACACAGACGGATCTATTATATAGAGTCATTACACGCAGAGAGATCTATTATATAGAGTCATTACACACAGAGGGATCTATTATATAGAGTCATTACACACAGAGGGATCTATTATATAGAGTCATTACACACAGAACGATCTATTATATAGAGTCATTACACACAGAGGGATCTATTATATAGAGTCATTACAAACAGAGAGATCTATTATTTAGAGTCATTACACACAGAGGGATCTATTATATAGAGTCATTACACACAGAGGGATCTATTATATAGAGTCATTACACACAGAGGGATCTATTATATAGAGTCATTACACGCAGAGGGATCTATTATATAGAGTCATTACACAGAGGGATCTATTATATAGAGTCATTACACACAGAGAGATCTATTATATAGAGTCATTACACACAGAGGGATCTATTATATAGAGTCATTACACGCAGAGGGATCTATTATATAGAGTCATTACACGCAGAGGGATCTATTATATAGAGTCATTACACGCAGAGGGATTTTTATATAGAGTCATTACACGCAGAGGGATCTATTATAGAGTCATTACACGCAGAGGGATCTATTATATAGAATCATTACACGCAGAGGGATCTATTATATAGAATCATTACACGCAGAGGGATCTATTATATAGAGTCATTACACGCAGAGGGATCTATTATATAGAATCATTACACGCAGAGGGATCTATTATATAGAGTCATTACACGCAGAGGGATCTATTATATAGAGTCAGTACACGCAGAGGGATCTATTATATAGAGTCATTACACGCAGAGGGATCTATTATATAGAATCATTACACGCAGAGGGATCTATTATATAGAGTCATTACACGCAGAGGGATCTATTATATAGAGTCATTACACGCAGAGGGATCTATTATATAGAGTCATTACACGCAGAGGGATCTATTATATAGAGTCATTACACACAGAGGGATCTATTATATAGAATCATTACACACAGAGGGATCTATTATATAGTCATTACACACAGAACGATCTATTATATAGAGTCATTACACACAGAGGGATCTATTATATAGAGTCATTACAAACAGAGAGATCTATTATTTAGAGTCATTACACACAGAGGGATCTATTATATAGAGTCATTACACACAGAGGGATCTATTATATAGAGTCATTACACACAGAGGGATCTATTATATAGAGTCATTACACGCAGAGGGATCTATTATATAGAGTCATTACACAGAGGGATCTATTATATAGAGTCATTACACACAGAGAGATATATTATATAGAGTCATTACACATATAGGGATCTATCATATAGAGTCATTACACGCAGAGGGATCTATTATATAGAGTCATTACACGCAGAGGGATCTATTATATAGAGTCATTACACGCAGAGGGATCTATTATATAGAGTCATTACACGGAGAGGGATCTATTATAGAGTCATTACACGCAGAGGGATCTATTATATAGAATCATTACACGCAGAGGGAACTATTATATAGAATCATTACACGCAGAGGGATCTATTATATAGAGTCATTACGCGCAGAGGGATCTATTATATAGAATCATTACACGCAGAGGGATCTATTATATAGAGTCATTACACGCAGAGGGATCTATTATATAGAGTCATTACACGCAGAGGGATCTATTATATAGAGTCATTACACGCAGAGGGATCTATTATATAGAGTCATTACACGCAGATGGATATATTATATAGAGTCATTACACACAGAGGGATCTATTATATAGAGTCATTACACGCAGAGGGATCTATTATATAGAGTCATTACACAGAGGGATCTATTATATAGAGTCATTACACAGAGGGATCTATTATATAGAGTCATTACACACAGAGGGATCTATTATATAGAGTCATTACACGCAGAGGGATCTATTATATAGTCATTACACGCAGAGGGATCTATTATATAGAGTCATTACACAGAGGGATCTATTATATAGAGTCATTACACAGAGGGATCTATTATATAGAGTCATTACACGCAGAGGGATCTATTATATAGAGTCATTACACGCAGAGGGATCTATTATATAGTCATTACACGCAGAGGGATCTATTATATAGAGTCATTACACGCAGAGGGATCTATTATATAGAGTCATTACACGCAGAGCGATCTATTATATAGAGTCATTACACACAGAGGGATCTATTATATAGAGTCATTACACACAGAGGGATCTATTATATAGAGTCATTACACACAGAGGGATCTATTATATAGAGTCATTACACACAGAGGGATCTATTATATAGAGTCATTACACACAGAGGGATCTACTATATAGAGTCATTACACACAGAGGGATCTATTATATAGAGTCATTACACACAGAGAGATCTATTATAGAGTCATTACACACAGAGGGATCTATTATATAGAGTCATTACACGCAGAGGGATCTATTATATAGAATCATTACACGCAGAGGGATCTATTATAGAGTCATTACACGCAGAGGGATCTATTATATAGAGTCATTACACGCAGAGGGATCTATTATATAGAATCATTACACGCAGAGGGATCTATTATATAGTCATTACACGCAGAGGGATCTATTATATAGAATCATTACACGCAGAGGGATCTATTATATAGTCATTACACGCAGAGGGATCTATTATATAGAGTCATTACACGCAGAGGGATTTATTATATAGAATCATTACACGCAGAGGGATCTATTATATAGAGTCATTACACGCAGAGGGATCTATTATATAGAGTCATTACACGCAGAGGGATCTATTATATAGAGTTATTACACGCAGAGGGATCTATTATATAGAGTCATTACACGCAGAGGGATCTATTATATAGAGTCATTACACGCAGAGGGATCTATTATATAGAGTCATTACACGCAGTGGGATCTATTATGTAGAGTCATTACACGCAGAGGGATCTATTATATAGAGTCATTACACGCAGAGGGATCTATTATATAGAGTCATTACACACAGAGGGATCTATTATGTAGAGTCATTACACGCAGAGGGATCTATTATATAGAGTCATTACACACAGAGGGATCTATTATGTAGAGTCATTACACGCAGAGGGATCTATTATATAGAGTCATTACACACAGAGGGATCTATTATATAGAGTCATTACACACAGAGAGATCTATTATATAGAGTCATTACACAGAGGGATCTATTATATAGAGTCATTACACACAGAGGGATCTATTATATACAGTCATTACACGCAGAGGGATCTATTATAGAGTCATTACACACAGAGGGATCTATTATATAGAGTCATTACACACAGAGGGATCTATTATATAGAATCATTACACGCAGAGGGATCTATTATATAGAGTCATTACACGTAGAGTTATCTATTATATAGAGTCATTACACACAGAGGGATCTATTATATAGAGTCATTACACGCAGAGGGATCTATTATATAGAATAATTACACGCAGAGGGATCTATTATAGAGTCATTACACGCAGAGGGATCTATTATATAGAGTCATTACACGCAGAGTGATCTATTATATAGAGTCATTACACGCAGAGGGATCTATTATATAGAGTCATTACACGCAGAGTGATCTATTATATAGAGTCATTACACGCAGAGTGATCTATTATATAGAGTCATTACACGCAGAGTGATCTATTATATAGAGTCATTACACGCAGAGTGATCTATTATATAGAGTCATTACACGCAGAGTGATCTATTATATAGAGTCATTACACGCAGAGGGATCTATTATATAGAGTCATTACACGCAGAGTTATCTATTATATAGAGTCATTACACGCAGAGGGATCTATTATATAGAGTCATTACACGCAGAGGGATCTTTTATATAGAGTCATTACACGCAGAGGGATCTATTATATAGAGTCATTACACGCAGAGGGATCAATTATATAGAGTCATTACACGCAGAGGGATCTATTATATAGAGTCATTACACGCAGAGGGATCTATTATATAGAGTCATTACACGCAGAGGGACTTATCATATAGAGTCATTACACGCAGAGGGATCTATTATATAGAGTCATTACACACAGAGGGATCTATTATATAGAGCCATTACACACAGAGGGATCTAATATATAGAGCCATTACACACAGAGTGATCTATTATATAGAGTCATTACACACAGAGGGATCTATTATATAGAGTCATTACACGCAGAGGGATCTATTATATAGAGTCATTACACGCAGAGGGATCTATTATATAGAGTCATTACACACAGAGGGATCTATTATATAGAGTCATTACACGCAGAGGGATCTATTATAAAGAGTCATTACACAGAGGGATCTATTATATAGAGTCATTACATGCAGAGGGATCTATTATATAGAGTCATTACACACAGAGGGATCTATTATATAGAGTCATTACACGCAGAGGGATCTATTATATAGAGTCATTACACAGAGGGATCTATTATATACGGTCATTACATACAGAGGGATCTATTATATAGAGTTATTACACGCAGAGGGATCTATTATATAGAGTCATTACACGCAGAGGGATCTATTATATAGAGTCATTACACACAGAGGGATCTATTATATAGAGTCATTACACACAGAGGGATCTATTATATAGAGTCATTACACACACAGGGATCTATTATAGAGTCATTACACACAGAGGGATCTATTATATAGAGTCATTACACGCAGAGGGATCTATTATATAGAATCATTACACGCAGAGGGATCTATTATAGAGTCATTACACGCAGAGGGATCTATTATATAGAGTCATTACAAGCAGATGGATCTATTATATAGAATCATTACACGCAGAGGGATCTATTATATAGTCATTACACGCAGAGGGATCTATTATATAGAGTCATTACACGCAGAGGGATCTATTATATAGAATCATTACACGCAGAGGGATCTATTATATAGAGTCATTACACGCAGAGGGATCTATTATATAGAATCATTACACACAGAGGGATCTATTATATAGAATCATTACACGCAGAGGGATCTATTATATAGAGTCATTACACGCAGAGGGATCTATTATATAGAGTCATTACACGCAGAGGGATCTATTATATAGAGTCATTACACGCAGTGGGATCTATTATGTAGAGTCATTAAACGCAGAGGGATCTATTGTATAGAGTCATTACACGCAGAGGGATCTATTATATACAGTCATTACACGCAGAGGGATCTATTATAGAGTCATTACACACAGAGGGATCTATTATATAGAGTCATTACACACAGAGGGATCTATTATATACAGTCATTACACGCAGAGGGATCTATTATAGAGTCATTACACACAGAGGGATCTATTATATAGAGTCATTACACACAGAGGGATCTATTATATAGAGTCATTACACGCAGAGGGATCTATTATATACAGTCATTACACGCAGAGGGATCTATTATAGAGTCATTACACACAGAGGGATCTATTATATAGAGTCATTACACACAGAGGGATCTATTATATACAGTCATTACACGCAGAGGGATCTATTATAGAGTCATTACACACAGAGGGATCTATTATATAGAGTCATTACACACAGAGGGATCTATTATATAGAATCATTACACGCAGAGGGATCTATTATATAGAGTCATTACACGCAGAGTTATCTATTATATAGAGTCATTACACAAAAAAGGATCTATTATATAGAGTCATTACACGCAGAGGGATCTATTATATAGAATAATTACACGCAGAGGGATCTATTATAGAGTCATTACACGCAGAGGGATCTATTATATAGAGTCATTACACGCAGAGTGATCTATTATATGGCGTCATTACACGCAGAGGGATCTATTATATAGAGTCATTACACGCAGAGTGATCTATTATATAGAGTCATTACACGCAGAGTGATCTATTATATAGAGTCATTACACGCATAGTGATCTATTATATAGAGTCATTACACGCAGAGTGATCTATTATATAGAGTCATTACACGCAGAGTGATCTATTATATAGAGTCATTACACGCAGAGTGATCTATTATATAGAGTCATTACACGCAGAGTGATCTATTATATAGAGTCATTACACGCAGAGGGATCTATTATATAGAGTCATTACACGCAGAGGGATCTATTATATAGAGTCATTACACAGAGGGATCTATTATATAGGGTCATTACATACAGAGGGATCTATTATATAGAGTTATTACACGCAGAGGGATCTATTATATAGAGTTATTACACGCAGAGGGATCTATTATATAGAGTCATTACACGCAGAGGGATCTATTATATAGAGTCATTACACACAGAGGGATCTATTATATAGAGTCATTACACACAGAGGGATCTATTATATAGAGTCATTACACACAGAGGGATCTATTATAGAGTCATTACACACAGAGGGATCTATTATATAGAGTCATTACACGCAGAGGGATCTATTATATAGAATCATTACACGCAGAGGGATCTATTATAGAGTCATTACACGCAGAGGGATCTATTATATAGAGTCATTACAAGCAGATGGATCTATTATATAGAATCATTACACGCAGAGGGATCTATTATATAGTCATTACACGCAGAGGGATCTATTATATAGAGTCATTACACGCAGAGGGATCTATTATATAGAATCATTACACGCAGAGGGATCTATTATATAGAGTCATTACACGCAGAGGGATCTATTATATAGAATCATTACACGCAGAGGGATCTATTATATAGAGTCATTACACGCAGAGGGATCTATTATATAGAGTCATTACACGCAGAGGGATCTATTATATAGAGTCATTACACGCAGAGGGATCTATTATATAGAGTCATTACACGCAGTGGGATCTATTATGTAGAGTCATTAAACGCAGAGGGATCTATTGTATAGAGTCATTACACGCAGAGGGATCTATTATATAGAGTCATTACACACAGAGGGATCTATTATGTAGAGTCATTACACGCAGAGGGATCTATTATATAGAGTCATTACACAGAGGGATCTATTATATACAGTCATTACACAGAGGGATCTATTATATACAGTCATTACACACAGAGGGATCTATTATATAGAGTTATTACACGAAGAGGGATCTATTATAGAGTCATTACACACAGAGGGATCTATTATATAGAGTAATTACACGCAGAGGGATCTATTATATAGAATCATTACACGCAGAGGGATCTATTATATAGAGTCATTACACGCAGAGTTATCTATTATATAGAGTCATTACACACAGAGGGATCTATTATATACAGTCATTACACGCAGAGGGATCTATTATAGAGTCATTACACACAGAGGGATCTATTATATAGAGTCATTACACACAGAGGGATCTATTATATAGAATCATTACACGCAGAGGGATCTATTATATAGAGTCATTACACGCAGAGTTATCTATTATATAGAGTCATTACACACAGAGGGATCTATTATATAGAGTCATTACACGCAGAGGGATCTATTATATAGATTAATTACACGCAGAGGGATCTATTATAGAGTCATTACACGCAGAGGGATCTATTATATAGAGTCATTACACGCAGAGTGATCTATTATATGGAGTCATTACACGCAGAGGGATCTATTATATAGAGTCATTACACGCAGAGTGATCTATTATATAGAGTCATTACACGCAGAGTGATCTATTATATAGAGTCATTACACGCAGAGTGATCTATTATATAGAGTCATTACACGCAGAGTGATCTATTATATAGAGTCATTACACGCAGAGTGATCTATTATATAGAGTCATTACACGCAGAGGGATCTATTATATAGAGTCATTACATGCAGAGTTATCTATTATATAGAGTCATTACACGCAGAGGGATCTATTATATAGAGTCATTACACGCAGAGGGATCTATTATATAGAGTCATTACACGCAGAGTTATCTATTATATAGAGTCATTACACGCAGAGGGATCTATTATATAGAGTCATTACACGCAGAGGGATCTATTATATAGAGTCATTACACGCAGAGGGATCTATTATATAGAGTCATTACACGCAGAGGGATCAATTATATAGAGTCATTACACGCAGAGGGATCTATTATATAGAGTCATTACACGCAGAGGGATCTATTATATAGAGTCATTACACGCAGAGGGACTTATCATATAGAGTCATTACACGCAGAGGGATCTATTATATAGAGTCATTACACACAGAGGGATCTATTATATAGAGCCATTACACACAGAGGGATCTATTATATAGAGCCATTACACACAGAGGGATCTAATATATAGAGCCATTACACACAGAGTGATCTATTATATAGAGTCATTACACACAGAGGGATCTATTATATAGAGTCATTACACGCAGAGGGATCTATTATATAGAGTCATTACAAGCAGAGGGATCTATTATATAGAGTCATTACACACAGAGGGATCTATTATATAGAGTCATTACACGCAGAGGGATCTATTATAAAGAGTCATTACACAGAGGGATCTATTATATAGAGTCATTACATGCAGAGGGATCTATTATATAGAGTCATTACACACAGAGGGATCTATTATATAGAGTCATTACACGCAGAGGGATCTATTATATAGAGTCATTACACGCAGAGGGATCTATTATATAGAGTCATTACACACAGAGGGATCTATTATATAGAGTCATTACACACAGAGAGATCTATTATATAGAGTCATTACACAGAGGGATCTATTATATAGAGTCATTACACACAGAGGGATCTATTATATACAGTCATTACACGCAGAGGGATCTATTATAGAGTCATTACACACAGAGGGATCTATTATATAGAGTCATTACACACAGAGGGATCTATTATATAGAATCATTACACGCAGAGGGATCTATTATATAGAGTCATTACACGTAGAGTTATCTATTATATAGAGTCATTACACACAGAGGGATCTATTATATAGAGTCATTACACGCAGAGGGATCTATTATATAGAATAATTACACGCAGAGGGATCTATTATAGAGTCATTACACGCAGAGGGATCTATTATATAGAGTCATTACACGCAGAGTGATCTATTATATAGAGTCATTACACGCAGAGGGATCTATTATATAGAGTCATTACACGCAGAGTGATCTATTATATAGAGTCATTACACGCAGAGTGATCTATTATATAGAGTCATTACACGCAGAGTGATCTATTATATAGAGTCATTACACGCAGAGTGATCTATTATATAGAGTCATTACACGCAGAGTGATCTATTATATAGAGTCATTACACGCAGAGGGATCTATTATATAGAGTCATTACACGCAGAGTTATCTATTATATAGAGTCATTACACGCAGAGGGATCTATTATATAGAGTCATTACACGCAGAGGGATCTATTATATAGAGTCATTACACGCAGAGGGATCTATTATATAGAGTCATTACACGCAGAGGGATCAATTATATAGAGTCATTACACGCAGAGGGATCTATTATATAGAGTCATTACACGCAGAGGGATCTATTATATAGAGTCATTACACGCAGAGGGACTTATCATATAGAGTCATTACACGCAGAGGGATCTATTATATAGAGTCATTACACACAGAGGGATCTATTATATAGAGCCATTACACACAGAGGGATCTAATATATAGAGCCATTACACACAGAGTGATCTATTATATAGAGTCATTACACACAGAGGGATCTATTATATAGAGTCATTACACGCAGAGGGATCTATTATATAGAGTCATTACACGCAGAGGGATCTATTATATAGAGTCATTACACACAGAGGGATCTATTATATAGAGTCATTACACGCAGAGGGATCTATTATAAAGAGTCATTACACAGAGGGATCTATTATATAGAGTCATTACATGCAGAGGGATCTATTATATAGAGTCATTACACACAGAGGGATCTATTATATAGAGTCATTACACGCAGAGGGATCTATTATATAGAGTCATTACACAGAGGGATCTATTATATAGGGTCATTACATACAGAGGGATCTATTATATAGAGTTATTACACGCAGAGGGATCTATTATATAGAGTCATTACACGCAGAGGGATCTATTATATAGAGTCATTACACACAGAGGGATCTATTATATAGAGTCATTACACACAGAGGGATCTATTATATAGAGTCATTACACACACAGGGATCTATTATAGAGTCATTACACACAGAGGGATCTATTATATAGAGTCATTACACGCAGAGGGATCTATTATATAGAATCATTACACGCAGAGGGATCTATTATAGAGTCATTACACGCAGAGGGATCTATTATATAGAGTCATTACAAGCAGATGGATCTATTATATAGAATCATTACACGCAGAGGGATCTATTATATAGTCATTACACGCAGAGGGATCTATTATATAGAGTCATTACACGCAGAGGGATCTATTATATAGAATCATTACACGCAGAGGGATCTATTATATAGAGTCATTACACGCAGAGGGATCTATTATATAGAATCATTACACACAGAGGGATCTATTATATAGAGTCATTACACGCAGAGGGATCTATTATATAGAGTCATTACACGCAGAGGGATCTATTATATAGAGTCATTACACGCAGAGGGATCTATTATATAGAGTCATTACACGCAGTGGGATCTATTATGTAGAGTCATTAAACGCAGAGGGATCTATTGTATAGAGTCATTACACGCAGAGGGATCTATTATGTAGAGTCATTACACACAGAGGGATCTATTATGTAGAGTCATTACACGCAGAGGGATCTATTATATACAGTCATTACACAGAGGGATCTATTATATACAGTCATGACACAGAGGGATCTATTATATACAGTCATTACACACAGAGGGATCTATTATATAGAGTCATTACACGCAGAGGGATCTATTATAGAGTCATTACACACAGAGGGATCTATTATATAGAGTAATTACACGCAGAGGGATCTATTATATAGAATCATTACACGCAGAGGGATCTATTATATAGAGTCATTACACGCAGAGTTATCTATTATATAGAGTCATTACACACAGAGGGATCTATTATATACAGTCATTACACGCAGAGGGATCTATTATAGAGTCATTACACACAGAGGGATCTATTATATAGAGTCATTACACACAGAGGGATCTATTATATAGAATCATTACACGCAGAGGGATCTATTATATAGAGTCATTACACGCAGAGTTATCTATTATATAGAGTCATTACACAAAAAAGGATCTATTATATAGAGTCATTACACGCAGAGGGATCTATTATATAGAATAATTACACGCAGAGGGATCTATTATAGAGTCATTACACGCAGAGGGATCTATTATATAGAGTCATTACACGCAGAGTGATCTATTATATGGCGTCATTACACGCAGAGGGATCTATTATATAGAGTCATTACACGCAGAGTGATCTATTATATAGAGTCATTACACGCAGAGTGATCTATTATATAGAGTCATTACACGCATAGTGATCTATTATATAGAGTCATTACACGCAGAGTGATCTATTATATAGAGTCATTACACGCAGAGTGATCTATTATATAGAGTCATTACACGCAGAGTGATCTATTATATAGAGTCATTACACGCAGAGTGATCTATTATATAGAGTCATTACACGCAGAGGGATCTATTATATAGAGTCATTACACGCAGAGGGATCTATTATATAGAGTCATTACACAGAGGGATCTATTATATAGGGTCATTACATACAGAGGGATCTATTATATAGAGTTATTACACGCAGAGGGATCTATTATATAGAGTTATTACACGCAGAGGGATCTATTATATAGAGTCATTACACGCAGAGGGATCTATTATATAGAGTCATTACACACAGAGGGATCTATTATATAGAGTCATTACACACAGAGGGATCTATTATATAGAGTCATTACACACAGAGGGATCTATTATAGAGTCATTACACACAGAGGGATCTATTATATAGAGTCATTACACGCAGAGGGATCTATTATATAGAATCATTACACGCAGAGGGATCTATTATAGAGTCATTACACGCAGAGGGATCTATTATATAGAGTCATTACAAGCAGATGGATCTATTATATAGAATCATTACACGCAGAGGGATCTATTATATAGTCATTACACGCAGAGGGATCTATTATATAGAGTCATTACACGCAGAGGGATCTATTATATAGAATCATTACACGCAGAGGGATCTATTATATAGAGTCATTACACGCAGAGGGATCTATTATATAGAATCATTACACGCAGAGGGATCTATTATATAGAGTCACTACACGCAGAGGGATCTATTATATAGAGTCATTACACGCAGAGGGATCTATTATATAGAGTCATTACACGCAGAGGGATCTATTATATAGAGTCATTACACGCAGTGGGATCTATTATGTAGAGTCATTAAACGCAGAGGGATCTATTGTATAGAGTCATTACACGCAGAGGGATCTATTATATAGAGTCATTACACACAGAGGGATCTATTATGTAGAGTCATTACACGCAGAGGGATCTATTATATAGAGTCATTACACAGAGGGATCTATTATATACAGTCATTACACAGAGGGATCTATTATATACAGTCATTACACACAGAGGGATCTATTATATAGAGTTATTACACGCAGAGGGATCTATTATAGAGTCATTACACACAGAGGGATCTATTATATAGAGTAATTACACGCAGAGGGATCTATTATATAGAATCATTACACGCAGAGGGATCTATTATATAGAGTCATTACACGCAGAGTTATCTATTATATAGAGTCATTACACACAGAGGGATCTATTATATACAGTCATTACACGCAGAGGGATCTATTATAGAGTCATTACACACAGAGGGATCTATTATATAGAGTCATTACACACAGAGGGATCTATTATATAGAATCATTACACGCAGAGGGATCTATTATATAGAGTCATTACACGCAGAGTTATCTATTATATAGAGTCATTACACACAGAGGGATCTATTATATAGAGTCATTACACGCAGAGGGATCTATTATATAGATTAATTACACGCAGAGGGATCTATTATAGAGTCATTACACGCAGAGGGATCTATTATATAGAGTCATTACACGCAGAGTGATCTATTATATGGAGTCATTACACGCAGAGGGATCTATTATATAGAGTCATTACACGCAGAGTGATCTATTATATAGAGTCATTACACGCAGAGTGATCTATTATATAGAGTCATTACACGCAGAGTGATCTATTATATAGAGTCATTACACGCAGAGTGATCTATTATATAGAGTCATTACACGCAGAGTGATCTATTATATAGAGTCATTACACGCAGAGGGATCTATTATATAGAGTCATTACATGCAGAGTTATCTATTATATAGAGTCATTACACGCAGAGGGATCTATTATATAGAGTCATTACATGCAGAGGAATCTATTATATAGAGTCATTACACGCAGAGGGATCTATTATATAGAGTCATTACACGCAGAGGGATCTATTATATAGAGTCATTACACGCAGAGGGATCTATTATATAGAGTCATTACACGCAGAGGGATCTATTATATAGAGTCATTACACGCAGAGGGACTTATTATATAGAGTCATTACACGCAGAGTGATCTATTATATAGAGTAATTACACACAGAGGGATCTATTATATAGAGTCATTACACACAGAGGGATCTATTATATAGAGTCATTACACGCAGAGGGATCTATTATATAGAGTCATTACACAGAGGGATCTATTATATAGAGTCATTACATACAGAGGGATCTATTATATAGAGTTATTACACGCAGAGGGATCTATTATATAGAGTCATTACACGCAGAGGGATCTATTATATAGAGTTATTACACGCAGAGGGATCTATTATATAAAGTCATTACACGCAGATGGATCTATTATATAGAGTCATTACACGCAGAGGGATCTATTATATAGAGTCATTACACGCAGAGGGATCTATTATATAGAGTCATTACACGCAGTGGGATCTATTATGTAGAGTCATTAAACGCAGAGGAATCTATTGTATAGAGTCATTACACGCAGAGGGATCTATTATATAGAGTCATTACACACAGAGGGATCTATTATGTAGAGTCATTACACGCAGAGGGATCTATTATATAGAGTCATTACACAGAGGGATCTATTATATACACTCATTACACAGAGGGATCTATTATATACAGTCATTACACACAGAGGGATCTATTATATAGAGTCATTACACGCAGAGGGATCTATTATAGAGTCATTACACACAGAGGGATCTATTATATAGAGTAATTACACGCAGAGGGATCTATTATATAGAATCATTACACGCAGAGGGATCTATTATATAGAGTCATTACACGCAGAGTTATCTATTATATAGAGTCATTACACACAGAGGGATCTATTATATAGAGTCATTTCACGCAGAGGGATCTATTATAGAGTCACTACACGCAGAGGGATCTATTATATAGAGTCATTACACGCAGAGTGATCTATTATATAGAGTCATTACACGCAGAGGGATCTATTATATAGAGTCATTACACGCAGAGTGATCTATTATATAGAGTCATTATACGCAGAGTGATCTATTATATAGAGTCATTACACGCAGAGGGATTTATTATATAGAGTCATTACACGCAGAGTGATCTATTACATAGAGTCATTACACGCAGAGTGATCTATTATATAGAGTCATTACACACAGAGGGATCTATTATATAGAGTCATTACACGCAGAGTTATCTATTATATAGAGTCATTACACGCAGAGGGATCTATTATATAGAGTCATTACACGCAGAGGGATCTACTATATAGAGTCATTACACGCAGAGGGATCTATTATATAGAGTCATTACACACAGAGGGATCTATTATGTAGAGTCATTACACGCAGAGGGATCTATTATATAGAGTCATTACACACAGAGGGATCTATTATGTAGAGTCACTACACGCAGAGGGATCAATTATATAAAGTCATTACACACAGAGGGATCTATTATATAGAGTCATTACACACAAAGGGATCTATTATATAGAGTCATTACACAGAGGGATCTATTATATAGAGTCATTACACACAGAGGGATCTATTATATACAGTCATTACACGCAGAGGGATCTATTATAGAGTCATTACACACAGAGGGATCTATTATATAGAATCATTACACGCAGAGGGATCTATTATATAGAGTCATTACACGCAGAGTTATCTATTATATAGAGTCACTACACACTGAGGGATCTATTATATAGAGTCATTACACGCAGAGGGATCTATTATATAGAATAATTACACGCAGAGGGATCTATTATAGAGTCATTACACGCAGAGGGATCTATTATATAGAGTCATTACACGCAGAGTGATCTATTATATAGAGTCATTACACGCAGAGTGATCTATTATATAGAGTCATTACACGCAGAGTGATCTATTATATAAAGTCATTACACGCAGAGTGATCTATTATATAGATTCATTACACGCAGAGTGATCTATTATATAGAGTCATTACACGCAGAGGGATCTATTATATAGAGTCATTACACGCAGAGGGATCTATTATATAGAGTCATTACATGCAGAGGGATCTATTATATAGAGTCATTACACGCAGAGGGATCTATTATATAGAGTCATTACACGCAGAGGGATCTATTATATAGAGTCATTACACGCAGAGGGATCTATTATATAGAGTCATTACACGCAGAGGGATCTATTATATAGAGTCATTACACGCAGAGGGACTTATTATATAGAGTCATTACACGCAGAGGGATCTATTATATAGAGTCATTACACACAGAGGGATCTATTATATAGAGCCATTACACACAGAGGGATCTATTATATAGAGCCATTACACACAGAGTGATCTATTATATAGAGTCATTACACACAGAGGGATCTATTATATAGAGTCATTACACGCAGAGGGATCTATTATATAGAGTCATTACACGCAGAGGGATCTATTATATAGAGTCATTACACGCAGAGGGATCTATTATATAGAGTAATTACACGCAGAGGGATCTATTATATAGAGTCATTACACACAGAGGGATCTATTATATAGAGTCATTACACGCAGAGGGATCTATTATATAGAGTCATTACACAGAGGGATCTATTATATAGAGTCATTACATACAGAGGGATCTATTATATAGAGTTATTACACGCAGAGGGATCTATTATATAGAGTCATTACACGCAGAGGGATCTATTATATAGAGTTATTACACGCAGAGGGATCTATTATATAAAGTCATTACACGCAGAGGGATCTATTATATAGAGTCATTACACGCAGAGGGATCTATTATGTAGAGTCATTACACGCAGAGGGATCTATTATATAGAGTCATTACACGCAGTGGGATCTATTATGTAGAGTCATTAAACGCAGAGGAATCTATTGTATAGAGTCATTACACGCAGAGGGATCTATTATATAGAGTCATTACACACAGAGGGATCTATTATGTAGAGTCATTACACGCAGAGGGATCTATTATATAGAGTCATTACACAGAGGGATCTATTATATACAGTCATTACACAGAGGGATCTATTATATACAGTCATTACACACAGAGGGATCTATTATATAGAGTCATTACACGCAGAGGGATCTATTATAGAGTCATTACACACAGAGGGATCTATTATATAGAGTAATTACACGCAGAGGGATCTATTATATAGAATCATTACACGCAGAGGGATCTATTATATAGAGTCATTACACGCAGAGTTATCTATTATATAGAGTCATTACACACAGAGGGATCTATTATATAGAGTCATTTCACGCAGAGGGATCTATTATAGAGTCATTACACGCAGAGGGATCTATTATATAGAGTCATTACACGCAGAGTGATCTATTATATAGAGTCATTACACGCAGAGGGATCTATTATATAGAGTCATTACACGCAGAGTTATCTATTATATAGAGTCATTACACGCAGAGGGATCTATTATATAGAGTCATTACACGCAGAGGGATCTACTATATAGAGTCATTACACGCAGAGGGATCTATTATATAGAGTCATTACACACAGAGGGATCTATTATGTAGAGTCATTACACGCAGAGGGATCTATTATATAGAGTCATTACACACAGAGGGATCTATTATGTAGAGTCACTACACGCAGAGGGATCAATTATATAGAGTCATTACACACAGAGGGATCTATTATATAGAGTCATTACACACAAAGGGATCTATTATATAGAGTCATTACACAGAGGGATCTATTATATAGAGTCATTACACACAGAGGGATCTATTATATACAGTCATTACACGCAGAGGGATCTATTATAGAGTCATTACACACAGAGGGATCTATTATATAGAATCATTACACGCAGAGGGATCTATTATATAGAGTCATTACACGCAGAGTTATCTATTATATAGAGTCACTACACACAGAGGGATCTATTATATAGAGTCATTACACGCAGAGGGATCTATTATATAGAATAATTACACGCAGAGGGATCTATTATAGAGTCATTACACGCAGAGGGATCTATTATATAGAGTCATTACACGCAGAGTGATCTATTATATAGAGTCATTACACGCAGAGTGATCTATTATATAAAGTCATTACACGCAGAGTGATCTATTATATAGATTCATTACACGCAGAGTGATCTATTATATAGAGTCATTACACGCAGAGGGATCTATTATATAGAGTCACTACATGCAGAGTTATCTATTATATAGAGTCATTACACGCAGAGGGATCTATTATATAGAGTCATTACACGCAGAGGGATCTATTATATAGAGTCATTACACGCAGAGGGATCTATTATATAGAGTCATTACACGCAGAGGGATCTATTATATAGAGTCATTACACGCAGAGGGATCTATTATATAGAGTCATTACACACAGAGGGATCTATTATATAGAGCCATTACACACAGAGGGATCTATTATATAGAGCCATTACACACAGAGTGATCTATTATATAGAGTCATTACACACAGAGGGATCTATTATATAGAGTCATTACACGCAGAGGGATCTATTATATAGAGTCATTACACGCAGAGGGATCTATTATATAGAGTCATTACACGCAGGGAGATCTATTATATAGAGTCATTACACGCAGAGGGATCTATTATATAGAGTCATTACACACAGAGGGATCTATTATATAGAGTCATTACACGCAGAGGGATCTATTATATAGAGTCATTACACAGAGGGATCTATTATATAGTCATTACATACAGAGGGATCTATTATATAGAGTTATTACACGCAGAGGGATCTATTATATAGAGTCATTACACGCAGAGGGATCTATTATATAGAGTTATTACACGCAGAGGGATCTATTATATAGAGTAATTACACGCAGAGGGATCTATTATATAGAGTCATTACACGCAGAGGGTTCTATTATATAGAGTCATTACACACAGAGGGATCTATTATATAGAGTCATTACACACAGAGGGATCTATTATATAGAGTCATTACACACAGAGGGATCTATTATAGAGTCATTACACACAGAGGGATCTATTATATAGAGTCATTACACGCAGAGGGATCTATTATATAGAATCATTACACGCAGAGGGATCTATTATAGAGTCATTACACGCAGAGGGATCTATTATATAGAGTCATTACACGCAGATGGATCTATTATATAGAATCATTACACGCAGAGGGATCTATTATATAGTCATTACACGCAGAGGGATCTATTATATAGAGTCATTACACGCAGAGGGATCTATTATATAGAATCATTACACGCAGAGGGATCTATTATATAGAGTCATTACAGGCAGAGGGATCTATTATATAGAATCATTACACGCAGAGGGATCTATTACATAGAGTCATTACACGCAGAGGGATCTATTATATAGAGTCATTACACGCAGAGGGATCTATTATATAGAGTCATTACACGCAGAGGGATCTATTATATAGAGTCATTACACGCAGTGGGATCTATTATGTAGAGTCATTACACGCAGAGGGATCTATTGTATAGAGTCATTACACGCAGAGGGATCTATTATATAGAGTCATTACACACAGAGGGATCTATTATGTAGAGTCATTACACGCAGAAGGATCTATTATATAGAGTCATTACACAGAGGGATCTATTTTATACAGTCATTACACAGAGGGATCTATTATATACAGTCATTACACACAGAGGGATCTATTATATAGAGTCATTACACGCAGAGGGATCTATTATAGAGTCATTACACACAGAGGGATCTATTATATAGAGTAATTACACGCAGAGGGATCTATTATATAGAATCATTACACGCAGAGGGATCTATTATATAGAGTCATTACACGCAGAGTTATCTATTATATAGAGTCATTACACACAGAGGGATCTATTATATAGAGTCATTACACGCAGAGGGATCTATTATATAGAGTCATTACACGCAGAGTGATCTATTATATAGAGTCATTACACGCAGAGTGATCTATTATAAAAAGTCATTACACGCAGAGGGATCTATTATATAGAGTCATTACACGCAGAGTGATCTATTATATAGAGTCATTACACGCAGAGTGATCTATTATATAGAGTCATTACACGCAGAGGGATCTATTATATAGAGTCATTACACGCAGAGTTATCTATTATATAGAGTCATTACACGCAGAGGGATCTATTATATAGAGTCATTACACGCAGAGGGATCTATTATATAGAGTCATTACACGCAGAGGGATCTATTATATAGAGTCATTACACGCAGAGGGATCTATTATATAGAGTCATTACACGCAGAGGGATCTATTATATTGAGTCATTACACGCAGAGGGATCTATTATATAAAGTCATTACACACAGAGGGACTTATTATATAGAGTCAATACACACAGAGGGATCTATTATATAGAGTCATTACACACAGAGGGTCTTATTATATAGAGTCATTACACGCAGAGGGATCTATTATATAGAGTCATTACACGCAGAGGGATCTATTATATAGAGTCATTACACACAGAGGGATCTATTATATAGAGTCATTACACACAGAGGGATCTATTATATAGAGCCATTACACACAGAGTGATCTATTATATAGAGTCATTACACACAGAGGGATCTATTATATAGAGTCATTACACGCAGAGGGATCTATTATATAGAGTCATTACACGCAGAGGGATCTATTATATAGAGTCATTACACACAGAGGGATCTATTATATAGAGTCATTACACGCAGAGGGATCTATTATATAGAGTCATTACACACAGGGATCTATTATATAGAGTCATTACATGCAGAGGGATCTATTATATAGAGTCATTACACAGAGGGATCTATTATATAGAGTCATTACACACAGAGGGATCTATTATATAGAGTCATTACACACAGAGGGATCTATTATATAGAGTCATTACACACAGAGGGATCTATTATATAGAGTTATTACACGCAGAGGGATCTACCGTACAGACCAAAAGTTTGGACACACCTTCTCATTTAAAGATTTTTCTGTATTTTCACGACTATGAAAATTGTACATTCACACTGAAGGCATCAAAACTATGAATTACCACATGTGGAATTATATACTTAACAAAAAAGTGTGAAACAACTGAAAATATGTCTTATATTCTAGGTTCTTCACAGTAGCCACCTTTTGCTTTGATGACTGCTTTGCACACTCTTGGCATTCTCTTGATGAGCTTCAAGAGGTAGTCACTGGAAATGGTCTTCCAACAATCTTGAAGGAGTTCCCAGAGATGCTTAGCACTTGTTGGCCCTTTTGCCTTCACTCTGCGGTCCAGCTCACCCCAAACCATCTCGATTGGGTTCAGGTCTGGTGACTGTGGAGGCCAGGTCATCTGGTGTAGCCCCCCATCACTCTCCTTCTTGGTCAAATAGCCCTTACGCAGCCTGGAGGTGTGTTTAGGGTCATTGTACTGTTGAAAAATAAATGATGGTCCAACTAAACGCAAACCGGATGGAATAGCATGCCGCTGAAAGATGCTGTGGTAGCCATGCTGGTTCAGTATACCTTCAATTTTGAATAAATCCCCAACAGTGTCACCAGCAAAGCCCCCCCACACCATCACACCTCCTCCTCCATGCTTCACGGTGGGAACCAGCCATGTAGAGTCCATCCGTTCACCTTTTCTGCGTCGCACAAAGACACGGTGATTTGAACCAAAGATCTCAAATTTGGTCTCATCAGACCAAAGCACAAATTTCCATTGGTCTAATGTCCATTCCTTGTGTCCTTTAGCCCAAACAAGTCTCTTCTGCTTGTTGCCTGTCCTTAGCAGTTGTTTCCTAGCAGCTATTTTACCATGAAGGCCTGCTGCACAAAGTCTCCTCTTAACAGTTGTTGTAGAGATGTGTCTGCTGCTAGAACTCTGTGTGGCATTGACCTGGTCTCTAATCTGAGCTGCTGTTAACCTGCGATTTCTGAGGCTGGTGACTCGGATAAACTTATCCTCAGAAGCAGAGGTGACTCTTGGTCTTCCTTTCCTGGGGCGGTCCTCATGTAAGCCAGTTTCTTTGTAGCGCTTGATGGTTTTTGCAACTGCACTTGGGGACACTTTCATAGTTTGCCCAATTTTTCGGACTGACTGACCTTCATTTCTTAAAGTAATGATGGCCACTCGTTTTTCCTTACTTAGCTGCTTTTTTCTTGCCATAATACAAATTCTAACAGTCTATTCAGTAGGACTATCAGCTGTGTATCCACCTGACTTCTGCAAAACACAACTGATGGTCCCAACCCCATTCAAAAGGCAAGAAATCCCACTTATTAAACCTGACATTGCACACCTGTGAAGTGAAAACCATTTCCGGTGACTACCTCTTGAAGCTCATCAAGAGAATGCCAAGAGTGTGCAAAGCAGTCATCAAAGCAAAAGGTGGCTACTTTGAAGAACCTAGAATATAAGACATATTTTCAATTGTTTCACACTTTTTTGTTAAGTATATAATTCCACATGTGTTAATTCATAGTTTTGATGCCTTCAGTGTAAATGTACAATTTTCAAAGTCATGAAAATACAGAAAAATCTTTAAATGAGAAGGTGTGTCGAAACTTTTGGTCAGTACTGTATTATATAGAGTTATTACACGCAGAGTGATCTATTATATAGAGTCATTACACACAGAGCGATCTATTATATAGAGTCATTACACACAGAGGGATCTATTATATAGAGTCATTACACACAGAGGGATCTATTATATAGAGTCATTACACACAGAGGGATCTATTATATAGAGTCATTACACACAGAGGGATCTATTATATGAAGTCATTACACACAGAGGGGTCTATTATATAGAGTCATTACACACAGAGGGATCTATTATATAGAGTCATTACACACAGAGGGATCTATTATATAGAGTCATTACACACAGAGGGATCTATTATATAGAGTCATTACACACAGAGGGATCTATTATATAGTCATTACACACAGAGCGATCTATTATAAAGAGTCATTACACACAGAGCGATCTATTATATAGAGTCATTACACGCAGAGGGATCTATTATAAAGAGTCATTACACACAGAGAGATCTATTATATAGAGTCATTACACACAGAGCGATCTATTATATAGAGTCATTACACACAGAGGGATCTATTATATAGAGTCATTACACGCAGAGCGATCTATTATATAGAGTCATTACACATAGAGGGATCTATTATATAGAGTCATTACACGCAGAGGGATCTATTATATAGAGTCATTACACGCAGAGGGATCTATTATATAGAGTCATTACACACAGAGTGATCTATTATATAGAGTCATTACACACAGAGGGATCTATTATATAGAGTCATTACACACAGAGGGATCTATTATAGAGTCATTACACACAGAGGGATCTATTATATAGTCATTACACGCAGAGGGATCTATTATATAGAGTCCTTACACGCAGAGGGATCTATTATATAGAGTCATTACACGCAGAGGGATCTATTATATAGAGTCATTACACGCAGAGGGCTCTATTATATAGAGTCATTACACACAGAGGGATCTATTATATAGAGTCATTACACAGAGGGATCTATTATATAGAGTCATTACACGCAGAGGGATCTATTATATAGTCATTACACGCAGAGGGATCTATTATATAGAGTCATTACACGCAGAGGGATCTATTATATAGAATCATTACACGCAGAGGGATCTATTATATAGAGTCATTACACGCAGAGCGATCTATTATATAGAGTCATTACACACAGAGGGATCTATTATATAGAGTCATTACACACAGAGGGATCTATTATATAGAGTCATTACACACAGAGTGATCTATTATATAGAGTCATTACACACAGAGGGATCTATTATATAGAGTCATTACACACAGAGGGATCTATTATATAGAGTCATTATACACAGAGGGATCTATTATAGAGTCATTACACACAGAGGGATCTATTATATAGAGTCATTACACGCAGAGGGATCTATTATATAGAATCATTACACACAGAGGGATCTATTATAGAGTCATTACACGCAGAGGGATCTATTATATAGAGTCATTACACACAGAGGGATCTATTATATAGAATCATTACACGCAGAGGGATCTATTATATAGTCATTACACGCAGAGGGATCTATTATATAGAGTCATTACACGCAGAGGGATCTATTATATAGAATCATTACACGTAGAGGGATCTATTATATAGAGTCATTACACGCAGAGGGATCTATTGTATAGAGTCATTACACGCAGAGGGATCTATTATATAGAATCATTACACGCAGAGGGATCTATTATATAGAGTCATTACACACAGAGGGATCTATTATATAGAGTCATTACACGCAGAGGGATCTATTATATAGAGTCATTACACGCAGAGGGATCTATTATATAGAGTCATTACACGCAGTGGGATCTATTATGTAGAGTCATTACACGCAGAGGGATCTATTATATAGAGTCATTACACGCAGAGGGATCTATTATATAGAGTCATTACACACAGAGGGATCTATTATGTAGAGTCATTACACGCAGAGGGATCTATTATATAGAGTCATTACACACAGAGGGATCTATTATATAGAGTCATTACACACAGAGGAATCTATTATATAGAGTCATTACACAGAGGGATCTATTATATAGAGTCATTACACACAGAGGGATCTATTATATAGAGTCATTACACGCAGAGGGTTCTATTATAGAGTCATTACACACAGAGGGATCTATTATATAGAGTCATTACACACAGAGGGATCTATTATATAGAATCATTACACGCAGAGGGATCTATTATATAGAGTCATTACACGCAGAGTTATCTATTATATAGAGTCATTACACGCAGAGGGATCTATTATATAGAGTCATTACACGCAGAGGGATCTATTATATAGAATAATTACATGCAGAGGGATCTATTATAGAGTCAATACACGCAGAGGGATCTATTATATAGAGTCATTACACGCAGAGTGATCTATTATATAGAGTCATTACACGCAGAGGGATCTATTATATAGAGTCATTACATGCAGAGTGATCTATTATATACAGTCATTACACGCAGAGTGATCTATTATATAGAGTCATTACACGCAGAGGGATCTATTATATAGAGTCATTACACGCAGAGTGATCTATTATATAGAGTCATTACACGCAGAGTGATCTATTATATAGAGTCATTACACGCAGAGGGATCTATTATATAGAGTCATTACACGCAGAGTTATCTATTATATAGAGTCATTACACGCAGAGGGATCTATTATATAGAGTCATTACACGCAGAGGGATCTATTATATAGAGTCATTACACGCAGAGCGATCTATTATATAGAGTCATTACACACAGAGGGATCTATTATATAGAGTCATTACACACAGAGGGATCTATTATATAGAATCATTACACACAGAGGGATCTATTATATAGAGTCATTACACACAGAGGGATCTATTATTTAGAGTCATTACACACAGAGGGATCTATTATATAGAGTCATTATACACAGAGGGATCTATTATAGAGTCATTACACACAGAGGGATCTATTATATAGAGTCATTACACGCAGAGGGATCTATTATATAGAATCATTACACGCAGAGGGATCTATTATAGAGTCATTACACGCAGAGGGATCTATTATATAGAGTCATTACACACAGAGGGATCTATTATATAGAATCATTACACCAGAGGGATCTATTATATAGTCATTACACGCAGAGGGATCTATTATATAGAGTCATTACACGCAGAGGGATCTATTATATAGAATCATTACACGCAGAGGGATCTATTATATAGTATCATTACACGCAAAGGGATCTATTGTATAGAGTCATTCCACGCAGAGGGATCTATTATATAGAATCATTACACGCAGAGGGATCTATTATATAGAGTCATTACACGCAGAGGGATCTATTATATAGAGTCATTACACGCAGAGGGATCTATTATATAGAGTCATTACACGCAGAGGGATCTATTATATAGAGTTATTACACGCAGAGGGATTCTACAGTACAGACCAAAAGTTTGGACACACTTTCTCATTTAAAGATTTTTCTGTATTTTCATGACTATGAGAATTGTACATTCACACTGAAGGCATCAAACTATGAATTACCACATGTGGAATTATATACTTAACAAAAAAGTGTGAAACAACTGAAAATATGTCTTATATTCTAGGTTCTTCACAGTAGCCACCTTTTGCTTTGATGACTGCTTTTCACACTCTTGGCATTCTCTTGATGAGCTTCAAGAGGTAGTCACCGGAAATGGTCTTCCAACAATCTTGAAGGAGTTCCCAGAGATGATTAGCACTTGTTGGCCCTTTTTCCTTCACTCTGCGGTCCAGCTCACCCCAAACCATCTCGATTGGGTTCAGGTCTGGTGACTGTGGAGGCCAGGTCATCTGGCGTAGCACCCCATCACTCTCCTTCTTGGTCAAATAGCCCTTACACAGCCTGGAGGTGTGTTTGGGGTCATTGTCCTGTTGAAAAATAAATGATGGTCCAACTAAACGCAAACCGGATGGAATAGCATGCCGCTGCAAGATGCTGTGGTAGCCATGCTGGTTCAGTATACCTTCAATTTTGAATAAATCCCCAACAGTGTCACCAGCAAAGCCCCCCACACCATCACACCTCCTCCTCCATGCTTCACGGTGGGAACCAGGCATGTAGAGTCCATCCGTTCACCTTTTCTGCGTCGCACAAAGACACGGTGGTTGGAACCAAAGATCTCAAATTTGGACTCATCAGACCAAAGCACAGATTTCCACTGGTCTAATGTCCATTTCTTGTGTTCTTTAGCCCAAACAAGTCTCTTCTGCTTGTTGCCTGTCCTTATCAGTGGTTTCCTAGCAGCTATTTTACCATGAAGGCCTGCTGCACAAAGTCTCCTCTTAACAGTTGTTGTAGAGATGTGTCTGCTGCTAGAACTCTGTGTGGCATTGACCTGGTCTCTAATCTGAGCTGCTGTTAACCTGCGATTTCTGAGGCTGGTGACTCGGATAAACTTATCCTCAGAAGCAGAGGTGACTCTTGGTCTTCCTTTCCTGGGGCGGTCCTCATGTAAGCCAGTTTCTTTGTAGCGCTTGATGGTTTTTGCAACTGCACTTGGGGACACTTTCATAGTTTGCCCAATTTTTCGGACTGACTGACCTTCATTTCTTAAAGTAATGATGGCCACTCGTTTTTCCTTACTTAGCTGCTTTTTTCTTGCCATAATACAAATTCTAACAGTCTATTCAGTAGGACTATCAGCTGTGTATCCACCTGACTTCTGCAAAACACAACTGATGGTCCCAACCCCATTCAAAAGGCAAGAAATCCCACTTATTAAACCTGACATTGCACACCTGTGAAGTGAAAACCATTTCCGGTGACTACCTCTTGAAGCTCATCAAGAGAATGCCAAGAGTGTGCAAAGCAGTCATCAAAGCAAAAGGTGGCTACTTTGAAGAACCTAGAATATAAGACATATTTTCAATTGTTTCACACTTTTTTGTTAAGTATATAATTCCACATGTGTTAATTCATAGTTTTGATGCCTTCAGTGTAAATGTACAATTTTCAAAGTCATGAAAATACAGAAAAATCTTTAAATGAGAAGGTGTGTCGAAACTTTTGGTCAGTACTGTATTATATAGAGTTATTACACGCAGAGTGATCTATTATATAGAGTCATTACACATAGAGCGATCTATTATATAGAGTCATTACACACAGAGGGATCTATTATATAGAGTCATTACACACAGAGGGATCTATTATATAGAGTCATTACACACAGAGGGATCTATTATATAGAGTCATTACACACAGAGGGATCTATTATATGAAGTCATTACACACAGAGGGGTCTATTATATAGAGTCATTACACACAGAGGGATCTATTATATAGAGTCATTACACACAGAGGGATCTATTATATAGAGTCATTACACACAGAGGGATCTATTATATAGAGTCATTACACACAGAGGGATCTATTATATAGTCATTACACACAGAGCGATCTATTATAAAGAGTCATTACACACAGAGCGATCTATTATATAGAGTCATTACACGCAGAGGGATCTATTATAAAGAGTCATTACACACAGAGAGATCTATTATATAGAGTCATTACACACAGAGCGATCTATTATATAGAGTCATTACACACAGAGGGATCTATTATATAGAGTCATTACACGCAGAGCGATCTATTATATAGAGTCATTACACATAGAGGGATCTATTATATAGAGTCATTACACGCAGAGGGATCTATTATATAGAGTCATTACACGCAGAGGGATCTATTATATAGAGTCATTACACACAGAGTGATCTATTATATAGAGTCATTACACACAGAGGGATCTATTATATAGAGTCATTACACACAGAGGGATCTATTATAGAGTCATTACACACAGAGGGATCTATTATATAGTCATTACACGCAGAGGGATCTATTATATAGAGTCCTTACACGCAGAGGGATCTATTATATAGAGTCATTACACGCAGAGGGCTCTATTATATAGAGTCATTACACACAGAGGGATCTATTATATAGAGTCATTACACAGAGGGATCTATTATATAGAGTCATTACACGCAGAGGGATCTATTATATAGTCATTACACGCAGAGGGATCTATTATATAGAGTCATTACACGCAGAGGGATCTATTATACAGAATCATTACACGCAGAGGGATCTATTATATAGAGTCATTACACGCAGAGCGATCTATTATATAGAGTCATTACACACAGAGGGATCTATTATATAGAGTCATTACACACAGAGGGATCTATTATATAGAGTCATTACACACAGAGTGATCTATTATATAGAGTCATTACACACAGAGGGATCTATTATATAGAGTCATTACACACAGAGGGATCTATTATATAGAGTCATTATACACAGAGGGATCTATTATAGAGTCATTACACACAGAGGGATCTATTATATAGAGTCATTACACGCAGAGGGATCTATTATATAGAATCATTACACGCAGAGGGATCTATTATAGAGTCATTACACGCAGAGGGATCTATTATATAGAGTCATTACACACAGAGGGATCTATTATATAGAATCATTACACGCAGAGGGATCTATTATATAGTCATTACACGCAGAGGGATCTATTATATAGAGTCATTACACGCAGAGGGATCTATTATATAGAATCATTACACGTAGAGGGATCTATTATATAGAGTCATTACACGCAGAGGGATCTATTGTATAGAGTCATTACACGCAGAGGGATCTATTATATAGAATCATTATACGCAGAGGGATCTATTATATAGAGTCATTACACACAGAGGGATCTATTATATAGAGTCATTACACGCAGAGGGATCTATTATATAGAGTCATTACACGCAGAGGGATCTATTATATAGAGTCATTACACGCAGTGGGATCTATTATGTAGAGTCATTACACGCAGAGGGATCTATTATATAGAGTCATTACACGCAGAGGGATCTATTATATAGAGTCATTACACACAGAGGGATCTATTATGTAGAGTCATTACACGCAGAGGGATCTATTATATAGAGTCATTACACACAGAGGGATCTATTATATAGAGTCATTACACACAGAGGGATCTATTATATAGAGTCATTACACAGAGGGATCTATTATATAGAGTCATTACACACAGAGGGATCTATTATATAGAGTCATTACACGCAGAGGGTTCTATTATAGAGTCATTACACACAGAGGGATCTATTATATAGAGTCATTACACACAGAGGGATCTATTATATAGAATCATTACACGCAGAGGGATCTATTATATAGAGTCATTACACGCAGAGTTATCTATTATATAGAGTCATTACACGCAGAGGGATCTATTATATAGAGTCATTACACGCAGAGGGATCTATTATATAGAATAATTACACGCAGAGGGATCTATTATAGAGTCAATACACGCAGAGGGATCTATTATATAGAGTCATTACACGCAGAGTGATCTATTATATAGAGTCATTACACGCAGAGGGATCTATTATATAGAGTCATTACATGCAGAGTGATCTATTATATAGAGTCATTACACGCAGAGTGATCTATTATATAGAGTCATTACACGCAGAGGGATCTATTATATAGAGTCATTACACGCAGAGTGATCTATTATATAGAGTCATTACACGCAGAGTGATCTATTATATAGAGTCATTACACGCAGAGGGATCTATTATATAGAGTCATTACACGCAGAGTTATCTATTATATAGAGTCATTACACGCAGAGGGATCTATTATATAGAGTCATTACACGCAGAGGGATCTATTATATAGAGTCATTACACGCAGAGCGATCTATTATATAGAGTCATTACACACAGAGGGATCTATTATATAGAGTCATTACACACAGAGGGATCTATTATATAGAATCATTACACACAGAGGGATCTATTATATAGAGTCATTACACACAGAGGGATCTATTATATAGAGTCATTACACACAGAGGGATCTATTATATAGAGTCATTATACACAGAGGGATCTATTATAGAGTCATTACACACAGAGGGATCTATTATATAGAGTCATTACACGCAGAGGGATCTATTATATAGAATCATTACACGCAGAGGGATCTATTATAGAGTCATTACACGCAGAGGGATCTATTATATAGAGTCATTACACACAGAGGGATCTATTATATAGAATCATTACACCAGAGGGATCTATTATATAGTCATTACACGCAGAGGGATCTATTATATAGAGTCATTACACGCAGAGGGATCTATTATATAGAATCATTACACGCAGAGGGATCTATTATATAGTATCATTACACGCAAAGGGATCTATTGTATAGAGTCATTCCACGCAGAGGGATCTATTATATAGAATCATTACACGCAGAGGGATCTATTATATAGAGTCATTACACGCAGAGGGATCTATTATATAGAGTCATTACACGCAGAGGGATCTATTATATAGAGTTATTACACGCAGAGGGATTCTACAGTACAGACCAAAAGTTTGGACACACTTTCTCATTTAAAGATTTTTCTGTATTTTCACGACTATGAAAATTGTACATTCACACTGAAGGCATCAAACTATGAATTACCACATGTGGAATTATATACTTAACAAAAAAGTGTGAAACAACTGAAAATATGTCTTATATTCTAGGTTCTTCACAGTAGCCACCTTTTGCTTTGATGACTGCTTTTCACACTCTTGGCATTCTCTTGATGAGCTTCAAGAGGTAGTCACCGGAAATGGTCTTCCAACAATCTTGAAGGAGTTCCCAGAGATGATTAGCACTTGTTGGCCCTTTTTCCTTCACTCTGCGGTCCAGCTCACCCCAAACCATCTCGATTGGGTTCAGGTCTGGTGACTGTGGAGGCCAGGTCATCTGGCGTAGCACCCCATCACTCTCCTTCTTGGTCAAATAGCCCTTACACAGCCTGGAGGTGTGTTTGGGGTCATTGTCCTGTTGAAAAATAAATGATGGTCCAACTAAACGCAAACCGGATGGAATAGCATGCCGCTGCAAGATGCTGTGGTAGCCATGCTGGTTCAGTATACCTTCAATTTTGAATAAATCCCCAACAGTGTCACCAGCAAAGCCCCCCACACCATCACACCTCCTCCTCCATGCTTCACGGTGGGAACCAGGCATGTAGAGTCCATCCGTTCACCTTTTCTGCGTCGCACAAAGACACGGTGGTTGGAACCAAAGATCTCAAATTTGGACTCATCAGACCAAAGCACAGATTTCCACTGGTCTAATGTCCATTCCTTGTGTTCTTTAGCCCAAACAAGTCTCTTCTGCTTGTTGCCTGTCCTTAGCAGTGGTTTCCTAGCAGCTATTTTACCATGAAGGCCTGCTGCACAAAGTCTCCTCTTAACAGTTGTTGTAGAGATGTGTCTGCTGCTAGAACTCTGTGTGGCATTGACCTGGTCTCTAATCTGAGCTGCTGTTAACCTGCGATTTCTGAGGCTGGTGACTCGGATAAACTTATCCTCAGAAGCAGAGGTGACTCTTGGTCTTCCTTTCCTGGGGCGGTCCTCATGTAAGCCAGTTTCTTTGTAGCGCTTGATGGTTTTTGCAACTGCACTTGGGGACACTTTCATAGTTTGCCCAATTTTTCGGACTGACTGACCTTCATTTCTTAAAGTAATGATGGCCACTCGTTTTTCCTTACTTAGCTGCTTTTTTCTTGCCATAATACAAATTCTAACAGTCTATTCAGTAGGACTATCAGCTGTGTATCCACCTGACTTCTGCAAAACACAACTGATGGTCCCAACCCCATTCAAAAGGCAAGAAATCCCACTTATTAAACCTGATATTGCACACCTGTGAAATGAAAACCATTTCCGGTGACTACCTCTTGAAGCTCATCAAGAGAATGCCAAGAGTGTGCAAAGCAGTCATCAAAGCAAAAGGTGGCTACTTTGAAGAACCTAGAATATAAGACATATTTTCAATTGTTTCACACTTTTTTGTTAAGTATATAATTCCACATGTGGTAATTCATAGTTTTGATGCCTTCAGTGTGAATGTACAATTTTCAAAGTCATGAAAATACAGAAAAATCTTTAAATGAGAAGGTGTGTCCAAACTTTTGGTCAGTACTGTATTATATAGAGTCATTACACGCAGAGTGATCTATTATATAGAGTCATTACACACAGAGCGATCTATTATATAGAGTCATTACACACAGAGGGATCTATTATATAGAGTCATTACACACAGAGGGATCTATTATATAGAGTCATTGCACACAGAGGGATCTATTATATAGAGTCATTACACACAGAGGGATCTATTATATGAAGTCATTACACACAGAGGGGTCTATTATATAGAGTCATTACACACAGAGGGATCTATTATATAGAGTCATTACACACAGAGGGATACACAGAGGGATCTATTATATAGAGTCATTACACACAGAGGGATCTATTTTATAGAGTCATTACACACAGAGGGATCTATTATATAGAGTCATTACACACAGAGGGATACACAGAGGGATCTATTATATAGAGTCATTACACACAGAGGGATCTATTTTATAGAGTCATTACACACAGAGGGATCTATTATATAGAGTCATTACACACAGAGGGATCTATTATATAGAGTCATTACACACAGAGCGATCTATTATAAAGAGTCATTACACACAGAGCGATCTATTATATAGAGTCATTACACGCAGAGGGATCTATTATAAAGTGTCATTACACACAGAGGGATCTATTATATAGAGTCATTACACACAGAGCGATCTATTATATAGAGTCATTACACGCAGAGGGATCTATTATATAGAGTCATTACACGCAGAGCGATCTATTATATAGAGTCATTACACACAGAGAGATCTATTATATAGAGTCATTACACGCAGAGGGATCTATTATATAGAGTCATTACACGCAGAGGGATCTATTATATAGAGTCATTACACACAGAGGGATCTATTATATAGAGTCATTACACACAGAGGGATCTATTATATAGAGTCATTACACACAGAGGGATCTATTATAGAGTCATTACACACAGAGGGATCTATTATATAGTCATTACACGCAGAGGGATCTATTATATAGAGTCCTTACACACAGAGGGATCTATTATATAGAGTCATTACACGCAGAGGGATCTATTATATAGAGTCATTACACGCAGAGGGATCTATTATATAGAGTCACTACAGGCAGAGAGATCTATTATATAGAGTCCCGTTCTCTTTATTAGTCCTATATGCAATAACATGGGTCCATTGGGATTAGATTTATCTTCACTGTGTTGTTTGCATCTGTGTTTCTGTCTCTCACTAAATATATGAATGTTATGGAGGTCTACGTGGTAGTATTATAGAGGTATTTTTTAGTCATTGTATGGTGGTGTAATTTGTGCATGGAAGATGTATGGCTGTGTTATGGGGACCAAGGCATGATAGTATTATCTGGATATCATATGGTGGTATTATTATTCTGGCACTGTATGTGATGTTATGTATGGCCACTGAATGACCGTATTGTGTGGACTTGGTGAATACTGTAATTATGAGCAGCTTCCACCTGCTGTTTTTTTTTTTTTGCTTATGGTCCAGGGCATTATTGGGTGCACTATATGGTGGTATTGTTATGATACTATATGGATTTATTGTTTCGACGTTTTATGGTGGTATTATTTGACACTATATGGCAGTGTTGTTTGGCCACTGAATGACCGTATTGTGTGGACTTGGTGTATAAGCATGAGCGGTTGCCTTATTTTGCTTATGGTCCAGGGCATTAAGGGGTGCACTATATGGTGGTATTTTTGTGATACTATATGGTTTGTTGTTTATTATTATTATTATTATTATTATTTTAGACACTTAACGGCAGTATTCTGTAAAATGTGTATGGCAGTGTAATAGTGGAGCTGTTCTTAAAATACTCTATATATTATACGGCAGTGTTATTTGGGCAATATTGTGTGGAATATATTTGGCACTATCATTAGTGCCCTATATAGCAGTAATAATCAGATACTATGATGGTATTACTTTGGCACTGTATGGCGGTATTGTGGGGACTGGTAAAAGTTTGATTTGCACTTTAATTTAAAGCTGCATTTTATGGTACAGAAAACCGAATAAATCTTGTACATTTAATACCCGTGTGCCTAAATATGTATGCATCATAGTAGGGGGTTCCACCATGGGTCATGATCCCACCATATTCCAATATTTTCTAGTGGAAACAGTCAGTATGTCAAGGAAGATCAACCCACAGATATGGCCGGTGCCAACTTTTCTTTGCTTCCATCCCTGTTGGCAAAATCAGGAATTGCTGTTATAAAGCCACCAAGTGTCACAAAACTTCATTGCCTCCTTACATGTCTTCCCAGTGCTGAAGGACGGTTACGAGAAGGTGGAGAAGAAGCTTCCAGAGGTGAAGGACGTTGAAGGAGCAGCCAAAGCTCTCATGAGGTTACAAGATGTCTACTCCTTGAATGTGAAGGGCTTGACACAGGGAGTATTCCAGAGTGGACCCAGTTCACACCTCAGTCTCCTGTACAAGCCGGACCAGGTCTACAGTATGTCAGCAGATGACTGTTTCCACATTGGCAAGGTAGGTTGATTTTAAGGCCATTTTATGGGGGATCGAGGATGGGGAAGTCAAGGCTGGGGGGTTGAGGCTGAGGAGGTTGAGGCTGAGGAGGTTGAGGCTGAGGAGGTCGAGGCTGGGGAGGTCGAGGTTAGGGAGGTAGAGGCCGGGGGGTTGAGGCTGAGGAGGTTGAGGCTGAGGAGGTCGAGGCTGGGGAGGTCGATGTTAGGGAGGTAGAGGCTGGGGAGGTAGAGGCTGGGGGGTCGAGGCTGAGGAGGTAGAGGCTGGGGGGGTCGAGGCTGAGGAGGTCGAGGTTAGGGAGGTAGAGGCTGGGGAGGTAGAGGCTGGGGGGTAGAGGCTGGGGAGGTAGAGGCTGGGGGGTTGAGGCTGAGGAGGTAGAGGCCGGGGGGGTTGAGGCTGGGGAGGCAGGTGCACTGCCCAATTATTGCACTATGCAGAAATACCTCCACTACACAGTGTAAACTAACAGTACCACATAGTGTCCACATATAGTGCCCAAATAATACCACGATATAGCGCCTGCAGGATGCCACAACCCGCGCTATGAGATAAGGCTGCAGTTTTGGGAAGGTCACAAGCCTTGTGTAATGAAGGAGCATTTTGCTTGCTTCCCTGGTGGTCTCGGGCAGTGGAGGGCTTGTTGCTTACTTCTGTGTTGGTCTCGGGTAATAGGAGAGAGAAAGCCTGCTTTCTTCCTATTCTAGGGTATTGAATACCTGCTTCCCTGATGGTGGGCTTAATGCATGTTTCCCAGGTGGTCTAGGGTAGCGTTGACGTTAATGGTTCTTTGCTGGTCTTGGGTAGTGGAAGTGTTAATGCTTCCTTGGTGGTCTAGGGTACTGGATGGGATAATGCTTCCTTGGTGGTCTAGGGTAGTGATTGGGTTAATGGTTCCTTGCTGGTCTATGGTAATGCATGGGTTAATGGTTCCGTTTTGGTCTAGGGTAGTGGACGGGATAATGTTTCCTTGGTGGTCTAGGGTACTGGATGGGTCAATGCTTTACCAGTGGTCTAGAGAAGTGGAGGGGTTAATGCTTACCTGGTGGTCTATGGTAGTGGAGGGGATTAATGCTTACCTGGTGGTCTATGGTAGTGGAGGGGTTAATGCTTACCTGGTGGTCTATGGTAGTCTAGGGGTTAATTCTTCCCTGGTGGTCTATGGTAGTGGAAGGGGTAGTGGTTTCCTGGTCATCTAGGATAATGGTTGAGTTTATGCTACCATAGTGGTTCCTGGCTAGTGGATAAGTTAATACTACCATTGTGGTCTATGGTAGGGAATGGGTTAATGAGACTTTTGTGGTCTAGGGTAATGGAAGGTTTAATGCTTTCCTGGTGGTGTGGGTTAATGATATCCTGGTGGGCTAAAGCAGTGGTTGGGTTAATGCTTCCTCTTAGTCTAGTACAGATGATGGGTTAATGCTACCCTGGTGGTCTAGGGTAGAGGGTGACCTAATGCTACACTGGTTGTTTAGGGTAGAGGGTGACCTAATGCTACACTGGTTGTTTAGGGTAGTGGAGAAGTTACTTTTTTACTGTTGGTTACGGTATTGGGGGGGTTAATGCTATCCTGGTGATCTAGAGTATCAGAGGGGTTTATGACTGAAGCAACGTGCAAGGTGAATGTACTGGTCCTCCATGTATCTCAGCTCAGAGCCAGTAATCTGCCACCTGAGGCCGTCACCGTCCTTCCCTCGCAGTTACTCTCAGGGTAATTCCACAATGCATCATGGGCCAAAAATGCACAGATCCTCACTCATCTGGATAATTTTTAATTTACGTAACTGAATCATAAGTAAACGCGATTAAAATGTGACCAAACGTCTTAAAGTCTGGAATCAATCCATAGAAAATCCTAGAATAATCCAGAACATATGTGTCGGCGCACCGAGGTGCCACTTCTGCATCTGAAAAATAAGAGAAATGTTCTGAACTGATGTAAAACAAATGAACACTTAAGTATAAGTATTGTAAGACTCTGCTGAACCCACCCTCTAATGATAATGAGATGACTCTGCTGACTCTATCCTCTAATGATAATGAGACGACTCTGCTGACTCTATCCTCTAATGATAATGAGATGACTCTGCTGACTCTATCCTCTAATGATAATGAGACGACTCTGCTGACTCTATCCTCTAATGATAATGAGATGACTTTGCTGACTCTATCCTCTAATGATAATGAGATGACTCTGCTGACTCTATCCTCTAATGATAATGAGACGACTCTGCTGACTCTATCCTCTAATGATAATGAGATGACTCTGCTGACTCTATCCTCTAATGATAATGAGACGACTCTGCTGACTCTATCCTCTAATGATAATGAGATGACTCTGCTGACTCTATCCTCTAATGATAATGAGATGACTTTGCTGACTCTATCCTCTAATGATAATGAGATGACTCTGCTGACTCTATCCTCTAATGATAATGAGACGACTCTGCTGACTCTATCCTCTAATGATAATGAGATGACTCTGCTGACTCTATCCTCTAATGATAATGAGACGACTCTGCTGACTCTATCCTCTAATGATAATGAGATGACTCTGCTGACTCTATCCTCTAATTATAATGAGATGACTCTGCTGACTCTATCCTCTAATGATAATGAGATGACTCTGCTGTCTCTATCCTCTGATGATGAGATGACTCTCCTGACTCTATCCTCTAATGATAATGAGATGACTCTGCTGAACCCACCCTCTAACGATAATGAGACAACTGTGCTGACTCTATCCTCTAATGATAATGAGACGACTCTGCTGACTCTATCCTGTAATGATAATGAGATGACTCTGCTGGCTCTATCCTCTAACGATAATGAGACGACTCTGCTGACTCTATCCTCTAATGATAATGAAACGACTCTGCTGACTCTATCCTCTAATGATAATGAGATGACTCTGCTGTCTCTATCCTCTGATGATGAGATGACTCTCCTGACTCTATCCTCTAATGATAATGAGATGACTCTGCTGAACCCACCCTCTAACAATAATGAGACGACTCTGCTGACTCTATCCTCTAATGATAATGAGACGACTCTGCTGACTCTATCCTCTAATGATAATGAGATGACTCTGCTGGCCCTGCCGTCTAATGATAATGAGACGACTCTGCTGATTCTATCCTCTAATGATAATGAGATAACTCTGCTGACTCTATCCTCTAATAATAATGAGATGACTCTGCTGAACCCAACCTCTAACGATAATGAGACGACTCTGCTGACTCTATCCTCTAATGATAATGAGACGACTCTGCTGACTCTATCCTCTAATGATAATGAGATGACTCTGCTGGCTCTATCCTCTAGCGATAATGAGACGACTCTGCTGACTCTATCCTCTAATGATAATGAGACGACTCTGCTGACTCTATCCTCTAATGATAATGAGATGACTCTGCTGTCTCTATCCTCTGATGATGAGATGACTCTCCTGACTCTATCCTCTAATGATAATGAGATGACTCTGCTGAACCCACCCTCTAACGATAATGAGACGACTCTGCTGACTCTATCCTCTAATGATAATGAGACGACTCTGCTGACTCTATCCTCTAATGATAATGAGATGACTCTGCTGGCCCTGCCGTCTAATGATAATGAGACGACTCTGCTGATTCTATCCTCTAATGATAATGAGATGACTCTGCTGACTCTATCCTCTAATGATAATGAGATGACTCTGCTGACTCTATCCTCTAATGATAATGAGATGACTCTGCTGGCTCTATCCTCTAATGATAATGAGATGACTCTGCTGACTCTATCCTCTGATGATGAGATGACTCTCCTGACTCTATCCTCTAATGATAATGAGATGACTCTGCCGAATGTATCCTCTAATGATAATGAAATGACTCTGCTGACTCTATCCTCTAATGATAATGAGATGACTCTGCTGACTCTATCCTCTAATGATAATGAGATGACTCTGCTGACTCTATCCTCTAATGATAATGAGATGACTCTGCTGACTGTATCCTCTAATGATAATGAAATGACTCTCCTGACTCTATCCTCTAATGATAATGTGATGACTCTGCTGGCTCTATCCTCTAATGATAATGATATGACTCTGCTGACTCTATCCTCTAATGATAAGGAGATGACTCTGCTGACTGTATCCTCTAATAATAATGTGATGACTCTGCTGACTCTATCCTCTAATGATAATGAGATGACTCTGCTGACTCTATCCTCTGATGATGAGATGACTCTCCTGACTCTATCCTCTAATGATAATGAGGTGACTCTGCTGTCTCTATCCTTGGATGATGAGATGACTCTCCTGACTCTATCCTCTAATGATAATGAGATGACTCTGCTGGCCCTATCCTCTAATGATAATGAGATGACTCTGTTGACTCTATCCTCTAATGATAATGAGATGACTCTGCTGACTCTATCCTCTAATGATAGTGAGATGACACTGCTGACTCTATCCTCTAATGATAATGAGAATGCTCTGGTGACTCTATCCTCTAATGATAATGAGATGACTCTGCTGACTCTATCCTCTAATGATAATGATATGACTCTACTGACTCTATCCTCTAATGATAATGAGATGACTCTGCTGACTCTATCCTCTGATGATAATGAGATGACTCTGCTGACTCTATCCTTTAATGATAACGAGATGACTCTGCTGACTCTATCCCCTAATGCTAATGAGATGACTCTGCTGGCTCTATCCTCTAATGATAATGAGATGACTCTGCTGACTCTATCCTCTAATGATAATGAGATGACTCTGTTGACTCTATCCTCTAAAGATATTGAGATGACTCTGCTGACTCAATCCCCTAATGATAATGAGATGACTCTTGACTCTATCCTCTAATGATAATGAAATGACTCTGCTGACTCTATCCTCTAATGATAATGAGATGGCTCTGCTGACTCTATCCTCTAATGATAATGAGATGACTCTGCTAACTCTATCCTCTAATGATAATGAGATGACACTGCTGACCCTTCTCTTTAATGATAATGAGATGACTCTGCTAACTATCCTCTAATGATAATGAGATGACTCTGCTGACCCTTCTCTTTAATGATAATGAGATGACTCTGCTGACTCTATCCTCTAATAATAATGAGATGACTCTGATGACCCTGTCCTCTAAAAATAATGAGATGACTCTCCTGACTCTATCCTCTAATGATAATGAGATGACTCTGCTGACTCTATCCTCTAATGATAATGAGATGACTCTGCTGACCCTTCTCTTTAATGATAATGAGATGAATTTGCTGATTATCCTCTAATGATAATGAGATGACTCTGCTGAAGCTACCCTCTAATGCAATGCCCATCCTCCCTGATACCACATGTAACAAAATATCACTGTATACTACATTATATACCCCTTTTGCCCCTTCTGCCCCACAGATCGCCTATGATATGGAAGATTTTTACCACTCTATCCCATGGCTGGAGGAAGCTGTCAGCAAATTTCGGGATTCCTATGGCAGCTGGTTCACTGAGGACCAGGGCTCCCTGGGAGATGCATTGGATTATTTAGCTTTTTCCTACTACAAGGTAAATGACATCAGCAGCTGCAGCTTATTTCACTCTGTTACTCTCTGTTGTCATCCGTGCGATTGTTTTATAATAATCAGGTACAGACAATTGTACAAGGGAAAACTCACAATCCTTATTCCTCACAAGCACAGACCTAAAATCTGAAATATTAGAATTTGCTGACGGAGCGCTCCGCTTCTGCGCAGGATATCCATTTCACATTAGCTACAGATTTGCCTGATTTTCATTTCCATCCTGTGGTCGGAGAAGGGACGCCGAGAATCTGTGTAATTAGTTACAGAAGTTTCAGCTTCAAAATATTTTATATTGTGAAACTGGCATCAGATCCACAACAGATCGGATCACAGCCTAGTTCTAACCTGCAGAGCTGACATCATAACTCCCATAAAACGTCCATGGTGGTCAGTGGTAGGAAAGTGGAGAAATATAATAAGCCAGTGAGAAAGGTAATGATATGATCCACAGTGACTGCACCAGCGGAATAGTGAGTGCAGCTCTGGAGTATAATACAGGATGTAATTCAGGATCAGTAATGTAATGTATGTACACAGTGACTGCACCAGCAGAATAGTGAGTGCAGCTCTGGAGTATAATACAGGATGTAACTCAGGATCAGTAATGTAATGTATGTACACAGTGACTGCACCAGCAGAATAGTGAGAGCAGCTCTGGAGTATAATACAGGATGTAACTCAGGATCAGTAATGTAATGTATGTACACAGTGACTGCACCAGCAGAATAGTGAGTGCAGCTCTGGACTATAATACAGGATGTAACTCAGGATCAGTAATGTAATGTATGTACACAGTGACTGCACCAGCAGAATAGTGAGTGCAGCTCTGGAGTATAATACAGGATGTAACTCAGGATCAGTAATGTAATGTATGTACACAGTGACTGCACCAGCAGAATAGTGAGAGCAGCTCTGGAGTATAATACAGGATGTAACTCAGGATCAGTAATGTAATGTATGTACACAGTGACTGCACCAGCAGAATAGTGAGAGCAGCTCTGGACTATAATACAGGATGTAACTCAGGATCAGTAACGTAATGTATGTACACAGTGACTGCACCAGCAGAACAGTGAGTGCAGCTCTGGATTATAATACAGGATGTAACTCAGGATCAGTAATGTAATGTATGTACACAGTGACTGCACCAGCAGAATAGTGAGAGCAGCTCTGGAGTATAATACAGGATGTAACTCAGGATCAGTAATGTAATGTATGTACACAGTGACTGCACCAGCAGAATAGTGAGTGCAGCTCTGGAGTATAATACAGGATGTAACTCAGGATCAGTAATGTAATGTATGTACACAGTGACTGCACCAGCAGAATAGTGAGTGCAGCTCTGGACTATAATACAGGATGTAACTCAGGATCAGTAATGTAATGTATGTACACAGTGACTGCACCAGCAGAATAGTGAGTGCAGCTCTGGATTATAATACAGGATGTAACTCAGGATCAGTAATGTAATGTATGTACACAGTGACTGCACCAGCAGAATAGTGAGTGCAGCTCTGGAGTATAATACAGGATGTAACTCAGGATCAGTAATGTAATGTATGTACACAGTGACTGCACCAGCAGAATAGTGAGTGCAGCTCTGGAGTATAATACAGGATGTAACTCAGGATCAGTAATGTAATGTATGTACACAGTGACTGCACCAGCAGAATAGTGAGTGCAGCTCTGGAGTATAATACAGGATGTAACTCAGGATCAGTAATATAATGTATGTACACAGTGACTCCACCAGAAGAATAGTGAGTTCAGCTCTGGAGTATAATACAGGAGGTAACTCAGGATCAGTAATGTATGTACACAGTGACTGCACCAGCAGAATAGTGAGTGCAGCTCTGGAGTATAATACAGGATGTAACTCAGGATCAGTAATGTAATGTATGTACACAGTGACTCCACCAGAAGAATAGTGAATACAGCTCTGGAGTATAATACAGGAGGTAACTCAGGATCAGTAATGTAATGTATGTACACAGTGACTGCACCAGCAGAATAGTGAGTGCAGCTCTGGAGTATAATACAGGATGTAACTCAGGATCAGTAATGTAATGTATGTACACAGTGACTGCACCAGCAGAATAGTGAGTGCAGCTCTGGAGTATAATACAGGATGTAACTCAGGATCAGTAATGTAATGTATGTACACAGTGACTCCACCAGCAGAATAGTGAGTGCAGCTCTGGGGTATAATACAGAATGTAACTCAGGATCAGTAATGTAATGTATGTACACAGTGGCTGCACCAGCAGAATAGGGAGTGCAGCTCTGGAGTATAATACAGGATGTAACTCAGGATCAGTAATGTAATGTATGTACACAGTGACTGCACCAGCAGAATAGTGAGTGCAGCTCTGGAGTATAATACAGGATGTAACTCAGGATCAGTAATGTAATGTATGTACACAGTGACTGCACCAGCAGAATAGTGAGTGCAGCTCTGGAGTATAATACAGGATGTAACTCAGGATCAGTAATGTAATGTATGTACACAGTGACTGCACCAGCAGAATAGTGAGTGCAGCTCTGGAGTATAATACAGGATGTAACTCAGGATCAGTACAGGATCAGTAATGTATGTACACAGTGACTGCACCAGCAGAATAGTGAGTGCAGCTCTGGAGTATAATACAGGATGTAACTCAGGATCAGTACAGGATCAGTAATGTATGTACACAGTGACTGCACCAGCAGAATAGTGAGTGCAGCTCTGGAGTATAATACAGGATGTAACTCAGGATCAGTAATGTAATGTATGTACACAGTGACTGCACCAGCGGAATAGTGAGTGCAGCTCTGGAGTATAATACAGGATGTAACTCAGGATCAGTAATGTAATGTATGTACACAGTGACTGCACCAGCAGAATAGTGAGTGCAGCTCTGGAGTATAATACAGGATATAACTCAGTATCAGTAATGCAATGTATGTACACAGTGACTGCACCAGCAGAATAGTGAGTGCCGCTCTGGAGTATAATACAGGATGTAACTCAGGATCAGTAATGTAATGTATGTACACAGTGACTCCACCAGCAGAATAGTGAGTGCAGCTCTGGGGTATAATACAGGATGTAACTCAGGATCAGTAATGTAATATATGTACACAGTGACTGCACCAGCAAAATAGTGAGCGCAGCTCTGGAGTATAATACAGGATGTAACTCAGGATCAGTAATGTAATGTATGTACACAGTGACTCCACCAGCAGAATAGTGAGTGCAGCTCTGGAGTATAATGCAGGATGTAACTCAGGATCAGTAATGTAATGTATGTACACAGTGACTCCACCAGCAGAATAGTGAGTGCAGCTCTGGTGTATAATACAGGATGTAACTCAGGATCAGTAATGTAATGTATGTACACAGTGACTGCACCAGCAGAATAGTGAGTGCAGCTCTGGAGTATAATACAGGATGTAACTCAGGATCAGTAATGTAATGTATGTACACAGTGACTCCACCAGCAGAATAGTGAGTGCAGCTCTGGAGTATAATACAGGATGTAACTCAGGATCAGTAATGTAATGTATGTACACAGTGACTCCACCAGCAGAATAGTGAGTGCAGCTCTGGTGTATAATACAGGATGTAACTCAGGATCAGTAATGTAATGTATGTACACAGTGACTGCACCAGCAGAATAGTGAGTGCAGCTCTGGAGTATAATACAGGATGTAACTCAGGATAAGTAATGTAATGTATGTACACAGTGACTCCACCAGCAGAATAGTGAGTGCAGCTCTGGAGTATAATACAGGATATAACTCAGGATCAGTAATGTAATGTATGTACACAGTGACTGCACCAGCAGAATAGTGAGTGCAGCTCTGGAGTATAATACAGGATATAACTCAGGATCAGTAATGTAATGTATGTACACAGTGACTGCACCAGCAGAATAGTGAGTGCAGCTCTGGAGTATAATACAGGATGTAACTCAGGATCAGTAATGTAATGTATGTACACAGTGACTGCACCAGCAGAATAGTGAGTGCAGCTCTGGAGTATAATACAGGATGTAACTCAGGATCAGTAATGTAATGTATGTACACAGTGACTGCACCAGCAGAATAGTGAGTGCAGCTCTGGAGTATAATACAGGATATAACTCAGGATCAGTAATGTAATGTATGTACACAGTGACTGCACCAGCAGAATAGTGAGTGCAGCTCTGGAGTATAATACAGAATGTAACTCAGGATCAGTAATGTAATGTATGTACACAGTGACTGCACCAGCAGAATAGTGAGTGCAGCTCTGGAGTATAATACAGGATATAACTCAGGATCAGTAATGTAATGTATGTACACAGTGACTGCACCAGCAGAATAGTGAGTGCAGCTCTGGAGTATAATACAGGATATAACTCAGGATCAGTAATGTAATGTATGTACACAGTGACTGCACCAGCAGAATAGTGAGTGCAGCTCTGGAGTATAATACAGAATGTAACTCAGGATCAGTAATGTAATGTATGTACACAGTGACTGCACCAGCAGAATAGTGAGTGCAGCTCTGGAGTATAATACAGGATGTAACTCAGGATCAGTAATGTAATGTATGTACACAGTGACTGCACCAGCAGAATAGTGAGTGCAGCTCTGGAGTATAATACAGGATATAACTCAGGATCAGTAATGTAATGTATGTACACAGTGACTGCACCAGCAGAATAGTGAGTGCAGCTCTGGAGTATAATACAGAATGTAACTCAGGATCAGTAATGTAATGTATGTACACAGTGACTGCACCAGCAGAATAGTGAGTGCAGCTCTGGAGTATAATACAGGATGTAACTCAGGATCAGTAATGTAATGTATGTACACAGTGACTGCACCAGCAGAATAGTGAGTGCAGCTCTGGAGTATAATACAGAATGTAACTCAGGATCAGTAATGTAATGTATGTACACAGTGACTGCACCAGCAGAATAGTGAGTGCAGCTCTGGAGTATAATACAGGATGTAACTCAGGATCAGTAATGTAATGTATGTACACAGTGACTGCACCAGCAGAATAGTGAGTGCAGCTCTGGAGTATAATACAGGATATAACTCAGGATCAGTAATGTAATGTATGTACACAGTGACTGCACCAGCAGAATAGTGAGTGCAGCTCTGGAGTATAATACAGAATGTAACTCAGGATCAGTAATGTAATGTATGTACACAGTGACTGCACCAGCAGAATAGTGAGTGCAGCTCTGGAGTATAATACAGGATGTAACTCAGGATCAGTAATGTAATGTATGTACACAGTGACTGCACCAGCAGAATAGTGAGTGCAGCTCTGGGGTATAATACAGGAGGTAACTCAGGATTGTTAATGTAATGTATATAATTGTTTATATAGATTGCAGATGCTCCGTATCTCCTATACTGTTACTTTGCTTCCTATGGTCCTGTAGTGTTATGCTCCTGGGTGGTGGGCTCCGTGATTGAGCATTTGCTCCGCTGGCCCCTTTCTGCATTCATGGAGACACATTGTGGAAAGTAAACGTTCACTTCTCCAAATCTCAGAACTTGCTGTATATTCCATTTCCTCCCACCTCATGTGAAACCTTATGGGACTTTGTTTGGAATTTATTATATTGGTGAGAAGCAGAGGATTTTAGGATTTCTCCGTCATAAAGCAGTGATGGGGGGAGCAGACCCCTATCGAGGAAAAAATCAGGAAGAAGTCATTAACCCTTTCTGTTCCCCAACAACCAAAATATTCCTTCACTGAGTCACGTCAAGTCTTTGCTTTCTAACAATGACTTGTATTTAAAGGGCCAGGGACCTAATTATTCAGACTTTATAATGAAGCAGGGGCATTATAAGAGGAGCGGCTGATATCAGTCACATGTGATGTATCACTATATTCAGCAGCTCGCTGATTGCTAACAGGGGGCGCTATTGTATTTCTCCACCACACTAGACCACCAGGGATGATGGATCCGTCCAAATATAATTTTAGCAAATTAGTGGTGGTTTTTTTAGGTGAATTAATTTTATATTTTGATAGATCGGACTTTTGCGGTTGCTTTATTACTAAATAGGATTCATTTTTTTATTTGATTTTTTTATTTTTAAATGGCAATTAAGGGGTAATGTAATATTTTTTTTAATTTTTTTTTTTTTTTTTTTTATCACCCAGTAGCTTTATATGGCGGTATTATTTCAGCGTTGATTATCAGTAAGATGTGTGCAGAACATGGAAGAATTTTCTTTTTGATTTATTTGGGCTCCTTTCGCATCAAATGATGACATTATGCTCGTGGCTGCATTATCTGGTGGGATAGCAGTTTTGTGTCGGTACTATATGTTGGTATTATTATGTGGGCGTTATATAGTGATGATATTTTTACACTAACTAGTACTTGAGAATTAAATTATGACAGTATTGTATGGAGGTATTATCCGGCATTGGATGGCAGTATTGTTTCTCGGATTGTCATTTGATGCCATTAGATGGTAGTACTGTGTGCAATTATTATTTGGAATGGCAGTATTATGTGGGATTATTATTCAGCATTGGATGGCAGTATTGTGTGGGATTATTATTCGGTATTGGATGGCAGTATTATGTGAGATTATTATTCAGCATTGGATGGCAGTATTGTGTGGGATTATTATTCGGTATTGGATGGCAGTATTATGTGAGATTATTATTCAGCATTGGATGGCAGTATTGTGTGGGATTATTATTCGGTATTGGATGGCAGTATTATGTGAGATTATTATTCAGCATTGGATGGCAGTATTATGTGGGATTATTATTCAGCATTGGATGGCAGTAGTGTTGGGGATTATTATTCAGCATTGGATGGCAGTATTGTGTAGGATTATTATTCGGTATTGGATGGCAGTATTGTGTGGGATTATTATTCAGCATTGGATGGCAGTATTGTGTAGGATTATTATTCAGCATTGGATGGCAGTATTGTGTGGGATTATTATCCAGCATTGGATGGCAGTATTATGTGACATTATTATTCAGCATTGGATGGCAGTATTGTGTGGGATTATTATCCAGCATTGGATGGCAGTATTGTGTAGGATTATTATCTGGCATTGGATGGCAGTATTATGTGGGATTATTATTTAGCATTGGATGGCAGTATTGTGTGGGATTATTATTCAGCATTGGATGGCAGTATTGTGTGGGATTATTATTCAGCATTGGATGGCAGTATTGTGTGGGATTATTATTCAGCATTGGATGGCAGTATTATGTGAGATTATTATTCAGCATTGGATGGCAGTATTGTGTGGGATTATTATTCAGCATTGGATGGCAGTATTGTGTGGGATTATTATTCAGCATTGGATGGCAGTATTGTGTAGGATTATTATTCGGTATTGGATGGCAGTATTATGTGAGATTATTATCCAGCATTGGATGGCAGTATTATGTGAGATTATTATTCAGCATTGGATGGCAGTATTGTGTGGGATTATTATTCAGCATTGGACGGCAGTATTGTGTGGGATTATTTTTCAGCATTGGATGGCAGTATTGTGTGGGATTATTATTCAGCATTGGATGGCAGTATTGTGTGGGATTATTATTCAGCATTGGATGGCAGTATTGTGTGGGATTATTATTCAGCATTGGATGGCAGTATTGTGTGGGATTATTATTCAGCATTGGATGGCAGTATTATGTGGGATTATTATTCAGCATTGGATGGCAGTATTGTGTAGGATTATTATTCGATATTGGATGGCAGTATTATGTGAGATTATTATTCAGCATTGGATGGAAGTATTGCGTGGGATTATTATTCAGCATTGGATGGCAGTATTGTGTGGGATTATTATTCAGCATTGGACGGCAGTATTGTGTGGGATTATTATTCAGCATTGGATGGCAGTATTGTGTGGGATTATTATTCGGTATTGGATGGCAGTATTATGTGAGATTATTATTCAGCATTGGATGGCAGTATTGTGTGGGATTATTATTCGGTATTGGATGGCAGTATTATGTGAGATTATTATTCAGCATTGGATGGCAGTATTATGTGGGATTATTATTCAGCATTGGATGGCAGTAGTGTTGGGGATTATTATTCAGCATTGGATGGCAGTATTGTGTAGGATTATTATTCGGTATTGGATGGCAGTATTGTGTGGGATTATTATTCAGCATTGGATGGCAGTATTGTGTAGGATTATTATTCAGCATTGGATGGCAGTATTGTGTGGGATTATTATCCAGCATTGGATGGCAGTATTATGTGACATTATTATTCAGCATTGGATGGCAGTATTGTGTGGGATTATTATCCAGCATTGGATGGCAGTATTGTGTAGGATTATTATCTGGCATTGGATGGCAGTATTATGTGGGATTATTATTTAGCATTGGATGGCAGTATTGTGTGGGATTATTATTCAGCATTGGATGGCAGTATTGTGTGGGATTATTATTCAGCATTGGATGGCAGTATTGTGTGGGATTATTATTCAGCATTGGATGGCAGTATTATGTGAGATTATTATTCAGCATTGGATGGCAGTATTGTGTGGGATTATTATTCAGCATTGGATGGCAGTATTGTGTGGGATTATTATTCAGCATTGGATGGCAGTATTGTGTAGGATTATTATTCGGTATTGGATGGCAGTATTATGTGAGATTATTATCCAGCATTGGATGGCAGTATTATGTGAGATTATTATTCAGCATTGGATGGCAGTATTGTGTGGGATTATTATTCAGCATTGGACGGCAGTATTGTGTGGGATTATTTTTCAGCATTGGATGGCAGTATTGTGTGGGATTATTATTCAGCATTGGATGGCAGTATTGTGTGGGATTATTATTCAGCATTGGATGGCAGTATTGTGTGGGATTATTATTCAGCATTGGATGGCAGTATTGTGTGGGATTATTATTCAGCATTGGATGGCAGTATTATGTGGGATTATTATTCAGCATTGGATGGCAGTATTGTGTAGGATTATTATTCGGTATTGGATGGCAGTATTATGTGAGATTATTATTCAGCATTGGATGGAAGTATTGCGTGGGATTATTATTCAGCATTGGATGGCAGTATTGTGTGGGATTATTATTCAGCATTGGACGGCAGTATTGTGTGGGATTATTATTCAGCATTGGATGGCAGTATTGTGTGGGATTATTATTCAGCATTGGATGGCAGTATTGTGTGGGATTATTTTTCGGTATTGGATGGCAGTATTGTGTGAGATTATTATTCAGCATTGGATGGCAGTATTGTGTGGGATTATTATTCAGCATTGGATGGCAGTATTGTGTGGGATTATTATTCAGCATTGGATGTCAGTATTATGTGGGATTATTATTCGGCATTGGATGTCAGTATTGTGTGGGATTATTATTCAGCATTGGATGGCAGTATTGTGTGGGATTATTATTCGGCATTGGATGGCAGTATTGCGTGGGATTATTATTCAGCATTGGATGGCAGTATTGTGTGGGATTATTATTCGGCATTGGATGGCAGTATTATGTGGGATTATTATTCGGCATTGGATGTCAGTATTGTGTGGGATTATTATTCAGCATTGGATGGCAGTATTGTGTGGGATTATTATTCGGCATTGAATGGCAGTATTATGTGGGATTATTATTCGGCATTGGATGTCAGTATTGTGTGGGATTATTATTCGGCATTGGATGTCAGTATTGTGTGGGATTATTATTCGGCATTGGATGGCAGTATTGTGTGGGATTATTATTCAGCATTGGATGGCAGTATTGTGTGGGATTATTATTCAGCATTGGATGGCAGTATTGTGTGGGATTATTATTCAGCATTGGATGGCAGTATTGTGTGGGATTATTATTCAGCATTGGATGGCAGTATTATGTGGGATTATTATTCGGCATTGGATGGCAGTATTGCGTGGGATTATTATTCAGCATTGGATGGCAGTATTGTGTGGGATTATTATTCGGTATTGGATGGCAGTATTATGTGAGATTATTATTCAGCATTGGATGGCAGTATTGTGTGGGATTATTATTCAGCATTGGATGGCAGTATTGTGTGGGATTATTATTCAGCATTGGATGGCAGTATTATGTGGGATTATTATTCAGCATTGGATGGCAGTATTGTGTTGGATTATTATTCAGCATTGGATGGCAGTATTATGTGGGATTATTATTCGGCATTGGATGTCAGTATTGTGTGGGATTATTATTCAGCATTGGATGGCAGTATTGTGTGGGATTATTATTCGGCATTGGATGTCAGTATTGTGTGGGATTATTATTCAGCATTGGATGGCAGTATAGTGTAGGATTTTTATTCGGCATTGGATGGCAGTATTGTGTAGGATTATTATCCGGCATTGGATGGCAGTATTGTGTGGGATTATTATTCAGCATTGGATGGCAATATTGTGTAGGATTATTATTCAGCATTGGATGGCAGTATTTTGTGGGATTATTAATCAGCATTGGATGGCAGTATGATTTGGGATTATTATCTGGCATTGGATGGCAGTATTATGTGGGATTATTATTCAGCATTGGATGGCAGTATTGTGTGGGATTATTATTCAGCATTGGATGGCAGTATTGTGTGGGAATATTATCTGGCATTGGACGTCAGTATTGTGTGGGATTATTATTCAGCATTGGATGGCAGTATTGTGTGGGATTATTATCTGGCATTGGATGGCAGTATTGTGTGGGATCATTATTCAGCATTGGATGGCAGTATTGTGTAGGATTATTATCTGGCATTGGATGGCAGTATTATGTGGGATTATTATTTAGCATTGGGTGACAGTATTGTGTAGGATTATTATTCAGCATTGGGTGGCAGTATTGTGTGGGATTATTATTCAGCATTGGATGGCAGTATTGTGTGGGATTATTATTCAGCATTGGATGGCAGTATTGTGTGGGATTATTATTCGGCATTGGATGTCAGTATTGTGTGGGATTATTATTCAGCATTGGATGGCAGTATTGTGTGGGATTATTATTCGGTATTGGATGGCAGTATTGTGTGGGATTATTATTCAGCATTGGATGGCAGTATTGTGTGGGATTATTATTCAGCATTGGATGGCAGTATTGTGTGGGATTATTATTCAGCATTGGATGGCAGTATTGTGTGGGATTATTATTCAGCATTGGATGGCAGTATTATGTGGGATTATTATTCAGCATTGGATGGCAGTATTGTGTAGGATTATTATTCGGTATTGGATGGCAGTATTATGTGAGATTATTATTCAGCATTGGATGGAAGTATTGCGTGGGATTATTATTCAGCATTGGATGGCAGTATTGTGTGGGATTATTATTCAGCATTGGACGGCAGTATTGTGTGGCATTATTATTCAGCATTGGATGGCAGTATTGTGTGGGATTATTATTCAGCATTGGATGGCAGTATTGTGTGGGATTATTATCCAGCATTGGATGGCAGTATTGTGTGGGATTATTATTCGGTATTGGATGGCAGTATTGTGTGAGATTATTATTCAGCATTGGATGGCAGTATTGTGTGGGATTATTATTCAGCATTGGATGGCAGTATTGTGTGGGATTATTATTCAGCATTGGATGGCAGTATTATGTGGGATTATTATTCGGCATTGGATGTCAGTATTGTGTGGGATTATTATTCAGCATTGGATGGCAGTATTGTGTGGGATTATTATTCGGCATTGGATGGCAGTATTGCGTGGGATTATTATTCAGCATTGGATGGCAGTATTGTGTGGGATTATTATTCGGCATTGGATGGCAGTATTATGTGGGATTATTATTCGGCATTGGATGTCAGTATTGTGTGGGATTATTATTCAGCATTGGATGGCAGTATTGTGTGGGATTATTATTCGGCATTGAATGGCAGTATTATGTGGGATTATTATTCGGCATTGGATGTCAGTATTGTGTGGGATTATTATTCGGCATTGGATGTCAGTATTGTGTGGGATTATTATTCGGCATTGGATGGCAGTATTGTGTGGGATTATTATTCAGCATTGGATGGCAGTATTGTGTGGGATTATTATTCAGCATTGGATGGCAGTATTGCGTGGGATTATTATTCAGCATTGGATGGCAGTATTGTGTGGGATTATTATTCAGCATTGGATGGCAGTATTATGTGGGATTATTATTCGGCATTGGATGGCAGTATTGCGTGGGATTATTATTCAGCATTGGATGGCAGTATTGTGTGGGATTATTATTCGGTATTGGATGGCAGTATTATGTGAGATTATTATTCAGCATTGGATGGCAGTATTGTGTGGGATTATTATTCAGCATTGGATGGCAGTATTGTGTGGGATTATTATTCAGCATTGGATGGCAGTATTATGTGGGATTATTATTCAGCATTGGATGGCAGTATTGTGTGGGATTATTATTCAGCATTGGATGGCAGTATTATGTGGGATTATTATTCGGCATTGGATGTCAGTATTGTGTGGGATTATTATTCAGCATTGGATGGCAGTATTGTGTGGGATTATTATTCGGCATTGGATGTCAGTATTGTGTGGGATTATTATTCAGCATTGGATGGCAGTATAGTGTAGGATTATTATTCGGCATTGGATGGCAGTATTGTGTAGTATTATTATCCGGCATTGGATGGCAGTATTGTGTGGGATTATTATTCAGCATTGGATGGCAATATTGTGTAGGATTATTATTCAGCATTGGATGGCAGTATTTTGTGGGATTATTAATCAGCATTGGATGGCAGTATGGTTTGGGATTATTATCTGGCATTGGATGGCAGTATTATGTGGGATTATTATTCAGCATTGGATGGCAGTATTGTGTGGGATTATTATTCAGCATTGGATGGCAGTATTGTGTGGGAATATTATCTGGCATTGGACGTCAGTATTGTGTGGGATTATTATTCAGCATTGGATGGCAGTATTGTGTGGGATTATTATCTGGCATTGGATGGCAGTATTGTGTGGGATTATTATTCAGCATTGGATGGCAGTATTGTGTAGGATTATTATCTGGCATTGGATGGCAGTATTATGTGGGATTATTATTTAGCATTGGGTTACAGTATTGTGTAGGATTATTATTCAGCATTGGGTGGCAGTATTGTGTGGGATTATTATTCAGCATTGGATGGCAGTATTCTGTGGGATTATTATTCAGCATTGGATGGCAGTATTGTGTGGGATTATTATTCGGCATTGGATGTCAGTATTGTGTAGGATTATTATTCAGCATTGGGTGGCAGTATTGTGTGGGATTATTATTCAGCATTGGATGGCAGTATTGTGTGGGATTATTATTCAGCATTGGATGGCAGTATTGTGTGGGATTATTATTCGGTATTGGATGGCAGTATTATGTGAAATTATTATTCAGCATTGGATGGCAGTATTGTGTGGGATTATTATTCAGTATTGGATGGCAGTATTATGTGGGATTATTATTCGGCATTGGATGTCAGTATTGTGTGGGATTATTATTCAGCATTGGATGGCAGTATTGTGTGGGATTATTATTCGGCATTGGATGTCAGTATTGTGTGGGATTATTATTCAGCATTGGATGGCAGTATTGTGTAGGATTATTATTTGGCATTGGATGGCAGTATTGTGTGGGATTATTATTCAGCATTGGATGGCAGTATTGTGTAGGATTATTATTCAGCATTGGATGGCAGTATTGTGTGGGATTATTATCTGGCATTGGATGGCAGTATTGTGTGGGTTAATTATTTAGCAATGGATGACAGTATTGTGTGGGATTATTATTCAGCATTGGATGGCAGTATTGTGTAGGATTATTATCTGGCATCGGATGGCAGTATTGTGTGGGATTAATATTTAGCATTGGATGGCAGTATTGTGTAGGATTATTATTCGGCATTGGATGGCAGTATTGTGTAGGATTATTATTTAGCATTGGATGATAGTATTATGTGAGATTATTATTCAGCATTGGATGGCAGTATTGTGTAGGATTATTATTCAGCATTGGATGGCAGTATTGTGTAGGATTATTATTCAGCATTGGATGGAAGTATTGCGTGGGATTATTATTCAGCATTGGATGGCAGTATTGTGTGGGATTATTATTCAGCATTGGACGGCAGTATTGTGTGGCATTATTATTCAGCATTGGATGGCAGTATTGTGTGGGATTATTATTCAGCATTGGATGGCAGTATTGTGTGGGATTATTATCCAGCATTGGATGGCAGTATTGTGTGGGATTATTATTCGGTATTGGATGGCAGTATTGTGTGAGATTATTATTCAGCATTGGATGGCAGTATTGTGTGGGATTATTATTCAGCATTGGATGGCAGTATTGTGTGGGATTATTATTCAGCATTGGATGGCAGTATTATGTGGGATTATTATTCGGCATTGGATGTCAGTATTGTGTGGGATTATTATTCAGCATTGGATGGCAGTATTGTGTGGGATTATTATTCGGCATTGGATGGCAGTATTGCGTGGGATTATTATTCAGCATTGGATGGCAGTATTGTGTGGGATTATTATTCGGCATTGGATGGCAGTATTATGTGGGATTATTATTCGGCATTGGATGTCAGTATTGTGTGGGATTATTATTCAGCATTGGATGGCAGTATTGTGTGGGATTATTATTCGGCATTGAATGGCAGTATTATGTGGGATTATTATTCGGCATTGGATGTCAGTATTGTGTGGGATTATTATTCGGCATTGGATGTCAGTATTGTGTGGGATTATTATTCGGCATTGGATGGCAGTATTGTGTGGGATTATTATTCAGCATTGGATGGCAGTATTGTGTGGGATTATTATTCAGCATTGGATGGCAGTATTGCGTGGGATTATTATTCAGCATTGGATGGCAGTATTGTGTGGGATTATTATTCAGCATTGGATGGCAGTATTATGTGGGATTATTATTCGGCATTGGATGGCAGTATTGCGTGGGATTATTATTCAGCATTGGATGGCAGTATTGTGTGGGATTATTATTCGGTATTGGATGGCAGTATTATGTGAGATTATTATTCAGCATTGGATGGCAGTATTGTGTGGGATTATTATTCAGCATTGGATGGCAGTATTGTGTGGGATTATTATTCAGCATTGGATGGCAGTATTATGTGGGATTATTATTCAGCATTGGATGGCAGTATTGTGTGGGATTATTATTCAGCATTGGATGGCAGTATTATGTGGGATTATTATTCGGCATTGGATGTCAGTATTGTGTGGGATTATTATTCAGCATTGGATGGCAGTATTGTGTGGGATTATTATTCGGCATTGGATGTCAGTATTGTGTGGGATTATTATTCAGCATTGGATGGCAGTATAGTGTAGGATTATTATTCGGCATTGGATGGCAGTATTGTGTAGTATTATTATCCGGCATTGGATGGCAGTATTGTGTGGGATTATTATTCAGCATTGGATGGCAATATTGTGTAGGATTATTATTCAGCATTGGATGGCAGTATTTTGTGGGATTATTAATCAGCATTGGATGGCAGTATGGTTTGGGATTATTATCTGGCATTGGATGGCAGTATTATGTGGGATTATTATTCAGCATTGGATGGCAGTATTGTGTGGGATTATTATTCAGCATTGGATGGCAGTATTGTGTGGGAATATTATCTGGCATTGGACGTCAGTATTGTGTGGGATTATTATTCAGCATTGGATGGCAGTATTGTGTGGGATTATTATCTGGCATTGGATGGCAGTATTGTGTGGGATTATTATTCAGCATTGGATGGCAGTATTGTGTAGGATTATTATCTGGCATTGGATGGCAGTATTATGTGGGATTATTATTTAGCATTGGGTTACAGTATTGTGTAGGATTATTATTCAGCATTGGGTGGCAGTATTGTGTGGGATTATTATTCAGCATTGGATGGCAGTATTCTGTGGGATTATTATTCAGCATTGGATGGCAGTATTGTGTGGGATTATTATTCGGCATTGGATGTCAGTATTGTGTAGGATTATTATTCAGCATTGGGTGGCAGTATTGTGTGGGATTATTATTCAGCATTGGATGGCAGTATTGTGTGGGATTATTATTCAGCATTGGATGGCAGTATTGTGTGGGATTATTATTCGGTATTGGATGGCAGTATTATGTGAAATTATTATTCAGCATTGGATGGCAGTATTGTGTGGGATTATTATTCAGTATTGGATGGCAGTATTATGTGGGATTATTATTCGGCATTGGATGTCAGTATTGTGTGGGATTATTATTCAGCATTGGATGGCAGTATTGTGTGGGATTATTATTCGGCATTGGATGTCAGTATTGTGTGGGATTATTATTCAGCATTGGATGGCAGTATTGTGTAGGATTATTATTTGGCATTGGATGGCAGTATTGTGTGGGATTATTATTCAGCATTGGATGGCAGTATTGTGTAGGATTATTATTCAGCATTGGATGGCAGTATTGTGTGGGATTATTATCTGGCATTGGATGGCAGTATTGTGTGGGTTAATTATTTAGCAATGGATGACAGTATTGTGTGGGATTATTATTCAGCATTGGATGGCAGTATTGTGTAGGATTATTATCTGGCATCGGATGGCAGTATTGTGTGGGATTAATATTTAGCATTGGATGGCAGTATTGTGTAGGATTATTATTCGGCATTGGATGGCAGTATTGTGTAGGATTATTATTTAGCATTGGATGATAGTATTATGTGAGATTATTATTCAGCATTGGATGGCAGTATTGTGTAGGATTATTATTCAGCATTGGATGGCAGTATTGTGTAGGATTATTATTCAGCATTGGATGGCAGTATTGTGTGGGATTATTATCTGGCATTGGATGGCAGTATTGTGTGGGATTATTATCTGGCATTGGGTGGCAGTATTGTGTGGGATTATTATCTGGCATTGGATGGCAGTATTGTGTGGGATTATTATTTAGCATTGGATGACAGTATTGTGTGGGATTATTATTCAGCATTGGATGGCAGTATTGTGTGGGATTATTATTCAGCATTGGATGGCAGTATTATGTGGGATTATTATTCAGCATTGGATGGCAGTATTGTGTGGGATTATTATTCAGCATTGGATGGCAGTATTATGTGGGATTATTATTCGGCATTGGATGTCACTATTGTGTGGGATTATTATTCAGCATTGGATGGCAGTATTGTGTGGGATTATTATTCGGCATTGGATGTCAGTATTGTGTGGGATTATTATTCAGCATTGGATGGCAGTATTGTGTGGGATTATTATTCAGCATTGGATGGCAGTATTGTGTGGGATTATTATTCAGCATTGGATGGCAGTATTGTGTGGGATTATTATTCAGCATTGGATGGCAGTATTATGTGGGATTATTATTCAGCATTGGATGGCAGTATTGTGTGGGATTATTATTCAGCATTGGATGGCAGTATTATGTGGGATTATTATTCGGCATTGGATGTCAGTATTGTGTGGGATTATTATTCAGCATTGGATGGCAGTATTGTGTGGGATTATTATTCGGCATTGGATGTCAGTATTGTGTGGGATTATTATTCAGCATTGGATGGCAGTATAGTGTAGGATTATTATTCGGCATTGGATGGCAGTATTGTGTAGGATTATTATCCGGCATTGGATGGCAGTATTGTGTGGGATTATTATTCAGCATTGGATGGCAATATTGTGTAGGATTATTATTCAGCATTGGATGGCAGTATTTTGTAGGATTATTAATCAGCATTGGATGGCAGTATGGTGTGGGATTATTATCTGGCATTGGATGGCAGTATTATGTGGGATTATTATTCAGCATTGGATGGCAGTATTGTGTGGGATTATTATTCAGCATTGGATGGCAGTATTGTGTGGGATTATTATCTGGCATTGGACGTCAGTATTGTGTGGGATTATTATTCAGCATTGGATGGCAGTATTGTGTGGGATTATTATCTGGCATTGGATGGCAGTATTGTGTGGGATTATTATTCAGCATTGGATGGCAGTATTCTGTAGGATTATTATCTGGCATTGGATGGCAGTATTATGTGGGTTTCTTATTTAGCATTGGGTGACAGTATTGTGTAGGATTATTATTCAGCATTGGGTGGCAGTATTGTGTGGGATTATTATTCAGCATTGGATGGCAGTATTGTGTGGGATTATTATTCAGCATTGGATGGCAGTATTGTGTGGGATTATTATTCTGCATTGGATGGCAGTATTGTGTGGGAATATTATTCAGCATTGGATGGCAGTATTGTGTAGGATTATTATTCAGCATTGGATGGCAGTATTGTGTGTGATTATTATCCGGCATTGGATGGCAGTATTGTGTGGGTTAATTATTTAGCATTGGATGACAGTATTGTGTGGGATTATTATTCAGCATTGGATGGCAGTATTGTGTAGGATTATTATCTGGCATTGGATGGCAGTATTGTGTGGGATTATTATTTAGCATTGGATGGCAGTATTGTGTAGGATTATTATTCGGCATTGGATGGCAGTATTGTGTAGGATTATTATTTAGCATTGGATGGCAGTATTGTGTTTGATTATTATCTGGCATTGGATGGCAGTATTGTGTGGGATTATTATTTAGCATTGGATGACAGTATTGTGTGGGATTATTATTCAGCATTGGATGGCAGTATTGTGTAGGATAATTATTCAGCATTGGATGGCAGTATTGTGTAGGATTATTATTCAGCATTGGATGGCAGTATTGTGTTTGATTATTATCTGGCATTGGATGGCAGTATTGTGTGGGATTATTATTTAGCATTGGATGACAGTATTGTGTGGGATTATTATTCAGCATTGGATGGCAGTATTGTGTGGGATTATTATTTAGCATTGGATGACAGTATTGTGTGGGATTATTATTCAGCATTGGATGGCAGTATTGTGTGGGATTATTATTTAGCATTGGATGACAGTATTGTGTGGGATTATTATTCGGTATTGGATGGCAGTATTGTGTGGGATTATTATTCAGCATTGGATGGCAGTATTGTGTGGGATTATTATTCAGCATTGGATGGCAGTATTGTGTGGGATTACTATTCAGCATTGGATGGCAGTATTGTGTGGGATTATTATTCAGCATTGGATGGCAGTATTGTGTGGGATTATTATTCAGCATTGGATGGCAATATTGTGTAGGATTATTATTCAGCATTGGATGGCAGTATTTTGTAGGATTATTAATCAGCATTGGATGGCAGTATGGTGTGGGATTATTATCTGGCATTGGATGGCAGTATTATGTGGGATTATTATTCAGCATTGGATGGCAGTATTGTGTGGGATTATTATTCAGCATTGGATGGCAGTATTGTGTGGGATTATTATCTGGCATTGGACGTCAGTATTGTGTGGGATTATTATTCAGCATTGGATGGCAGTATTGTGTGGGATTATTATCTGGCATTGGATGGCAGTATTGTGTGGGATTATTATTCAGCATTGGATGGCAGTATTGTGTTGGATTATTATCTGGCATTGGATGGCAGTATTATGTGGGTTTCTTATTTAGCATTGGGTGACAGTATTGTGTAGGATTATTATTCAGCATTGGGTGGCAGTATTGTGTGGGATTATTATTCAGCATTGGATGGCAGTATTGTGTGGGATTATTATTCAGCATTGGATGGCAGTATTGTGTGGGATTATTATTCTGCATTGGATGGCAGTATTGTGTGGGAATATTATTCAGCATTGGATGGCAGTATTGTGTAGGATTATTATTCAGCATTGGATGGCAGTATTGTGTGTGATTATTATCTGGCATTGGATGGCAGTATTGTGTGGGTTAATTATTTAGCATTGGATGACAGTATTGTGTGGGATTATTATTCAGCATTGGATGGCAGTATTGTGTAGGATTATTATCTGGCATTGGATGGCAGTATTGTGTGGGATTATTATTTAGCATTGGATGGCAGTATTGTGTAGGATTATTATTCGGCATTGGATGGCAGTATTGTGTAGGATTATTATTTAGCATTGGATGGCAGTATTGTGCTTGATTATTATCTGGCATTGGATGGCAGTATTGTGTGGGATTATTATTTAGCATTGGATGACAGTATTGTGTGGGATTATTATTCAGCATTGGATGGCAGTATTGTGTAGGATAATTATTCAGCATTGGATGGCAGTATTGTGTAGGATTATTATTCAGCATTGGATGGCAGTATTGTGTTTGATTATTATCTGGCATTGGATGGCAGTATTGTGTGGGATTATTATTTAGCATTGGATGACAGTATTGTGTGGGATTATTATTCAGCATTGGATGGCAGTATTGTGTGGGATTATTATTTAGCATTGGATGACAGTATTGTGTGGGATTATTATTCAGCATTGGATGGCAGTATTGTGTGGGATTATTATTTAGCATTGGATGACAGTATTGTGTGGGATTATTATTCGGTATTGGATGGCAGTATTGTGTGGGATTATTATTCAGCATTGGATGGCAGTATTGTGTGGGATTATTATTCAGCATTGGATGGCAGTATTGTGTGGGATTACTATTCAGCATTCGATGGCAGTATTGTGTGGGATTATTATTCAGCATTGGATGGCAGTATTGTGTGGGATTACTATTCAGCATTGGATGGCAGTATTGTGTGGGATTATTATTCAGCATTAGATGGCAGTATTGTGTGGGATTATTATTCAGCATTGGATGGCAGTATTGTGTGGGATTATTATCCAGCATTGGATGGCAGTATTGTGTAGGATTATTATTCGGCATTGGATGGCAGTATTGTGTGGGATTATTATTCAGCATTGGATGACAGTATTGTGTAGGATTATTATCCAGCATTGGATGGCAGTATTATGTGGGATTATTATTCAGCATTGGATGGCAGTATTGTGTAGGATTATTATTCAGCATTGGATGGCAGTATTGTGTGGGATTATTATTCAGCATTGGATGGCAGTATTGTGTAGGATTATTATTCAGCATTGGATGGCAGTATTGTGTGGGATTATTATTCAGCATTGGATGGCAGTATTGTGTGGGATTATTATCTGGCATTGGACGGCAGTATTGTGTTGGATTATTATTCAGCATTGGGTGGCAGTATTGTGTGGGATTATTATTCAGCATTGGATGGCAGTATTGTGTGGGATTATTATTCGGTATTGGATGGCAGTATTGTGTGGGATTATTATTCGGTATTGGATGGCAGTATTATGTGAGATTATTATTCAGCATTGGATGGCAGTATTGTGTGGGATTATTATTCAGCATTGGATGGCAGTATTATGTGGGATTATTATTCAGCATTGGATGGCAGTATTATGTGGGATTATTATTCAGCATTGGATGGCAGTATTGTGTAGGATTATTATTCGGTATTGGATGGCAGTATTATGTGAGATTATTATTCAGCATTGGATGGAAGTATTGTGTGGGATTATTATTCAACATTGGATGGAAGTATTGTGTGGGATTATTATTCAGCATTGGATGGCAGTATTGTGTGGGATTATTATTCAGCATTGGACGGCAGTATTGTGTGGGATTATTATTCAGCATTGGATGGCAGTATTGTGTGGGATTATTATTCAGCATTGGATGGCAGTATTGTGTGGGATTATTATCCAGCATTGGATGGCAGCATTGTGTGGGATTATTATTCGGTATTGGATGGCAGTATTGTGTGAGATTATTATTCAGCATTGGATGGCAGTATTGTGTGGGATTATTATTCAGCATTGGATGGCAGTATTGTGTGGGATTATTATTCAGCATTGGATGGCAGTATTATGTGGGATTATTATTCGGCATTGGATGTCAGTATTGTGTAGGATTATTATTCAGCATTGGATGGCAGTATTGTGTGGGATTATTATTCGGCATTGGATGGCAGTATTGCGTGGGATTATTATTCAGCATTGGATGGCAGTATTGTGTGGGATTATTATTCGGCATTGGATGGCAGTATTATGTGGGATTATTATTCGGCATTGGATGTCAGTATTGTGTGGGATTATTATTCAGCATTGGATGGCAGTATTGTGTGGGATTATTATTCGGCATTGGATGTCAGTATTGTGTGGGATTATTATTTGGCATTGGATGTCAGTATTGTGTGGGATTATTATTCGGCATTGGATGGCAGTATTGCGTGGGATTATTATTCAGCATTGGATGGCAGTATTGTGTGGGATTATTATTCGGTATTGGATGGCAGTATTATGTGAGATTATTATTCAGCATTGGATGGCAGTATTGTGTTGGATTATTATTCAGCATTGGATGGCAGTATTGTGTGGGATTATTATTCAGCATTGGATGGCAGTTTTATGTGGGATTATTATTCAGCATTGGATGGCAGTATTGTGTGGGATTATTATTCAGCATTGGATGGCAGTATTATGTGGGATTATTATTCGGCATTGGATGTCAGTATTGTGTGGGATTATTATTCAGCATTGGATGGCAGTATTGTGTGGGATTATTATTCGGCATTGGATGTCAGTATTGTGTGGGATTATTATTCAGCATTGGATGGCAGTATAGTGTAGGATTATTATTCGGCATTGGATGGCAGTATTGTGTAGGATTATTATCCGGCATTGGATGGCAGTATTGTGTGGGATTATTATTCACCATTGGATGGCAATATTGTGTAGGATTGTTATTCAGCATTGGATGGCAGTATTTTGTAGGATTATTAATCAGCATTGGATGGCAGTATGGTGTGGGATTATTATCTGGCATTGGATGGCAGTATTATGTGGCATTATTATTCAGCATTGGATGGCAGTATTGTGTGGGATTATTATTCAGCATTGGATGGCAGTATTGTGTGGGATTATTATCTGGCATTGGACTGCAGTATTGTGTGGGATTATTATTCTGCATTTGATGGCAGTATTGTGTGGGATTATTATCTGGCATTGGATGGCAGTATTGTGTGGGATTATTATTCAGCATTGGATGGCAGTATTGTGTAGGATTATTATCTGGCTTTGGATGGCAGTATTATGTGGGATTATTATTTAGCATTGGGTGAAAGTATTGTGTGGGATTATTATTCAGCATTGGATGGCAGTATTGTGTGGGATTATTATTCGGCATTGGATGTCAGTATTGTGTGGGATTATTATTCAGCATTGGATGGCAGTATTGTGTGGGATTATTATTCGGCATTGGATGGCAGTATTGTGTGGGATTATTATTCGGCATTGGATGTCAGTATTGTGTGGGATTATTATTCAGCATTGGATGACAGTATTGTGTAGGATTATTATTCGGCATTGGATGGCAGTATTGTGTGGGATTATTATTCAGCATTGGATGGCAGTATTGTGTGGGATTATTATTCAGCATTGGATGGCAGTATTGTGTGGGATTATTATTCGGCATTGGATGTCAGTATTCTGTGGGATTATTATTCAGCATTGGATGGCAGTATTGTGTGGGATTATTATTCGGTATTGGATGGCAGTATTATGTGAAATTATTATTCAGCATTGGATGGCAGTATTGTGTGGGATTATTATTCAGCATTGGATGGCAGTATTATGTGGGATTATTATTCGGCAATGGATGTCAGTATTGTGTGGGATTATTATTCAGCATTGGATGGCAGTATTGTGTGGGATTATTATTCGGCATTGGATGGCAGTATTGTGTGGGATTATTATTCGGCATTGGATGTCAGTATTGTGTGGGATTATTATTCAGCATTGGATGGCAGTATTGTGTAGGATTATTATTCGGCATTGGATGGCAGTATTGTGTGGGATTATTATTCAGCATTGGATGGCAGTATTGTGTAGGATTATTATTCAGCATTGGATGGCAGTATTGTGTAGGATTATTATTCAGCATTGGATGGCAGTATTGTGTGGGATTATTATTTAGCATTGGATGACAGTATTGTGTGGGATTATTATTCAGCATTGGATGGCAGTATTGTGTAGGATTATTATTCGGCATTGGATGGCAGTATTGTGTGGGATTATTATTCAGCATTGGATGACAGTATTGTGTAGGATTATTATTCAGCATTGGATGGCAGTATTGTGTGGGATTATTATTCAGCATTGGATGGCAGTATTGTGTGGGATTATTATCTGGCATTGGACGGCAGTATTGTGTGGGATTATTATTCAGCATTGGATGGCAGTATTGTGTGGGATTATTATCTGGCATTGAATGGCAGTATTGTGTGGGATTATTATTCAGCATTGGATGGCAGTATTGTGTGGGATTATTATTCAGCATTGGATGGCAGTATTGTGTGGGATTATTATTCAGCATTGGATGGCAGTATTGTGTAGGATTATTATCTGGCATTGGATGGCAGTATTATGTGGGATTATTATTTAGCATTGGATGGCAGTATTGTGTGGGATTATTATTCAGCATTGGATGGCAGTATTGTGTGGGATTATAATTCAGCATTGGATGGCAGTATTGTGTGGGATTATTATTCGGCATTGGATGTCAGTATTGTGTGGGATTATTATTCCGCATTGCATGGCAGTATTGTGTGGGATTATTATTCGGCATTGGATGGCAGTATTGTGTGGGATTATTATCCGGCATTGGATGGCAGTATTGTGTGGGATTATTATCCAGCATTGGATGGCAGTATTGTGTAGGATTATTATTCAGCATTGGATGGCAGTATTATGTGGGATTATTATTCAGCATTGGATGGCAGTATTGTGTGGGATTATTATTCAGCATTGGATGGCAGTGTTATGTAAAATGATTATTCAGCATTGGATGGCAGTATTGTGTGGGACTATTATTCAGCATTGGATGGCAGTATTGTGTAGTAGTATTATTCAGCATTGGATGGCAGTATTGTGTAGGATTATTATTCAGCAATGGATGGCAGTATTGTGTAGGATTATTATTCAGCATTGGATGGCAGTATTGTGTGGGATTATTATCCAGCATTGGATGGCAGTATTGTGTGGGATTATTATTCGGTATTGTATGGCATTATTATGTGAGATTATTATTCAGCATTGGATGGCAGTATTATGTGGGATTATTATTCAGCATTGGATGGCAGTATTGTGTGGGATTATTATTCAGCATTGGATGGCAGTATTGTGTGGGATTATTATTCAGCATTGGATGGCAGTATTGTGTGGGATTATTATCCAGCATTGGATGGCAGTATTGTGTAGGATTATTATTCGGCATTGGATGGCAGTATTGTGTGGGATTATTATTCAGCATTGGATGGCAGTATTGTGTAGGATTATTATCCAGCATTGGATGGCAGTATTGTGTAGGATTATTATTCAGCATTGGATGGCAGTATTGTGTGGGATTATTATTCAGCATTGGATGGCAGTATTGTGTGGGATTATTATCTGGCATTGGACGGCAGTATTGTGTAGGATTATTATTCAGCATTGGGTGGCAGTATTGTGTGGGATTATTATTCAGCATTGGATGGCAGTATTGTGTGGGATTATTATTCGGTATTGGATGGCAGTATTGTGTGGGATTATTATTCGGTATTGGATGGCAGTATTGTGTGGGATTATTATTCAGCATTGGATGGCAGTATTGTGTGGGATTATTATTCGGCATTGGATGGCAGTATTGTGTGGGATTATTATTCAGCATTGGATGGCAGTATTGTGTGGGATTATTATTCAGCATTGGATGGCAGTATTGTGTGGGATTATTATTCAGCATTGGATGGCAGTATTGTGTAGGATTATTATTCAGCATTGGATGGCAGTATTGTGTAGGATTATTATTCTCAATGGATGGCAGTATTGTGTAGGATTATTATTCAGCATTGGATGGCAGTATTGTGTGGGATTATTATCCAGCATTGGATGGCAGTATTGTGTGGGATTATTATTCGGTATTGGATGGCAGTATTATGTGAGATTATTATTCAGCATTGGATGGCAGTATTGTGTGGGATTATTATTCAGCATTGGATGGCAGTATTGTGTGGGATTATTATTCAGCATTGGATGGCAGTATTGTGTGGGATTATTATTCAGCATTGGATGGCAGTATTGTGTGGGATTATTATCCAGCATTGGATGGCAGTATTGTGTAGGATTATTATTCGGCATTGGATGGCAGTATTGTGTGGGATTATTATTCAGCATTGGATGGCAGTATTGTGTAGGATTATTATCCAGCATTGGATCGCAGTATTGTGTAGGATTATTATTCAGCATTGGATGGCAGTATTGTGTGGGATTATTATTCAGCATTGGATGGCAGTATTGTGTGGGATTATTATCTGGCATTGGACGGCAGTATTGTGTAGGATTATTATTCAGCATTGGGTGGCAGTATTGTGTGGGATTATTATTCAGCATTGGATGGCAGTATTGTGTGGGATTATTATTCGGTATTGGATGGCAGTATTGTGTGGGATTATTATTCGGTATTGGATGGCAGTATTGTGTGGGATTATTATTCAGCATTGGATGGCAGTATTGTGTGGGATTATTATTCGGTATTGGATGGCAGTATTATGTGAGATTATTATTCAGCATTGGATGGCAGTATTGTGTGGGATTATTATTCAGCATTGGATGGCAGTATTATGTGGGATTATTATTCAGCATTGGATGGCAGTATTATGTGGGATTATTATTCAGCATTGGATGGCAGTATTGTGTAGGATTATTATTCGGTATTGGATGGCAGTATTATGTGAGATTATTATTCAGCATTGGATGGAAGTATTGCGTGGGATTATTATTCAGCATTGGACGGCAGTATTGTGTGGGATTATTATTCAGCATTGGATGGCAGTATTGTGTGGGATTATTATCCAGCATTGGATGGCAGTATTGCGTGGGATTATTATTCAGCATTGGATGGCAGTATTGTGTGGGATTATTATTCGGTATTGGATGGCAGTATTATGTGAGATTATTATTCAGCATTGGATGGCAGTATTGTGTGGGATTATTATTCAGCATTGGATGGCAGTATTGTGTGGGATTATTATTCAGCATTGGATGGCAGTATTGTGTGGGATTATTATTCAGCATTGGATGGCAGTATTATGTGGGATTATTATTCGGCATTGGATGTCAGTATTGTGTGGGATTATTATTCAGCATTGGATGGCAGTATTGTGTGGGATTATTATTCAGCATTGGATGGCAGTATTGTGTAGGATTATTATTCGGCATTGGGTGGCAGTATTGTGTAGGATTATTATCCGGCATTGGATGGCAGTATTGTGTGGGATTATTATTCAGCATTGGATGGCAATATTGTGTAGCATTATTATTCAGCATTGGATGGCAGTATTTTGTAGGATTATTAATCAGCATTGGATGGCAGTATTGTGTGGGATTATTATCTGGCATTGGATGGCAGTATTATGTGGGATTATTATTCAGCATTGGATGGCAGTATTGTGTGGGATTATTATTCAGCATTGGATGGCAGTATTGTGTGGGATTATTATTCAGCATTGGATGGCAGTATTGTGTGGGATTATTATCCAGCATTGGATGGCAGTATTGTGTAGGATTATTATTCGGCATTGGATGGCAGTATTGTGTGGGATTATTATTCAGCATTGGATGGCAGTATTGTGTGGGATTATTATTCAGCATTGGATGGCAGTTTTGTGTAGGATTATTATCCAGCATTGGATGGCAGTATTGTGTAGGATTATTATTCAGCATTGGATGGCAGTATTGTGTGGGATTATTATTCAGCATTGGATGGCAGTATTGTGTGGGATTATTATCTGGCATTGGACGGCAGTATTGTGTAGGATTATTATTCAGCATTGGGTGGCAGTATTGTGTGGGATTATTATTCAGCATTGGATGGCAGTATTGTGTGGGATTATTATTCGGTATTGCATGGCAGTATTGTGTGGGATTATTATTCGGTATTGGATGGCAGTATTGTGTGGGATTATTATTCAGCATTGGATGGCAGTATTGTGTGGGATTATTATTCGGTATTGGATGGCAGTATTATGTGAGATTATTATTCAGCATTGGATGGCAGTATTGTGTGGGATTATTATTCAGCATTGGATGGCAGTATTGTGTGGGATTATTATTCAGCATTGGATGGCAGTATTATGTGGGATTATTATTCAGCATTGGATGGCAGTATTGTGTAGGATTATTATTCGGTATTGGATGGCAGTATTATGTGAGATTATTATTCAGCATTGGATGGAAGTATTGCGTGGGATTATTATTCAGCATTGGACGGCAGTATTGTGTGGGATTATTATTCAGCATTGGATGGCAGTATTGTGTGGGATTATTATCCAGTATTGGATGGCAGTATTGCGTGGGATTATTATTCAGCATTGGATGGCAGTATTGTGTGGGATTATTATTCGGTATTGGATGGCAGTATTATGTGAGATTATTATTCAGCATTGGATGGCAGTATTGTGTGGGATTATTATTCAGCATTGGATGACAGTATTGTGTGGGATTATTATTCAGCATTGGATGGCAGTATTGTGTAGGATTATTATTCAGCATTGGATGGCAGTATTGTGTGGCATTATTATCTGGCATTGGATGGCAGTATTGTGTGGGATTATTATTTAGCATTGGATGACAGTATTGTGTGGGATTATTATTCAGCATTGGATGGCAGTATTGTGTAGGATTATTATTCAGCATTGGATGGCAGTATTGTGTGGGATTATTATTCAGCATTGGATGACAGTATTGTGTAGGATTATTATTCAGCATTGGATGGCAGTATTGTGTGGGATTATTATTCAGCATTGGATGGCAGTATTGTGTGGGATTATTATCTGGCATTGGACTGCAGTATTGTGTGGGATTATTATTCAGCATTGGATGGCAGTATTGTGTGGGATTATTATCTGGCATTGGATGGCAGTATTGTGTGGGATTATTATTCAGCATTGGATGGCAGTATTGTGTAGGATTATTATCTGGCATTGGATGGCAGTATTATGTGGGATTATTATTTAGCATTGGGTGACAGTATTGTGTGGGATTATTATTCAGCATTGGATGGCAGTATTGTGTGGGATTATTATTCAGCATTGGATGGCAGTATTGTGTGGGATTATTATTCGGCATTGGATGTCAGTATTGTGTGGGATTATTATTCAGCATTGGATGGCAGTATTGTGTGGGATTATTATTCGGTATTGGATGGCAGTATTATGTGAAATTATTATTCAGCATTGGATGGCAGTATTGTGTGGGATTATTATTCAGCATTGGATGGCAGTATTATGTGGGATTATTATTCGGCAATGGATGTCAGTATTGTGTGGGATTATTATTCAGCATTGGATGGCAGTATTGTGTGGGATTATTATTCGGCATTGGATGGCAGTATTGTGTGTGATTATTATTCGGCATTGGATGTCAGTATTGTGTGGGATTATTATTCAGCATTGGATGGCAGTATTGTGTAGGATTATTATTCGGCATTGGATAGCAGTATTGTGTAGGATTATTATTCAGCATTGGATGGCAGTATTGTGTAGGATTATTATTCAGCATTGGATGGCAGTATTGTGTGGGATTATTATCTGGCATTGGATGGCAGTATTGTGTGGGATTATTATTTAGCATTGGATGACAGTATTGTGTGGGATTATTATTCAGCATTGGATGGCAGTATTGTGTAGGATTATTATTCGGCATTGGATGGCAGTATTGTGTGGGATTATTATTCAGCATTGGATGACAGTATTGTGTAGGATTATTATTCAGCATTGGATGGCAGTATTGTGTGGGATTATTATTCAGCATTGGATGGCAGTATTGTGTGGGATTATTATCTGGCATTGGACGGCAGTATTGTGTGGGATTATTATTCAGCATTGGATGGCAGTATTGTGTGGGATTATTATCTGGCATTGGATGGCAGTATTGTGTGGGATTATTATTCAGCATTGGATGGCAGTATTATGTGGGATTATTATTTAGCATTGGATGGCAGTATTGTGTGGGATTATTATTCAGCATTGGATGGCAGTATTGTGTGGGATTATTATTCAGCATTGGATGTCAGTATTGTGTGGGATTATTATTCGGCATTGGATGTCAGTATTGTGTGGGATTATTATTCCGCATTGCATGGCAGTATTGTGTGGGATTATTATTCGGCATTGGATGGCAGTATTATGTGGGATTATTATCCGGCATTGGATGGCAGTATTGTGTGGGATTATTATCCAGCATTTGATGGCAGTATTGTGTAGGATTATTATTCAGCATTGGATGGCAGTGTTGTGTAGGATTATTATTCAGCATTGGATGGCAGTATTGTGTGGGATTATTATCTGGCATTGGATGGCAGTATTGTGTGGGATTATTATTTAGCATTGGATGACAGTATTGTGTGGGATTATTATTCAGCATTGGATGGCAGTATTGTGTAGGATTATTATTCGGCATTGGATGGCAGTATTGTGTGGGATTATTATTCAGCATTGGATGACAGTATTGTGTAGGATTATTATTCAGCATTGGATGGCAGTATTGTGTGGGATTATTATTCAGCATTGGATGGCAGTATTGTGTGGGATTATTATCTGGCATTGTACGGCAGTATTGTGTGGGATTATTATTCAGCATTGGATGGCAGTATTGTGTGGGATTATTATCTGGCATTGGATGGCAGTATTGTGTGGGATTATTATTCAGCATTGGATGGCAGTATTGTGTGGGATTATTATTCAGCATTGGATGGCAGTATTGTGTGGGATTATTATTCAGCATTGGATGGCAGTATTGTGTAGGATTATTATCTGGCATTGGATGGCAGTATTATGTGCGATTATTATTTAGCATTGGATGGCAGTATTGTGTGGGATTATTATTCAGCATTGGATGGCAGTATTGTGTGGGATTATTATTCAGCATTGGATGTCAGTATTGTGTGGGATTATTATTCAGCATTGGATGTCAGTATTGTGTGGGATTATTATTCCGCATTGCATGGCAGTATTGTGTGGGATTATTATTCGGCATTGGAAGGCAGTATTGTGTGGGATTATTATCCGGCATTGGATGGCAGTATTGTGTGGGATTATTATCCAGCATTGGATGGCAGTATTGTGTAGGATTATTATTCAGCATTGGATGGCAGTATTATGTGGGATTATTATTCAGCATTGGATGGCAGTATTGTGTGGGATTATTATTCAGCATTGGATGGCAGTGTTATGTAAAATGATTATTCAGCATTGGATGGCAGTATTGTGTGGGACTATTATTCAGCATTGGATGGCAGTATTGTGTAGGATTATTATCTGGCATTGGATGGCAGTATTGTGTAGGATTATTATTCAGCAATGGATGGCAGTATTGTGTAGGATTATTATTCAGCATTGGATGGCAGTATTGTGTGGGATTATTATCCAGCATTGGATGGCAGTATTGTGTGGGATTATTATTCGGAATTGGATGGCAGTATTATGTGAGATTATTATTCAGCATTGGATGGCAGTATTGTGTGGGATTATTATTCAGCATTGGATGGCAGTATTGTGTGGGATTATTACTCAGCATTGGATGGCAGTATTGTGTGGGATTATTATCCAGCATTGGATGGCAGTATTGTGTAGGATTATTATTCGGCATTGGATGGCAGTATTGTGTGGGATTATTATTCAGCATTGGATGGCAGTATTGTGTAGGATTATTATCCAGCATTGGATGGCAGTATTGTGTAGGATTATTATTCAGCATTGGATGGCAGTATTGTGTGGGATTATTATTCAGCATTGGATGGCAGTATTGTGTGGGATTATTATCTGGCATTGGACGGCAGTATTGTGTAGGATTATTATTCAGCATTGGGTGGCAGTATTGTGTGGGATTATTATTCAGCATTGGATGGCAGTATTGTGTGGGATTATTATTCGGGATTGGATGGCAGTATTGTGTGGGATTATTATTCGGTATTGGATGGCAGTATTGTGTGGGATTATTATTCAGCATTGGATGGCAGTATTGTGTGGGATTATTATTCGGTATTGGATGGCAGTATTATGTGAGATTATTATTCAGCATTGGATGGCAGTATTGTGTGGGATTATTATTCAGCATTGGATGGCAGTATTATGTGGGATTATTATTCAGCATTGGATGGCAATATTATGTGGGATTATTATTCAGCATTGGATGGCAGTATTGTGTGGGATTATTATTCGATATTGGATGGCAGTATTATGTGAGATTATTATTCAGCATTGGATGGCAGTATTGTGTGGGATTATTATTCAGCATTGGATGGCAGTATTATGTGGGATTATTATTCAGCATTGGATGGCAATATTATGTGGGATTATTATTCAGCATTGGATGGCAGTATTGTGTAGGATTATTTTTCGGTATTGGATGGCAGTATTATGTGAGATTATTATTCAGCATTGGATGGAAGTATTGCGTCTGATTATTATTCAGCATTGGATGGCAGTATTGTGTGGGATTATTATTCAGCATTGGATGGCAGTATTGTGTGGGATTATTATCCAGCATTGGACGGCAGTATTGTGTGGGATTATTATTCAGCATTGGATGGCAGTATTGTGTGGGATTATTATCCAGCATTGGATGGCAGTATTGCGTGGGATTATTATTCAGCATTGGATGGCAGTATTGTGTGGGATTATTATTCGGTATTGGATGGCAGTATTATGTGAGATTATTATTTGTAACGGGTCTGGGAGGCGGAACCTCTGAGCTACTATACAAGGGGGCGGTCCTTGTAAGGGAGCGGGTGGCGACCAGGCAGGCAGTCACAGCAGGTGACCGGGACAGTCTCTGGAAGAACGGGCAGGAGGTCACGGCAAGTGACCGGGGCAGTCTCTGGATGAACGGGCAGATGGTCACGGCAAGTGACCGGGGCAGTCTCTGGATGAACGGGCAGATGGTCACGGCAAGTGACCGGGGCAGTCTCTGGATGAACGGGCAGATGGTCACGGCAAGTGACCGGGGCAGTCTCTGGGTAAAGGGTTGGTACGACCTGTGACGGCTGATGGTAGACGTGAGCTCCCAGGTGAGCAAGCGAGAGTCTCTGGATAAACGGGTGGTCACAGCATGTGACGGCGGAGCCTCCAGGAAGACCAACAGACAGGCGGCAGATGAGCGCTCCCAGGTGAGCGGGCAGGAGTCACTGGACAGGCGGGTGGTCACAGCACGTGACGGCAGAGCCTCCAGGTAGGCTAGCAGACAGGCAGCAGATGAGCGCTCCCAGGTGAGCGGGCAGGAGTCACTGGACAGGCAGGTGGTCACAGCACGTGACGGCGGAGCCTCCAGGTAGGCTAGCAGGCAGGTAGCAGATGTGCGCTCCCAGGTGAGCGGGCAAGCTGGTCCATAGACAGACTGACAGGAGTTGGAAGGCAGACCGTCGGACCTCAGGCAAGCAGGCAGGTGGCTGATGTGCGCTCCCAGGTGAGCGGGCAAGCTGGTCCTTAGACAGACTGACAGGAGTAGTAAGGCAGACCGTCGGACCTCAGGCTAACAGGCAGGTAGCAGAATATCAGGCAGGAATAAGACAGCAAGCTGGCAGGAATCTGGCAGGTATCTGGCAGGTAACTGGCAACGGGACCTGAGGGCTGAAGCAGAGTAGTGAACAGTGCAACAACATTGCTCGGGCACCTCCATTTTGGAGGAGGTGCCTTATATATGGTGAAGTCCTCCGGCCATTGGCCGGGGACTCCTTAGGACGGCGCGCGCGGCCCCTTTAAGAGGGAGGGAGAGCGCGCGCGCGCGCCCTAAGCACCGTGGCCGGGAAGGAGCGCGCGCTGCCAGCAGAGCGGGAGGAGGACGCCGGGCACGGGGCAGAGGGGTGAGGGGAACAGCGTCCCTGCCTAGCAGAGGGCAGGGACGCCGGCGCTACAGTACCCCCCCCTTTAGGCCCCCCCTTTTTTAGGCCAGACAGAAATTTAGCAAGGATGAGCGGGGCATGGATGCTCTCCCGGGGCTCCCACGTTCTCTCCTCAGGACCAAACCCCCTCCAATCTACTAGAAAAAAGGTCTTTCCTCTTACCCTTTTGGTGGCAAGAATGTTCTCTACCTCAAACTCGTCCTCAGCAGAAACCGGAGCAGGAGGCGTACCTGTAGACTTGGAAAAAGAGTTAAGTACCACAGGTTTGAGGAGAGATTCATGGAAGGAGTTAGGGATCCGTAAGTTGGCCGGGAGTTTCAATTTATAGGCCACCGGGTTGATCTGACTAATGACCTCCAGAGGACCGATGAACCGAGGCCCTAACTTGTAAGAAGGTATCTTGAGTCGGACATATTTAGATGAGAGCCAGACTTTATCTCCAGGACGAAATTGTGGAGGATCCAGGCGTTTTTTGTCAGCGTGTCTTTTCATCCGTTCGGACGACTGAAGGAGTGCGGATCGGGTACTCTCCCAAATGGAGGAAAATTTGCTAACGAGAGATTCCGCAGCCGGGTTGTCCACAGAGGTGGAGACAGGAAAAGGAATCCGAGGATGCTGACCGAAGACTACAAAAAACGGGGATTTGGAGGAGGATTCGCTCTCGTGATTGTTATAAGAGAACTCGGCCCATGGTAGGAGATCCACCCAGTCTGAATGATGGGCATTAACGAAGTGCCGGAGGTAACTGGTCAGGTTCTGATTGATCCGCTCCACTTGACCATTGGACTGTGGGTGGTAAGCGGAAGAGAAGTCCAGGGTGACGTCTAGCAGTTTACAAGTGGCTCTCCAGAAGCGTGAGGTGAACTGTACCCCACGATCCGACACGATGTGGAGGGGCAGGCCATGAAGACGAAAGATGTGACGAATAAAGTCTTTAGCCAGCTCGGGTGCAGACGGGAGGCCTGGCAGGGGAACGAAATGAGCCATCTTGGAGAAGCGGTCAGCGACCACCCAAATGACCGTACAACCGGCAGAGACTGGGAGGTCAGTTATAAAGTCCATTGCTATATGCTGCCAGGGGGCAGCAGGTACAGAAAGCGGAAGGAGGCGACCGGCTGGCAGATGTCTCGGAACCTTGTTGCGGGCGCAGGACACACAGGCAGAAACAAAGTCTATTACGTCCTTGTGCAGGGTAGGCCACCAGTAGTGCCGGGTAATAAGCTGGAGGGTCTTTTTCTGACCGGCATGGCCAGCCAGTTTAGATGAGTGACCCCAGTGAAGGATCTTCTCCCGATCAGGTACTGATACGAACGTCTTTACGGGAGGGAGACGATTTAGACTCACGGGAGCCACCTGCATTACTCTGGCGGGATCGATGATGTGTTTCGGATCTTCCTCGAGATCAGACACCAGAAAGGATCGAGACAAGGCGTCCGCCTTGACGTTTTTGTCAGCCGGGCGAAAATGAAGAACAAAATCAAAGCGAGCAAAAAACAAGGACCACCGGGCTTGGCGCGGGTTAAGTCTCTGGGCATGCTGGAGGTAAGCCAAGTTCTTGTGATCAGTGTAAATTATTACCGGGTGAAAAGCCCCCTCGAGCAGGTAACGCCACTCCTCCAACGCCAGTTTGATGGCCAATAACTCTCGGTCTCCTATGGAATAATTGCGCTCTGAGGAGGAGAAGAGTTTAGAGAAGAAGCCGCAAGTTACCATCCTCCCGGAAGATGATTTTTGAGTAAGTACCGCTCCGGCTCCAGAGGAGGAGGCGTCAACTTCCAGGAAGAACTGCTTGTTGCCGTCCGGGCGATGCAGCACCGGGGCGGAAGAGAAGGCCTGTTTTAAGGAAAGAAAGGCCTCCTCTGCTTCGGGCGGCCACTCTTTGGGATTAGTACCCTTACGGGTGAGCGCGGAAATTGGGGCAGTCCGGGAAGAGAAGTGTGGTATGAAGAGGCGGTAGTAGTTGGCGAAGCCCAGGAACCGCTGAATGGCCTTCAACCCCTCCGGTCGAGGCCATTTCTCGATGGCAGACAGTTTCTCTGGATCCATTCGTAGGCCGGTCTGAGAAATAATGTAGCCCAAAAACGGAAGCGAGGTCTGCTCAAAGAGGCACTTCTCGTATTTAGCGAAGAGGTGATTCTGCCTGAGCCTGAGCAGGACCTGACGAACGTCCCTCCGGTGAGTCTGGCGATCCGGAGAGAAGACCAAGATGTCGTCCAGGTACACCACTACGCAGGAGTAGAGAAGGTCCCGGAAGATGTCATTGACCAACTCTTGAAAGACGGCAGGAGCGTTACAGAGACCAAAGGGCATTACCAGATATTCATAGTGGCCGTCCCGGGTGTTGAATGCCGTCTTCCATTCATCCCCCTGACGGATACGAACCAGGTTGTACGCCCCACGGAGGTCCAGTTTGGTGAAGATTCTAGCCCCCCTCAGACGATCAAATAACTCCGGAATGAGCGGAAGGGGGTACTTATTCTTCACCGTGATCTGGTTAAGGCCTCTATAGTCTATACAGGGACGGAGAGAGCCGTCCTTCTTTTTGACGAAAAAGAAGCCTGCTCCCGCCGGGGAGGTAGATTTCCGGATGAATCCCCTGGCCAGATTCTCCTCAATATATTCGGACATCGACCGGGTCTCAGCAGCGGATAATGGATAAATACGCCCACGGGGAGGAGTAGTACCGGGTAACAGGTCGATAGGGCAGTCGTATGGTCTATGAGGGGGTAGTGTCTCTGCCTCCTTTTTATTAAAGACATCAGTATAAGACCAATAAGGAATCGGAAGTCCAGGTAGATTAGCTGGGGTAGGAGAAGGACGGACGGGATGGACGGGAACCAGACAGGTCTTATGGCAGTCCTGTCCCCAGCGAAGGACCTCTCCGGTCTGCCAGTCAAGCACGGGTGCATGTCTCTGGAGCCAAGGTAGACCTAGCAAGAGGGCGTGAGAGAGTCCGGGCAGAACATGAAAGGAGATACTCTCAGAATGCAGCATTCCCACCTGCAGAGTAATGGATTCGGTGATGAGTTGGATGGGGCGTGGTAAGAGACCCCCATCCACGGCAGCAACAGACAAGGGTACAGCCAGAGGTTTGGTGGGAATGCGGTATTTCTCTACCAGGGACTGTGAAATAAGATTCCCGGCTGCTCCAGAGTCAAGTTGGGCTAGTTCGAAATAACGGTTCTCCCCGCAGACGATTGAGACTGACAGCAGCAGAGATGGAGAGGATTTATTCTTGTCTAGGTCGACCTCTCTGAGCGAACCTAGACACAGGCGTTTCCCGACCTCTCCGGGCAGGCACGGATCCGGTGCTCCTTACTGCCACAGTAGAAGCAGCTCCCCTCGGCACGGCGTAAGTCCTGACGGGTTTTGACCATCTTGGTCTGGTCGACCTGCATAGGCTCAGGAGAGTGTACCTGGGGAGAGACGGAGGGAGTGACGGGTTTCTGAAAAGTAGGAGCTAGACGTGGAAACCTCCTCTCACGGGTGACCTCTTTGGCACGCTCCTGGAACCGTAGGTCAATCCGGGTGGCAAGAGTTATTAGGTCATCGAGAGTGGTAGGAATGTCCCGACCGGCAAGTTCATCTTTAATACGGCCGGACAGACCCTCCCAGAAGACGGATACCAGAGCGTCGTTATCCCAGGCCAGCTCCGAGGCAAGGGTACGGAACCGTATGGCATATTGGCCCACGGTGAGACTTCCCTGACGGAGGCGTAGCAGTGATGATGCGGATGAGGTCTTCGACGAACCGTCCGGGTTCGTCGAAGACTTTCCGGAAAGCCGTGAGAAAGGCAGGCAAGTCGGACACCAGGGGGTCTCCTCTCTCCCATAGAGGATTTAGCCAGGCCAGGGCCTCCCCGGTGAGATGGGACATGATGAAGGCAATTTTGGCCCGGTCGGAGTTAAACTGGTGGGACAATAGTTCAAAGTGCAGGGTGCACTGATTTATGAAGCCCCGAGCCTGGGCGGAGTCGCCTCCGAAGCGAGGAGGTGCAGAAAGCCGGGGTCCGGGGTAGGATACCATGGTATTAGTGGGCAGCGGAGCTGCCGGATTGCGAGTCATGGCACTGGCGGAGGTTGCTGGCGGAGCAGTCAGAGTGTCCAGGCGAGAATTGACATTCCGCAGGTGACCCAGGATGGACTCCTGTTGGGACCTCTGACGGGACAGTTCATGACACAGGTCCGAGAGCGAGGGAGCTTGGGTGCCACCGGGTTCCATGGCCCGAGCAAACTGTAACAGGTCTGGGAGGCGGAACCTCTGAGCTACTATACAAGGGGGCGGTCCTTGTAAGGGAGCGGGTGGCGACCAGGCAGGCAGTCACAGCAGGTGACCGGGACAGTCTCTGGAAGAACGGGCAGGAGGTCACGGCAAGTGACCGGGGCAGTCTCTGGATGAACGGGCAGATGGTCACGGCAAGTGACCGGGGCAGTCTCTGGATGAACGGGCAGATGGTCACGGCAAGTGACCGGGGCAGTCTCTGGATGAACGGGCAGATGGTCACGGCAAGTGACCGGGGCAGTCTCTGGATGAACGGGCAGATGGTCACGGCAAGTGACCGGGGCAGTCTCTGGGTAAAGGGTTGGTACGACCTGTGGCGGCTGATGGTAGACGTGAGCTCCCAGGTGAGCAGGCGAGAGTCTCTGGATAAACGGGTGGTCACAGCATGTGACGGCGGAGCCTCCAGGAAGACCAACAGACAGGCGGCAGATGAGCGCTCCCAGGTGAGCGGGCAGAAGTCTTTGGACAGGCGGGTGGTCACAGCACGTGACGGCAGAGCCTCCAGGTAGGCTAGCAGACAGGCAGCAGATGAGCGCTCCCAGGTGAGCGGGCAGGAGTCACTGGACAGGCAGGTGGTCACAGCACGTGACGGCGGAGCCTCCAGGTAGGCTAGCAGGCAGGTAGCAGATGTGCGCTCCCAGGTGAGCGGGCAGAAGTCTCTGGACAGGCGGGTGGTCACAGCACGTGACGGCGGAGCCTCCAGGTAGGCTAGCAGGCAGGTAGCAGATGTGCGCTCCCAGGTGAGCGGGCAGGAGTCACTGGACAGGCAGGTGGTCACGGCACGTGACGGCGGAGCCTCCAGGTAGGCTAGCAGGCAGGTAGCAGATGTGCGCTCCCAGGTGAGCGGGCAAGCTGGTCCTTAGACAGACTGACAGGAGTTGTAAGGCAGACCGTCGGACCTCAGGCTAACAGGCAGGTAGCAGAATATCAGGCAGGAATAAGACAGCAAGCTGGCAGGAATCTGGCAGGTATCTGGCAGGTAACTGGCAACGGGACCTGAGGGCTGAAGCAGAGTAGTGAACAGTGCAACAACATTGCTCGGGCACCTCCATTTTGGAGGAGGTGCCTTATATATGGTGAAGTCCTCCGGCCATTGGCCGGGGACTCCTTAGGACGGCGCGTGCGGCCCCTTTAAGAGGGAGGGAGAGCGCGCGCCCTAAGCACAGTTGCCGGGAAGGAGCGCGCGCTGCCAGCAGAGCGGGAGGAGGACGCCGGGCACGGAGCAGAGAGGTGAGGGGAACAGCGTCCCTGCCTAGCAGAGGGCAGGGACGCCGGCGCTACATTATTCAGCATTGGATGGCAGTATTGTGTGGGATTATTATTCAGCATTGGATGGCAGTATTGTGTGGGATTATTATTCAGCATTGGATGGCAGTATTATGTGGGATTATTATTCGGCATTGGATGTCAGTATTGTGTGGGATTATTATTCGACATTGGATGTCAGTATTGTGTGGGATTATTATTCAGCATTGGATGGCAGTATTGTGTGGGATTATTATTCGGCATTGGATGTCAGTATTGTGTGGGATTATTATTCAGCATTGGATGGCAGTATTGTGTAGGATTATTATTCGGCATTGGATGGCAGTATTGTGTAGGATTATTATCCGGCATTGGATGGCAGTATTGTGTGGGATTATTATTCAGCATTGGATGGCAATATTGTGTAGCATTATTATTCAGCATTGGATGGCAGTATTATGTGGGATTATTATTCAGCATTGGATGGCAGTATTTTGTAGGATTATTAATCAGCATTGGATGGCAGTATTGTGTGGGATTATTATCTGGCATTGGATGGCAGTATTATGTGGGATTATTATTCAGCATTGGATGGCAGTATTGTGTGGGATTATTATTCAGCATTGGATGGCAGTATTTTGTGGGATTATTATTCAGCATTGGATGGCAGTATTGTGTGGGATTATTATTCGGTATTGGATGGCAGTATTGTGTGGGATTATTATCCAGCATTGGATGGCAGTATTGTGTAGGATTATTATTCGGCATTGGATGGCAGTATTGTGTGTGATTATTATTCAGCATTGGATGGCAGTATTGTGTAGGATTATTATCCAGCATTGGATGGCAGTATTGTGTAGGATTATTATTCAGCATTGGATGGCAGTATTGTGTGGGATTATTATTCAGCATTGGATGGCAGTATTGTGTGGGATTATTATCTGGCATTGGACGGCAGTATTGTGTAGGATTATTATTCAGCATTGGGTGGCAGTATTGTGTGGGATTATTATTCAGCATTGGATGGCAGTATTGTGTGGGATTATTATTCGGTATTGGATGGCAGTATTGTGTGGGATTATTATTCGGTATTGGATGGCAGTATTGTGTGGGATTATTATTCAGCATTGGATGGCAGTATTGTGTGGGATTATTATTCAGCATTGGATGGAAGTATTTCGTGGGATTATTATTCAGCATTGGACGGCAGTATTGTGTGGGATTATTATTCAGCATTGGATGGCAGTATTGTGTGGGATTATTATCCAGCATTGGATGGCAGTATTGCGTGGGATTATTATTCAGCATTGGATGGCAGTATTGTGTGGGATTATTATTCGGTATTGGATGGCAGTATTATGTGAGATTATTATTCAGCATTGGATGGCAGTATTGTGTGGGATTATTATTCAGCATTGGATGGCAGTATTGTGTGGGATTATTATTCAGCATTGGATGGCAGTATTATGTGGGATTATTATTCAGCATTGGATGGCAGTATTATGTGGGATTATTATTCAGCATTGGATGGCAGTATTGTGTGGGATTATTATTCAGCATTGGATGGCAGTATTGTGTGGGATTATTATCTGGCATTGGATGGCAGTATTGTGTGGGATTATTATTCAGCATTGGATGGCAGTATTGTGTAGGATTATTATCTGGCATTGGATGGCAGTATTATGTGGGATTATTATTTAGCATTGGGTGGCAGTATTGTGTGGGATTATTATTCAGCATTGGATGGCAGTATTGTGTGGGATTATTATTCAGCATTGGATGGCAGTATTGTGTGGGATTATTATTCGGCATTGGATGTCAGTATTGTGTGGGATTATTATTCAGCATTGGATGGCAGTATTGTGTGGGATTATTATTCGGTATTGGATGGCAGTATTATGTGAGATTATTATTCAGGATTGGATGGCAGTATTGTGTGGGATTATTATTCAGCATTGGATGGCAGTATTATGTGGGATTATTATTCGGCATTGGATGGCAGTATTGTGTGGGATTCTTATTCGGCATTAGATGGCAGTATTGTGTGGGATTATTATTCAGCATTGGATGGCAGTATTGTGTAGGATTATTATTCAGCATTGGATGGCAGTATTGTGTAGGATTATTATTCAGCATTGGATGGCAGTATTGTGTGGGATTATTATCTGGCATTGGATGGCAGTATTGTGTGGGATTATTATTTAGCATTGGATGACAGTATTGTGTGGGATTATTATTCAGCATTGGATGACAGTATTGTGTAGGATTATTATTCAGCATTAGATGGCAGTATTGTGTGGGATTATTATTTTGCATTGGATGGCAGTATTGTGTGGGATTATTATTCAGCATTGGATGGCAGTATTGTGTGGGATTATTATCTGGCATTGGACGGCAGTATTGTGTGGGATTATTATTCAGCATTGGATCGCAGTATTGTGTGGGATTATTATCTGGCATTGGATGGCAGTATTGTGTGGGATTATTATTCAGCATTGGATGGCAGTATTGTGTAGGATTATTATCTGGCATTGGATGGCAGTGTTATGTGGGATTATTATTTAGCATTGGATGGCAGTATTGTGTGGGATTATTATTCAGCATTGGATGGCAGTATTGTGTGGGATTATTATTCAGCATTGGATGTCAGTATTGTGTGGGATTATTATTCGGCATTGGATGTCAGTATTGTGTGGGATTATTATTCCGCATTGCATGGCAGTATTGTGTCGGATTATTATTCGGCATTGGATGGCAGTATTGTGTGGGATTATTATCCGGCATTGGATGGCAGTATTGTGTGGGATTATTATCCAGCATTGGATGGCAGTATTGTGTAGGATTATTATTCAGCATTGGATGGCAGTATTATGTGGGATTATTATTCAGCATTGGATGGCAGTATTGTGTGGGATTATTATTCAGCATTGGATGGCAGTGTTATGTAAAATGATTATTCAGCATTGGATGGCAGTATTGTGTAGGATTATTATTCAGCATTGGATGGCAGTATTGTGTAGGATTATTATTCAGCATTGGATGGCAGTATTGTGTAGGATTATTATTCAGCATTGGATGGCAGTATTGTGTGGGATTATTATCCAGCATTGGATGGCAGTATTGTGTGGGATTATTATTCAGCATTGGATGGCAGTATTGTGTGGGATTATTATCCGGCATTGGATGGCAGTATTGTGTGGGATTATTATTCAGCATTGGATGGCAGTATTGTGTAGGATTATTATTCAGCATTGGATGGCAGTATTGTGTAGGATTATTATTCAGCATTGGATGGCAGTATTGTGTAGGATTATTATTCAGCTTTGGATGGCAGTATTGTGTAGGATTATTATTCAGCATTGGATGGCAGTATTGTGTGGGATTATTATCCAGCATTGGATGGCAGTATTGTGTGGGATTATTATTCAGCATTGGATGGCAGTATTGTGTGGGATTATTATCCGGCATTGGATGACATTATTGTGTGGGATTATTATTCAGCATTGGATGTCAGTATTATATGGGATTATTATTTAGCATTGGATGTCAGTATTGTGTGGGATTATTATTCAGCATTGGATGGCAGTATTGTGTGGAATTATTATTCGCATTGGATGGCAGAATTGTGTGGGATTATTATTCGGCATTGGATGGCAGTATTATGTGGGATTATTATTTAGCATTGGATGGCAGTATTGTGTGGGATTATTATTCGGCATTGGATGTCAGTATTATATGGGATTATTATTTAGCATTGGATGTCAGTATTGTGTGGGATTATTATTCAGCATTGGATGGCAGTATTATGTGGGATTATTATTTAGCATTGGATGGCAGTATTGTGTGGGGTTATTATTCAGCATTGGATGGCAGTATTGTGTGGGATTATTATTCAGCATTGGATGGCAGTATTGTGTGGGATTATTATCCAGCATTGCATGGCAGTATTGTGTAGGATTATTATTCAGCATTGGATGGCAGTATTGTGTGGGATTATTATCCAGCATTGGATGACAGTATTGTGTGGGATTATTATCCGGCATTGGATGGCAGTATTGTGTAGGATTATTATTCAGCATTGGATGGCAGTATTGTGTGGGATTATTATCCAGCATTGGATGGCAGTATTGTGTGGGATTATTATTCAGCATTGGATGGCAGTATTGTGTAGGATTATTATTCAGCATTGGATGGCAGTATTGTGTGAGATTATTATTCGGCATTGGATGGCTGTATTTTGTGGGATCATTCGGCATTGGATGGCAGTATTGTGTGGGATTATTATTCAGCATTGGATGGCTGTATTGTGTGGGATTATTATCCAGCATTGGATGGCAGTATTGTGTAGGATTATTATTCAGCATTGGATGGCAGTATTATGTAAAATTATTATTCAGCTTTGGATGGCAGTATTATGTAAGATTATTATTCAGCATTGGATGGCAGTAGTGTGGGGGATTATTATTCAGCATTGGATGGCAGTAGTGTGGGGGATTATTATTCAGCATTGGATGGCAGTATTATGTAAGATTATTATTCAGCATTGGATGGCAGTAGTGTGGGGGATTATTATTCAGCATTGGATGGCAGTATTATGTAAGATTATTATTCAGCATTGGATGGCAGTATTGTGTGGGATTATTATCCGGCATTGGATGGCAGTATTGTGTAGGATTATTATTCAGCATTGGATGGCAGTATTATGTAAGATTATTATTCAGCATTGGATGGCAGCATTGTGTGGGATTATAATTCAGCATTGGATGGCAGTATTATGTAAGATTATTATTCAGCATTGGATGGCAGTATTGTGTGGGATTATTATTCAGCATTGGATGGCAGTATTATGTAAGATTATTATTCAGCATTGGATGGCAGTAGTGTGGGGGATTATTATTCAGCATTGGATGGCAGTATTATGTAACATTATTATTCAGCATTGGATGGCAGTATTGTGTGGGATTATAATTCAGCATTGGATGGCAGTATTATGTAAGATTATTATTCTGCATTGGATGGCAGTATTGTGTGGGATTATTATCCGGCATTGGATGGCAGTATTTTGTGGGATTATTATTCGGCATTGGATGGCAGTATTGTGTGGGATTATTATTCAGCATTATATGGCAGTATTGAGTGGGATGGCATTGGATGGCAGTATTATGTGGGATTATTATTCAGCATTATATGGCAGTATTGAGTGGGATTATTAATCGGCATTGGATGGCAGTATTATGTGGGATTATTATTCAGCATTGGATGGCAGTATTGTGTTGGATTATTATTCGGCATTAGATGGCAGTATTATGAGCAGGTATTGGATTCTCCATTACCGGGGATGGGACCGAGACCCCAGTTCCAGGTTTGGTGAAGAGCGGCGATGGTAAGAAGCGGTAACAGAATGTTAATCCTTGCCTGTGGATTTCCTACATGGCAGGTGTGCACATCTTCATACAGGGGATAACGGAGGGTCGGACCCTCGGCCGCGATGTGTCAGTGTCCGGTGATTGGCAATCTGCTCTTCTTGCAGGCGGGGAACGTGTCGCGGGCGTTATATCTCTCCAGGGAGTGTCTGCTGTACGGTATGTGACGCATCCACATCTCTGCACTGTCTGCCCTGTATTGATCCACATCACCGTCATCTGTAGGCAGCAAATATCAAATACAGAACCAGAAAACCCCGTATCTGCATGGAAACTGTCAGCAAGTAGGATGGATGCTATTCAATGAAGTCATCAGGACTCCATACAGATACAATAGGAATTATAACTATTGTGGTATGCCGACTCACTCGGCTGCTTCCAGGAGTAGACTCAGGACACGGTTACCTCTGCAGGTTTATTGTAGCGGCAGATTCAGCAAAATAAACACGGCCTTCCCGGCGTAACGGCAAAACAAAAACATAAAGTATAGCACAGTCCATAAGTAAGTGGGTTCTGCCCACTCTCGGTATCACAAGCCGTTCAGGCAAAGTCCCTTTGTGGAGCTTTCTAGCTTCCACACACAGCCTGGAGACTTCCCTCTCCAGCTCACACCCGAGAAAAAAAAATAGTGACTGAGCATTTAACCTTGCTCAGCCACATCCTGAGGGGAGGTAGGGTGAATGACTTCCCACCCGATCTCTATGCCATTCACACAAAACCACTCTCTTCACAATGGTGATTACACCCCCAACATATAACATGCTGGGGAAAAATTGTAGGTTCAGTTCACACAGGCTATCTATATTCTACATCCAGGGCTGATTAATTACAGAAACAACACCACACCTGGTGATATGGGGTACTGCAACCTATTCATGACGTCGTCAGTCTTTCTACTTCTCTTTCAGATCCCTATAACATGAGGATGGCTCTGAATGTCGCCAAGTACGAGAAGATCTTAGATGAGACTCCGGCCAGAGAAATCGTGGAGGAGCCAAATCTCCTGAGGCCGAACGTCACCCATCTGAGGACACGAGACCTGTATGAGGGGCTCTGCCAGACACTGGGGACTCAGGTACAGACCTGTAGATAAAGGCATAAGGATGAGGCTGGTGTCATGGCGTCAGATTCCCCAGGAACGGGGACCTGTCAGCGATGCCACATGTAGTCTGTAATACCGCCATATACATAAGTGTGATGTCATCATCCTGCACAGGAGCTATAGACTGTAATACCGCCATATACATAAGTATGATGTCATCATCCTGCACAGGAGCTATAGACTGTAATACCGCCATATACATAAGTGTAATGTCATCATCCTGTACAGGAGCTATAGAGACTGTAATACCGCCATATACATGAGTGTGATGTCATCATCATGTACAGGAGCTATAGAGACTGTAATACCGCCATATACATGAGTGTGATGTCATCATCCTGTGCAGGAGCTATAGAGACTGTAATACCGCCATATACATAAGTGTGATGTCATCATCCTGCACAGGAGCGATAGACTGTAATACCGCCATATACATAAGTGTGATGTCATCATCCTGTACAGGAGCTATAGACTGTAATACCGCCATATACATAAGTGTGATGTCATCATCCTGCACAGGAGCTATAGACAGTAATAACGCCATATAAATAAGTGTGATGTCATCATCCTGTACAGGAGCTATAGAGACTGTAATACCGCCATATACATAAATGTGATGTCATCATCCTGCACAGGATCTATAGACTGTAATACCGCCATATACATAAGTGTAATGTCATCATCCTGTACAGGAGCTATAGACTGTAATACCGCCATATACATAAGTGTAATGTCATCATCCTGTACAGGAGCTATAGAGACTGTAATACCGCCATATACATAAGTGTGATGTCATCATCCTGTACAGGAGCTATAGACTGTAATACCGCCATATACATAAGTGTGATGTCATCATCCTGTGCAGGAGCTATAGAGACTGTAATACCGCCATATACATAAGTGTGATGTCATCATCCTGCACAGGAGCTATAGAGACTGTAATACCGCCATATACGTAAGTGTGATGTCATCATCCTGGACAAGAGCGATAGACTGTAATACCGCCATATACATAAGTGTGATGTCATCATCCTGCACAGGATCTATAGACTGTAATACCGCCATATACATGAGTGTGATGTCATCATCCTGCACAAGAGCAATAGACTGTAATACCGCCATATACATAAGTGTGATGTCATCATCCTGCACAAGAGCGATAGACTGTAATACCGCCATATACATAAGTGTGATGTCATCATCCTGTACAGGAGCTATAGACTGTAATACCGCCATATACATAAGTGTGATGTCATCATCCTGTGCAGGACCTCTAGAGACTGTAATACCGCCATATACATAAGTGTGATGTCATCATCCTGTACAGGAGCTATAGAGACTGTAATACCGCCATATACATGAGTGTGATGTCATCATCCTGTGCAGGAGCTATAGACTGTAATACCGCCATATACATAAGTGTGATGTCATCATCCTGTGCAGGAGCTATAGACTGTAATACCGCCATATACATGAGTGTGATGTCATCATCCTGTGCAGGAGCTATAGAGACTGTAATACCGCCATATACATAAGTGTGATGTCATCATCCTGCACAGGATCTATAGACTGTAATACCGCCATATACATAAGTGTGATGTCATCATCCTGCACAAGAGCGATAGACTGTAATACCGCCATATACATAAGTGTGATGTCATTATCCTGTACAGGAGCGATAGACTGTAATACCGCCATATACATGAGTGTGATGTCATCATCCTGTACAGGAGTTATAGACTGTAATACCACCATATACATAAGTGTGATGTCATCATCCTGTACAGGAGCTATAGACTGTAATACCGCCATATACATGAGTGTGATGTCATCATCCTGTACAGGAGCGATAGACTGTAATACAGCCATATACAAAAGTGTGATGTCATCATCCAGTACAGGAGCTATAGACTGTAATACCGCCATATACATAAGTGTGATGTCATCATCCTGTACAGGAGCTGTAGACTGTAATACCGCCATATACATGAGTGTGATGTCATCATCCTGTACAGGAGTTATAGACTGTAATACCGCCATATACATAAGTGTGATGTCATCATCCTGTACAGGAGCGATAGACTGTAATACAGCCATATACAAAAGTGTGATGTCATCATCCTGTACAGGAGCTATAGACTGTAATACCGCCATATACATAAGTGTGATGTCATCATCCTGTAGAGGATCTATAGACTGTAATACCGCCATATACATAAGTGTGATGTCATCATCCTGTACAGGAGCTATAGACTGTAATACCGCCATATACATAAGTGTGATGTCATCATCCTGTACAGGAGCTATAGACTGTAATACCGCCATATACATAAGTGTGATGTCATCATCCTGTAGAGGATCTATAGACTGTAATACCGCCATATACATAAGTGTGATGTCATCATCCTGTACAGGAGCTATAGACTGTAATACCGCCATATACATAAGTGTGATGTCATCATCCTGTACAGGAGCTATAGACTGTAATACCGCCATATACATAAGTGTGATGTCATCATCCTGTACAGGAGCTATAGACTGTAATACCGCCATATACATAAGTGTGATGTCATCATCCTGTACAGGAGCTATAGACTGTAATACCGCCATATACATAAGTGTGATGTCATCATCCTGTACAGGAGCTATAGACTGTAATACCGCCATATACATAAGTGTGATGTTATCATCCTGTAGAGGATCTATAGACTGTAATACCGCCATATACATAAGTGTGATGTCATCATCCTGTACAGGAGCTATAGAGATTGTAATACCGCCATATACATAAGTGTGATGTCATCATCCTGCACAGGATCTATAGACTATAATACCGCCATATACATAAGTGTGATGTCATCATCCTGTACAGGAGCTATAGACTGTAATACCGCCATATACATAAGTGTGATGTCATCATCCTGCACAGGATCTATAGACTGTAATACCGCCATATACATAAATGTGATGTCATCATCCTTGACAGGAGCTATAGACTGTAATACCGCCATATACATAAGTGTGATGTCATCATCCTGTACAGGAGCTATAGACTGTAATACCGCCATATACATAAGTGTGATGTCATCATCCTGTACAGGAGCGATAGACTGTAATACCGCCATATACATAAATGTGATGTCATCATCCTGTACAGGAGCTATAGACTGTAATACCGCCATATACATAAGTGTGATGTCATCATCCTGTACAGGAGCTATAGAGACTGTAATACCGCCATATACATAAATGTGATGTCATCATCCTGTACAGGAGCTATAGACTGTAATACCGCCATATACATAAGTGTGATGTCATCATCCTGTACAGGAGCTATAGAGACTGTAATACTGCCATATACATAAATGTGATGTCATCATCCTGTAGAGGATCTATAGACTGTAATACCGCCATATATATAAGTGTGATGTCATCATCCTGCACAGGATCTATAGACTGTAATACCGCTATATACATAAGTGTGATGTCATCATCCTGCACAGGATCTATAGACTGTAATACCGCCATATACATAAGTGTGATGTCATTATCCTGTACAGGAGCGATAGACTGTAATACCGCCATATACATAAGTGTGATGTCATCATCCTGTAGAGGATCTATAGACTGTAATACCGCCATATACATAAGTGTAATGTCATCATCCTGTACAGGAGCTATAGACTGTAATACCGCCATATACATAAGTGTAATGTCATCATCCTGTACAGGAGCTATAGAGACTGTAATACCGCCATATACATAAGTGTGATGTCATCATCCTGTACAGGAGCTATAGACTGTAATACCGCCATATACATACGTGTGATGTCATCATCCTGTGCAGGACCTCTAGAGACTGTAATACCGCCATATACATAAGTGTGATGTCATCATCCTGTACAGGAGCTATAGACTGTAATACCGCCATATACATAAATGTGATGTTATCATCCTGTACAGGAGCTATAGACTGTAATACCGCCATATACATAAGTGTGATGTCATCATCCTGGACAGGAGCTATAGAGACTGTAATACCGCCATATACATAAGTGTGATGTCATCATCCTGCACAGGATCTATAGACTGTAATACCGCCATATACATAAGTGTGATGTCATTATCCTGTACAGGAGCGATAGACTGTAATACCGCCATATACATAAGTGTGATGTCATCATCCTGTACAGGAGCTATAGACTGTAATACCGCCATATACATAAGTGTGATGTCATCATCCTGTACAGGAGCTATAGACTGTAATACCGCCATATACATGAATGTAATGTCATCATCATGTACAGGAGCTATAGAGACTGTAATACCGCCATATACATAAGTGTGATGTCATCATCCTGGACAGGAGCTATAGAGACTGTAATACAATCATATACATAAGTGTGATGTCATCATCCTGCACAGGATCTATAGACTGTAATACCGCCATATACATAAGTGTGATGTCATTATCCTGTACAGGAGCGATAGACTGTAATACCGCCATATACATAAGTGTGATGTCATCATCCTGTACAGGAGCTATAGACTGTAATACCGCCATATACATGAATGTAATGTCATCATCATGTACAGGAGCTATAGAGACTGTAATACCGCCATATACATAAGTGTGATGTCATCATCCTGGACAGGAGCTATAGAGACTGTAATACAATCATATACATAAGTGTGATGTCATCATCCTGCACAGGATCTATAGACTGTAATACCGCCATATACATAAGTGTGATGTCATTATCCTGTACAGGAGCGATAGACTGTAATACCGCCATATACATAAGTGTGATGTCATCATCCTGTACAGGAGCTATAGACTGTAATACCGCCATATACATAAGTGTGATGTCATCATCCTGTACAGGAGCTATAGACTGTAATACCGCCATATACATGAATGTAATGTCATCATCATGTACAGGAGCTATAGAGACTGTAATACCGCCATATACATAAGTGTGATGTCATCATCCTGTAGAGGATCTATAGACTGTAATACCGCCATATACATAAGTGTGATGTCATCATCCTGTACAGGAGCTATAGACTGTAATACCGCCATATACATAAGTGTGATGTCATCATCCTGGACAGGAGCTATAGAGACTGTAATACCGCCATATACATAAGTGTGATGTCCTTTTTTCACTATATGCTATTCATTTTGTTCTATACCGTTATGGCGGCCTTCTGTCTGTTGTTTGCTCTTCAAGAGGGTTAGAAAAACCCTAAAAAATATATGAACAAAATGTAATAGATTAAAGAGTGGCAGAAAAACTATCACTGATAATCAGATAAACGTCAGGAACAACGTGACATCGGAGGTTGCCCCATCACCTGTCGCCCGTTACTCATCACCCGTCACTCATCGCCCGTCACTCATCACCCATCACTCATCGCCCGCTGTGCTTCCCTCGCAGCCTTTTCATCATGAGGATCCTGCGCTCGTGTGCACATACGACACTAACAGCCGCCCGATCCTCACACTGCAGCCCCTGAAGAAAGAGCTGCTGAGCCGCGCTCCCTACATCGCTCTCTACCACGACTTCATCACCGACTATGAGGCGGAGAAGATCAAGGAACTTGCTGCTCCATGGGTGAGTACAATCTCTAAACATCTCCGGCCTGTCCTACAATGTCCAGAAACACCATACATCCTGCCCCCGAATTACATGTAAACACAACAGTGACCTCCTGAGCTGTAATCATCCTGTACTAATCCTGACTTACCTCCTGTATTGTACTCCAGAGCTGCACCCACTATTCTGCTGGTGCAGTCACTGTGTACATACATTACATTACTGATCCTGAGTTACATCCTGTATTATACTCCAGAGCTGCACTCACTATTCTGCTGGTGCAGTCACTGTGTACATACATTACATTACTGATCCTGAGCTACATCCTGTATTATACTCCAGAGCAGCACTCACTATTCTGCTGGTGCAGTCACTGGGTACATACATTACATTACTGATCCTGAGTTACATCCTGTATTATACTCCAGAGCAGCACTCACTATTCTGCTGGTGCAGTCACTGGGTACTGTACATACATTACATTACTGATCCTGAGTTACATCCTGTATTATACTGCAGAGCTGCGCTCACTATTCTGCTGGTGCAGACACTGTGTACATACATTACATTACTGATCCTGAGTTACCTCCTGTATTATACTCCAGAGCTGCACTCACTATTCTGCTGGTGCAGTCACTGGGTACATACATTACATTACTGATCCTGAGTTACATCCTGTATTATACTCCAGAGCTGCACTCACTATTCTGCTGGTGCAGTCACTGGGTACATACATTACATTACTGATCCTGAGTTACATCCTGTATTATACTCCAGAGCAGCACTCACTATTCTGCTGGTGCAGTCACTGGGTACTGTACATACATTACATTACTGATCCTGAGTTACATCCTGTATTATACTGCAGAGCTGCGCTCACTATTCTGCTGGTGCAGACACTGTGTACATACATTACATTACTGATCCTGAGTTACCTCCTGTATTATACTCCAGAGCTGCACTCACTATTCTGCTGGTGCAGTCACTGGGTACATACATTACATTACTGATCCTGAGTTACATCCTGTATTATACTCCAGAGCTGCACTCACTATTCTGCTGGTGCAGTCACTGGGTACATACATTACATTACTGATCCTGAGTTACATCCTGTATTATACTCCAGAGCAGCACTCACTATTCTGCTGGTGCAGTCACTGGGTACTGTACATACATTACATTACTGATCCTGAGTTACATCCTGTATTATACTGCAGAGCTGCGCTCACTATTCTGCTGGTGCAGTCACTGTGTACATACATTACATTACTGATCCTGAGTTACATTCTGTATTATACTCCAGATCTGCACTCACTATTCTGCTGGTGGAGTCACTGTGTACATACATTACATTACTGATCCTGAGTTACATCCTGTATTATACTGCAGAGCTGCGCTCACTATTCTGCTGGTGCAGTCACTGTGTACATACATTACATTACTGATCCTGAGTTACATCCTGTATTATACTCCAGAGCTGCACTCACTATTCTGCTGGTGGAGTCACTGTGTACATACATTACATTACTGATCCTGTACTGATCGTGAGTTACCTCCTGTATTATACTCCAGAGCTGCACTCACTACTCTGCTGGTGCAGTCACTGTATACATACATTACATTAATGATCCTGAGTTACATCCTGTATTATACCCCAGAGCTGCACTCACTATTCTGCTGGTGCAGTCACTGTATACATACATTACATTACTGATCCTGAATTACCTCCTGTATTATACTCCAGAGCTGCACTCACTATTCTGCTAGTGCAGTCACTGTATACATACATTACATTAATGATCCTGAGTTACATCCTGTATTATACCCCAGAGCTGCACTCACTATTCTGCTGGTGCAGTCACTGTATACATACATTACATTACTGATCCTGAGTTACCTCCTGTATTATACTCCAGAGCTGCACTCACTATTCTGCTGGTGCAGTCACTGTATACATACATTACATTAATGATCCTGAGTTACATCCTGTATTATACCCCAGAGCTGCACTCACTATTCTGCTGGTGCAGTCACTGTATACATACATTACATTACTGATCCTGAGTTACCTCCTGTATTATACTCCAGAGCTGAACTCACTATTCTGCTGGTGCAGTCACTGTGTACATACATTACAATACTGATCCTGTACTGATCCTGAGTTACATCCTGTATTATACTCCAGAGCTGCACTCACTATTCTGCTGGTGTAGTCACTGTATACATACGTTACATTACTGATCCTGAGTTACATCCTGTATTATACCCCAGAGCTGCACTCACTATTCTGCTGGTGCAGTCACTGTGTACATACATTACAATACTGATCCTGTACTGATCCTGAGTTACCTCCTGTATTATACTCCAGAGCTGCACTCACTATTCTGCTGGTGCAGTCACTGTGTACATACATTACATAACTGATACTGAGTTACATTCTGTATTATACTCCAGAGCTGCACTCACTATTCTGCTGGTGCAGTCACTGTGTACATACATAACTGATCCTGTATTATCCTCCAGAGCTGCACTCCCTTATTTGTGGTACATTGCATACACTCTGCATCTTTGCGGATCTGTGACAGGGCCGGCGTCAGCACCCGGCGCACCCGGGCAAGTGCCGGGGCCCTGAGCAAGCAGGGGGGCCCACTGGCAGTCACGCACCCCGCTGGGCTATGGGCGGAGGAGAGCGGTGTCAGTGCCCGCCCTTTTCCGCCGCTTGCTCAGGGCCCCGGCAGCCGGATACTTACCTCTCCCCGTGCCCCCCTGTGACGTCTCAGGTCAGAGAGTGCGGTGACGTCTTTCCACCTCGCGCTCCCCTGAGCCATCACAGGCAGCGCAGAGCGGGACGACGCCGGCAACGCTGGAGTCCAGACCCGAGCAGCGGCAGGAGGTGAGGAGGAGGGAGGTGAGTATTTGATTTTTTTTTTTTTAATGTATGGAGGCATAATATGGGGGGTGACATCCTGCATGGGGCATTATAAAGAGAGGGGAGGTGACATCCTGCATGGGGCATTATAAAGAGAGGGGAGGTGACATCCTGCATGGGGCATTATAAAGAGAGGGGGGGTGACATCCTGCATGGGGCATTATAAAGAGAGGGGGGGGTGACATCCTGCATGGGGCATTATAAAGAGAGGGGGTGTGACATCCTGCATGGGGCATTATAGAGAGAGGGGGTGACATCCTTCATGGGGCATTATAGAGAGAGGGGGTGACAGCCTGCATGGGTCCTTATAAAGAGGGGGGGTGACATCCTGCATGGGGCATTATAAAGAGAGGGGGGTGTGACATCCTGCATGGGGCATTATAAAGAGAGGGGGAGTGACATCCTGCATGGGGCATTATAAAGAGAGGGGGGTGACATCCTGCATGGGGCATTATAAAGAGAGGGGGTGACATCCTGCATGGGGCATTATAAAGAGAGGGGGTGACATCCTGCATGGGGCATTATAAAGAGGGGGGGTGACATCCTGCATGGGGCATTATAAAGAGAGGGGGTGACATCCTGCATGGGGCATTATAAAGAGGGGGGGTGACATCCTGCATGGGGCATTATAAAGAGAGGGGGTGACATCCTGCATGGGGCATTATAAAGAGAGGGGGTGACATCCTGCATGGGGCATTATAAAGAGGGGGGGTGACATCCTGCCTGGGGCATTATAAAGAGAGGGGGTGACATCCTGCATGGGGCATTATAAAGAGGGGGGTGACATCCTGCATGGGGCATTATAAAGAGAGGGGGGGGTGACATTCTGCATGGGGCATTATAGAGAGAGGGGGTGACAGCCTGCATGGGGCATTATAGAGAGAGGGAGTGACAGCCTGCATGGGGCCTTATAAAGAGGGGGGGTACATCCTGCATGGGGCATTATAAAGAGAGGGGGGGTGACATCCTGCATGGGGCATTATAAAGAGAGGGGGGTGACATCCTGCATGGGGAATTATAAAGAGAGGGGGGGTGACATCCTGCATGGGGCATTATAGAGAGAGGGGGTGACATCCTGCATGGGGCATTATAGAGAGAGGGGGTGACATCCTGCATGGGGCATTATAGAGAGAGGGGGTGACATCCTGCATAAGGCCTTATAAAGAGGTGGTGTACATCCTGCATGGGGCATTATAAATAGAGGGGGTGACATCCTGCATGGGGCATTATAAAGAGGGAGGGTGACATCCTGCATGGGGCATTATAAAGAGAGGGGGGGGTGACATCCTGCATGGGGCATTATAAAGAGAGGGGGTGACATCCTGCGTGGGCCATAATATGGGGGGTGACATCTTGCATGGGGCATTATAAAGAGAGGGGGGGTGACATCCTGCATGGGGCATTATAAAGAGAGGGGAGGTGACATCCTGCATGGGGCATTATAGAGAGAGGGGGTGACATCCTGCATGGGGCATTATAGAGAGAGGGGGTGACAGCCTGCATGGGGACTTATAAAGAGGGGGGTGACATCCTGCATGGGGCATTATAAAGAGAGGGGGGTGTGACATCCTGCATGGGGCATTATAAAGAGAGGGCGGGTGACATCCTGCATGGGGCATTATAAAGAGAGGGGGGGTGACATCTTGCATGGGGCATTATAGAGAGAGGGGGTGACATCCTGCATGGGGCATTATAAAGAGAGGGGGTGACATCCTGCATGGGGCATTATAAAGAGAGGGGGTGACATCCTGCATGGGGCATTATAAAGAGGGGGGTGACATCCTGCATGGGGCATTATAAAGAGAGGGGGTGACATCCTACATGGGTCATTATAAAGAGAGGGGGTGACATCCTGCATGGGGCATTATAAAGAGAGGGGGTGACATCCTGCATGGGGCATTATAAAGAGAGGGGGTGACATCCTGCATGGGGCATTATAAAGAGGGGGGGTGACATCCTGCATGGGGCATTATAAAGAGAGGGGGGTGACATCCTGCATGGGGCATTATAGAGAGAGGGGGTGACATCCTGCATGGGGCATTATAGAGAGAGGGGGTGACAGCATGCATGGGGCCTTATAAAGAGGGGGGGTACATCCTGCATGGGGCATTATAAAGAGAGGGGGGGTGACATCCTGCATGGGGCATTACAAAGAGAGGGGGGTGACATCCTGCATGGGGCATTATAAAGAGAGGGGAGATGACATCCTGCATGCATGGGGCATTATAGAGAGAGGGGGTCACATCCTGCATGGGGCATTATAGAGAGAGGGTGTGACATCCTGCATGAGGCCTTATAAAGAGGTGGGGTACGTCCTGCATGGGGCATTATAAATAGAGGGGGTGACATCCTGCATGGGGCATTATAAAGAGAGGGGGTGACATCCTGCATGGGGCATTATAAAGAGAGAGGGGGTGACATCCTCCATTGGGCATTATAAAGAGAAGGGGGTGACATCCTGCATGGGGCATTATAAAGAGAGGGGGTGACATCCTGCATGGGGCATTATAAAGAGGGGGGGTGACATCCTACATGGGGCCTTATAAAGAGGGGGGGTACATCCTGCATGGGGCATTATAAAGAGGAGGGGTGAAAACCTGCATGGGGCATTATAAGGGGGGGGCAGCCTGCATAGTGCATTATGTGGGGGGAACAGCCTGCATGGAGCATTATAAAGGGGGGGGCAGCCTGTATGGGGCATTATGTGGGTGGTAACAGCCTGCATGGAGCATTATAAGGGGGGGGTCAGCCTGTATGGGGAATTATGTGGGGGGTAACAGCCTGCATGCAGCATTATATGGGGGCCAGAATCCTGTATGGAGCGTTATATGGGGGCCAGTATCCTGTATGGAGCGTTATATGGGGGCCAGTATCATGTATGGAGCTTTATAAGGGGACCAGTATACTGTATGGAGCGTTATATGGGGGCCAGTATCCTGCATGGATCTTTATAAGGAGACCAGTATACTGTATGGAGCGTTATATGGGGGCCAGTATCCTGTATGGAGCTTTATAAGGGGACCAGTATCCTGTGTGGAACGTTATATGGGGGCCAGTATTCCGTATGGGGCCTTATATGGGGGCCAGTATTCCGTATGGGGCCTTATATGGGGGCCAGTATTCCGTATGGAGTGTTATATGGGGACCAGTATTCCGTATGGGGCCTTATATGGGGGCCAGTATTCCGTATGGAGCCTTATATGGGGGCCAAGTATTCCGTATGGGGCCTTATATGGGGGCCAGTATTCAGTATGGGGCCTTATATGGGGGCCAGTATTCCGTATGGAGCCTTATATGGGGGCCAGTATTCCGTATGGGGCCTTATATGGGGGCCAGTATTCCGTATGGATCGTTCTATGGGGGCCAGTATTCCATATGGGGCCTTATATGGGGGCCAGTATTCCGTATGGGGCCTTATATGGGGGCCAAGTATTCCGTATGGAGCCTTATATGGGGGTAAGTATTCCGTATGGAGCCTTATATGGGGGCCAGTATTCCGTATGGGGCCTTATATGGGGGCCAGTATCCTGCATGGAGCGTTATATGGGGGCCAGTATTCCGTATGGGGCCTTATATGGGGGCCAGTATTCCGTATGGGGCCTTATATGGGGGCCAAGTATTCCGTATGGAGCCTTATATGGGGGTCAGTATTCCGCATGGAGCCTTATATGGGGGCCAGTATTTCGTATGGAGCCTTATATGGGGGCCAGTATTCCGTATGGAGCCTTTTATGGGGGCCAGTATTCCGTATGGAGCCTTATATGGGGGCCAGTATTCCGTATGGGGCCTTATATGGGGGCCAAGTATTCCGTATGGGGCCTTATATGGGGGCCAGTATTCCGTATGGGGCCTTACATGGCGGCCAGTATTCCGTATGGGGCCTTATATGGGGGCCTGTATTCCGTATGGGGCCTTATATGGGGGCCAAGTATTCCGTATGGAGCCTTATATGGGGGCCAAGTATTCCGTATGTGGCCTTATATGGGGGCCAGTATTCCGTATGGGGCCTTATATGGGGGCCAGTATTCCGTATGGAGCGTTATATGGCGGCCAGTATTCCGTATGGGGCCTTATATGGGGGCCAGTATTCCGTATGGGGCCTTATATGGGGGCCAGTATTAAGTATGGGGCCTTATATGGCGGCCAGTATTCCGTATGGAGCCTTATATGGGGGCCAGTGTTCCGTATGGGGCCTTATATGGCGGCCAGTATTCCGTATGAAGCGTTATATGGGGGCCAGTATTCCGTATGGAGCCTTATATGGGGGCCAGTATTCCGTATGGAGCCTTATAAGGGGGCCAAGTATTCCGTATGGAGCCTTATATGGGGGCCAAGTATTCCATATGGGGCCTTATATGGGGGCCAAGTATTCCGTATGGAGCCTTATATGGGGGCCAAGTATTCCGTATGAGGCCTTATATGGGGGCCAGTATTCCGTATGGGGCCTTATATGGGGGCCAGTATTAAGTATGGGGCCTTATATGGCGGCCAGTATTCCGTATGGGGCCTTATATGGGGGCCAGTATTCCGTATGGGGCCTTATATGGGAGCCAGTAATCCGTATGGAGCCTTATATGGGGGCCAGTATTCCGTATGGAGCGTTATATGGCGGCCAGTATTCCGTATGGGGCCTTATATGGGGGCCAGTATTCCGTATGGGGCCTTATATGGGGGCCAGTATTCCGTATGGAACCTTATATGGGGGCCAAGTATTCCGTATGGGGCCTTATATGGGGGCCAGTATTCCGTATGGGGCCTTATATGGGGGCCAGTATTCCGTATGGGGCCTTATATGGGGGCCAGTATTCCGTATGGAGCCTTATATGGGGGCCAGTATTCCGTATGGAGCCTTATATGGGGACCAGTATCCTATATGGAGCGTTATATGGGGGCCAGTATTCCGTATGGAGCGTTATATGGGGGCCAGTATTCCGTACGGGGCCTTATATGGGGGCCAGTATTCCGTATGGGGCCTTATATGGGGGCCAAGTATTCCGAATGGGGCCTTATATGGGGGCCAGTATTCCGTATGGGGCCTTATATGGGGACCAGTATTCCGTATGGGGCCTTATATGGGGGCCAGTATTCCGTATGGAGCCTTATATGGGGGCCAAGTATTCCGTATGGGGCCTTATATGGGGGCCAGTATTCCGTATGGGGCCTTATATGGGGGCCAGTATTCCGTATGGAGCCTTATATGGGGGCCAGTATTCCGTATGGGGCCTTATATGGGAGCCAGTATTCCGTATGGAGCGTTATATGGGGGCCAGTATTCCGTATGGGGCCTTATATGGGGGCCAGTATTCCGTATGGGGCCTTATATGGGGGCCAAGTATTCCGTATGGAGCCTTATATGGGGGTCAGTATTCCGTATGGAGCCTTATATGGGGGCCAGTATTCCGTATGGGGCCTTATATGGGGGCCAGTATCCTGTATGGAGCGTTATATGGGGGCCAGTATTCCGTATGGGGCCTTATATGGGGGCCAGTATTCCGTATGGGGCCTTATATGGGGGCCAAGTATTCCGTATGGAGCCTTATATGGGGGTCAGTATTCCGCATGGAGCCTTATATGGGGGCCAGTATTCCGTATGGAGCCTTATATGGGGGCCAGTATTCCGTATGGAGCCTTATATGGGGGCCAGTATTCCGTTTGGAGCCTTATATGGGGGTCAGTATTCCGTATGGGGCCTTATATGGGGGCCAAGTATTCCGTATGGGGCCTTATATGGGGGCCACTATTCCGTATGGGGCCTTATATGGGGACAAGTATTCCGTATGGGGCCTTATATGGGGGCCAGTATTCCTTATGGAGCGTTACATGGCGGCCAGTATTCCGTATGGGGCCTTATATGGGAACCAGTATCCTGTATGGAGCGTTATATGGGGGCCAGTATTCCGTATGGAGCCTTATATGGGGGCCAGTATTCCGTTTGGAGCCTTATATGGGGGTCAGTATTCCGTATGGGGCCTTATATGGGGGCCAAGTATTCCGTATGGGGCCTTATATGGGGGCCACTATTCCGTATGGGGCCTTATATGGGGGCCAGTATTCCGTATGGGGCCTTATATGGGGGCCAGTATTCCGTATGGAGCCTTATATGGGGGCCAGTATTCCGTATGGAGCCTTATATGGGAACCAGTATCCTGTATGGAGCATTATATGGGGACCAGTATTCCGTATGGAGCCTTATATGGGGGCCAGTATTCCGTATGGGGCCTTATATGGGGGCCAGTATTCCGTATGGAGCCTTATATGGGGGCCAGTATTCCGTATGGAGCCTTATATGGGGGCCAGTATTCCGTATGGAGCCTTATATGGGGACCAGTATCCTGTATGGAGCGTTATATGGGGACCAGTATTCTGTATGGAGCCTTATATGGGGACCAGTATCCTGTATGGAGCGTTATATGGGGACCAGTATCCTGTATGGAGCGTTATATGGGGACCAGTATCCTGTATGTAGCGTTATATGGGGACCAGTATCCTGTATGGAGCGTTATATGGGGGCCAGTATTCCGTATGGGGCCTTATATGGGGACCAGTATCCTGTATGGAGCGTTATATGGGGACCAGTATCCTGTATGGAGCGTTATATGGGGACCAGTATCCTGTATGTAGCATTATATGGGGACCAGTATTCCGTATGGAGCCTTATATGGGGACCAGTATCCTGTATGGAGCGTTATATGGGGACCAGTATCCTGTATGGAGCGTTATATGGGGACCAGTATCCTGTATGGAGCCTTATATGGGGGCCAGTATTCCGTATGGAGCCTTATATGGGGACCAGTATCCTGTATGGAGCGTTATATGGGGACCAGTATCCTGTGTGGAGCGTTATATGGGGACCAGTATCCTGTATGTAGCGTTATATGGGGGCCAGTATTCCGTATGGGGCCTTATATGGGGGCCAGTATTCCGTATGGGGCCTTATATGGGTGCCAGTATTCCGTATGGGGCCTTATATGGGGGCCAGTATTCCGTATGGAGCCTTATATGGGGGCCAAGTATTCCGTATGGGGCCTTATATGGGGGCCAGTATTCCGTATGGGGCCTTATATGGGGGCCAGTATTCCGTATGGGGCCTTATATGGGGGCCAGTATTCCGTATGGAGCCTTATATGGGGGCCTGTATTCCGTATGGGGCCTTATATGGGGGCCAGTATTCCGTATGGGGCCTTATATGGGGGCCAGTATTCCGTATAGAGCCTTATATGGGGGCCAAGTCTTCCGTATGGGGCCTTATATGGGGGCCAGTATTCCGTATGGGGCCTTATATGGGGGCCAGTATTCCGTATGGGGCCTTATATGGGGACCAGTATTCTGTATGGAGCCTTATATGGGGGCCAGTATTCCGTATGGGGCCTTATATGGGGGCCAGTATTCCGTATGGAGCCTTATATGGGGGCCAAGTATTCCGTATGGAGCCTTATATGGGGGCCAGTATTCCGTATGGGGCCTTATATGGGGGCCAGTATTCCGTATGGGGCCTTATATGGGGGCCAGTATCCTGTATGGAGTGTTATATGGGGGCCAGTATTCTGTGTGGAGCCTTATATGGGGGCCAGTATTCCGTATGGGGCCTTATATGGGGGCCAGTATTCCGTATGGGGCCTTATATGGGGACCAGTATACTGTATGGGGCCTTATATGGGGGTCAGTATTCCGTATGGGGCCTTATATGGGGGCCAGTATTCCGTATGGGGCCTTATATGGGGACCAGTATACTGTATGGGGCCTTATATGGGGGCCAGTATTCCGTATGGGGCCTTATATGGGGGCCAAGTATTCCGTATGGAGCCTTATATGGGGGTCAGTATTCCGTATGGAGCCTTATATGGGGGCCAGTATTCCGTATGGGGCCTTATATGGGGGCCAGTATCCTGTATGGAGCGTTATATGGGGGCCAGTATTCCGTATGGGGCCTTATATGGGGGCCAGTATTCCGTATGGGGCCTTATATGGGGGCCAAGTATTCCGTATGGAGCCTTATATGGGGGTCAGTATTCCGCATGGAGCCTTATATGGGGGCCAGTATTCCGTATGGAGCCTTATATGGGGGCCAGTATTCCGTATGGAGCCTTATATGGGGGCCAGTATTCCGTTTGGAGCCTTATATGGGGGTCAGTATTCCGTATGGGGCCTTATATGGGGGCCAAGTAGGAGCCTTATATGGGGGCCAGTATTCCGTATGGAGCGTTATATGGGGGCCAGTATTCCGTATGGAGCCTTATATGGGGGTCAGTATTCCGCATGGAGCCTTATATGGGGGCCAGTATTCCGTATGGAGCCTTATATGGGGGCCAGTATTCCGTATGGAGCCTTATATGGGGGCCAGTATTCCGTATGGGACCTTATATGGGGGCCAAGTATTCCGTATGGAGCCTTTTATGGGGGCCAAGTATTCCGTATGGGGCCTTATATGGGGGCCAAGTATTCCGTATGGAGCCTTATATGGGGGCCAAGTATTCCGTATGGGGCCTTATATGGGGGCCAGTATTCCGTATGGGGCCTTATATGGGGGCCAGTATTCCGTATGGAGCGTTATATGTCGGCCAGTATTCCGTATGGGGCCTTATATGGGGGCCAGTATTCCGTATGGAGCCTTATATGGGGGCCAGTATTCCGTATGGAGCCTTATATGGGGGCCAGTATTCCGTATGGAGCCTTATATGGGGACCAGTATCCTGTATGGAGCGTTATATGGGGACCAGTATTCCGTATGGAGCCTTATATGGGGGCCAGTATTCCGTATGGGGCCTTGTATGGGGGCCAGTATTCCGTATGGAGCCTTATATGGGGGCCAGTATTCCGTATGGGGCCTTATATGGGGGCCAGTATTCCGTATGGAGCCTTATATGGGGGCCAGTATTCCGTATGGGGCCTTATATGGGGACCAGTATCCTGTATGGAGCGTTATATGGGGACCAGTATCCTGTATGGAGCGTTATATGGGGACCAGTATCCTGTATGTAGCATTATATGGGGACCAGTATTCCGTATGGAGCCTTATATGGGGACCAGTATCCTGTATGGAGCGTTATATGGGGACCAGTATCCTGTATGGAGCGTTATATGGGGACCAGTATCCTGTATGGAGCCTTATATGGGGGCCAGTATTCCGTATGGAGCCTTATATGGGGACAAGTATCCTGTATGGAGTGTTATATGGGGACCAGTATCCTGTGTGGAGCGTTATATGGGGACCAGTATCCTGTATGTAGCGTTATATGGGGGCCAGTATTCCGTATGGGGCCTTATTTGGGGGCCAGTATTCCGTATGGGGCCTTATATGGGGGCCAGTATTCCGTATGGGGCCTTATATGGGGACCAGTATTCCGTATGGAGCCTTATATGGGGGCCAAGTATTCCGTATGGGGCCTTATATGGGGGCCAGTATTCCGTATGGGGCCTTATATGGGGTCCAGTATTCCGTATGGGGCCTTATATGGGGGCCAGTATTCCGTATGGAGCCTTATATGGGGGCCAGTATTCCGTATGGGGCCTTATATGGGGGCCAGTATTCCGTATGGGGCCTTATATGGGGGCCAGTATTCCGTATGGAGCCTTATATGGGGGCCAAGTATTCCGTATGGGGCTTTATATGGGGGCCAGTATTCCGTATGGGGCCTTATATGGGGGCCAGTATTCCGTATGGGGCCTTATATGGGGGCCAGTATTCTGTATGGAGCCTTATATGGGGGCCAGTATTCCGTATGGGGCCTTATATGGGGGCCAGTATTCCGTATGGAGCCTTATATGGGGGCCAAGTATTCCGTATGGGGCCTTATATGGGGGCCAGTATTCCGTATGGGGCCTTATATGGGGGCCAGTATTCCGTATGGGGCCTTATATGGGGGCCAGTATCCTGTATGGAGTGTTATATGGGGGCCAGTATTCTGTGTGGAGCCTTATATGGGGGCCAGTATTCCGTATGGGGCCTTATATGGGGGCCAGTATTCCGTATGGGGCCTTATATGGGGGCCAGTATTCCGTATGGAGCCTTATATGGGGACCAGTATCCTGTATGGAGCGTTATATGGGGACCAGTATTCTGTATGGAGCCTTATATGGGGACCAGTATCCTGTTTGGAGCGTTATATGGGGACCAGTATCCTGTATGGAGCGTTATATGGGGACCAGTATCCTGTATGTAGCGTTATATGGGGGCCAGTATTCCGTATGGAGCCTTATATGGGGACCAGTATCCTGTATGGAGCGTTATATGGGGGCCAGTATTCCGTATGGGGCCTTATATGGGGACCAGTATCCTGTATGGAGCGTTATATGGGGACCAGTATCCTGTATGGAGCGTTATATGGGGACCAGTATCCTGTATGTAGCATTATATGGGGACCAGTATTCCGTATGGAGCCTTATATGGGGACCAGTATCCTGTATGGAGCGTTATATGGGGACCAGTATCCTGTATGGAGCGTTATATGGGGACGAGTATCCTGTATGGAGCGTTATATGGGGGCCAGTATTCCGTATGGAGCCTTATATGGGGACCAGTATCCTGTATGGAGCGTTATATGGGGACCAGTATCCTGTGTGGAGCATTATATGGGGACCAGTATCCTGTATGTAGCGTTATATGGGGGCCAGTATTCCGTATGGGGCCTTATATGGGGGCCAGTATTCCGTATGGGCCTTATATGGGGGCCAGTATTCCGTATGGGGCCTTATATGGGGGCCAGTATTCCGTATGGAGCCTTATATGGGGGCCAAGTATTCCATATGGGGCCTTATATGGGGGCCAGTATTCCGTATGGGGCCTTATATGGGGGCCAGTATTCCGTATGGGGCCTTATATGGGGGCCAGTATTCCGTATGGAGCCTTATATGGGGGCCAGTATTCCGTATGGGGCCTTATATGGGGGCCAGTATTCCGTATGGGGCCTTATATGGGGGCCAGTATTCCGTATGGAGCCTTATATGGTGGCCAAGTATTCCGTATGGGGCCTTATATGGGGGCCAGTATTCCGTATGGGGCCTTATATGGGGGCCAGTATTCCATATGGGGCCTTATATGGGGGCCAGTATTCTGTATGGAGCCTTATATGGGGGCCAGTATTCCGTATGGGGCCTTATATGGGGGCCAGTATTCCGTATGGAGCCTTATATGGGGGCCAAGTATTCCGTATGGGGCCTTATATGGGGGCCAGTATTCCGTATGGGGCCTTATATGGGGGCCAGTATTCCGTATGGGGCCTTATATGGGGGCCAGTATCCTGTATGGAGTGTTATATGGGGGCCAGTATTCTGTGTGGAGCCTTATATGGGGGCCAGTATTCCGTATGGGGCCTTATATGGGGGCCAGTATTTCGTATGGGGCCTTATATGGGGACCAGTATACTGTATGGGGCCTTATATGGGGGTCAGTATTCCGTATGGGGCCTTATATGGGGGCCAGTATTCCGTATGGGGCCTTATATGGGGACCAGTATACTGTATGGGGCCTTATATGGGGGCCAGTATTCCGTATGGGGCCTTATATGGGGGCCAAGTATTCCGTATGGAGCCTTATATGGGGGGTCAGTATTCCGTATGGAGCCTTATATGGGGGCCAGTATTCCGTATGGGGCCTTATATGGGGGCCAGTATCCTGTATGGAGCGTTATATGGGGGCCAGTATTCCGTATGGGGCCTTATATGGGGGCCAGTATTCCGTATGGGGCCTTATATGGGGGCCAAGTATTCCGTATGGAGACTTATATGGGGGTCAGTATTCCGCATGGAGCCTTATATGGGGGCCAGTATTCCGTATGGAGCCTTATATGGGGGCCAGTATTCCGTATGGAGCCTTATATGGGGGCCAGTATTCCGTTTGGAGCCTTATATGGGGGTCAGTATTCCGTATGGGGCCTTATATGGGGGCCAAGTATTCCGTATGGGGCCTTATATGGGGGCCACTATTCCGTATGGGGCCTTATATGGGGGCCAGTATTCCGTATGGGGCCTTATATGGGGGCCAGTATTCCTTATGGAGCGTTACATGGCGGCCAGTATTCCGTATGGGGCCTTATATGGGGGCCAGTATTCCGTATGGGCCCTTATATGGGGGCCAAGTATTCCGTATGGAGCCTTATATGGGGGCCAAGTATTCCGTATGGGGCCTTATATGGGGGCCAGTATTCCGTATGGGGCCTTATATGGGGGCCAGTTTTCCGTATGGAGCCTTATATGGGGGCCAGTATTCCGTATGGAGCGTTATATGGGGGCCAGTATTCCGTATGGAGCCTTATATGGGGGTCAGTATTCCGCATGGAGCCTTATATGGGGGCCAGTATTCCGTATGGAGCCTTATATGGGGGCCAGTATTCCGTATGGAGCCTTATATGGGGGCCAGTATTCCGTATGGGGCCTTATATGGGGGCCAAGTATTCCGTATGGAGCCTTATATGGGGGCCAAGTATTCCGTATGGGGCCTTATATGGGGGCCAAGTATTCCGTATGGAGCCTTATATGGGGGCCAAGTATTCCGTATGGGGCCTTATATGGGGGCCAGTATTCCGTATGGGGCCTTATATGGGGGCCAGTATTCCGTATGGAGCGTTATATGTCGGCCAGTATTCCGTATGGGGCCTTATATGGGGGCCAGTATTCCGTATGGAGCCTTATATGGGGGCCAGTATTCCGTATGGAGCCTTATATGGGGGCCAGTATTCCGTATGGAGCCTTATATGGGGACCAGTATCCTGTATGGAGCGTTATATGGGGACCAGTATTCCGTATGGAGCCTTATATGGGGGCCAGTATTCCGTATGGGGCCTTATATGGGGGCCAGTATACCGTATGGAGCCTTATATGGGGGCCAGTATTCCGTATGGGGCCTTATATGGGGGCCAGTATTCCGTATGGAGCCTTATATGGGGACCAGTATCCTGTATAGAGCGTTATATGGGGACCAGTATCCTGTATGGAGCGTTATATGGGGACCAGTATCCTGTATGGAGTCTTATATGGGGACCAGTATCCTGTATGGAGCGTTATATGGGGACCAGTATCCTGTATGGAGCGTTACATGGGGACCAGTATCCTGTATGTAGCGTTATATGGGGGCCAGTATTCCGTATGGAGCCTTATATGGGGACCAGTATCCTGTATGGAGCGTTATATGGGGGCCAGTATTCCGTATGGGGCCTTATATGGGGACCAGTATCCTGTATGGAGCGTTATATGGGGACCAGTATTCTGTATGGAGTCTTATATGGGGACCAGTATCCTGTATGGAGCGTTATATGGGGACCAGTATCCTGTATGGAGCGTTATATGGGGACCAGTATCCTGTATGTAGCGTTATATGGGGGCCAGTATCCTGTATAGAGCGTTATATGGGGACCAGTATCCTGTATGGAGCGTTATATGGGGACCAGTATCCTGTATGGAGTCTTATATGGGGACCAGTATCCTGTATGGAGCGTTATATGGGGACCAGTATCCTGTATGTAGCGTTATATGGGGGCCAGTATTCCGTATGGAGCCTTATATGGGGACCAGTATCCTGTATGGAGCGTTATATGGGGGCCAGTATCCTGTATGGAGCGTTATATGGGGGCCAGTATTCCGTATGGGGCCTTATATGGGGACCAGTATCCTGTATGGAGCGTTATATGGGGGCCAGTATCCTGTATGGAGCGTTATATGGGGGCCAGTATTCCGTATGGGGCCTTATATGGGGACCAGTATCCTGTATGGAGCGTTATATGGGGGCCAGTGTTCCGTATGGGGCCTTATATGGGGACCAGTATCCTGTATAGAGCGTTATATGGGGACCAGTATTCCGTATGGAGCCTTATATGGGGACCAGTATCCTGTATGGAGCGTTATATGGGGGCCAGTATTCCGTATGGGGCCTTATATGGGGACCAGTATCCTGTATAGAGCGTTATATGGGGACCAGTATTCTGTATGGAGTCTTATATGGGGACCAGTATCCTGTATGGAGCGTTATATGGGGACCAGTATCCTGTATGTAGCGTTATATGGGGGCCAGTATTCCGTATGGAGCCTTATATGGGGACCAGTATCCTGTATGGCGCGTTATATGGGGGCCAGTATTCCGTATGGGGCCTTATATGGGGACCAGTATCCTGTATGGAGCGTTATATGGGGACCAGTATCCTGTATGGAGTGTTATATGGGGACCAGTATCCTGTATGTAGCATTATATGGGGACCAGTATTCCGTATGGAGCCTTATATGGGGACCAGTATCCTGTATGGAGCGTTATATGGGGACCAGTATCCTGTATGGAGCGTTATATGGGGACCAGTATCCTGTATGGAGCCTTATATGGGGGCCAGTATTCCGTATGGAGCCTTATATGGGGACCAGTATCCTGTATGGAGCGTTATATGGGGACCAGTATCCTGTGTGGAGCGTTATATGGGGACCAGTATCCTGTATGTAGCGTTATATGGGGGCCAGTATTCCGTATGGGGCCTTATATGGGGGCCAGTATTCCGTATGGGGCCTTATATGGGGGCCAGTATTCCATATGGGGCCTTATATGGGGGCCAGTATTCCGTATGGAGCCTTATATGGGGGCCAAGTATTCCGTATGGGGCCTTATATGGGGGCCAGTATTCCGTATGGGGCCTTATATGGGGGCCAGTTTTCCGTATGGGGCCTTATATGGGGGCCAGTATTCCGTATGGAGCCTTATGTGGGGGCCAGTATTCCGTATGGGGCCTTATATGGGGGCCAGTATTCCGTATGGGGCCTTATATGGGGGCCAGTATTCCGTATGGAGCCTTATATTGGGGCCAGTATTCCGTATGGGGCCTTATATTGGGGCCAGTATTCCGTATGGGGCCTTTTATGGGGGCCAGTATTCCGTATGGGGCCTTATATGGGGGCCAGTATCCTGTATGGAGTGTTATATGGGAGCCAGTATCCTGTATGGAGTGTTATATGGGGGCCAGTATTCTCTGTGGAGCCTTATATGGGGGCCAGTATTCCGTATGGGGCCTTATATGGGGGCCAGTATTCCGTATGGGGCCTTATATGGGGACCAGTATACTGTATGGGGCCTTATATGGGGGTCAGTATTCTGTGTGGAGCGATTCACCGGTTTCTGAGCTATTGTGGAATTTACAGTAGATATCGCTCATGTAATGTAAGAAGTGACATCTTTGCATTGTACTATATATATATATTTCTCTGCGGTATCTGTGCATCATGAATCATGGTATGTGTTAAAGGGGCCACTGAGACTCTTTCGCCCGGGGCCCACAAAAACATGGAGCCGGCCCTGTCTGTGGAGACCCATTCTTGTGGGAGACATTACTGCCGCCTCCTCTGGAGTGTTACATATGAGGCCGTTCTTCATTACACATTCTTAGAATTCGGCTGCTGAGGGTCCGTGAAGTTTAATGACGCATCTTTTTCCTTCGGCTCCTACGATCTGGCAGTGACCCCGGAAAGCGATGAAAATAGAGAGATCTGCAGCCGCCCTATAAAAGCCTCCAAAACACAAAGATGGAAAATAATTGGGAAATAAATGTGTGTTTAACTCTTTCTTATCTGTTTCCAGGAAAGTTGGGTGATGGCCTGTACGAGCGGAATTCCAGGATTTCCAGTTTTCCTACAGATAGTCAGTGATACATGTCCTGTGTAGTTAGGCAGTGTTTGTCTATCAGGGGTCTGGGAGAGCTGGGTGAATGGTGGGAAATGCTCATTTATCACCTCTATTGTAGGGTAATTTCCGCAGGTTTTTACTTTTGATATTTTTATTAGAATGTTGCCTCATACATAGTCACATTGTGATATGTGCTCATCGTCTCCTCCAGCTGCAGCGCTCAGTTGTGGCCTCCGGGGCGGCGCAGGAGCAGGCGGAATACAGGATCAGCAAAAGGTAATCAACTCCTCTGGGGTCTGTGCCTGACACTGCCAGGAGGAACTGTAGAGGTTACAGCCCCAATTATTGGTATCGGGTATGGATTTATCATGTAGCACCACAATTACCCCATTACAATACTAGTCGTGGAGGTCTTATAATAATGCCAAAAACAGTGCCCCCATAATGATGTCATTCATAAAAAATCACATAACAATGCCAGTAACAGTGCCGCCGTAATAGAGCTCACATAACATCAAAATTAGTGCCCATAATAATGCCTTAGAGCCCCCAAAGAACTATGCCAGACACGGGACCCCCACAAAACTATGCCAGACGCGGGACCCCCACAACTATGCCAGACACGGGACCCCCATAACTATGCCAGACACGGGACCCCCATAACCATGCCAGACACGGGACGCCCATAACCTATGCCAGACACGGGACGCCCATACCTATGACAGACACGGGACCCCCATACCTATGCCAGACACGGGACCCCCATACCTATGCCAGACACGGGACCCCCATAACTATGCCAGACACGGGACGCCCATAACTATGCCAGACACGGGACCCCCATACCTATGCCAGACACGGGACCCCCATAACTATGCCAGACACGGGACGCCCATAACTATGCCAGACACGGGACCCCCCATAACTCTCTTTCCATCCGCCTGTTGTGTCTCCGCAGTGCCTGGCTGAAGGACACGGTTCACCCGATCCTCGGTAATCTGGACGTCCGCATCGCAGCAGCCACCGGATTACGCGCCAAAGCTCCGTACGCTGAGTATCTGCAGGTGGTCAATTACGGCATCGGGGGGCACTATGAGCCACACTTTGACCACGCCACGGTATGCCGAAGAGGGCAGGAGTGTTGCTCTCTATATTTCACTTTTTGGCGCAAGGTTGCCATGGAAACCACCCTATCAACATCTACATCCTAGTTACTGGTCTATGGGAGAATATTGATGTAGATTGTGATCTGTGTGTCTCCATGGTAACAGACTACAGACAAATCCAATGTAGTCTGATCCAGCAGTCACACTCCACTGTGTCGGTTAGGTGGGGCCAGACTACACAGGGCTTGTTTGTCGTCTGTTACCATGGAGATTCATACATCTGCATCAGAGCTGTATACTCAAAACGAAAGCAGATTTTTACATAAAACTACATTGAAACTAGTAAAGATTCCTTACATTTTATGGGGGTTTTAATGTCTCATTTATTTTCTTTCTCATATTTTTAATTTCAGTCCCAGAAGAGCCCCGTGTACCGCACCAACACGGGGAACAGAATCGCCACGTTTATGATTTATGTAAGTCCCATCCGGTTACTGAAATCGCTGCCTCTAGTCCATGTAAATTCCTACTGTTGGTGCCCTGGATGTCACCTCCTGCCTCGCCAACAGAGGGAGCCGTGTATCATACCTACATCTGTAGCGGCATCGGCTAAGCGGGGGCGGTGCCTCAGAGAATGGCCCCGCCCTATTATGTAAATGTGTGGGAGGAGACAGGCGAGCGGGTGTTCTAGGGTGTAATAAGGATATTATGGGGGAGGGGGATCTCAGGGTTCATGTCGTCTGGGATCCTGTCGATTGTTGATAAGGAATTAATGATTATTTGTTGTTTTTTTTAATTATTTCAGCTGAGTTCTGTAGACTTGGGAGGATCAACTGCATTTATATATGCCAACTTCAGTACGCCAGTGGTAAAGGTGCGCTCACAATCAGCATCTCTGGTAGAAGGCAATGTACTGTACATTATACATGTGATAAAGGGCAGAATATATCATAAATGTGCGATAAAGGGCAGATTATATCATAAATGTGAGATAAAGGGCAGATTATATCATAGATGTGTGATAAAGGGCAGATTATATCATTAATGTGCGATAAAGGGCAGATTATATCATTAATGTGCGATAAAGGGCAGATTATATCATAAATGTGCGATAAAGGGCAGATTATATCATTAATGTGCGATAAAGGGCAGATTATATCATTAATGTGCGATAAAGGGCAGATTATATCATTAATGTGCGATAAAGGGCAGATTATATCATTAATGTGCGATAAAGGGCAGATTATATCATTAATATGCGATAAAGGGCAGATTATATCATTAATGTGCGATAAAGGACAGATGATATTATAATTGTGATAAAGGGAAGATTATATCATAAATGTGCGATAAAGGGCAGATTATATCATAAATGCGTGTTAAAGGGCAGATTATATTAAAAATGTGCACTAAAGGGCAAATTATACCATAAATGTGCGATAAAGGACAGATGATATTATAATTGTGATAAAGGGCAGATTATATCATAAATGTGTGATAAAGGGCAGATTATATCATAAATGTGCAGTAAAGGGAGGATTATATTATAAATGTGCGATAAAGGGCAGATTAAATCATGAATGTGCGATAAAGGGCAGATTATATCATAAATGTGCGATAAAGGGCAGATTATATCATAAATGTGCAGTAAAGGGAGGATTATATTATAAATGTGCGATAAAGGGCAGATTAAATCATGAATGTGCGATAAAGGGCAGATTATATCATAAATGTGCGATAAAGGGCAGATTATATCATAAATGTGCAGTAAAGGGAGGATTATATTATAAATGTGCGATAAAGGGCAGATTAAATCATGAATGTGCGATAAAGGGCAGATTATATCATTAATGTGTGATAAAGGGCAGATTATATCAAATGTGTGTTAAAGGGCAGATTATATTAAAAATGTGCACTAAAGGGCAGATTATACCATAAATGTGCGATAAAGGACAGATCATATTATAACTGTGATAAAGGGCAGATTATATCATAAATATGCGATAAAGGGCAGATTATATCATAATTGTGCAATAAAGGACAGGTCATATTATGATAAATATTATGATTATATCATAAATGTGTGATAAAGGGCAAATTATATCATAGCTGTGCAGTAAAGGTCAGATTATATTATACATACAGAAACGGCAGATACTTCACACCCGTGGACCATATATGACTCACCATTCTCTCCTCTTCTACAGAATGCAGCCATCTTCTGGTGGAATCTCCAGAGGAGCGGTGACGGTAACGAGGACACCCTGCATGCCGGCTGTCCGGTACTGCTCGGGAGCAAATGGGGTGAGTAACACGTAATCCAAGACTGTCATGGCTCAAAGAGATTAGTAATTGTTCCTTAAGTGCCCCCCCCCCCCCCCACCACCACCACCACCAGAACCACCTTATACCTATGATGTTTAAGAAGGGAAGATCTTTTCAAGGTCCCAAATCATTGCAGAAAATAACCTTCGTCGAGAAGGTGCTGGAGTGAGTATAGGGTCTCGATGTGGATGGCTAGTCCTTTTATCAGTTTCCATATCATGTCCCTTTGGAAGTCACTTTGGAAGTCTTCCAGTAGAGCTACTGACCTATGGTGACTCTGGACCTATGATGGTGCCAAGATTGCATTGCTGTCAAAAGTCTAGAAAACCCTAAAGCACAAAAGATTTGATGAAGACACCTTCTGCGTATGACCAACTATCTCAGATTTCAGGTCACAATGTTCGCCAAGCAATTTGGGGAATTGGTGGACAGATACATTTCAGAAGAGACCTTCGCTGAGAGATCCTGAGCTTGGAACCACCGACTTTACCCGAACCAAAGCCAAAGTGTCTCGGCACCGGCGGTGGGAGACTCGGTTGGAATCTCTGAGACAAAGCTCACAATACTTTTCGATCTGAGCTTTAATTTTGGCTCAGAGCCCTAATAATTACATCTTCTGTTGTGATGTCTTCAGAAAAGCTTAGAATTCCCTAAATGTTTCTCAAATCTCCAAAATTTCGAGAATTTTTTACACTTTTTGTGTTATATCTCTCTGCAGTGGCGAACAAATGGATCCATGAATGCGGCCAAGAATTTAACAGACCATGCGGACTGAACCCTGGAGATTAGGGGATCCAGAATGTACAGGCAGATGTCTTAGAAGAAGAGGACGACTATATGGCTCCTGAGAAGACTGATAAGAGGAGCTGAGTATCAGGAATGAGGAGTAGAAGTCCTTTCTTCTCTGCATGTTGGCATGGTCAATGCCTTTCAGCTCCTTGAACCTTGCAGATTTGCGAGTCGTTCATTTAAGACTGGAAAGAGTGGTGATCTCAGTCCAGGTCCTGGCACCATTTATGGTGTGGAGCAAAGAAGTCAGATCTAGAAAGGAAATAATGACGCATCTCAAAATACAGAAGTGTCCAGGATCTGGCATCGTTTGATCTTTATGGAAGTAGACGATAGAATAAAAGTACGGCACATTCAAGACTTATGGAGAACTTCTTTGGAAAGAAACAAAAACATAAGATCATTGTCCAAACTAAGATCATCTTATCCTGGATGGACTACGAGAAGACGAGCCTTCAAGGCTCCAATTTAGGACATGTAAAGGAACAACAAGAAAGCTGACCGTAAACAAAACTGATTAAGAGTAAGCAAGAAATCAAGAAGACCCAAACCCAAGACTGGACGAGAAACAGTGTTTATAACAGTCTTCGTATCCTTCACTGGGAACTTAAAAGCGATATCAATTATCGCGTATCTGCATGAAAGATGATAAATGTATGATCACTGGGGTCTTGGGTGCTGAGACCCACTTCGATCCTGAGATTGCGAGCAGCGGTGAACATGAGCGACCACCACTCCGCTAGACAGTGAATAAAGCTGTGGTCGCTGCGACCTCTTTTATACTCTTTTGATACCGCGTTATTTGATACGTTATTATTTTTACGCGTTCAGTGTACCTCGATTATTCAATACTAATCGACATCACTCTAGGGTAGACCTGGGCAAATTACGGCCCACAGGCCACATCCGTCCCTTTGGATGTTCATATCTGGCCAACGGACCGTAACAGCAAAAGGGCTGGAAACAGTAGCTGCCCTCAGAATACAGATACCAGTGAACAGAATGGTGGAGGAGGGAGACACCGGCTCCTTCTTCCACCATTCAGCCGGGGCAGTTGTCGCAATAACGTCACTAGATTCCATCTGATGTGGAGCCTCAGTCAGCACAGAGCAATGTCCAGAGCAGAACACGGGGAAAGCGGGGGGCCAAGGTCAGTAGTATTTGTTTTTATTTGTCATTTAATATGTGGGGCCGTTTTGTTGTGTGTGGGGTGGGATGTGGGAGATGATACTGTGTTGGCCGGATTGTGGATATCATCATTCTGTATATCGGGAGCTGTTCGGGATTATGCTGTTTGTAGGGAGCTGTGGGGGCCATCATACTGTGTATAGGAAACTGTGTGAGTCATCATACTGTGTATAAAGAGCTATGGGGGCTATCATACTGTGTACAGGGAGCTAGGGGAGCCATCATACTGTGTATAAGGAGCTGTGGAGGTCATCACACTGTGTATAGAGAGCTATGGAGGCAATCATACTGTGTATAAGGAGCTGTGGAGGTCATCACACTGTGTATAGAGAGCTATGGAGGCAATCATACTGTGTATAAGGAGCTGTGGAGGTCATCACACTGTGTATAGAGAGCTATGGAGGCAATCATACTGTGTATAGGGAGCTGTGAGGGCATTATACTGTGTATAGGAAACTGTGTGAGTCATCATACTGTGTATAAAGAGCTATGGGGGCTATCATACTGTGTACAGGGAGCTAGGGGAGCCATCATACTGTGTATAAGGAGCTGTGGAGGTCATCACACTGTGTATAGAGGGCTATGGAGGCAATCATACTGTGTATAAAGAGCTGTGGAGGTCATCACACTGTGTATAGAGGGCTATGGAGGCAATCATACTGTGTATAGGGAGCTGTGAGGGCATTATACTGTGTAGAGTGGAGCAATGGGGACATCATACTGTGTATAGGGAGCTGTGGGGTATGAAACGGTGTATAGGGGAGCTGTGGGGACATCATACTGTGTATAGCAGGCTGTTGGGATATCATATTGTGTAGAGTAGAACTGTGGGGACCATCATACAGTGTATAGGGAGCTAAGGGGTTATCATACTGTGAATAAGGGAGCTATGTGGACATCATACTGTGTATAGGGAGCTGTGGGGGCATCATACTGTGTATAAGGAGCTGTGGGGCATGAAACGGTGTATAGGGGAGCTGTGGGGACATCATACTGTGTATAGGGAGCTGTGGGGACATCATACTGTGTATAGGGAGCTGTGGGGCATGAAACGGTGTATAGGGGAGCTGTGGGGACATCATACTGTGTATAAGAAGCTGTCGGGACATCATACTGTGTATATGGAGCTGTGGGGACATCATACTGTGTAGAGTGGAACTGTGGGGACCATCATACTGTGTATAGGGAGCTGAGGGGTTATCATACTGTGCATAAGGGAGCTATGTGGACATCATACTGTGTATAAGGAGCTGTGGAGGCCATCACACTGTGTATAGAGAGCTATGAAGGTAATCATACTGTGTATAGGGAGCTGTGGGGGCATGAAATTGTGTATAAGGGAGCTGTGAGGACATTATACTGTGTATAGAGAGCTGTGGGGGTCATCATACTGTGTATAGAGAGCTGTGGGGGTCATCATACTGTGTACAGTGTTGGGAAAACTGGGGCTGTCATACTGTTTTTGGGAGAGCTGTTGATCATGATTCAAGGGCTGAATAACGGTAACAAAGGATTTATAAACTTTATAAAAAAAAGCTGTAAATTATATGACGTTGATCTGCTGAACATTAAAAGAATAAAATTAATATCAACATAAAATAATATTAATATTGGGCGGAGTTAAATTCAGCCTATTGGTTCATTCTTCCACAACAGTCAGTCTGTCATGTGGCCCCTTGGAAAAATGAATTGCCCACCCCTGCTTTAGCCCGGGGTAGTGTCCATTCACACCTATGTCAGCTATCCATTATATTCCCATGCTTTTATTGGTTATCATGCTGCTCATACGGGTTGTACCCCAGGGCCGGATTTTGTCCCAGGAAACGGGTTCTGGTGAAATGGGGGAATTTTTAAATGTTTTTCTCTTGTCCGTGTTTTTTGTATTTGCTACACGATAAAGATTTATGTTGATAAACTTTAGGAAGCGCAGCTGATCTTTTGCACCAGTCTATTCCATCCGCTGAGAACATTTTTTGCATCCTGACCCTGATTCCTTCAGGCTTCGCCTGGAGCAGCCGGAGTCTTCAGACATCCTCTGCTGGGAAGAAAGGCGCTCTATCAGGAGCAGAGGAATGTTCTCCTTGCACAAGGAGCCCGGTGCAGGGGGGATCATCTCCAGCTCGGCCCGGGGATCCTCACAGATCACATATCAGAGTGTAGGAAGCTCTGCAGCAGGACGCGATCACCTGCAGGAGCAGAGCGGTCCCTTGGAAGGGGGGGGGGGGGGAGGTCAAAATGACACTGTAATGCCATTCAGGTGGACGTTAACGCAGCAGATTTACTGCAGAAATTTGAATTGAGCAGTGACAGAAATCTGATGAGTGTGAATCCACCCTTATTAGGCTGGAACTGAACCCATAGTTATGGCAGCCTTTATTATGCCCATACTATGTGTGGGGTGGGATGTGGGAGATGATACTGTATTGGCGGGGTTGTGGGGTATCATCATTCTGTATATTGGGAGCTGTTAGGGATCATACTGTGTATAGGGAGCTTTGGGGGACCATCATACTGTGTGGGGGTCATCATACTGTGTATAGGGAGCTGTGGGGGTCATCACACTGTGTATATGGAGATGTGGGGGCCATCATACTGTGTGGGGGTCATCATACTGTGTATAGGGAGCTGTGGGGGTCATCACACTGTGTATATGGAGCTGTGAGGGCCATCATACTGTGTGGGGGTCATCATACTGTGTATAGGGAGCTGTAGGGGCCATCCTACTGTGTGGGGGTCATTATACTGTGTATAGGGAGCTGTGGGGCTCATCACACTGTGTTTAGGGAGCTGTGGGGGTCATCATACTGTGTATAGGGAGCTGTGGGGGCTCATCATACTGTGTATAGGGAGCTGTGGGGGTCATCATACTGTGCATAGGGAGCTGTGGGGGTCATCATACTGTGTACAGGGAGCTGTGGGGTCATCATACTGTGTATAGGGAGCTGTGGGGGCCATCATAATGTGTGAGGGTGATCACACTGTGTATAGGGAGCTGTGGGGGTCATCATACTGTGTATAGGGAGCTGTGGGGGCCATCATACTGTGTATAGGGAGCTGTGGGGGCCATCATACTGTGTGGGGGTCATCATACTGTGTATAGGAAGCTGTGGGGGCCATCATACTGTGTAGGGGTCACCATACTATGTATAGGGAGCTGTGGGGGCCATCATACTGTGTGGGGGTCATCATACTGTGTATAGGGAACTGTGGGGGCCATCATATTGTGTGGGAGTCATCATACTGTGTATAGGAAGCTGTGGGGGCCATCATACTGTGTATAGGAAGCTGTGGGGGCCATCATACTGTGTGGGGGTCATCATACTGTGTATAGGGAGCTGTGGTGGTCACCACACTGTGTATAGAGAGCTGTGGGGGCTCATCATACAGTGTATAGGGAGTTGTGGGGGTCATCATACTATGTATAGGGAGCTGTGGGGGTCACCACACTGTGTATAGGAAGCTGTGGGGGCCATCATACTGTGTATAGGAAGCTGTGGGGGCTATCATACTGTGTGGGGGTCATCATACTGTGTATAGGGAGCTGTGGGGGTCACCACACTGTGTATAGGAAGCTGTGGGGGCCATCATACTGTGTGGGGGCCATCATACTATGTATAGGGAGCGGTGGGGGCATCATAATGTGTGGGGGTGATCATACTGTGTGTAAAACAGAAGCGTGTCTGGCTGTGTGCATAAACTTAAAAAAAAAATGTCCAAGCAAAATTCCATTAATCCTATTAAATATTCCAGATTAGCAGATTTCGGGTAGGATATAATTTTAGGATTTTTGCATGCTGGATTAAACAAATGTAACTGTCTTCATGATTATATACATCAATATATATTATTATTACATTATTCATCATGTATTTAATGTCTACAATTTTTTCTTATAAAATTAAATATTTTTTATTTTTGTAGATTTATTTCGGTATTATACGTGCACTTTTTTTTTAATTCGTATTTTTATTGTGCTCATTTACCATTTTTTATTATATTAAGTGGTAAATCTATATGAAAACACTTGTGTACACAATGTTTTCATCTGTTTTATTATTTCTCATCTAAATACATTTTTTAAAATTTTTTGTTATATTATTTTAAAATAAATAATATAATATAAAATAAAACAAAAAAATTTATTTAGATCAGAAATAATTACGTATTATAGAACTCACTTGTATATTACATCATTAGTACTTTTTTTTTTATTAGATGTTTTAATATTTTACCATTTGTTGCCTACATTTTTTTAATACATGTGTACATTTATTTTTATTTTCTATACATTTACAAGGTATTACAGTAGATTGTGTGTACGCTTTATTGTTAAATATTTACTTTTATGTATAACGGATATACTTTTGTATTATATAATTTACATTTCTTATATTTAATCGTTTTATAGTCACCATTTTTGAGGTTTTTATGTCTATATTTTTATTACATATTTACTACTTTTTTATATTATTTTCTATGTATTCATGTAATTTTATTTTTATTCTAGAATTACTACTTTATATTGGTTATTAGATGTTTCTACAGACAATATTTCATTTTCCAACATACATATATATTTTTTTTGGGGGGGGGGGGTTGTATTTCATTTTCTATCGCAGCATTCACAGTTGTGCGCCGTCGGCCGGGCCGTGTCAGATATCAGGATGTGTATTATGAGGGTCCTGAAGGCCCAGGAGACACCGGGGCAGGATTTTTGGCACCGGTCCATGGTCCTGGGGGTGAAGCTCGGCTCCATGCTCGCCCTATATCCCTCCTCTCTGGGCTTCCCGGCAGCATCTGGTGACTGTGCGGAGACCAGCGTCACCCTCATAGATGGTTGTAATACTGGGCAACAACCTCATTATCAGTGCAGGGTTCTCCCCCACTGTCATTACCAGACCCATACTGGAGGGAAGGTTGGGAGGAACCACTGAGCTGGTGAAGGGGAGTTCTACACAATGGTTCATACTGTCCATGGAAAAGGAGCACACAGGAGAGGATTAGATACACGGCTCAGCAGACAGTATTACACAGGAGAGGATTAGATACACGGCTCAGCAGACAGTATCACACAGGAGAGGATTAGATACACGGCTCAGCAGACAGTATTACACAGGAGAGGATTAGATACACGGCTCAGCAGACAGTATCACACAGGAGAGGATTAGATACACGGCTCAGCAGACAGTATCACACAGGAGAGGATTAGATACACGGCTCAGCAGACAGTATCACACAACATAGGATTAGATACACGGCTCAGCAGACAGTATCACACAGGAGAGGATTAGATACACGGCTCAGCAGACAGTATCACACAGCATAGGATTAGATACACGGCTCAGCAGACAGTATCACACAGGATAGGATTAGATACACGGCTCAGCAGACAGTATCACACAGGATAGGATTAGATACACGGCTCAGCAGACTGTATCACACAGGATAGGATTAGATACACGGCTCAGCAGACGGTATCACACAGGAGAGGATTAGATACACGGCTCAGAAGTCAGTATCACACAGGATAGGATTAGATACACAGCTCAGCAGACAGTATCACACAGGATAGGATTAGATACACGGCTCAGCAGACAGTATCACACAGGATAGGATTAGATACACAGCTCAGCAGACAGTATCACACAGCATAGGATTAGATACACGGCTCAGCAGACGGTATCACACAGCATAGGATTAGATACACGGCTCAGCAGACGGTATCACACAGGAGAGGATTAGATACACAGCTCAGAAGACGGTATCACACAGGAGAGGATTAGATACACGGCTCAGCAGACAGTATCACACAGCATAGGATTAGATACACGGCTCAGCAGACGGTATCACACAGGAGAGGATTAGATACACAGCTCAGCAGACAGTATCACACAGGATAGGATTAGATACACGGCTCAGCAGACAGTATCACACAGGATAGGATTAGATACACGGCTCAGCAGACGGTATCACACAGGATAGGATTAGATACACGGCTCAGCAGACGGTATCACACAGGAGAGGATTAGATACACAGCTCAGAAGACGGTATCACACAGGAGAGGATTAGATACACGGCTCAGCAGACAGTATCACACAGGATAGGATTAGATACACGGCTCAGCAGACTATCACACAGGATAGGATTAGATACACGGCTCAGCAGACGGTATCACACAGGAGAGGATTAGATACACGGCTCAGCAGACAGTATCACACAGGATAGGATTAGATACACGGCTCAGCAGACAGTATCACACAGGATAGGATTAGATACACAGCTCAGCAGACAGTATCACACAGGATAGGATTAGATACAAGGCTCAGCAGACAGTATCACACAGCATAGGATTAGATACACGGCTCAGCAGACAGTATCACACAGCATAGGATTAGATACACGGCTCAGCACACAGTATCACACAGGATAGGATTAGATACACAGCTCAGCACACAGTATCACACAGGATAGGATTAGATACACGGCTCAGCATACAGTATCACACAGGACAGGATTAGATACACTGCTCAGCAGACAGTATCACACAGGATAGGATTAGATACACGGCTCAGCAGACAGTATCACACAGGATAGGATTAGATACACGGCTCAGCAGACAGTATCACACAGCATAGGATTAGATACACGGCTCAGCAGACAGTATCACACAGGAGAGGATTAGATACACGGCTCAGCAGACAGTATCACACAGGAGAGGATTAGATACACGGCTCAGCAGACAGTATCACACAGGATAGGATTAGATACAGACAGTATCACACAGGAGAGGATTAGACACACAGCTCAGCAGACAGTATCACACAGGAGAGGATTAGATACACGGCTCAGCAGACAGTATCACACAGCATAGGATTAGATACACGGCTCAGCACACAGTATCACACAGGATAGGATTAGATACACAGCTCAGCACACAGTATCACACAGGATAGGATTAGATACACGGCTCAGCATACAGTATCACACAGGACAGGATTAGATACACTGCTCAGCAGACAGTATCACACAGGATAGGATTAGATACACGGCTCAGCAGACAGTATCACACAGGAGAGGATTAGATACACGGCTCAGCAGACAGTATCACACAGGATAGGATTAGATACACGGCTCAGCAGACAGTATCACACAGGAGAGGATTAGATACACAGCTCAGCAGACAGTATCACACAGGAGAGGATTAGATACACGGCTCAGCAGACAGTATCACACAGGATAGGATTAGATACACGGCTCAGCAGATAGTATCACACAGGAGAGGATTAGATACACGGCTCAGCAGACAGTATCACACAGGATAGGATTAGATACACGGCTCAGCAGACGGTATCACACAGGAGAGGATTAGATACACGGCTCAGCAGACGGTATCATACAGGACAGGATTAGATACACGGCTCAGCAGACGGTATCATACAGAATAGGATTAGATACACGGCTCAGCAGACGGTATCACACAGGAGAGGATTAGATACACGGCTCAGCAGACAGTATCATACAGGACAGGATTAGATACACGGCTCAGCAGACGGTATCATACAGAATAGGATTAGATACACTGCACAGCAGACGGTATCACACAGGCTAGGATTAGATACACGGCTCAGCAGACGGTATCACACAGGATAGGATTAGATACACGGCTCAGCAGACAGTATCACACAGGATAGGATTAGATACACGGCTCAGCAGACAGTATCACACAGGATAGGATTAGATACACGGCTCAGCTGACGGTATCACACAGGAGAGGATTAGATACACAGCTCAGCAGACAGTATCACACAGCATAGGATTAGATACACGGCTCAGCTGACGGTATCACACAGGAGAGGATTATATACACGGCTCAGCAGACAGTATCACACAGGATAGGATTAGATACACGGCTCAGCTGACGGTATCACACAGGAGAGGATTATATACACGGCTCAGCACACAGTATCACACAGGAGAGGATTAGATACACGGCTCAGCTGACGGTATCACACAGGAGAGGATTAGATACACGGCTCAGCAGACAGTATCACACAGGATAGGATTAGATACACGGCTCAGCAGACAGTATCACACAGGATAGGATTAGATACACGGCTCAGCAGACAGTATCACACAGGATAGGATTAGATACACGGCTCAGCAGACAGTATCACACAGGATAGGATTAGATATACGGCTCAGCAGACAGTATCACACAGCATAGGATTAGATACACGGCTCAGCTGACGGTATCACACAGGATAGGATTAGATACACAGCTCAGCAGACAGTATCACACAGGAGAGGATTAGATACACGGCTCAGCAGACAGTATCACACAGGATAGGATTAGATACACGGCTCAGCAGACAGTATCACACAGGATAGGATTAGATACACGGCTCAGCAGACAGTATCACACAGGATAGGATTAGATACACGGCTCAGCAGACAGTATCACACAGGATAGGATTAGATACATGGCTCAGCAGACAGTATCACACAGGATAGGATTAGATACACGGCTCAGCAGACAGTATCACACAGGATAGGATTAGATACACGGCTCAGCAGACAGTATCACACAGGATAGGATTAGGTACACGGCTCAGCAGACAGTATCACACAGGAGAGGATTAGATACACGGCTCAGCTGACGGTGTCACACAGGATAGGATTAGATACACATCTCAGCAGACAGTATCACACAGGAGAGGATTAGATACACGGCTCAGCAGACGGTATCACACAGGATAGGATTAGATACACGGCTCAGCAGACAGTATCACACAGGATAGGATTAGATACACGGCTCAGCAGACGGTATCACACAGGAGAGGATTAGATACACGGCTCAGCAGACAGTATCACACAGGATAGGATTAGATACACGGCTCAGCAGACAGTATCACACAGGAGAGGATTAGATACACGGCTCAGCAGACAGTATCACACAGGAGAGGATTAGATACACGGCTGAGCAGACAGTATCACACAGGAGAGGATTAGATACACGGCTCAGCAGACAGTATCACACAGGATAGGATTAGATACACGGCTCAGCAGACAGTATCACACAGGATAGGATTAGATACACGGCTCAGCAGACGGTATCACACAGGATAGGATTAGATACACGGCTCAGACGACGGTATCACACAGGATAGGATTAGATACACGGCTCAGCAGACGGTATCACACAGGATAGGATAAGATACACGGCTCAGCAGACGGTATCACACAGGAGAGGATTAGATACATGGCTCAGCAGACAGTATCACACAGGATAGGATTAGATACATGGCTCAGCAGACAGTATCACACAGGATAGGATTAGATACACGGCTCAGCAGACAGTATCACACAGGATAGGATTAGATACACGGCTCAGCAGACAGTATCACACAGGATAGGATTAGATACACATCTCAGCAGACGGTATCACACAGGAGAGGATTAGATACACGGCTCAGCAGACGGTATCACACAGGATAGGATTAGATACACGGCTCAGCAGACGGTATCACACAGGATAGGATTAGATACACGGTTCAGCAGACAGTATCACACAGGATAGGATTAGATACACGGCTCAGCAGACAGTATCACACAGGAGAGGATTAGATACACGGCTCAGCAGACAGTATCACACAGGATAGGATTAGATACACGGCTCAGCAGACAGTATCACACAGGATAGGATTAGATACACGGCCCTGCAGACAGTATCACACAGGATAGGATTAGATACACGGCTCAGCAGACGGTATCACACAGGATAGGATTAGATACACGGCTCAGCAGACGGTATCACACAGGATAGGATTAGATACACGGCTCAGCAGACGGTATCACACAGGATAGGATTAGATACACGGCACAGCAGACTGTATCACACAGGATAGGATTAGATACACGGCTCAGCAGACGGTATCACACAGGATAGGATTAGATACACGGCTCAGCAGACGGTATCACACAGGATAGGATTAGATACACGGCTCAGCAGACAGTATCACACAGGAGAGGATTAGATACACGGCTCAGCAGACAGTATCACACAGGATAGGATTACATACACGGCTCAGCAGACGGTATCACACAGGATAGGATTAGATACACGGCTCAGCAGACGGTATCACACAGGATAGGATTAGATACACGGCTCAGCAGATAGTATCACACAGGATAGGATTAGATACACGGCTCAGCAGACAGTATCACACAGGATAGGATTAGATACACGGCTCAGCAGACAGTATCACACAGGAGAGGATTAGATACACGGCTCAGCAGACGGTATCACACAGGAGAGGATTAGATACACGGCTCAGCTGACGGTATCACACAGGATAGGATTAGATACACATCTCAGCAGACAGTATCACACAGGAGAGGATTAGATACACGGCTCAGCAGACGGTATCACACAGGATAGGATTAGATACACGGCTCAGCAGACAGTATCACACAGGAGAGGATTAGATACCCGGCTCAGCAGACGGTATCACACAGGATAGGATTAGATACACGGCTCAGCAGACAGTATCACACAGGATAGGATTAGATACACGGCTCAGCAGATGGTATCACACAGGATAGGATTAGATACACGGCTCAGCAGACGGTATCACACAGGAGAGGATTAGATACACGGCTCAGCAGACGGTATCACACAGGATAGGATTAGATACACGGCTCAGACGACGGTATCACACAGGATAGGATTAGATACACGGCTCAGACGACGGTATCACACAGGATAGGATTAGATACACGGCTCAGCAGACGGTATCACACAGGATAGGATTAGATACACGGCTCAGCAGACAGTATCACACAGGATAGGATTAGATACACGGCTCAGCAGACATTATCACACAGAATAGGATTAGATACACGGCTCAGCAGACAGTATCACACAGGATAGGATTAGATACACGGCTCAGCAGACATTATCACACAGAATAGGATTAGATACACGGCTCAGCAGACAGTATCACACAGGATAGGATTAGATACACGGCTCAGCAGACATTATCACACAGGATAGGATTAGATACACGGCTCAGCAGACAGTATCACACAGGAGAGGATTAGATACACGGCTCAGACGACAGTATCACACAGGATAGGATTAGATACACGGCTCAGCAGACGGTATCACACAGGATAGGATTAGATACACGGCTCAGCAGACGGTATCACATAGGATAGGATTAGATACACAGCTCAGCAGACAGTATCACACAGGAGAGGATTAGATACACGACTCAGCAGACAGTATCACACAGGATAGGATTAGATACACGGCTCAGCAGACAGTATCACACAGGATAGGATTAGATACACGGCTCAGCAGACAGTATCACACAGGATAGGATTAGATACACGGCTCAGCAGACAGTATCACACAGGATAGGATTAGATACACGGCTCAGCAGACAGTATCACACAGGATAGGATTAGATACACGGCTCAGCAGACAGTATCACACAGGATAGGATTAGATACACGGCTCAGCAGACAGTATCACACAGGATAGGATTAGATACACGGCTCAGCAGACGGTATCACACAGGATAGGATTAGATACACGGCTCAGCAGACAGTATCACACAGGATAGGATTAGATACACGGCTCAGCAGACAGTATCACACAGGATAGGATTAGATACACGGCTCAGCAGACAGTATCACACAGGATAGGATTAGATACACGGCTCAGCAGACGGTATCACACAGGATAGGATTAGATACACGGCTCAGCGGACAGTATCACACAGGATAGGATTAGATACACAGCTCAGCACACAGTATCACACAGGAGAGGATGAGATACACAGCTCAGCAGACAGTATCACACAGGATAGGATTAGATACACGGCTCAGCAGACAGTATCACACAGGATAGGATTAGATACACGGCTCAGCAGACAGTATCACACAGGATAGGATTAGATACACGGCTCAGCAGACAGTATCACACAGGATAGGATTAGATACACGGCTCAGCAGACTGTATCACACAGGATAGGATTAGATACACGGCTCAGCAGACAGTATCACACAGGATAGGATTAGATACACGGCTCAGCAGACAGTATCACACAGGATAGGATTAGATACACGGCTCAGCAGACAGTATCACACAGGATAGGATTAGATACACGGCACAGCAGACAGTATCACACAGGATAGGATTAGATACAGCAGAGTATGGAATGACTTCTGTGCGCTCTGCAGTGCTGACTTGCAGTATGCTGGCGCCCTCTGGTGGTTACATAGAGGATGCGGCTTACCTGGCTGCTGGTATATACAGTTCGTACGTGGCCGGCGTGCGTCGGGGTGACTTGCTGTGTATTTTATCTTATGCATATGTTACACTACGTTTCTTACAGGCGGAGGTGACACTTGTTATTTACGCACATCGTACGTATCAGTCCGCCACGTTTTCAGGCGCCATTATTATTATGTGATGTGATGGCTGCGGACCCCCGTATAGTAATACATAGCGTCTTGGCACAATGCACTTTTATTGTGGGTCCTGGACACAGACTCAAGTCCGATGTGAAGTTTTCTTACTTTTATTCTTCTCGCACTTTTGTCCATAAATAAAAGGTTTACATTCATTAATAGGAAGAAAAAAAGAAAAAAAGCAACTCCGGAAACAGATTCTGAACTCATTGTCATCCAGAGTCCCGGGAATATGACAACCACGACGGCGGCGGCGAGAGAACCGGAGCCCACCGGCAGGCGCAAAGATCTGACAATCACAGCATCTCGCTTTATGGCAGAGGCGGAAGAGTCACAGACAAAGTTCTTGCTTCTGATTGGCTAAGAAGGTTCATAGAGGGGATATGGGCAGTACAGTCCAAAAAAAAAGCATCTCCTGCAGGAACAAAGGATCAGGCATGCTGAAATCCAACATGCCCGATCCTTCTTTCTACCTCTACCTGCCATCAGAGGACTCACACCGTACACGTTAGATGGTCGGCCATGTTGAAATGATGAGGCTCGGCCGAGGTTTATCTAATGTACACGGTCGCACTAGCCCTAATTTAATGGGGGTCTCAATCAGACCGGATTTGTGCTGCTGACGGATTTATGTCTGAAAACTGCAATAAATGGAATTACAAACTATATTAGGGAAGTTTGCAACGTTCGCTCACCAGTGGGGACCCTTATGATCACCCCCCCTTAGACCCCTCCACCACGTAGAAGCCTGTGCCCCTCTAAACTGTGACCGTTAGGTTATCCGGGTCTTCGGTCCATCTTCATAGACAGCAACAGCGCCCCCCGACCAGGATGAGGAGGAAAAAGAGACAGCATGGACACTGGACTGGCGTTTAGTGACGGAGGGGGCGCTCTGCTGTACCGGATCATCACTGCGGCCGTCGGAGCTCGGTATTTACAGGACGACTGTCTGGCCCCCAACTGTGCGGCCCCCCGACTGCAGGGCACTAACAGGCCGGGAACACGCTGCAAAACAGACAGGAGAGAGGACTGTGGTTACTCAGCTTGTATGAGGTAGGGTGAAGGGGTTATCTTATGGGGGTCCTGGGATGTCATATGGGGGGGGGGTGCAATCTCAGGACCCCCTCTATCAGCCACTTGAGGACGACATTGGATATTATTAGGATAAAAGGTTATGTTCTTACCACTGAAATCCACCAACTGGTTCTGCAAACCGATGACGCACCAAGAAGGTGGCAACCGCCTCTGCGACCTGCGCCGAAGAGAAGTGGTTACAGTGCAGCCTGACACCCGCTGCCGCCCCGACGCACGCCGCCGTCCAGACACCCGCTACAGTCCCCAGACTACTGATCCGACATCTGGGACCACGACCAATCACAAGAACTGGAGGGGGTGTAGGCCATCTCTGTATTTGACATAGAGTTTAACCCCTTCGCTATCAGGCAAATTTTCAAGTATATTTATTTATTTATTTTGCTTCATTATTATTCTTTACTAATGTCCTACAAAATGGTAGAAATTTCCATGTGCAGTGAAGTTGTAAAAGAAAAAAAAGATATACGCAATTGTGTCATCGTTTTTTCGGGGTCCCTTTGTACAGGGTCAATTGTGCGCAGTACAAATGATCTGATAACCCGACTATCCAAATCAGTGGTTATGGCGATACCAGACTTGCATCGTTTTTTTATATATAGATATGTACAGTCGTGGCCGAAAGTGTTGGCACCCTTGAAATTGTTGCAGAAAATGAAGTATTTCTCCCAGAAAATTTATCGCAATTGCACACGTTTTGTTATATAAATGTTTATTTCCTGTCTGTCTATTGGAACAACACAAAAAAAAAGGAGAACAAAAAAAAGGCAAATTGGATATAATTACAAACAAAGCCACAAAAATGGGCTGGAAAAAAAATGTTAGCACCTTTCCAAAATTGTGAGTAAACAACTTTGTGATGCTCGTTCACACTCACCTGTGGCAAGTAACAGGTGTGAGCAATGTGAAAATCACACCTGAAACCAGATAAAAAGGGAGAAGTTGCCTCAATCTTTGCATCGTGTGTCTGTGTGTGCTACACTAAGCATGGAGAACAGAAAGAGGAGGAGAGAACTGTCTGAGGACTTGAAAAATATCAACAGTGTCAAGGTTACAAGTCCATCTCCAGAGATCTTGATGTTCCTTTGTCCATGGTGTCCAACATCATCAAGAAGTTTACAACCCATGGCAGTGTAGCTAATCTCCCTGTATGTGGACGGCAGAGAAAAATTGATGGAAGGTTGTAACGCAGGATAGTCCGGATGGTGGATAAGCAGCCCCAATCAAGATACAAACAAATTCAAGCTGTCCTGCAGGCTCAGGGTGCATCAATGTCAGCGTGAACTATCCGTCAACATGTGAATGAAATGAAACGCTGTGGCAGGAGACCCAGGAGGACCCCACTACCGATAAAGGGACATAAAAAAGCTAGACTGCAGTTTACCAAAATGTACGTGAGTATACCAAAATCCTAAGATGGAGCTTTTTGGTAAAGCACATCATTCTACTGTTTACTGAAAACAGATTGAGTCCTACAAAGAAAAGAACACAGTACCTACAGTCAGATATGGTGGAGGTTCATAGATGTTTTGGGGTTGTTTTGCTGCCTCTGGCACTGGGTGCCTTGACTGTGTGCAAGGTATCATGAAATCTGAAGATTACCAAAGGATTTTGGGTGGCAATGTAGTGCCCAGTGTCAGAAAGCTGGGTTTGCATCCTAGGTCATGGGTCTTCCAGCAGGACAATGACCCCAAAAATGGTTCAAGAAGCCAACAGAAATGGATGGAAACAAAGTGCTGGAGAGATCTAAAGTGGCAGCAATGAGTCCCGATCTAAATCCCATTGATCACCTGTGGAGAGATCTTACAATTGCTGTTGGGAGAAGACGTCTTCAGATATGAGAGACCTGGAGCAGATTGTAAGAAGAGTCCAAGATCCCGGCTGAGAGGTGGAAGAAGCTGATAGTTATAGGAAGCGACTGATTGCAATTATTTATTCCAAAGGATGTGCAACCAAATATTAAAGTTGAGGGGGACAACAATTTTGTCCGGACCATTTTTGGGGTTTTGTGTGTGAAATTATCTCCAATTTTGCCTTTTATTGCTTTTTTGTGTTGTTCTAATAAACACAAAGGAAATAAACCTGTATATAAGAAAACAGGTGGAATTGTGATAATGTTCTGGGAGAAATACTGCATTTTCTGGAACAATTTCAAGGGTGCCAACACTTTCGGCCATACATATTCTGAGACCTGTAACTCTTTAATATTCGGTTGTACATTTCTTTGGTCAGGCTCTGGGGTCTATACAACGATTTGATCCCTTTTTATTGCATTTAGTGTATGGAGGTGCGGTCACTGAAAGTTTCTGGCGGTGAAAATTTTCTTTTTTTACAGCGTTTACCGCACAGGTTATATCATTTTAGATTTTCATACTTTGGACTTTTACGGCTGCAGTGAAAGAAATGTAAAAAAATATCCATATTTGTTATTTTTGATTTGGGAAAAGGAGGTTGGGGGTGTTAGGAATCTGAAGGAAAGGAACCTCCTTGTACTATATTGTAATATATCAGTCTGTCGGGATAGGAGGACAAAGATGGAGGGGGACAGGGGCCTTCAATAGACCCCTGGAAACCCATTAAGCATCCCAGGATCGCACTGCAGAAGGCCAGTGGGAGCTGGAATGGACGCCCCTCCGGCAGAGATTGGTTACACAGCAGCGACAGGAGCTGCGCAGCTCCGTACACTGCACCCGACGTGTGACGTATGTGAGGCCTGTGTCGGCAGTGAGGTTAATGTAGAGTGATTTGCAGTCAGACCCGACTTATCGGCCATTTTGCGGTGTATAGAGTTGGTGTCCGGTGAGCGTCTTACTTTATCTGGAGCGTCTTCGTGTACAGCATGGCCGCACTGCGGGAGAACCTGCATCTGGAACTTTCCTGTAATGGAAAACATAAGACATCTATGAGAAGATGGACCGGGCCGGGGGCTGAATGTACAGAATGGGGGAAGGAAGGTGGGGAGCAAAAGGGCACTGTGTGATCTAGACCCCTAAATCTTACCCTGCATCTGTCCTATCGTGAGGTCCTTGTCCAATCTGTCCACTCCTGAAAGAGCAAGAGAAGAATTACTGGCTGATGATCTGGTAGATGGCGAGATTTCTATATATATAGATCAGGGGTAGCTTACCGATCGCTGAGGATCCAACCTAAGGGATCCCCAATGATCCCAAGAATGGGGTGATTTTTTTTTTTTTTTTTTTTTAATATCTACCTACTTTTAAAGTGCATGTATTAAAAACACTGAATGGTCGCCATCTTCTCCAATTACCAGCAACACTACCATGCTTTTCCACGGTGCTGACCTGCCAGATCCCACAGCGTCCTCTGTACGGACCAGCAGCAATGTAATACGGCAACAAGACCGAGAAAAAGCAACTTCTGCTCCACACAGGAGACGCTGACAGAACCGCGGTCACCTGGTCCAGGAGGGGAACGTCACTCGTACCCGGAGAGGATGGAGAGAGGAAAGGATTTCAAAACATGAACTGTGCACAAAATAACTATCGCTACGATAAGACATTCAGACGTCCATTTTTTCACGTACGTGTTCTAACCTCTCAGACAGGACATGTGCCCATTATAGTCTAGGAGGCTGTTCACATGTCCATGTTTCCTGACCGAGGCCTTACAGACCCCACACACACAATTAATCACAGGTGGACGTCCACACTGCTCTAAGCTCGAGTCTGATGATCGGTGCGGAGAAGCCGCCCCATATTACAGTATCTAAGAGTGCTGTGAAAAAAAAACATATAAACCAGCACAATAAAAAAAAACATATAAACCAGCACAATAAAAAAAAAACATATAAACCAGCACAATAAAAAAAAACATATAAACCAGCACAATAAAAAAAAAACATATAAACCAGCACAATAAAAAAAAAACATATAAACCAGCACAATAAAAAAAAACATATAAACCAGCACAATAAAAAAAACATATAAACCAGCACAATAAAAAAAAACATATAAACCAGCACAATAAAAAAAAACATATAAACCAGCACAATAAAAAAAAACATATAAACCAGCACAATAAAAAAAAACATATAAACCAGCACAATAAAAAAAACATATAAACCAGCACAATAAAAAAAAACATATAAACCAGCACAATAAAAAAAAACATATAAACCAGCACAATAAAAAAAAACATATAAACCAGCACATGTAAAAACAGAATAAAAGCCGCAGAGCAGCGGGGGACGCTCACCTGCCAGGAGGAGCTGTTTAGGGATTGAACAGCTGAGGAAGAGGTTGGAGAGACCCCTGAACCAGCCCTCCCAGTACTTCTCCGTTTTTGACAGCTCGATCCTCCAGGTATAGGGGCGCTCCTTTTTGGTCTAAGAAAGAACGATATTGGAAGTAAAGTTCTGGATGTAGAAAATAAAAGGTTATACATTCTGCTCCGGTATCGCAGTCTCTGAATGGAAACCTTTATTATTTCCTCGCAGAGGACGGGAGCCGGCCGTGGTCCTGTGATGGACACCGCTCCGATAAGGGTCACATGGAGCATCGCAAATAATGCAATGTTTACTGGATACACGAACCAAAAGTATTGGACTGGTCACTTGGCTGGGACCCCGCTGATCATTAAGAACAGGGCCTGTAAGAATGAAGCGATGGTCGCAGCGGTCTGCACACTACGGCTCCACGCATCGTTGGACTCCTGGAGAAAGCTGAGTGCAGCCCTCGGCTGTTTCTTCTATGAGACGCTGGTCACATACAGCCAGCGCTTCATTCAGATGGACCATGGTGGAGTCCCAATGTCAGAATCTTAGGGGTCCGAGTTTTCGGGATAGCTTTGTGTGAGCTAATGGGGGGGGTCTATGTCCAATCTCTTCTTACCTCCGTGTCATCCTCCTTCTTCCTTTTGTTGATGGACTGTCCCCCGTCCTCCTCTTCATCTTCTTCCTCTTCCTCGATGATTCCTTCCACTAAAGCTTTTGGTCCTTCGGGACTTGTGGCTTCTTCACATCTGTGGATAGTCCAGCACATGCGGTGTTACATCAGATATGTGCATGAAGCATTTTCTTACCTCTTTTATTGGAAGGAAGCTGGAAACTTGTCCTTTTTTTTAACCATTACCCCTTTTTCCACAAGGTAAATTTTCCATCATATGTCGGTGCAAGTGTATGGGGCAGGTTCAGCGGCCGATCCCGCTTCACACATGGCAGGTGCCGGCAGTGTTATACAGCCAGTGCCTGCCTCCAACAGCAGCAGCAACCGGAGCTGGGTCTCACCGCTGCCACTGATCAGATGTTACTGTCAATCACTGACAGCAGCAGAGAAGTGGAGGCTAAATGGCTGCGGACCCATTATGCAGACATCTTACCATGGCAGTTATGGGGGCCTTCCAAAGACCCTTGTCACCTCCTCATGGTGCATCTACGAAGTAGTGGGCTTCAGAGGAGTTTGTTCTTTTTACTACAGTATATACTGCAATACTAGAGCATTACAATATATGGGACAAGTGATTGAAGTTCCCTGGTGGGATGGGGGGGGGGGACTAAAAAAAAAAATAAGTCAAATATTATGTAATAAAAAATATATTATATAAGTCAATTATTATGAAATAAGACATATAAAATGGATAGATATATTTACTTGTTTCAGTGTCACTGCATCCATCTATGAAACTTAGAACTGATTAAGAAAAAAAATATATATATATTTTTTTTTTTGTAAATATTTCAGAATAATTTACTTACTTTATATATACAGTGTGTGTATATATAGATAGATATAAGTAACTAATAATAACAATAATAATAATATTTATTTATATAGCGCCAACCTATTCCGCAGCACTTTACAATTCAGAGGTTCATATACAACAGTCATGACGACCCTGCTGGTAAGAGCTTACAATCTACAATGAGGTGGGGGTGACACAAAGTACAGGGGCTTATTTACAATGATGGTCCGGCCATCTTGAGGGGATGAGGGCGATATAAAGGTTGCATGAGCTCATCACCAGCCAGTATCTGTGGTGCTTTTGGGTGCGGAGGAGTTTGGTGGAGTCTTATCTTTGGAGAAATAATGAATGGGCTATAAAAATATAAAAAGGACTTTGATTAGGGAACGTGAAAGGCCGCCCTAAACAGGTGTGTGTTTAGGGAGCGCCTAAAACTGTGTAAGTTGTGGTTCGTCCTAATTTCTTGGGGTAGAGCATTCCAAAGAATAGGTGCAGCTCGGGAGAAGTCTTGAAGCCGGGAGTGGGAGGTACGAATTAGTGCCGATGTTAGTCGAAAGTCACTTGAAGAGAGTAGAGAACGGGTAGGCCGATAAACAGAAATGAGGGAGGAGATGTAGGGGGGTGCCGCACTGTGGAAAGCTTTGTGGGTGAGAACAAGCACTTTAAATTGGATCCTATAATTCATGGGCAGCCAGTGCAATGACTGGCACAGAGCGGAGCAGTCTGAGTAACGATTAGCCAGATAGATGACCCTGGCTGCAGCATTAAGGATGGACTGGAGAGAAGAAAGTGGAGTGAGGGAGGGGAGCAATTACTAGAGAGTTACAGTAGTCAAGGCGGGAGTGGATTAGGGCAACAGTGAGGGTCTTTGTTGTTTCCAAGGTGAGAAAGGGGCGGATTCTAGAGATGGTGCAAGGACAAGAGCGGGCAAGAGATTGTATATGGAAGGTGAAGGAGAGATTGGTGTCAAACACAACACCCAGACAACGTGCCTGCTGGCTCGGCGTTATTGTGGTGCCACACACTGAGAGGGAGATGTCAGATTTAGGGAGGTGAGTGGACGGCGGGAGCAGAAGAAGTTCAGTTTTGGAAAGGTTGAGTTTCAGGTAGAGAGCGGACATGATATTATAAACTGCGGCCAGACAGTCACTGGTGTTCTGTAGTACAGCAGGGGTAAGGTCAGAGGGTGAGGTGTATAGTTGTGTGTCATCAGCATAAAGATGGTACTGAAAGCCAAATTTGCTGATGGTCTGTCCAATTGGGGCCGTGTAGAGAGAGAAGAGAAGAGGGTCAAGGCCTGAACCCTGAGGAACCCCAATAGTGAGAGGAAGGGGGGAAGAAGTGGAGCCAGCGAACGATACACTGAAAGAGCGGTCAGATAGGTAGGAGGAGAACCAGGAGAGAGCAGTGTCCTTGAGAGAGCAGTGTCCTTTATGCCAAATGAGTGGAGCGTAGAGAGTAGGAGGTGGTGGTCAACGGTGTCGAAAGCTGCAGAGAGGTCAAGAAGAATGAGCAGAGTAGTCACCGTTACGTTTTGCTGTCAGAAGGTCATTGGTTACTTTGATGAGTGCGGTTTCTGTAGAATGTAGGGGGCGGACGCCGGACTGTGATGGATCTAGAAGAGAGTGAATGGAGAGGTAACGGGTAAGGCGGGAGTAGACCAGGCGCTCCAAGAGTTTAGAGATGAAGGGAAGATTGGAGACTGGTCGGTAGTTGTTTGTGTAGGAAGGGTCAAGAGAGGGCTTTTTTAATAATGGAGTAATGATGGAGTGTTTGAAGGAGGAGGGGAAAATACCAGAAGAGAGGGAGAGGTTGAAGATTTTAGTTAGGCGAGTAGAGACGACTGAAGAGAGGAGCCTGGAGACTTTGTCTTCTGTGACTGGGTCATATGTGGAGAGTGATCCAGAGGAGATGAGGGGAGGGATGGGAGTCACGGCACTTTGTGGCTGGGAGCTGATTTCCTGATGGATGTTCTCTATTTTCTCTGTGAAGTAGGAGGCCAAGTCCTCAGCACAAATGTCCATGATGGGGGCCTGCGCTTTAGGACTGAGGAGGGAATGAAAGGTGTCGAAGAGTTTTTTGGGGTTGTTGGATAGTGAGGAGATCAGGGTGGAGAAGTAGGACTGTTTGGCGAGGTGAAGGGCAGAGTTATAGGTTTTTAACATAAATTTATTGTGGATAAAGTTTTCTAGTGTGCGAGTTTTCCTCCATAGGCGTTCGGCACTTCTAGAGCATCGCTGGAGAAATCGGGTTTGCGATGTGAGCCAGGGCTGTGTTACTCTGTGTTTAGCGGTTCTGAGGGTGAGGGACGCTGCTTGGTCCAGCGTGCTTCTGAGAGTGTCATTGTAGTGATTTACAGCCAGATCAGGACAGGAAAAAGAGGAGAGTGGAGACAGTGATGAGTGAAGAGAGTCTGTGAGTGTATGAGGGTTAATGGCTTGTAGATTTCTGAATGTGTGATAGGTAGGAAAGTGCTGGGGCAGGCGAGGATTTGTGAGCCTGAAAGAGAGGATGTTGTTGTCAGAGAGGAGAAGAGGTGAGTGATCTGGGTAGGGGATTGAACAAAGCCGGACAAAGACCAGATCAAGGGTGTTTCCGTCTTTGTGTGTCTCAGAGGTTGAAAGCTGTGAGAGGCCAAGAGAAGTGGTTAAAGATAGAAGCTGGGATGTGGATGGGGAGGTGGGGCTGTTTATGGGGATGTTGAGGTCTCCCTGGATAAGGGTTGGAAAATATGAGGACATGAAGTGCGGCAGCCAGGCAGAAAAATGGTCAAGGAACTGGGTGGGTGAGCCTGGGGGACGGTATACGACCGCTACTCTGAGGGAGAGGGGATGGAAGAGCCTGATGGTGTGTACCTCAAAAGAAGGGAAGGAGAGTGATGGAACTGGGGGGAGATGACCTGGAAAGTGCATTGTGGGGATAGGAGTATGCAGACTCCACCACCAAGTCTGTTTGCAGGTCTCGATATAGATAACTATCTATATACACTGCTCAAAAAAGTAAAGGGAACACTTAAACAACAGAATATAACTCCGAGTAAATCAAACTTCTGTGAAATCAAACTGTCCACTTAGGAAGCAACACTGATTGACAATCAATTTCACATGCTGATGTGCAAATGGAATAGACAATAGATGGAAATTATTGGCAATTATCAAGACACCCTCAATAAAGGAGTGGTTCTGCAGGTGGGGACCACAGACCACATCACAGTACCAATGCTTTCTGGCTGATGTTCTGGTCACTTTTGAATGTTGGTTGTGCTTTCACACTCGTGGTAGCATGAGACGGACTCTACAACCCACAGAAGTTGCTCAGGTAGTGCAGCTCATCCAGGATGGCACATCAATGCGAGCTGTGGCAAGAAGGTTTTCTGTGTCTGTCAGCGTAGTGTCCAGAGGCTGGAGGCGCTACCAGGAGACAGGCCAGTACACCAAGAGACGTGGAGGGGGCAGTAAGAGGGCAACAACCCAGCAGCAGGACCGCTACCTCCGCCTTTGTGCAAGGAGGAACAGGAGGAGCACTACCAGAGCCCTGCAAAATGACCTCCAGCAGGCCACAAATGTGCATGTGTCTGCACAAACGGTTAGAAACTGACTCCATGAGGGTGGTATGAGGGCCCAACGTCCACAGATGGGGGTTGTGCTCACAGCCCAACACCGTGCAGGACGCTTGGCATTTGCCACGGAACACCAGGATTGGCAAAGCCGCCACTGGCGCCCTGTGCTCTTCACAGATGAAAGCAGGTTCACACTGAGCACATGTGACAGACGTGACAGAGTCTGGAGACGCCGTGGAGAGCGATCTGCTGCCTGCACCATCCTTCACCATGACCGGTTTGGCAGTGGGTCAGTAATGGTGTGGGGTGGCATTTCTTTGGGGGGCCGCACAGCCCTCCATGTGCTCGCCAGAGGTAGCCTGACTGCCATTAGGTACTGAGATGAGATCCTCAGACCCCTTGTGAGACCATATGCTGGTGCGGTTGGCCCTCGGTTCCTCCTAATGCAGGACAATGCCAGACCTCATGTGGCTGGAGTGTGTCAGCCGCTCCTGCAAGATGAAGGCATTGAAGCTATGGACTGGCCGCCCGTTCCCCAGACCTGAATCCGATTGAGCACATCTGGGACATCATGTCTCGCTCCATCCACCAACGTCTCGTTGCACCACAGACTGTCCAGGAGTTGGCGGATGCTTTAGTCCAGGTCTGGGAGGAGATCCCACAGGAGACCATCCGCAACCTCATCAGGAGCATGCCCAGGCGTTGTAGGGAGGTCATACAGGCACATGGAGGCCACGCACAATACTGAGCCTCATCAGGAGCATGCCCAGGCGTTGTAGGGAGGTCATACAGACACGTGGAGGCCACACACAATACTCAGCCTCATCAGGAGCATGCCCAGGCGTTGTAGGGAGGTCATACAGGCACGTGGAGGCCACACACAATACTCAGCCTCATCAGGAGCATGCCCTGGCGTTGTAGGGAGGTCATACAGGCACGTGGAGGCCACATACAATACTCAGCCTCATCAGGAGCATGCCCAGGCGTTGTAGGGAGGTCATACAGGCACATGGAGGCCACACACAATACTCAGCCTCATCAGGAGCATGCCCAGGCGTTGTAGGGAGGTCATACAGGCACGTGGAGGCCACACACAATACTCAGCCTCATCAGGAGCATGCCCAGGCATTGTAGGGAGGTCATACAGGCACGTGGAGGCCACACACAATACTCAGCCTCATCAGGAGCATGCCCAGGCGTTGTAGGGAGGTCATACAGGCACGTGGAGGCCACACACAATACTCAGCCTCATCAGGAGCATGCCCAGGCGTTGTAGGGAGGTCATACAGGCACTTGGAGGCCACACACAATACTCAGCCTCATCAGGAGCATGCCCAGGCGTTGTAGGGAGGTCATACAGGCACGTGGAGGCCACACACAATACTCAGCCTCATCAGGAGCATGCCCAGGCGTTGTAGGGAGGTCATACAGGCACGTGGAGGCCACACACAATACTCAGCCTCATCAGGAGCATGCCCAGGCGTTGTAGGGAGGTCATACAGGCACGTGGAGGCCACACACAATACTCAGCCTCATCAGGAGCATGCCCAAGCGTTGTAGGGAGGTCATACAGGCACGTGGAGGCCACACACAATACTCAGCCTCATCAGGAGCATGCCCAAGCGTTGTAGGGAGGTCATACAGGCACGTGGAGGCCACACACAATACTGAGACTCATCAGGAGCATGCCCAGGCGTTGTAGGGAGGTCATACAGGCACGTGGAGGCCACACACAATACTCAGCCTCATCAGGAGCATGCCCAGGCGTTGTAGGGAGGTCATACAGGCACGTGGAGGCCACACACAATACTCAGCCTCATTTTAACTTGTTTTAAGGACATTACATCACAGTTGGATCAGCCTGTAGTGTGTTTTTCCACTTTAATTTTGGGGGTGACTCCAAATCCAGGCCTCCATTGGTTAATAAATGTGATTTCCATTGATGATTTTTGTGTGATTTTGGTGTCAGCACATTCAGCTTTGTACAGAACAAAGTATTCAATGAGAAGATTTCATCCATTCAGATCTAGGAGGGGGGATTTCAGTGCTCCCTTTGTTTTTTTGAGCAGTGTATATTAACCCCTTAGTGACGGAGACAATTACAGTTGTGCTCAAAAGTTTACATACCCCGGCAGAATTTTTCCTTTCTTGGCCTTGTTTCAGAGAATATGAATGATGACAAAAAACCTTTGTCTCCACTCATGGTTATTGGTTGGGTGAAGCCATTTATTGTCAAACTACGGTGTTTTCTCTTTTTAGATCTTAATGACAACCAAAAGCATCCAAATGACCCTGATCAAAAGTTCACATACCCCAGTTCTTAATATCGTGTATTGCCCCCTCTAACATCAATGACAGCTTGAAGTCTTTTGTGGTAGTTGTGGATGAGGTTCTTTATTTTCTTGGATGGTAAAGCTGCCCATTCTTCCTGGCAAAAAGCCTCCAGTTCCTGTAAATTCCTGGGCTGTCTAGCATGAACTGCGCGCTTGAGATCTCCCCAGAATGGCTCAATGATATTGAGGTCAGGAGACTGAGATGGCCACTCCAGAACCTTCACCTTGTTCTGCTGTAGCCAATGACAGGTTGACTAGGCCTGTTCCTCTGCGATGTTCTCTCTTCGGCGGCTCGCGCCCCGCAGTGTACTTCCAGGACCTGCGGTGACGTCACTGATCACCTGATGGTCGCGTGACCATCAGCTGTTTGTTGAAGCCAGTAATCAGCTGATCGGTCTCATGACCAATCTGCTGATTGATGAAGTCAGTAATCAGCTGATGCTTACTGTGGGGACCTTCACAAGAATGTTCCCACGTTCTCTAGCTCAGTGATTTTCAACCTTTTTTGAGCCGCAGGAACACTTTTTATACTTAGAAAATCCTGGGGCACACCACCAACCAAAATAGCACAAAATGACACTAAAATAGTCATATTATACATATAGTTAATAATATACATTCTAAATTTATTTTACTCACTCAGTGTGAAACCTGGGCCTGTTTCGATAAACACAAAAGGGATATCCTGGCAGGAATGGTGGAAAGACACACACGAAGCTCTTCCTCAACAGTTCTCAGTTTCTCCCTGTTTTTAGCTTTTATCGCAGTCAAGCTTGAGAAGCCCAGCTCACATAGATATGTGGTTGAAAATGGGAGCAATGTCAAAATAGCTTTGTTGGCCAGAATGGGGAACTCCTTGGCAACAGATAACCAAAAACTGTCCAAAGGAAGATCAGCAAACTTTAGCTTTAAACCGCGATCTTGCTTCAGTTCAACGAGTTCCTCTTGCTCCTTTAAAGTCATGTCATTTCCAGCAACGGATAATGAGCCGTATGGGTCCCTAACCCAGTCAAGGCATTCTGTGAAGGCTGAAGAGAAATAGAACGATAACTTCTCCTCAAGAGTTTTCAAATGTCTGCCAATCGCTTCGCACATTGCAGCAGTATTGTCATCATGCAGTTTCTCGGTGAGTGGGAACATCTGAAGGTTGCCACCCTGCACATGTTGTTGCCAGAGCTGCACCTTTAAACGGAATCCGTTCATTTTATCAGTGCTTGTAAGCAGGTTTTCATTTCGACCTTGCATCCGTGTGTTTAGTTCATTCAGATATTGAAATCTATCAGCCAGGTATGCCAGCTTTGCACACCACTCATCACTTGCAAGCAGCTTTGAATAATCGGACCTCTCGTTTGTAAGAAATATTTTAAGTTCCTCTCGCAACTTATACACACGGGCCAGCACTTTGCCACGTGACAGCCACCTGACCTCCGTGTGGAGCAATAAGATTTTATGTTCCGCTCCCATTTCTGTACACAAAGACGCAAATAAGCGACATCTCAAAGGTCGCGTCTTCACAAAGTTCACTATGCGCACAACATCATCCAACACAGGAGATAGATCTGCTGGTAAGGTCTTTGCAACGAGGGCCTCACGGTGCAAGAAACAGTGGGTAGCAAGAACATCTGGGTTTCTTTCTTTAACCCTACTTACAAAGCCTTTGATGCGCCCGACCATGGCTGCGGCTCCATCAGTGCAGACACCTGTGCAGTTTTCCCATGTAAGTCCACTTTTATCAAGATATTCCGATGTGACTTGGAATATTGCCTCTCCTGTTGATTTTTCTGTCAGTGCCTTGCAAAATAGGAAGTTTTCTCTAATGGCTTCACCATCCACAAAACTCACATTGGCCAACAACTGACAATGTCCACTGATATTCGTCGACTCATCAAGTTGCAAGGCAAATTTCTTACTGATGCGCACCTTTTCCAAAACAACTGTTTCAATGTCCGCAGACAAGTCATCAATCCGTCTGGCAATTGTGTTATCAGAGAGAGGCACTTTAGCTATCTCTTTAGCTGCTTCAGGGCCAAGCATCTCATTTACAATAGCTTTACAAGCTGGTAGTATTAATGTTTCTGCCACAGTGTGGGACTTTTTGGATTTAGCTATGAGTTCAGCAACAAGGTAGCTAGCTTTGAGGGCTCTCTCATTTACCTTTGTGCTTTTTCTCAAAAAAGTTGCCCCTTTCTCATTGTTTGTACGTAAGCGTACAAAATACTCCATCGGTTTATTTTGAACGGAAGGGTGTTTCGTTTGGAGATGGCGTTTAAGTTTGCTTGGCACCATAGCGCTATTGGAAAGCTTCTCACCACACACCAAGCACAGTGGTGTTGGTGCTGTCGCATCCCCAGTGGAAGTAAATCCAAATGAAAGATAGCTTTCACTGTATTGCCTTGAGCTCACCGTCTTGTCTTTTTTCTTTTGTCGAACTCTCATACCAGGGCCTTCATTTGGGTTAGAATTGTGTCCAGGGTCCTGTTCGGCATTTGCCTTTTCCATTCTCAAATACTTCTCCATCACTGCTGAGATAGTGTGCGCAGCCACACACTAAAATAGAAGAGTATTACATTATCTGCCACACTTAAAGGACCTCTGCTAGGCATATTTCATTCCTGAGGGCTTAAAAAGCAGCTCTCGTGGTGACAAGAAGCTGATTTAAACCCCCCAAGAGTGAACTTCGCGAGAGCTGTATGTGTGTGATAATAACTTATATTACTACGGTCTGCATTTCCTGCTTGAATTGACACTAGTGACGTAGCACTCCGCTTTCTCTATAAGTAGAATAGAGCCGGCTGCCAAGTGCTACGCCACTAGAGTCAATTCAAGCAGGACATGACTGCTGAAGAACGTTACTAATATCATTTATTATTCCATACATACAACTCTCACGGAGTTCACTCTTGGGGGTTTTAAATCAGCTTCTTACCACCACAAGAGCTACTTTTTTAGCCCTCAAGAGTGAAATATGCCTGGCAGAGGTCCTTTCAATAAATTATTTATTTTAAAAAAGTGAAATAAAAAAGGATAACCCCCTCATATATTCAATCCCATGTAACCTCATAAATACAGTCCCACGTATATGAGCACATGATTATCAGCATCATATACTGTGGTGATGTGCACGAAACAGCGCCACAGTATATGGTGCTGATTATTATGTGGCTCATATACTGCAATATAAAGGGGTACAATGAGAAGTACTATGGCCATGAGGCCAGAGTACAAGTGCCAGCTCATATACTCAGCATATGAGCTGGTACTTGTAGTACTCCAGCCTCATGACTATAGTATTTCTCATTTTACATTTCTCATTGTTATATGCAGTATACTGCTGGAGTACTAAAAGTACCAGCTCATATGCTGAGTATTCTGCCAACAGTTCATATACTCAGGCAAAAGCTCATATAGTCAGCATTATTGGCGTGCATTACCTTGGCGGCGGGCAAATGCGAGAGTCTCTCCGCTCTCAGGATGACGCGCCGGCCTCGGTGACGTCATTAAGTCGCGCGAGGTTCAAAGCTTGCGCATGTGTTATTGTACACGTCTCCTACATTGTAAGAAGGCGTGACTGCGCATCGAGCGCATTGCCGGGAAACAAAACACAGGGGGCACCATAGTTTGGGGAACTTTCCCCGCGGCACACCCGACCATGTGCCGCGGAACACTGGTTGAAAATCACTGCTCTAGCTCACCGGGGCTCATCAGCTGATCTTCAGCTGTTGAACCCCAGTGACCACCTGCAGCACTGTATACTGACAGGGGGTGATTTTACACCCCTGTCAGTATACAGTGCTGTATTCTACAGCTGTGACATCAGTCATGGCTGATGTCACAGATGTGGAAATGATCCAGATCGTCATGGGACAGTCGTGATCGTTGACTGAGTCGTTGACGGCATTAGAATACCACATTTTGGATGCAACATAAATAGGTTGTGTCCAAAGCGCTTCTGAGTGCTGATCGGGTGACGGGGGACATAGCGGCTAACGAACCAGTTGTGAGATGTTATTAATAGCCAGGGAAAATGTTTGCCTAGTGGCACACTCCCAGGCTAAAAAAAACAGCTCACAGCAGTCACATAAATTAAGTGAATAGAAATGCAAATGAAGATTGGGTGAATGGGACTAACTGACACCCAGCTCTTTTGTTTGGTGATGTCAAGGTGTCAATCAGAACTTTTCATGACCAAACAAAGTAAAGAAACACACAGACACTGTGTAAACACGTTATTTGAAATACAACAGACACATTCTTTAATCATTTAAATGAACCAATATACTCACCCCAGTTCTTATGGTAATCCAAGGGCTTAAGCAATGTCCCACCAACTGTATTTAGCTCCAAAAATCATTCACTGATGCTCAAAAACGCTTCAAAAAACGCATGTAAAAACGCATGCTTTTTTTTTTCTGCCAGGGAGAGGCAAAAACGCTCATGAAATTTCTGCTTCAATTCCTGAACTGTGTGTACATACCCTTAAAAGTTGACCAGCGATTTCTCATTTTTCCAACAAAATTTATAAAACCATTTTTATAGGGCCCACATCACATTTGAAGTGACTTTGAAGGGCCTTTATGACAGAAAATATCCAAAAGTGGCACCATTCTAAAAACTGCACCCCTCAAGGTGCTCAAAACCACATTCAAGAACTTTATTAACCCTTCAGGTGCTTCACAGGAACTAAAGCAACGTGGAAGGAAAAAATTAAACATTTAACTTTTTGTCACAAAACTTTTACTTCAGACCTATTTTTTTTATTTTCACAAGGGTAACAAGAGAAAATGGACCACAACATTTGTTGTGCAATTTCTCCCGAGTTACGCCGATACCCCATATGTGGGGAAAACCCCTGTTTGGGTGCACGGCAGGGTTCGGAAGGAAAGGAGCGCCGTGTGAGGTTTTGAACGCAAAATTGGCTGCAATCGAGAGCGGACGCCATGTCACGTTTGGGGTACCCCTGATGTGCCTAACCAGTGGAAACCTCCCACAAGTGACCCCATTTTGGAAACTACACCCCTTAAGGATTTTATCCAGGTGTATAAAGAAAATTTTTGAACCCACAGGTATGACACAGAATTTGATAACATTAGGTCATCATATTGCAAAAGTTCATTTTTTTCACAAAAATCTTGCTTTAGCCCCAAATTTCTCACTTTTGCCAGATGTAACACCAAAAAGTGGTCCCCAGAATTTGTTACCTACTTTCTTAGCACCGCAGTAATACCCAACATGTAGTCAAAAAGTCCTGTTTGGACAAACGGCAGAGCTCGGAGCAGAAGGAGTAATGTCTGAATTTTGGAACCCAAATTTGGCTGAAAGAGACAGCGGGCACCATGTACCATTTGCAGGGTCCCTAAGGTGCCTAAACAGCAGAAACCCCAACAACTGACCCCATTTTGGAAACTAGACCCCTCAAGGATTTTATAATGAGGATTTAGAACCCAGAACACATTTGATAACATTAAGTCATCATATTGAATACGTCGTTATTAATGTTGAGCGCAAGTGGTCGCTGCTCGAGTTTGCATCGGGTGCTCGGGTATGCACAGAGTCTTGCGGATGCTCGAGTGACATGCTCGAGTCCCCGCCCCGCATGTTTTGCGGCTGTTGGACACCCAAAAAAAACATGAGGGGATTGCCTGCTATACACGGACAATCCCCACATGATTTTTGGAGGGTCTAACAGCCGTGAAAAACATATCGGGTGGGGACTCGAGAATGTCACTCGAGCATCCACAAGACTCTGTGCATACCCGAGCACCCGATGCAAACTAGAAAGCACTTGCGCTCAACACTAGGCGCCATATTGTCATCATTTTTTTTTTTTACTTTTGAAAAAAACCCAATCCTAAACCCAACCGTAACCCTAATACAACCCTAAACACAATCCTAACCCTAACACAAGCCTAAACCCAACCCTAAACCTAACAAGCCTAAACCCAACCCTAACACAAGCACTAACACAAGCCCTAACCCTAACACAAGCCCTAACACAAGCCCTAACCCTAAACACAAGCCCTAACCCTAAACACAAGCCCATCTGTAACCCTAACACAAGCCCTAACCCTAACCACAAGCCCTAACCCTAACACAAGCACTAATCCATCTGTAACCCTAACACAAGCCCTAACCCTAACACAAGCACTAATCCATCTGTAACCCTAACACAAGCCCTAACCCTAACACAAGCCCTAACCCTAAACACAAGCCCTAACCCTAAACACAAGCCCTAACCCTAAACACAAGCCCTAACCCTAACACAAGCCCTAACCCTAACACAAGCCCTAACCCTAAACACAAGCCCTAACCCTAAACACAAGCCCTAACCCTAAACACAAGCCCTAACCCTAAACACAAGCCCTAACCCTAAACACAAGCCCTAACCCTAAACACAAGCCCATCTGTAACCCTAACACAAGCCCTAACCCTAACACAAGCACTAATCCATCTGTAACCCTAACACAAGCCCTAGCCCTAACACAAGCCCTAACCCTAACACAAGCACGAATCCATCTGTAACCCTAACACAAGCCCTAACCCTAACACAAGCACTAATCCATCTGTAACCCTAACACAAGCCCTAACCCTAACACAAGCACTAATCCATCTGTAACCCTAACACAAGCCCTAACCCTAACACAAGCCCTAGCCCTAACACAAGCCCTAACCCTAACACAAGCACTAATCCATCTGTAACCCTAACACAAGCCCTAACCCTAACACAAGCACTAATCCATCTGTAACCCTAACACAAGCCCTAACCCTAACACAAGCCCTAACCCGAAACACAAGCCCTAACCCGAAACACAAGCCCTAACCCTAAACACAAGCCCTAACCCTAAACACAAGCCCTAACCCTAAACACAAGCCCTAACCCTAAACACAAGCCCTAACCCTAAACACAAGCCCTAACCCTAAACACAAGCCCATCTGTAACCCTAACACAAGCCCTAACCCTAACACAAGCACTAACCCATCCGTAATCCTAACACAAGCCCTAACCCTAACACAAGCACTAATCCATCTGTAACCCTAACACAAGCCCTAAACCTAAACACAAGCCCATCTGTAACCCTAACACAAGCCCTAACACAAGCACTAATCCATCTGTAACCCTAACACAAGCCCTAACCCTAACACAAGCCCTAACCCTAACACAAGCACTAATCCATCTGTAACCCTAACACAAGCCCTAACCCAAACCCTAATACAAGCCCTAACACTAACACAAGCCCTAACACAAGCCCTAACCCTAAACACAAGCCCATCTGTAACCCTAACACAAGCCCTAACCCTAACACAAGCACTAATCCATCTGTAACCCTAACACAAGCCCTAGCCCTAACACAAGCCCTAACCCTAACACAAGCACGAATCCATCTGTAACCCTAACACAAGCCCTAACCCTAACACAAGCACTAATCCATCTGTAACCCTAACACAAGCCCTAACCCTAACACAAGCACTAATCCATCTGTAACCCTAACACAAGCCCTAACCCTAACACAAGCCCTAGCCCTAACACAAGCCCTAACCCTAACACAAGCACTAATCCATCTGTAACCCTAACACAAGCCCTAACCCTAACACAAGCACTAATCCATCTGTAACCCTAACACAAGCCCTAACCCTAACACAAGCCCTAACCCGAAACACAAGCCCTAACCCGAAACACAAGCCCTAACCCTAAACACAAGCCCTAACCCTAAACACAAGCCCTAACCCTAAACACAAGCCCATCTGTAACCCTAACACAAGCCCTAACCCTAACCCAAGCACTAACCCATCCGTAATCCTAACACAAGCCCTAACCCTAATAAAACCCTTAATCATACTGATCTGGAAAATGATGTCTAAGGGTCATTCTTACAGAGCAATGAGCTCCGTAAAATAGAAAACACAAAAAACAATGGTGTCAGATGAGCGAGGAGGTGGCGGGGCGTGCTGCTGCCCGCTGAATACTCACTGCTTGACCTGTCCCACCATGGAGACCCGAGCAGAGTCCAGATTCCTGATCTGACCGCTCTTCACACTAAGGAAGAAATCATAGTAAAATGACAATCTATTGTCCGTTACACAGAATACAACGACAGGAATGTAAAACTACTGACCTCCATTCGATGGCGCCCTCCAGGGATTTAAAGGTCTTCGGGCGGCTGCGCAGGAAGTTCTGCATACTGTTCAGGGCGTCCATTGCAGTTCCTGAGAAAGAGAAGGGGTAGAAGTATAATGGAGATCAGTGGAGATCAGACTAAGAGGCTTAGGGCTCCTTATTCCTTTTACAGCACTGAATGACCCCCCCCCCCGGATGACCAGTGCCGCACGGCGGACACGTCAGCACTCACCTTCCACAACGTCGATCATGCAGAGGCCGAGCAAACTGGGGACGAGATTAGCTGCGGCAGTGTGGACGGCGATGGCTCCCCCCATACTGTGTCCGATCAGCATGATGGGAGGGGGGAGGTCTCCATACAACGCTTCCACCACATCCCCGATGTCCCTGTAAACACGAGAGAAGTCACATATGGGAGCGTATACTGGGAATTATAATGCTCCACCAATGTCAACACACTGGGTCACCCAGAGATACAGGAATGGCGGCCATTCTGACAGAGGACGACTCTATCACTATGGACGCATCACTGGGGCGGCTATACGAGCACCGCAGACTCACCGGGCCATGCTCTCTGCAGACAGGTCCTCGGGGTTCCTCACCTTAGTTTCCCCTGGAAGACAAATCAAATGGCTGCAAAATAACAAGACAGAGAACAAAGACGTCCTGTCAGGATATCAGGGCCGGGACTCACCGTGGCCTCGCTGGTCCAATGCAACAACTCGGCACTGAATCCGGCTGATGATGGCAGTCTGAGGAGAGGAAAAAGGACAATTCTACTGTCACAATCCAACTATTGTTTTGACGTCCATACTGACAGCTTCTTTGATCCCTGTGCCCCCAGAAGACATGCTCCACTGCACCTCCATCATTACTTTCTGCACTTCTGTGACCTGACCAAACATGTTCTGCAGCATCTCCTCCTCCATCATGGGACATCCGCACCCTTGTGACCCCACACATTGTGCTCCCCATTCCCACCCTGGGCCTGCGTTATGGCTTCCTGCACCCCCATGACCAAAACCAACTGGCTCCACTGCACCCCTGCCACTTCCGTGACTCCCTGGACCCCGGTATCCCACCTACTTTACTCCGCTACACAACCAGAAAGGCTTCCTAATCCACTGTGCCCTCACCCAGTACACATCCTGCAAACTTATGGTCCTGGCTCCCCTGATTATTCTCCCCCATGATTGGTTTACGGCGCCCCTTCATGTTCCTGCATAATTAGTCTCCACGTCTGTACTCACAGTGAACACGGCCCAGGACAGGGCAGAATGTCCTCCTCCATGAAGAAGCAGCAGGACGGGCCCCTCCGATCCGCTCTTGTAAACACGAAAGCTGTGCGCCACGTTAAGGAAGAGAAGGAGAGACACATAAACCTCTCCCCAAAAGTCCTCAAGGGGTATATATATACAGTGGGTACGGAAAGTATTCAGACCCCTTTAAATTTTTCACTCTTTGTTTCATTGCAGCCATTTGGTAAATTCTAAAAAGTTATTATTTTTTTTCTCATTAAAGTACACTCTGCACCCCATCTTGACTGAAAAAATTTTTTTTAGAAATTTTTGCAAATTTATTAAAAAAGAAAAACTGAAATATCCCATGGTCATAAGTATTCAGACCCTTTGCTCAGACACTCATATTTAAGTCACATGCTGTCCATTTCCTTGTGATCCTCCTTGAGATGGTTCTACTCCTTCATTGGAGTCCAGCTGTGTTTAATTAAACTGATAGGACTTGATTTGGAAAGGCACACACCTGTCTATATAAGACCTCACAGCTCACAGTGCATGTCAGACCAAATGAGAATCATGAGCTCAAAGGAACTGCCCAAGGAGCTCAGAGACAGAATTGTGGCAAGGCACAGATCTGGCCAAGGTTACAAAAGAATTTCTGCATTACTCAAGGTACCTAAGAGCACAGTGGCCTCCATAATCCTTAAATGGAAGAAGTTTGGGACCACCAGAAGTCCTCCTAGACCTGGCCGTCCAGCCAAACTGAGCAATCGTGGGAGAAGAGCCTTGGTGAGAGAGGTAAAGAAGAACCCCAAGATCACTGTGGCTGAGCTCCAGAGATGCAGTAGGGAGATGGGAGAAAGTTCCACAAAGTCAATTATCACTGCAGCCCTCCACCAGTCGGGCCTTTATGACAGAGTGGCCCAACAGAAGCCTCTCCTCAGTGCAAGACATATGAAAGCCTGCATAGAGTTTGCTCAAAAACACATGAAGGACTCCCAGACAATGAGAAATAAGATTCTCTGGTCTGATGAGACAAAGATAGAACTTTTTGGTGATAATTCTAAGCGGTATTTGTGGAGAAAACCAGGCACTGCTCATCACCTGCCCAATACAATCCCAACAGTGAAACATGGTGGTGGCAGCATCATGCTATGGGGGTGTTTTTCAGCTGCAGGGACAGGACGACTGATTGCAATTGAAGGAAACAAGAATGCGGCCAAGTACAGAGATATCATGGATGAAAACCTCTTCTAGAGTGCTCTGGACCTCAGACATGGCCGAAGGTTCACCTTCTAACAAGACAATGACCCTAAGCACACAGCTAAAATAGCAAAGGAGTGGCTTCAGAACAACTCTGTGACCATTCTTGACTGGCCCAGCCAGAGCCCTGACCTAAACCCAATTGAGCATCTCTGGAGAGACCTGAAAATGGCTGTCCACCAACGTTCTCCATCCAACCTGACGGGACTGGAGAGGATCTGCAAGGAAAAATAGCAGAGGATCCCCAAACCCAGGTGTGAAAAGCTTGTTGCATCATTCCCAAGAAGACTCATTGCTGTACTAGCTCAAAAGGGTGCTGCTACTCAATACTGAGCAAAGGGTCTGAATACTTATGACCATGGGATATTTCAGTTTTTCTTTTTTAATAAATTTGCAAAAATTTCTACATTTCTGTTTTTTTTTCAGTCAAGATGGGGTGCAGAGTGGACTTTAATGAGAAAAAAATGAACTTTTTAGAATTTACCAAATGGCTGCAATGAAACAAAGAGTGAAAAAGATCCTAGTTACTTACCGGTAACGGGATTTTACAGAGCCCATGACAGCACCACCTGAGAGAGGGTATCGGCCCACCAAGGACAGGAACCTACTGAATAAAAAAGGCGGTACCTCTCCTCCGCATCAGTTTTGTTTCAGAGCATGAGAGGGCCTCCGAAGACAGGTTAATACATAACCACCACCTCAACATATGTACTAAACACCTTAAAAAAGTGCACACCACAGTGATAAAGGGGAGGGAATTAATAGGGTGCTGTCATGGGCTCTGTAAAATCCCGTTACCGGTAAGTAACTAGGATCTTTTCCCCTTCTCCCATGACAGCACCACCTGAGAGATTTAGAGAGATCAGACACCAGAGGGAGGGATCACCTCTTGCAACACCCTTCTACCAAAGGACAGATCAGTAGAAGAGGAAAGGTCAAGACGGTAATGTTTGTAAAATGTAGCGGGGGATGACCAAGTTGCCGCCTTATATATAATGTCGATGGGCACATCCGCCTTCTCAGCCCAGGAAGCAGCTACCGCTCTGGTGGAATGGGCCTTAAGGTTCTCAGGAACCGGCAGATTGCTAGAAGAGTAGGCTAAGGTAATAGTATCCCTGACCCATCTAGCTATGGTCCCCCTTGTAACCTTAAGTCCTTTCCTAGCCCCCTGAAAGGATATAAATAAAGCGTCACTCTTTCTCCAGGCTTTTGTCACTTCCAAATACTGGACTAACACCCTCTTAACATCTAAGGTGTGAAGCTTATGTTCCTCAGAATCCCTAGGATTAGGATAGAAGGAAGGGAGAGTGATTACTTGCGTCCTATGGAACTTGGAGGCTACCTTTGGAAGATAGGCCGGGTCTGGTCTTAAGATTACTCTATCCATACATACTTGAGTGAATGGATGGTTAACGGATAGTGCGTGTAAGTCACTGACTCTACGAGCTGATGTCAGGGCCACCAATAGAGCAGTCTTTAAAGTTAAGATTTTTTCTGAAACCTTCTCTAAGGGCTCGAAGGGAGGTTTGGTTAATGCTTCCAGAACTAAATTAAGGTCCCAAGGAGGCATTCTTGGAACAGGAATAGGTCTGGATCTATGACAGGCGTTAATAAATCTAATGATCCATCTAATTGCTGCCAAGTCATAATTACACAGTGCCCCCAGAGCCGATACCTGTACCTTAAGAGTACTGGTGGCTAGTCTCATGTTTAACCCCTTCTGGAGGAATTCTAGTATGGCCTCAATAGGAATCCTCCCTTTGGCAGACTGACCCGAGGTAGACAAGAACTTAGCCCAGGTTCTACCATAGATTCTAGTTGTTATCGGCTTTCTACTTGCTAGAAGGGTAGTAACAAGATCCGCAGAAAACCCCCTTTGCGTCAATAGCGACCTCTCAAAATCCAAGCCGTCAAATGCAGGCCCGCTCTTTGGGGATGACAGACTGGGCCCTGCCTGAGGAGATCCGGGATGTCCGGAAGAACCCATGGATCTGCTTGGGACATTCTCTTCATCCAAGTGAACCATGGTCTCTTGGGCCAGAACGGGGCGATCAATATAACCCTCGCCCGTTCCTCTCGGATCTTCCTCAGGATAGTAGGGATCAGTACTAAAGGGGGAAAGGCATAAGCTAGAGTGAAATCCAACTGAATCTGCAGCGCGTCCACCGCAAACGCCCCCTCTTTTGGATTCAAGGAGCAAAAGGTTTCGGTCTTCCGATTGTGTCTGTTTGCAAACAGATCTATCTGGGGCTGTCCCCACCGATACACAATCTGCTGAAAAACGGCTGGATTCAACTCCCACTCTCCTTGTTTCAAGATGTGACGACTCAAGAAATCGGCCTTTATGTTCTCTTCCCCTTTTATATGCAGTGCCGAGAGCGTAACCAGCCGACTCTCGGCAAACCTGAAGATCTGATCCGCTATTAACATCAGAGGGAGAGACCTGGTACCCCCCTGATGATTGATGTAGGCGACTGTTGATCTGTTGTCTGACATTATCCTGACGTGAGGACCCTGAAGAACAGAACTGAATTCTTTTAGCGCGTTTCTGGCTGCCAACAGCTCTTTCATGTTGGAAGAGAGACTTGTCTCGCTGTCCGACCAGAGGCCTTGCACAGAACGATCCCTTAGGTGAGCTCCCCAACCTTCCGCACTTGCGTCTGTTGCAATTGTATCCGACACCTGGAAGGTCCAAGGAACCCCCAAAGATAGGTTGACCGGAGATGTCCACCAGTCCAGGGAGTTGATCACAACATCTGGAAGAGATATTTTCCCATTCAGGCGACCTTTGAGCCGCCTGTCCGCTGCCAGAATCTCCTGTTGAAGACATCTGGAATGGTGCTGGGCCCACTGAACCGCCGGGATGCAAGATGTCATTGTACCCAACAGAGACATTGCACTCCTCAGGGTCATGGTCGGATTGCTGACAACCTGAGATGTTAGGGATCTGATCTTCAGCTTCTTTTCCTCTGGCAGAAGACAGGTTTGGTTTTCTGAGTCCAGAATGAGACCCAGGAAAAACTGAACCCTCTTTAGTTCCAGCCTTGACTTCTCCAGATTTAACAGCCAACCTAGGCGTCTTAGACTGGCCATGACGTCCGCCAGGGCTAGAGCACAGAGTTGACTTGATCTGCCAACTACTAAGAAGTCGTCCAGATAAGGGATGACCAAAATATCTCTTTCCCTCAAGTGCGCTGTGACCTCCAGAATGATTTTTGTGAAGACTCTCGGCGCCATGGAAATGCCAAAGGGAAGAGCTGCGAACTGAAAATGCCTTACGTGCCTGCCGAATTGTACAGCTACTCTTAGAAACTGTTGATGATCTGGCAAAATCGGGACGTGGTAGTAGGCGTCCTTCAGATCGAGGACGCACATAAAACAGTCCGGAAATAACATCTTTATGGCCGATTTTATTGTTTCCATCTTGAAAGGCCTGTAGATTAAATGGTCGTTCAGTCTCTTTAAGTTCGCAATGGTCCTGAAGAAGCCGTCCGGCTTCTTTATTAGGAAGAGAGTCGAATAGAATCCTCTTCCTTGCTCGGGTGCAGGTGTTTCCACCAGAACTCCTTTCATGAGCAGAGAGAGAACTTCCTGCTGTAAGGCTATCTGTTCCGCTAAACCTCTGGGGCTGATATTTTGACAATGTTCTTGGGCCTGCTTTTGAACTCTAATGTGAGCCCCCTCCTGATTATCCCTAAGATCCAAGAATTGGATGAAATTTCCTTCCAGGCAGGCAGGAAGTGGGACAATCTTCCTCCCACCTGGGGGGAACTGTCACTTAGGGGCTTTCTTATTCTCGGAGGAGGGACCCCCAAACATGAAGCCTCTGTTATATGGCTTTCGGTCTTTCCAGCTACCTTGGTCTCTGGGAGCTTTACTGCGGCTGTATTTTCTCTTCCGAAAGGAACTGTTAAATCGGGAACCAGACACCGTGGGAAATCCATGTTTTTTGTCTGCGGCTTTATCTAGGATGTCATTTAGACCTTTGCTGAACAAGAAGTCCCCCTCACAAGGGATTGAGCACAGTTTAGACTTTGACTGCACATCCCCTGGCCAGCTCTTGAGCCATAGCGCCCTACGGGCTGCATTAGAGAGGTTTGCAGACCGGGCAGCCAGCCTAACTGAATCTGCCGATGCATCTGCCAGGAATGCAGCCGCTCCCTGCACAAGAGGAAGGTCTGATAGAATTTTCTCCCTGGACACATTCCCCCTGATCTGGTCTTCCAATTGTTGAAGCCAGATCATCATAGATCTAGCAGTGCAGGTCGCTGCTACTGCCGGTTTAAGGGCCCCTGCTGACGACTCCCAGGTTTGCTTAAGGAAGGACTCCGCTTTTTTATCCAGCGGGTCTTTTAAGGCTCCTAAATCCTCAAAGGGCAGAGTGGATTTTTTTGAAGATTTTGAAATGGCCACGTCAATCTTAGGGGTTTTGTCCCATTTAGCCGCATCCTCATCCTCAAAGGGGTACCTCCGCTTGGAGGATGACGGCAGCTGACCCTTCCTCTCCGGTTTCTTCCATTCCCTTTCTATCAGAGATTTAATCCTGTCATTGACCGGGAATGAGCGTCTCCTCCTTTGGTCTAAGCCCCCAAACATAACATCCTGGACTGTTCTGGGCACTTTGGTATCGGTAATACCCATAGTCCCTCTGACGGCTTTAACTAGTCTCTCAGTATTATCAACCGAAAAACAAGGTCTGCCCCCCCCATCATCATCCGAAGACTCCGATGACGATGAGGAGTGATTAGAGGAGGAAGGCAGTTCTCTCGTAAAAAGGGACTCCACTGATTCCTCTGATTCTGAAGAAACTAGTTTTCGCTTCTTCTTTTTGAGTGAGGTTAAGCCTCTTAAAGACTCTCTGACCTCTGTGGATTAGATCCTTTAATTCTAAAGAAAACCTGGGGGACTCCTCTGCAATGGTTTTCTGAATACAGTCCGAGCATAGGTTTTTGGCATAGAAGGTGGGAAGACCGATTTTGCATAAAGCACATTCCCTGTTTTTACTTTTAGCACTACACTTCTTCGCCTCCTGCCCCAAGAAATAAAAGGAGAAGAAGGAGGAAAAGAGAGAGAAGAGCACATTATTCAAGGTGAGACTTTCACGAAGATCACTCACCACACTGCCGTTCAGACTAGGGTACCGGAGGCGGTGGTTGCCGTTCACATGAGGGCTCCCATCTGGCGGAGGTGGACTGACGAAGTCTTTTCTGACCAGTCTTGCCGGAACTCGTACGCCCCTCACTGCTGTGACTTTGTTGATGGGAAGATTCCCGTTCCATTTGTTTGAGCTGCTTGCGCTGCTTTGATGGCTGTGGCTGCTGCTGTACTTCCTGTGGCGGTGACAGCTGCTGCCCAGGTGACTGCGGTTCCTCATCCATCATGGCGGGGATGCAGACACCGCCATCCTGATTGCTCCCCATCCTTAAAAGCAGTAGGGCTCCACCTCCTTTAGGCTCCTCCCCTTCCGGCAGCATGCTCATCTCAAATCTCTTTTTTTTTCTTTTTTTTTTTTAATTTTAGCGAGCTGGCGCGCTACCCGCAGATCCACTTGCCTCTGCGCGTGCGCAGCCCAGCGGCACCCGGCGCGCTTGCAGCGGGATGACAGCTTCCCACCCGCGCATGCGCAGACCCGGCTTCCGGCGCACTCCGTGATAGGGCGCGTCAGCACCCCGCGCGTGCGCAGCCCGGACTTCCGGCGCGCTCCGTCACAGGGTGCGATGCGACCCCCACGTGCGCAGCCCGGAAGACCTGCCGGCCGGCGCGCTCAGTTCATCTTTGCGAGGCGCAGACCCGGCCGCAGGCCCCGGCGCACGCGGGGAGGAATCCAAAAAAAAACAGCACCTCCTCCCCACACGCAGACCCGGGCAGCAGCCAGACGGGCTGGGAACAGGGACAATCTGCTGCTTCCACGGCCTCCAGGCCGCACCGTCCATAATCCAGGTACGTGAGGTACCACCTGGTGAGGCTCCCATCAGGGACAGGAACCAAAACTGATGCGGAGGAGAGGTACCGCCTTTTTTATTCAGTAGGTTCCTGTCCTTGGTGGGCGGATACCCTCTCTCAGGTGGTGCTGTCATGGGAGAAGGGGAAAATTTAAAGGGGCCTCAATACTTTCTGTACCCACTGTATATATATCCATCATGAAGCCAGTGTGAGGTGTATGGAGCTGTGCCATATAGCCGGTATCTAACAGCACTGATCAGAGCTTAGCTCCAATCGCTGCCATTTATAAAAATTATTTAACCAATGCAGTAAATGTCGGACTGGAAAAATGAAAAATTGCAGAGTTTTTCGCACTTTCCACCAAAAAAAAATGCAATAAAAAGCAATCAAAAAAATCGTATGCACTTCTAAATGGTTTTAATAAAATAGGTACAAATATATATATTTTTTTATAAAGTTTAGAATTTATTTTATTAATAAAAAAAAAAAAAAAAAAAAAAAGTATAATTTTAGTATCATTGGAATTGTACTGACCTGGAGAATCACGTTGCCGGGTCATTTTAAACCCATAATGAAAGCTGTGAAAAGGAACTGCAAAAAATGGACGCAGCGTGTATTTTTCACCATCACTTGGAATTTTTTTCCCTCGTTTTTCAGTACAGTGTACGGTACAGTGAACGCTGTCAATAAAAACTAACTAGTCCCATAAAAAAACGAGCCCTTGTACAGATTAAAAAAAAAAAGAAGAAAAGTTATGGATCTTGGAAGAACAGGAAGGAAAAACAAAAAATGCAAAAAATTAAAATGTGCCTCGTCAAGAAGGGGTTAAAAAGGCTTTTCTATAAAGTGGGCCCCGTTTAAGGATCTATTTGGCAGGGCGCCCCCATTACACCCAGACGTCTCTGGTAAAGGATATATCTCTGCCGGTTTCACTCTCTACGATCACGTCTTCCATGGACTCGAAGTACTGGCTCCAGGGGACGGGGGAGAAGTCTCGCTTCCTTCCGGGCCTGGATATATAAATGTCAGATTATCCCCCGCACACAGACATATGACATATATGCGGCCTCCGCTCAGCTCTCACCCCATCCTCATCTTGGACCCGGACTGCAGACCCCCGGGCATCGGTGGTCGGGGGGGTAACCGGCCCAGGTGGAGCTGCTTCTCAAAGGTCGACATGTTCTGCGAGAGATGAGAAATCAGCTATATGAGATGGAGCAAACCCTCATACTACCCCTCAGCTGCTGCAGAACCTCATACTACCCCTCAGCTGCTGCAGAACCTCATACGACCCCTCAGCTGCTGCAGAACCTCATACGACCCCTCAGCTGCTGCAGAACCTCATACGACCCCTCAGCTGATGCAGAACCTCATACTACCCCTCAGCTGATGCAGAACCTCATACTACCCCTCAGCTGATGCAGAACCTCATACTACTCCTCAGCTGCTAATCTAATACTGCAATAATGTACAGTGGGGATTATATCATCTAATACCAGTATAACTGGTAAATATTTCTCACTCCACTACGTTGTTTAACCCATGACACTTTAAGGTCATCACACTTACTTTAGCAGTTTATGATCCATGTAGAGTTGCCAGTCTGTTTTTTTTTCTGCAGTTTTATGGTCTCCTGTTGTCTTAAGCTAGTTGATTGATTGCTAACGAGTTAAATCTGTGTAGATCTAAGCAGATACGTCCCTATATATTGAGACATAGTCTAGGGGCAGCATTTATGCGGGGGCATTTATGCATACTTTATCGAAGTGCCTTGGCAGTTAGATATGGCAGTTGGGCAGGAGACAGGTAAGACAATTAAACAAACTTGCTTCCAGGGCATCTTTTTGGCAAACAGTATTCACCATTTGTATTCTGGCTGCTACAATCATCCACATTCACCGTTCTCCCACAAATTCGGCACACTTCATCCATATTAACCCCTCACTCCTCTCTTCTCCTATGTACAGCTCTCATGCTCTCTTCACAATGTTATACCACACAGATCCATTCATTCCCACCATACAACGCAGGAAACGCTCTCACAAATCACTCAACCATCTGCTCACTCTCTGTATCTTCCTTCTATTAGTCGCAGGTGATATTTCTCCTAATCCAGGACCCTCCAGTAATAATAACACTAACTCTTTCCCTGTTACATTCAGAAACCCTGCTAATCTCATTAATATTCCCTGCATATCTTCTGTCTCATTCAGCTGTGCCCTTTGGAATGCGCGCTCAGCATGTAATAAACTCTCTTACATCCATGACTTTTTCCTCTCTAATTCCCTCAACCTTCTGTCTCTCACTGAAACCTGGATCCAGCAGTCGGACACCACCGCCGCTGCAGCTCTCTCTTATGGTGGCCTACACTTCTCTCATACCCCGCGACCGGACAACAGATCAGGTGGAGGTGTTGGTCTGCTTCTTTCAACAAAATGTACTTTTCAGGTTATCCCCCCAGTACCCTCCCTTATCTTCTCTTCTATTGAGGCCCACACAGTCAGACTCTACCGGCCCTTCTCCCTGCGAGTGGCGGTTGTCTATCGCCCTCCAGGTCCCTCCCGTCAGTTCCTGGATCACTTTTCTGCCTGGCTTCCAAATTTTCTATCCTGCGACATCCCCACGATAATCATGGGAGATTTTAACATCCCAATTGGTGAGTCTCTTTCCCCATCTGCCGCTCACCTTTTATCACTAACCTCCTCCTTCGGCCTTTCACAGTTGCTAATTCTCCTACCCATGAAGACAGGAACACATTGGACCTGATCTTCTCCCGGCTTTGCTCAGTACATGACTTTACTAACTCTCCCCTTCCACTCTCTGACCATAATCTTCTTTCATTCTCTGTGAAGAACTGTGACTCTACTCAAGACACCCCCACTTTCCACACTTATAGAAATATACGCGCCATTAACACCCAGAAATTTATGAAAAAGTTGCACTCATCATTGGCCCCAATCTCCTCCCTCTCATGTCCCGACTCTGCATTGAAGCATTATAACAAAATAATGCTATGCGCCCTGGATGAAGCCGCACCTCCTACACAAAGAACAATTCGGCATAGACGGCGACAACCCTGGCACACGCCTCAAACACGTCTTCTCCTGCGGTGCTCCAGGAGCGCTGAACGGCTGTGGAGAAAATCTAATCTGCACGAAGATTTCCCCCACTATAAATTTATGCTGAAAACATATAACTCTGCCCTTCACCTCTCCAAACAAACCTACATTAACAACCTCATAATCTCACTTTCCAATAATCCGAAACGACTCTTTGACACGTTTCATTCTCTCCTCAATCAAACAACACAGGCCCCGATCACCGACCTCAGCGCTGATGATCTGGACAATTATTTCAAAGAAAAAATTGACCATATCTGACAGGAAATTTTCTCCCAATCCCCAAACGTTATGCATGCTCTCCCCCGCCACATTGTATCTTGCTCACTTTCTGCCTTCGAACCAGTCACGGAAGATGAAGTGATCAGACTCCTCGCATCTTCTCGCCCTACCACCTGCACCAGTGACCCTATTCCCTCACATCTCCTTCAGTCCCTAGCTCCAGCTGTCACCACTCACCTAACTAAAATTTTCAACCTCTCCCTCTCATCTGGTATCTTTCCCTCTTCTTTTAAACACGCCAGCAAGCATACAACCATTACTTAAAAAAAAATTCCTTGACCAGAACTGCACGGCCAACTACAGACCTGTTTCCAATCTTCCCTTTATCTCTAAACTCCTGGAACGCCTGGTCCATTCCCGTCTAATCCGCTCTCAGATAACTCTCTTCTTGACCCTTTACAATCTGGTTTCCGCTCTTTACATTCTACTGAAACTGCCCTCACTAAAGTCTCTAATGATCTACTAACGGCTAAATCTAATGGTCACTACTCCCTGCTGATTCTCCTGGATCTCTCTGCAGCATTCGACACTGTGGATCACCAGCTCCTCCTCACTATGCTCCGCACTATTGGCCTCAAGGACACTGTTCTCTCCTGGTTCTCCTCCTATCTCTCTGACCGCTCCTTCTCTGTGTCTTTTGCCGGCTCCTCCTCCTCTCTCCTTCCCCTTACTGTCGGAGTTCCTCAAGGATCAGTCCTAGGCCCCCTTCTTTTCTCCTTATACACCGCTCCCATTGGACAAACAATCAGCAGATTCGGTTTTCAGTACCATCTCTATGCTGATGACACCCAATTATACACCTCTGCTCCGGACATCACCCCTGCATTACTACAAAAGACCAGTGATTGTCTTTCTGCTGTGTCTAACATTACACTGTGTTCCAAATTATTATGCAAATAATATTTTCTCAGATTTTCCCAAATTACCTATATGAATTGCAGTCATTGTAATTTTCCAGTCAAATAACTATTAGAGTACAATTGAAAGGTTTTTGTACAAACTGCCTATGATAACAGGATATTTAAAAAAATAAAACACTCAAACTGCACTCAAAATGCATGTTCCAAATTATTATGCACAGCAGAGTTTTCAACCTTTTCATTTTAATAAAGACCAAAAAAATGGTCATTTTTGAAATTATAAGCATTAGCAGGTTATTACACACTGAAATCAAACAGTTTTCAACTCAAAACTTTATTCTAGATGATGTTACATTTGCACATAGGACCCCTTGTTCGAAAGGAGCTTCTGAACTCTCTCGTCCATTGAATTTGTCAGGTTTTGGATGGTTTCTGCTTCAATTGTTTTGCATGAGGACAGAATACCCTCCCAGAGCTGTTGCTTAGATGTGAACTGCCTCCCGCCATCATAGACACTCCTATTGATGATGCTCCAGAGGTTCTCAATGGGGTTGAGGTCAGGGGAGCATGGGGGTCACACCATAAGTTTGTCCCCTTTTATGCCAATAGCAGCCAGAGATGCAGATGTGTTATATTAAAATCTTCTTCAATTTCAGGTTCATACCATCCATGCACATAATAGCCTCTGTCAGGACTGTACACATACTGGCAGGCGACCAGTCCATGTATTATTATTTATCCTATTCAGTATATCAAGGCTGCATTATACAATATATGTACATTCTACCTTTTGTGTCTCCCCCATTTCCTCATAGACTGTAAGCTCGCGAGCAGGGCCCTCACTCCTTTCCATATGAGATATGTTTATTCTGTATTGTCTGTATATGTCCCCCCTAAAATTTGTAAAGTGCTGCGGAATATGTTGGCGCTATAAAAATAAAAATTATTATTATTAATGTACAGTGGGGATTATATCATCTAATACCGATATAATGTACAGGGGGGGATTAGATCATCTAATACCGATATAATGTACAGGGGGGGATTATATCATCTAATACCGGTATAATGTACAGGGGGGATTATATCATCTAATACCGGTATAATGTACAGGGGGGATTATATCATCTAATACCGGTATAATGTACAGGGGGGATTATATCATCTAATACCGGTATAATGTACAGGGGGGATTATATCATCTAATACCGGTATAATGTACAGGGGGGGATTATATCATCTAATACCGGTATAATGTACAGGGGGGGATTATATCATCTAATACCGGTATAATGTACAGAGGGGGATTATATCATCTAATACCGGTATAATGTACAGGGGGGGATTATATCATCTAATACCGGTATAATGTACAGGGGGGGATTATATCATCTAATACCGGTATAATGTACAGAGGAGGATTATATCATCTAATACCAGTATAATGTACAGGGGGGATTATATCATCTAATACCGGTATAATGTACAGGGGGGGATTATATCATCTAATACCAGTATAATGTACAGGGGGGATTATATCATCTAATACCGGTATAATGTACAGGGGGGGATTATATCATCTAATACCGGTATAATGTACAGGGGGGGATTATATCATCTAATACCGGTATAATGTACAGAGGGGGATTATATCATCTAATACCGGTATAATGTACAGGGGGGGATTATATCATCTAATACCGATATAATGTACAGGGGGGGATTATATCATCTAATACCGATATAATGTACAGGGGGGGATTAGATCATCTAATACCGATATAATGTACAGAGGGGGATTATATCATCTAATACCGGTATAATGTACAGAGGGGGATTATATCATCTAATACCGGTATAATGTACAGGGGGGGATTATATCATCTAATACCGGTATAATGTACAGGGGGGATTATATCATCTAATACCGGTATAATGTACAGGGGGGGGGGTTATATCATCTAATACCGGTATAATGTACAGGGGGGATTATATCATCTAATACCAGTATAATGTACAGGGGGGATTATATCATCTAATACCGGTATAATGTACAGGGGGGGATTATATCATCTAATACCGGTATAATGTACAGAGGGGGATTATATCATCTAATACCGGTATAATGTACAGGGGGGGATTATATCATCTAATACCGGTATAATGTACAGGGGGGGATTATATCATCTAATACCGGTATAATGTACAGTGGGGATTATATCATCTAATACCGGTATAATGTACAGTGGGGATTATATCATCTAATACCGGTATAATGTACAGTGGGGATTATATCATCTAATACCGGTATAACGTACAGGGGGGGGATTATATCATCTAATACCGGTATAACGTACAGTGGGGGATTATATCATCTAATACCGGTATAACGTACAGGGGGGGATTATATCATCTAATACCGGTATAACGTACAGGGGGGGATTATATCATCTAATGCCGGTATAATGTACAGTGGGGGATTATATCATCTAATGCCGGTATAATGTACAGTGGGGGATTATATCATCTAATACCGGTATAATGTACAGTGGGGGATTATACCATCTAATACCGGTATAATGTACAGTGGGGGATTATACCATCTAATACCGGTATAATGTACAGGGGGGATTATATCATCTAATACCGGTATAATGTACAGTGGGGGATTATATCATCTAATACCGGTATAATGTACAGGGGGGGATTATATCATCTAATACCGGTATAATGTACAGGGGGGGATTATATCATCTAATACCGGTATAATGTACAGGGGGGGATTATATCATCTAATACCGGTATAATGTACAGGGGGGATTATATCATCTAATACCGGTATAATGTACAGGGGGGGATTATATCATCTAATACCGGTATAATGTACAGGGGGGGGATTATATCATCTAATACCAGTATAATGTACAGGGGGGGATTATATCATCTAATACCGGTATAATGTACAGGGGGGGATTATATCATCTAATACAGGTATAATGTACAGGGGGGGGGGTTATATCATCTAATACCGGTATAATGTACAGGGGGGGGGGTTATTTCATCTAATACCGGTATAATGTACAGGGGGGGATTATATCATCTAATACCGGTATAATGTACAGGGGGGGATTATATCATCTAATGCCGGTATAATGTACAGGGGGGGATTATATCATCTAATGCCGGTATAATGTACAGGGGGGGATTATATCATCTAATGCCGGTATAATGTACAGGGGGGGATTATATCATCTAATACCGGTATAATGTACAGGGGGGATTATATCATCTAATACCGGTATAATGTACAGGGGGGATTATATCATCTAATACCGGTATAATGTACAGGGGGGATTATATCATCTAATACCGGTATAATGTACAGGGGGGATTATATCATCTAATACCGGTATAATGTACAGGGGGGGATTATATCATCTAATACCGGTATAATGTACAGAGGGGGATTATATCATCTAATACCGGTATAATGTACAGGGGGGGATTATATCATCTAATACCGGTATAATGTACAGGGGGGGATTATATCATCTAATACCGGTATAATGTACAGTGGGGATTATATCATCTAATACCGGTATAATGTACAGTGGGGATTATATCATCTAATACCGGTATAATGTACAGTGGGGATTATATCATCTAATACCGGTATAACGTACAGGGGGGGGATTATATCATCTAATACCGGTATAACGTACAGTGGGGGATTATATCATCTAATACCGGTATAACGTACAGGGGGGGATTATATCATCTAATACCGGTATAACGTACAGGGGGGGATTATATCATCTAATGCCGGTATAATGTACAGTGGGGGATTATATCATCTAATGCCGGTATAATGTACAGTGGGGGATTATATCATCTAATACCGGTATAATGTACAGTGGGGGATTATACCATCTAATACCGGTATAATGTACAGTGGGGGATTATACCATCTAATACCGGTATAATGTACAGGGGGGATTATATCATCTAATACCGGTATAATGTACAGTGGGGGATTATATCATCTAATACCGGTATAATGTACAGGGGGGGATTATATCATCTAATACCGGTATAATGTACAGGGGGGGATTATATCATCTAATACCGGTATAATGTACAGGGGGGGATTATATCATCTAATACCGGTATAATGTACAGGGGGGATTATATCATCTAATACCGGTATAATGTACAGGGGGGGATTATATCATCTAATACCGGTATAATGTACAGGGGGGGGATTATATCATCTAATACCAGTATAATGTACAGGGGGGGATTATATCATCTAATACCGGTATAATGTACAGGGGGGGATTATATCATCTAATACAGGTATAATGTACAGGGGGGGGGGGTTATATCATCTAATACCGGTATAATGTACGGGGTGGGGGGTTATTTCATCTAATACCGGTATAATGTACAGGGGGGGATTATATCATCTAATACCGGTATAATGTACAGGGGGGGATTATATCATCTAATGCCGGTATAATGTACAGGGGGGGATTATATCATCTAATGCCGGTATAATGTACAGGGGGGGATTATATCATCTAATGCCGGTATAATGTACAGGGGGGGATTATATCATCTAATGCCGGTATAATGTACAGGGGGGGATTATATCATCTAATACAGGTATAATGTACAGGGGGGGATTATATCATCTAATACCGGTATAATGTACAGGGGGGGGGGGTTATATCATCTAATACAGGTATAATGTACAGGGGGGGATTATATCATCTAATACAGGTATAATGTACAGGGGGGGGGGGTTATATCATCTAATGCCGGTATAATGTACAGGGGGGGATTATATCATCTAATGCCGGTATAATGTACAGGGGGGGATTATATCATCTAATGCCGGTATAATGTACAGGGGGGGATTATATCATCTAATGCCGGTATAATGTACAGGGGGGGATTATATCATCTAATGCCGGTATAATGTACAGGGGGGGGATTATATCATCTAATACCAGTATAATGTACAGGGGGGGGATTATATCATCTAATACCGGTATAATGTACAGAGGGGGATTATATCATCTAATGCCGGTATAATGTACAGGGGGGGGATTATATCATCTAATACCGGTATAATGTACAGGGGGGGATTATATCATCTAATACCGGTATAATGTACAGGGGGGGGGTTATATCATCTAATACCGGTATAATGTACAGGGGGGGATTATATCATCTAATACCGGTATAATGTACAGGGGGGGATTATATCATCTAATACCGGTATAATGTACAGGGGGGGATTATATCATCTAATACCGGTATAATGTACAGGGGGGGATTATATCATCTAATACCGGTATAATGTACAGGGGGGGATTATATCATCTAATACCGGTATAATGTACAGAGGGGGATTATATCATCTAATACCGGTATAATGTACAGAGGAGGATTATATCATCTAATACCGGTATAATGTACAGAGGGGGATTATATCATCTAATACCGGTATAATGTACAGAGGGGGATTATATCATCTAATACCGGTATGATGTACAGGGGGGGGATTATATCATCTAATACCGGTATAATGTACAGGGGGGATTATATCATCTAATACCGGTATAATGTACAGGGGGGGATTATATCATCTAATACCGGTATAATGTACAGGGGGGGGGTTATATCATCTAATACCGGTATAATGTACAGGGGGGGATTATATCATCTAATACCGGTATAATGTACAGGGGGGGATTATATCATCTAATACCGGTATAATGTACAGAGGGGGATTATATCATCTAATACCGGTATAATGTACAGAGGGGGATTATATCATCTAATACCGGTATAATGTACAGGGGGGGATTATATCATCTAATACCGGTATAATGTACAGGGGGGATTATATCATCTAATACCGGTATAATGTACAGGGGGGGATTATATCATCTAATACCGGTATAATGTACAGGGGGGGGGTTATATCATCTAATACCGGTATAATGTACAGGGGGGGATTATATCATCTAATACCGGTATAATGTACAGGGGGGGGATTATATCATCTAATACCGGTATAATGTACAGGGGGGGGGTTATATCATCTAATACCGGTATAATGTACAGGGGGGGATTATATCATCTAATACCGGTATAATGTACAGGGGGGGATTATATCATCTAATACCGGTATAATGTACAGGGGGGGATTATATCATCTAATACCGGTATAATGTACAGGGGGGGATTATATCATCTAATACCGGTATAATGTACAGAGGGGGATTATATCATCTAATACCGGTATAATGTACAGAGGGGGATTATATCATCTAATACCGGTATAATGTACAGAGGGGGATTATATCATCTAATACCGGTATAATGTACAGGGGGGGGATTATATCATCTAATACCGGTATAATGTACAGAGGGGGATTATATCATCTAATACCGGTATAATGTACAGGGGGGGATTATATCATCTAATACCGGTATAATGTACAGGGGGGGGATTATATCATCTAATACCGGTATAATGTACAGGGGGGATTATATCATCTAATACCGGTATAATGTACAGGGGGGGGGTTATATCATCTAATACCGGTATAATGTACAGGGGGGGGATTATATCATCTAATACCGGTATAATGTACAGGGGGGATTATATCATCTAATACCGGTATAATGTACAGGGGGGGGGTTATATCATCTAATACCGGTATAATGTACAGGGGGGATTATATCATCTAATACCGGTATAATGTACAGGGGGGGCTTATATCATCTAATACCGGTATAATGTACAGAGGGGGATTATATCATCTAATACCGGTATAATGTACAGAGGGGGATTATATCATCTAATACCGGTATAATGTACAGAGGGGGATTATATAATCTAATACCGGTATAATGTACAGGGGGGGGATTATATCATCTGGTAATTTTAGGGGGTCTTTATAAAGTATAATATTCAGTAATCGTCCCCATGTTGGAGCCAGTGACACTAATAATAATAAACATTATCCTGTTATTACAGAGCGGGGACGTTACCGGCAGTGATCTCATTATTACACGCGCCGCCGCCCTCCCGCACACCGGCCCCTCCGGTCTCCGCGCCCCCGTCACCTACCGTCACTGTCCCCTCCAGGCCTCAGCCCACCAGCCACTGGGGTTTCCGTGGAGACAGATGGGCCCCACCCACTACTTGCTGCTCCAGAGATGACGTCATGTCGCACAGGCCGCTGGGTGACGCCTCCAGTCTTTTTTTGAATATACTATTTTTTTTTTTTTTTTAAATAACTTTATTTTTATTCAGAAAAGTGAACACTCATTCAGATTTTGAAAAAAAAACTTTATTAATATGTGAACAATTACAAAAAAAAACAAGCTATAGGAAAATTTTCTATTGCTGAAAAAAAGAACTACTAGACCCAGCAAGTCCTGCCTGTCAATACACAACTCTCAAAAAACAGTCTCCGCCGCAACAGCCGCACGTGTGATCGTAGCTCTGGCTAACAAGCATTGAGTCTTATACAAAAGAGAAAATCAATGAATGGTTTTGTTTCTACAGAATTACAAATTCCAGAAAGCCGTCGGTAGTTTATCGGGACTGAGCGCGCAGGGGATGCCGGGATCGGCAGTTGTCGCGGATCACGTGACCAGGGATTGCCAACTGTCACTCCCGGCAGCCCCTGCGCGCTCTCTCCTGATTGGATGCTGCGGGCCGGAAGCGGAAGTCTTAGTATCTGGTTGCTAGGAGACAGGAGAGAAGCCTCTGTGCGGGCAAAATGAGATGACAGCGGGGAAGGCGAGATGAAGAGCCGCGGAGGTAACGGCGGGAGAGCGGCGAGCAGGAGAAAGAGAGGTGAGAGCGGGAGGAGGGAGTGCGGGGCCGCCGCGGAGGAGGAGGAGGAGGGAGTGCGGGGCCGCGGAGGAGGAGGGAGTGCAGCGTGCAGGAGAAAGAGAGGTGAGAGCGAGAGGAGGGAGTGCGGGGCCGCCGCGGAGGAGGAGGAGGGAGTGCGGGGCCGCGGAGGAGGAGGGAGTGCAGCGAGCAGGAGAAAGAGAGGTGAGAGCGGGAGGAGGGAGTGCGGGGCCGCCGCGGAGGAGGAGGAGGGAGTGCGGGGCCGCCGCGGAGGAGGAGGAGGGAGTGCGGGGCCGCCGCGGAGGAGGAGGGAGTGCGGGGCCGCCGCGGAGGAGGAGGAGGGAGTGCGGGGCCGCCGCGGAGGAGGAGGAAGGAGTGCGGGGCCGCCGCGGAGGAGGAGGAGGGAGTGCGGGGCCGCCGCGGAGGAGGAGGAGGGAGTGCGGGGCCGCCACGGAGGAGGAGGAGGGAGTGCGGGGCCGCCGCGGAGGAGGAGGAGGGAGTGCGGGGCCGCGGAGGAGGAGGGAGTGCAGCGAGCAGGAGAAAGAGAGGTGAGAGCGGGAGGAGGGAGTGCGGGGCCGCCGCGGAGGAGGAGGAGGGAGTGCGGGGCCGCCGCGGAGGAGGAGGAGGGAGTGCGGGGCCGCCGCGGAGGAGGAGGAGGGAGTGCGGGGCCGCCGCGGAGGAGGAGGAAGGAGTGCGGGGCCGCTGCGGAGGAGGAGGAAGGAGTGCGGGGCCGCCGCGGAGGAGGAGGAGGGAGTGCGGGGCCGCCGCGGAGGAGGAGGAGGGAGTGCGGGGCCGCCGCGGAGGAGGAGGAGGGAGTGCGGGGCCGCCGCGGAGGAGGAGGAGGGAGTGCGGGGCCGCCACGGAGGAGGAGGAGGGAGTGCGGGGCCGCGGAGGAGGAGGGAGAGCAGCGAGCAGGAGAAAGAGAGGTGAGAGCGGGAGGAGGGAGTGCGGGGCCGCCGCGGAGGAGGAGGAGGAGGGAGTGCGGGGCCGCCGCGGAGGAGGAGGAGGGAGTGCGGGGCCGCCGCGGAGGAGGAGGAGGTAGTGCGGGGCCGCCGCGGAGGAGGAGGAGGGAGTGCGGGGCCGCCGCGGAGGAGGAGGAGGGAGTGCGGGGCCGCCGCGGAGGAGGAGGAGGGAGTGCGGGGCCGCCGCGGAGGAGGAGGAGGGAGTGCGGGGCCGCCGCGGAGGAGGAGGAAGGAGTGCGGGGCCGCCGCGGAGGAGGAGGAGGGAGTGCGGGGCCGCCGCGGAGGAGGAGGAGGGAGTGCGGGGCCGCCGCGGAGGAGGAGGAGGGAGTGCGGGGCCGCCGCGGAGGAGGAGGAGGGAGTGCGGGGCCGCCACGGAGGAGGAGGAGGGAGTGCGGGGCCGCCGCGGAGGAGGAGGAGGGAGTGCGGGGCCGCGGAGGAGGAGGGAGAGCAGCGAGCAGGAGAAAGAGAGGTGAGAGCGGGAGGAGGGAGTGCGGGGCCGCGGAGGAGGAGGAGGAGGGAGTGCGGGGCCGCGGAGGAGGAGAAGGAGGGAGTGCGGGGCCGCCGCGGAGGAGGAGGAGGGAGTGCGGGGCCGCCGCAGAGGAGGAGGGAGTGCGGGGCCGCGGAGGAGGAGGAGGGAGTGCGGGGCCGCCACGGAGGAGGAGGGAGTGCGGCGAGGAGGGAGTGCGGGGCCGCGGAGGAGGAGGGAGTGCAGCGAGCAGGAGAAAGAGAGGTGAGAGCGAGAGGAGGGAGTGCGGGGCCGCCGCCGCGGAGGAGGAGGAGGGAGTGCGGGGCCGCCGCCGCGGAGGAGGGAGTACGGGGCGGAGGAGGGAGTGCGGGGCCGCGGAGGAGGAGGAGGAGGAGGGAGTGTGGAGCCGCTGCGGAGGAGGAGGAGGGAGTACGGGGCCGCGGAGGTAACGGCAGGGAGGAGAAAGAGAGGTGAGAGCTGGAGGAGGGAGTGCGGGGCCGCCGCGGAGGAGAAGGGAGTGCGGGGCCGCGGAGGTAACGGCGGGAGAGCGGCGGGGAGGAGAAAGAGAGGTGAGAGCTGGAGGAGGGAGTGTGGGGCCGCGGAGGAGGAGGAGGAGCGAGTGCGGGGCGGAGGAGGAGGAGGAGGAGCGAGTGCGGGGCCGCCGCGGAGGAGGAGGGAGTGCGGGGCCGCGGAGGTAACGACGGGAGAGCGGCGGGGAGGAGAAAGAGAGTTGAGAGCGGGAGGAGGGAGTGCGGGGCCGCGGAGGAGGAGAGCGGTAAGTGACGCGACTCTCTCTCCCTCCAGATGTCGCCCCGTCCACCTCTCTGCCGCCGCTCGTACAGGGGCAGCTCCGCTGTTTCCTCCGGGTCACCGTCAGTAAGATCGTGTGGGCGGCGGCGCCCAGAGCTCCCCGGGGAGTCTACATCCGGCTGCGGTGGTGGGGAGAGACGAGCGGTGGGACCGTGCTCCGCCCCCGGGACACCTCCGCCCAGGCCGAGCGGCAGGAGCTGAGGACCACGGCCCGGTACTCGGTGCACTGCGGCCCCCGGCAGCTGACCTCCTACCTGACAGGTACAGTCTGCAGCTACTGCTCTCTGTTATCAGCCGGTGCGTAAGAGGTGACCCTGATAACAACTGTGATGGCGCCCTGATATTCCCGCCATATAGTGGTAGATACTGGTTGTGTAGGACATGTAAGGTGCTTTCACATTGTGTTCTGTGTCCCCTGCAAAACGGGGTCCGGGCGTATGTGCCGACGGGGCCATAGACTGTAGAGATGCAGACCGAGCGAATGGACTCTCTGATGTGCATCATCACTACTAGAGGTGGACACTCGGACGCAGTCTACTACTGCTCTCTGCTCGCCTCCAGTAGGTGGACACTCCTGAAAAGTATTGCAGTGTACATTACAATGATCAGTCTTCTAAAAGGGCCAGACGTCATAGGTGTATTAACACAGGAGACCTGACATATGTGGCCCTTGCCACAAAGAACCATCGGCACATGGCAGGGATGGGGGTGTGATGGGTGGGCATCATAAAAGTCGCAGCACTTATGTATTGGTGCCTGCTGTAACTGTATGGAGTCGGCTCAGCTCCTGGTCCCACACAGTACAGTTAGTGCCCATGTACAGCGGATGTTAAATGGAGTCAGTCGCCCCCAAAACACCAGTTAAACTGCACAAACATTTATATATAGGATGTAGCCCCTATAAACATCATACCAGGTGTAAGAACGTCCCACATTATGTGGCGACAACAATACAGTTTAACTTTAGAGGTTTTGTCCGGCCTTAGGCTATAAGTCTGCAGTTACTCCATGTGACTGCAGATTTGTGAATGCGCTGTGAGGATTCTCCGGTGCTCGGAGCGGGCGGTCGTGTAACTACAAGTACAGATGCATCTCACTACATTAGAATATCATCGAAAAGTTAATTTATTTCAGTTGTTCAATACAAAAAGTGAAACTCATATATTATATAGAGTCATTACAAACAGAGTGATCTATTTCAAGTGTTTATTTCGGTTAATGTTGATGATTATGGCTTACAGGGCTAAAATACAAAAGTCATTATCTCAGTAAATTAGAATAATTAACAAAAAACACCTGCAAAGGCTTCCTAAGCATTTAAAAAGGTCCCTTAGTCTGTTTCAGTAGGCTCCACAATCATGGGGAAGACTGCTGACTTGACAGATGTCCAGAAGGCAGTCACTGACACACTCCACAAGGTCCCAGAGTCTGGAGGAAGAGTGGAGAGGCCACAATCCAAGCTGCTGGAGGTCTAGTGTGAAGTCTCCACAATCAGTGATGGTTTGGGGGGCCATGTCATCTGCTGGTGTAGGTCCACTGTGTTTTATCAAGACCAAAGTCAGCGCAGCCGTCTACCAGGACATTTTACAGCCCTTCATGCTTCCCTCTGCCGACAAGCTTTTTGGAGATGGAAATGTCATTCTCCAGCAGGACTTGGCCCCTGTCCACACGGCCAAAAGTACCAATACCTGGTTTACACACAACAGGATCACTGTGCTTGATTGGCAGCAAACTCGCCTGACCTTAACCCCATAGAGAATCTATTATAGAGAATCTATGGGGTATTGTCAAGAGGAAGATGAGAGACCCCAGACCCAACAATGCAGACGAGCTGAAGGCTGCTATCAAAGCCACCTGGGCTTCCATAACACCTCAGCAGCCATAGGCTGATCCCTCCATGGCACAGGCTGATCCCTCCATGCCACATTGCCGCGTTGATGCAGTAATTGATGCAAAAGGAGCCGCGACCAAGTATTGAGGCATTTAGTGAACATAAATTTCAGTAGGACATTTCGGATTTTAAAAACATTTTTCAAGCTGTTATAAAGTATTCTAATTTACTGAGATAACGACTTTTGTTTTTTCATTGGCTGTAAGCCATAATCATCAACATTAACAGAAATAAACACGTGAAATAGATCACTCTGTGTGTAATGACTCTATATAATAGATCCCTCTGTGTGTAATGACTCTATATAATAGATCCCTCTATGTGTAATGACTCTATATAATAGATCCCTCTGTGTGTAATGACTCTATATAATAGATCCCTCTGTGTGTAATGACTCTATATAATAGATCCCTCTGTGTGTAATGACTCTATATAATAGATCCCTCTGTGTGTAATGGCTCTATATAATAGATCCCTCTGTGTGTAATGGCTCTATATAATAGATCCCTCTGTGTGTAATGACTCTATATAATAGATCCCTCTGTGTGTAATGTCTCTATATAATAGATCCCTCTGTGTGTAATGACTCTATATAATAGATCACTCTGTGTGTAATGACTCTATATAATAGATCCCTCTGTGTGTAATGACTCTATATAATAGATCCCTCTGTGTGTAATGACTATATAATAGATCCCTCTGCGTGTAATGACTCTATATAATAGATCACTCTGTGTGTAATGACTCTATAGAATAGATCCCTCTGAGTAATGACTCTATAGAATAGATCCCTCTGTGTGTAATGACTATATAATAGATCCCTCTGCGTGTAATAACTCTATATAATAGATCACTCTGTGTGTAATGTCTCTATATAATAGATCCCTCTGTGTGTAATGACTCTATATAATAGATCACTCTGTGTGTAATGACTCTATATAATAGATCCCTCTGTGAGTAATGACTCTATAGAATAGATCCCTCTGTGTGTAATGACTCTATAGAATAGATCCCTCTGTGTGTAATGACTCTATAGAATAGATCCCTCTGTGTGTAATGACTCTATAGAATAGATCCCTCTGTGTGTAATGTCTCTATAGAATAGATCCCTCTGCGTGTAATGACTCTATAGAATAGATCCCTCTGCGTGTAATGACTCTATAGAATAGATCCCTCTGCGTGTAATGACTCTATAGAATAGATCCCTCTGCGTGTAATGACTCTATAGAATAGATCCCTCTGCGTGTAATGACTCTATAGAATAGATCCCTCTGCGTGTAATGACTCTATAGAATAGATCCCTCTGCGTGTAATGACTCTATAGAATAGATCCCTCTGTGTGTAATGACTCTATAGAATAGATCCCTCTGTGTGTAATGACTCTATATAATAGATCCCTCTGTGTGTAATGACTCTATATAATAGATCCCTCTGCGTGTAATGACTCTATATAATAGATCCCTCTGTGTGTAATGACTCTATATAATAGATCCCTCTGTGTGTAATGACTCTATATAATATAGGAGTGTCACTTTTTGTATTGAAGTTAAATAAAATAACTTTTTGATGATATTCTAATTTAGTGAGATGCACCTGTATGTACACTTGTATTAGCGAGGGCATGCACGTCTAGTCGACATGTGACCACGTGTAATCACATGCTTGTGGTCACGCTCCCAGCACCAGTGACAGAGAGTCCACACAGAGCTGTTGATGTGATGTGAGGGGTCACATTGTGACTGCAGACTTGTAGCCAAAGACCGGGCAGAGCTTTAATATAATAAGCAGCTGAGGCCTTGGTGCTCCCTGTGCCTTTCTGCACCGTTCTGCTCCCGTTTTTGCATATTGAAGCCAGTCCCTTATCTTTATTGGTAAGAGCGAGCGCTGTCTAAAATCAGTTTGCGTGTCTGCGCTTGTACTGGGGTCTGACGAGATGTCATCACTTCTATTTCTCCCTTAGAAACCCTTTGCTAGCCTTGTTTTTCTAGCAGTGAGTGCAGCCCCCGTATTAATATCCGATGCCTTCTTTCCATAGTCATTGTGTTTTTGTCTCTGCAGATATGGAGGCTCTCGTTTTTGAGGTTCTGACCCGACTCGACCACCTGCCCATTGGTCGCGCTCAGATCAGCAACATCTCGCATCTCTCCCCGACACATCCACTCAGCGGCTTCTTCCCGGTGGTCTCACCGACATCAGAGAAACTGGGAGAACTACAGGTGACAGTAATATACTTGCTGTAAATAATGTTGCACTCTGTCGGCCATACATTAATGGCGGAGCGGTTTCTTTTTTTCCAGGTGTCTGTCGCTCTGGAACCTCTGCACGATGACAGCAGCTCCTCCCTCCACCCCAATATCAGCGAGGGTATAGGACACCCACCCAAAATGGAGCTGATAAAGCCCAGCAAACTGTCTGCAGATCTCAGGGAGTCCGGGGGCAGCAGGGTTTCCACACCCAGGTGATTTGCACTGACTTGTCAAGGTCATCAGCATTCAGGACGTTGAACATGCACCCTGCTGAATTACTAGTAGTCCTCAATGCTGATTTAGGGAATATCCCTTTAGGACTAAGTATTTAATTTTCTACTCGCCTACAGTTATATTTTGATTGCTCTCTAGGGGCAGAGACCACCTATACTTCAAGGAAAATTCTGAACCTAATGGAGGTTTGATTGAAGGATCACAAAGTGCTCACACATCACACGACGTCCCCTCTAAGGACAAGACGGCTGTCATTCCTATTACAGAGGAGGGGTCTTCGTATCAACCCAATGTCAACACTGAACCCGCAGCCAAGGACTTGCTGAAAGGTTAGAGACCTAAAATATTCATGTCCCTCAGAAAGGAGATATATACAGTACAGACCAAAAGTTTGGACACACCTTCTCATTTAAAGATTTTTCTGTATTTTCATGACTATGAAAATTGTACATTCACACTGAAGGCATCAAAACTATGAATTACCACATGTGGAATTATATACTTAACAAAAAAGTGTGAAACAACTGAAAATATGTCTTATATTCTAGGTTCTTCACAGTAGCCACCTTTTGCTTTGATGACTGCTTTGCACACTCTTGGCATTCTCTTGATGAGCTTCAAGAGGTCGTCACCGGAAATGGTCTTCACTTCACAGGTGTGCCCTGTCAGGTTTAATAAGTGGGATTTCTTGCCTTATAAATGGGGTTGGGACCATCAGTTGTGTTGTGCAGAAGTCAGGTGGATACACAGCTGATAGTCCTACTGAATAGACTGTTAGAATTTGTATTATGGCAAGAAAAAAGCAGCTAAGTAAAGAAAAACGAGTGGCCATCATTACTTTAAGAAATGAAGGTTAGTCAGTCCAAAAATTTGGGAAAACTTTGAAAGTGTCCCCAAGTGCAGTTGCAAATACCATCAAGTGCTACAAAGAAACTGGCTCACATGAGGACCGCCCCAGGAAAGGAAGACCAAGAGTCACCTCTGCTTCTGAGGATAAGTTTATCCGAGTCACCAGCCTCAGAAATCGCAGGTTAACAGCAGCTCAGATTAGAGACCAGGTCAATGCCAGAGAGAGTTCTAGCAGCAGACACATCTCTACAACAACTGTTAAGAGGAGACTTTGTGCAGCAGGCCTTCATGGTAAAATAGCTGCTAGGAAACCACTGCTAAGGACAGGCAACAAGCAGAAGAGACTTGTTTGGGCTAAAGAACACAAGGAATGGACATTAGACCAGTGGAAATCTGTGCTTTGGTCTGATGAGTCCAAATTTGAGATCTTTGGTTCCAACCACCGTGTCTTTGTGCGACGCAGAAAAGGTGAACGGATGGACTCTACATGCCTGGTTCCCACCTTGAAGCATGGAGGAGGAGGTGTGATGGTGTGGGGGGGCTTTGCTGGTGACACTGTTGGGGATTTATTCAAAATTGAAGGCATACTGAACCAGCATGGCTACCACAGCATCTTGCAGCGGCATGCTATTCCATCCAGTTTGCGTTTAGTTGGACCATCATTTATTTTTCAATGGGACAATGACCCCAAACACACCTCCAAGCTGTGTAAGGGCTATTTGACCAAGAAGGAGAGTGATGGGGGGCTACGCCAGATGACCTGGCCTCCACAGTCACCAGACCTGAACCCAATCGAGATGGTTTGGGGTGAGCTGGACCGAAGAGTGAAGGCAAAAGGGCCAACAAGTGCTAAGCATCTCTGGGAACTCCTTCAAGATTGTTGGAAGACCATTTCCGGTGACTACCTCTTGAAGCTCATCAAGAGAATGCCAAGAGTGTGCAAAGCAGTCATCAAAGCAAAAGGTGGCTACTGTGAAGAACCTAGAATATAAGACATATTTTCAGTTGTTTCACACTTTTTTGTTAAGTATATAATTCCACATGTGGTAATTCATAGTTTTGATGCCTTCAGTGTGAATGTACAATTCTCATAGTCATGAAAATACAGAAAAAACTTTATATGAGGTGTGTCCAAACTTTTGGTCTGTACTGTACATGTATAGTGTTTGGCTACACAAGTATTTGTAGGGGTCATTTGGGATTAGAAGAAAGTGGACGCTTATTTCAGAAACAGCGCCACCCTGGTCTACAGGTTGTGCTTGGTACTTCAATAGAGCTCCACAGCAGTACCAGACTTATCCTGTGGACAGAGGTGGCGCTGTTTCTGGGGGATTGTCTTGCTCACTGTTAGACTTTATAACAGTAATTGTCTTGTTATATCACTCCTGCTTCTGGTTTTCAGCTCTTTTGGATCAGGGCAGCAAACTGAGAGACGCTATGGTTGAGTCAGCGCTGCGATTAGACCCTCAGCTGGACCTCGATGCGGACTCGGTACTGCCCCCTGTATTGGGTGAAGGACATTACGGTTTCCAAGCTCTCAGGTGATTGCATAAGTAATTCTTTCACCCTGGCACTTCTGTCATGGCTCCAGAGCCCTGTAATGGCCCAGTTACAGGCTATGTGAAAGGCAGCACATTCTTCACAGCCAAGAGGACGCGCTACGTAAAGGGCTATTGTGACATGGAAATAAAACTTGACAATTTCCGATGCTTTCCAAATAATAAACTGAGCCATAGTTACCCCCTTGGACCCTCGTGGGGGCCGCTATGCTGAGCTGTGGGACCAAATTGATGATGTCTCTTCGGTCACTTGACTGCTGCATTAATGGGGCATTAATACTTCAAGTTCACTGGACTGTGCTGGGGGCGAACATGGATCAGTTTATTATTGAAAAGCATCACAGCTGTTGCTCATAAAAAAAATTTTGGGCATACTTGACATCAGGTGTGAAAAGATATGGCGGGATTAATAGGACTCGTACACCACTCCCTCTGCGACCGAGGGTCCAGCAGTGTCTCTAGGGCAATTTAGCCATCCCCTTTTAATCTGATTTTCTGTCCACATCTAGGGCAGCACCGGAGAGTCTCACAACACACATTGATCAAAACCTGCTGAATATCTACAAATCTTTGCCAAGAAATGGTTTGACCAAACCACCAGCGGACCAGACTGTTCATGACCTGGAGATGAGCAGTGAGACGCGGGCCATAGAGCTGCTCCTGGGAAGGTAAGGACCTTAAAGGACTGTCCTGGTCTAATGGGCTATCCTTGGCCAGGTCATCACTATTCGATTGGTGAGGGTCTGACCCTGTCACCTCCCTAATCAGCTGTTTGCAGGTCCCTTGTCTGCCAGAGCTGGGGCACCACGTTCTTGGTAGCGCAACTCAACCATGTTTTAAATTAATAGGATCCGAGCTGCAGCCCTCAAGAACTTTGGCCACATAGTGTACGTACCCGTGCTGTACAGAGACCTTCAAACTGCTGGTCTGTGGGGGTACCAGGAATCAGAACCCCACCTAGATCAAGGATAACCCCCTTTTAAACCCCTCTTTATAGATGAAAGCCAATCAGGTCACCACTTTAAGAAGTTGCCTTATGAGAAAGACCCCTGACAAACAGTGGATTTTGCCTGCTGAGGCCTCGCTGCGGGGGGTGGAACGAGAGACGTTCTGGCTCATGGAGGAGGTGCTGAGCTGTGGGTTTCCTCCTCTATAAAACAATCCTTTAAGAGCGAAAACCCTTTCTAGAGCTGGAATCTGATTGGCTTCCATAAATAATCGCTTTTGCATTTTATATGACATACCAGATAGATATGACCAATAGGTCCTATTCATTGGTCCCCCAATGGTTCCAGTCCATGATTCCTCTGCTCTTGTATATTGTCAGCTCCCCTGTACCCATCAGCCAGTTCTGGGATGGGACCGGTTCGCCCCCCGAGTCCATAGCAGGAAGCGACTTCTACAACGAGAGTGAACTGAACGATCCCCTGTATGACCAGAGCCTGCTGGAGAGTCTGTTCTACAAGGCCCCGGTGAGTGACGCCGCCATGTCCTATGCTGTAGATACTAATGTGTGAATGTCAGGATATACTAGGTGCAAATATGGCTTCTTAAAGGGAACCTTTTTTTTTTTTCTTGTAGACATTGGATGACAGCGATGTTGTCAGCGACGATGATCTTTCTAAATCAAGACGAAAGAAAACCAGAACAACGAAACATGAAATTGTGATTGAGCGCGAATCAGATCCTGGGGACACAGAGGAAGAGGAGTTCACCTTGAAATCTTCCTCCAGGTAATTTCCATTTTTCGATACTTACGCAATTATAAAGGGTTATTCCTAACATTTGCCGTGATAACGTGACCACCACTGGGGAACCCACCATTTCCACGGGGCTCTGAAATGCCCTGTTGGATGCACGGCTGCTGCTCCATTTATTCTCTGTCTGGCTGAGTACTCGGATTTCTCCAGCTGTCTCCTAGAGAATAAGTGAAGCCGCGTCTGTGTGTATGCGGCCACCGAACGATTGCAGCGAATTGTTTGGATCCTGGGGGCCCAGCAGGTGAACCCCCTCCTGTCCATCCTTACATGAATAGGTAATTAACTTTGTTTGAAATAACCATTGAAACAAAGTGACTATAGGTGAATTCTCCCTTTTTTACGCTTATGTGTCCTGGGTGATTGATCATTGCCCAACAAGATATTTGTCCTGTACCAGACTATCCATAAAGCAACTAACCCTAACGCTGTCACATTACAGATCTCCCGAGCGATCGAGGAAAGCTGGGACAAGATCGGACACATTAGACTTGAGCATTGATCGTCTTGCATTACTGGGTGGCATGCACGCCGCACGGGTCACTGTGGAGTCTCTAAAGATCAAACCAGAGAGCAACCAAGTGACACCCGGCAAGATGAGCAGCAAGGGAAAACCTCCTCGACCAACATCTGCCATAAAACGGTGAGTAGTGGGAAATGTCACCTGATAATGAGGATCTCTGCCACTACTTCCAGAGACGGGACCCCTGTTTTTTTGTGATTGTGGTAGATTCATGCCTTTTATCACCTGTCCTGTAGATGGGGGTTATTTATTGTTGTTTGTGGGATTATCCCTTTAATTGTGGCTTTAAGTAGTTTGTATTCTCCCAATCAATTCCTCAGTGATTTCATCTCATGCGTTTAATGTTATGTCCCTAAGAGAGCAGTCAGGCCCGCAGTGCTCAGACTGACCGGCAGCTCTCCCGACTCGAGCGTGACTGCTTCATATATTTCTATACAGCTGTCATCACACACGGGTTGGGAGAGCCGCGGCCAGTCTGAGCATTGCCGTCCGATTTATACGGCCATCTGACTGCGCACTAAGAGAGTCTTTTTCTATGGACTCCTCCTCCTAATAGTGGCTGAAAGTGCCCCCGTAAACGATCCCTACCAACCCCCCCATCCCCTTATATGTAGCAAACAGTGGTACGTAGCGTTATCAGAGGGTCCGGCGTTTGCAGATAATGTCATCTGTGCTGCCGTCTGTCACGTCCCGTCTCTTCTCTTCCCCCAGAACCTTTTTTGTGGAATTCCACTTTCCAGTGTCTTCCAAGAACAAAGCCGGAGATTTAACGGTGGCCACAGAAATAACACGGCTGGTATCAAGCAAGATAATAAATGGAGGTGAGTGTTCTTCATCTCCAGATTTTGCTGTTTGCGGCGTATGATTAAAACGAACGCCGGAGAAGCTCAGGGTGATTTCACCGCGAGCTGCGACCATCTTATGGGGTATCAGGTTGGATTTTATCATGTCCAGTTATTAGGTAGGGGGCACTGAATGTGCTCAGATCAGGGGTCATCTGACTCTCCCAGCATGCTTTGTCAGAATAACCTATGAACCTTCTAATTCCTCCATCTGCCCCGTATACAATAAACCTCACGGTCTTCTTACGTTATAATCTTTCTACTTTCTTTGCTTCAGTTGTGAAATTCCAGCAGATATTTGTGTTTCCCGTCTTGTTCCATGGAGTGATGATCCGGCACTGGTGGGACGCCGGCCTTACCTTCCAAGTCTTCATGAGGAAGAGCACCCAGAAAAAGGTCCAGTCCCCTCAATACTGCACCTCCCGACCCCACTCATCATTTACAGCCATCTACCCTGTGTCTCAGTCTTCTGCCCGCCCTTACGTTTTACTCTGTCTCCAGCCCGGGCTTCTCGGTTCTGCCGTCCTCTCCCTTCGCGATGTTCTCCGTTCTCAGGATCTTTCCGTCTCGCAGTCACTTCCAGTTCGTTGTTTGGAAAAAGAGCGGGAATTGGAGGATGTTGGGCCCCTGAAGGTACGTCTGGCCTGCGGAGTTCGGTGGTGTTATTTGTAGGGTCCTTCCTAATCCGCAGGGAACATTACTGGTGATAATGGAGGGAAGAGTATGAAAAAAAAAATCCTATTTCTCTTCCCTCCGATCTCAGGTGTCTGTGGCCGTTGCTGGAGACAGCAGAGAATTCTCAAGCATCCCAGAGAAGTCATCTGTAAGAGCGCAGGACCCATTTCCCCCTCTTCCGAGACCCAATGTGAGCGTCATGGTACCTGAAGATCCAACATACACCGAGGATGCTCCAGAACGGCCGGCAGAGACCGCGCCGTCAGTCCCACCTGCTCGGCAGCACGTCCTCCATCACACGGAGCAACCTCAAGGCTCACCGTCCCATCAAGGACCAAAGACCGAAGAGGAGACCGGCCGATTATTGCATGTCATCCTCCTGGTGCCTGAAGGCAGGGGCTTTGTGTGTGAGCCTGCGTATTCCTCCACCTGCAATCCATACCTGAACCTCAAACTGTTCTCTACCCAGGAGGCCACTCGCTCCTCCATCGTGTGGGGCAGCGACCAGCCGCTCTTCAGCTTCTCACAGGTAAAATAAGGGGCTCCTCCCTATAAAATGGATTTTTATTCTTCCTCTAAAATCCACATTGGACCCAGGACCGTGGGTATACGCTCCGACACTAGGAGTAGAGACAGGACCATGGGTATAAGCCCCGGCACTAGAAGTGGACACAGGACCGTGGGTATACGCCCCGGCACTAGAAGTGGACACAGGACCGTGGGTATACGCCCCGACACTAGAAGTTGACACAGGACCGTGGGTATACACCCCGGCATTAGAAGTTGACACAGGACCGTGGGTATACACCCCGGCATTAGAAGTTGACACAGGACCGTGGGTATACACCCCGGCACTAGAAGTTGACACAGGACCGTGGTTATACTCCCCGGCACTAGAAGTGGACACAGGACCGTGGGTATACACCCCGACACTAGAAGTGGACACAGGACCGTGGGTATACGCCCCGGCACTAGAAGTGGACACAGGACCGTGGGTATACGCCCCGACACTAGAAGTTGACACAGGACCGTGGGTATACACCCCGGCATTAGAAGTTGACACAGGACCGTGGGTATACACCCCGGCATTAGAAGTTGACACAGGACCGTGGGTATACACCCCGGCACTAGAAGTGGACACAGGACCGTGGCTATACTCCCCGGCACTAGAAGTGGGCACAGGACCGTGGGTATACTCCCCGGCACTAGAAGTGGACACAGGACCGTGGGTATACTCCCCGGCACTAGAAGTGGACACAGGACCGTGGGTATACACCCCGGCACTAGAAGTGGACACAGGACCGTGGGTATACACCCCGACACCAGGAGTAGAGACAGGACCTTGGGTATACTCCCCGACACTAGGAGTAGAGACGGGACGGTGGGTATACGCCCCGACACTAGGAGTAGAGACGGGACGGTGGGTATACGCCCCGACACTAGGAGTAGGGACGGTGGGTATACGCCCTGACACTAGGAGTAGAGACGGGACCACGGTGGGTATGCGCCCCGACGCTAGGAGTAGAGACGGGACCACGGTGGGTATGCGCCCCGACGCTAGGAGTAGAGACGGGACCACGGTGGGTATGCGCCCCGATGCTAGGAGTAGAGACGGGACCACGGTGGGTATGCGCCCCGACGCTAGGAGTAGAGACGGGACCACGGTGGGTATGCGCCCCGACGCTAGGAGTGGACACGGGACCACGGTGGATATGCGCCCCGACGCTAGGAGTAGAGACGGGACCACGGTGGGTATACGCCCCAACGCTAGGAGTACAGACGGGACCACGGTGGGTATACGCCCCGACGCTAGGAGTGGAGACGGGACCACGGTGGGTATGCGCCCCGACACTAGGAGTGGAGACGGGACCACGGTGGGTATGCGCCCCGACACTAGGAGTGGAGACGGGACCACGGTGGGTATGCGCCCCGACACTAGGAGTGGAGACGGGACCACGGTGGGTATGCGCCCCGACACTAGGAGTGGAGACGGGACCACGGTGGGTATGCGCCCCGACACTAGGAGTGGAGACGGGACCACGGTGGGTATGCGCCCCGACACTAGGAGTGGAGACGGGACCACGGTGGGTATGCGCCCCGACACTAGGAGTGGAGACGGGACCACGGTGGGTATGCGCCCCGACACTAGGAGTGGAGACGGGACCACGGTGGGTATCCGCCCCGACGCTAGGAGTAGAGACGGGACCATGGTGGGTATGCGCCCCGACACTAGGAGTGGAGACTGGACGGTGGCGGGTATACGCCCTGACACTAGGAGTGGATACGGGACCACGGTGGGTATGCGCCCCGACACTAGGAGTGGAGACGGGACGGTGGCGGGTATACGCCATGACACTAGGAGTGGACACGGGACCACGGTGGGTATGCGCCCCGACACTAGGAGTGGAGACGGGACGGTGGCGGGTATACGCCCCGACACTAGGAGTGGAGACGGGACGGTGGCGGGTATACGCCCCGACACTAGGAGTGGAGACGGGACGGTGGCGGGTATATGCCCCGACACTAGGAGGCTCCGCACAAAGTGAACAGAAGTATTGGCTCTGCCTGGTTGGCTATCCCCTCTTCTCAGACAAGAGGCAGTTCAGTAAAGGGCCAAAAGTAGTAGGAGAGAAACCAGAAAACATGACTTGAACCTGGGAAGAGCAGCACATAGACAGCAATGAGTGATCCCCGGGGAGGAACACCAGGGGTAGGGCTGGAGCTGTGTCCCCCCAATGTGTTCAGTGACCTTAGAAATAAATGCAAAAATCCAATTTTCTCATTAATAGCATTGCGGACACAGCACCGAATGACGTCCCAGAGTAATTCTAATTGGTGGGAAAAAGTAATAGCCAGCCATGTGGACCGCCTAGTAGACAGCTGCCTCTGCCGTACCCTATGCCTCAAACTGGAATCAGCAGAAACTATAGAGCGGGAGGTTGTCAAACCTGAGGAAGGAGGTGGACGGAGGCCCAGGGGCAGCCTCGCAGGCCTGGAGCATAAAGGCCCAAAACCGGACTGCCATTGTGAAATGAGCAGTGACCCAATGGGCAGAGATTTGACCATGGCTCCTGTCGATTTCAATAGGAAATGGTAGTCGTAGAGACTGACAGGCCATTTCTGGGCTCATCAGGGATACCATAAAGAGAATCGGAAGAGCTGGTCCTAATAAGATCCAGATGGAGGGAACACTCACGAGGATGAGCTGGAGATACGCTAAAGGAGGGGAGGACGAGTTCTTCAGAGATGTGGAAGGCAGAGACCACATCTACAAGAAAAAATGGCAGAGAGCAAGACCACCTTGTCCTAAGGAGAACGAGGGGGCCCTGCAGAAGGGTAGCAAGCTCGGATACCCCAAGTATCAGAGTTAAGGTCACCAGAAATGCCACCTTCCATGAACAGAGGCTGCGGAGAAGCTCAAGGGAGATTCCTGGAGCAGAAACAGGACAACGTCAAGGTCCCAAGGCTCCTCCAGATACCTGAGAAGATGGACGCAATGAGCCACTCGCTGAAGGAAGGTTGTAACCCGCTAGTGAGGTGTCAGCATACACTCAAAACAGTATGGTGGGGCAGAAAACTGTCCTTCACCCAGGCTGGAGGATGGAAGAAGCATGGGATGGAAGTCCCTTGTTCACACCAGCCAGCGTAGGACCTCCAGGTACAGTGTTAAGGCTTGGAAGTCTGCAGATATTCAGTCTGGTCTGGATAATGGAGTGAGATAGATCCAAGGGATGTCAGGACCTCGGCTTCAATGACCATGTCGTTAATCGCAGCTGAAGTGAAGTGGGATGATACTGGGGACCCCGCAAGAGCAGTTCAGGATGGGAGGTGAGGGGCCATGGAGCATCTACAACTAATTTAGACGAGACCGTAGGTAAGAGCGCAAGAGAAAACTCTCTACATGGAGTGATCAGAGCGTCTACTACAAGGTCCTTGGGACCCCCCAGCATAGGTGGGTGCTAAAAATAAGGCGGGGAGAGCAGAGGTTCACGGCGGGGTGCCCTATTATGGGGGAGGATAAACCCGCTCTTTAAGATCCGGATTTCCTCTGCTCAGATAGTCCGCGGCTGGGCTTTACATACCCAGAATGTAGAGCTGGTGCTTTTCCTCATGTTAAGGGGCTCTCGGTGCCCTCCTTATGTCACAGGTAGTCACAGTCCAAAATATGTCTCCAAGATTACTGGTAAAGCTGTGAATCCCAGGCGGGGAGGAGGGGGATGCAGCTTCAGCAGTGTTTTCTCCCGAGTGTCAGGAGGAGCTCGTCCTCTCTATGTACATGTGCTTTTACAGGACTCAGCAGAGGGAGAGCGAAATAACAAAACGTCTGCCGGTCATACACAATATGTAAATGGAAAAATATAAATCTGCAGGTGGGGCTTGCTGAGAAGGGTGCCGGGGGCTGAGATACGTGGAGCTGATTGTTGGGGTCCTCATGCTGTAGACGTCGGTGTCAGAGACCGGTGCAATGTTTTTCTTTCTTTCCCAGGTGGCTCCAGTGTCTCTGACAAGTCGTCTCCTCGAGAGGATGAAGAATAACGTCATGATCATCGAGGTCTGGAATAAAGTCCCGGGTCCCGGTCCCGACCAGCTCATGGGCCTGGCGAAGCTCTCCCTGCATCAGTTCTACATGTCCTTTAGGTAAGTGCTCAGGAAGCTCCAGTCTTGTACGGACTTGTGGCCTTCGATATCTTTTATCTTATTCGTGTTTTCTGGAACTTGGATGATTTAAAGGTAACCTGTGATTTGGTTTACGTTCCCCTGGTATTACATCCCCTCCACCACCTCTAGCCAGTATTACATCCCCTTCACCACCTCTAGCCAGTATTGCATCCCCTCCACCACCTCTAGCCGGTATTACATCCCCTTCACCACCTCTAGCCAGTATTACATCCCCTCCACCACCTCTAGCCGGTATTACATCCCCTTCACCACCTCTAGCCAGTATTACAATCCCCTTCACCACCTCTAGCCAGTATTACATCCCCTTCACCACCTCTAGCCAGTATTACATCCCCTCCACCACCTCTAGCCGGTATTACATCCCCTTCACCACCTCTAGCCAGTATTACAATCCCCTTCACCACCTCTAGCCAGTATTACATCCCCTCCACCACCTCTAGCCGGTATTGCATCCCCTTCACCACCTCTAGCCGGTATTACATCCCCTCCTCCACCACCACTAGCTGGTATTACATCCCCTCCACCACCTCTAGCCGGTATTACATCCCCTCCACCACCTCTAGCCGGTATTACATCCCCTCCACCACCTCTAGCCGGTATTACATCCCCTTCACCGCCTCTAGCTGGTATTACATCCCTTCACCACCTCTAGCCGGTATTACATCCCCTCCTCCACCACCACTAGCCGGTATTACATCCCCTTCACCACCTCTAGCCGTTATTACATCCCCTCCACCACCTCTAGCCGGCATTACATCCCCTCCACCACCTCTAGCCGGTATTACATCCCCTCCACCACCTCTAGCCGGTATTACATCCCCTCCACCACCTCTAGCCGGTATTACATCCCCTCCACCACCTCTAGCCGGTATTACATCCCCTCCACCACCTCTAGCCGGTATTACATCCCCTCCACCACCTCTAGCCGGTATTACATCCCCTCCACCACCTCTAGCCGGTATTACATCCCCTCCACCACCTCTAGCCGGTATTACATCCCCTTCACCACCTCCAGCCGGTATTACATCCCCTCCTCCACCACCTCCATCCGGTATTACATCCACCACCTCCAGCTGGTATTACATCCCTCCGCCACCTCCAGCCATTATTACATCCCTCCACCACCTCCAGCCACTATTACATCCCCTTCCTCCCCCTCCTCCACCAGCCGCTATTACATCCCCTCCTCCTCCACCACCAGCTGGTATTACATCCCCTCCTCCTCCACCACCAGCTGGTATTACAACCCCTCCTCCTCCACCACCAGCTGGTATTACATCCCCTCCTCCTCCACCACCAGCTGGTATTACATCCCCTCCTCCTCCACCACCAGCCGGTATTACATCCCCTCCTCCTCCACCACCAGCTGGTATTACATCCCCCCCTCCTCCACCACCAGCCGGTATTACATCCCCTCCACCACTAGCCGGTATTGCATCCCCCTCCTCCACCACCAGCCGGTATTGCATCCCCCTCCTCCACCACCAGCCGGTATTGCATCCCCCTCCTCCACCACCAGCCGGTATTGCATCCCCCTCCTCCACCACCAGCCGGTATTGCATCCCCCTCCTCCACCACCAGCCGGTATTGCATCCCCCTCCTCCACCACCAGCCGGTATTGCATCCCCCTCCTCCACCACCAGCCGGTATTGCATCCCCCTCCTCCACCACCAGCCGGTATTGCATCCCCCTCCTCCACCACCAGCCGGTATTGCATCCCCCTCCTCCACCACCAGCCGGTATTGCATCCCCCTCCTCCACCACCAGCCGGTATTGCATCCCCCTCCTCCACCACCAGCCGGTATTGCATCCCCCTCCTCCACCACCAGCCGGTATTGCATCCCCCTCCTCCACCACCAGCCGGTATTGCATCCCCCTCCTCCACCACCAGCCGGTATTGCATCCCCCTCCTCCACCACCAGCCGGTATTGCATCCCCCTCCTCCACCACCAGCCGGTATTGCATCCCCCTCCTCCACCACCAGCCGGTATTGCATCCCCCTTCTCCACCACCAGCCGGTATTGCATCCCCCTCCTCCACCACCAGCCGGTATTGCATCCCCCTTCTCCACCACCAGCCGGTATTGCATCCCCCTCCTCCACCACCAGCCGGTACTACATCCCCTCCTCCCCCACCACCAGCCGGTATTACATCCCCCCCCTCCACCACCACCAGCCGGTATTACATCCCCTCCTCCTCCACCACCAGCTGGTATTACATCTCCACCACCACCAGCCGGTATTACATCCCCACCTCCACCACCACCAGCCGGTATTACATCCCCTCCTCCTCCACCACCAGCTGGTATTACTCCCCCCCCCCCCCTCCACCACCAGCCAGTATTACATCCCCTCCTCCACCACCAGCCGGTATTACATCCCCTCCTCCACCACCAGCCGGTATTACATCCCCTCCACCATCCGCCGGTATTACATCCCCCCTCCTCCACCTCCACCATCCGCCGGTATTACACCCCCCCTCCTCCACCACCACCAGCCGGTATTACATCCCCCTCCTCCTCCACCAGCCGGTATTACATCCCCCCCTCCTTCACCACCAGCAGCCGGTATTACATCCCCCTCCTCCACCACCAGCCGGTATTACATCCCCCCCTCCTTCACCACCACCAGCCGGTATTACATCCCCCTCCTCCACCACCAGCCGGTATTACATCCCCCTCCTCCACCACCAGCCGGTATTACATCCCCTCCTCCACCACCAGCCGGTATTACATCCCCCTCCTCCACCACCAGCCGGTATTACATCCCCCTCCTCCACCACCAGCCGGTATTACATCCCCCTCCTCCACCACCAGCCGGTATTACATCCCCCTCCTCCACCACCAGCCGGTATTACATCCCCCTCCTCCACCACCAGCCGGTATTACATCCCCCTCCTCCACCACCAGCCGGTATTACATCCCCCTCCTCCACCACCAGCCGGTATTACATCCCCCTCCTCCACCACCAGCCGGTATGACATCCCCCTCCTCCACCACCAGCCGGTATGACATCCCCCTCCTCCACCACCAGCCGGTATGACATCCCCCTCCTCCACCACCAGCCGGTATGACATCCCCCTCCTCCACCACCAGCCGGTATGACATCCCCCTCCTCCACCACCAGCCGGTATGACATCCCCCTCCTCCACCACCAGCCGGTATGACATCCCCCTCCTCCACCACCAGCCGGTATGACATCCCCTCCACCATCCGCCGGTATTACACCCCCCCCCCCCTCCACCACCACCAGCCGGTATTACATCCCCCTCCTCCTCTACCAGCCGGTATGACATCCCCCCCTCCTTCACCACCACCAGCCGGTATGACATCCCCTCCTCCACCAGCCGGTATGACATCCCCTCCTCCACCAGCCGGTATGACATCCCCTCCACCATCCGCCGGTATGACATCCCCTCCACCATCCGCCGGTATTACACCCCCCCCCCCCTCCTCCACCACCACCAGCCGGTATTACATCCCCCTCCTCCTCTACCAGCCGGTATGACATCCCCCCCTCCTTCACCACCACCAGCCGGTATGACATCCCCTCCACCACCACCAGCCGGTATGACATCCCCTCCACCACCACCAGCCGGTATGCCATCCCCTCCACCACCACCAGCCGGTATGCCATCCCCTCCTCCTCTACCAGCCGGTATGACATCCCCCCCTCCTTCACCACCACCAGCCGGTATGACATCCCCTCCTCCACCAGCCGGTATGACATCCCCTCCTCCACCAGCCGGTATGACATCACCTCCACCATCCGCCGGTATGACATCCCCTCCACCATCCGCCGGTATTACACCCCCCCCCCCTCCTCCACCACCACCAGCCGGTATTACATCCCCCTCCTCCTCTACCAGCCGGTATGACATCCCCCCCCTCCTTCACCACCACCAGCCGGTATGACATCCCCTCCTCCACCAGCCGGTATGACATCCCCTCCTCCACCAGCCGGTATGACATCCCCCTCCTCCACCACCAGCCGGTATGACATCCCCTCCTCCACCAGCCGGTATGACATCCCCTCCACCATCCGCCGGTATGACATCCCCCCCCCTCCTCCACCACCACCAGCCGGTATTACATCCCCCTCCTCCTCTACCAGCCGGTATGACATCCCCCCCTCCTTCACCACCACCAGCCGGTATGACATCCCCTCCTCCACCAGCCGGTATGACATCCCCTCCTCCACCAGCCGGTATGACATCCCCCTCCTCCACCACCAGCCGGTATGACATCCCCTCCACCATCCGCCGGTATGACATCCCCTCCACCATCCGCCGGTATTACACCCCCCCCCCTCCTCCACCACCACCAGCCGGTATTACATCCCCCTCCTCCTCTACCAGCCGGTATGACATCCCCCCCTCCTTCACCACCACCAGCCGGTATGACATCCCCTCCTCCACCAGCCGGTATGACATCCCCTCCTCCACCAGCCGGTATGACATCCCCTCCTCCACCAGCCGGTATGACATCCCCTCCACCATCCGCCGGTATGACATCCCCTCCACCATCCGCCGGTATTACACCCCCCCCCCCCTCCTCCACCACCACCAGCCGGTATTACATCCCCCTCCTCCTCTACCAGCCGGTATGACATCCCCCCCTCCTTCACCACCACCAGCCGGTATGACATCCCCTCCACCACCACCAGCCGGTATGCCATCCCCTCCACCACCACCAGCCGGTATGCCATCCCCTCCACCACCAGCCGGTATGCCATCCCCTCCACCACCAGCCGGTATTACATTCCCCCTCCTCCACCACCAGCCGGTATGTCATCCCCTCCTCCACCGGCCGGTGTTGTGCTCTTAGCATTAACTTCTTGGCTTTATATCCTGATATTGCAGGTAATTTGTTCTGATTATTATATCTCCTTTTTTACTGACTGTCCTGGATTTTCTGGCCACCTACGACCCTGCAGACGTCAGCAATCACAGTACAAGTCCATTGCTTCGTCTCATTACTTATCGTCTGTATTTTTTTGCAGTGACCCGAAGATTTGCCATCTCCTGCTCCAAGCGCAGTATCCCGTGGTTGCGGTGGACAGTTTCGTCCCCATCATCGACATGTTCAGTGGTACTGAGCGCGGCCGACTTAAAGTCCTGCTAGCCATGGGATCTGGGGACCAAGTGGTGGCATTGCAAAGGTTAAAAAACGAGGAGGGAACCTGTCCCCCCCAGACCCCAAGACCGGCACATTTCTTGGACCCCCCACAGTCATCAGTAGAGGTACCTGAATCCTGAGGCTTGGATACTGTGCTGACTATATAGGTGTGCAGCATTATTAACTGTGATGTTCGTCCTCCAGATGTCCAGGACCTCGGAGAGCAGCACCGATCACGTGTTCGAGGTACATGTGGAAAACGTGAAGGGTCTCGCTCCCCTGCAGTCCACTGTGTGGGGGGAAGCCGACTGCTTTGTCCAGTATTTCTTCCCGGGAGTTTCTGCGGCATCCGGGTTGGGCTCAGAGCTGCCAGAACGAGGTTAGTAGGATCCAGAGCTGCTCCACATGTATCACACGTGTATTATCCGTATGTCACACAGACACTCTCTGTATATTTCAGGCCTGAGTCTGAAGCCTGTACGGACGGCCACCACCCTCTGTGTCCCGGATCCCGTCTTCAATGATCGGCAGAGCCATTCCTTGGTCGCCCCGTCCGATACTCCGGTGCAGAGGCTGCTGCTCAGCGCGTTCTCCATGCAGGGCCTCTCTGCGGGAGGAGGGATGAGCTTCCAAATCTGGTGCCGGTAAGATACATGGAGGTCAATCCTGCATTTCCATAGCTCGATCGCTGGTGCACGTGCCCACTGACCCCCTGTGACGTGACGGGAGGCCGATGGGTTTCCATCAAGGCCTCCATTGCTGCCATCTTGGTACACCTCTGAATCTCAGCTATAGAATGAGCTGCAATGGAGACTGCAATGTATACAGTATACTGCAATACGGTGGTCCTTAGAGGGGGGCTAAAATACAAATTTTGAAAAATATTTTTTTTTAATAATAAAAATAAACACATTTGGTATCACCGCATCCATAAAAATCCGCTCTATCAAAGCATAAAATTACTTAAAACACACTTTGAACTCTGGGGAAAAAAAAGAAAAAGCGACACATTTATGGTTTTTCAATCACCACAGATGCAAAAAAAAAAAATGCATTAAATAGTGATCAATATGTCGTACGTAGCCAAAAAATGGTATTAATAAAATTATCGGCTCAGTACAGAAAAATAACAAGGTTACAGGGCTCGGAAAAATGAGAACTCCAGATACATTTTTTTATTTATTTTTTATAAATGTCAGAATTTTGATTGAAAAATTTAAAAAAAAAAAAAAAACTGTACGAGTTTGGCATTGCCGGTCTCTTACTGACCTGGAGAATCATGTGGCCGGGTCACAAATAAAAATCTGAAATCTAATACCTCTGTCATTCCCCTGGAGCACTGCAGGGATGGCAGCTGCAGCTGATCAGTGATCCATGACTGTAGGCAGCGGTGACTTTTTCATCTGAGCAAACAGTCACCTACTTCTGCCTTCCTTCTGGTTTTTCTAAAGCCAAAATCTAGCAGTGGACAGCCCCTTTAAGGCAGCATGAGATTCGGTACCAGACCCACGGTGCTATTTCATAGGGCTGTTCATGGGGTATTTTCTTCTGACATCATTATGGTTTATCCGCTCCTTGTTTGGGTATATTCACTAGTGATGTTATAAAGGTAAAAAAATGATGGATTTGAGGTTTTTAAGAACTTTTTCTCTTTTAGTTACTATTACCCCAACGTCCGGGAGCAGATTGTGGCCAAGGCTCTTCTGCCCCTGTCCCGTCTCTGCGCCATGGTGACCATGCACCATCGAGAGGAGCTGGGGATCCAGGCGTTCTGCCTGCCGCTCTCTGCTGTGAGTGACACCTCAGCGGATGCTCGTCCTCCATCCTCAGGTAACCAGCACACATCATCAGTGCATTAGTGTATGACGCCGGGCCACCAGGTAACACATCACATCGCCTGCTCCACAGGGTTACTGAACGTGAATGTGACGTACCGACGCTCCATCAGAAGCCTCGTGGGCATGCTGGCTACTCGGATGGTCTCAATCTCTGTGCAGATCCATAGGGGGTCTGGTCTGCAGGCTGCCGCCAGGTACTGTTCACACAGTGGCCTCTACCAGACACTCGGGTCCGATCCTTCTGTTTTTACATTCTCTTTCTATTCCGGCGCAGAGTTCTTTCTCAGCAGGACCCTTCGCTTCAGTACAGCGCAGATGTCGGGGTGAACACTTTAATCATTATCCGCCCGTCTTTCCTGCCGGAGATGGAGGTTCGCAACACGCGTACGATCGCTCGCAGCTTTTGCCCGGAGTTTGATCATCACTCGGAGTTTCCCTGTAATCTGGTGACGCAGAGGAGCAGCGGAGAAGCCTGCAGCCTGGCGGAGATCCTCAACACCTCTGAGATCGTATTTTCCATCTGTCACCAGAGTGTGACATCGGGTAAGAGTCCCGTATACTCCTCCTGAGTATAGTATACTATATACAGAGTCCCATATACTCTTCCTGAGTATAGTATACTATATACAAAGTACGGTATACACCTAAATATAGTATTCTATATAGAGTCTTATATACTCCTCCTGAGTATAGTATACTATATACAGAGTCCGGTATACACCTAAGTATAGTATTCTATATACAGAGTCTTATATACTCCTCCTGAGTATAGTATACTATATACAGAGTCCGGTATACACCTAAGTATAGTATTCTATATACAGAGTCTTATATACTCCTCCTGAGTATAGTATACTATTACCGAGTCCCGTGTCCTCCTCCTGAGTATAGTATACTGTATACCGAGTCCCGTGTCCTCCTCCTGAGTATAGTATGCTGTATACTGAGTTCCGTCTACTCCTCCTGAGTATAGTATGCTGTATACAGAGTCCCGTGTACTCCTCCTGAGTATAGTATGCTGTATACCGAGTCCCATGTACTCCTCCTGAGTATAGTATGCTGTATACCGAGTCCCGTGTACTCCTCCTGAGTATAGTATACAGAGTCCCGTGTACTCCTCCTGAGTATAGTATGCTGTATACCGAGTCCCGTGTACTCCTCCTGAGTATAGTATGCTGTATACCGAGTCCCGTGTACTCCTCCTGAGTATAGTATGCTGTATACCGAGTCCTGTATGGTCTTCCTGAGTATAGTATGCTGTATACCGAGTCCCATGTACTCCTCCTGAGTATAGTATGCTGTATACCGAGTCCCGTGTACTCCTCCTGAGTATAGTATGCTGTATACCGAGTCCCGTGTACTCCTCCTGAGTATAGTATGCTGTATACCGAGTCCTGTGTACTCCTCCTGAGTATAGTATGCTGTATACAGAGTCCCGTGTACTCCTCCTGAGTATAGTATACTGTATACCGAGTCCTGTATGGTCTTCCTGAGTATAGTATGCTGTATACTGAGTCCCGTGTACTCCTCCTGAGTATAGTATGCTGTATACCGAGTCCCGTGTACTCCTCCTGAGTATAGTATGCTGTATACCGAGTCCTGTATGCTCTTCCTGAGTATAGTATGCTGTATACCGAGTCCTGTATGCTCTTCCTGAGTATAGTATACTGTATACCGAGTCCTGTATGGTCTTCCTGAGTATAGTATGCTGTATACTGAGTCCCGTGTACTCCTCCTGAGTATAGTATACTGTATACCGAGTCCCGTGTACTCCTCCTGAGTATAGTATGCTGTATACTGAGTTCCGTCTACTCCTCCTGAGTATAGTATGCTGTATACAGAGTCCCGTGTACTCCTCCTGAGTATAGTATGCTGTATACCGAGTCCCGTGTACTCCTCCTGAGTATAGTATGCTGTATACCGAGTCCCGTGTACTCCTCCTGAGTATAGTATACCGAGTCCCGTGTACTACTCCTGAGTATAGTATACCGAGTCCCGTGTACTCCTCCTGAGTATAGTATACCGAGTCCCGTGTACTCCTCCTGAGTATAGTATACCGAGTCCCGTGTACTCCTCCTGAGTATAGTATGCTGTATACCGAGTCCTGTATGGTCTTCCTGAGTATAGTATGCTGTATACCGAGTCCCATGTACTCCTCCTGAGTATAGTATGCTGTATACCGAGTCCCGTGTACTCCTCCTGAGTATAGTATGCTGTATACCGAGTCCCGTGTACTCCTCCTGAGTATAGTATACAGAGTCCTGTGTACTCCTCCTGAGTATAGTATGCTGTATACCGAGTCCTGTATGGTCTTCCTGAGTATAGTATGCTGTATACCGAGTCCCGTGTACTCCTCCTGAGTATAGTATGCTGTATACCGAGTCCTCTATGGTCTTCCTGAGTATAGTATGCTGTATACCGAGTCCCGTGTACTCCTCCTGAGTATAGTATGCTGTATACCGAGTCCTGTGTACTCCTCCTGAGTATAGTATGCTGTATACAGAGTCCCGTGTACTCCTCCTGAGTATAGTATGCTGTATACCGAGTCCCGTGTACTCCTCCTGAGTATAGTATGCTGTATACAGAGTCCCGTGTACTCCTCCTGAGTATAGTATGCTGTATACTGAGTCCCGTGTACTCCTCCTGAGTATAGTATGCTGTATACCGAGTCCCGTGTACTCCTCCTGAGTATAGTATGCTGTATACAGAGTCCCGTGTACTCCTCCTGAGTATAGTATACCGAGTCCCGTGTACTCCTCCTGAGTATAGTATGCTGTATACAGAGTCCCGTGTACTCCTCCTGAGTATAGTATGCTGTATACAGAGTCCCGTGTACTCCTCCTGAGTATAGTATGCTGTATACAGAGTCCCGTGTACTCCTCCTGAGTATAGTATGCTGTATACAGAGTATAGTATGCTGTATACCGAGTCCCGTGTACTCCTCCGGAGTATAGTATGCTGTATACTGAGTTCCGTCTACTCCTCCTGAGTATAGTATGCTGTATACCGAGTCCCGTGTACTCCTCCTGAGTATAGTATGCTGTATACCGAGACCCGTGTACTCCTCCTGAGTATAGTATGCTGTATACAGAGTCCCGTGTACTCCTCCTGAGTATAGTATGCTGTATACCGAGTCCCGTGTACTCCTCCTGAGTATAGTATGCTGTATACCGAGTCCCGTGTACTCCTCCTGAGTATAGTATGCTGTATACAGAGTCCCGTGTACTCCTCCTGAGTATAGTATGCTGTATACAGAGTATAGTATGCTGTATACCGAGTCCCGTGTACTCCTCCTGAGTATAGTATGCTGTATACTGAGTTCCGTCTACTCCTCCTGAGTATAGTATGCTGTATACAGAGTCCCGTGTACTCCTCCTGAGTATAGTATGCTGTATACCGAGTCCCATGTACTCCTCCTGAGTATAGTATGCTGTATACAGAGTCCCGTGTACTCCTGAGTATAGTATACCGAGTCCCGTGTACTCCTCCTGAGTATAGTATACCGAGTCCCGTGTACTCCTCCTGAGTATAGTATGCTGTATACCGAGTCCCATGTCCTCCTCCTGAGTATAGTATGCTGTATACCGAGTCCCGTGTACTCCTCCTGAGTATAGTATGCTGTATACCGAGTCCTGTATGGTCTTCCTGAGTATAGTATGCTGTATACCGAGTCCCATGTACTCCTCCTGAGTATAGTATGCTGTATACCGAGTCCCGTGTACTCCTCCTGAGTATAGTATGCTGTATACCGAGTCCCGTGTACTCCTCCTGAGTATAGTATACAGAGTCCCGTGTACTCCTCCTGAGTATAGTATGCTGTATACCGAGTCCTGTATGGTCTTCCTGAGTATAGTATGCTGTATACCGAGTCCCGTGTACTCCTCCTGAGTATAGTATGCTGTATACCGAGTCCTGTATGGTCTTCCTGAGTATAGTATGCTGTATACCGAGTCCCATGTCCTCCTCCTGAGTATAGTATGCTGTATACCGAGTCCCATGTCCTCCTCCTGAGTATAGTATGCTGTATACCGAGTCCCGTGTACTCCTCCTGAGTATAGTATGCTGTATACCGAGTCCCGTGTCCTCCTCCTGAGTATAGTATGCTGTATACCGAGTCCCGTGTACTCCTCCTGAGCATAGTATACTGTATACCGAGTCCTGTATGGTCTTCCTGAGTATAGTATGCTGTATACCGAGTCCCGTGTACTCCTCCTGAGTATAGTATGCTGTATACCGAGTCCTGTATGGTCTTCCTGAGTATAGTATGCTGTATACAGAGTCCCGTGTACTCCTCCTGAGTATAGTATGCTGTATACCGAGTCCCATGTACTCCTCCTGAGTATAGTATGCTGTATACCGAGTCCCGTGTACTCCTCCTGAGTATAGTATGCTGTATACCGAGTCCCGTGTACTCCTCCTGAGTATAGTATGCTGTATACAGAGTCCCGTGTACTCCTCCTGAGTATAGTATGCTGTGTACAGAGTCCCGTGTACTCCTCCTGAGTATAGTATGCTGTATACAGAGTATAGTATGCTGTATACCGAGTCCCGTGTACTCCTCCTGAGTATAGTATGCTGTATACTGAGTTCCGTCTACTCCTCCTGAGTATAGTATGCTGTATACAGAGTCCCGTGTACTCCTCCTGAGTATAGTATGCTGTATACCGAGTCCCATGTACTCCTCCTGAGTATAGTATGCTGTATACAGAGTCCCGTGTACTCCTGAGTATAGTATACCGAGTCCCGTGTACTCCTCCTGAGTATAGTATGCTGTATACTGAGTTCCGTCTACTCCTCCTGAGTATAGTATGCTGTATACAGAGTCCCGTGTACTCCTCCTGAGTATAGTATGCTGTATACCGAGTCCCGTGTACTCCTCCTGAGTATAGTATGCTGTATACCGAGTCCCGTGTACTCCTCCTGAGTATAGTATGCTGTATACTGAGTCCCGTGTACTCCTCCTGAGTATAGTATGCTGTATACAGAGTCCCGTGTACTCCTCCTGAGTATAGTATGCTGTATACAGAGTCCCGTGTACTCCTCCTGAGTATAGTATGCTGTATACCGAGTCCCGTGTAATCCTCCTGAGTATAGTATACCGAGTCCCGTGTACTCCTCCTGAGTATAGTATGCTGTATACCGAGTCCCGTGTACTCCTCCTGAGTATAGTATGCTGTATACCGAGTCCTGTATGGTCTTCCTGAGTATAGTATGCTGTATACCGAGTCCCGTGTACTCCTCCTGAGTATAGTATGCTGTATACCGAGTCCTGTGTACTCCTCCTGAGTATATTATGCTGTATACCGAGTCCCGTGTACTCCTCCTGAGTATAGTATGCTGTATACCGAGTCCTGTGTACTCCTCCTGAGTATAGTATGCTGTATACCGAGTCCCGTGTACTCCTCCTGAGTATAGTATGCTGTATACCGAGTCCCGTGTACTCCTCCTGAGTATAGTATGCTGTATACCGAGTCCCGTGTACTCCTCCTGAGTATAGTATGCTGTATACAGAGTCCCGTGTACTCCTCCTGAGTATAGTATGCTGTATACAGAGTATAGTATGCTGTATACCGAGTCCCGTGTACTCCTCCTGAGTATAGTATGCTGTATACTGAGTTCCGTCTACTCCTCCTGAGTATAGTATGCTGTATACAGAGTCCCGTGTACTCCTCCTGAGTATAGTATGCTGTATACCGAGTCCCGTGTACTCCTCCTGAGTATAGTATGCTGTATACCGAGTCCCGTGTACTCCTCCTGAGTATAGTATGCTGTATACTGAGTCCCGTGTACTCCTCCTGAGTATAGTATGCTGTATACTGAGTCCCGTGTACTCCTCCTGAGTATAGTATGCTGTATACAGAGTCCCGTGTACTCCTCCTGAGTATAGTATGCTGTATACAGTGTCCCGTGTACTCCTCCTGAGTATAGTATGCTGTATACCGAGTCCCGTGTAATCCTCCTGAGTATAGTATACCGAGTCCCGTGTACTCCTCCTGAGTATAGTATGCTGTATACCGAGTCCCGTGTACTCCTCCTGAGTATAGTATGCTGTATACCGAGTCCCGTGTACTCCTCCTGAGTATAGTATGCTGTATACCGAGTCCCGTGTACTCCTCCTGAGTATAGTATGCTGTATACAGAGTCCCGTGTACTCCTCCTGAGTATAGTATGCTGTATACAGAGTATAGTATGCTGTATACCGAGTCCTGTGTACTCCTCCTGAGTATAGTATGCTGTATACTGAGTTCCGTCTACTCCTCCTGAGTATAGTATGCTGTATACAGAGTCCCGTGTACTCCTCCTGAGTATAGTATGCTGTATACCGAGTCCCATGTACTCCTCCTGAGTATAGTATGCTGTATACAGAGTCCCGTGTACTCCTGAGTATAGTATACCGAGTCCCGTGTACTCCTCCTGAGTATAGTATACCGAGTCCCGTGTACTCCTCCTGAGTATAGTATGCTGTATACCGAGTCCCGTGTACTCCTCCTGAGTATAGTATGCTGTATACCGAGTCCTGTATGGTCTTCCTGAGTATAGTATGCTGTATACCGAGTCCCATGTACTCCTCCTGAGTATAGTATGCTGTATACCGAGTCCCGTGTACTCCTCCTGAGTATAGTATGCTGTATACCGAGTCCCGTGTACTCCTCCTGAGTATAGTATACAGAGTCCCGTGTACTCCTCCTGAGTATAGTATGCTGTATACCGAGTCCTGTATGGTCTTCCTGAGTATAGTATGCTGTATACCGAGTCCCGTGTACTCCTCCTGAGTATAGTATGCTGTATACCGAGTCCTGTATGGTCTTCCTGAGTATAGTATGCTGTATACCGAGTCCCATGTCCTCCTCCTGAGTATAGTATGCTGTATACCGAGTCCCATGTCCTCCTCCTGAGTATAGTATGCTGTATACCGAGTCCCGTGTACTCCTCCTGAGTATAGTATGCTGTATACCGAGTCCCGTGTCCTCCTCCTGAGTATAGTATGCTGTATACCGAGTCCCGTGTACTCCTCCTGAGCATAGTATACTGTATACCGAGTCCTGTATGGTCTTCCTGAGTATAGTATGCTGTATACCGAGTCCCGTGTACTCCTCCTGAGTATAGTATGCTGTATACCGAGTCCTGTATGGTCTTCCTGAGTATAGTATGCTGTATACAGAGTCCCGTGTACTCCTCCTGAGTATAGTATGCTGTATACCGAGTCCCATGTACTCCTCCTGAGTATAGTATGCTGTATACCGAGTCCCGTGTACTCCTCCTGAGTATAGTATGCTGTATACCGAGTCCCGTGTACTCCTCCTGAGTATAGTATGCTGTATACAGAGTCCCGTGTACTCCTCCTGAGTATAGTATGCTGTATACAGAGTCCCGTGTACTCCTCCTGAGTATAGTATGCTGTATACAGAGTATAGTATGCTGTATACCGAGTCCCGTGTACTCCTCCTGAGTATAGTATGCTGTATACTGAGTTCCGTCTACTCCTCCTGAGTATAGTATGCTGTATACAGAGTCCCGTGTACTCCTCCTGAGTATAGTATGCTGTATACCGAGTCCCATGTACTCCTCCTGAGTATAGTATGCTGTATACAGAGTCCCGTGTACTCCTGAGTATAGTATACCGAGTCCCGTGTACTCCTCCTGAGTATAGTATGCTGTATACTGAGTTCCGTCTACTCCTCCTGAGTATAGTATGCTGTATACAGAGTCCCGTGTACTCCTCCTGAGTATAGTATGCTGTATACCGAGTCCCGTGTACTCCTCCTGAGTATAGTATGCTGTATACCGAGTCCCGTGTACTCCTCCTGAGTATAGTATGCTGTATACTGAGTCCCGTGTACTCCTCCTGAGTATAGTATGCTGTATACAGAGTCCCGTGTACTCCTCCTGAGTATAGTATGCTGTATACAGAGTCCCGTGTACTCCTCCTGAGTATAGTATGCTGTATACCGAGTCCCGTGTAATCCTCCTGAGTATAGTATACCGAGTCCCGTGTACTCCTCCTGAGTATAGTATGCTGTATACCGAGTCCCGTGTACTCCTCCTGAGTATAGTATGCTGTATACCGAGTCCTGTATGGTCTTCCTGAGTATAGTATGCTGTATACCGAGTCCCGTGTACTCCTCCTGAGTATAGTATGCTGTATACCGAGTCCTGTGTACTCCTCCTGAGTATATTATGCTGTATACCGAGTCCCGTGTACTCCTCCTGAGTATAGTATGCTGTATACCGAGTCCTGTGTACTCCTCCTGAGTATAGTATGCTGTATACCGAGTCCCGTGTACTCCTCCTGAGTATAGTATGCTGTATACCGAGTCCCGTGTACTCCTCCTGAGTATAGTATGCTGTATACCGAGTCCCGTGTACTCCTCCTGAGTATAGTATGCTGTATACAGAGTCCCGTGTACTCCTCCTGAGTATAGTATGCTGTATACAGAGTATAGTATGCTGTATACCGAGTCCCGTGTACTCCTCCTGAGTATAGTATGCTGTATACTGAGTTCCGTCTACTCCTCCTGAGTATAGTATGCTGTATACAGAGTCCCGTGTACTCCTCCTGAGTATAGTATGCTGTATACCGAGTCCCGTGTACTCCTCCTGAGTATAGTATGCTGTATACCGAGTCCCGTGTACTCCTCCTGAGTATAGTATGCTGTATACTGAGTCCCGTGTACTCCTCCTGAGTATAGTATGCTGTATACTGAGTCCCGTGTACTCCTCCTGAGTATAGTATGCTGTATACAGAGTCCCGTGTACTCCTCCTGAGTATAGTATGCTGTATACAGTGTCCCGTGTACTCCTCCTGAGTATAGTATGCTGTATACCGAGTCCCGTGTAATCCTCCTGAGTATAGTATACCGAGTCCCGTGTACTCCTCCTGAGTATAGTATGCTGTATACCGAGTCCCGTGTACTCCTCCTGAGTATAGTATGCTGTATACCGAGTCCTGTATGGTCTTCCTGAGTATAGTATGCTGTATACCGAGTCCCGTGTACTCCTCCTGAGTATAGTATGCTGTATACCGAGTCCTGTGTACTCCTCCTGAGTATATTATGCTGTATACCGAGTCCCGTGTACTCCTCCTGAGTATAGTATGCTGTATACCGAGTCCTGTGTACTCCTCCTGAGTATAGTATGCTGTATACCGAGTCCCGTGTACTCCTCCTGAGTATAGTATGCTGTATACCGAGTCCCGTGTACTCCTCCTGAGTATAGTATGCTGTATACCGAGTCCCGTGTACTCCTCCTGAGTATAGTATGCTGTATACCGAGTCCCGTGTACTCCTCCTGAGTATAGTATGCTGTATACCGAGTCCCGTGTACTCCTCCTGAGTATAGTATGCTGTATACCGAGTCCCGTGTACTCCTCCTGAGTATAGTATGCTGTATACAGAGTCCCGTGTACTCCTCCTGAGTATAGTATGCTGTATACCGAGTCCTGTATGGTCTTCCTGAGTATAGTATGCTGTATACCGAGTCCCGTGTACTCCTCCTGAGTATAGTATGCTGTATACCGAGTCCTGTATGGTGTTCCTGAGTATAGTATGCTGTATACCGAGTCCCATGTCCTCCTCCTGAGTATAGTATGCTGTATACCGAGTCCCATGTCCTCCTCCTGAGTATAGTATGCTGTATACCGAGTCCCGTGTACTCCTCCTGAGTATAGTATGCTGTATACCGAGTCCCGTGTACTCCTCCTGAGTATAGTATGCTGTATACCGAGTCCTGTGTCCTCCTCCTGAGTATAGTATGCTGTATACCGAGTCCCGTGTACTCCTCCTGAGTATAGTATACTGTATACCGAGTCCTGTATGGTCTTCCTGAGTATAGTATGCTGTATACCGAGTCCCGTGTACTCCTCCTGAGTATAGTATGCTGTATACCGAGTCCTGTATGGTCTTCCTGAGTATAGTATGCTGTATACAGAGTCCCGTGTACTCCTCCTGAGTATAGTATGCTGTATACCGAGTCCCATGTACTCCTCCTGAGTATAGTATGCTGTATACCGAGTCCCGTGTACTCCTCCTGAGTATAGTATGCTGTATACCGAGTCCCGTGTACTCCTCCTGAGTATAGTATGCTGTATACAGAGTCCCGTGTACTCCTCCTGAGTATAGTATGCTGTATACAGAGTCCCGTGTACTCCTCCTGAGTATAGTATGCTGTATACAGAGTATAGTATGCTGTATACCGAGTCCCGTGTACTCCTCCTGAGTATAGTATGCTGTATACTGAGTTCCGTCTACTCCTCCTGAGTATAGTATGCTGTATACAGAGTCCCGTGTACTCCTCCTGAGTATAGTATGCTGTATACCGAGTCCCATGTACTCCTCCTGAGTATAGTATGCTGTATACAGAGTCCCGTGTACTCCTGAGTATAGTATACCGAGTCCCGTGTACTCCTCCTGAGTATAGTATGCTGTATACTGAGTTCCGTCTACTCCTCCTGAGTATAGTATGCTGTATACAGAGTCCCGTGTACTCCTCCTGAGTATAGTATGCTGTATACCGAGTCCCGTGTACTCCTCCTGAGTATAGTATGCTGTATACCGAGTCCCGTGTACTCCTCCTGAGTATAGTATGCTGTATACTGAGTCCCGTGTACTCCTCCTGAGTATAGTATGCTGTATACTGAGTCCCGTGTACTCCTCCTGAGTATAGTATGCTGTATACAGAGTCCCGTGTACTCCTCCTGAGTATAGTATGCTGTATACCGAGTCCCGTGTACTCCTCCTGAGTATAGTATGCTGTATACCGAGTCCTGTATGGTCTTCCTGAGTATAGTATGCTGTATACCGAGTCCCGTGTACTCCTCCTGAGTATAGTATGCTGTATACCGAGTCCTGTGTACTCCTCCTGAGTATATTATGCTGTATACCGAGTCCCGTGTACTCCTCCTGAGTATAGTATGCTGTATACCGAGTCCTGTGTACTCCTCCTGAGTATAGTATGCTGTATACCGAGTCCCGTGTACTCCTCCTGAGTATAGTATGCTGTATACCGAGTCCCGTGTACTCCTCCTGAGTATAGTATGCTGTATACCGAGTCCCGTGTACTCCTCCTGAGTATAGTATGCTGTATACAGAGTCCCGTGTACTCCTCCTGAGTATAGTATGCTGTATACAGAGTATAGTATGCTGTATACCGAGTCCCGTGTACTCCTCCTGAGTATAGTATGCTGTATACTGAGTTCCGTCTACTCCTCCTGAGTATAGTATGCTGTATACAGAGTCCCGTGTACTCCTCCTGAGTATAGTATGCTGTATACCGAGTCCCGTGTACTCCTCCTGAGTATAGTATGCTGTATACCGAGTCCCGTGTACTCCTCCTGAGTATAGTATGCTGTATACTGAGTCCCGTGTACTCCTCCTGAGTATAGTATGCTGTATACTGAGTCCCGTGTACTCCTCCTGAGTATAGTATGCTGTATACAGAGTCCCGTGTACTCCTCCTGAGTATAGTATGCTGTATACAGTGTCCCGTGTACTCCTCCTGAGTATAGTATGCTGTATACCGAGTCCCGTGTAATCCTCCTGAGTATAGTATACCGAGTCCCGTGTACTCCTCCTGAGTATAGTATGCTGTATACCGAGTCCCGTGTACTCCTCCTGAGTATAGTATGCTGTATACCGAGTCCTGTATGGTCTTCCTGAGTATAGTATGCTGTATACCGAGTCCCGTGTACTCCTCCTGAGTATAGTATGCTGTATACCGAGTCCTGTGTACTCCTCCTGAGTATATTATGCTGTATACCGAGTCCCGTGTACTCCTCCTGAGTATAGTATGCTGTATACCGAGTCCTGTGTACTCCTCCTGAGTATAGTATGCTGTATACCGAGTCCCGTGTACTCCTCCTGAGTATAGTATGCTGTATACCGAGTCCCGTGTACTCCTCCTGAGTATAGTATGCTGTATACCGAGTCCCGTGTACTCCTCCTGAGTATAGTATGCTGTATACCGAGTCCCGTGTACTCCTCCTGAGTATAGTATGCTGTATACCGAGTCCCGTGTACTCCTCCTGAGTATAGTATGCTGTATACCGAGTCCCGTGTACTCCTCCTGAGTATAGTATGCTGTATACAGAGTCCCGTGTACTCCTCCTGAGTATAGTATGCTGTATACCGAGTCCTGTATGGTCTTCCTGAGTATAGTATGCTGTATACCGAGTCCCGTGTACTCCTCCTGAGTATAGTATGCTGTATACCGAGTCCTGTATGGTGTTCCTGAGTATAGTATGCTGTATACCGAGTCCCATGTCCTCCTCCTGAGTATAGTATGCTGTATACCGAGTCCCATGTCCTCCTCCTGAGTATAGTATGCTGTATACCGAGTCCCGTGTACTCCTCCTGAGTATAGTATGCTGTATACCGAGTCCCGTGTACTCCTCCTGAGTATAGTATGCTGTATACCGAGTCCTGTGTCCTCCTCCTGAGTATAGTATGCTGTATACCGAGTCCCGTGTACTCCTCCTGAGTATAGTATACTGTATACCGAGTCCTGTATGGTCTTCCTGAGTATAGTATGCTGTATACCGAGTCCCGTGTACTCCTCCTGAGTATAGTATGCTGTATACCGAGTCCTGTATGGTCTTCCTGAGTATAGTATGCTGTATACAGAGTCCCGTGTACTCCTCCTGAGTATAGTATGCTGTATACCGAGTCCCATGTACTCCTCCTGAGTATAGTATGCTGTATACCGAGTCCCGTGTACTCCTCCTGAGTATAGTATGCTGTATACCGAGTCCCGTGTACTCCTCCTGAGTATAGTATGCTGTATACAGAGTCCCGTGTACTCCTCCTGAGTATAGTATGCTGTATACAGAGTCCCGTGTACTCCTCCTGAGTATAGTATGCTGTATACAGAGTATAGTATGCTGTATACCGAGTCCCGTGTACTCCTCCTGAGTATAGTATGCTGTATACTGAGTTCCGTCTACTCCTCCTGAGTATAGTATGCTGTATACAGAGTCCCGTGTACTCCTCCTGAGTATAGTATGCTGTATACCGAGTCCCATGTACTCCTCCTGAGTATAGTATGCTGTATACAGAGTCCCGTGTACTCCTGAGTATAGTATACCGAGTCCCGTGTACTCCTCCTGAGTATAGTATGCTGTATACTGAGTTCCGTCTACTCCTCCTGAGTATAGTATGCTGTATACAGAGTCCCGTGTACTCCTCCTGAGTATAGTATGCTGTATACCGAGTCCCGTGTACTCCTCCTGAGTATAGTATGCTGTATACCGAGTCCCGTGTACTCCTCCTGAGTATAGTATGCTGTATACTGAGTCCCGTGTACTCCTCCTGAGTATAGTATGCTGTATACTGAGTCCCGTGTACTCCTCCTGAGTATAGTATGCTGTATACAGAGTCCCGTGTACTCCTCCTGAGTATAGTATGCTGTATACCGAGTCCCGTGTACTCCTCCTGAGTATAGTATGCTGTATACCGAGTCCTGTATGGTCTTCCTGAGTATAGTATGCTGTATACCGAGTCCCGTGTACTCCTCCTGAGTATAGTATGCTGTATACCGAGTCCTGTGTACTCCTCCTGAGTATATTATGCTGTATACCGAGTCCCGTGTACTCCTCCTGAGTATAGTATGCTGTATACCGAGTCCTGTGTACTCCTCCTGAGTATAGTATGCTGTATACCGAGTCCCGTGTACTCCTCCTGAGTATAGTATGCTGTATACCGAGTCCCGTGTACTCCTCCTGAGTATAGTATGCTGTATACCGAGTCCCGTGTACTCCTCCTGAGTATAGTATGCTGTATACAGAGTCCCGTGTACTCCTCCTGAGTATAGTATGCTGTATACAGAGTATAGTATGCTGTATACCGAGTCCCGTGTACTCCTCCTGAGTATAGTATGCTGTATACTGAGTTCCGTCTACTCCTCCTGAGTATAGTATGCTGTATACAGAGTCCCGTGTACTCCTCCTGAGTATAGTATGCTGTATACCGAGTCCCGTGTACTCCTCCTGAGTATAGTATGCTGTATACCGAGTCCCGTGTACTCCTCCTGAGTATAGTATGCTGTATACTGAGTCCCGTGTACTCCTCCTGAGTATAGTATGCTGTATACTGAGTCCCGTGTACTCCTCCTGAGTATAGTATGCTGTATACAGAGTCCCGTGTACTCCTCCTGAGTATAGTATGCTGTATACAGTGTCCCGTGTACTCCTCCTGAGTATAGTATGCTGTATACCGAGTCCCGTGTAATCCTCCTGAGTATAGTATACCGAGTCCCGTGTACTCCTCCTGAGTATAGTATGCTGTATACCGAGTCCCGTGTACTCCTCCTGAGTATAGTATGCTGTATACCGAGTCCTGTATGGTCTTCCTGAGTATAGTATGCTGTATACCGAGTCCCGTGTACTCCTCCTGAGTATAGTATGCTGTATACCGAGTCCTGTGTACTCCTCCTGAGTATATTATGCTGTATACCGAGTCCCGTGTACTCCTCCTGAGTATAGTATGCTGTATACCGAGTCCTGTGTACTCCTCCTGAGTATAGTATGCTGTATACCGAGTCCCGTGTACTCCTCCTGAGTATAGTATGCTGTATACCGAGTCCCGTGTACTCCTCCTGAGTATAGTATGCTGTATACCGAGTCCCGTGTACTCCTCCTGAGTATAGTATGCTGTATACCGAGTCCCGTGTACTCCTCCTGAGTATAGTATGCTGTATACCGAGTCCCGTGTACTCCTCCTGAGTATAGTATGCTGTATACCGAGTCCCGTGTACTCCTCCTGAGTATAGTATGCTGTATACAGAGTCCCGTGTACTCCTCCTGAGTATAGTATGCTGTATACCGAGTCCTGTATGGTCTTCCTGAGTATAGTATGCTGTATACCGAGTCCCGTGTACTCCTCCTGAGTATAGTATGCTGTATACCGAGTCCTGTATGGTCTTCCTGAGTATAGTATGCTGTATACCGAGTCCCATGTCCTCCTCCTGAGTATAGTATGCTGTATACCGAGTCCCATGTCCTCCTCCTGAGTATAGTATGCTGTATACCGAGTCCCGTGTACTCCTCCTGAGTATAGTATGCTGTATACCGAGTCCCGTGTACTCCTCCTGAGTATAGTATGCTGTATACCGAGTCCTGTGTCCTCCTCCTGAGTATAGTATGCTGTATACCGAGTCCCGTGTACTCCTCCTGAGTATAGTATACTGTATACCGAGTCCTGTATGGTCTTCCTGAGTATAGTATGCTGTATACCGAGTCCCGTGTACTCCTCCTGAGTATAGTATGCTGTATACCGAGTCCTGTATGGTCTTCCTGAGTATAGTATGCTGTATACAGAGTCCCGTGTACTCCTCCTGAGTATAGTATGCTGTATACCGAGTCCCATGTACTCCTCCTGAGTATAGTATGCTGTATACCGAGTCCTGTGTACTCCTCCTGAGTATAGTATGCTGTATACCGAGTCCCGTGTACTCCTCCTGAGTATAGTATGCTGTATACAGAGTCCCGTGTACTCCTCCTGAGTATAGTATGCTGTATACAGAGTCCCGTGTACTCCTCCTGAGTATAGTATGCTGTATACAGAGTATAGTATGCTGTATACCGAGTCCCGTGTACTCCTCCTGAGTATAGTATGCTGTATACTGAGTTCCGTCTACTCCTCCTGAGTATAGTATGCTGTATACAGAGTCCCGTGTACTCCTCCTGAGTATAGTATGCTGTATACCGAGTCCCATGTACTCCTCCTGAGTATAGTATGCTGTATACAGAGTCCCGTGTACTCCTGAGTATAGTATACCGAGTCCCGTGTACTCCTCCTGAGTATAGTATGCTGTATACTGAGTTCCGTCTACTCCTCCTGAGTATAGTATGCTGTATACAGAGTCCCGTGTACTCCTCCTGAGTATAGTATGCTGTATACCGAGTCCCGTGTACTCCTCCTGAGTATAGTATGCTGTATACCGAGTCCCGTGTACTCCTCCTGAGTATAGTATGCTGTATACCGAGTCCTGTATGGTCTTCCTGAGTATAGTATGCTGTATACCGAGTCCCGTGTACTCCTCCTGAGTATAGTATGCTGTATACCGAGTCCTGTGTACTCCTCCTGAGTATATTATGCTGTATACCGAGTCCCGTGTACTCCTCCTGAGTATAGTATGCTGTATACAGAGTCCCGTGTACTCCTCCTGAGTATAGTATGCTGTATACCGAGTCCCGTGTACTCCTCCTGAGTATAGTATGCTGTATACCGAGTCCCGTGTACTCCTCCTGAGTATAGTATGCTGTATACCGAGTCCCGTGTACTCCTCCTGAGTATAGTATGCTGTATACAGAGTCCCGTGTACTCCTCCTGAGTATAGTATGCTGTATACAGAGTATAGTATGCTGTATACCGAGTCCCGTGTACTCCTCCTGAGTATAGTATGCTGTATACTGAGTTCCGTCTACTCCTCCTGAGTATAGTATGCTGTATACAGAGTCCCGTGTACTCCTCCTGAGTATAGTATGCTGTATACCGAGTCCCATGTACTCCTCCTGAGTATAGTATGCTGTATACAGAGTCCCGTGTACTCCTGAGTATAGTATACCGAGTCCCGTGTACTCCTCCTGAGTATAGTATGCTGTATACTGAGTTCCGTCTACTCCTCCTGAGTATAGTATGCTGTATACAGAGTCCCGTGTACTCCTCCTGAGTATAGTATGCTGTATACCGAGTCCCGTGTACTCCTCCTGAGTATAGTATGCTGTATACCGAGTCCCGTGTACTCCTCCTGAGTATAGTATGCTGTATACTGAGTCCCGTGTACTCCTCCTGAGTATAGTATGCTGTATACTGAGTCCCGTGTACTCCTCCTGAGTATAGTATGCTGTATACAGAGTCCCGTGTACTCCTCCTGAGTATAGTATGCTGTATACAGTGTCCCGTGTACTCCTCCTGAGTATAGTATGCTGTATACCGAGTCCCGTGTAATCCTCCTGAGTATAGTATACCGAGTCCCGTGTACTCCTCCTGAGTATAGTATGCTGTATACCGAGTCCTGAGTATAGTATGCTGTATACCGAGTCCTGTATGGTCTTCCTGAGTATTAGTATGCTGTATACCGAGTCCCGTGTACTCCTCCTGAGTATAGTATGCTGTATACCGAGTCCTGTGTACTCCTCCTGAGTATATTATGGTATCCGCTGTATAGCTATACGAGTCCCGTGTACTCCTCCTGAGTATAGTATGCTGTATACCGAGTCCCGTGTACTCCTCCTGAGTATAGTATGCTGTATACCGAGTCCCGTGTACTCCTCCTGAGTATAGTATGCTGTATACCGAGTCCCGTGTACTCCTCCTGAGTATAGTATGCTGTATACCGAGTCCCGTGTACTCCTCCTGAGTATAGTATGCTGTATACCGAGTCCCGTGTACTCCTCCTGAGTATAGTATGCTATATACCGAGTCCCGTGTACTCCTCCTGAGTATAGTATGCTGTATACCGAGTCCGTGTACTCCTCCTGAGTATAGTATGCTGTATACCGAGTCCCGTGTACTCCTCCTGAGTATAGTATGCTGTATACAGAGTCCCGTGTACTCCTCCTGAGTATAGTATGCTGTATACAGAGTATAGTATGCTGTATACCGAGTCCCGTGTACTCCTCCTGAGTATAGTATGCTGTATACTGAGTTCCGTCTACTCCTCCTGAGTATAGTATGCTGTATACAGAGTCCCGTGTACTCCTCCTGAGTATAGTATGCTGTATACCGAGTCCCATGTACTCCTCCTGAGTATAGTATGCTGTATACCGAGTCCCGTGTACTCCTCCTGAGTATAGTATACCGAGTCCCGTGTACTACTCCTGAGTATAGTATACCGAGTCCCGTGTACTCCTCCTGAGTATAGTATACCGAGTCCCGTGTACTCCTCCTGAGTATAGTATACCGAGTCCCGTGTACTCCTCCTGAGTATAGTATACCGAGTCCCATGTACTCCTCCTGAGTATAGTATGCTGTATACCGAGTCCCGTGTACTCCTCCTGAGTATAGTATGCTGTATACCGAGTCCTGTATGGTCTTCCTGAGTATAGTATGCTGTATACCGAGTCCCGTGTACTCCTCCTGAGTATAGTATGCTGTATACCGAGTCCCATGTACTCCTCCTGAGTATAGTATGCTGTATACCGAGTCCCGTGTACTCCTCCTGAGTATAGTATGCTGTATACCGAGTCCCGTGTACTCCTCCTGAGTATAGTATACAGAGTCCCGTGTACTCCTCCTGAGTATAGTATGCTGTATACCGAGTCCTGTATGGTCTTCCTGAGTATAGTATGCTGTATACCGAGTCCCGTGTACTCCTCCTGAGTATAGTATGCTGTATACCGAGTCCTCTATGGTCTTCCTGAGTATAGTATGCTGTATACCGAGTCCCGTGTACTCCTCCTGAGTATAGTATGCTGTATACCGAGTCCTGTGTACTCCTCCTGAGTATAGTATGCTGTATACAGAGTCCCGTGTACTCCTCCTGAGTATAGTATGCTGTATACCGAGTCCCGTGTACTCCTCCTGAGTATAGTATGCTGTATACAGAGTCCCGTGTACTCCTCCTGAGTATAGTATGCTGTATACCGAGTCCCGTGTACTCCTTCTGAGTATAGTATGCTGTATACCGAGTCCCGTGTACTCCTCCTGAGTATAGTATGCTGTATACCGAGTCCCGTGTACTCCTCCTGAGTATAGTATGCTGTATACCGAGTCCTGTATGGTCTTCCTGAGTATAGTATGCTGTATACCGAGTCCCGTGTACTCCTCCTGAGTATAGTATGCTGTATACCGAGTCCTGTGTACTCCTCCTGAGTATATTATGCTGTATACCGAGTCCCGTGTACTCCTCCTGAGTATAGTATGCTGTATACCGAGTCCTGTGTACTCCTCCTGAGTATAGTATGCTGTATACCGAGTCCCATGTACTCCTCCTGAGTATAGTATGCTGTATACCGAGTCCCGTGTACTCCTCCTGAGTATAGTATGCTGTATACCGAGTCCCGTGTACTCCTCCTGAGTATAGTATGCTGTATACCGAGTCCCGTGTACTCCTCCTGAGTATAGTATGCTGTATACAGAGTCCCGTGTACTCCTCCTGAGTATAGTATGCTGTATACAGAGTCCCGTGTACTCCTCCTGAGTATAGTATGCTGTATACAGAGTCCCGTGTACTCCTCCTGAGTATAGTATGCTGTATACAGAGTCCCGTGTACTCCTCCTGAGTATAGTATGCTGTATACAGAGTCCCGTGTACTCCTCCTGAGTATAGTATGCTGTATACAGAGTCCCGTGTACTCCTCCTGAGTATAGTATGCTGTATACAGAGTATAGTATGCTGTATACCGAGTCCCGTGTACTCCTCCTGAGTATAGTATGCTGTATACTGAGTTCCGTCTACTCCTCCTGAGTATAGTATGCTGTATACAGAGTCCCGTGTACTCCTCCTGAGTATAGTATGCTGTATACCGAGTCCCATGTACTCCTCCTGAGTATAGTATGCTGTATACCGAGTCCCGTGTACTCCTCCTGAGTATAGTATACCGAGTCCCGTGTACTCCTCCTGAGTATAGTATACCGAGTCCCGTGTACTCCTCCTGAGTATAGTATACCGAGTCCCGTGTACTCCTCCTGAGTATAGTATGCTGTATACCGAGTCCCGTGTACTCCTCCTGAGTATAGTATGCTGTATACCGAGTCCTGTATGGTCTTCCTGAGTATAGTATGCTGTATACCGAGTCCCGTGTACTCCTCCTGAGTATAGTATGCTGTATACCGAGTCCCATGTACTCCTCCTGAGTATAGTATGCTGTATACCGAGTCCCGTGTACTCCTCCTGAGTATAGTATGCTGTATACCGAGTCCCGTGTACTCCTCCTGAGTATAGTATGCTGTATACAGAGTCCCGTGTACTCCTCCTGAGTATAGTATGCTGTATACCGAGTCCCGTGTACTCCTCCTGAGTATAGTATGCTGTATACAGAGTCCCGTGTACTCCTCCTGAGTATAGTATGCTGTATACAGAGTATAGTATGCTGTATACCGAGTCCCGTGTACTCCTCCTGAGTATAGTATACAGAGTCCCGTGTACTCCTCCTGAGTATAGTATGCTGTATACCGAGTCCTGTATGGTCTTCCTGAGTATAGTATGCTGTATACCGAGTCCCGTGTACTCCTCCTGAGTATAGTATGCTGTATACCGAGTCCTCTATGGTCTTCCTGAGTATAGTATGCTGTATACCGAGTCCCGTGTACTCCTCCTGAGTATAGTATGCTGTATACCGAGTCCTGTGTACTCCTCCTGAGTATAGTATGCTGTATACAGAGTCCCGTGTACTCCTCCTGAGTATAGTATGCTGTATACCGAGTCCCGTGTACTCCTCCTGAGTATAGTATGCTGTATACAGAGTCCCGTGTACTCCTCCTGAGTATAGTATGCTGTATACCGAGTCCCGTGTACTCCTCCTGAGTATAGTATGCTGTATACAGAGTCCCGTGTACTCCTCCTGAGTATAGTATGCTGTATACCGAGTCCCGTGTACTCCTCCTGAGTATAGTATGCTGTATACAGAGTCCCGTGTACTCCTCCTGAGTATAGTATGCTGTATACAGAGTATAGTATGCTGTATACCGAGTCCCGTGTACTCCTCCTGAGTATAGTATGCTGTATACTGAGTTCCGTCTACTCCTCCTGAGTATAGTATGCTGTATACAGAGTCCCGTGTACTCCTCCTGAGTATAGTATGCTGTAAACCGAGTCCCATGTACTCCTCCTGAGTATAGTATGCTGTATACAGAGTCCCATGTACTCCTCCTGAGTATAGTATACCGAGTCCCGTGTACTCCTCCTGAGTATAGTATACCGAGTCCCGTGTACTCCTCCTGAGTATAGTATGCTGTATACCGAGTCCCGTGTACTCCTCCTGAGTATAGTATGCTGTATACCGAGTCCCGTGTACTCCTCCTGAGTATAGTATGCTGTATACCGAGTCCTGTATGGTCTTCCTGAGTATAGTATGCTGTATACCGAGTCCCATGTACTCCTCCTGAGTATAGTATGCTGTATACCGAGTCCCGTGTACTCCTCCTGAGTATAGTATGCTGTATACCGAGTCCCGTGTACTCCTCCTGAGTATAGTATACAGAGTCCCGTGTACTCCTCCTGAGTATAGTATGCTGTATACCGAGTCCTGTATGGTCTTCCTGAGTATAGTATGCTGTATACCGAGTCCCGTGTACTCCTCCTGAGTATAGTATGCTGTATACCGAGTCCTGTATGGTCTTCCTGAGTATAGTATGCTGTATACCGAGTCCCATGTCCTCCTCCTGAGTATAGTATGCTGTATACCGAGTCCCGTGTACTCCTCCTGAGTATAGTATGCTGTATACCGAGTCCCGTGTACTCCTCCTGAGTATAGTATACTGTATACCGAGTCCTGTATGGTCTTCCTGAGTATAGTATGCTGTATACCGAGTCCCGTGTACTCCTCCTGAGTATAGTATGCTGTATACCGAGTCCTGTATGGTCTTCCTGAGTATAGTATGCTGTATACAGAGTCCCGTGTACTCCTCCTGAGTATAGTATGCTGTATACCGAGTCCCATGTACTCCTCCTGAGTATAGTATGCTGTATACCGAGTCCCGTGTACTCCTCCTGAGTATAGTATGCTGTATACCGAGTCCCGTGTACTCCTCCTGAGTATAGTATACTGTATACCGAGTCCCGTGTACTCCTCCTGAGTATAGTATGCTGTATACCGAGTCCCGTGTACTCCTCCTGAGTATAGTATGCTGTATACCGAGTCCCGTGTACTCCTCCTGAGTATAGTATGCTGTATACCGAGTCCCGTGTACTCCTCCTGAGTATAGTATGCTGTATACCGAGACCCGTGTACTCCTCCTGAGTATAGTATGCTGTATACAGAGTCCCGTGTACTCCTCCTGAGTATAGTATGCTGTATACCGAGTCCCGTGTACTCCTCCTGAGTATAGTATGCTGTATACCGAGTCCCGTGTACTCCTCCTGAGTATAGTATGCTGTATACAGAGTCCCGTGTACTCCTCCTGAGTATAGTATGCTGTATACAGAGTCCCGTGTACTCCTCCTGAGTATAGTATGCTGTATACAGAGTATAGTATGCTGTATACCGAGTCCCGTGTACTCCTCCTGAGTATAGTATGCTGTATACTGAGTTCCGTCTACTCCTCCTGAGTATAGTATGCTGTATACAGAGTCCCGTGTACTCCTCCTGAGTATAGTATGCTGTATACCGAGTCCCGTGTACTCCTCCTGAGTATAGTATGCTGTATACCGAGTCCCGTGTACTCCTCCTGAGTATAGTATGCTGTATACTGAGTCCCGTGTACTCCTCCTGAGTATAGTATGCTGTATACTGAGTCCCGTGTACTCCTCCTGAGTATAGTATGCTGTATACAGAGTCCCGTGTACTCCTCCTGAGTATAGTATGCTGTATACAGAGTCCCGTGTACTCCTCCTGAGTATAGTATGCTGTATACCGAGTCCCGTGTAATCCTCCTGAGTATAGTATACCGAGTCCCGTGTACTCCTCCTGAGTATAGTATGCTGTATACCGAGTCCCGTGTACTCCTCCTGAGTATAGTATGCTGTATACCGAGTCCTGTATGGTCTTCCTGAGTATAGTATGCTGTATACCGAGTCCCGTGTACTCCTCCTGAGTATAGTATGCTGTATACCGAGTCCTGTGTACTCCTCCTGAGTATATTATGCTGTATACCGAGTCCCGTGTACTCCTCCTGAGTATAGTATGCTGTATACAGAGTCCCGTGTACTCCTCCTGAGTATAGTATGCTGTATACCGAGTCCCGTGTACTCCTCCTGAGTATAGTATGCTGTATACCGAGTCCCGTGTACTCCTCCTGAGTATAGTATGCTGTATACCGAGTCCCGTGTACTCCTCCTGAGTATAGTATGCTGTATACAGAGTCCCGTGTACTCCTCCTGAGTATAGTATGCTGTATACAGAGTATAGTATGCTGTATACCGAGTCCCGTGTACTCCTCCTGAGTATAGTATGCTGTATACTGAGTTCCGTCTACTCCTCCTGAGTATAGTATGCTGTATACAGAGTCCCGTGTACTCCTCCTGAGTATAGTATGCTGTATACCGAGTCCCATGTACTCCTCCTGAGTATAGTATGCTGTATACAGAGTCCCGTGTACTCCTGAGTATAGTATACCGAGTCCCGTGTACTCCTCCTGAGTATAGTATGCTGTATACTGAGTTCCGTCTACTCCTCCTGAGTATAGTATGCTGTATACAGAGTCCCGTGTACTCCTCCTGAGTATAGTATGCTGTATACCGAGTCCCGTGTACTCCTCCTGAGTATAGTATGCTGTATACCGAGTCCCGTGTACTCCTCCTGAGTATAGTATGCTGTATACTGAGTCCCGTGTACTCCTCCTGAGTATAGTATGCTGTATACTGAGTCCCGTGTACTCCTCCTGAGTATAGTATGCTGTATACAGAGTCCCGTGTACTCCTCCTGAGTATAGTATGCTGTATACAGTGTCCCGTGTACTCCTCCTGAGTATAGTATGCTGTATACCGAGTCCCGTGTAATCCTCCTGAGTATAGTATACCGAGTCCCGTGTACTCCTCCTGAGTATAGTATGCTGTATACCGAGTCCCGTGTACTCCTCCTGAGTATAGTATGCTGTATACCGAGTCCTGTATGGTCTTCCTGAGTATAGTATGCTGTATACCGAGTCCCGTGTACTCCTCCTGAGTATAGTATGCTGTATACCGAGTCCTGTGTACTCCTCCTGAGTATATTATGCTGTATACCGAGTCCCGTGTACTCCTCCTGAGTATAGTATGCTGTATACCGAGTCCTGTGTACTCCTCCTGAGTATAGTATGCTGTATACCGAGTCCCGTGTACTCCTCCTGAGTATAGTATGCTGTATACCGAGTCCCGTGTACTCCTCCTGAGTATAGTATGCTGTATACCGAGTCCCGTGTACTCCTCCTGAGTATAGTATGCTGTATACCGAGTCCCGTGTACTCCTCCTGAGTATAGTATGCTGTATACCGAGTCCCGTGTACTCCTCCTGAGTATAGTATGCTGTATACCGAGTCCCGTGTACTCCTCCTGAGTATAGTATGCTGTATACCGAGTCCCGTGTACTCCTCCTGAGTATAGTATGCTGTATACAGAGTCCCGTGTACTCCTCCTGAGTATAGTATGCTGTATACAGAGTATAGTATGCTGTATACCGAGTCCCGTGTACTCCTCCTGAGTATAGTATGCTGTATACTGAGTTCCGTCTACTCCTCCTGAGTATAGTATGCTGTATACAGAGTCCCGTGTACTCCTCCTGAGTATAGTATGCTGTATACCGAGTCCCATGTACTCCTCCTGAGTATAGTATGCTGTATACCGAGTCCCGTGTACTCCTCCTGAGTATAGTATACCGAGTCCCGTGTACTACTCCTGAGTATAGTATACCGAGTCCCGTGTACTCCTCCTGAGTATAGTATACCGAGTCCCGTGTACTCCTCCTGAGTATAGTATACCGAGTCCCGTGTACTCCTCCTGAGTATAGTATACCGAGTCCCATGTACTCCTCCTGAGTATAGTATGCTGTATACCGAGTCCCGTGTACTCCTCCTGAGTATAGTATGCTGTATACCGAGTCCTGTATGGTCTTCCTGAGTATAGTATGCTGTATACCGAGTCCCGTGTACTCCTCCTGAGTATAGTATGCTGTATACCGAGTCCCATGTACTCCTCCTGAGTATAGTATGCTGTATACCGAGTCCCGTGTACTCCTCCTGAGTATAGTATGCTGTATACCGAGTCCCGTGTACTCCTCCTGAGTATAGTATACAGAGTCCCGTGTACTCCTCCTGAGTATAGTATGCTGTATACCGAGTCCTGTATGGTCTTCCTGAGTATAGTATGCTGTATACCGAGTCCCGTGTACTCCTCCTGAGTATAGTATGCTGTATACCGAGTCCTCTATGGTCTTCCTGAGTATAGTATGCTGTATACCGAGTCCCGTGTACTCCTCCTGAGTATAGTATGCTGTATACCGAGTCCTGTGTACTCCTCCTGAGTATAGTATGCTGTATACAGAGTCCCGTGTACTCCTCCTGAGTATAGTATGCTGTATACCGAGTCCCGTGTACTCCTCCTGAGTATAGTATGCTGTATACCGAGTCCCGTGTACTCCTCCTGAGTATAGTATACAGAGTCCCGTGCACTCCTCCTGAGTATAGTATGCTGTATACCGAGTCCTGTATGGTCTTCCTGAGTATAGTATGCTGTATACCGAGTCCCGTGTACTCCTCCTGAGTATAGTATGCTGTATACCGAGTCCTGTATGGTCTTCCTGAGTATAGTATGCTGTATACCGAGTCCCATGTCCTCCTCCTGAGTATAGTATGCTGTATACCGAGTCCCGTGTACTCCTCCTGAGTATAGTATGCTGTATACCGAGTCCCGTGTACTCCTCCTGAGTATAGTATGCTGTATACCGAGTCCTGTATGGTCTTCCTGAGTATAGTATGCTGTATACCGAGTCCCGTGTACTCCTCCTGAGTATAGTATGCTGTATACCGAGTCCTGTATGGTCTTCCTGAGTATAGTATGCTGTATACAGAGTCCCGTGTACTCCTCCTGAGTATAGTATGCTGTATACCGAGTCCCGTGTACTCCTCCTGAGTATAGTATACTGTATACCGAGTCCCGTGTACTCCTCCTGAGTATAGTATGCTGTATACCGAGTCCCGTGTACTCCTCCTGAGTATAGTATGCTGTATACCGAGTCCCGTGTACTCCTCCTGAGTATAGTATGCTGTATACCGAGTCCCGTGTACTCCTCCTGAGTATAGTATGCTGTATACCGAGACCCGTGTACTCCTCCTGAGTATAGTATGCTGTATACAGAGTCCCGTGTACTCCTCCTGAGTATAGTATGCTGTATACCGAGTCCCGTGTACTCCTCCTGAGTATAGTATGCTGTATACCGAGTCCCGTGTACTCCTCCTGAGTATAGTATGCTGTATACAGAGTCCCGTGTACTCCTCCTGAGTATAGTATGCTGTATACAGAGTATAGTATGCTGTATACCGAGTCCCGTGTACTCCTCCTGAGTATAGTATGCTGTATACTGAGTTCCGTCTACTCCTCCTGAGTATAGTATGCTGTATACAGAGTCCCGTGTACTCCTCCTGAGTATAGTATGCTGTATACCGAGTCCCGTGTACTCCTCCTGAGTATAGTATGCTGTATACCGAGTCCCGTGTACTCCTCCTGAGTATAGTATGCTGTATACTGAGTCCCGTGTACTCCTCCTGAGTATAGTATGCTGTATACTGAGTCCCGTGTACTCCTCCTGAGTATAGTATGCTGTATACTGAGTCCCGTGTACTCCTCCTGAGTATAGTATGCTGTATACAGAGTCCCGTGTACTCCTCCTGAGTATAGTATGCTGTATACAGAGTCCCGTGTACTCCTCCTGAGTATAGTATGCTGTATACCGAGTCCCGTGTAATCCTCCTGAGTATAGTATACCGAGTCCCGTGTACTCCTCCTGAGTATAGTATGCTGTATACCGAGTCCCGTGTACTCCTCCTGAGTATAGTATGCTGTATACCGAGTCCTGTATGGTCTTCCTGAGTATAGTATGCTGTATACCGAGTCCCGTGTACTCCTCCTGAGTATAGTATGCTGTATACCGAGTCCTGTGTACTCCTCCTGAGTATATTATGCTGTATACCGAGTCCCGTGTACTCCTCCTGAGTATAGTATGCTGTATACAGAGTCCCGTGTACTCCTCCTGAGTATAGTATGCTGTATACCGAGTCCCGTGTACTCCTCCTGAGTATAGTATGCTGTATACCGAGTCCCGTGTACTCCTCCTGAGTATAGTATGCTGTATACCGAGTCCCGTGTACTCCTCCTGAGTATAGTATGCTGTATACAGAGTCCCGTGTACTCCTCCTGAGTATAGTATGCTGTATACAGAGTATAGTATGCTGTATACCGAGTCCCGTGTACTCCTCCTGAGTATAGTATGCTGTATACTGAGTTCCGTCTACTCCTCCTGAGTATAGTATGCTGTATACAGAGTCCCGTGTACTCCTCCTGAGTATAGTATGCTGTATACCGAGTCCCATGTACTCCTCCTGAGTATAGTATGCTGTATACAGAGTCCCGTGTACTCCTGAGTATAGTATACCGAGTCCCGTGTACTCCTCCTGAGTATAGTATGCTGTATACTGAGTTCCGTCTACTCCTCCTGAGTATAGTATGCTGTATACAGAGTCCCGTGTACTCCTCCTGAGTATAGTATGCTGTATACCGAGTCCCGTGTACTCCTCCTGAGTATAGTATGCTGTATACCGAGTCCCGTGTACTCCTCCTGAGTATAGTATGCTGTATACTGAGTCCCGTGTACTCCTCCTGAGTATAGTATGCTGTATACTGAGTCCCGTGTACTCCTCCTGAGTATAGTATGCTGTATACAGAGTCCCGTGTACTCCTCCTGAGTATAGTATGCTGTATACAGTGTCCCGTGTACTCCTCCTGAGTATAGTATGCTGTATACCGAGTCCCGTGTAATCCTCCTGAGTATAGTATACCGAGTCCCGTGTACTCCTCCTGAGTATAGTATGCTGTATACCGAGTCCCGTGTACTCCTCCTGAGTATAGTATGCTGTATACCGAGTCCTGTATGGTCTTCCTGAGTATAGTATGCTGTATACCGAGTCCCGTGTACTCCTCCTGAGTATAGTATGCTGTATACCGAGTCCTGTGTACTCCTCCTGAGTATATTATGCTGTATACCGAGTCCCGTGTACTCCTCCTGAGTATAGTATGCTGTATACCGAGTCCTGTGTACTCCTCCTGAGTATAGTATGCTGTATACCGAGTCCCGTGTACTCCTCCTGAGTATAGTATGCTGTATACCGAGTCCCGTGTACTCCTCCTGAGTATAGTATGCTGTATACCGAGTCCCGTGTACTCCTCCTGAGTATAGTATGCTGTATACCGAGTCCCGTGTACTCCTCCTGAGTATAGTATGCTGTATACCGAGTCCCGTGTACTCCTCCTGAGTATAGTATGCTGTATACCGAGTCCCGTGTACTCCTCCTGAGTATAGTATGCTGTATACCGAGTCCCGTGTACTCCTCCTGAGTATAGTATGCTGTATACCGAGTCCCGTGTACTCCTCCTGAGTATAGTATGCTGTATACAGAGTCCCGTGTACTCCTCCTGAGTATAGTATGCTGTATACAGAGTATAGTATGCTGTATACCGAGTCCCGTGTACTCCTCCTGAGTATAGTATGCTGTATACTGAGTTCCGTCTACTCCTCCTGAGTATAGTATGCTGTATACAGAGTCCCGTGTACTCCTCCTGAGTATAGTATGCTGTATACCGAGTCCCATGTACTCCTCCTGAGTATAGTATGCTGTATACCGAGTCCCGTGTACTCCTCCTGAGTATAGTATACCGAGTCCCGTGTACTACTCCTGAGTATAGTATACCGAGTCCCGTGTACTCCTCCTGAGTATAGTATACCGAGTCCCGTGTACTCCTCCTGAGTATAGTATACCGAGTCCCGTGTACTCCTCCTGAGTATAGTATGCTGTATACCGAGTCCCGTGTACTCCTCCTGAGTATAGTATGCTGTATACCGAGTCCTGTATGGTCTTCCTGAGTATAGTATGCTGTATACCGAGTCCCGTGTACTCCTCCTGAGTATAGTATGCTGTATACCGAGTCCCATGTACTCCTCCTGAGTATAGTATGCTGTATACCGAGTCCCGTGTACTCCTCCTGAGTATAGTATGCTGTATACCGAGTCCCGTGTACTCCTCCTGAGTATAGTATACAGAGTCCCGTGTACTCCTCCTGAGTATAGTATGCTGTATACCGAGTCCTGTATGGTCTTCCTGAGTATAGTATGCTGTATACCGAGTCCCGTGTACTCCTCCTGAGTATAGTATGCTGTATACCGAGTCCTCTATGGTCTTCCTGAGTATAGTATGCTGTATACCGAGTCCCGTGTACTCCTCCTGAGTATAGTATGCTGTATACCGAGTCCTGTGTACTCCTCCTGAGTATAGTATGCTGTATACAGAGTCCCGTGTACTCCTCCTGAGTATAGTATGCTGTATACCGAGTCCCGTGTACTCCTCCTGAGTATAGTATGCTGTATACAGAGTCCCGTGTACTCCTCCTGAGTATAGTATGCTGTATACCGAGTCCCGTGTACTCCTCCTGAGTATAGTATGCTGTATACTGAGTTCCGTCTACTCCTCCTGAGTATAGTATGCTGTATACAGAGTCCCGTGTACTCCTCCTGAGTATAGTATGCTGTAAACCGAGTCCCATGTACTCCTCCTGAGTATAGTATGCTGTATACAGAGTCCCGTGTACTCCTCCTGAGTATAGTATACCGAGTCCCGTGTACTCCTCCTGAGTATAGTATACCGAGTCCCGTGTACTCCTCCTGAGTATAGTATGCTGTATACCGAGTCCCGTGTACTCCTCCTGAGTATAGTATGCTGTATACCGAGTCCCGTGTACTCCTCCTGAGTATAGTATGCTGTATACCGAGTCCTGTATGGTCTTCCTGAGTATAGTATGCTGTATACCGAGTCCCATGTACTCCTCCTGAGTATAGTATGCTGTATACCGAGTCCCGTGTACTCCTCCTGAGTATAGTATGCTGTATACCGAGTCCCGTGTACTCCTCCTGAGTATAGTATACAGAGTCCCGTGTACTCCTCCTGAGTATAGTATGCTGTATACCGAGTCCTGTATGGTCTTCCTGAGTATAGTATGCTGTATACCGAGTCCCGTGTACTCCTCCTGAGTATAGTATGCTGTATACCGAGTCCTGTATGGTCTTCCTGAGTATAGTATGCTGTATACCGAGTCCCATGTCCTCCTCCTGAGTATAGTATGCTGTATACCGAGTCCCGTGTACTCCTCCTGAGTATAGTATGCTGTATACCGAGTCCCGTGTACTCCTCCTGAGTATAGTATACTGTATACCGAGTCCTGTATGGTCTTCCTGAGTATAGTATGCTGTATACCGAGTCCCGTGTACTCCTCCTGAGTATAGTATGCTGTATACCGAGTCCTGTATGGTCTTCCTGAGTATAGTATGCTGTATACAGAGTCCCGTGTACTCCTCCTGAGTATAGTATGCTGTATACCGAGTCCCATGTACTCCTCCTGAGTATAGTATGCTGTATACCGAGTCCCGTGTACTCCTCCTGAGTATAGTATGCTGTATACCGAGTCCCGTGTACTCCTCCTGAGTATAGTATACTGTATACCGAGTCCCGTGTACTCCTCCTGAGTATAGTATGCTGTATACCGAGTCCCGTGTACTCCTCCTGAGTATAGTATGCTGTATACCGAGTCCCGTGTACTCCTCCTGAGTATAGTATGCTGTATACCGAGACCCGTGTACTCCTCCTGAGTATAGTATGCTGTATACAGAGTCCCGTGTACTCCTCCTGAGTATAGTATGCTGTATACCGAGTCCCGTGTACTCCTCCTGAGTATAGTATGCTGTATACCGAGTCCCGTGTACTCCTCCTGAGTATAGTATGCTGTATACAGAGTCCCGTGTACTCCTCCTGAGTATAGTATGCTGTATACAGAGTATAGTATGCTGTATACCGAGTCCCGTGTACTCCTCCTGAGTATAGTATGCTGTATACTGAGTTCCGTCTACTCCTCCTGAGTATAGTATGCTGTATACAGAGTCCCGTGTACTCCTCCTGAGTATAATATGCTGTATACCGAGTCCCGTGTACTCCTCCTGAGTATAGTATGCTGTATACCGAGTCCCGTGTACTCCTCCTGAGTATAGTATGCTGTATACCGAGTCCCGTGTACTCCTCCTGAGTATAGTATGCTGTATACTGAGTCCCGTGTACTCCTCCTGAGTATAGTATGCTGTATACTGAGTCCCGTGTACTCCTCCTGAGTATAGTATGCTGTATACAGAGTCCCGTGTACTCCTCCTGAGTATAGTATGCTGTATACAGAGTCCCGTGTACTCCTCCTGAGTATAGTATGCTGTATACCGAGTCCCGTGTAATCCTCCTGAGTATAGTATACCGAGTCCCGTGTACTCCTCCTGAGTATAGTATGCTGTATACCGAGTCCCGTGTACTCCTCCTGAGTATAGTATGCTGTATACCGAGTCCTGTATGGTCTTCCTGAGTATAGTATGCTGTATACCGAGTCCCGTGTACTCCTCCTGAGTATAGTATGCTGTATACCGAGTCCTGTGTACTCCTCCTGAGTATATTATGCTGTATACCGAGTCCCGTGTACTCCTCCTGAGTATAGTATGCTGTATACAGAGTCCCGTGTACTCCTCCTGAGTATAGTATGCTGTATACCGAGTCCCGTGTACTCCTCCTGAGTATAGTATGCTGTATACCGAGTCCCGTGTACTCCTCCTGAGTATAGTATGCTGTATACCGAGTCCCGTGTACTCCTCCTGAGTATAGTATGCTGTATACAGAGTCCCGTGTACTCCTCCTGAGTATAGTATGCTGTATACAGAGTATAGTATGCTGTATACCGAGTCCCGTGTACTCCTCCTGAGTATAGTATGCTGTATACTGAGTTCCGTCTACTCCTCCTGAGTATAGTATGCTGTATACAGAGTCCCGTGTACTCCTCCTGAGTATAGTATGCTGTATACCGAGTCCCATGTACTCCTCCTGAGTATAGTATGCTGTATACAGAGTCCCGTGTACTCCTGAGTATAGTATACCGAGTCCCGTGTACTCCTCCTGAGTATAGTATGCTGTATACTGAGTTCCGTCTACTCCTCCTGAGTATAGTATGCTGTATACAGAGTCCCGTGTACTCCTCCTGAGTATAGTATGCTGTATACCGAGTCCCGTGTACTCCTCCTGAGTATAGTATGCTGTATACCGAGTCCCGTGTACTCCTCCTGAGTATAGTATGCTGTATACTGAGTCCCGTGTACTCCTCCTGAGTATAGTATGCTGTATACTGAGTCCCGTGTACTCCTCCTGAGTATAGTATGCTGTATACAGAGTCCCGTGTACTCCTCCTGAGTATAGTATGCTGTATACAGTGTCCCGTGTACTCCTCCTGAGTATAGTATGCTGTATACCGAGTCCCGTGTAATCCTCCTGAGTATAGTATACCGAGTCCCGTGTACTCCTCCTGAGTATAGTATGCTGTATACCGAGTCCCGTGTACTCCTCCTGAGTATAGTATGCTGTATACCGAGTCCTGTATGGTCTTCCTGAGTATAGTATGCTGTATACCGAGTCCCGTGTACTCCTCCTGAGTATAGTATGCTGTATACCGAGTCCTGTGTACTCCTCCTGAGTATATTATGCTGTATACCGAGTCCCGTGTACTCCTCCTGAGTATAGTATGCTGTATACCGAGTCCTGTGTACTCCTCCTGAGTATAGTATGCTGTATACCGAGTCCCGTGTACTCCTCCTGAGTATAGTATGCTGTATACCGAGTCCCGTGTACTCCTCCTGAGTATAGTATGCTGTATACCGAGTCCCGTGTACTCCTCCTGAGTATAGTATGCTGTATACCGAGTCCCGTGTACTCCTCCTGAGTATAGTATGCTGTATACCGAGTCCCGTGTACTCCTCCTGAGTATAGTATGCTGTATACCGAGTCCCGTGTACTCCTCCTGAGTATAGTATGCTGTATACCGAGTCCCGTGTACTCCTCCTGAGTATAGTATGCTGTATACCGAGTCCCGTGTACTCCTCCTGAGTATAGTATGCTGTATACAGAGTCCCGTGTACTCCTCCTGAGTATAGTATGCTGTATACAGAGTATAGTATGCTGTATACCGAGTCCCGTGTACTCCTCCTGAGTATAGTATGCTGTATACTGAGTTCCGTCTACTCCTCCTGAGTATAGTATGCTGTATACAGAGTCCCGTGTACTCCTCCTGAGTATAGTATGCTGTATACCGAGTCCCATGTACTCCTCCTGAGTATAGTATGCTGTATACCGAGTCCCGTGTACTCCTCCTGAGTATAGTATACCGAGTCCCGTGTACTACTCCTGAGTATAGTATACCGAGTCCCGTGTACTCCTCCTGAGTATAGTATACCGAGTCCCGTGTACTCCTCCTGAGTATAGTATACCGAGTCCCGTGTACTCCTCCTGAGTATAGTATACCGAGTCCCGTGTACTCCTCCTGAGTATAGTATACCGAGTCCCATGTACTCCTCCTGAGTATAGTATGCTGTATACCGAGTCCCGTGTACTCCTCCTGAGTATAGTATGCTGTATACCGAGTCCTGTATGGTCTTCCTGAGTATAGTATGCTGTATACCGAGTCCCGTGTACTCCTCCTGAGTATAGTATGCTGTATACCGAGTCCCATGTACTCCTCCTGAGTATAGTATGCTGTATACCGAGTCCCGTGTACTCCTCCTGAGTATAGTATGCTGTATACCGAGTCCCGTGTACTCCTCCTGAGTATAGTATACAGAGTCCCGTGTACTCCTCCTGAGTATAGTATGCTGTATACCGAGTCCTGTATGGTCTTCCTGAGTATAGTATGCTGTATACCGAGTCCCGTGTACTCCTCCTGAGTATAGTATGCTGTATACCGAGTCCTCTATGGTCTTCCTGAGTATAGTATGCTGTATACCGAGTCCCGTGTACTCCTCCTGAGTATAGTATGCTGTATACCGAGTCCTGTGTACTCCTCCTGAGTATAGTATGCTGTATACAGAGTCCCGTGTACTCCTCCTGAGTATAGTATGCTGTATACCGAGTCCCGTGTACTCCTCCTGAGTATAGTATGCTGTATACAGAGTCCCGTGTACTCCTCCTGAGTATAGTATGCTGTATACCGAGTCCCGTGTACTCCTTCTGAGTATAGTATGCTGTATACCGAGTCCCGTGTACTCCTCCTGAGTATAGTATGCTGTATACCGAGTCCCGTGTACTCCTCCTGAGTATAGTATGCTGTATACCGAGTCCTGTATGGTCTTCCTGAGTATAGTATGCTGTATACCGAGTCCCGTGTACTCCTCCTGAGTATAGTATGCTGTATACCGAGTCCTGTGTACTCCTCCTGAGTATATTATGCTGTATACCGAGTCCCGTGTACTCCTCCTGAGTATAGTATGCTGTATACCGAGTCCTGTGTACTCCTCCTGAGTATAGTATGCTGTATACCGAGTCCCATGTACTCCTCCTGAGTATAGTATGCTGTATACCGAGTCCCGTGTACTCCTCCTGAGTATAGTATGCTGTATACCGAGTCCCGTGTACTCCTCCTGAGTATAGTATGCTGTATACCGAGTCCCGTGTACTCCTCCTGAGTATAGTATGCTGTATACAGAGTCCCGTGTACTCCTCCTGAGTATAGTATGCTGTATACAGAGTCCCGTGTACTCCTCCTGAGTATAGTATGCTGTATACAGAGTCCCGTGTACTCCTCCTGAGTATAGTATGCTGTATACAGAGTCCCGTGTACTCCTCCTGAGTATAGTATGCTGTATACAGAGTCCCGTGTACTCCTCCTGAGTATAGTATGCTGTATACAGAGTCCCGTGTACTCCTCCTGAGTATAGTATGCTGTATACAGAGTATAGTATGCTGTATACCGAGTCCCGTGTACTCCTCCTGAGTATAGTATGCTGTATACTGAGTTCCGTCTACTCCTCCTGAGTATAGTATGCTGTATACAGAGTCCCGTGTACTCCTCCTGAGTATAGTATGCTGTATACCGAGTCCCGTGTACTCCTCCTGAGTATAGTATACCGAGTCCCGTGTACTCCTCCTGAGTATAGTATACCGAGTCCCGTGTACTCCTCCTGAGTATAGTATACCGAGTCCCGTGTACTCCTCCTGAGTATAGTATGCTGTATACCGAGTCCCGTGTACTCCTCCTGAGTATAGTATGCTGTATACCGAGTCCTGTATGGTCTTCCTGAGTATAGTATGCTGTATACCGAGTCCCGTGTACTCCTCCTGAGTATAGTATGCTGTATACCGAGTCCCATGTACTCCTCCTGAGTATAGTATGCTGTATACCGAGTCCCGTGTACTCCTCCTGAGTATAGTATGCTGTATACCGAGTCCCGTGTACTCCTCCTGAGTATAGTATGCTGTATACAGAGTCCCGTGTACTCCTCCTGAGTATAGTATGCTGTATACCGAGTCCCGTGTACTCCTCCTGAGTATAGTATGCTGTATACAGAGTCCCGTGTACTCCTCCTGAGTATAGTATGCTGTATACAGAGTATAGTATGCTGTATACCGAGTCCCGTGTACTCCTCCTGAGTATAGTATACAGAGTCCCGTGTACTCCTCCTGAGTATAGTATGCTGTATACCGAGTCCTGTATGGTCTTCCTGAGTATAGTATGCTGTATACCGAGTCCCGTGTACTCCTCCTGAGTATAGTATGCTGTATACCGAGTCCTCTATGGTCTTCCTGAGTATAGTATGCTGTATACCGAGTCCCGTGTACTCCTCCTGAGTATAGTATGCTGTATACCGAGTCCTGTGTACTCCTCCTGAGTATAGTATGCTGTATACAGAGTCCCGTGTACTCCTCCTGAGTATAGTATGCTGTATACCGAGTCCCGTGTACTCCTCCTGAGTATAGTATGCTGTATACAGAGTCCCGTGTACTCCTCCTGAGTATAGTATGCTGTATACCGAGTCCCGTGTACTCCTCCTGAGTATAGTATGCTGTATACAGAGTCCCGTGTACTCCTCCTGAGTATAGTATGCTGTATACCGAGTCCCGTGTACTCCTCCTGAGTATAGTATGCTGTATACAGAGTCCCGTGTACTCCTCCTGAGTATAGTATGCTGTATACAGAGTATAGTATGCTGTATACCGAGTCCCGTGTACTCCTCCTGAGTATAGTATGCTGTATACTGAGTTCCGTCTACTCCTCCTGAGTATAGTATGCTGTATACAGAGTCCCGTGTACTCCTCCTGAGTATAGTATGCTGTAAACCGAGTCCCATGTACTCCTCCTGAGTATAGTATGCTGTATACAGAGTCCCGTGTACTCCTCCTGAGTATAGTATACCGAGTCCCGTGTACTCCTCCTGAGTATAGTATACCGAGTCCCGTGTACTCCTCCTGAGTATAGTATGCTGTATACCGAGTCCCGTGTACTCCTCCTGAGTATAGTATGCTGTATACCGAGTCCCGTGTACTCCTCCTGAGTATAGTATGCTGTATACCGAGTCCTGTATGGTCTTCCTGAGTATAGTATGCTGTATACCGAGTCCCATGTACTCCTCCTGAGTATAGTATGCTGTATACCGAGTCCCGTGTACTCCTCCTGAGTATAGTATGCTGTATACCGAGTCCCGTGTACTCCTCCTGAGTATAGTATACAGAGTCCCGTGTACTCCTCCTGAGTATAGTATGCTGTATACCGAGTCCTGTATGGTCTTCCTGAGTATAGTATGCTGTATACCGAGTCCCGTGTACTCCTCCTGAGTATAGTATGCTGTATACCGAGTCCTGTATGGTCTTCCTGAGTATAGTATGCTGTATACCGAGTCCCATGTCCTCCTCCTGAGTATAGTATGCTGTATACCGAGTCCCGTGTACTCCTCCTGAGTATAGTATGCTGTATACCGAGTCCCGTGTACTCCTCCTGAGTATAGTATACTGTATACCGAGTCCTGTATGGTCTTCCTGAGTATAGTATGCTGTATACCGAGTCCCGTGTACTCCTCCTGAGTATAGTATGCTGTATACCGAGTCCTGTATGGTCTTCCTGAGTATAGTATGCTGTATACAGAGTCCCGTGTACTCCTCCTGAGTATAGTATGCTGTATACCGAGTCCCATGTACTCCTCCTGAGTATAGTATGCTGTATACCGAGTCCCGTGTACTCCTCCTGAGTATAGTATGCTGTATACCGAGTCCCGTGTACTCCTCCTGAGTATAGTATACTGTATACCGAGTCCCGTGTACTCCTCCTGAGTATAGTATGCTGTATACCGAGTCCCGTGTACTCCTCCTGAGTATAGTATGCTGTATACCGAGTCCCGTGTACTCCTCCTGAGTATAGTATGCTGTATACCGAGTCCCGTGTACTCCTCCTGAGTATAGTATGCTGTATACCGAGACCCGTGTACTCCTCCTGAGTATAGTATGCTGTATACAGAGTCCCGTGTACTCCTCCTGAGTATAGTATGCTGTATACCGAGTCCCGTGTACTCCTCCTGAGTATAGTATGCTGTATACCGAGTCCCGTGTACTCCTCCTGAGTATAGTATGCTGTATACAGAGTCCCGTGTACTCCTCCTGAGTATAGTATGCTGTATACAGAGTATAGTATGCTGTATACCGAGTCCCGTGTACTCCTCCTGAGTATAGTATGCTGTATACTGAGTTCCGTCTACTCCTCCTGAGTATAGTATGCTGTATACCGAGTCCCGTGTACTCCTCCTGAGTATAGTATGCTGTATACAGAGTCCCGTGTACTCCTCCTGAGTATAGTATGCTGTAAACCGAGTCCCATGTACTCCTCCTGAGTATAGTATGCTGTATACAGAGTCCCGTGTACTCCTCCTGAGTATAGTATACCGAGTCCCGTGTACTCCTGAGTATAGTATACCGAGTCCCGTGTACTCCTCCTGAGTATAGTATGCTGTATACCGAGTCCCATGTCCTCCTCCTGAGTATAGTATGCTGTATACCGAGTCCCGTGTACTCCTCCTGAGTATAGTATGCTGTATACCGAGTCCTGTATGGTCTTCCTGAGTATAGTATGCTGTATACCGAGTCCCATGTACTCCTCCTGAGTATAGTATGCTGTATACCGAGTCCCGTGTACTCCTCCTGAGTATAGTATGCTGTATACCGAGTCCCATGTACTCCTCCTGAGTATAGTATACAGAGTCCCGTGTACTCCTCCTGAGTATAGTATGCTGTATACCGAGTCCTGTATGGTCTTCCTGAGTATAGTATGCTGTATACCGAGTCCCGTGTACTCCTCCTGAGTATAGTATGCTGTATACCGAGTCCTGTATGGTCTTCCTGAGTATAGTATGCTGTATACCGAGTCCCATGTCCTCCTCCTGAGTATAGTATGCTGTATACCGAGTCCCGTGTACTCCTCCTGAGTATAGTATGCTGTATACCGAGTCCCGTGTACTCCTCCTGAGTATAGTATGCTGTATACCGAGTCCTGTGTACTCCTCCTGAGTATAGTATGCTGTATACCGAGTCCCGTGTACTCCTCCTGAGTATAGTATACTGTATACCGAGTCCTGTATGGTCTTCCTGAGTATAGTATGCTGTATACCGAGTCCCGTGTACTCCTCCTGAGTATAGTATGCTGTATACCGAGTCCTGTATGGTCTTCCTGAGTATAGTATGCTGTATACAGAGTCCCGTGTACTCCTCCTGAGTATAGTATGCTGTATACCGAGTCCCATGTACTCCTCCTGAGTATAGTATGCTGTATACCGAGTCCCGTGTACTCCTCCTGAGTATAGTATGCTGTATACCGAGTCCCGTGTACTCCTCCTGAGTATAGTATGCTGTATACCGAGTCCTGTGTACTCCTCCTGAGTATAGTATACTGTATACCGAGTCCCGTGTACTCCTCCTGAGTATAGTATGCTGTATACCGAGTCCCGTGTACTCCTCCTGAGTATAGTATGCTGTATACCGAGTCCCGTGTACTCCTCCTGAGTATAGTATGCTGTATACCGAGTCCCGTGTACTCCTCCTGAGTATAGTATGCTGTATACCGAGTCCCGTGTACTCCTCCTGAGTATAGTATGCTGTATACCGAGTCCCATGTACTCCTCCTGAGTATAGTATGCTGTATACTGAGTCCCGTGTACTCCTCCTGAGTATAGTATGCTGTATACAGAGTCCCGTGTACTCCTCCTGAGTATAGTATGCTGTATACAGAGTCCCGTGTACTCCTCCTGAGTATAGTATGCTGTATACCGAGTCCCGTGTACTCCTCCTGAGTATAGTATGCTGTATACCGAGTCCTGTATGGTCTTCCTGAGTATAGTATGCTGTATACCGAGTCCCGTGTACTCCTCCTGAGTATAGTATGCTGTATACCGAGTCCTGTGTACTCCTCCTGAGTATATTATGCTGTATACCGAGTCCCGTGTACTCCTCCTGAGTATAGTATGCTGTATACCGAGTCCTGTGTACTCCTCCTGAGTATATTATGCTGTATACCGAGTCCCGTGTACTCCTCCTGAGTATAGTATGCTGTATACCGAGTCCTGTGTACTCCTGAGTATAGTATGCTGTATACCGAGTCCCGTGTACTCCTCCTGAGTATAGTATGCTGTATACCGAGTCCCGTGTACTCCTCCTGAGTATAGTATGCTGTATACCGAGTCCTGTGTACTCCTCCTGAGTATAGTATGCTGTATACCGAGTCCCGTGTACTCCTCCTGAGTATAGTATGCTGTATACCGAGTCCTGTGTACTCCTCCTGAGTATATTATGCTGTATACCGAGTCCCGTGTACTCCTCCTGAGTATAGTATGCTGTATACCGAGTCCTGTGTACTCCTGAGTATAGTATGCTGTATACCGAGTCCCGTGTACTCCTCCTGAGTATAGTATGCTGTATACCGAGTCCCGTGTACTCCTCCTGAGTATAGTATGCTGTATACCGAGTCCTGTGTACTCCTCCTGAGTATAGTATGCTGTATACCGAGTCCTGTATGGTCTTCCTGAGTATAGTATGCTGTATACAGAGTCCCGTGTACTCCTCCTGAGTATAGTATGCTGTATACCGAGTCCCATGTACTCCTCCTGAGTATAGTATGCTGTATACCGAGTCCCGTGTACTCCTCCTGAGTATAGTATGCTGTATACCGAGTCCCGTGTACTCCTCCTGAGTATAGTATGCTGTATACCGAGTCCTGTGTACTCCTCCTGAGTATAGTATACTGTATACCGAGTCCCGTGTACTCCTCCTGAGTATAGTATGCTGTATACCGAGTCCCGTGTACTCCTCCTGAGTATAGTATGCTGTATACCGAGTCCCGTGTACTCCTCCTGAGTATAGTATGCTGTATACCGAGTCCCGTGTACTCCTCCTGAGTATAGTATGCTGTATACCGAGTCCCGTGTACTCCTCCTGAGTATAGTATGCTGTATACTGAGTCCCGTGTACTCCTCCTGAGTATAGTATGCTGTATACAGAGTCCCGTGTACTCCTCCTGAGTATAGTATGCTGTATACCGAGTCCCGTGTACTCCTCCTGAGTATAGTATGCTGTATACCGAGTCCCGTGTACTCCTCCTGAGTATAGTATGCTGTATACCGAGTCCTGTATGGTCTTCCTGAGTATAGTATGCTGTATACCGAGTCCCGTGTACTCCTCCTGAGTATAGTATGCTGTATACCGAGTCCTGTGTACTCCTCCTGAGTATATTATGCTGTATACCGAGTCCCGTGTACTCCTCCTGAGTATAGTATGCTGTATACCGAGTCCTGTGTACTCCTCCTGAGTATATTATGCTGTATACCGAGTCCCGTGTACTCCTCCTGAGTATAGTATGCTGTATACCGAGTCCTGTGTACTCCTGAGTATAGTATGCTGTATACCGAGTCCCGTGTACTCCTCCTGAGTATAGTATGCTGTATACCGAGTCCCGTGTACTCCTCCTGAGTATAGTATGCTGTATACCGAGTCCTGTGTACTCCTCCTGAGTATAGTATGCTGTATACCGAGTCCCGTGTACTCCTCCTGAGTATAGTATGCTGTATACCGAGTCCTGTGTACTCCTCCTGAGTATAGTATGCTGTATACCGAGTCCCGTGTACTCCTCCTGAGTATAGTATGCTGTATACCGAGTCCCGTGTACTCCTCCTGAGTATAGTATGCTGTATACCGAGTCCCGTGTACTCCTCCTGAGTATAGTATGCTGTATACCGAGTCCTGTATGGTCTTCCTGAGTATAGTATGCTGTATACCGAGTCCCGTGTACTCCTCCTGAGTATAGTATGCTGTATACCGAGTCCTGTGTACTCCTCCTGAGTATATTATGCTGTATACCGAGTCCCGTGTACTCCTCCTGAGTATAGTATGCTGTATACCGAGTACTGTGTACTCCTCCTGAGTATAGTATGCTGTATACCGAGTCCCGTGTACTCCTCCTGAGTATAGTATGCTGTATACCGAGTCCCGTGTACTCCTCCTGAGTATAGTATGCTGTATACCGAGTCCCGTGTACTCCTCCTGAGTATAGTATGCTGTATACCGAGTCCTGTGTACTCCTCCTGAGTATAGTATGCTGTATACCGAGTCCCGTGTACTCCTCCTGAGTATAGTATGCTGCACACCGAGTCCTGTGTACTCCTCCTGAGTATAGTATGCTGTATACCGAGTCCCGTGTACTCCTCCTGAGTATAGTATGCTGTATACCGAGTCCCGTGTACTCCTCCTGAGTATAGTATGCTGTATACCGAGTCCCGTGTACTCCTCCTGAGTATAGTATGCTGTATACCGAGTCCCGTGTACTCCTCCTGAGTATATTATGCTGTATACCGAGTCCTGTGTACTCCTCCTGAGTATAATATGCTGTATACCGAGTCCCGTGTACTCCTCCTGAGTATAGTATGCTGTATACCGAGTCCTGTGTACTCCTCCTGAGTGAGCACAGTCATCTACAACTTTGTAGTGTACCTGTCATATACAGAATACGCTGTCCTGTGTGTATGTGAAGAATTTCACTCTTTCTGGCCATTATATGACTTGTATACAGTATTTTTCACCATATTTCCCCTGTTCATTCTTTATCTCTAATTTTCAGTCATCTATGAGCTAGTGGGTAGAGAATGGCTGCTATGAAATCTCACATACACAGTACACACATACATGAGGTATTCCTGCTGCCCAGAGGAACATGCTCCATAGTAGCTGTATGGAGGACATTGTACTGTAGTACTGAGCAGTGTAGCTGTGAAACAATCTCTAGGAGATACAGCTCTTACTAGAAATCAGCAGTCCTGAGCAGTGTAGCTGTGAAGCCAGCGCTAGGGGGAGATAAAATCCTCGTTAGAAAGCAGCATCATGGAGGAGGTTATGCAGCAGTGTAGCTGTGAAGTCAGCTCTAGTGCCAGATAAAAAAAATAAACTCAAGAGAAAGCAGCAACATGGAGGACAGTATACTGCAGCACTGTGCAGTATAGCCAGGAGTCCAGATATGGTGTGAGAGAACACACTTACTAGAAAGCAGCTGCACCATCTTTCTGCTTCTCCATTCTCTTCCTCTCCATAGACTTCAACAGGCAGCAGTAATCTGATCTCTCAGTGAACTGGTTTTTCAGTCTCTCCTTGAGCAGCATGGATTTTTGTAAAATTTCAGAGATTGATGAGTTCAGGAGGCAATGAGAAGTGGCTCATAAGGGGAGAAAGAAGAAGAATTGTCTGATAAGAGATATTATAGTTTCCTATATTCTTTGGCATTATTTTTAGCATGTTTTTCTTTTCTTTTCCGTGCTTTTCGCCACAAATCTTAGTTCGTTTGTGCGACACAGGAAATTAAATGTCTTTTTTTTTTTTAATATCTTTTAAAAAAAAACTTTTTTTTTTTGTTCTTTTCTTTTTAGCTCTTTTAGGGGACTTGAACCTGTGATTGCAGTACATAGAACACACAGTATTTTGCTAAAACGTGCCTTCAGTGAATACAGACTGTCACGTTGCTGTTCTTCAAGGTCTATGGAGGAGGATAGAGGCAGAGGCAGACGTTCTGCTGGAATCTCAGACTTTAAGGGTTGACAGCAGTGATCGGTCATTGCTGTTAAAGGCACATACTTTGCACTGCAGCTGCGCTCTCTTGTAGAAGAACCAGTTACATGTGTTGCCCGGCTTTGCTCCCTTCGTCGTCATGGCGGGAGGGGTGGCGAATGGCAGAGGATATTGCACATGAAGATATTAATGAACTGTTTTTCTTACAGCTCAGCCGGCGCGCGACCATCTGCTGGGAGCGGTGAGAATCCCGACCAGAGAGCTGCTGACCAAGAGATCAGGTGACTCGGGGTTGAGTATTACTGGGACTATTCCAGTTCTACATCGACAGAGCTCTCTTTATAGACCTAACCCACGGGTTAGGTTTTTTACATCACATTTTGAGCCCCGACACCCAAACGGCGTCTGCACAGTGCTCGTCATTAAAGGGGTCATCCACTACTTGGACAACTCCTTCCCAATTGAAGCGGCATAAGTTCCCATATCAGGATTGACGATCTGGGTGATGACCACCTTACACTCTCTTCTCCTAGGAATTTCCGGCTGGTTCCCAGTAACAGTCTCTGAAGACCCCACACTTCCCAGTGCGGTGGGGGTTCTGGACGCTGTTGTCGGCGGCCTGGAGCTTTCTGTTCGCTTTGCTCATCACACCGACAGAGAACGTGTCCTGGAGGCGGCCCGCGGTCTGGGATGGACGGATGATGAGGGTGGTGATCCGGCTGGTGACGATGAACTGGTCAATATCTCTGTTACTACCCCCAAGATCTGGCTCCCGGTGCACTGCCTCCTGCTGGCCGGCCACAAGCGCCTCCATAAGAGCACCTACTGCTACCTGAGGTACAAGCTGTACGATAAAGACGCCGTCTGCTCGCCGCTGAGAAGGCCGACTGTATCCGAAGACGGCCAGTGGGCCACCGTGGGGTTGGAGCGAACGAGGACTGTGGAGCTGATGAAACATCAACCGCTCGTCTGGTATCTGCGGGAAGAAAAGCTGGAAATCCAGGTCTGGCGCTCCTACGGAAAGGACACCAGCGGGCCGAGACCTCAGGACTCTGACCGTCTGCTCGGGTGCGCCTACGTGGACCTCACCGCCCTGTCAGAAGACACCTCCCGGACCCTCTCTGTCAGTGGTAGGTGAACGACAATTTCTGCCCCCATATGAAATGCAGCAATCTTAACCCTTTAATGTAGAAATCCTGAAAAGCTGTTTGTCAGGACTTGGATATTGTTGACAGGCCATGATTATCTGTCAGGGTCCAATATCGAGGTCCACTTTAATTCTGACTCCTCTAATATTTCAGGTGTGTACCCCATCTTTAAGCACAATGCCCCCAATCTGTGGGGCGCAGCGGTGAGGGTTCACCTGCGCCTGAGCTCTGCCTATCATCCATCATCGAGCGCCCGATGCCCGAGTTCTCCGGAGGACGAGAGCCTTACTGAAGACTACGAGGTGCAAGACGTCTCCCAGGAATATCCTGATCAGAAACCAGACAGTCACAAGAAGTCGGCCCAGAAAGAGCAAAGTGATAAATCCACGAGTCCCGGCGGTGAGACGGTGGCCGCGGAGCCGGAAAACACATTCGCTGTGAATATTCTGGTGGAGCGGGCGATGCATCTCAGCTTAAAAGGTACAGATCAGGTGCAAGGACTGAAATCCAGGAGATGTGATATAGTACTGATCGGTGTGTAATTCCAGGCAGTCCTCTGACCGAGAGAGACGTGGCCGTACCTAGCTGTTCTGTGTCTTTCCCCATCGCCGGTACTACAACCCCTGTAACTACCCCCATCATTGACCGCACAGACTCCCCAACCTGGAACTTCCAGCACCAAGTCAGGTACGTAGCAGAAAACTTTTCACAAGTCGTAGAAATGTGCCAGAAGTTTAGATGAGGCATTACTGACTGACTGGACAAAGAATAAAGACGGACTCCATATCCTCCATCATCCACGTAATACCACAGCAGGGGGCCGCCATGTTTTTTAGTTTAAAGATGAACATTAAGGGCTTATCCAGAACGGGGCCCTGTAATTGTGGGTGCTCTCTCCATTGATTTCCCTGGGAGCTACACATATTGCTGAGCGCTCTTATGCTGGGAATTAACCGGTGAGCGTCACGTAATGTTACCTTCACGTGGAGATCGATGCACATCTATTCAGTGTCTCCATATGGGTGTATAACTCTTTTTTTTTTTTTTTTTACCCAAAGCTTTTGCATTGGGTAAAATGCTGCTGTCCCCCGACCAGGCGATGTGGCCCCTCACTGGACATCGATGCTGTAACCTATGGAATCACATTAGAATCATAGAATCATAGAATGGTAGAGTTGGAAGGGACCTCCTGGGTCATCTGTTCCAACCCCCTGCTCAAAGCAGGATTCACTAAATCATCTCAGACAGATGTCTGTCCAGCCTCTGTTTGAAGACGTCCATTGAAGGGGAACTCACCACCTCTCGTGGCAGCCTGTTCCACTCATTAATCACCCTAACTGTCAAAAAGTTTTTTCTAATATCTAATCTGTGTCTCCTCCCATTTAGTTTCATCCCGTTGCTTCTAGTCTTTCCCTGTGCAAATGAGAATAAAGATGATCCTTCTACAATGTGACAGCCCTTGACATATTTGTAGACAGCTATTAAGTCTCCTCTCAGTCTTCTTTTTTGCAAGCTAAACATTCCCAAATCCTGCAACCGTTCCTCATAGGACATGGTTTGCAGACCAGTCACCATTCTGGTCGCTCTTCTCTGAACTTGCTCCAGTTTGTCTATGTCTTTTTTAAAATGTGGTGCCCAAAACTGTACACAGTATTCCAGATGAGGTCTGACCAAAGAGGAGTAAAGACCGATAATGACTTCACGTGATCTAGACTGTATGCTTCTGTTAATACATCCCAGAATTGTATTTGCCTTTTTTGCTGCTGCATCACACTGTTGACTCATGTTCAGTCTATGATCTATTAGTATACCTAAGTCTTTTTCACATGTACTGTTGCTTAGCTCTATTCCTCCCATTCTGTATATGCTTTTTTCATTTTTATTGCCCAGATGTAGTACTTTGCATTTTTCCCTGTTAAAAACCATTCTGTTGGTTGCTGCCCACTGCTCCAGTTTATTTAGGTCTTTTTGAATCCTCTCTCTCTCTTCTCTAGTATTAGCTATCCCTCCTAGCTTTGTGTCATCAGCAAATTTAATCAGTTTACCCTCAATTCCTTCATCTAAATCATTGATAAAGATGTTGAACAATACAGGTCCCAGGACGGAGCCCTGTGGTACCCCACTTGAGACATTCATCCAGCTGGATGTGAAGCCATTTACAACCACCCTTTGAGTCCGATCACTAAGCCAGTTATGAATCCACCTAACAGTTGACTGGTCCATTGCATACTTGGTCATTTTTTCAATAAGGATGGTGTGAGATACTTTGTCAAATGCTTTGCTGAAGTCAAGATATACTATATCTACAGCATTTCCCTGATCCACCCAGTCAGTGATTCTGTCATAGAAGGAAATTAAGTTAGTCTGACATGACTTGTTAGTTACAAACCCATGCTGACTCTGGTTAATCACTTCATTCTTATCCATGTACTTACATACATGTTGTTTAATAATTTGTTCAAAGATCTTTCCTGGTATAGAAGTCAGACTCACTGGCCTATAGTTCCCTGGGTCCACCTTCTTCCCCTTTTTGAAGATAGGAACAACATTTGCTCTTCTCCAGTCTTCTGGGACTTCTCCTGTTCTCCAAGAATTTTCAAAGATTATGGAGAGTGGTTCTAAAATTTCTTCTACGATCTCCTTCAGTACTCTGGGGTGTAATTCATCTGGACCTGGAGACTTGAACTCATTTATGTTAGCTAAATATTCCCTCACAATCTTTCTGTTTACAGATAACTTGGATTCCTCTATTCCTTTAAAAGGACAGTGAAGATCAGTTGATGTTACATTTTCTTTCTGAGAGAAAACAGATGCAAAATAGGAATTAAAAAGTTCGGCCTTCTCAACATCCTCTCTTACCATTTCTCCATTTTCATCCTGTAAAAATCCTATAGCATCTTTGACTTTTCTTTTACTTTTGACATACCCCCAAAATCCTTTTTTATTGCTTTTGACATCTCTTGCAAGCCTTAATTCATTGTCAGCTTTAGCTAACCTGATACGTGCCCTGCAGGATCTGCAGACTGCATTATAATCTTCTTTAGATATGCCTCCCTCTTTCCATTTAATAAACATTTCTTTCTTTCTTTTTAGCATGTGTTTAAGTTCTGTGTTCATCCATCCTGGTTTCCTTAAATGCTTCCCATTCTTCCTACTTTTCGGGATTGTTAACGATTGTGCTTTGAGAATCTCATTTTTAAAAATTTCCCATCCTTCCTGGACATTTTTGTCCTTAAGGACATCCAGCCATTGGATCCCTCCTATTCTCTTTCTGAGTCTCTTAAAATCTGCCTTTCTAAAATCTAACCTTGAAGTCTGAGTCTTCACATGTCTTCCTCCTCTAGTTATCCAAAATTCTATAATAGCATGATCGCTGCCTCCTAGGGTCCCAGCCACCTTTACCTCCTCAACCATTTCCTCCCTATTTATAAGGATTAGATCCAAAGTAGCAGATCCCCTTGTTTTCTCCCCTACCTTTTGGAAGATAAAGTTGTCAGCAAGAGAGGATAAGAATTTGCTTGACCTGTTAGTTTTACTTGAGAGAGATTCCCAACAAATGTCTGGATAGTTGAAATCTCCCATGACCACTACGTCATATTTTTTGGAGAACTTGGTCATTTGATACATAAAGAGTTCATCCATATCTTCAGCTTGCCCAGGTGGCCTGTAGTAAATGCCTACAATGGTGTCCTTTCCGTTGTTCTCTCCTTGTATTCTTACCCAAACAGTTTCCACAGAACTCCCAGTCTCTGAAGCTTCAATCTCTGTGCAGATATTCGCTTTTCTAACATACAATGCGACACCTCCTCCTCGTTTATCAAGTCTGCTTCTTGCAAATAAGTTGTATCCTTTTAGCCTTTTATTCCAATCATGTGTATCGTCCCACCAAGTTTCAGTGATTCCAATGACATCATATTCCTTTTCCTGCATTAGTAGTTCCAATTCTCCTTGTTTGTTGCCCATGCTTTGTGCATTTGTATAAAAACATTTTAGTTTGTGATTGGTTTCTCTTCCTCCCATATTTTTATTATTTAGATTGTTTTGTCTTTGTTCTTCCTTTCCACTTCCAGTAGCAGAGATCTCAATAGTATTTGTCAGCTGTATGGCTTTTTCTGGCCTTTTGCTTCCCTTCCCACATTGTTCTAGTTTAAAGCTCTCCTGATGAGTGTAGCAAGGCGACTTCCAAATACATGTTTTCCAGTCTTCGTAAGGTGCACCCCATCTCTAGCAAGTAGTCCATCGTATAGGTAATTCATTCCGTGATCCAGAAATCCAAATCCTTGTTGACGGCACCATCGACGTAGCCAGTTGTTCACCTGTAGAATCTTATTCCACCTCATTGTTCCATGGCCATCCACTGGGAGGATGGATGAGAAGACCACCTGCGCTCCCAATTCTTTCACTTTCTTGCCTAAGTCTTCAAAGTCACTGCAGATGGTTTCCAGGTCCTTTCTTGCGGTGTCATTTGTCCCCACATGTATTAGCAGGAATGGGTAGTGATCTGTAGGTCTGAAGAGTCTTGATATCCTGTCAGACACATCTTTAATTTTTGCTCCTGGAAGACAGCACATTTCTCTTGAGGTTATGTCTGGTCTGCAGATAGCGGCCTCTGTTCCTCTTAACAGGGAATCCCCCATGACCACCACTCTCCGTTTTTTCTTCACAACATTCTTCTTTCTCCATCCAGGAGGATTCTGAGGGCTTACAAGGTTATTCATTGCTGGCAAAGTCTTATTTTGCTGTATTTCTTCATTTAGACATTTATGCAAAAGTCCCATTGATTCGAAATGGGGTTTGCAAAAATCTGTGCACCTGCTGCAGAAGCTCCGACATTCACGTGGATAGAATAGAAAAGTCTGCTAGGTATCTGACGTGTTCCTACACTCGACCGACCTGAAGATTAGCCCATAAGGGACCATCTCCAGGAATGACAAGAACCCTGTGCTCTGACTTGTACTCGCTGATTGGTGATGCAGAAGATATCATTTTTTTTACTTATTTTTTGTAGGTTGAATAACGAGCTTCTCCTCGACCCTCAACAGACCTTAGTGTTCAAGGTGTGGCACAAAGCAGCCGGTAAGTTACTGATGACGAAGCAAGAGCGGATAAACCTACGTCAGGTTGTCCTGAGGTTTTATCTCCGCTCCGTTATTAAACATCTCATTTTATTAATTGGGTAAAATTGCAAAGTTGCTTGTTGCTTTTTTTTTTCTTTTTTACAAGCAATTTTTTGGTCAATTTTATCCAATTAATAAGTTGCTTGTTAAAAAAAAAAAAAAAAAAAACTTTGCAATTTACTTCTTATTAAAAATTCTCTCCGTTCTCTAGAATGGATGGATTCTGCACATTGTGTTGTGCACCACTTATTGCCTCGGTTACCGGCCTCTGCTGCTGTGTCAGAGTAGCCGGTGTCCCGGTGCTTCCATCTTGCTGATCGCTTGCAAGTAACCTCTCATTGCGTGCACATTCACACCAGAGGGTGGACCTGACATTCGGCCCTGACATTCATGCCTTTTCCACACCCGGCCAGCTGACCCCCCTCCTTCCCCTCTTCAGCGCAGCGCAGTGCAGATTATCCTCGCTCTGCCCGCTCCTCTGCAGCGTGACATGGAGAAAGTGAAGGTACGGCTCCAATCTTTACAGTATCAATCCTTTCTCTGATTTCTCTCAGAAGTGGAACGAGTCCTGGGCTTCGCCTCTGTGGATCTCTCTCCTTTACTCTCCGGCTTTCAGTCCGTGTGCGGATGGTACAATATCGGTGATTTCACTGGTCATTGCCAAGGTCAAATCAAAGTGTCCATCACTCCTCTGGAAAGCATCTCGCATCTGAAGGAGGAGAGACGGCTGAGGAGTGAGGCAGCACCCAGACGTCCGGAGGTGCGTAGTGTCTGTGTTTAGCTCATCCCTATAAAGGGTTACTAAGAAAGTAGAAGGAGATACCCTGTACATGAGAATGTATAGAGCAGGGGTCGGCTGTGCGGATATGCAGTACCCGGGTACAAACCCATACTGACAGGCGAACTTCCTCTGCCCGCACTCGAATCCCAGCGTCCTAGGAGCCGCTGATGGGTACAAGGCCCAACGACGTCGTGTGCTGCTAGTGATCTACATGGTCGGCACAGTGGCTCAGTGGTTAGCACTGCAGCCTTGCAGCGCTGGGGTCCTGGGTTGAAATCCCACCAAGGACATCTGCAAGAAGTTTGTATGTTCTCTCTGTGTTTGCTTGGGTTTCCTCCGGGTTCTCCGGTTTCCTCCCACACTCCAAAGACTGATTGGGGCTCACAATCTACATTCCCTATGGGACAGTGGCCCGTAAAGTCTGTAAATTGTCTGAATTGTAAATCTCCGCGGAATATGTTGGCGCTATACAAATAAAAATGTTATTATTTTTATTGTCGCAGAGGGGTAACGTACACCCCTGGAATAGTTCAGCTTTACTTAATATCATCTCATTTTTGTTTTCCAGGTCTTGTCACATCCGTCTTCCCTCTATCACTCCAGTCCCGCTCTGTTTGGTCCGGTCACCACGTACCCCGCGCCCCCTCCTGCAGACATCGCCGACGTGCCGTGCCAAGACAGAAAAAGGTGAGACGACGGTGCCATCACATACACCTCTGGAGAAGTAAGAAATAAAGCGCCCTGACAACACGAGCTGGATGTATTCAGTATGATGTGCTTCAGTGGTTTCTACATACTCCATTTTTTATTTCTTTTTTTTATTTGCAGGGAGACTGTATTCCCATCCATAGGACACGATGAACATACGGAGACCATGCGCCGCTTCCAAGAGTCTGTCCAGCAGGCAGAGAGGAACACGTGGAGCGCAGAGCATATGGACGCTCTGTCTCAGTCGTCACGGACGTCTCTGCTGTCTGCACTCAGGTGACGATGGAGGGGTCCGGCCGTAATGATGGGGCCACACTGGAGGGGGTTGGTGCTTCCTCTCCATTGCATGTCCCCATCCTGAATTACGCAGAGTACAATGAATCTGCGTTTATTTCTCATTTCCATCGTTTACACCGTTATTAAGGAAAATAGTAAGAGCCTTGTTGTTTCCCCCTAATCTTGGAAAACCTTTTTTTTTTCTTTTTTTTCTTGTAAAAGGATATTCCAGATTCATTTACATAATACCTGAATTAAAGAGGTTGTACAAGAATATATTTTTTTCTCCCAAAGGCTTTCACTTGTTTAAGGCAATAAACACCGCACTGCTCCCCAGGCCCTGCGCCGACTCTCCACCACTACTTTGCAATGCTTTTTTTTTTTTTTTTTTTTTTTTTTTTTTTTACTGGGTGCAAGGATAGCTACATGACTACAGCTCCCATGACCGCTGCAGCCACTCGCTGAGCGGCTTGCCTAGTGTACGTCGGCTGAGCTCAATGATTGTCTGCAGCAGCGATGTGCTCTATAGTTGTGACTTCACCGCTGCAGCCTGTAAAAAAAGAGACCGGAGAGACAACGCTAGACCCGGGGGACGGTGAGGACCTGTGTATTTTTTGTTTTAAACGTCTAAACCTTCAGAATATAATATAAGTGACCGTATTCCTGGACAGCCCCTTTAAAGAATTACTCCCAATATTTTTTTTTCCTAATCCTGTCTATGTGACGTAGCGTAGGTGTGATAATATTCTCGCCGGTTTCCAGCTCCGCTCCTCTTCCTCGCTCCTTTTCTTTTCTGGCTCACGCAGGGACGGCGTTAGTTTCTTTCTTCAGAATGAAGCTCCATAGACTTCCATTGTGAAAGTGACTTCCACTCCTGTGTGACCCGGCCAGCCCAAATGTAAGTCACATGACCTGGAAGAGGCACAGAGCGGCGCTGGAAACGGGAGAAGACGGCGATCAGTTTATAACCGAAACTACAATATAGATGGCTAGGCAGAGTTAGGAAGTATACTTGTGAGGAGCGCGGCTGTAATAAAGCGGGAACGTTCCTCTGTTCTGCAGGAAGAATCTCCGTGAACTTGATGACATTCAGAAATATTTCAAGCAGAAGTTGTATCGGAGTCTGCCGAGCTGCGAACCGGCAGGAGGGAAACCCCTGCACAACGTGGAGGCGAAACCTCCGAGCGACGAAGATACGGAGACCCGCCTGCTGCTGACTAAATCCAGTCTGCTGGTGTCCCAAGTCAGCAACCTCCTCAGCGGTACGTGCAGCCCCCTGTACATGCAACATCACACCCTTCGCTCACCGGCTGTGCAGCTCACTGTACATGCACCATCACTTCCTCCGATCACAGTCTGTGCAGCCCCCTGTACGTCAACCATCATCCACTCTGATCACCGGACGTGCAGCCCCCTCCCTGTACATGCACCATCACCCCTCCTATCACCGGCCGTGCAGCCCCCTGTACATGCGCCATCACCCCTCAGATCGCCGGCTGTGCAGCCCCCCCTGTACATGTACTATCATCCCCTTCGATCACTGACTGTGCAACCCCCTATATATGCACCCTCACCCCCTCTGATTACCGGCCGTGCAGCCCCCTATACATGCACCATACCGCCTCCGATCACTGGCCGTGCAGCCCCCTGAACATGCACCATCACCCCTCAGATCACCGGCCGTGCAGCCCCCTAGACATGCACCATCACCCCCTTCAATCACTGACTGTGCAGCCCCCTATATATGCACCATCACCCCCTCTGATCACTGGTCGTGCAGCCCCCTGTACATGCACCATCACCCCCTCCGATCACTGGCCGTGCAGCCCCCTAGACATGCACCATCACCCCCTCTGATCACTGGTCGTGCAGCCCCCTGTACATGCACCATCACCCCCTCCGATCACTGGCCGTGCAGCCCCCTGTACATGCACCATCACCCCTTCCGATCACTGGTCGTGCAGCCCCCTGTACATGCACCATCACCCCCTCCGATCACTGGTCGTGCAGCCCCCTGTACATGCACCATCACCCCCTCCGATCACTGGCCGTGCAGCCCCCTGTACATGCACCATCACCCCTTCCGATCACTGGTCGTGCAGCCCCCTGTACATGCACCATCACCCCCTCTGATCACTGGTCGTGCAGCCCCCTGTACATGCACAATCACCCCCTCTGATCACTGGTCGTGCAGCCCCCTGTACATGCACCATCACCCCTCTGATCACCGGCCGTGCAGCCCCCTATACATACACAGTCACCCCCTTCGCTCACCGGCTGTGCAGCCCACTGTACATGCACCATCACTTCCTCCAATCACAGTCTGTGCAGCCCCCTGTACGTCAACCATCATCCACTCTGATCACCGGACGTGCAGCCCCCTCCCTGTACATGCACCATCACCCCTCCTATCACCGGCCGTGCAGCCCCCTGTACATGCGCCATCACCCCTCAGATCGCCGGCTGTGCAGCCCCCCCTGTACATGTACTATCATCCCCTTCGATCACTGACTGTGCAACCCCCTATATATGCACCCTCACCCCCTCTGATTACCGGCCGTGCAGCCCCCTATACATGCACCATACCCCCTCCGATCACTGGCCGTGCAGCCCCCTGAACATGCACCATCACCCCTCAGATCACCGGCCGTGCAGCCCCCTAGACATGCACCATCACCCCCTTCAATCACTGACTGTGCAGCCCCCTATATATGCACCATCACCCCCTCTGATCACCAGCCGTGCAGCCCCCTATACATGCTCCATCACCCCCTCCGATCACTGGCCGTGCAGCCCCCTGTACATGCACCTTCACCCCCTCCGATCACTGGCCGTGCAGCCCCCTAGACATGCACCATCACCCCCTCTGATCACTGGTCGTGCAGCCCCCTGTACATGCACCATCACCCCCTCCGATCACTGGCCGTGCAGCCCCCTGTACATGCACCATCACCCCTTCCGATCACTGGTCGTGCAGCCCCCTGTACATGCACCATCACCCCCTCCGATCACTGGTCGTGCAGCCCCCTGTACATGCACCATCACCCCCTCCGATCACTGGCCGTGCAGCCCCCTGTACATGCACCATCACCCCTTCCGATCACTGGTCGTGCAGCCCCCTGTACATGCACCATCACCCCCTCTGATCACTGGTCGTGCAGCCCCCTAGACATGCACCATCACCCCCTCTGATCACTGGTCGTGCAGCCCCCTAGACATGCACCATCACCCCCTCTGATCACTGGTCGTGCAGCCCCCTAGACATGCACCATCACCCCCTCGGATCATCAGGTCTCCACCATGTCACATGAGACCTCCTGATCATGCACGTGGGGGGGCCACATTGGCACCGCGTGAGAACGGTTACCAGAATACCCCTTTACACTAGTGGCATTCAGTAATTCCTTAATGTAGTAGTTGTTTTTTTTTGCTCCAGGTCTTCAGGAAAATCATCTTTTCCGAGCACCGACCAGCAGCGGGATGGAGGCAACATGTCAGGTCCAGCACACGGACGCAGGAGCTCAGGGGCCATCTCCTGCCTGGATACCTGAGAGGACAGAGGTCATAGTTCACACGGAGGATGAGGAGGCGGATGATGAGAGTAATCACCCCCGAGCAGACACTCCACCCTTCTCTACTAATGGAGAGGACACCATGGACGACCTGTCAGACCCTCCGGTGAGAGAAGGCAGCTTCTTCCTGGATCTCCACAGCAGCAGCGATGAGGAGGAGTACGAGGAAAATGTCATCGAGCCCCGGACTCTCAATGACCTCACCACCATGACTGACAGGACCAGCCCCTGGTCCAGTATGGTGACCGAGGCCGATGTCATGGAACCCGACCCAGCGGACGGCCCGCCAGGCACAGATCACACCGAGGGCGCGGAGTATAAGGTCGATCGGTCCAATACCCTCAGCTCTGGCGAATCTCACAGTGCAGACGAGGACCCCCAAAGTGCGCGAGATGCGGAGACCGAGCGAGATTTACACACAATCCCAACCCCCAACCCCTACGAGGATGGAGGCTTTGACCAAACCAGGGAAGAAGCCGAGAAAACCTCTGCTAACCTGGAGGCCGATGACACACATTGTGAGGAATCTGACACCCCGTGTGACCAGGAGGTGAGGAGATCGCAAGGAGACACTATCCACCCAGACACCGGCCCCTCCGAAGAGGAAGCGACCGACCCACCAGGCAGGCGGAGCGCTCACGCACTGTATCCTCTACACTGCTCTGGTGCATTGATGCGGGGATGGGCGAGACATGGCCGCCGGGAATTTACCGCCGAACAGCCGCCATGTTTTATATAAGGTCGTAACGCAGAAATTCCCTAGAAGACAATCTGTCCGATCACTCAGCGGTCCGCATTCACCAACCCCTTCCCGACATGACGGCTCCCTGACTTTTAACGGGGGCTCGTAAGCGAATCCGGCATCTTTCCCGGCAGGTGATGACTGTTATGCAGCCATCATCTGCCTCTAACAGCCACGTGTGGAGCGGAGCTGCGACTGCTAAACTGTTAGATGCCGCTGTCAATCTTTGCCGTATCAGCGGTTGGGAGCGTCATTCTATGTGCCAGTGACACGATCGCAAGGCTCTGATGGGCTGTCATGTCAATTAGGGGTCTGCTGAAGACCCCCGTGCCTGCGATCACTATAGTCCTGTGATAGCCATCCTGTAGCCGGCGTTCATAGGAGATCGTGATTTCTGCTATACACAACAGTGCTGAAGCCCCGCTATGTATAGCACAGGCAATCGGACGATCGTAGTTTCAAGTTCCCTAAGGGGATTATTAAAAACAATTAAAAAGTGAACCAAAAAAAAAGTTTTAAAAAAAATCTTCTCCTCCCAAGTATTTGGCCCCTTGAACTTTTCTACCTTTTGCCACATTTCTGGCTTCAAACATAAAGATAGAAAATTCTAATTTTTTGGGGAAGAATCAACAACAAGTGGGACACAATCGTGAAGTGGAACGAAATTTATTGGATATTTTAAACTTTTTTAACAAATTAAAAACTGAACAGTGGGGTGTGCAATATTATTCGGCCCCTTTACTGTCAGTGCAGAAGTTCAGTGAGGATCTCTGAATGATCCAATGTCGTCCTAAATGACTGGTAATGATAAATAGGATCCACCTGTGTGTAATCAAGTCTCCGTATAAATGCACCTGCTCTGTGATAGTCTCAGGGGTCTCTGCTCTGTGAGAGTCTCAGGGGTCTCTGCTCTGTGAGAGTCTCAGGGGTCTCTGCTCTGTGATAGTCTCAGGGGTCTCTGCTCTGTGATAGTCTCAGGGGTCTCTGCTCTGTGATAGTCTCAGGGGTCTCTGCTCTGTGATAGTCTCAGGAGTCTCTGCTCTGTGAGAGTCTCAGGGGTCTCTGCTCTGTGAGAGTCTCAGGGGTCTCTGCTGTGTGATAGTCTCAGGGGTCTCTGCTCTGTGAGAGTCTCAGGGGTCTCTGCTCTGTGAGAGTCTCAGGGGTCTCTGCTCTGTGAGAGTCTCAGGGGTCTCTGCTCTGTGATAGTCTCAGGGGTCTCTGCTCTGTGATAGTCTCAGGGGTCTCTGCTCTGTGAGAGTCTCAGGGGTCTCTGCTCTGTGATAGTCTCAGGGTTCTGATTCAAGCGTAGAGAGCATCATTAAGACCAAGGAACTCACCAGGCAGGTCCGAGATACTGTTGTGGCGAAGTTTAATGCCGGATTTCGATACAAAAAGATTTCCCAAGTTTTAAGCATCTCAAGGAGCACTGTGCAAGCGATCATATTGAAATGGAAGGAGCATCAGACCACTGCAAATCTACCAAGACCCGGCCGTCCCCCTAAACTTTCATCTCGAACAAGGAGAAGACTGATCAGAGATGCAGCCAAAAGGCCCATGATCACTCTGGATGAACTGCAGAGATCTACAGCTGAGGTGGGAGAGTCTGTCCATAGGACAACAATCAGTCGTACACTGCACAAATCTGGCCTTTATGGAAGAGTGCCAAGAAGAAAGCCATTTCTCAAAGATATCCATAAAAAGTCTTGTTTGAAGTTTGCCACAATCCACCTGGGAGACACACCAAACATGTGGAATAAGGTGCTCTGGTCAGATGAAACCAAAATCAAACTTTTTGGCCACAATGCAAAACGATATGTTTGTCATAAAAGCAACACAGCTCATCACCCTCAAAACACCATCCCCACTGTCAAACATGGTGGTAGCAGCATCATGGTTTGGGCCTGCTTTTCTTCAGCAGGGACAGGAAAGATGGTTAAAATTGATGGGAAGATGGACGAAGCCAAATACAGAACCATTCTGGAAGAAAACCTGTTGGAGTCTGCAAAAGACCTGAGACAAGACAAGACAATGATCCCAAACATGAAGCAAAATCTACAATGGAATGGTGCAAAAATAAATGTATCCAGGTGTTAGAATGGCCAAGTCAAAGTCCAGACCTGAATCCAATCGAGAATCTGTGGAAAGAGCTGAAAACTGCTGTTCACAAACGCCCTCCATCCAACCTCAATGAGCTCCAGCTGTTTAAAAGGAAGAATGGGCAAGAATTTCAGCCTCTCGATGTGCAAAACTGATAGAGACATACCCCAAGAGACTTCCAGCTGTAATCACAGCAAAAGGTGCCGCTGCAAAGTATTAACTCAAGGGGGCCTAATAATATTGCACGCCCCTCTTTTCAGTTTTGAATTTGTTAAAAAAGTTTAAAATATCCAATAAATTTTCTTCCACTTCACGATTGTGTCCCACTTGTTGATTCTTCCCAAAAAAATTAGAATTTTCTATCTTTATGTTTGAAGCCAGAAATGTGGAAAAAGGTAGAAAAGTTCAAGGGGGCCAATACTTTCACAATGCACTGTGACTATACATGTTTGGTATCTACATCCTTGTTCTGACCTGGAGAATTATATTACCAAATAATGAACAAGGTAAATAAAAGAAAACAATTGTGATTATTTTTTGCGGGACGAGTTGTACTTGAATGACAGTTTGTTTTATCATATAAAGCAATGGAAAGCGAAATTGTGGGAAAAAAAATAAAAATAATAATAATCACAATTGTTTTTTGTTTTGTTTTTATTTACCTTGTTCACTATATGGTAAAACTGACCCACCATTATGACTCCCCCCGGGTCATTACGAGTACGCAGGTGCCAAACTGACCTGCCATTATGACTCCCCCGGGTCATTACGAGTACGCAGGTGCCAAACTGACCTGCCATTATGACTCCCCCGGGTCATTACGAGTACGCAGGTGCCAAACTGACCTGCCATTATGACTCCCCCGGGTCATTACGAGTACGCAGGTGCCAAACTGACCCGCCATTATGACTCCCCCGGGTCATTACGAGTACGCAGGTGCCAAACTGACCTGACATTATGACTCCCCCGGGTCATTACGAGTACGCAGGTGCCAAACTGACCTGCCATTATGACTCCCCCGGGTCATTACGAGTACGCAGGTGCCAAACTGACCTGCCATTATGACTCCCCGGGTCATTACGAGTACGCAGGTGCCAAACTGACCTGCCATTATGACTCCCCCGGGTCATTACGAGGACGCAGGTGCCAAACTGACCTGCCATTATGACTCCCCCGAGTCATTACGGGTACGCAGGTGCCAAACTGACCTGCCATTATGACTCCCCGGGTCATTACATGTACGCAGGTGCCAAACTGACCTGCCATTATGACTCCCCCGGGTCATTACGAGTACACAGGTGCCAAACTGACTCGCCATTATGACTCCCCCGGGTCATTACGAGTACGCAGGTGCCAAACTGACCTGCCATTATGACTCCCCGGGTCATTACGAGTACGCAGGTGCCAAACTGACCTGCCTTTATGACTCCCCCGGGTCATTATGAGTACGCAGGTGCCAAACTGACCTGCCATTATGACTCCCTGGGTCATTACGCGTACGCAGGTGCCAAACTGACCTGCCATTATGACTCCCCCGGGTCATTATGAATACGCAGGTGCCAAACTGACTCGCCATTATGACTCCCCCGGGGTCATTACGAGTACGCAGGTGCCAAACTGACCCGCCATTATGACTCCCCCGGGTCATTTATTAGTACGCAGGTGCCAAACTGACCCGCCATTATGACTCCCCCGGGTCATTACGAGTACGCAGGTGCCAAACTGACCTGCCATTATGACTCCCCGGGTCATTACGAGTACGCAGGTGCCAAACTGACCCGCCATTATGACTCCCCCGGGTCATTACGAGTACGCAGGTGCCAAACTGACCCGCCATTATGACTCCCCCGGGTCATTACGAGTACGCAGGTGCCAAACTGACCCGCCATTATGACTCCCCCGGGTCATTACGAGTACGCAGGTGCCAAACTGACCCGCCATTATGACTCCCCCGGGTCATTATGAGTACACAGGTGCCAAACTGACCTGCCATTATGACTCCCCTGGGTCATTATGAGTACTCAGGTGCCAAACTGACCCGCCATTATGACTCCCCGGGTCATTACGAGTACGCAGGTGCCAAACTGACCTGCCATTATGACTCCCCTGGGTCATTACGAGTACTCAGGTGCCAAACTGACCTGCCATTATGACTCCCCCGGGTCATTACGAGTACGCAGGTGCCAAACTGACCTGCCATTATGACTCCCCCGGGTCATTACGAGTACGCAGGTGCCAAACTGACCCGCCATTATGACTCCCCCGGGTCATTACGAGTACGCAGGTGCCAAACTGACCCGCCATTATGACTCCCCCGGGTCATTACGAGTACGCAGGTGCCAAACTGACCTGCCATTATGACTCCCCCGGGTCATTACGAGTACGCAGGTGCCAAACTGACCTGCCATTATGACTCCCCCGGGTCATTACGAGTACGCAGGTGCCAAACTGACCCGCCATTATGACTCCCCCGGGTCATTACGAGTACGCAGGTGCCAAACTGACCTGCCATTATGACTCCCCCGGGTCATTACGAGTATGCAGGTGCCAAACTGACCTGCCATTATGACTCCCCCGGGTCATTACGAGTATGCAGGTGCCAAACTGACCTGCCATTATGACTCCCCCGGGTCACTACGAGTATGCAGGTGCCAAACTGACCTGCCATTATGACTCCCCCGGGTCATTACGAGTACGCAGGTGCCAAACTGACCTGCCATTATGACTCCCCCCCACGTCATTACGAGTACGCAGGTGCCAAACTGACCTGCCATTATGACTCCCCCGGGTCATTACGAGTACGCAGGTGCCAAACTGACCTGCCATTATGACTCCCCCCGCGTCATTACGAGTACGCAGGTGCCAAACTGACCTGCCATTATGACTCCCCCGGGTCATTACGAGTACGCAGGTGCCAAACTGACCTGCCATTATGACTCCCCCCGCGTCATTACGAGTATGCAGGTGCCAAACTGACCTGCCATTATTACTCCGCCGGGTCATTACGAGTACGCAGGTGCCAAACATGTACAGGTTCTTTTTTTTTTTTATTTAAGTGCTGAAAAAAAAATTGCAAATTTGTATAAAAAAAATAAATAAAAAAAGTTTTTACTTCTGTCGCCTTTTCTTGGAGACTCGAGGCGTCTCCAATTTTCATGATCTGAGGCCGGGTGACGGCTTATTTTATTTATTTTTTTTGTCTCACTAGCTGACGCTTTTTACTGAGACCATTTTGGGGTAGACACGATGTTTTGATCGCCTTTTATTGCAACGTTGTGATGACCATAAAAAAGTAATTCTGGCGTTTTTTAATTGTTTTATATTTAATGGGGATCTGAACTGGTGGTGTATTTTAAAAATATGAAAAAGTAAAAAAAAAACTTTTTTTTTTTTTTTTTTTTTTTTTTAACTTTTCTTTACTAGTCCCTTTTGTAGACTCCGATCGCCTCTGCTACACATAGTGGGGGCTTCAGCACTGCAACGTGTGGCAAAAATCATGATCTATGAACGCCGGCCACGAGAGAGGTGGTCCGCAGCGAAGCGTCCAGGCTGCTACCGTTAATCAAGTGCATTAAAGCAGCCGCTTATTGGCCTGGGCCGCCCCTTTAACCTCAGCCGGATTACGGGGGGGATACATCACACTGTCCTGTGGTTTTGTCGCTGTTTTCTATCGTTTCCCTTAACCTTCTCTCATCCAGCTCGGATCCGCTGCTTCTCCCAAACTTCTTCCTTCCTCCTGAGCACTTGGAGGCATCGATGAGATCCCTGAGCCTTTCTCCCGTCGTCGTCCCCTCGTCTGCTCCGAAGGTGCGTTTCTACACGGGGTCATCATACGTCCTACATCGCCAGAGGCGCTGTCTGTGAATTTATAACTAGGGGAATGGGGAGCAGAGGGGTCGCCCCCCGCAGGAACTGAAACAGGGCAGATCTCTGGGGGTCCCATGGCCAGTACACAGTATACGGGAGCCGTGCTGTTCTGTTTTACATCCAGATGCCGCCAAAGCTAATAATAACTGATCCAGGGCGGGTTTCGGACCCCCACCAATCTAATATGGACAATCAACAATCCCTTAACCTTCTCTTAATGTATTTCTGCATTGTCATTTTTGACCACCAGGTGGCACCCTTGTTATTTGCCCGGTCTGCTCTGCACTAAAAGTAATTGCAATTAATTTTGGGGGAATTTGTAAAGTCTTGTGGAGTAAAAAAAAAAAAAAGCTAAATATTGGCCCTGCGCCATTTTGGCTTTTTTTTTTCAAAAGTTGTTAGAAGAGGGTGAACTTTACCTTGGAGGGTCGGGGTCTCCACTAAGTGACAGATAACTTACTCTGGAAATTGTCATAAATTTACACTGCAAATATGCAGCACCGGCACCAGACACAGATCCATAACACACGGGTGGTTTGTGCACCATCATAACCCATAATGTGCACAGAACAAAATGCTGGGGGTGATGATCTCTAAATATTGGCAACACGTCCTTATTTCCAAAAGAATATCCAGAAGTTGGCAATCTACTGCACTCCAACTATTGTGAAACTACAACTCCAAGCATGCCCTGACTATTTCCCAGCAGCTGGAGTGGAGCAGATTACTCTGGGGATCTCCACTGTTTAGCTATATTCCCTTTATATCAGCAGTTCTATGTAGCGGCCACCAGAGGGCGCCATGGTCTTTGGGAGTTTTTTTGTTTTATTTATTTTTATTATTTCCGGAGTAAAATCGTGAAATTGTCAGAATTCAGTGTAAAATGCAGAGATGTGAGCGTCACCCCGAGCCTCCGAATATCGCCCCGAGCCTCCGAACGTCACCCCGAGCCTCCGAACGTCACCCCGAGCCTCCGAATGTCACCCCGAGCGTCCGAACATCGCCCCGAGCGTCCGAACATCGCCCCGAGCGTCCGAACATCGCCCCGAGCGTCCGAACATCGCCCCGAGCGTCCGAACATCGCCCCGAGCGTCCGAACATCGCCCCGAGCCTCCGAACATCGCCCCGAGCCTCCGAACATCGCCCCGAGCCTCCGAACATCGCCCCGAGCCTCCGAACATCGCCCCGAGCGTCCGAACATCGCCCCGGGCGTCCGAACATCACCCCGAGCCTCCGAACATCACCCCGAGCCTCCGAACATCACGCCGAGCGTCCGAACATCACGCCGAGCGTCCGAACATCACGCCGGGCGTCAGAACATCACCCCGAGCCTCCGAACATCACCCCGGGCGTCCGAACATCACCCCGAGCCTCCGAACATCGCCCCGGGCGTCCGAACATCGCCCCGAGCGTCCGAACATCGCCCCGAGCGTCCGAACATCACCCCATCACACAGAAAACTGGTTATAATGCACAGATCAGAGGAAACATATGGGGCAGAGGGGTCACTGGTACACGGGGTGATGAGGACAGAGGGGTCACTGGAACACAGGGTGATGAGGGGGGCAGAGGGGTCACTGGTACACGGGGTGATGAGGACAGAGGGGTCACTGGAACACAGGGTGATGAGGGGGGCAGAGGGGTCACTGGTACACGGGGTGATGAGGACAGAGGGGTCACTGGAACACAGGGTGATGAGGGGGGCAGAGGGGTCACTGGTACACGGGGTGATGAGGACAGAGGGGTCACTGGAACACAGGGTGATGAGGGGGGCAGAGGGGTCACTGGTACACGGGGTGATGAGGGGGGCAGAGGGGTCACTGGTACACGGGGTGATGAGGACAGAGGGGTCACTGGAACACAGGGTGATGAGGGGGGCAGAGGGGTCACTGGAACACAGGGTGATGAGGGGGGCAGAGGGGTCACTGGAACACAGGGTGATGAGGGGGGCAGAGGGGTCACTGGAACACAGGGTGATGAGGGGGGCAGAGGGGTCACTGGTACACGGGGTGATGAAGGGGGCAGAGGGGTCACTGGTACACGGGGTGATGAGGGGGCAGAGGGGTCACGGGGTGATGAGGGGGGCAGAGGGGTCACTGGTACACGGGGTGATGAGGGGCCAGAGGGGTCACTGGTACACGGGGTGATGAGGGGGCAGAGGGGTCACGGGGGGCAGAGGGGTCACTGGTACACGGGGTGATGAGGGGGCAGCCATTGGGCCGTTTTTGGTTTGTTTGTTTTTTTTATTTGTGGGGGAGGGAACAGACCCATAGACTATAATGGGTCCAATAGAAAAACCTCTAAATGAAGCCTGTTAGAGGCTGAGATCAGATCCATCAACAGCAGCTCGTCAGCGCTTTCCTGTAAGTAAGTAAATTAGCATTGACCCTAACGGCCAATCACAATCCAGCGTTTACTTTTCCCTCGCAGGTGTGGGGTATCTGCAGTGATCTGATTGGTTACTTTTAGCACCCAGCACATTTCGGTGTGATTAGCGGCCGGCCCATAGAGCGTCACACGCGGCCACCGGCGGCCAAATCCATTATCACCGGAAGCCATGAAGGAGAATTCAGTGGAAAATGCGGTGACACGGAGCACGAGGGCGGTCTAAAATTAGACGCCCGGTGCTGGGGGGCCGCACAATAGATGAAAGGGACCAGACATGACCCCAAAAACCAGGAATGTGCGTGGAACAAGACCCTGCCACGATACGGACGCAGCCTCGTCTCCATCTTAGAGGGACGGTCCAGCTCCTATCAGATTTCTCTAACTTTAGCTTTAATGAAAAGTTCTCTAACTTTTTTATTTTTTTTTATCTATTTGCATATTGTGGCTATTGGCCGGGATACCCCTTTAAGTGGTGGCTCCCTCCTATAGTTTTGGTTCCTGGGGGCCCCCCGGTCCGGCAGGTGTCGGTATGGCGGGGCCCGGCGGGGCTGGTCTTGCAGGAATGCTGTAAACAGATAGGGTGTGAGCGGCACCCGTTACCCCGCAGGTCAGGGTCACGGAGCGCCCGTTACCCCGCAGGTCAGGGTCACGGAGCGCCCGTTACCCCGCAGGTCAGGGTCACGCAGCGTCCGTTACCCCGCAGGTCAGGGTCACGCAGCGTCCGTTACCCCGCGGGTCAGGGTCACGCAGCGTCCATTGCCCCGCGGGTCAGGGTCACGCAGCGTCCGTTACCCCGCGGGTCAGGGTCACGCAGCGTCCGTTACCCCGCAGGTCAGGGTCACGCAGCGTCCGTTACCCCGCGGGTCAGGGTCACGCAGCGTCCGTTACCCCGCGGGTCAGGGTCACGCAGCGTCCGTTACCCCGCGGGTCAGGGTCACGCAGCGTCCGTTACCCCGCAGGTCAGGGTCACGCAGCGTCCGTTACCCCGCAGGTCAGGGTCACGGAGCGTCTCGTGTCACAAACACCCTGGCTGTACACGGAGACGACAAACAAAGGAGAACTGCGTCCTGGTGTATGTGTGTGTGTATATATATATATATACTGCACTGTATGGGCCGTTAACCCTTTCTTCTGCACCCCTTATCCCCCATAGATTTATATTTACTCCCTTTCTTTTTGGTAGGGGGGGGTAATACATGGCTCTGCTCATCCTGAGCCTCCTGGTTCTTGCCTATAATACCCCGATGCTGTAACCTGCCTTGTGTCGGGTTATTATACTTTTAGGATAAAGGAGATGTAATGTATATAATATTCGGGGAGGGGTCCTGGATCAGCGTGGTGGCGGCGTCCCCCCGGTGACATCGCCCCGTCCCCCCGGTGACATCGCCCCGTCCCCCGGCTCTTCCTGCTTCTCACTGTGTACAGAGTTCAGCGCTGATCATCTGGAGCCGGTTCAGTCCGGATGACGGAGCGGATCTGAAATTACACAAGGGCAGCTGCTGACTGTACTGTTAACCCCCGCACCACCGCAGATCAGAGGCCGGCCTCTGTCACCGCAGGAGGGTTATGTCACCGACACTGAGGGTACAGGATAATGACACTGAGGGTACAGGATAATGACACTGACACTCGGGGTACAGGATAATGACACTGACACTCGGTGTACGGAATAATGACACTGACACTCGGGGTACAGGATGATGACACTGACACTCGGGGTACAGGATGATGACACTGACACTCAGGGTACAGGATAATGACACTGACACTCGGGGTACGGGATAATGACACTCAGGGTACAGGATGATGACACTGACTCAGGGTACAGGATAATGACACTGACACTCGGGGTACAGGATAATGACACTGACACTCGGGGTACAGGATAATGACACTGACACTCAGGGTACAGGATAATGACGCTGACACTCAGGGTACAGGATAATGGCACTGACACTCGGGGTACAGGATAATGACACTGACACTCGGGGTACAGAATAATGACACTTGGGGTACAGGATAATGACACTGACACTCAGGGTACAGGATAATGGCACTGACACTCGGGGTACAGGATAATGACACTGACACTCAGGGTACAGGATAATGACACTGACACTCGGGGTACAGGATAATGACACTGACACTCGGGGTACAGGATAATGACACTGACACTCGGGGTACAGAATAATGACACTCGGGGTACAGGATAATGACACTGACACTCTGGGTGCGGGATAATGACGCTGACACTCGGGGTACGGGATAATGACGCTGACACTCTGGGTGCGGGATAATGACGCTGACACTCGGAGTACAGGATAATGACACTGAAACTCGGGGTACGGGATAATGACACTCGGGGTACAGGATAATGACACTGACACTCAGGGTACAGGATAATGACACTGACACTCAGGGTACAGGATAATGACACTGACACTCGGGGTACAGGATAATGACACTGACACTCGGGGTACAGGATAATGACACTCGGGGTACAGGATAATGACACTGACACTTGGGGTACAGGATAATGACACTGACACTCAGGGTACAGGATAATGACACTGACACTCGGGGTACAGGATAATGACACTGACACTCGGGGTACAGGATAATGACACTCGGGGTACAGGATAATGACACTGACACTCGGGATACAGGATAATGACACTGACACTCAGGGTACAGGATAATGACACTGACACTCAGGGTACAGGATAATGACACTGACACTCGGGGTACAGGATAATGACACTGACACTCGGGGTACAGGATAATGACACTGACACTCGGGGTACAGAATAATGACACTCTGGGTGCGGGATAATGACGCTGACACTCTGGGTGCGGGATAATGACGCTGACACTCTGGGTGCGGGATAATGACGCTGACACTCGGGGTGCGGGATAATGACGCTGACACTCGGGGTACGGGATAATGACGCTGACACTCTGGGTGCGGGATAATGACGCTGACACTCAGGGTACAGGATAATGACACTGACACTCGGGGTACAGGATAATGACACTGACACTCAGGGTACAGGATAATGACACTGACACTCGGGGTACAGGATAATGACACTGACACTCGGGGTACAGGATAATGACACTCGGGGTACAGGATAATGACACTGACACTCGGGATACAGGATAATGACACTGACACTCAGGGTACAGGATAATGACACTGACACTCGGGATACAGGATAATGACACTGACACTCGGGGTACAGGATAATGACACTGACACTCGGGGTACAGAATAATGACACTCTGGGTGCGGGATAATGACGCTGACACTCTGGGTGCGGGATAATGACGCTGACACTCTGGGTGCGGGATAATGACGCTGACACTCGGGGTGCGGGATAATGACGCTGACACTCGGGGTACGGGATAATGACGCTGACACTCTGGGTGCGGGATAATGACGCTGACACTCAGGGTACGGGATAATGACACTGACACTCGGGGTACAGGATAATGACACTCGGGGTGCGGGATAATGACGCTGACACTCGGGGTGCGGGATAATGGCGCTGACACTCGGGTGCAGGATAATGACGCTGACACTCGGGGTACAGGATAATGACACTCGGGGTACAGGATAATGACACTGACACTCTGGGTACGGGATAATGACACTGACACTCGGGGTGCGGGATAATGACGCTGACACTCGGGGTGCGGGATAATGACGCTGACACTCGGGGTGCGGGATAATGACGCTGACACTCGGGGTACAGGATAATGACACTGACACTCGGGGTACAGGATAATGACACTGACACTCGGGGTACAGGATAATGACACTGACACTCGGGATACAGGATAATGACACTGACACTCAGGGTACAGGATAATGACACTGACACTCGGGGTACAGGATAATGACACTGACACTCGGGATACAGGATAATGACACTGACACTCAGGGTACAGAATAATGACACTCGGGGTGCGGGATAATGACGCTGACACTCTGGGTGCGGGATAATGACGCTGACACTCTGGGTGCGGGATAATGACGCTGACACTCTGGGTGCGGGATAATGACGCTGACACTCTGGGTGCGGGATAATGACGCTGACACTCTGGGTGCGGGATAATGACGCTGACACTCTGGGTGCGGGATAATGACGCTGACACTCTGGGTGCGGGATAATGACGCTGACACTCGGGGTGCGGGATAATGACGCTGACACTCGGGGTGCGGGATAATGACGCTGACACTCGGGGTACGGGATAATGACGCTGACACTCGGGGTACGGGATAATGACGCTGACACTCTGGGTGCGGGATAATGACGCTGACACTCGGGGTACGGGATAATGACACTGACACTCGGGGTACAGGATAATGACACTCGGGGTGCGGGATAATGACGCTGACACTCGGGGTGCGGGATAATGGCGCTGACACTCGGGTGCGGGATAATGACGCTGACACTCGGGGTACAGGATAATGACACTCGGGGTACAGGATAATGACACTGACACTCTGGGTACGGGATAATGACACTGACACTCGGGGTGCGGGATAATGACGCTGACACTCGGGGTGCGGGATAATGACGCTGACACTCGGGGTGCGGGATAATGACGCTGACACTCGGGGTACGGGATAATGGCGCTGACACTCGGGGTGCGGGATAATGGCGCTGACACTCGAGTGCGGGATAATGGCGCTGACACTCGGGTGCGGGATAATGGCGCTGACACTCGGGGTGCGGGATAATGGCGCTGACACTCGAGTGCGGGATAATGGCGCTGACATTTCTTCTGTTTTTCCTTGTTTTTCCCTCTGCTGTACTGCGGTGGCCGCTCACCCTGTGGACGGCTCCTGTGATGAGATATTGGGGGCTGTACACACTCACCTCACTGACCGCTGACCTTTCCCTTTACAGGATGAGGTTATCGCTTGGGCCCCTAAAGGAATCCCTTTCCGACGTCGCCCACGCCAGGTCCCCAAGATGGCGAGTGCCGAACTACCGGAGGCCGAGGTGAATCGCATCGCCAGGATATTTGCTGCTCAGTTTCCTGATAAGAAGTGACATCTGCAGACCCCTCTGCGGATCCCCAGGCCCCCCACTCCTTGGATCATTGAGGGGTTAGGTGTGCTGGGACATGTAGTTCATCAGCTGACGCTCACCAGTGATCTAGATCCTGGGGGATGAGCACAACCCCCATCTATATATTCAGATTACCAATCAGCTGACCTTTGGAAGACCAAACCCCAAAAAAAAGATTTATTATACTCCAGAGCTGCATTCATAATTCTGCCGCTTGTTATTAGAAACAGTCAGCATGCTTGAGGACAGACACCCCCCACACCTAGTGGCTCCTATATTGCAGGGACGGTTCTTTTCAGTGTCTGGTGTGAAGCCGTCACATCACCAGACAGTAAACAAGCAAGGAGTGACAATTTCAGCTCTGAAGCCTGCAGGATAGTGAATGCAGCTCTGAAGTATAATACAAACCTTATAAAACCACCGTAAGAGCCATGTCCGGCCTCAGCATTGTACTCCTGGTCCTGGCAATGTGCCCCCCCTCGCCGGCGCCCCCTCCAGTACATCGTGTATATATATTTTATATTCGTGTATGATAACTATTTTATGGAATTTTCTATGGATAAATTATTTATTTCTCCACAAATTATGTCTTAATTTATTCATTTTCACAAGTTTGGAATAAAAATTTGTCTATAACAGCGACCAGTCGCGTCTTATTAGATTGCTGATGTCCAGTGAGCGGTCAGCAGGGCGTCCAGTAATCCGAAAAGTCCGATAATCTGGCTCCGAAGAGTGGATTAGAAGTGTTTGACTGTATGTATGAATGGATTCTGAGCGGTCGCTGTCTGGGCATGCTGGGAGTTGTAGTTTCCCAGTATCCATCAGTTGGAGACCACTGACATTTAAAGGTAATTTCCAGTCAAAAAGTTAGGTAGGTTGAACTGGATTTAAAGAAGAAAAAAAAAATGGCCAAGCTCTGCCAAGAGGTCACAGATGAGAGCGGGGGCGGACAAGTCTCCGGGAATATGGCGGACTCCATTCTGAAGACATTTCCTACTTTCCTGTAGAAGTTTTGCCCTTAGCAACAAGACTCCATGTAAACCTGACGTGGCAACCAATCAGATTCAAGCTTTCATGTCTCAGAAGCCCTTTGGAAAATGAATGGAGTGTTGTGATTGGTTGCTATGGGCAAGAGCTCGACTTCCCCCTTGCTCTGCTTCTTGCCGTGTGAGGGCCCTAATATTGTGTTGTGAACAGGCCGCTGCGCCAGTATCTCCGCAATGCAGACTCAAATGGTCGCTGCGGGGATCATGTTGTAGTAACAAATGATTTACACTACTTAATACATGGTTGTTTTACACCACAGATACAGTTAGCTGCCATTTTGGTGCCATCTAAAAGCCGCCATATTGTGGTATATTGACATAATGTAGTCAAATTGCTATTTATTGTGTCAAAATGCCGCTATTTGCCTCAGTTTTACAGTCGCGGTATATAATTTATGTATTTGCTGCGATTTTCACCAAACTGTGGATGCGAAATCGACGCGACCGACCTCCCCCGTTGTTTACTTTAAATGATGGTGCGATTGAGGTTTCTTGAGGGAAATTATAAAATAAGGATGAATTGGTGACCCTGCCTCCCGTCTGATATGGATCCGTAATATCCTAGCGCCTGGTGGGTGACAATCTCTGTGGCTGCCATTGCTGTGGCAATACCATGCCTCACCACAAGGGGCACCCGCAAATGATTAATTGGCGCCAACTTTATGCCAACGCAATGATAAAAACTACAACTCCCAGCATGCCACTGTCAGGGCTATCACCACATATCTACAGTATAGACACTGACCATTGCGACCTCCATGTACATGTGTAGCAGAGCTGACATGTCTATAATCATAGCACAAGAGACATTCTTCTCTGCTACATCTATACACTGCAATGGCGCCATCAGTTGGCACCCACTGTTGCCCCCTTATAGCAGTGGGGGTACATGATGGGTCACACCGGAAACCGCATGGTATTTACTAGTCCTGTACTCATCAGGATGTTTACCGGGGGGCTGGAATGGGCCCCCGAAGATGGGGGGCACACACCTCCTCCTATAACGAGGCTTGCGATTGGCTGAGCCCTCCAGCTGTCAGACATTATTTCAGGTGCTGAGTCACTGACTCCCCCACGTGTGGCCCCCGCAATAATCATAATCACTCCCATGTGAGGGTCATCTGCAGCGAGGAGACTATACCTGCTGGATACACGGTACTCGGAGGTTTCTGTACATGACACCATGTTGTTCTGCTGACCTTCATCTGCCGATATTTTTTCGTGTCAATTTCCTGGAGCTTCTCCTCATCCTCTCCTGGACGTCTCCAACAACCATATGGGTTTTCAGACAATTGGGGTCCGATTCATCATATGCAATTTATTGAAGTCACTTTTCTTTACTTTTTGGCAACAATTGTTTATTTTTTTGTTCCAAACTCAAAAATTTGTTGTTTATTTTACATTAACCAGTTTTTGCAACTTTTTCAACACTTAGGTTATGTTCACACGTGGAGTTTTCAATGCATTTTTTTTTCTGCACCGAAACCTGGTTTTGCTGCAGTTTTTTTTTGAGGCCGTCAAGTTTCTGCCTCAAAAAAAAAGCAGGTTTTTGCTTGATTTTTGGTGCGTTTTTGACACTGTCCTTTAGTCTCTTGTGCATGCTGATAAAGTTTAGTGACAAAAAAAATAACCTCATTCAACTTCATCAGGTTTTGGCACCAAAAACACAGCAAAACCTGATACCTGCTTTTTTGCAGCATTTTTTTTTTGCACTAACCATTACTTTCACTGGGTGAAAAACGCTGAAAGAAGTGACAGGCGGCATTTTGCAAAAACGCAGCTGTTTGACAAAACAGTCAGGAAAAAAAACAAAACTAAGTGTGCATGAGATTTCTGAAATCTCATACTTTGCTGGTTCTGTAAATGCAGCTGAAAATTTGCATTAAAAAGCATAAAAAAAAAAACACGCCTAGTGTGAACATAGTCTAAAAGTCACAAATCCTTTTAAAAAGTATGAAAAAAATGCACCAAATTGGAAAACTGCTCCAGAAACTTCAATATAGGAGGGGACTGGAGTGAGAGGCACCAAAAAAAATTACATTTCATGGATTTATCTAAAGCTATCGAGGAAAAAATAAAAACTTTTAAAAGAAAGAAAACTTAAAAAGTTGGGAAAAAAACGTATCGAGAATAAGGTGCAAAAGCCACTAAAAATGGAGGAAACTACTCCAGAAAAGTGGAAAAAACGCTAAATTTATTGGGTCCACGGTATCTTGTTTTTTTGGCATCAGCCAGGGATTTATTGCATTGCTGGACAGCCCCTTTAAAATATCTTCTACTGTCTCTTTAAATCTAGAGCTCCAGGGTAATTTATCACAGAAGATGCAGAATTTTCCAAGGAGGTCCTGGGGCTGTGACAAGGCTGCGTTCACACGCTGTGGACTTTTTTTTTTTCCAACACTTCAATATCTCTGCTTGCTGTCAGTGAACGGGAACGCTCATTATTTCCATTCATAGACTGTTCTGCACTAACTCTGCTCGCCGCCTGGGCTCATTTGTGTATTTTCAGATATCATTGTTTTTGCAGAGGTTTTTTTTTTTTTCTTTCCAGAAATGCAATATATGATCATGTGGGCAAGAAGTTCCTATTCGCTGACAGCAATCAGAGATCCTGAAAATGGCAAAGATTTGAAGCACAAAGTGTATTGGGAGCAGGTTCAGAGGGGTCGGGGGCAGGTCTGATCCCGCTATGTTTTGATGGAGGTGATGTGACTCAGCGGCGTCTTATCACCGCGGAGCAGATTTGTCTGCATCTGCCCGGTTCTATGGTATATAAGGCGTGTGCCCGCGATGCCCGGAATGGTTTCATGTTCTGTCAGGTCCTCCGGGTGCAGGTGAGTTCACTGATCGTGTCCCTATTGATTTATTACATTGAATTATATCATATCTAGTTACGTTATGCAATTGCATGAATAGCAGCTCCATAGATCACTCCTCAGGGTAATAAGGTCTCCGCTGCAGGGAATGTGAATGTCAAGGCCGTACAAGTCACTACAAATGAAGCAGCCTTGAAAAAAAAAGCCATCCTCGTTATGTGCATACAGCTTTAAGGCAGGCCTATGTGTCTCCATGGTTACAGACTACAAACAAACCCAGTGTAGTCAGATCCTGCAGTTACTCTCATCCATCTGTCGCCCTCCACTGCAATATATGTGACCCATCAGAAACAGTGCGCCACCCACTGGCGGACACAGAGAAGGACCCCAGTACAAGAACAATAAATGGGCCCTTTACAGCACAAGAGATCATCATAATAATGCACAATTCCACCTTCGTTGGAGGTAGAAATGACCCCCGTACCTACTGGGGGGCCCTAGGCGGCTGCCCAGGTTGCACCAATGGTATGTCCACCCCTGGAACCAATAATATCCCAAGGTGGCAGAGGTACCGCCTGCTACAGAATTAGAAAAGGAAAGCAACAGGCTACACACAGCAGGGAAAATAAGTATTTGATACGCTGCCGATTTCACAAGTTTTCCCACCTACAGAGAATGGAGAGGTCTGTGATTTTTATTGTAGGTCACTTCACCTGTGAGAGACAGAATCTAAAAAGAAATCCAGAGAATCACATTGTAGGATTTTTATATAATTTACATTTTATTCCATGAAATAAGTGTTTGATACAATAGAAAAACAGAACTTAATATTTGGTGCAGAAACCTTTGTTACAGTTACAGAGGTCAGACGTTTCCGGTAGATCTTGACCAGGTTCGCACACACTGCAGCAGGGATTTTGGCCCCCTCCTCCATACAGATCTTCTCCAGATATTTCAGGTTTCGGGGCTGTCGCTGGGTAACATTGAGTTTCAGCTCCCTCCAAAGATTTTCTATTAGGTTCAGGTCTGGAGATGCTAAACCGCTCCAGGACCTTCAAATGCTTCTTACGGAGCCACTCCTTAGTTGCCCCGGCTGTGTGTTTCGGGTCATTGTCATGCTGGAAGACCCAGCCACGACCCATCTTCAATGCTCTTACTGAGGGAAGGGGGTTGTTGGCCAAAATCTTGCAATACATGACCCCATCCTCCCTTCAATGCAGTGCAGTCGTCTTGTCCCCTTTGCAGAGATGCACCCCCAAAGTATTGTTTCCCCCACCATGCTTCACGGTTGGGATGGTGTTCTTGGGGTTGCACTCATTCTTCCTTCAAACACAGCAAATGGAGTTGATACCAAAAAGTTCTATTTTGGTCTCATCTGACCACAGGACCTTCTCCCATACCTCCTCTGGATCATCCAGATTGTCATTGGTGAACTTCAAACGGGCCTGAACATGTGCTGGCGTGAGCAGGGGGACCTTGCGTGCCTTGTAGGATTTTAATCCATGACGGCGTAGTGTGTTACTAACGGTAATGTTTGAGACTGTGATCCCAGCTCTCTACAGGTCATTGACCAGGTCCTCCTGTGTAGTTCTGGGCTGATTCCTGACCTTTCTCAGAATCATCCTTACCCCACGAGGCGAGATCCTGCATGGAGCCCCAGACCGAGGAAGATTGATAGTCATCTTGTGTTTCTTCCTTTTTCTAATAATTGTGCCAACAGTTGTCGCCTTCTCACCAAGCTGATTGCCTATTGTCCTGTAGCCCATCCCAGACTTGTGCAGGTCTACAATTTTGTCCCTGGTGTCCTTAGACAGCTCTTTGGTCTTGGCCATGGTGGAGAGGTTGGAGTGTGATTGAGTGTGTGGACAGGTGTCTTTTATACAGGTAACGAGTTTAAACAGGTGCAATTAATACAGGTAATGAGTGCAGAGTAGGAGGGCTTCTTAAAGAAAAACTAACAGGTCTGTGAGAGACAGAATTCTTGCTGGTTGGTCGGTGATCAAATACTTATTTTATGCAATAAAATGCAAATTAATCATGCAAAAATCCTACAATGTGATTTTCTGGATTTAGTTTTAGATTCTGTCTCTCACAGGTGAAGTGATCTACGATAAAAATTATAGACCTCTCCATTCTTTGTAGGTGGGAAAACCTGCAAAATCGGCAGTGGATCAAATTCGTATTTTCCCCACTGTAGATGTGCATAAGAGCTGTAAACACAAAACGGTGAGAAATTATTAATGAAAGTTCTTTATAAATTCCTTATTTTTTTATTGTAGGGTTCAATAAGAGAACAGAAATAACCTCCAACCTCCCCAGGGACCTGACTGTATTCAGGAAAAGTTTTCTTTTCTTAGAGACACAGAGCGCAGACACAGCAGAGTACACAAGACGTCAGCCCCCCGATCCTCACACCCGTCACCCCCCGGGGGCCCGAGAACACGACTAATGGGGCCTGTAATGTCTGACAGTAAAATACCATCATCCCTGGACATTATCTGCAGGGATACTGTATCTAATCCCATCCTGTGTGATACTGTCTGCTGAGCCGTGTATCTAATCCTGTCCTGTGTGATACTGTCTGCTGAGCCGTGTATCTAATCCTCTCCTGTGTGATACTGTTTGCTGAGCTGTATCTAATCCTATCCTGTGTGATACCATCTGCTGAGCCGTGTATCTAATCCTATCCTGTGTGATACTGTTTGCTGAGCTGTATCTAATCCTATCCTGTGTGATACCATCTGCTGAGCCGTGTATCTAATCCTCTCCTGTGTGATACTGTCTGCTGAGCCGTGTATCTAATCCTATCCTGTGTGATACTGTTTGCTGATCTGTATCTAATCCTATCCTGTGTGATACCATCTGCTGAGCCGTGTATCTAATCCTATCCTGTGTGATACTGTCTGCTGAGCCATGTATCTGATCCTCTCCTGTGTGATACTGTCTGCTGAGCCGTGTATCTAATCCTATCCTGTGTGATACTGTCTGCTGAGCCGTATCTCAGCCTGTCCTGTGATACTGTCTGCTGAGCCGTATCTCAGCCCGTCCTGTGTGATACTGTCTGCTGAGCCGTGTATCTAATCCTCTCCTGTGTGATACTGTCTGCTGAGCCGTATCTCAACCTGTCCTGTGTGATACTGTCTGCTGAGCCGTATCTCAGCCCGTCCTGTGTGATACTGTCTGCTGAGCCGTATCTCAGCCCGTCCTGTATGATACTGTCTGCTGAGCCGTATCTCAGCCTGTCCTGTGTGATACCGTCTGCTGAGCTACTGTGTCTAATCCGCTCCTGTGTGATACTGTCTGCTGAGCTGTGTATCTAATCCTATCCTGTGTGATACTGTCTGCTGAGCCGTGTATCTAATCCTATCCTGTGTGATACTGTCTGCTGAGCCGTATCTCAGCCCGTCCTGTGTGATACTGTCTGCTGAGCCGTGTATCTAATCCTATCCTGTGTGATACTGTCTGCTGAGCCGTATCTCAACCTGTCCTGTGTGATACTGTCTGCTGAGCCGTATCTCAGCCCGTCCTGTGTGATACTGTCTGCTGAGCCGTGTATCTAATCCTATCCTGTGTGATACTGTCTGCTGAGCCGTATCTCAACCTGTCCTGTGTGATACTGTCTGCTGAGCCGTATCTCAGCCCGTCCTGTATGATACTGTCTGCTGAGCCGTATCTCAGCCCGTCCTGTGTGATACTGTCTGCTGAGCCGTATCTCAGCCTGTCCTGTGTGATACCGTCTGCTGAGCCGTATCTCAGCCTGTCCTGTATGATACTGTCTGCTGAGCCGTGTATCTAATCCTATCCTGTGTGATACCATCTGTTGAGCCGTGTATCTAATCCTATCCTGTGTGATACTGTCTGCTGAGCCGTGTATCTAATCCTATCCTGTGTGATACTGTCTGCTGAGCCGTATCTCAACCTGTCCTGTGTGATACTGTCTGCTGAGCCGTATCTCAGCCTGTCCTGTATGATACTGTCTGCTGAGCCGTATCTCAGCCCGTCCTGTGTGATACTGTCTGCTGAGCCGTATCTCAGCCTGTCCTGTATGATACTGTCTGCTGAGCCGTATCTCAGCCCGTCCTGTGTGATACTGTCTGCTGAGCCGTGTATCTAATCCTATCCTGTGTGATACTGTCTGCTGAGCCGTATCTCAGCCTGTCCTGTGTGATACTGTCTGCTGAGCCGTATCTCAGCCTGTCCTGTGTGATACTGTCTGCTGAGCCGTATCTCAGCCCGTCCTGTGTGATACTGTCTGCTGAGCTGTGTATCTAATCCTCTCCTGTGTGATACTGTCTGCTGAGCCGTATCTCAGCCTGTCCTGTGTGATACTGTCTGCTGAGCCGTATCTCAGCCTGTCCTGTGTGATACTGTCTGCTGAGCCGTATCTCAGCCTGTCCTGTGTGATACTGTCTGCTGAGCCGTATCTCAGCCTGTCCTGTGTGATACTGTCTGCTGAGCCGTATCTCAGCCTGTCCTGTGTGATACTGTCTGCTGAGCCGTATCTCAGCCTGTCCTGTGTGATACTGTCTGCTGAGCCGTATCTCAGCCCGTCCTGTGTGATACTGTCTGCTGAGCTGTGTATCTAATCCTCTCCTGTGTGATACCGTCTGCTGAGCCGTGTATCTAATCCTATCCTGTGTGATACTGTCTGCTGAGCCGTGTATCTAATCCTATCCTGTGTGATACTGTCTGCTGAGCCTTGTATCTAATCCTCTCCTGTGTGATACCGTCTGCTGAGCCGTGTATCTAATCCTCTCCTGTGTGATACCGTCTGCTGAGCCGTGTATCTAATCCTATCCTGTGTGATACTGTCTGCTGAGCCTTGTATCTAATCCTATCCTGTGTGATACTGTCTGCTGAGCCTTGTATCTAATCCTCTCCTGTGTGATACTGTCTGCTGAGCCGTATCTCAGCCTGTCCTGTGTGATACTGTCTGCTGAGCGGTATCTCAGCCTGTCCTGTGTGATACAGTAGCTCGGGTACACAGCGGGGGTCGGGTTTCCTCCGGTCCCCGGTAAACAAGGTGCTGGGTTTCGGCACATGACGTCACAGGCCCGGGCCCTCCACCAGCCCCTGATGTTGATTGGCTGAGCTCCTCGCCTGCAGCCAATCACAGGGCTGTGTGGTGGTGACGGGATGAGACGTTCGCTGTCACTTCTTTGGGACGTTCTAGGAATAAGACGTCGGTGACGCAGATGTGACACTTTCCACCCGGGGTCAGGAGGACGTCAGTCCCGAGGCTCCAGGCTCCCATTACTGAGGCTTCTCTGGGGAAGCTGGATGACCACCAACATGGCGGCCTCCTGAACTGTAGCAGATCTGGCTGACAACCAATATGGCGGTCATATGTGGCCATACAGGTTGTCAGACAACTTTCCCCAAAACAGACGTAACCAATAATAGAATATTGGAGGTGTCGCTCTGTGCTATGACCCCCGGCTGCCATAGTCCCAGCGGCTGCCATAGTCCCAGCGGCTGCCATAGTCCCAGCGACTGCCATAGTCCCAGCGGCTGCCATAGTCCCAGCGGCTGCCACCGATCCTCCACCTTGCCAACGTTTACCATAGCTGGGTTTCGCCATTGCCCACCTTCAGTAGCCCCTCGCCCCTCTTCACCCCACAAAGGTGCGATCCGATGACGCAGCATCCAGATGTAACACAACTGTATTATGCCAGCGTTAGCCCACCCTAATGACCCCACAGTTTAGGGAGAGGTTCCCATAAATCCTGCCCATCTTAGCCCAGGACGTGCCCAATATTCGGGGATTGTTGGCAGCAGGAGCTGGAGTGGCGTCTGTTGTCTGTACAGTAGTGGGTGTGGGCACCGACCTGGAAATATGGGAATGTAGGGAAGACATAGACTGTGAAGGTAAAGGGGAATGTGACACCTATGACAACCATTATTACCAAACATCACAAGTCCAGAGGAAAGGAACAAGGGACGCGCCTCTAACCTCACCCGCTCCTGTGGATCAACACAGAAACTGTGCCACCGGTGACGCAACTTAGAGTTCCCCCACAGTTTAATATCTTCTATATGCCCTTCACACAGTACGATGCCTCTACCCTGCCCCCCACACATGATGCCCACGCACTGCCTTATTTCCATGTTATGACGACCTTACAGTGCCCCCATACAATCTGATGCCCCAAGAATCCTCTTACACAGTATGATGCCCCCAGAGTCTCTTTACACAGTATGATGCCCCACAGCACCCATGCATAACATCAGGGCGGGCTCCAGGTTTTTGTGGGCCCCGAGCAAAAGAGTCTCAGTGGCCCCTTTAGCACATACCACGATTCATGATGCACAGATACGGAGGAGAAATATAGGTATACAACACAAGGCCCAGGCTGCCCCCTCATCCTTCACATATGCAGACATGCACACACACACAGTACGCCGACATGCACACACACAGTTCGCAGACATGCACACCCACAATACACAGACATGCACACACACACAGTTCGCAGACATGCACACACACACAGTTCGCAGACATGCACACCCACAGTACGCAGACATGCACACCCACAGTACGCAGACATGCACACCCACAGTACGCAGACATGCACACCCACAGTACGCAGACATGCACACACACACAGTACACCGACATGCACACACACACAATACGTAGACATGCACACACACAGTACGCAGACATGCACACACAGTATGCCGACATGCACACACACACAGTACGCAGACATGCACACACACAGTACACCGACATGCGCACACACACACAATACGCAGACATGCACACACAGAGTACGCAGACATGCACACACAGTACGCCGACATGCACACACACACAATACGCAGACATGCACACACAGTACGCCGACATGCACACACATACAATACGCAGACATGCACACACACAGTATGCAGACATGCACACACAGTACGCCGATATGCACACACACAATACGCAGACATGCACACACACACAATACGCAGACATGCACACACACACAGTACGCCGACATGCGCACACACACACAGTATGCCGACATGCACACACACAGTACGCCAACATGCGCACACACACACAGTACGCCGACATGCACACACACAGTACGCCGACATGCACACACACAGTACGCCGACATGCACACATACACAGTACGCCGACATGCGTACACACACACAGTATGCCGACATGCACACGCACACAGTACGCAGACATGCACACACACACAGTACGCAGACATGCACACACAGTACGCAGACATGCACACACAGTACGCAGACATGAAACACACAGTACGCAGACATGCACACACACAGTACGCAGACATGCACACACACACAGTACGCAGACATGCACACACACACACAGTACACCGACATGCACACACACACAATACGCAGACATATGCACACACAGTATGCCGACATGCACACACACACAGTACGCAGACATGCACACACACAGTATACCGACATGCGCACACAGTACGCCGACATGCGCACACACACACAATACGCAGACATGCACACACACAGTATGCCGACATGCACACACACACAATACGCAGACATGCACACACAGTACGCAGACATGCACACACAGTACACCGACATGCGCACACACACACAATATGCAGACATGCACACACAGTACGCCGACATGCACACACACAATACGCAGACATGCACACACACAGTATGCAGACATGCACACACACACAGTACGCCGACATGCGCACACACAATACGCAGACATGCACACACACACAATACGCCGACATGCACACACACACAGTACGCCGACATGCACACACATACAGTACGCCGACATGCACACACACAGTACGCTGACATGCGCACACACACACAGTACGCCGACATGCACACACACAGTACGCCGACATGCACACACACACAGTACGCCGACATGCACACACACAGTACGCAGACATGCACACACAGTAGGCAGACATGCACACACACACAGTACGCAGACATGCACACACACAGTACACCGACATGCGCACACACACACAGTACGCAGACATGCACACACACAGTACGCAGACATGCGCACACACACACACACAGTACGCAGACATGCACATACACAATACGCAGACATGCACACACACAGTACGCAGACATGCACACACACAGTACGCAGACATGCGCACACAGTACGCAGACATGCACACACAGTACGCAGACATGCACACACACAGTACTCAGACATGCACACACACAGTACGCAGACATGCACACACAGGACGCAGACATGCACACACAGTACACAGACATGCACACAGTACACAGACATGCACACACACAGTACGCAGACATGCACACACAGTACACAGACATGCACACAGTACGCAGACATGCACACACACAGTACGCAGACATGCACACACACAGTACACAGACATGCACACAAACAGTACGCAGACATGCACACACACACAGTACGCAGACATGCACACACACAGTACGCAGACATGCACACACAGTACACAGACATGCACACACACAGTACGCAGACATGCACACACACAGTATGCAGACATGCACACACACAGTACGCTGACATGCGCACACAGTACGCAGACATGCACACACAGTGCGCAGACATGCACACACAGTGCGCAGACATGCACACAGTACGCAGACATGCACACATACAGTACACAGACATGCACACAGTACACAGACATGCACACACACAGTACGCAGACATGCACACAGTACACAGACATGCACACACACAGTACGCAGACATGCACACACAGTACGCAGACATGCACACACACACAGTATGCAGACATGCGCACACACAGTACGCAGACATGCACACAGTAAGCAGACATGCACACACAGTAAGCAGACATGCGCACACATAGTACGCAGACATGCGCACACACAGTACGCAGACATGCGCACACACAGTACGCAGACATGCACACACACGGTACGCAGACATGCACACACACGGTACGCAGACATGCGCACACACACGGTACGCAGACATGCACACACACGGTACGCAGACATGCACACACACGGTACGCAGACATGCGCACACACACGGTACGCAGACATGCACACACACACGGTACGCAGACATGCGCACACACATGGTACGCAGACATGCGCACACACACGGTACGCAGACATGCGCACACACACGGTACGCAGACATGCACACACGGTACGCAGACATGCACACACCCAGTACGCAGACATGCACGCACACACAGAACGCAGACACACACATGGTACGCATATATGCACACACACAGTATGCAGACATGCGCACAAATGCACATGGTACACAGATATGCACACATACAATACGCAGACACGCTCATACACAAACATATACACACATACATACACCTACAGGCATACATACATATTTGAACACAAATTCTTAAAAACACATATAAAACAGACATAAATATATATATTGAGAATTTCATAAGAAAAACAATGGTGTGCTTGGTGAATGGCCACCAAGATCTCCCGATCTGACCCCCTTAGACTTTTATCTTTGGGGTCATCTGAAGGCAATTGTCTATGCTGTGAAGATACGAAATGTGCAGCATCTGAAACAACGGATACTGGAAGCCTGTGCTAGCATTTCTTCTGCGGTGTTGCTATCAGTGTGTCAAGAGTGGGAGAAGAGGGTTGCATTGATAATCCAACACAATGGGCAGCACTTTGAACACATTTTATAAGTGGTCATAAACTTGTAAATAACTCATGAAAGAATAAAGTTACGTTAAAACCAAGTACACCATTGTTTTTCTTATGAAATTCTCAATAAGTTTGATGTGTCACATGACCCTCTTCCCATTGAAAAAAATAAACTGGGATCTAAAATGGCCGACTTCAAAATGGCCACCATGGTCACCACCCATCTGGAAAAGTTTTCCCCCTCCCATATACTAATGTGCCACAAGCAGGAAGTTGATATCACCAACTATTCCCATTTAATTTAGGTGTATCCATATAAATGGCCCACCCTGTATAATGCCTCCACAGGCCCCAACACATAATATGATGCCCCCAGAGTCCCTCTATACCACATATGTCAAACTCTAGCCCACAGGCAAAATCTGGCCTGCAAGCTGAGTATATTTAGCCCACGACGCCCGGTGGGTCCCCCAAGTATATTTGGCCTGTGTTGCCAAGCCGGGCAGGTCCCCCACTCTGCATCGCACTTTCACCTATATCGGCATTTGCCGATACAGCAGAAATCAATGATGGAGGAAGGAACACAATGTGGGCCCATTATACTGTATGGAGGACTATGTGGGGCCATAATACTGTATGGAGGACTATGTGGGGCCCATTATACTGTATGGAGGACTATGTGGGGCCATAATACTGTATGGAGGACTATGTGGGGCCCATTATACTGTATGGAAGACTATTTGGAGCCCGTTATATTGAATGGAGGGCTATGTGGGGCCCATTATACTGTATGGAGGGCTATGTGGGGCCATTATACTGTATGGAGGACTATGTGGGGCCCTTATTCTGTATGGAGGACTATGTGGGGCCCATTATACTGTATGGAGGACTATGTGGGGCCCATTATACTGTATGGAGGACTATGTGGGCCCATTATACTGAAGGAGGACTATTTGGAGCCATTATACTGTATGAAGGACTATGTGGGCCCATTATACTGTATGGAGGACTATGTGGGGCCCATTATACTGTATGGAGGACTATGTGGGCCCATTATACTGTATGGAGGACTATTTGGAGCCATTATACTGTATGGAGGACTATGTGGGCCATTATACTGTATGGGGGACTATTTGGAGCCATAATACTGCATGGAGGACTATGTGGGGCCATTAAACTGAATGAGGACTATGTGGGGCCATTATACTGTATGGAGAACTATGTGGGGCCATTATACTGTATGGAGGACTATGTGGGGCCATTATACTGTATGGAGGACTATGTGGGGCCATTATACTGTATGGAGGACTATGTGGGGCCATTATACTGTATGGAGGACTATGGGGGCCCAATATACTATATGGAGGACTATGTGGGCCCATTATACTGTATGGAGGACTATTTGGAGCCATTATACTGTATGGAGGACTATGTGGGGCCATTATACTGTAGGGAGGACTATGTGGGGCCATTATACTGTATGGAGGACTATGAGGGGCCATTATACTGTATGGAGGACTATGTGGGGCCATTATACTGTATGGAGGACTATGTGGGGCCATTATACTGTATGGAGGACTATATGGGTCCCATTATACTGTATGGAGGACTAGTGGGGCCCATTATTCTGTATGGAGGACTAGTGGGGCCCATTATTCTGTATGGAGGACTATGTGGGCTCATTATACTGTATGGAGGACTATGTGGGCCCATTATACTGTATGGAGGACTATGTGGGGCCATTATACCGTATGGAGGACTATGTGGGGCCATTATACTGTATGGAGGACTATGGGGGCCCAATATACTATATGGAGGACTATTTGGAGCCATTATACTGTATGGAGGACTATGTGGAGCCATTATACTGTATGGAGGACTATGTGGGGCCATTATACTGTATGGAGGACTATGTGGGGCCATTATACTGTATGGAGGACTATGAGGGGCCATTATACTGTATGGAGGACTATGTGGGGCCATTATACTGTATGGAGGACTATGTGGGGCCATTATACTGTATGGAGGACTATATGGGTCCCATTATACTGTATGGAGGACTAGTGGGGCCCATTATTCTGTATGGAGGACTAGTGGGGCCCATTATTCTGTATGGAGGACTATGTGGGCCCATTATACTGTATGGAGGACTATGTGAGCTCATTATACTGTATGGAGGACTATGTGGGGCACATTATTCTGTATGGAGGACTATGTGGGGCGCATTATTCTGTATGGGGGACTATGTGGGGCCCATTATAAGGTATGGAGGACTATGTTGGCCCATTATACTGTATGGAGGACTATGTGGGGCCCATTATATTGCATGGAGGGCTATGTGGGGCCCATTATATTGTATGTAGGACTATGTGGGCCCATTATACTGTTTGGAGGACTATGTGGGGCCCATTATACTGTATGGAGGACTATGTGGGGCCCATTATACTGTATTGAGGACTATGTGGGGCCCATTATACTGTATGGAGGACTATTTGGAGCCATTATACTGTATGGAAGACTATGTGGGGCTCATTATACTGTATGGAGGACTATGTGGGACCCATTATACTGTATGGAGGACTATGTGGGGCCATTCTACTGTATGGAGGACTATGTGGGGCCCATTATACTGTATGGAGGACTATGTAGGGCCCATTATACTGTTTTCAGGACTATGTGAGGCCCATTATACTGTATGGAGGACTATGATGGGGCCATTATTCTGTATGGAGCACTATGTGGAGTCATTATACTGTATGGAGCACTATATCGGGTTATTATAGTGTATGGAGGACTATGTGGGGCCATTATACTGTATGGACGCCCCCTTGAGGAAGCTAGTGCGAAATGCGCATTGGGGCCAGGGGTCATGTGGTAAGTGGGTCCTAACAGCTTTCCTGACTGGTAATAGCATGTAACACATGATTTGACACTGCTAACACCACAAAATGAGATATTCTTGCTTGATTCAGTGAGGTGACACTAACTGGGGTCTGAGATTTCAGCACAGGGTAACTGTGCACTGGGTACATGAGCACTGATAGTCTGCAGCCTGCATTTATGATTGCACTTGAGGCATAGACTGAGGTATATATATATATATATATAATGGCGTGCTGTTAAACTGTGACTTGTGTTTTCTCTGCCTGCTGTTTGCCACCTCCCGTGGAGAGGGGAAGATAAAGCCCTTCTGATTACTAAAAAGACTGGTGTTAAACTGTTTACTGCAATGTGATTTGATTGATGTTAATGCCACTCAGGATATATACTTGTAAACCTGCAAACCACCCCAATTGATCGGTTCATTATTTACTACGGCTCACTGTCTGCTAAATAACTGTTTTTAATTGTTTGTCAGCATATATGTAAAATAAATGGATTTATACTTTTTCACAAAAATTGCTGCATGTGTAATTACTCTGTCTTTCTAAGTAAAATGCTTAATAAGGAGTTAGCATGATTTATATCAAAGTCTGGTTCTTTTTGTGGTATATTGTATGGAGGACTATGTGGGGCCCATTATACTGTATGGAGGACTACATGAGGCTCATTATAGTGTATGGAGGACTATGTGGGGCCCATTATACTGTATGGAGGACTATGTGGGGCCATTATTCTGCATGGAGGACTATGTGGAGCCCATTATACTGTATGGAAGACTATGTGGGGCCCATTATACTGTATTGTGGACTATGTGGGGTCATTATACTGTATTGAGGACTATGTGGGGTCATTATACTGTATGGAGGACTATGTGGGGCCCATTATACTGTATGGAGGACTATGTAGGGCCCATTATACTGTTTTCAGGACTATGTGAGGCCCATTATACTGTATGGAGGACTATGATGGGGCCATTATTCTGTATGGAGCACTATGTGGAGTCATTATACTGTATGGAGCACTATATCGGGTTATTATAGTGTATGGAGGACTATGTGGGGCCATTATACTGTATGAAGGACTATGTGGGGCCCATTATACTGTATGGAGGACTACATGAGGCCCATTATAGTGTATGGAGGACTATGTGGGGCCCATCATACTGTATGGAGGACTATCTGGGGCCATTATACTGTATGGAGGACTATGTGGGGCCATTATACTGTATGGAGGACTATGTGGGGCCATTATTCTGTATGGAGGACTATGTGGAGCCCATTATACTGTATGGAAGACTATGTGGGGCCCATTATACTGTATTGAGGACTATGTGGGGTCATTATACAGTATGGCGGACTATGTGGGGCCATTATACTGTATGGCGGACTATGTGGGGCCAATTATGCTATATGGAGGACTATGTGGGGCCATTATACTGTATGCAGGACTATGTGGGGCCCATTATGCTATATAGAGGACTGTGTGGGGCCATTATACTGTATGGAGGGCTGTGTGGGGATTACAGTTGGAAAATCATTCTCTAATGGGGTCACCATTCCTTGTGGGGGGATGGTGGGTTGAGGAAGGGGGGTACAGTAGGGTCATCATACCATGCGTGTCGACGATAGTGTGGAGGAATTCACTGTGGGGGTATCATACTGTGTTTGGAGGCATTTTTGTTTGCATCATACTTTATTATCTGTCTTATTCAAGGTTTTTTTTCCCTTGTTATTGCATATATAAATTAGGCCATTGCGCCATATACTTTTTACTGACTTTACATAAGATGATATTATTTCAAAATTCTATTCTAAGATCTAATAATTAAAAAGTACTTTGTTCGTGGGACAACTTTGTTTCCATATGACAATGTTCTTCATATATTTGATGATAAGGAAAAACTTCTTCAATTATAGACATTTTTTTAATAAATATCAAGGTTGGCCCACGACTTTGTCCAAGGTTTAAATTTTAGCCCTCTGTGTATTTGAGTTAGACATCCCTGCTCTACACAGTATGATGCCCCACAGCCCCCACACACAGTATGATGCCCCACAGCCCCCACACATAGTATGATGCGCCACAGCCCCCACACACAGTATGATGCCACTACAGCCCCCACACACAGTATGATGCCCCACAGCCCCCACACATAGTATGATGCCCCACAGCCCCCACACACAGTATGATGCCACTACAGCCCCCACACACAGTATGATGCCCCACAGCCCCCACACATAGTATGATGCCCCACAGCCCCCACACACAGTATGATGCCACTACAGCCCCCACACACAGTATGATGCCCCACAGCCCCCACAAACAGTATGATGCCCCACAGCTCCCACACACTATGATGCCTCACAGCCCCTACACACAGTATGATGCCACTGCAGCCCCAACACACACAGTATGATGCCCCACAGCCCCAACACACACAGTATGATGCCCCACAGCCCCCATACACAGTATGATGCCCCACAGCCCCCACACATAGCATGATGCCCCACAGCCCCCACACACAGTAAATTGCCCCACAGCCCCCACACACAGTATGATGCCACTGCAGCCCCAACACACACAGTATGATGCCCCACAGCCCCCACACATAGTATGATGCCCCACAGACCCCACACACAGTAAATTGCCCCACAGCCCCCACACACAGTATTATGCCCCATAGCCTTCAGACACAGTATGATGCCTTCACAGCCCCACACCCCCGACACACACACAGTATGATGTCCCCATACATAGTATGATGTGTCCACACACAGTATGATGCCCCCAGAGTACCTCTACACAGTATGATGTCCCACAGCCCTCACACATAGTATGATGTCTCCATAGCCCCACACCCCCGACACACACACAGTATGATGTCTCCACACACAGTATGATGTCCCACAGCCCTCACACATAGTATGATGCCTCCACAGCCCCACACCCCCGACACACACACAGTATGATGTCCCCATACATAGTATGATGTCTCCACACACTATATGATGCCCCCATACACACAGTATGATGCCCCCAGAGTACCTCTACACAGTATGATGCCCCACAGCCCCCACACATAGTATGATGCCTCCACAGCCCCCCCCCCCCACACACACACACACACAGTAGGATGACTCCCACACATAGTATGATGTCCACACACACAATATGATGCCCCCATACAGACAGTATGATGCCTCCACAGCCCCCACACATAGTATGATGCCTCCACAGGCCCCCCCACACACAATATGATGTCCCCATACACACAGTATGATGCCCCACAGCTCCCACATACATATTGATGATACACAGCCCCCACACATAGTATGAAGCCTCCACACACAATATGATGCCCCCAGAGTCCCTCTATACAATATAATGCCCCACAGCCCCCACATTATGGTGCCCTCCACACAATATGATGGTCCCCACACACCGTATGACGCCTTCAGTGTCCTTCTACATAGTGTACAGCTCTCCTCTGCTCCACCATTATGTTCAACTGTATCTGCACCTAAAGACGTACAGTTGACTGTCCCACTGGATCCGAGATGGTTGGGAGGCGGTATTATTACTACCATTACAGCTCTCACCAGCATTGTCACCCAGCTTCTCCCAAACTCCAGATTTATAATGATTTCAGAAAGACTCATTTAGAAATTTAACCCCTTGAGTACCGTCATTGTCCACTATGGGGGATGGAATGCATAACGGATACACATAATGTAGGACTTTGGTTTCGGTCCAGTGTCAGTGTGAACGAGGCCTGAGCTCTTTGTGATTTGTTCTGTCACACACAGCGATTTACACAAGTGACAAGTGATCCGAGTCTTCTGCCCCTGTTCCGGGAGACGTTGTAATTAGATGAGGCTGCTGTGCCCAAAATATAAAAGCGGGGGTCCGGCTCGTCCCTGTCAACACTGGACTCAGAGCGAGAGAGAGACGCAGCGAGACCGGGAGCGTGGACCATAGGTAAGGAAGGGGAAATATAGGAAGAGAAATGATATAATGAGAATGTATAGAAAATATAATAATGATAATGTATCAATAATAAGAATATAAAGAGACATAATCACAGAAATTATAAAAAAATATATAAAACTAATATAAAGAAACGTAGAAATGATCATGTAAAAATAATGTAAAGTAATATAATCAACTAAACTACAGAAAATATAGAATATATAATAAGTAATAAGAAGAAACAAAATATAAATGATAGTAATAGAAAATGTGATATAATATAAAATAACATAATCATCTACATTACAAAAAGACCAGAAAATGGCCTCCTCCATAAATAATAATAAGAATAATATAATAGAAAATAATATAACTCTAGAAATGATAATAATGAGAGAATATGTATTATTGTTATTATTTAAAATAATTATTTAACAAAATATATTGATAAAATTAAAAATATACATAAAACACTAATATAAAGAAAATATTTATAATAGATGTATAATTTATATTTACAGGACTTCCAAAAAGAAGAAATAAATAGATTTTGTTATTTTTCATCGTCATTATTTAATTGGGACTATTCCTGATTAATATATATATATATATATATATATACAGCATATTCACACAGTATATATATATATATATATATATATATATATATATATATATATATATATATATATATATATATATATAATATAATATATATTATTGCAGGCCAATATCCCCTACAGGGAGTAAGAAAAATACTATGAAAATTTTAAAAAAATTATATATATATATATATATATATATATATATAATTAAAATAATTTAAAAAATAAATAAAAAAATCTGTATATTCAGTATTGCTACATCCATAAAAGTCCAATCTATCACAATCTAAAATTAATTAACCCATAAGGAAATATAATCATAATGCCAGAATTGTTGTTTTTTGGTCACTGTAACTCACCTAAAAATGGCAGAAAAAGCGACAAAAACTTGGTATGTACCCCAATTCTGTATCAATACAAACAACAGCCAGTCTCCAAATATTGAGATACAAAGCTTTTTTTTTATTTATTTTTTATTCAGATTTTTGATTCTCCATAATGTCAGATCAATTTTCCCACCAATTAAACGCTGGGGGGGAAAAAATGGCGGATTTTCATGTTTTTTTTTTCACCTTTTCACCGCACTTGACTACTGCAACTTTTTGTTTGTTTGTTTGTTTTTTTTTCAAAAAGTTTTAAAATCCCTCATTTCCCGCTGCCCCAAATTGTGAGTTAAACCGTAAAATGAGACTAAATCCATCTGCAGAATCCATTGCGTATTTCTCGGCGACATGACTGGGTTCACTCCCTGCCCTCGGATCACTCCACGCTGTCAGGGACGGCTTTTAGCACCTCTGTACCTACATCAGCGTCTGTTTTCGTGGGTTTCAGTCCCGCCCGGCCCGGGATTAAGAAGATCTATAAAAAGAAAGGAATTTACTGTCTTGTCTTTGTATCCTCAGTCCTGAGAACGAGATCCTTCTATTCTCTAGAGAGATTTCGGTTTATGTCACCGGACAGAACTGAATAAAAACAATGAATCAGATCTGACGTAAAATGAAGGGTTGAAAGGACGCCGCCCGAGGTGAGGGTTTGGGAACTGATGTAAAAATAAGCCCCAAAACAAATATATATACAGCGTACGTACATACACACTAGAATATCGGCTAGAGGATGTCTCCTGCACACAGACCACAGAATAGCCTCCTGCGGAAAGTCAGGTAATTTTTTTTATAAAATAATTTATTTGTATAATTAGCGCTACAAGGACACGGTGGTCACACGATCTGCCGCCTATGATCATCGTAGGATCCCAATCTTACCCATTTACCCCCTCCACTAGAGCCATTTCCATATGTCAAACTTTGTGAATAGAATTCCAAGACGGCAGTGACAACCGACACAATTTGTGAAGAAATTTGTATTCACACCAAGATTAAAACTTCAGTGATATTCTGGTCTCGGTGGCCACAGAGGATGTCGGGTCAGCGGAGGACGTGACCGCAGATCTGACTTGGCATGGGGTAAAGGCTTCAGATATGTCAGTGATCAGCATACCCGGGTAAGGTCACAAGTCATGGCACCCGCTGATTATATACGTGTCAACAAGTTTCACCCTTCACCCATATTCCTGCCTATCTGTCCACACATCCCCCAGAAGCTGGTGCTCCGGCAGCAGCACATTCCCCCAAAATACTAAATTGCCTCGGGAATTCGGCTGTTTTCAGCATTTGTGTTAGTTTAGTGGGTCTGTATATATTTAGGGGTCTGGTCTGGGGTCTGTATATATTTAGGGGTCTGGTCTGGGGTCTGTATTTTTTTACGGGGTCTGATCTAAAGTTTGATTTAAAGGGGTCTGATCCGAGGTCTGGTCTGAGGTCTATATTTAAGGGGTCTGCTCTGAGGTCTGGTTTGGGGGTCTATATTGCTGCCGGCTGTTTGGCATTTGTGTCAGTTTTAGGGGACATGATTAGGGGTCAGGCCTGGAAGTTGTATTTATTCAGGGGTCTAGTCAGGGGTCTGTATTTATTGAGGGGTCTGAACTGGGATCTGTACATATTAGGGGTCTGGTCTGGGGTCTACATTAGTTTATGAGGTCTAGTCTGAGGTCTGTATTTATTTAGGGGTCTGAATATATTTAGGGGGTCTGGACTGACATCTGTACATATTTAGGGGTCAGCTCTGAGGTCTGTTTTTATTCACGGGTCTGGTTTGGGGGCTGTATTTAATCAAGGGTCTGAAAAGGGATCTCTACATATTAGGGGTCTGATCTGGGGTTTGTAGTGGTTTAAGAGTCTGGTCTGGGGTCTGTATTTATCTATGGGTTCTGTAATTGCTGGATTTGTTTAGGTGGTCTAAACTCTGTGTTTTTGTAGGGGGTCTTGTACTTATCTTTGGGGCGTGGTCTAGGGTCTGTACATATTTAGGGGTCTATATTCATCTACATGGTCTGGGATCTGTATTGATTTAGGAGCATTGATCTGGGGTCTGTAGTTCTTTACTGGTTCCGGTCTGGAATCTGTAGTTCTTTACTGGTTCCGGTCTGGAATCTGTATTTCTTTACGGGGTCCGGTCTGGAATCTGTATTTCTTTATAGGGTCCGGTCTGGGGTCTGTATTTCTTTATGGGGTCCAGTCTGGGGTCTGTATTTCTTTACGGGGCCCGGTCTGTATTCATTTTGATGTCTGATGATGGGGGTCATTACTGCCATACAAATCTGTTACAAATGTAACAAACCCTCAGCTGTGGGTTCCATGTTTAGTTATTGCTGGAAACCTGTATATGGCGATGCCCTTTAAATTGAGGTTTGGGATTTTGTCACTAAAGAACGTACAGAAAACTTTCACCGAGATTTATTTCATGACCGAGCGGAAATTAACTGATCGAAACGGGAAGTCGTGGAAGAAATGTGAAAATCAGCGATGATCTGCGTCACATCGTTACACTCCAACATCCCTTCTACTCACAAAGCAGAACTCCTGTAATCTGGCATCTAACAGTCCAATAATTCCGATAGTCCGGCACCATATCTCAGTCCACTAGACATGTATTTGGGGCTAAAAATCATTTTAGTAATTGGGCTTCATCAAATATTTTGCACCCTTGCTTTCTATAGCCTCTATGTTGCATTGTCTATTCCTGGCTGCAGAGTGAGTTAACTGAGAATATATCAGTGAGCTCATTCTGACGGTCTGATGGCAGAGTTTGCGTCTCCATTACCGGTCCTATTTTTATGAGCTCCTCTCCGCTGATTTATTATGACCACAGATCACGTCAAAGTGATCTGTGGTCATAAAAGAGCCTGTAAATGCCAAATGGTACAAAATATGTAATGAAACCCATTTGCAAATATTATTTTTTTGCCCAAAATACTTGTATTTAGGTGAGAAAAAAAAGTGTCCCCAGCCCCTTTAAGTTTTATTTAAAGGGACTGGCCCTTTAAGAACATGTAGGAAATGTATGGAGACGGACACCATTACGTGATGGGATCCCAAAGTTATAATATTTTATCTTCATAGGTAAAGTGTGAAAAGTATCTCTGGTCGTCGACTACAAAACTACTTTGCTTAGATAAAGAGATGGTCGGACTGAAGCCCTCCGAGGTTCCCCCCACGCTGACGGTGAAGTTTGTGGGCGCTGGGGCGGCAGCCTGTATTGCGGATTTGGTCACATTCCCCTTAGACACGGCGAAAGTCAGATTGCAGGTAAATAAGGTGACCCGATGGGGGGAGGGGTGTAAATATATGAAAAAGTCTTCACTCCCTGTCCTATCTGCAGATCCAAGGGGAGGGTCCGGCGCAGCCCAGCGTCCGAGTCGTCCAGTACAAGGGGGTGATGGGGACGATCTCCACCATGGTGAAGATGGAGGGGCCAGCCAGTCTCTACAATGGGCTGGTGGCCGGGCTGCAGCGGCAGATGACCTTCGCCTCTATCCGTATTGGGATGTACGACTCCGTGAAACAGTTCTACTGTCGGCAGTCGGAGAGTGAGCGACGTCCATTACTGGTCACTGTGTGGATAGAGGGAAACCGGCATTGTGTTGTGCTGAGGCCAGAGCTCTTATGTGGGATCTTCTTATGGGGGAAACTTAACAATGTCACATATAACAAAATGTGCCCCATAATAGTGGCAGCCACAGTATATCTAAAATAGTGACAACACAGTGACTGCATAACAGTGACCCCATAACAGTGACATCATAGTGACCCCACAACAGTGACATCATAGTGACCCGATAACAGTGACACAACAGTGACCGCATAAAAGTGACATCACAGTGACCCCATAACAGTGACATCATAGTGACTATATAACAGTGACCCCATAACAGTGACATCATAGTGACCCCACAACAGTGACATCACAGTGACCCCACAACAATGACATCATAGTGACCCCACAACAGTGACATCACAGTGACCCCACAACAGTGACACCACAGTGACCCCACAACAGTGACATCACAGTGACCCCACAACAGTGGCATCATAGTGACTACATAACAGTGACCCCTTAACAGTGACATCATAGTGACCCCACAACAGTGACATCACAGTGACCCCACAACAATGACATCACAGTGACCCCACAACAATGACATCATAGTGACCCCATAACAGTGACATCATAGTGACCCCATAACAGTGACACCACAGTGACCCCATGACAGTGACATCATAGTGAACTCATAACAGTCACATCACAGTGACTCCATAACAGTGACACCACAGTGACCCCATAACAGTGACCCCACAACAGTGACATCACAGTGACCCCATAACAGTGACATCACAGTGACCCCATAACAGTGAGACCACAGTGACCCCATAACAGTGTCATCATAGTGACCCCATAACAGTGTCATCATAGTGACTCCTTAACAGGGAAATCAGAGTACACTCATAAAAGTAGCATCACAATACACCCATATTAATGACATCATAGTTCAACCAGTGACATCACAGTACACCTATAACATACATGTCAAACTCCAGCCTGTGGCCAAATCTGGCCCGCAGAGTGGTTATATTTGGCGCGTGACACCAGAACCACCACCCCTATGTGGGGCCCATTATACTGTATGGAGGATTATGTGGGGCCATTATACTGTATGGAGGACTGTGTGGGGCCCATTATACTGTATGGAGGACTAAGTGGGGCCCATTATACTGTATGGAGGACTATGTTGGGCCCATTATACTGTATGGAGGACTATGTGGGGCCCATTATACTATATGGAGGACTATGTGGGGCCATTATACTGTATGGAGGACTATGTGGGGCCCATTATACTGTATGGAGGACTATGTGGGGCCCATTATACTGTATGGAGGACTATGTGGGGCCCATTATACTGTATGGAGGACTATGTGGGGCCCATTATACTGTATGGAGGACTATGTGGGCCATTATACTGTATGGAGGACTATGTGGGGCCCATTATACTGTATGGAGGACTATGTGGGGCCCATTATACTGTATGGAGGACTATGTGGGGCCCAATATACTATATGGAGGACTATGTGGGGCCATTATACTGTATGGAGGACTATGTGGGGCCATTATACTGTATGGAGGACTATGTTGGGCCATTATACTGTATGGAGGACTTTGTGGGGTCATTATTCTGTATAGAGGACTATGTGGGGCCATTATACTGTATGGAGGACTATGTGGGGCCATTATACTGTATGGAGGACTATGTGGGGCCATTATACAGTATGGAGGACTATGTGGGGCCCATTATACTGTATGGAGGACTATGTGGGGACCATTATACTGTATGGAGGACTATGTGGGGACCATTATACTGTATGGAGGATTATGTGGGACCATTATACTGTATGGAGGACTATGTGGGGACCATTATACTGTATGGAGGATTATGTGGGACCATTATACTGTATGGAGGACTATGTGGGGCCATTATACTGTATGGAGGACTGTGTGAATGAGGGCCTGTTCGTGTTATACCCTTTTCCCCAAGTCTGGCGCTGCCCATAGCTCTTGGCACACAAGCAGGACACGGGCGCACATGATGGCACATCCCTGGGGTCTGGTGCAGGGAGAGGGCCGCCATGTTGTCTGTTGTCATGGTGACGGACGCCCCCAGCTGCCCCTTTATTTATTTCCTTCTCCTCTCTTCTCTTTTCTCAGACTCCGGGGTCGCATGCCGACTTCTCGCTGGATCCACAACCGGGGCCCTGGCCGTCACCTGCGCTCAGCCAACGGATGTGGTGAAAGTGAGGTTCCAGGCCGACATCAGAGTGGTAGACGGTCACCGGAGGTACAATGGCACCGTGGACGCCTACAAGACCATCGCCAAGGAGGAGGGGGTCCGAGGACTCTGGAAAGGTGGGAGATCTCAAGATCAATTCCTTATAAATCCAGATAAAACCACAGTCATAAATATCTCTACATGTCCACTGCTTTACTTTGTAGCTTTCCAGGATTTTCACACACTTGTGGCCACCAGGGGGCGCTATGCCATTATAAAATTCACATTGGCCGCTTACTGTATACAGTATATTGTATAGATCTGTATGGGTTATATAATCACATGTGAACTATAGCTTTCTCCACGCAGGAACCATACCCAACATTACCCGCAACGCCATCGTGAACTGCGCAGAGCTGGTGACCTACGACCTGATCAAAGAAGCCATCCTCGCCCGCCAGCTGATGACAGGTGAGGACCATTCACCCAGTCATGGGAGCCGATCATATCTACCACCCCGAAGTCCAGGACACGGTCTCCTATTACCATACTAGATGGCAGCACATTATACCGATATATACTGATAATAGAGATCAACAGTCACCTCCTTATTACCAGGCCGAGCACCTGAGAAAGTCCCTGAGATAAGAGAGGACACCATGTCCACAGCGAAACATTACTGCTGATAACAAGTCTCCTCACTCCCAAAGCTATAAACATAACACCGCAGGCACAGAGAAAGAAAACAGTACACCTTCCGACTAAGGTTCACATACTTACATAACGGAGCGGAATTATAGCAGTTATATTCTTGTACATAGGGGGCAGTATTATAGTAGTTATATTCTTGTACATAGGGGCAGTATTATAGTAGTTATATTCTTGTACATAGGGGCAGTATTATAGTAGTTATATTCTTGTACATAGGGCAGTATTATAGTAGTTATATTCTTGTACATAGGGGCAGTATTATAGTAGTTATATTCTTGTACATAGGGGCAGTATTATAGTAGTTATATTCTTGTACATAGGAGCAGTATTATAGTAGTTATATTCTTGTACATAGGGAACAGTATTATAGCAGTTATATTCTTGTATATAGGAGCAGTATTATAGTAGTTATATTCTTGTACATAGGGGGCAGTATTATAGTAGTTATATTCTTCTACATAGGGAGCAGTATTATAGTAGTTATATTCTTGTACATAGGAGCAGTATTATAGTAGTTATATTCTTGTACATAGGAGCAGTATTATAGTAGTTATATTCTTGTACATAGGAGCAGTATTATAGTAGTTATATTCTTGTACATAGGGAGCAGTATTATAGCAGTTATATTCTTGTATATAGGAGCAGTATTATAGTAGTTATATTCTTGTACATAGGGGGCAGTATTATAGTAGTTATATTCTTGTACATAGGGGCAGTATTATAGTAGTTATATTCTTGTACATAGGGGCAGTATTATAGTAGTTATATTCTTCTACATAGGGAGCAGTATTATAGTAGTTATATTCTTGTACATAGGAGCAGTATTATAGTAGTTATATTATTGTACATAGGGGGCAGTATTATAGTAGTTATATTCTTGTACATAGGGGGCAGTATTATAGTAGTTATATTCTTGTACATAGGGGGCAGTATTATAGTAGTTATATTCTTGTACATAGGAGCAGTATTATAGTAGTTATATTCTTGTACATAGGGAGCAGTATTATAGTAGTTATATTCTTGTATATAGGGGCAGTATTATAGTAGTTATATTCTTGTACATAGGAGCAGTATTATAGTAGTTATATTCTTGTACATAGGGGGCAGTATTATAGTAGTTATATTCTTGTACATAGGGGGCAGTATTATAGTAGTTATATTCTTGTACATAGGAGCAGTATTATAGTAGTTATATTCTTGTACATAGGGAGCAGTATTATAGTAGTTATATTCTTGTACATAGAGGGCAGTATTATAGTAGTTATATTCTTGTACATAGAGGGCAGTATTATAGTAGTTATATTCCTGTACATAGAGGGCAGTATTATAGTTGTTATATTCTTGTATATAGGGGGCAGTATTATAGTAGTTATATTCTTGTACATAGGGGGCAGTATTATAGTAGTTATATTCTTGTACATAGGGGGCAGTATTATAGTAGTTATATTCTTGTACATAGGGGCAGTATTATAGTAGTTATATTCTTGTACATAGGAGCAGTATTATAGTAGTTATATTCTTGTACATAGGGGGCAGTGTTATAGTATTCATATTCTTGTACATAGGGGCAGTATTATAGTAGTTATATTCTTGTACATAGGGAGCAGTATTATAGTAGTTATATTATTGTACATAGGGAGCAGTATTATAGTAGTTATATTCTTGTACATAGGGGCAGTATTATAGTAGTTATATTCTTGTACATAGGGGCAGTATTATAGTAGTTATATTCTTGTATATAGGGGCAGTATTATAGTAGTTATATTCTTGTACATAGGGGGCAGTATTATAGTAGTTATATTCTTGTACATAGGGGCAGTATTATAGTAGTTATATTCTTGTACATAGGGGCAGTATTATAGTAGTTATATTCTTGTACATAGGGGCAGTATTATAGTAGTTATATTCTTGTACATAGGGGCAGTATTATAGTAGTTATATTCTTGTACATAGGAGCAGTATTATAGTAGTTATATTCTTGTACATAGGAGCAGTATTATAGTAGTTATATTCTTGTACATAGGAGCAGTATTATAGTAGTTATATTTTTGTACATAGGGAGCAGTATTATAGCAGTTATATTCTTGTATATAGGAGCAGTATTATAGTAGTTATATTCTTGTACATAGGGGGCAGTATTATAGTAGTTATATTCTTGTACATAGGGGCAGTATTATAGTACTTATATTCTTGTACATAGGGGGCAGTATTATAGTAGTTATATTCTTGTACATAGGAGCAGTATTATAGTAGTTATATTCTTGTGCATAGGAGCAGTATTATAGCAGTTATATTCTTGTACATAGGGGGCAGTATTATAGTAGTTATATGCTTGTACATAGGGGCAGTATTATAGCAGTTATATTCTTGTACATAGGAGCAGTATTATAGTAGTTATATTCTTGTACATAGGGGGCAGTATTATAGTATTCATATTCTTGTACATAGGGGCAGTATTATAGTAGTTTAATTCTTGTACATAGGGGGCAGTATTATAGTAGTTATATTCTTGTACATAGGAGCAATATTATAGTAGTTATATTCTTGTACATAGGGGCAGTATTATAGTAGTTATATTCTTGTACATAGGGGCAGTATTATAGTACTTATATTCTTGTACATAGGGGGCAGTATTATAGTAGTTATATTCTTGTACATAGGGGGCAGTATTATAGTAGTTATATTCTTGTACATAGGGGCAGTATTATAGTAGTTATATTCTTGTACATAGGGGCAGTATTATAGTAGTTATATTCTTGTACATAGGAGCAGTATTATAGTAGTTATATTCTTGTACATAGGAGCAGTATTATAGTAGTTATATTCTTGTACATAGGGGGCAGTATTATAGTAGTTATATTCTTGTACATAGGGAGCAGTATTATAGCAGTTATATTCTTGTATATAGGAGCAGTATTATAGTAGTTATATTCTTGTACATAGGGGCAGTATTATAGTAGTTATATTCTTGTACATAGGGGGCAGTATTATAGTAGTTATATTCTTGTACATAGGGAGCAGTATTATAGTAGTTATATTCTTGTACATAGGAGCAGTATTATAGTAGTTATATTCTTGTACATAGGAGCAGTATTATAGCAGTTATATTCTTGTACATAGGGGGCAGTATTATAGTAGTTATATTCTTGTACATAGGAGCAGTATTATAGTAGTTATATTATTGTACATAGGGGGCAGTATTATAGTAGTTATATTCTTGTACATAGGGGGCAGTATTATAGTAGTTATATTCTTGTACATAGGGGGCAGTATTATAGTAGTTATATTCTTGTACATAGGAGCAGTATTATAGTAGTTATATTCTTGTACATAGGGAGCAGTATTATAGTAGTTATATTCTTGTATATAGGGGCAGTATTATAGTAGTTATATTCTTGTACATAGGAGCAGTATTATAGTAGTTATATTCTTGTACATAGGGGGCAGTATTATAGTAGTTATATTCTTGTACATAGGGGGCAGTATTATAGTAGTTATATTCTTGTACATAGGAGCAGTATTATAGTAGTTATATTCTTGTACATAGGGAGCAGTATTATAGTAGTTATATTCTTGTACATAGAGGGCAGTATTATAGTAGTTATATTCTTGTACATAGAGGGCAGTATTATAGTAGTTATATTCCTGTACATAGAGGGCAGTATTATAGTTGTTATATTCTTGTATATAGGGGGCAGTATTATAGTAGTTATATTCTTGTACATAGGGGGCAGTATTATAGTAGTTATATTCTTGTACATAGGGGGCAGTATTATAGTAGTTATATTCTTGTACATAGGGGCAGTATTATAGTAGTTATATTCTTGTACATAGGAGCAGTATTATAGTAGTTATATTCTTGTACATAGGGGGCAGTGTTATAGTATTCATATTCTTGTACATAGGGGCAGTATTATAGTAGTTATATTCTTGTACATAGGGAGCAGTATTATAGTAGTTATATTATTGTACATAGGGAGCAGTATTATAGTAGTTATATTCTTGTACATAGGGGCAGTATTATAGTAGTTATATTCTTGTACATAGGGGCAGTATTATAGTAGTTATATTCTTGTATATAGGGGCAGTATTATAGTAGTTATATTCTTGTACATAGGGGGCAGTATTATAGTAGTTATATTCTTGTACATAGGGGCAGTATTATAGTAGTTATATTCTTGTACATAGGGGCAGTATTATAGTAGTTATATTCTTGTACATAGGGGCAGTATTATAGTAGTTATATTCTTGTACATAGGGGCAGTATTATAGTAGTTATATTCTTGTACATAGGAGCAGTATTATAGTAGTTATATTCTTGTACATAGGAGCAGTATTATAGTAGTTATATTCTTGTACATAGGAGCAGTATTATAGTAGTTATATTTTTGTACATAGGGAGCAGTATTATAGCAGTTATATTCTTGTATATAGGAGCAGTATTATAGTAGTTATATTCTTGTACATAGGGGGCAGTATTATAGTAGTTATATTCTTGTACATAGGGGCAGTATTATAGTACTTATATTCTTGTACATAGGGGGCAGTATTATAGTAGTTATATTCTTGTACATAGGAGCAGTATTATAGTAGTTATATTCTTGTGCATAGGAGCAGTATTATAGCAGTTATATTCTTGTACATAGGGGGCAGTATTATAGTAGTTATATGCTTGTACATAGGGGCAGTATTATAGCAGTTATATTCTTGTACATAGGAGCAGTATTATAGTAGTTATATTCTTGTACATAGGGGGCAGTATTATAGTATTCATATTCTTGTACATAGGGGCAGTATTATAGTAGTTTAATTCTTGTACATAGGGGGCAGTATTATAGTAGTTATATTCTTGTACATAGGAGCAATATTATAGTAGTTATATTCTTGTACATAGGGGCAGTATTATAGTAGTTATATTCTTGTACATAGGGGCAGTATTATAGTACTTATATTCTTGTACATAGGGGGCAGTATTATAGTAGTTATATTCTTGTACATAGGGGGCAGTATTATAGTAGTTATATTCTTGTACATAGGGGCAGTATTATAGTAGTTATATTCTTGTACATAGGGGCAGTATTATAGTAGTTATATTCTTGTACATAGGAGCAGTATTATAGTAGTTATATTCTTGTACATAGGAGCAGTATTATAGTAGTTATATTCTTGTACATAGGGGGCAGTATTATAGTAGTTATATTCTTGTACATAGGGAGCAGTATTATAGCAGTTATATTCTTGTATATAGGAGCAGTATTATAGTAGTTATATTCTTGTACATAGGGGCAGTATTATAGTAGTTATATTCTTGTACATAGGGGGCAGTATTATAGTAGTTATATTCTTGTACATAGGGAGCAGTATTATAGTAGTTATATTCTTGTACATAGGAGCAGTATTATAGTAGTTATATTCTTGTACATAGGAGCAGTATTATAGCAGTTATATTCTTGTACATAGGGGGCAGTATTATAGTAGTTATATTCTTGTACATAGGGGCAGTATTATAGTAGTTATATTCTTGTACATAGGAGCAGTATTATAGTAGTTATATTCTTGTACATAGGGGGCAGCATTATAATATTCATATTCTTGTACATAGGGGCAGTATTATAGTAGTTATATTCTTGTACATAGGAGCAGTATTATAGTAGTTATATTCTTGTACATAGGGGGCAGTATTATAGTATTCATATTCTTGTACATAGGGGCAGTATTATAGTAGTTATATTCTTGTACATAGGGAGCAGTATTATAGTAGTTATATTCTTGTACATAGGGAGCAGTATTATAGTAGTTATATTCTTGTACATAGGGGCAGTATTATAGTAGTTATATTCTTGTACATAGGGGGCAGTATTATAGTAGTTATATTCTTGTACATAGGGGGCAGTATTATAGTAGTTATATTCTTGTACACAGGGGGCAGTATTATAGTAGTTATATTCTTGTACATAGGAGCAGTATTATAGTAGTTATATTCTTGTACATAGGGAGCAGTATTATAGTAGTTATATTCTTGTATATAGGGGCAGTATTATAGTAGTTATATTCTTGTACATAGGGGGCAGTATTATAGTAGTTATATTCTTGTACATAGGGGGCAGTATTATAGTAGTTATATTCTTGTACATAGGGGGCAGTATTATAGTAGTTATATTCTTGTACATAGGAGCAGTATTATAGTAGTAATATTCTTGTACATAGGGAGCAGTATTATAGTAGTTATATTCTTGTACATAGAGGGCAGTATTATAGTAGTTATATTCTTGTACATAGAGGGCAGTATTATAGTAGTTATATTCCTGTACATAGAGGGCAGTATTATAGTTGTTATATTCTTGTATATAGGGGGCAGTATTATAGTAGTTATATTCTTGAACATAGGGGGCAGTATTATAGTAGTTATATTCTTGTACATAGGGGGCAGTATTATAGTAGTTATATTCTTGTACATAGGGGGCAGTATTATAGTAGTTATATTCTTGTACATAGGGGCAGTATTATAGTAGTTATATTCTTGTACATAGGAGCAGTATTATAGTAGTTATATTCTTGTACATAGGGGGCAGTATTATAGTATTCATATTCTTGTACATAGGGGCAGTATTATAGTAGTTATATTCTTGTACATAGGGAGCAGTATTATAGTAGTTATATTCTTGTACATAGGGAGCAGTATTATAGTAGTTATATTCTTGTACATAGGGGCAGTATTATAGTAGTTATATTCTTGTACATAGGGGCAGTATTATAGTAGTTATATTCTTGTATATAGGGGCAGTATTATAGTAGTTATATTCTTGTACATAGGAGCAGTATTATAGTAGTTATATTCTTGTACATAGGGGGCAGTATTATAGTAGTTATATTCTTGTACATAGGGGGCAGTATTATAGTAGTTATATTCTTGTACATAGGAGCAGTATTATAGTAGTTATATTCTTGTACATAGGGAGCAGTATTATAGTAGTTATATTCTTGTACATAGAGGGCAGTATTATAGTAGTTATATTCTTGTACATAGAGGGCAGTATTATAGTAGTTATATTCCTGTACATAGAGGGCAGTATTATAGTAGTTATATTCTTGTATATAGTTGGCAGTATTATAGTAGTTATATTCTTGAACATAGGGGGCAGTATTATAATAGTTATATTCTTGTACATAGGGGCAGTATTATAGTAGTTATATTCTTGTACATAGGGGGCAGTATTATAGTAGTTATATTCTTGTACATAGGAGCAGTATTATAGTAGTTATATTCTTGTACATAGGGGCAGTATTATAGTAGCTATATTCTTGTACATAGGGGCAGTATTATAGTAGTTATATTCTTGTACATAGGAGCAGTATTATAGTAGTTATATTCTTGTACATAGGGGCAGTATTATAGTAGTTATATTCTTGTACATAGGGGCAGTATTATAGTAGTTATATTCTTGTACATAGGGGCAGTATTATAGTAGTTATATTCTTGTACATAGGAGCAGTATTATAGTAGTTATATTCTTGTACATAGGGGGCAGTATTATAGCAGTTATATTCTTGTACATAGGGGCAGTATTATAGTAGTTATATTCTTGTATATAGGGGGCAGTATTATAGTAGTTATATTCTTGTACATAGGGGCAGTATTATAGTAGTTATATTCTTGTACATAGGAGCAGTATTATAGTAGTTATATTCTTGTACATAGGGGGCAGTATTATAGTAGTTATATTCTTGTACATAGGGGGCAGTATTATAGTAGTTATATTCTTGTACATAGGGGGCAGTATTATGGTAGTTATATTCCTGTACATAGGGGGCAGTATTATAGTAGTTATATTCTTGTACATAGGGGGCAGTATTATGGTAGTTATATTCCTGTACATAGGGGGCAGTATTATAGTAGTTATATTCTTGTACATAGGGGGCAGTATTATAGTAGTTATATTCTTGTACATAGGGGGCAGTATTATGGTAGTTATATTCCTGTACATAGGGGGCAGTATTATAGTAGTTATATTCTTGTACATAGGGGACAGTATTATAGTAGTTATATTCTTGTACATAGGGGGCAGTATTATGGTAGTTATATTCCTGTACATAGGGGGCAGTATTATAGTAGTTATATTCTTGTACATAGGGGCAGTATTATAGTAGTTATATTCTTGTACATAGGGGCATTATTATAGTAGTTATATTCTTGTACATAGGAGCAGTATTATAGTAGTTATATTCTTATACATAGGGGCAGTATTATAGTAGTTATATTCTTGCACATAGGGGAACAGTATTATAGTAGTTATATTCTTGTACATAGGGGCAGTATTATAGTAGTTATATTCTTGTACATAGGGGGCAGTATTGTAGTAGTTATATTCTTGTACATAGGGGACAGTATTATAGTAGTTATATTCTTGTACATAGGGGCAGTATTATAGTAGTTATATTTTTGTACATAGGGGGCAGTATTATAGTAGTTATATTCTTGTACATAGGGGGCAGTATTATAGCAGTTATATTCTTGTACATAGGGGCAGTATTATAGTAGTTATATTCTTGTATATAGGGGGCAGTATTATAGTAGTTATATTCTTGTACATAGGGGCAGTATTATAGTAGTTATATTCTTGTACATAGGAGCAGTATTATAGTAGTTATATTCTTGTACATAGGGGGCAGTATTATAGTAGTTATATTCTTGTACATAGGGGGCAGTATTATAGTAGTTATATTCTTGTACATAGGGGGCAGTATTATAGTAGTTATATTCTTGTACATAGGGGGCAGTATTATGGTAGTTATATTCCTGTACATAGGGGGCAGTATTATAGTAGTTATATTCTTGTACATAGGGGGCAGTATTATGGTAGTTATATTCCTGTACATAGGGGGCAGTATTATAGTAGTTATATTCTTGTACATAGGGGGCAGTATTATAGTAGTTATATTCTTGTACATAGGGGGCAGTATTATGGTAGTTATATTCCTGTACATAGGGGGCAGTATTATAGTAGTTATATTCTTGTACATAGGGGACAGTATTATAGTAGTTATATTCTTGTACATAGGGGGCAGTATTATGGTAGTTATATTCCTGTACATAGGGGGCAGTATTATAGTAGTTATATTCTTGTACATAGGGGCAGTATTATAGTAGTTATATTCTTGTACATAGGAGCAGTATTATAGTAGTTATATTCTTGTACATAGGAGCAGTATTATAGTAGTTATATTCCTGTACATAGGGGGCAGTATTATAGTAGTTATATTCTTGTACATAGGAGCAGTATTATAGTAGTTATATTCTTGTACATAGGGGGCAGTATTATAGTAGTTATATTCTTGTACATAGGGGGCAGTATTATAGTAGTTATATTCTTGTACATAGTAGCAGTATTATAGTAGTTATATTCTTGTACATAGGGGCAGTATTATACTAGTTATATTCTTGTACATAGGGGCAGTATTATAGTAGTTATATTCTTGTACATAGGGGCAGTATTATACTAGTTATATTCTTGTACATAGGGGCAGTATTATAGTAGTTATATTCTTGTACATAGGGAGCAGTATTATAGTAGTTATATTCTTGTACATAGGGGCAGTATTATAGTAGTTATATTCTTTTACATAGGAGCAGTATTATAGTAGTTATATTCTTGTACATAGGGGCAGTATTATACTAGTTATATTCTTGTACATAGAGGCAGTATTATAGTAGTTATATTCTTGTACATAGGAGCAGTATTATAGTAGTTATATTCTTGTACATAGGGGCAGTATTATAGTAGTTATATTCTTGTACATAGGGGCAGTATTATAGTAGTTATATTCTTGTACATAGGGGGCAGTATTATAGTAGTTATATTCTTGTACATAGGGGCAGTATTATAGTAGTTATATTCTTGTACATAGGAGCAGTATTATAGTAGTTATATTCTTGTACATAGGGGCAGTATTATACTAGTTATATTCTTGTACATAGGGGCAGTATTATAGTAGTTATATTCTTGTACATAGGAGCAGTATTATAGTAGTTATATTCTTGTACATAGGGGCAGTATTATAGTAGTTATATTCTTGTACATAGGGGGCAGTATTATAGTAGTTATATTCTTGTACATAGGGGCAGTATTATAGTAGTTATATTCTTGTACATAGGGGGCAGTATTATAGTAGTTATATTCTTGTACATAGGGGCAGTATTATAGTAGTTATATTCTTGTACATAGGAGCAGTATTATAGTAGTTATATTCTTGTACATAGGGGCAGTATTATACTAGTTATATTCTTGTACATAGGGGCAGTATTATAGTAGTTATATTCTTGTACATAGGGGCAGTATTATAGTAGTTATATTCTTGTACATAGGAGGCAGTATTATAGTAGTTATATTCTTGTGCATAGGGAGCAGTATTATAGTAGTTATTTTCTTGTACATAGGGGGCAGTATTATTGGATTATTATTGAGCCCCTGTGTTACCATTTTACCCAGATAACCTTCCGTGTCATTTCGTGGCTGCGTTCGGTGCTGGCTTCTGCACGACAGTCGTGGCTTCCCCGGTGGATGTGGTGAAGACTCGGTACATGAACTCTACAGCTGGGCAGTACAAGAACGCACTGAACTGCGCCTTTACCATGTTGGTTAATGAGGGCAGCCTGGCATTTTACAAGGGGTAAGCTGCATAGTGTGCACACAGTCATGTCACAGCCGCATTACAACTGCACTTTCATGAAAATGTAATACAGTTTCTTTGAGATTCATGGTTGAATGATCCACACTTTCTATACGCAAAATCTCTGCCTGCTGTCAGTGGATTGAACCATTGTCATTTTCATCCGACTGCTCATTGTAACAAATCCCCAGCTGTGAGAAGTAATAAATCAGGATGGATCAGTGACCACCAGACGGCTCCCGTTCACTGGCCGCCTGCAGAGATCTCGAGTCGTTCTAATGCTTTCCTTCCTCTCCGCAGGTTTGTCCCGGCTTTTCTCAGACTCGGCTCCTGGAATATCGTCATGTTCGTGAGCTACGAGCAGCTGAAGAGGGCGATGATGATGGTTCATGGCTCCTGGGAAGACCCCCACTAACAAGCAATGACATTTTGGAGGTCACGATATTTCCCGCTGACCGGGTTAAGCTGTTCGCCCCTGGGTGAGGGCTGATATCTCCTGGATCCCTGTAGTTGCCCCTGTGGCGGCCATGTATAGGGTGGGCACAGTACGAGGCGGGGGGGCGCAGTGCCAGGTCCTGCCGGATTATATATTGGGATTGCATGGAGGCGGATTATACAGCCTAGAATTAGCTTTGTTAGCACCTAATATTAACTTTCTCGGTGCCATGTGGTTATAAAACCGGTCAAGGTCTAAGAGGGCATAGAGCAGATCACAGCTGTAAATGTACTGTATATATGGAGATTTAGGGACGCGCACACCATATCCCAATGGCAGAGGGCACAGGGCGGCGTCCATTGCAGTGACAGGTCACAGCCACAAGGGGGCTCTAGAGCACAGGAGCAGCAGTGGACCCCAATCTGGAGCCAATCTGCCTGTATGAATGGCGCGGTGCCCCCCTGTATACCCCCTTTACTTCGCCTGCAGTTATATGAGCCATCGATCAGCAGATCCCACCAGTAAAAAACAAATGTCTGAATGCCGGACAGACTCAGGTCAGGAATTACACTGGCAGCGCCCAACACAGCGACCAATGCTGCTGCTGGAAATGATGACTCACGAGCCGACGATCGACGCCTGATCCTCAGGATCCATTCCACGTCCCCGAGCAACACGAGTGACTGTTTACTGCGAAGCATTGGGATCCGGTGCACTAATAAACATGATCAAATACCGGCCGACTCTGGTGTTCATGGTGTATCTAATCCCATCATCCCCAAGTATTCCACATTTATATTATATAGAGTCATTACACACAGAGGGATCTATTATATAGAGTCATTACACGCAGAGGGATCTATTATATAGAGTCCTTACACACAGAGGGATCTATTATATAGAGTCATTACACACAGAGGGATCTATTATATAGAGTCATTACACACAGAGGGATCTATTATATAGAGTCATTACACGCAGAGGGATCTATTATATAGAGTCATTACACACAGAGTGATCTATTATATAGAGTCATTACACGCAGAGGGATCTATTATATAGAGTCATTACACGCAGAGGGATCTATTATATAGAGTCATTCCACACAGAGGGATCTATTATATAGAGTCATTACACACAGAGGGATCTATTATATAGAGTCATTACACACAGAGGGATCTATTATATAGAGTCATTACACACAGAGGGATCTATTATATAGAGTCATTACACACAGAGGGATCTATTATATAGAGTCATTACACACAGAGGGATCTATTATATAGAGTCATTACACACAGAGGAATCTATTATAAAGAGTCATTACAGACAGAGGGATCTATTATATAGTCATTACACAGAAGGATCTATTATATAGAGTCATTACAGACAGAGGGATCTATTATATAGAGTCACTACAGACAGAGGGATCTATTATATAGAGTCATTACACACTGAGGGATCTATTATATAGAGTCATTACACACAGAGGGATCTATTATATAGAGTCATTACACACAGAGGAATCTATTATATAGAGTCATTACACACAGAGGGATCTATTATATAGAGTCATTACACACAGAGCGATCTATTATATAGGGTCATTACACACAGAGCGATCAATTATATAGAGTCATTACACACAGAGGGATCTATTATATAGAGTCATTACACACAGAGTGATCTATTATATAGAGTCATTACACACAGAGTGATCTATTATATAGAGTCATTACACACAGAGGGATCCATTATATAGAGTCATTACACACAGAGGGATCCATTATATAGAGTCATTACACACAGAGGGATCTATTATATAGAGTCATTACACACAGAGAGATCTATTATATAGAGTCATTACACACAGAGGGATCTATTATATAGAGTCATTACACACAGAGTGATCTATTATATAGAGTCATTACACACAGAGTGATCTATTATATAGAGTCATTACACACAGAGGGATCTATTATATAGAGTCATTACACACAGAGGGATCCATTATATAGAGTCATTACACACAGAGGGATCTATTATATAGAGTCATTACACACAGAGAGATCTATTATATAGAGTCATTACACACAGAGGGATCTATTATATAGAGTCATTACACACAGGGATCTATTATATAGAGTCATTACACACAGAGTTATCTATTATATAGAGTCATTACACACAGTGATCTATTATATAGTCATTACACGCAGAGGGGTCTATTATATAGAGTCATTACACACAGAGGAATCTATTATATAGAGTCATTACACACAGTGATCTATTATATAGTCATTACACGCAGAGGGATCTATTATATAGAGTCATTACACACAGAGGAATCTATTATATAGAGTCATTACACACAGAGGGATCTATTATATAGAGTCATTACACACAGAGCGATCTATTATATAGTCATTACACACAGAGCGATCTATTATATAGTGTCATTACACACAGAGTGATCTATTATATAGAGTCATTACACAGAGGGATCTATTATATAGAGTCATTACACACAGAGGGATCTATTATATAGAGTCATTACACACAGAGGGATCAATTATATAGAGTCATTACACACAGAGTGATCTATTATATAGAGTCATTACACACAGAGTGATCTATTATATAGAGTCATTACACACAGAGTGATCTATTATAAAGAGTCATTACACACAGAGGGATCAATTATATAGAGTCATTACACACAGAGGGATCTATTATATAGAGTCATTACACACAGAGGGATCTATTATATAGAGTCATTACACACAGAGTGATCTATTATATAGAGTCATTACACACAGAGTGATCTATTATATAGAGTCATTACACACAGAGGGATCTATTATATATAGAGTCATTACACACAGGGGGATCTATTATATAGAGTCATTACACACAGAGGGATCTATTATATAGAGTCATTACACACAGAGGGATCTATTATATAGAGTCATTACACACAGAGGGATCTATTATATAGAGTCATTATATGCAGAGGGATCTATTATATAGAGTCATTACACGCAGAGGGATCTATTATATAGAGTCATTACACGCAGAGGGATCTATTATATAGAGTCATTACACGCAGAGGGATCTATTATATAGAGTCATTACACACAGAGGGATCTATTATATAGAGTCATTACACACAGAGGGATCTATTATATAGAGTCATTACACACAGAGGGATCTATTATATAGAGTCATTACACACAGAGTGATCTATTATATAGAGTCATTACACACAGAGGGATCTATTATATAGAGTCATTACACACAGAGGGATCTATTATATATAGTCATTACACACAGAGTGATCTATTATATAGAGTCATTACACACAGAGGGATCTATTATATAGAGTCATTACACACAGAGGGATCTATTATATAGAGTCATTACAGACAGAGGGATCTATTATATAGTCATTACACAGAGGGATCTATTATATAGAGTCATTACAGACAGAGGGATCTATTATATAGAGTCATTACACACAGAGGGATCTATTATATAGAGTCATTACACACTGAGGGATCTATTATATAGAGTCATTACACACAGAGCGATCTATTATATAGAGTCATTACACACAGAGCGATCAATTATATAGAGTCATTACACACAGAGGGATCTATTATATAGAGTCATTACACACAGAGTGATCTATTATATAGAGTCATTACACACAGAGTGATCTATTATATAGAGTCATTACACACAGAGGGATCCATTATATAGAGTCATTACACACAGAGGGATCCATTATATAGAGTCATTACACACAGAGGGATCTATTATATAGAGTCATTACACACAGAGTGATCTATTATATAGAGTCATTACACACAGAGTTATCTATTATAAAGAGTCATTACACACAGAGGGATCTATTATATAGAGTCATTACACACAGAGGGATCCATTATATAGAGTCATTACACACAGAGGGATCTATTATATAGAGTCATTACACACAGAGAGATCTATTATATAGAGTCATTACACACAGAGGGATCTATTATATAGAGTCATTACACACAGGGATCTATTATATAGAGTCATTACACACAGAGTTATCTATTATATAGAGTCATTACACACAGTGATCTATTATATAGTCATTACACGCAGAGGGGTCTATTATATAGAGTCATTACACACAGAGGAATCTATTATATAGAGTCATTACACACAGTGATCTATTATATAGTCATTACACGCAGAGGGATCTATTATATAGAGTCATTACACACAGAGGAATCTATTATATAGAGTCATTACACACAGAGGGATCTATTATATAGAGTCATTACACACAGAGCGATCTATTATATAGTCATTACACACAGAGCGATCTATTATATAGAGTCATTACACACAGAGCGATCTATTATATAGAGTCATTACACAGAGGGATCTATTATATAGAGTCATTACACACAGAGGGATCTATTATATAGAGTCATTACACACAGAGGGATCTATTATATAGAGTCATTACACACAGAGTGATCTATTATATAGAGTCATTACACACAGAGTGATCTATTATATAGAGTCATTACACACAGAGTGATCTATTATAAAGAGTCATTACACACAGAGGGATCTATTATATAGAGTCATTACACACAGAGGGATCTATTATATAGAGTCATTACACATGGAGGGATCTATTATATAGAGTCATTACACACAGAGTGATCTATTATATAGAGTCATTACACACAGAGTGATCTATTATATAGAGTCATTACACACAGAGGGATCTATTATATATAGAGTCATTACACACAGGGGGATCTATTACATAGAGTCATTACACACAGAGGGATCTATTATATAGAGTCATTACACACAGAGGGATCTATTATATAGAGTCATTACACACAGAGGGATCTATTATATAGAGTCATTACATGCAGAGGGATCTATTATATAGAGTCATTACACGCAGAGGGATCTATTATATAGAGTCATTACACGCAGAGGGATCTATTATATAGAGTCATTACACGCAGAGGGATCTATTATATAGAGTCATTACACGCAGAGGGATCTATTATATAGAGTCATTACACACAGAGGGATCTATTATATAGAGTCATTACACACAGAGGGATCTATTATATAGAGTCATTACACACAGAGGGATCTATTATATAGAGTCATTACACACAGAGTGATCTATTATATAGAGTCATTACACACAGAGGGATCTATTATATAGAGTCATTACACACAGAGGGATCTATTATATATAGTCATTACACACAGAGTGATCTATTATATAGTGTCATTACACACAGAGTGATCTATTATATAGAGTCATTACACACAGAGGGATCTATTATATAGAGTCATTACACACAGAGGGATCTATTATATAGAGTCATTACAGACAGAGGGATCTATTATATAGTCATTACACAGAGGGATCTATTATATAGAGTCATTACAGACAGAGGGATCTATTATATAGAGTCATTACACACAGAGGGATCTATTATATAGAGTCATTACACACTGAGGGATCTATTATATAGAGTCATTACACACAGAGGGATCTATTATATAGAGTCATTACACACAGAGGGATCTATTATTTAGAGTCATTACACACAGAGGGATCTATTATATAGAGTCATTACACACAGAGCGATCTATTATATAGAGTCATTACACACAGAGCGATCTATTATATAGAGTCATTACACACAGAGTTATCTATTATATAGAGTTATTACACACAGAGTGATCTATTATATAGAGTCATTACACGCAGAGGGATCTATTATATAGAGTCATTACACACAGAGGAATCTATTATATAGAGTCATTACACACAGAGTTATCTATTATATAGAGTCATTACACACAGAGGGATCTATTATATAGAGTCATTACACCCAGAGTGATCTATTATATAGAGTCATTACACACAGAGGGATCTATTATATAGAGTCATTACACACAGAGGGATCTATTATATAGAGTCATTACACACAGAGGGATCTATTATATAGAGTCATTACACACAGAGGGATCTATTATATAGAGTCATTACACACAGAGAGATCTATTATATAGAGTCATTACACACAGATGGATCTATTATATAGAGTCATTACTCACAGGGATCTATTATATAGAGTCATTACACACAGAGTTATCTATTATATAGTCATTACATGCATAGGGATCTATTACATAGAGTCATTACACACAGAGGAATCTATTATATAGAGTCATTACACACAGAGGGATCTATTATATAGAGTCATTACACACAGAGAGATCTATTATATAGAGTCATTACACACAGAGGGATCTATTATATAGAGTCATTACACACAGAGGGATCTATTATATAGAGTCATTACACACAGGGATCTATTATATAGAGTCATTACACACAGAGTTATCTATTATATAGTCATTACACGCAGAGGGATCTATTATATAGAGTCATTACACACAGAGAGATCTATTATATAGAGTTATTACACACAGGGATCTATTATATAGAGTCATTAGACACAGAGTTATCTATTATATAGTCATTACACACAGAGTGATCTATTATATAGAGTCATTACACACAGAGAGATCTATTATATAGAGTCATTACACACAGAGAGATCTATTATATAGTCATTACACACAGGGATCTATTATATAGAGTCATTACACACAGAGGGATCTATTATATAGAGTCATTACACACAGGGATCTATTATATAGAGTCATTACACACAGAGTTATCTATTATATAGTCATTACACGCAGAGGGATCTATTATATAGAGTCATTACACACAGAGAGATCTATTATATAGAGTCATTACACACAGGGATCTATTATATAGAGTCATTACACACAGAGTTATCTATTATATAGTCATTACACGCAGAGGGATCTATTAAATAGAGTCATTACACACAGAGAGATCAATTATATAGAGTCATTACACACAGAGTTATCTATTTTATAGAGTCATTACACACAGAGTGATCTATTATATAGAGTCACTACACACAGAGGGATCTATTATATAGAGTCATTACACGCAGAGGGATCTATTTTATAGAGTCATTACACACAGAGGAATCTATCATATAGAGTCATTACACACAGAGGGATCTATTATATAGAGTCATTACACACAGAGGAATCTATCATATAGAGTCATTACACACAGAGGGATCTATTATATAGTCATTACACACAGAGCGATCTATTATATAGAGTCATTACACACAGAGGGATCTATTATATAGAGTCATTACACACAGAGGGATCTATTATATAGAGTCATTACACACAGAGGGATCTATTATATAGAGTCTTTACACACAGAGGGATCTATTATATAGAGTCATTACACACAGGGATCTATTATATAGAGTCATTACACACAGAGTTATCTATTATACAGTCATTACACGCAGAGGGATCTATTATATAGAGTCATTACACACAGAGAGATCTATTATATAAAGTCATTACACACAGAGTTATCTATTATATAGAGTCATTACACACAGAGTGATCTATTATATAGTCATTACACGCAGAGGGATCTATTATATAGAGTCATTACACACAGAGGAATCTATTATATAGAGTCATTACACACAGAGTGATCTATTATATAGAGTCATTACACACAGAGTGATCTATTAGATAGAGTCATTACACACAGAGCGATCTATTATATAGAGTCATTACACACAGAGGGATCTATTATATAGAGTCATTACACACAGAGCGATCTATTATATAGAGTCATTACACACAGAGGGATCTATTATATAGAGTCATTACACACTGAGGGATCTATTATATAGAGTCATTACACACAGAGGGATCTATTATATAGAGTCATTACACACAGAGGGATCTATTATATAGAGTCATTACACACAGAGGGATCTATTATATAGAGTCATTACACACAGAGCGATCTATTATATAGAGTCATTACACACAGAGCGATCTATTATATAGAGTCATTACACACAGAGGGATCTATTATATAGAGTCATTACACACAGAGTTATCTATTATATAGAGTTATTACACACAGAGTTATCTATTATACAGTCATTACACGCAGAGGGATCTATTATATAGAGTCATTACACACAGAGAGATCTATTATATAGAGTCATTACACACAGAGTTATCTATTATGTAGAGTCATTACACACAGAGTGATCTATTATATAGTCATTACACGCAGAGGGATCTATTATATAGAGTCATTACACACAGAGGAATCTATTATATAGAGTCATTACACACAGAGCGATCTATTATATAGAGTCATTACACACAGAGTGATCTATTAGATAGAGTCATTACACACAGAGCGATCTATTATATAGAGTCATTACACACAGAGGGATCTATTATATAGAGTCATTACACACAGAGCGATCTATTATATAGAGTCATTACACACAGAGGGATCTATTATATAGAGTCATTACACACTGAGGGATCTATTATATAGAGTCATTACACACAGAGGGATCTATTATATAGAGTCATTACACACAGAGGGATCTATTATATAGAGTCATTACACACAGAGGGATCTATTATATAGAGTCATTACACACAGAGCGATCTATTATATAGAGTCATTACACACAGAGCGATCTATTATATAGAGTCATTACACACAGAGGGATCTATTATATAGAGTCATTACACACAGAGTTATCTATTATATAGAGTTATTACACACAGAGTGATCTATTATATAGAGTCATTACACGCAGAGGGATCTATTATATAGAGTCATTACACACAGAGGAATCTATTATATAGAGTCATTACACACAGAGTTATCTATTATATAGAGTCATTACACACAGAGGGATCTATTATATAGAGTCATTACACACAGAGTGATCTATTATATAGTCATTACACACAGAGCGATCTATTATATAGAGTCATTACACAGAGGGATCTATTATATAGAGTCATTACACACAGAGGGATCTATTATATAGAGTCATTACACACAGAGGGATCTATTATATAGAGTCATTACACACAGAGTGATCTATTATATAGAGTCATTACACACAGAGTGATCTATTATATAGAGTCATTACACACAGAGTGATCTATTATAAAGAGTCATTACACACAGAGGGATCTATTATATAGAGTCATTACACACAGAGGGATCTATTATATAGAGTCATTACACATGGAGGGATCTATTATATAGAGTCATTACACACAGAGTGATCTATTATATAGAGTCATTACACACAGAGTGATCTATTATATAGAGTCATTACACACAGAGGGATCTATTATATATAGAGTCATTACACACAGGGGGATCTATTACATAGAGTCATTACACACAGAGGGATCTATTATATAGAGTCATTACACACAGAGGGATCTATTATATAGAGTCATTACACACAGAGGGATCTATTATATAGAGTCATTACATGCAGAGGGATCTATTATATAGAGTCATTACACGCAGAGGGATCTATTATATAGAGTCATTACACGCAGAGGGATCTATTATATAGAGTCATTACACGCAGAGGGATCTATTATATAGAGTCATTACACGCAGAGGGATCTATTATATAGAGTCATTACACACAGAGGGATCTATTATATAGAGTCATTACACACAGAGGGATCTATTATATAGAGTCATTACACACAGAGGGATCTATTATATAGAGTCATTACACACAGAGTGATCTATTATATAGAGTCATTACACACAGAGGGATCTATTATATAGAGTCATTACACACAGAGGGATCTATTATATATAGTCATTACACACAGAGTGATCTATTATATAGTGTCATTACACACAGAGTGATCTATTATATAGAGTCATTACACACAGAGGGATCTATTATATAGAGTCATTACACACAGAGGGATCTATTATATAGAGTCATTACAGACAGAGGGATCTATTATATAGTCATTACACAGAGGGATCTATTATATAGAGTCATTACAGACAGAGGGATCTATTATATAGAGTCATTACACACAGAGGGATCTATTATATAGAGTCATTACACACTGAGGGATCTATTATATAGAGTCATTACACACAGAGGGATCTATTATATAGAGTCATTACACACAGAGGGATCTATTATTTAGAGTCATTACACACAGAGGGATCTATTATATAGAGTCATTACACACAGAGCGATCTATTATATAGAGTCATTACACACAGAGCGATCTATTATATAGAGTCATTACACACAGAGTTATCTATTATATAGAGTTATTACACACAGAGTGATCTATTATATAGAGTCATTACACGCAGAGGGATCTATTATATAGAGTCATTACACACAGAGGAATCTATTATATAGAGTCATTACACACAGAGTTATCTATTATATAGAGTCATTACACACAGAGGGATCTATTATATAGAGTCATTACACCCAGAGTGATCTATTATATAGAGTCATTACACACAGAGGGATCTATTATATAGAGTCATTACACACAGAGGGATCTATTATATAGAGTCATTACACACAGAGGGATCTATTATATAGAGTCATTACACACAGAGGGATCTATTATATAGAGTCATTACACACAGAGAGATCTATTATATAGAGTCATTACACACAGATGGATCTATTATATAGAGTCATTACTCACAGGGATCTATTATATAGAGTCATTACACACAGAGTTATCTATTATATAGTCATTACATGCATAGGGATCTATTACATAGAGTCATTACACACAGTAGAATCTATTATATAGAGTCATTACACACAGAGGGATCTATTATATAGAGTCATTACACACAGAGAGATCTATTATATAGAGTCATTACACACAGAGGGATCTATTATATAGAGTCATTACACACAGAGGGATCTATTATATAGAGTCATTACACACAGGGATCTATTATATAGAGTCATTACACACAGAGTTATCTATTATATAGTCATTACACGCAGAGGGATCTATTATATAGAGTCATTACACACAGAGAGATCTATTATATAGAGTTATTACACACAGGGATCTATTATATAGAGTCATTAGACACAGAGTTATCTATTATATAGTCATTACACACAGAGTGATCTATTATATAGAGTCATTACACACAGAGAGATCTATTATATAGAGTCATTACACACAGAGATATCTATTATATAGTCATTACACACAGGGATCTATTATATAGAGTCATTACACACAGAGGGATCTATTATATAGAGTCATTACACACAGGGATCTATTATATAGAGTCATTACACACAGAGTTATCTATTATATAGTCATTACACGCAGAGGGATCTATTATATAGAGTCATTACACACAGAGAGATCTATTATATAGAGTCATTACACACAGGGATCTATTATATAGAGTCATTACACACAGAGTTATCTATTATATAGTCATTACACGCAGAGGGATCTATTAAATAGAGTCATTACACACAGAGAGATCAATTATATAGAGTCATTACACACAGAGTTATCTATTTTATAGAGTCATTACACACAGAGTGATCTATTATATAGAGTCACTACACACAGAGGGATCTATTATATAGAGTCATTACACGCAGAGGGATCTATTTTATAGAGTCATTACACACAGAGGAATCTATCATATAGAGTCATTACACACAGAGGGATCTATTATATAGAGTCATTACACACAGAGGAATCTATCATATAGAGTCATTACACACAGAGGGATCTATTATATAGTCATTACACACAGAGCGATCTATTATATAGAGTCATTACACACAGAGGGATCTATTATATAGAGTCATTACACACAGAGGGATCTATTATATAGAGTCATTACACACAGAGGGATCTATTATATAGAGTCTTTACACACAGAGGGATCTATTATATAGAGTCATTACACACAGGGATCTATTATATAGAGTCATTACACACAGAGTTATCTATTATACAGTCATTACACGCAGAGGGATCTATTATATAGAGTCATTACACACAGAGAGATCTATTATATAAAGTCATTACACACAGAGTTATCTATTATATAGAGTCATTACACACAGAGTGATCTATTATATAGTTATTACACGCAGAGGGATCTATTATATAGAGTCATTACACACAGAGGAATCTATTATATAGAGTCATTACACACAGAGTGATCTATTATATAGAGTCATTACACACAGAGTGATCTATTAGATAGAGTCATTACACACAGAGCGATCTATTATATAGAGTCATTACACACAGAGGGATCTATTATATAGAGTCATTACACACAGAGCGATCTATTATATAGAGTCATTACACACAGAGGGATCTATTATATAGAGTCATTACACACTGAGGGATCTATTATATAGAGTCATTACACACAGAGGGATCTATTATATAGAGTCATTACACACAGAGGGATCTATTATATAGAGTCATTACACACAGAGGGATCTATTATATAGAGTCATTACACACAGAGCGATCTATTATATAGAGTCATTACACACAGAGCGATCTATTATATAGAGTCATTACACACAGAGGGATCTATTATATAGAGTCATTACACACAGAGTTATCTATTATATAGAGTTATTACACACAGAGTTATCTATTATACAGTCATTACACGCAGAGGGATCTATTATATAGAGTCATTACACACAGAGAGATCTATTATATAGAGTCATTACACACAGAGTTATCTATTATGTAGAGTCATTACACACAGAGTGATCTATTATATAGTCATTACACGCAGAGGGATCTATTATATAGAGTCATTACACACAGAGGAATCTATTATATAGAGTCATTACACACAGAGCGATCTATTATATAGAGTCATTACACACAGAGTGATCTATTAGATAGAGTCATTACACACAGAGCGATCTATTATATAGAGTCATTACACACAGAGGGATCTATTATATAGAGTCATTACACACAGAGCGATCTATTATATAGAGTCATTACACACAGAGGGATCTATTATATAGAGTCATTACACACTGAGGGATCTATTATATAGAGTCATTACACACAGAGGGATCTATTATATAGAGTCATTACACACAGAGGGATCTATTATATAGAGTCATTACACACAGAGGGATCTATTATATAGAGTCATTACACACAGAGCGATCTATTATATAGAGTCATTACACACAGAGCGATCTATTATATAGAGTCATTACACACAGAGGGATCTATTATATAGAGTCATTACACACAGAGTTATCTATTATATAGAGTTATTACACACAGAGTGATCTATTATATAGAGTCATTACACGCAGAGGGATCTATTATATAGAGTCATTACACACAGAGGAATCTATTATATAGAGTCATTACACACAGAGTTATCTATTATATAGAGTCATTACACACAGAGGGATCTATTATATAGAGTCATTACACACAGAGTGATCTATTATATAGAGTCATTACACACAGAGGGATCTATTATATAGAGTCATTACACACAGAGGGATCTATTATATAGAGTCATTACACACAGAGGGATCTATTATATAGAGTCATTACACACAGTGGGATCTATTATATAGAGTCATTACACACAGAGAGATCTATTATATAGAGTCATTACACACAGATGGATCTATTATATAGAGTCATTACTCACAGGGATCTATTATATAGAGTCATTACACACAGAGTTATCTATTATATAGTCATTACATGCATAGGGATCTATTACATAGAGTCATTACACACAGAGGAATCTATTATATAGAGTCATTACACACAGAGGGATCTATTATATAGAGTCATTACACACAGAGAGATCTATTATATAGAGTCATTACACACAGAGGGATCTATTATATAGAGTCATTACACACAGAGGGATCTATTATATAGAGTCATTACACACAGGGATCTATTATATAGAGTCATTACACACAGAGTTATCTATTATATAGTCATTACACGCAGAGGGATCTATTATATAGAGTCATTACACACAGAGAGATCTATTATATAGAGTTATTACACACAGGGATTTATTATATAGAGTCATTAGACACAGAGTTATCTATTATATAGTCATTACACACAGAGGGATCTATTATATAGAGTCATTACACACAGAGAGATCTATTATATAGAGTCATTACACACAGAGAGATCTATTATATAGTCATTACACACAGGGATCTATTATATAGAGTCATTACACACAGAGGGATCTATTATATAGAGTCATTACACACAGGGATCTATTATATAGAGTCATTACACACAGAGTTATCTATTATATAGTCATTACACGCAGAGGGATCTATTATATAGAGTCATTACACACAGAGAGATCTATTATATAGAGTCATTACACACAGGGATCTATTATATAGAGTCATTACACACAGAGAGATCTATTATATAGAGTCATTACACACAGAGTTATCTATTTTATAGAGTCATTACACACAGAGTGATCTATTATATAGAGTCATTACACACAGAGGGATCTATTATATAGAGTCATTACACGCAGAGGGATCTATTATATAGAGTCATTACACACAGAGGAATCTATCATATAGAGTCATTACACACAGAGGGATCTATTATATAGAGTCATTACACACAGAGGAATCTATCATATAGAGTCATTACACACAGAGGGATCTATTATATAGTCATTACACACAGAGGGATCTATTATATAGAGTCATTACACACAGAGGGATCTATTATATAGAGTCATTACACACAGAGGGATCTATTATATAGAGTCTTTACACACAGAGGGATCTATTATATAGAGTCATTACACACAGGGATCTATTATATAGAGTCATTACACACAGAGTTATCTATTATACAGTCATTACACGCAGAGGGATCTATTATATAGAGTCATTACACACAGAGAGATCTATCATATAGAGTCATTACACACAGAGTTATCTATTATATAGAGTCATTACACACAGAGTGATCTATTATATAGTCATTACACACAGAGGGATCTATTATATAGAGTCATTACACACAGAGTTATCTATTATATAGAGTCATTACACACAGAGTGATCTATTATATAGAGTCATTACACACAGAGTGATCTATTAGATAGAGTCATTACACACAGAGCGATCTATTATATAGAGTCATTACACACAGAGGGATCTATTATATAGAGTCACTACACACAGAGCGATCTATTATATAGAGTCATTACACACAGAGGGATCTATTATATAGAGTCATTACACACTGAGGGATCTATTATATAGAGTCATTACACACAGAGGGATCTATTATATAGAGTCATTACACACAGAGGGATCTATTATATAGAGTCATTACACACAGAGGGATCTATTATATAGAGTCATTACACACAGAGCGATCTATTATATAGAGTCATTACACACAGAGCGATCTATTATATAGAGTCATTACACACAGAGGGATCTATTATATAGAGTCATTACACACAGAGTTATATATTATATAGAGTTATTACACACAGAGTTATCTATTATACTGTCATTACACGCAGAGGGATCTATTATATAGAGTCATTACACACAGAGAGATCTATTATATAGAGTCATTACACACAGAGTTATCTATTATATAGAGTCATTACACACAGAGTGATCTATTATATAGTCATTACACGCAGAGGGATCTATTATATAGAGTCATTACACACAGAGGAATCTATTATATAGTCATTACACACAGAGCGATCTATTATATAGAGTCATTACACACAGAGTGATCTATTAGATAGAGTCATTACACACAGAGCGATCTATTATATAGAGTCATTACACACAGAGGGATCTATTATATAGAGTCATTACACACAGAGCGATCTATTATATAGAGTCATTACACACAGAGGGATCTATTATATAGAGTCATTACACACTGAGGGATCTATTATATAGAGTCATTACACACAGAGGGATCTAGTATATAGAGTCATTACACACAGAGGGATCTATTATATAGAGTCATTACACACAGAGGGATCTATTATATAGAGTCATTACACACAGAGCGATCTATTATATAGAGTCATTACACACAGAGCGATCTATTATATAGAGTCATTACACACAGAGGGATCTATTATATAGAGTCATTACACACAGAGTTATCTATTATATAGAGTTATTACACACAGAGTGATCTATTATATAGAGTCATTACACGCAGAGGGATCTATTATATAGAGTCATTACACACAGAGGAATCTATTATATAGAGTCATTACACACAGAGTTATCTATTATATAGAGTCATTACACACAGAGGGATCTATTATATAGAGTCATTACACACAGAGTGATCTATTATATAGAGTCATTACACACAGAGGGATCTATTATATAGAGTCATTACACACAGTGGGATCTATTATATAGAGTCATTACACACAGAGAGATCTATTATATAGAGTCATTACACACAGATGGATCTATTATATAGAGTCATTACTCACAGGGATCTATTATATAGAGTCATTACACACAGAGTTATCTATTATATAGTCATTACATGCATAGGGATCTATTACATAGAGTCATTACACACAGAGGAATCTATTATATAGAGTCATTACACACAGAGGGATCTATTATATAGAGTCATTACACACAGAGAGATCTATTATATAGAGTCATTACACACAGAGGGATCTATTATATAGAGTCATTACACACAGAGGGATCTATTATATAGAGTCATTACACACAGGGATCTATTATATAGAGTCATTACACACAGAGTTATCTATTATATAGTCATTACACGCAGAGGGATCTATTATATAGAGTCATTACACACAGAGAGATCTATTATATAGAGTTATTACACACAGGGATCTATTATATAGAGTTATTAGACACAGAGTTATCTATTATATAGTCATTACACGCAGAGGGATCTATTATATAGAGTCATTACACACAGAGAGATCTATTATATAGAGTCATTACACACAGAGAGATCTATTATATAGTCATTACACACAGGGATCTATTATATAGAGTCATTACACACAGAGGGATCTATTATATAGAGTCATTACACACAGGGATCTATTATATAGAGTCATTACACACAGAGTTATCTATTATATAGTCATTACACGCAGAGGGATCTATTATATAGAGTCATTACACACAGAGAGATCTATTATATAGAGTCATTACACACAGGGATCTATTATATAGAGTCATTACACACAGAGTTATCTATTATATAGTCATTACACGCAGAGGGATCTATTATATAGAGTCATTACACACAGAGAGATCTATTATATAGAGTCATTACACACAGAGTTATCTATTTTATAGAGTCATTACACACAGAGTGATCTATTATATAGAGTCATTACACACAGAGGGATCTATTATATAGAGTCATTACACGCAGAGGGATCTATTATATAGAGTCATTACACACAGAGGAATCTATCATATAGAGTCATTACACACAGAGGGATCTATTATATAGAGTCATTACACACAGAGGAATCTATCATATAGAGTCATTACACACAGAGGGATCTATTATATAGTCATTACACACAGAGCGATCTATTATATAGAGTCATTACACACAGAGGGATCTATTATATAGAGTCATTACACACAGAGGGATCTATTATATAGAGTCATTACACACAGAGGGATCTATTATATAGAGTCTTTACACACAGAGGGATCTATTATATAGAGTCATTACACACAGGGATCTATTATATAGAGTCATTACACACAGAGTTATCTATTATACAGTCATTACACGCAGAGGGATCTATTATATAGAGTCATTACACACAGAGAGATCTATTATATAGAGTCATTACACACAGAGTTATCTATTATATAGAGTCATTACACACAGAGTGATCTATTATATAGTCATTACACGCAGAGGGATCTATTATATAGAGTCATTACACACGGAGGAATCTATTATATAGAGTCATTACACACAGAGCGATCTATTATATAGAGTCATTACACACAGAGTGATCTATTAGATAGAGTCATTACACACAGAGGGATCTATTATATAGAGTCATTACACACAGGGATCTATTATATAGAGTCATTACACACAGAGTTATCTATTATATAGTCATTACACGCATAGGGATCTATTATATAGAGTCATTACACACAGAGAGATCTATTATATAGAGTTATTACACACAGGGATCTATTATATAGAGTCATTAGACACAGAGTTATCTATTATATAGTCATTACACGCAGAGGGATCTATTATATAGAGTCATTACACACAGAGAGATCTATTATATAGAGTCATTACACACAGAGAGATCTATTATATAGTCATTACACACAGGGATCTATTATATAGAGTCATTACACACAGAGGGATCTATTATATAGAGTCATTACACACAGGGATCTATTATATAGAGTCATTACACACAGAGTTATCTATTATATAGTCATTACACGCAGAGGGATCTATTATATAGAGTCATTACACACAGAGAGATCTATTATATAGAGTCATTACACACAGGGATCTATTATATAGAGTCATTACACACAGAGTTATCTATTATATAGTCATTACACGCAGAGGGATCTATTATATAGAGTCATTACACACAGAGGGATCTATTATATAGAGTCATTACAGACAGAGGGATCTATTATATAGAGTCATTACACACAGAGGGATCTATTATATAGAGTCATTACACACAGAGTTATCTATTTTATAGAGTCATTACACACAGAGTGATCTATTATATAGAGTCATTACACACAGAGGGATCTATTATATAGAGTCATTACACGCAGAGGGATCTATTATATAGAGTCATTACACACAGAGGAATCTATCATATAGAGTCATTACACACAGAGGGATCTATTATATAGAGTCATTACACAGAGGAATCTATCATATAGAGTCATTACACACAGAGGGATCTATTATATAGTCATTACACACAGAGCGATCTATTATATAGAGTCATTACACACAGAGGGATCTATTATATAGAGTCATTACACACAGAGGGATCTATTATATAGAGTCATTACACACAGAGGGATCTATTATATAGAGTCTTTACACACAGAGGGATCTATTATATAGAGTCATTACACACAGGGATTTATTATATAGAGTCATTACACACAGAGTTA